>NC_136067.1:282383933-283740737 GCF_964261635.1 Lissotriton helveticus
AGCATACATTTTAAATCACCATGACGACGGTACCAGTACTCATTAGTACCACGCTGACACGCCATGAGATTAATCAGGTGAGAATCCAAAATACTATCTTGGACATTGACTTTATCCATAAAGTCACTTGCCGAGATATTTTGCATGTGTATACCACTTTTCAAGATGTGGTTCACTGCATATGACAGTCCAGACAGATCGCTTTCAAACAGGAGATGAAACAAATAAGGAATGCATTGTCGAAACCTAGCATCTCCTGCATACAATCGCAAAGTCCGGTATTCAGAAGCAGGAATTTGATGAGGTCGCTCATCATATCTTCCTCCCTGACCTGTTGGAAAAAGCTGTGGGAAACACCGAGCTTCCAAACTTTCCTCCCAAACACTAATGGGACTCCCTTTGGCTTGTTTCATTTGAAACAACTCAATAGCATTCCCCATGACTTCCTTGGAATGCAAAGGATGAACACTATAATGTTCATATATTTCTTCACTAGTAGAGGGTTCTACTTTCTCAATTTGACCAGCACACAAATCGCTATCCTCTTCCTCACTTACTTCCTCTTCTGCAACATATACATTCTTATAGTATTTATTATTTTTTTTCAAATACAATGTTGCCTTTTTAACTTTCCTAACATCTACTAAATCTTGCCATATTTTCTTATTCTTTGTCGGAACCCCATTAACTAAGATAACCAGAGGTTCCTCTTCCACTTTTTCTACTCCAATTGTGTTAATGTTTTTCTTCAAATCTAGAGGCAAATAAACAACTCTTCCCTTTAATCCTCTCTGTAAATCTGATGGAGGCAATTTCCCTGTCTTTGGCTCCATTCTTACAATAGCCTGAAAGGGATGGATACTTTGAATCAAAATAGATTCATAAGTATTTAAATCCTTCAATTCAGAAGGAATCTCAACCAATTCCAGATTATTATGAACTGCTCTAGCAGGCATCTGGTTTTGATTTAATTTGCAAGAACAATAAGTACACACACGTTGATCCAATCCCAAATCAAAACAATTTTCTACCATCAAGTATGTTGCAAAATCCTTCCATTCACTATTATTTTCCCTTTCACTTTTTGCATATAAATCCACTAACTTAGTCTGATTCTTATAATAAGTGCGTCGACAACACACACAAGTGAAATTCGGCCTCTCACTTGATTTCACCTCAAACGTCGCAATTTCCCTCTGGAAATTATCTGTACTGGAAACCTGTACACTATCTTCCACAAGACCCTCTTCTTCTTGCTCAATTTCAACATTCTCCTCTTTACTTCCAAAGTAACAAAACTCAATTTCTTCACATATATTCTTCACATCTATTTCAGAACCATGCAAAAGAGCAGCGCATAATTGTTTAAGCATAATTGCTGGACTCTTAGCATAATACAACATTCTAACTAATTTCCTCACTTTGTTATGATGCACTGCTAGCATCCTGAAATGATGAAAAACACTCTGGCATACTCTCCTGGAAAGACAAGCCAGTGAATGTCCATGCAAACTTGTCACTTCTCTCACTCTGCAAGGATCTAATTCTTGCAACAACATCATTTTCTGCTTCAAACTTTTCTTATTAAATGACCGTACAAAATCACAAAGCAAATTGATGGAATCCTGTCGCACACTGCAAATACTACTACACTTCCAGGTGTACACAGGACCCTTAGCACGTCTTCCTAAAACCTCATTACCTAACACCTCTTCTGCCTCTGTTGTCACAAGTTTTTCTTTTTCAACTGGACAACCATCTTTCACTTCATAAGCACGACCACTGGTGTCAACTGCATGCACCAAATCATTATCCTGGAAATAACTCTCCTCATTAAAAAATGCCTCACAGCTTGAACTATGCATCCATTCTCCAGAAAAAACTTCACAAAAATTACTACGATTAACTATTCTCTTCCATCTACTATTTCTTTTGAAATCAAAAATTGCCTTGTTTAGATTCCTAATTCTATTGATTATCAAAATAAATAACTTACGTTTAATTTCAAATGCCTGATCAATAACTTTCTCAACTTTTTTTTTTTATTTATAAAAAACTAGTTTATGTTGACCTTTCTTAATATTTTTTAACAAATTGCCAATTATCCTGTTCCGGAACATTCGTTTACGAATCTCCCTAAACTGTTGTTTCCTTCTACTATCATGCACAGAGTTATCTCTTGCTCTAGCAGTAACATTTTTCATTGGCCTTTCTTTTCCATTTGATTTCCTTCTCGTTTTATGGACTGAAACATTTTCTGTAGTAATATTTTTTTTATTACACATATTTCTTATAAAGTGTTTTGTGCTCTTACCCGGTGCTTTCTTCGTGACTTGACAAATCTTTTTGTTAGAGGACTGCTGCGTATTATTTTTCACCTGCTGTCTTTGACGTTTTGCAGCCTTTCTCTGTCTTTCTATTGTAGGCATGGTAAAATCTTGAAATGATCTGCAGTTGAATCTGTGGAAAAATATAATAAATAATGTTATTAACCATTATTACCAAACAGTAAATCAGTAACAGTGATAAAAAACTTAACACACTACTTGACATTTTAATTAGAAGATTTTTTAGTCGTTGGCAAATTTACAATACAGAAATACCAGAAAAGAAATGACATTTATATTTATGTTACCTATGCTATTTTATATGTGAATCTGATCTAATTTTATGAGCATATTTTAATATTTTATTGAAGACACTACACATAACCTGCTTTTGAATGTGTCTTTATTTTTAAATTAAACGGTTTACCTTTTTACTTTTTATTAATTATAAATTTTAAAAATAAATGTTTATATTTCCAAAGGCTCAAGCAGGTCAGCTTCCCATCCTATATCATATAATTCGGACAAATCTGCATCCTCATCACGCTCTTCTTCATCCTCATGATTTAAATCATCCAATGGATCAACATCCACTGATGTTTCAATTACAAGTTCAATGATGAGGTCAAAATCAACTGATTGCAGATTGTCGCTCATGTTGAGGTTGTCTTTATCTTTAAAGAAAGATAACAACAATGAGATGTTGCAGAGTAAGAGACAAATCTCACAGATTATAATAGTAAAATTGTTTAACAAGAGTAACATTTTGCAGCTATTATTTAGCCATGTCCAGCGATGCTGAGCAGGTGAAGCCTATGTCTAATTTTTCACTGAACAGGACTCATCTGTTCTTAACCTTGGATAAGCCTCACCGACTCTGTGTCCCCTGCACATACTTAAATGTAAAGGGGCAGATTTATGTTAAAATGCACATCCCCAGGCATGCACCAGTTAACGTGCACCACTGCTCTGCCACCCATGGTGTGCCGCATTTACAATCAGATAGGAGAAACCTGTGTCAAAACCCTGCGCCTGCTTATGGCAGGCATAGGTCTTGACGCAACATTGTGGAGATGGTGCACCCCTGAGCCTTGCTGGAGCTGCATCGCACTTGCGATACAACTCCAGCAATGCGCCACCTTAACGGCACAGATGCGTCAAGCATCTGTGCCGTTTTTGCCCCATGCTGCGCCGCATTGTAAATGCAGCACACCATGGGTGGCGGAACAGCGGCGCAAGATGACTGGCACATCCCTGGTGATGCACCAGTCATCATAAATCTATTCCTAAGCTTCTTATCTTGTTAGAGATGAACTGCCATATGTATCATCAAAATATTTTGCATTTCCTAAATAGCGAATTTTAAGGAATAAATAGCGATTCTTTACCATTCCTAATTTGCGATGAGCAAATTGCTAATTGCAAGTTACCCATTCATTTCCATGGGCTAGGAGGCTCATAGGAATGAAGGTTTAATTTGCGATTAGCAATTTGCTCATCACAAATTAGGAATTTTTCCAAGGGTGCAGGGGTGTCTCAAGAACACCCTGCTGCACCCCTGAAAAAGAAATTTGGGGGCATATGGCACACATACATGCCCTAAGGGCATGTGTTGGCGTCATATGGGACCTTTTGTTTTTTTTAAAAAAAGCTTTTTGAAAAGAATTCACAAATTACCACCAATTTACCACAATAGTTTCCAAATCCTTAATGTCATTTTTTACATATTTTTTGTTTGATACATTGCATTTAAGTAGTCACAAAATTTGCAAATCCTTCAGTGCAATTGCAAAATAAGGAATAGCAAATTTTGCTACTCCTTATTTTGCATCAAACTTGTTTGATACATTCCATTTGTCTAATTAACATTCGCAAAGGCCAAAATTTGTAGAATTTTGATCTTTGCGAATGCTAATTAGCTTGATACATATGGCCCCAAGTGAGGCCTGTCTTACGACATGGTGCATCTTTTGCATCACTGCTGCATCGGTTTCATGTGGTACGTTTTTTTTACACCATGACATATCTGCCTAAATGCATCAATTTGTAATGTTGTCGCCTCATAGCAAATCTTTTGCACCACCGCTGCATCATAAAAGTGACGCACAGTGGCACAAAAGAGGCATACACCTATCATAAATCTGTCCCTAGCATTTTAAATGATTAATCCAGGATGACGATAAAGTGTGGCCTATCCAGAGGTTTGTTTAAGGTGAGGCCTACTCAGGATTGCAGATTAAAGTTACGCTTGATGAAGAATACAGAGGAGATAATACATGTAAAGGCCTACCAATGAAGTAAGTAATGTGCACTTTATTGCGCCAGTCATCATAAATGTATCCCTAAGCTTCTTATCTTGTTACAGATCAACCACCATATCTACCATCAAACTATTTTGCATTTCCTAAATAGCAAATTTTAAGGAATAAATAGGAATTCTTTACTATTCCTAATTTGCAATGAGCAAATTGCTAATTGCAAATTACCCATTCATTTCCATGGGCTAGGAGGCTCATAGGAATGAAGGTTGCAATTTGCGATTAGCAATTAGCTCATCACAAAATAGGAATTTTTTCAAGCGTGCAGGGGTGTCTCAAGAACACCCTGCTGCACCCCTGAAAAATAAATTTGGGGGCATATGGCACACCTACATGCCCTAAGGGCATGTATGGGCGTCATATGGGACCTTTTGTTTTTTGGAAAAAAATGCTTTTTGAAAAGAATTCGCAAATTACCACAAACTAGAAGTTGGTGGTAGTTTCCAAATCGTTAATATCATTTTTTACATATTTTTTGTTTGATACATTGCATTTAAGGAATCGCACATTTTGAATTAAGGACATTTTAAGTCATTTCCACATGTGCAGTGTTTTCAAATTATGATTTGAAAATCGTTTTTGGGGAAAAGTAATGGTTTGCAAATTTATGACAAGGACATAATGGTGTATGCTTCTCTATAAGGCATTTCAGTGTCTCTGATGTCATTTTTCCCATATTACATTATAAAACCTTTCCCCATGGAGCACATTCCTTGTAAATATGCTCCCACCTGTGCATGGCGAATTTAGATTTTGACTGTTTGAGTCACATAGCCATGTTAAAAGTGACCCAAAAAAATTGCAAACGTTTTAAAAAAACACATTCATGTGTCTTAAGGACATTTTAAGTCATTTCCCCATGGACAATGTTTTCTAAGTGGCGCAAAAGAGGCATACACCTATCATAAATCTGTCCCTAGCATTTTAAATGATTAAATCAAGATAACAATAAGATGTGGCCTATCCAGAGGTTTGTTTAAAGTGAGGCCTACTCAGGATTGCAGATTAAAGTTACGCTTGATGAAGAATACAGAGGAGATAATACATGTAAAGCTCTACCAATGAAGTAAGTGATTTCTACTTCATTGCGCCAGTCATCATAAATGTATGCCTAAGCTTCTTATCTTGTTAGACATCAACCGCCATATGTATCATATAACTATATTGCATTTCCAAAAAAGCGAATTTTAAGGAATAAATAGCGATTCTTTACCATTCCAAATTTGCGATGAGAAAATTGCTAATTGCAAATTACCCATTCATTTCCATGGGCTAGGAGGCTCATATAAATGAAGGTGCAATTTGCGATTAACAATGTGCTCATCACAAATTAGGAATTTTTCCAAAGCTGCAGGGGTGTCTCAATAACACCCTGCTGCACCCCTGAAAAAGAAATTTGGGGGCATATGGCGCACATAAATTTTAACAACATTCCTTTACCTCAAAAACGATTTTCAAATCATAATTTCAAAACACTACACATGGGAAAATTACTTAAAATGTCCTTAAGACACATAAAAGCGTTTTTTGATTGCCTTTCCTGCATGGTTGGGTCACTTTTAACATGGCTATGTAACACAAACATTCAAAATCTAAATTTTCCATGCACATGTGGGAGCATATTTACAAGCAATTTGCGCCACAGAGAAAGGTCTTACACTAAAATGAGAAAAATAACATCAGGGACAGTCAATTGCCTTATAAAGAAGCATACACCATTATGTCCTTGTCATGAATTTAAAAACAATTCCTTTACCCCAAAAACGATTTTCAAATCATAATTTCAAAACACTGCACATGGGAAAATGACTTAAAATGTCATTAAGACACATGAAAGCGTTTTTTGATTGCCTTTCCAGCATGGTTGGGTCACTTTTAACATGGCTATGTAACACAAACATTTAAAATTTAAAATTACCATGCACAGGTGGGAGCATATTTACAAGCAATTTGCGCCACAGAGAAAAGTCTTACATTAAAATGGGAAAAATAACATCAGGGACAGTCAATTGCCTTATAAAGAAGCATACACCATTATGTCCTTGTCATAAATTTAAAAACAATTCCTTTACCCCAAAAACGATTTTCAATTCATAATTTCAAAACACTGCACATGGGAAAATTACTTAAAATGTCCTTAAGACACATAAAAGCGTTTTTTGATTGCCTTTCCTGCATGGTTGGGTCACTTTTAACATGGCTATGTAACACAAACATTCAAAATCTAAATTTTCCATGCACAGGTGGGAGCATATTTACAAGCAATTTGCGCCACATAATTCATAATTTTCTCCTTAAAGCACACTATTCTCTATCTAAGTTAAAGAAATATTTTCTCACCTTAGCAAATACTTTGAGTTTGAAAACAGTCTCAGAAACACACCAATTTGTCTTCAGCAGAGCAAAAGGTATGCACTCCAGAGTCTGCAGCTATCAAAAGCACAGAAATGCTGTAATTCTTCACACATATTTCTCATGTCACCCAATCAAAACTCTTCCCTCACTTTTTTTCAAATGAAAACCCTTCCCCCCTCTGCCCTTTCTGTCTTTTCTGCATGGCAACCACCTCATTGGAAGACTTCTGGTGTTTGCAAGTTCACACAACTTTGTTGCAATTGAACTCTGAACTCTCAGTGCACCTGCATATCCAGTGCATTCTTTCATTTAATGATTTTTTATTGACCATTCAAAATACATCTTTCAAAGAACACATCCGTGCACCCTAACTTTCTGTTTTCAGCAATCAAAATCCACCAATCACTGTTACTGCTTCATGAACACAGAAACTCCACAGTTTTTTTCATTTTAAACTCTCATTTTTTCAACTGCCATTTCATTGCCACACTTCATCTGACTGCAGGAGAACCTTCTCTCACCATGTTTTCTGTCTGGATTGTTGGACATAGTTATATTTACTGGGCTCAAAGGTACGTTGAAAACAGGAAATTACCTAACCTCAATTTACAAGATGTGGAAATTAAGTGGTTTGGCCACAGAGGATTAAAATGTCACCAATTGATACCATTGGTGAAAACCTTTATGCATTTGCCCAAACCTGACCTGTTAATTGTGCACTGTGGAGGTAATGACTTGGGCACTTTGACTGGTGTAGGTCTCGAAATGCTTTTAAAGGACACCTTTGAGCAATTAATGGCACTTTTTCCTCAGACTGCCTTGGTATATTCAAATATATGCCAAAGACAGAAATGGAGGTGGTCAAACCAATTTTGTCCACAAATTGAGAAGTCGAGGAAGCATGTAAACAAATCTGTTTCAGCTTACATGAGAGACCATGGAATGGGCTCCCTGTACAACAATAACTTGCGATACTACATGCAAGATATCTACAGAGGAGATGGAGTTCACTTCTCAGATGAGGGCAACAGAGTTTTCACTCTGAATTTAAGAATGTGCATTGGTACCTACTTATAAGTACCTAAATGTACCATAAACCCAAAAGCTCTTCTCAGAGCTACCCTACATCTAATCACTCACAATTATTATTTTACTCTAACATTTTCACTAATTTTCAACAAAGTACGCTCCCCGGGGCGCTACCCGGTACGCGAACCGGGAGCTAACCTCGCGAAATTTTTAAAAAAAATGTTTTTTTTTCGCACATATGGGCCTCCTCAGCCACCCTCACAAAACCTAGGGGGTCAAGATAAGTCTACCGTGCCCCCTTCTACCCATTCTGAACATTATTTGCCCTCCATCTTGTATCTAAATTCGACCGAAACACAAAATGGTGGACTCCCGGAACGCTTAAGGTTCGCGAACCGGGGCGCTCAACGGTTCGCGTACCGGGTCGCTCCCTGGGAAGCGCACCATCAAAAAAGGTGGGAAAGTAGTTCACAGAAAAGCCACTGGAGACAATTTCACCAAATATAGATTAGCTCATACTACATACCAATCCCTACCATTTTCACAAATTTGATTGGAATTCCATTTAGTCATTTAGCCTGTAGACCTCTCTAAATACCCTGAGGTAAATTACTTCACAAAACACATCTGAAGTGTTGGAATTGACAACCAATGAAAATGTTACTTTCATTTTCTATTTTTTTTACCTGACATTTCATTGGTTATATACCTGAATATATATAAAGGAAGAGAAGAAAACACAGCCATTTTGACTACTACTTCTTGCTGTACATTTCAATAGTATTTTCACTAATTCCTTCAACTTCTTTCTAAAGGTAAGTTTTTATTTTTAAAACTGAAGTATATTGTGCACTAAAAGTTAATATGGTAAACTTTTTCTGATAGATATATACTATCCCTCTGTAGTAGTTATAGATTTAGAGAGACTTCTCTGTTATAGTTAAGGATGGAGTTAGGCTTCTCTTGTATAATTATGAATTTACTTACGTTAAATCACATACACATTTTTATATTCCTACTTCCACTCTGATACTATACACTGCCCAAAGATAAATTCACTGATAAAAAATGCCTATCTAAAATTATTCCCAACATTGCCCTATCTCTACTAATATATATTTTTTTAATTCAAATTTCAGGCAAAATGGAAGGCGAAAACCAAGTTTCTTTTGAAATGGACCTGCAAGACAGCAGCCAAGAATTGATTGATACAATTGATCAAATTGACATTGAATTTTTCGATGAAACTTGGGACAATGAACTACTGCAATGTGTACAAGCAGTAGATAACCTCCTTGCAAATGAGGACATTTTACACCCTCAGAGACTACAATGTATATTCCATGATAATTATGAAATTTCTGACAATGAAATGTTAGAAAGTTTAATAAATTATGAAACACAATCACATTAAAAAAAAATGCTTAAAAAATAAAGAAAATAAAAAATAATCAACAAAAACAACAATCAATTAACATACAGCATTTGAAAAGTCTATAATTCATTTTTCATTGCAGTACGCTGCCCAGAACGCTTCCCGGTTCGCGGACCGAGCGCTTTTTTTGTTTTTTTTGCCCCGCGGGGCCCTTTTAAAACCTCCACATTAAACCTAGGGGGTCTACTATGCCCCCTTATGGTCATTTTCGCCTTTGTTTTGGCCTCCTCTTGTCTCTCAATCCTACCGAGAGACAAGATGGCGGCCGCTCCGGACTGTTTAGAATGTTGACAGACACCGGAGAGCCAATCAGCTTCGCTACGCAAAGTTCCGTTACGCGTCAGATCCGCGGACCGGAGCGCTGCCCGGAGCGCGCTTACAGATATATATCTTTTTTTAAACGTTAATTTCTCAAAATCCACTGGAGCACATATATTGAGACCTAGAAAAGGCACATCGGGCTACCAGTCCCTACAATTTTGCCAAGTTTCGTGCAAATCCATTCAGCCGTTCGGGCTAAAAGTGAGGCCAACCGCCCTATGGAAAACTCAATGTTAAAAACACGTTTTGGGACCCCCCTTTTTTCTCGGCCCCCCCTGGACGAACCCCCCCCAAATTTTCAGGGGCTGCTCAGAAACAAAATGTTCCATTTTCCAGAAAATTTCAGCCAATTCCGTCCTCAAACGCCAAAGTTATTAGACATAGAATTTTCAAAAATCCCATAGGGACAAAATCCTAACTATATATACCTACTGGCGACCGCCAGTAGGTAATATATATATATATATATATATATATATATATATATATATATATATATATATATATATATATATATATATATATATATCCATACTAATATTATAAAGAGAGAGCCCAAACCTTTGAGGCGGGTAATCTCAGTAACCACAGCACCAATCACAACACCCAATACAGCGTTGGAAAGGGCAGTTGCAGCAGAAGGACATATGCTATGCAGACGGCTAAAAAAATGTATAAAATAAATTGCAAAAAACAACATCATCCAGTAGGCCGAGGGCCAAAATAACATCAAACAGGAAATGATGTAATAATGTGACTCACTATATTGAGACTGAGAGCCTGGAGCCAAATTGATCGTGAACAAGGGATATGCTATCCCGAAACACGTAGATTTGTGCCTGCCTGCTTGAGAAACTCCATGCTGTGAGGATTAAATAAAAAAGCACATACGTGAAGACAAACAAAAGTTCGTCCCATTTTTCTACCAGCTGGGGGAATTTGTTTGGATTTAAATGCGGCGTGGTTCTGCCGCGGGGATTCACAAACCGGCGAGCGAGCGCTGCAAATTCTGCCGAAAAGGAACCGAAGGGTATCAATATATATAGAGTCAGAAGGAAATCAGTCAGACGCAGAAGAACGCAGAACCAATAGAGGGCTGAAAACTTTAGAGAAAAGCAAGAAGACCCCTTTTCAGGAGGAGTACGAGGTAATAAAAAGCTCATGGCTCCGGGGCGGGAAGAACAAGCCACCGGATGCAAGTACCCAAGGAGCTGGAAAAGCAGCAGAACCAGACGGGCAGGTGGGGGGAACAAGAGGCAGAGGAAGAGGCGGTGCAGTACCATCTCGTTGGGTGAATCGGAAACGCACCAACAAGAAACAATAATATCTCCAGCCACTAACTCTATAGGTATAAATCACATCATACGTACCTCCCAACCCCTTAACACCGGTAACGAAGAAACAAATCTAACGGTAGTCAACTTAACTACCAGGAAACTCACGACTGAGGAAGAACAAGTTCTAAGCTTCGGATTAACCTTTTGCCCCAACAATGAGTTGGAATACACCCAGACCAAGATAGACTTGTTCCGCTTCACACGCAAGCTGAAATTGCACAAACATTTTAAATTGCGTCCACACCTACAGAACAAGGAGAACCAAGGATCCAGGATAACAGCAACGGACAAACTAAGCTGTAGAGATCTGCGCTCAGTAGAAATACTTAGTGATCTAGAACTGGAGCAAACACAGGACCTTGCACAATTAGATACAGCCCAAAGAGCTGAAATGCAAGGTATTGAACAAGAAAGAGACACGAGTGGATTTAGACCAGTGTCGACCTTTGTCCCCCAGTCCCCTTGGGATGCTGTAGATGTGTTTTCTGAAGCTATGAACGATGATCTACTTAAATACCGTAGAGCCAACCACCAGAACACAAATTACAACATTACGGAATCACAAAGACTAGCCCTGAAAACATTAATGAAAGACACGAAATTAATTGTGAAGCCCTCAGATAAGGGCGGGAATGTGGTTTTAATGACACGCGAATACTATAAACAGGAAGCATTAAGGCAGCTCTCAGATGAGAACTTTTACAACAAATGTATTAATGAAGTCTACCAGCAAAGCATCAAAGATTATGATACACTCATCGCTAAGTGGTATGACCAACATATGTTGAGCAGTGATGAACACCTGTTCTTACGTACGAACTGCCCTATGACTCCTACATTTTACCACCTCCCAAAATTACACAAAAATCGTGACTGTCCGCCTGGTCGCCCTATTATTTCTTCCATTGGAAGTCTTACAGAAAATATGTCTCGCTTTGTGGACCATACCTTATTTCCTTTGGTATCTAATTTGGATTCCTATGTGCGAGACACAAAAGACTTTCTGATGAAGATACAGAACTTAGTGTGGGAACAGGAATACCTATTGATGGTATTAGATATCACTAGCCTATACACAATTATTGAACACCATCATGGACTAGAGGCTGTGAAATGGGCATTAGAACAACGCCAGCTACGATTTTCGAGACACAATACAATGATTCTCGAATTCGTAGAATTTTGCCTGACACACAATATTTTTCTGTTCGAAGAACAATTGTATATTCAGAAGTCTGGGACGGCGATGGGTACCTGCTTTGCCCCCAGCTACGCGAACCTGTTCGTGGGCTGGTGGGAGGAGCAGGTACCCAGGAGCTGTGTATCAGGAGAGGAAGAAGGAAAGGTCATTTGTTGGCATCGATATATTGATGACCTTTTCCTTGTGTGGAAAGGTAATTCTGAAACAGCATACGAATACATCAATGTCCTGAATAGAAACAACATCAATCTCCATTTCTCGGGAACAGTAAGTCCGGTGGCAGCGGACTATCTGGACCTTAGAATATATGTAGAAGAAGGACACCTCCACACTAATCTTTTCAGGAAACAAACTGCTGGCAACTCGACACTGCATGCCAGCAGCAGTCACCCCCCACAACTGATCAACAGCATCCCCTATGGGGAATTGTTGAGACTTCGTAGAAATTGTTCTAAACTATCTGATTTCGAAGCGGCCGCTTCGGAATGCGTATCCCGGTTCAGGGTTAGGGGGTACGGTAAGAAATTACTAAATAATACCCTCAACAGAGTTAGAAGAATAGAGAGACAGTCCCTTCTGACCAATAATCCTGAACAAGGGAATCGCAGAGCCATACCAGGTGATAACAAGGGCAAGTTCAGAGTCATAACCCCCTACTCATCAGGAGCCGAAACTTTTAGAGCTATGCTAAGGAAGAATTGGCATATTCTTCTTACAGATAATGTGCTCAAAGCAGATTTACCAACTCAGCCACTCCTAACCTTTAGCAAAGCCAGATCAATAGGCGACATGTTGGTGACGAGTCATCTTGAGAAAATGCCCCATAAAAGTAATACCTTAAGGGAGCAAAGAGGCTTTTACCCCTGCGGCCGCTGCAAAGCGTGCGCGGGTAGTAAACGGGTCCTCTCTTATGTCATCACTGATACTGGCAGGAAAATGAATATTAACAAATTCATCACCTGCAGTACCCAATATGCCGTCTACTGCCTACAGTGCCCCTGTGGCTTACGCTATATTGGGAGCACGATTAAAGAGATCAAGCTCAGAGTACTAGAGCATATGAGAGCCATCGATAAAGTAGACCAGGCATACCCGGTGGCTCGCCACTTTGCGGAGGCCCACAATCGAGACAGGAACAAACTCCAATATTTTGGCCTAGACGTTGTACCCCCAAATATACGTGGTGGTGACCGCCTACGCAGATTAAGGAGATTGGAGTCCCGATATATTATAGACCTTTCCACGAAACATCCTAAAGGCCTAAATAGTGGGGAGGAGATGGCTTTCCATCTAGGGAAATAACTTAGGAGATCTGAAAAGAACACTAGGTCGACATGATTCCAGGATGATAGCTCATTTAAAAAAACTGTAATTAGAACTTCTGAGTATCATCTCTCATGGAATAATTGTAGACCACTGTATATATTAGCTCTAGAAAATTCTGAAAATTCTGAAAACTTTGTCTGTGTGTTTGATCCATGTCATATACATACAATGGTGTGAGAGACCGTTTTATGCCAAATTAACCACAGTATCTAATCTGTTTTAGAAAACCTTCATATGAATTGAATATGAACTTGGCATGTATTTTGTGCTACAGATTTACAGAATGTCTATGTGGATTTGGATTCACACATGGGTTCATTATAAGAGACTTTTGCAAATTTATCTTTCCACTGTGCTTATATGTATATATGGATATATATATAATTCTGTGTTTCATTATACCTCTTCGGAGATTGATCTTTAAAATGAAACGTGAATTGCAGTTTAAACATATCTTCACATGAACTTTTGCTGCTGCACGCGACGCATCTCACAATATAACTCATGCACTCCACTTATAAGTCTTTCTTACCACAATGATGTTGAATTGTAAGTCCTTCATTTTGGTTATATACACTTCGACTATCCACTCTACTAGGGGACACCAGCCGATCCACGGCTATATGTTTTTGTCTATTTGAAGACCAGTATATATATGATGTATCATGCTTAGAATAAGGAGGCTGCCCATTTGTGGGCTTGAACGTTTCTGCTATTATGTTGCTTTGTTTGATGTTAATCAGCGTTACAAAAAACAAACATTGCAAGATGGCCGCCACTTTTCAATGTATGGTGCGAGTCCCCTTGTCGATGTCTATGCCTTATGGTTTGTGGGAGTGAACAACACAAATTTTTTTTTAAATAATGTCGGGTTTAAACATAGTGCATCACACACTGACGAAGGCAGACCGCCGAAACGCGTCTGTGTGCACCCCTCCGCTGAATAAAATCTAGCGTGTCGAAAACTCCATCCTCGAGTGCTGTTTTGTTCTTTCTGGGAAAGACTGAAAGGATTTGGAGCATTATATATATATATATATATATATATATATTACCTACTGGCGACAGCCAGTAGGTATATATAGTTAGGACCGAGCTACCATAGGAAATCTGCAACATTCTATTGGGAATAACTTTGGCACCGGTTGAGGAATTTGCGTGTAATTTCCCAAAATTTTGGCCAGCTTTGCTGCGCTCCTTCCCTGAAAGTTTCGGGGGGATTTGTGAAGTGGGGGCTGAGAAAAAAAGTGGGGTCCCAAAACGTGTTTTCCCTATGTTAATTTCCATAGGACGTTCTGACAAGGCTACAGCCCGAACCGCTGAACGGAATTACACCAAACTTGGCAAAATTGTAGGGACTGGTACGCAGAAGTGCCTTTGCTATATTTGGTGAAAATTGCTCTAGTGGTTTTTATGAAAATTTACTTCAAAACACATATATATCTGGGCGGAGCCTAACCACACATCTCATCGTGAGATCTGATTGGCTGTCAGCACTTCATCCAAGAAGTGTTGCCAGCCATCTTGGGACCAATATACATGATAGCACCTCATTAAAAAGCATTGTAGTTAATAGAGGGTTTTAGGACTTTAGTTACATTATAAATCATTTGTTGATGGTACCATACTCATTATAGGAATTGTGGTGTGTTCTAAGGTGATTTTACCATGTGAAAAAGCCTTCTGCTGGGATATCATGAATCATGTTTGAAAGAAAACTATTATCTCATGCTTTTCCCACAGTGGTTTGGAAGGGGATCTATAAGCTAAACTGAAAGCATATTTTCTGTAAATTCACATTATCTTTCTCAGTCATGTGAGCATGAAGTCTGACATTCTCAGTAAAACATGTACATCCAACAAGGACAGAGACTGTCAGTTGATTCCTTTGTGTTCTACTGCAGCCTCCTAGAGTGTTCTAAAGAACAACTAGAGCGCTAACAGTCCTACTTATTACAAAGGTATGGCACACCTGAAGCCATCTTGATTGGAATAAAGTGGTAACTCTTAAAACATTTAATTTAAAAAGGAACAAAATGAGGGGGTATATTTTGCCATAGAAAGTATGATTAGTGCTGCAGAAAGAAAAATTAGGGCACATTTTGAGTGACTTCCCAAATCCTTTTCTATTTCATTAAAAAATTCTGACATGCAGTCTCCCAAGATGGCCACCAGAGACAAAAGAGCCCAAATGTAGCCCAAATATCACCCAGATTTAGCCCAAGTATAGCCCAATGACAGAACGTCCCAGAGTGTTCTAAAGAACAACTAGAGCGCTAACAGTCTTACTTATGACAAAAGTATGGCACACCAGAAGCCATCTTGATTGGAATGAAGTGGTAAGTCTGAAAACATTTAATTTAAAAAGGAACAAAATGAGGGGGTTCATTTTGCCATAGAAAGTATAATTAGCAGCAGACTTCCCCGGTGAGCAGTAGCTTTACTACAATGATCTAATGAGCAACTAGAGTGCTAACATTCAGAATTTATGGCAAATGTGTGACACATCTGAATGCCTTCTTGATGGAACCAAAGTAAACAAGCATTGAAAATGCAATAGATCTCGCCCTCGTTTAAGTTAAAGCCATTCTGTTTGTAATGAGGTGGCTTTTTAGCTTTGCTTTTATTAGTGTTTTTAAAACTTTCATGTAAATAACATGCATATGTATGCATATATGTATATGTATGCATGCATTTATATTTGTATTTATATAGATATGCAGATTATATATGTTTATATATGTATGTGTATATATACATATATATATATACACATACATAAATGCATGTGTATATGTGTGCGTGTAGAGAGAGGTAGAGAGGTAGAAGTAGAGAGGTAGAGGTAGAGAGGTAGAGGTAGAGAGGTAGAGGTAGAGACTAGTAGAGAGAGAAGTAGAGAGAGGTAGAGAGGTTGAGAGAAGAGAGTGAGTAATAGAGTAGAGCGTGAGTAGTAGAGATTAGTAGAGAGCAGTAGAGAGAGTAGCAGAGAGTGAGTAGTAGAGAGTAGTAGAGTGAATAGTAGAGTGAGTAGTAGAGAGTAGTAGAGAGTGAGTAGTAGAGAGTGAGTAGTAGAGAGTAGTAGAGGGTAAGTAGTAGAGTGAGTAGTAGAGAGCAGGAGAAAGTGAGTAGTAGAGAGTAGTACAGAGTGAGTAGTAGAGAGCAGTAGAGAGTGAGTAGCAGAGAAAGAGAATAGTAGAGAGTAGTAGAGAGTGAGTAGTAGAGTGAGTAGTAGAGAGTAGTAGAGAGAGAGTAGTAGAGAGTAGTAGAGAGTGAGTAGTAGCGAGTGAGTAGTAGAGAGTAGTAGAGAGAGAGTAGCAGAGAGTGAGTAGTAGAGAGTGAGAAGTAGAGAGTGAGTAGTAGAGAGTAGTAGATAGTGAGTAGTAAAGAGTGAGTAGTAGAGAGAGTAGTAGAGAGTGAGTAGTAGAGAGTAGAGCATAGTAGAGAGTGAGTAGTAGAGAGTAGTAGATAGTGAGTAGTAGGGAGTGAGTAGTAGAGAGAGAGTAGTAGAGAGTAGTAGAGTAGTAGAGAATGTGTAGTAGAGAGTGAGTATTAGAGAGTAGTGGAGTAGTAGAGAGTAAGTAGTAGAGAGTAGTGGAGAATATTCCAAAGTTTGGCACAGCACCACTTGCACAATATGTCCAATCACATCATATCACTTAGAGTCCTTATTGAAGCGCTGAATCTTGGTGTATATTCAAATGCTTTTATTTTCCTTAAGTTTATGTACCACAGCCAGCTGACGCGTTTCGTTCTGTACAACAGAACTTCTTCAGGGCGTTCTTATTTCATTCAAGTTATGTCGGTATCCTGTTGTCATATAACTAGATATTTCTTCCAAATGTTAGACGAGACGTAAGTACATTCTTATTCAAAGTGACTAGGTATCAATTTTACCCACACAATTCGGGCAGACTTGAGTAATTTATAGCATCCTCAAAGTCAGTCTTTCAAAAATTCCAAAGTATAGGACATGATAATCCAAATCCAAATGTTTCTCAGGAAAAGTCATTTTCAATCGTTCGGAATTTCGGCGTTTGGGCAGATATGAACCAGGGACCCCCAGTATGCAAGGGGAGTTAGTCCCCCCTCAGCAAACGCGCCAGTGGCCTGCGTTGCAGAGAGGTGTAAAAAGAGGCGTAGCCTCATTACACCTCTGTGCAATGCAGCCCCCTGGTGCATACTGGAGGTTCCAGGTGGGCTAGTTGGCTCCCAGGGACCCCCAGTATGCAAGGGGAATTGGTTCCCCTCTTCAAACATGCACGGGGGCTGCGTTGCAGAGAGGTGTAAAAAAGGGTGTGGCCTCATTACACCTCTCTGCAATGCAGCCCCCTGGCGCATACTGGAGGCTCCTGGTGGGCTAGTTGGCCCCCAGGGACCCCAGTATGCAATGGGAATTAGTTCCCCCTCTGCAAACGCGCCAGAGGGCTGCGTTGCAGAGAGGTGTAACAAGGGGCATAGCCTCATTACATCTCTGCAATGCAGCCCCCTGGCGCATACTGGAGGTTCGAGGTGGGCTAGTTGGCCCCCAGAGGCCCCCAGTATGCAAGGGGAATTAGTTCCCCCTCTTCAAACATGCATGGGGGCTGCGTTGCAGAGAGGTGTAAAAAGGGGCGTGGCTTCATTACACCTCTCTGCAATGTAGTCCCCTGGCGCATACTGGAGATTCCTGGTGGGCTTTCAGGTCTTATATAGTTAGGAATTAGCATTAAAAAAACTTTTGAAATTCACTGAAAAAAACATAGGTTTCAGGCCTTATATAGTTAGGAATTAGCATTTAAAAAACCTTTAAAATTCACTCAAAAAACTATAAGTTTTAGGGGTGTTATAGTTAGCTGGACATTTCACTCATACAAAACCATTGAAATTGCTCCTATATAGTTAGTTGTACTAACTATATTTCGTGCACCCGCAATCCACTGCTGATGATGTCACATATTACATCATTCATGACATGGTCAGTGAGATCACCGATGACATCTCAAATGACATCACTGATGACATCACTGATGACATCATCCACGCGACAATCGCATACACCTTTTCATACACTAGTAAAATCTTTCATCACTCTTTGTAAAATAAAGAGTATCATATTTGAATCCACTGTTACAGCAATACAAGTATCTAAAAACCCACTCAGTGATTTTAGATGTATACACACATCTAATCACTTACCAGTAGATTCACTCATACATGCTGTCAATGAACAATAGAACACTATCAAAAATACTTATACACCTAAATCGACATTACACACCAGCACACATCCTATTCACATATGAAGTCCTCCTACTCACTTATGCAAACAATGGATCATACTTACATATTTACTTAGCTACACACTTATACAAACACAACTTCATCTATTCATTTAGATAGTAAGTCATACTTAGTGAATTATAAAATCATTATTACAAGTATAAAGTTATCCATACAGTCACTCACACAATCATTGAGTCTTATGTATACTTATTAATATACAACAACTGACACATACACTGCCTTTTATTTTTCTAGTTTGTTGGACATGTACCATTGAGAAATATATTTGCTCATCACCACACCCATAAAGATATTCACTCACCCAAACAACTGTTAGAACATGTAGTTTTAACTTCATATATCTAGTGAATCAACTATTCACACATCTTTGGGAAGTCACACACCCCCCACCGAACCACACACACATTCACTCTCCCATACAAATACCCAGGTAACTAATCAATACCTAATACAGACTTTCACAAGCTAGTAACCAACTGGAGAACCAGTTTACACAACAACTGACAAAGTGATACAGATATTCAAACAGATTAGTCACTATCCACTATATTTTGTGAGACACTATAAATTGGTCAAGTAAACAGTTAATTACACTGCTACTAAATCCTCCATCCAAATATTTATTTGTATATATCCACTCATTCTTCAATGCACATTGCTATATATATAATGCATATTTAAATAACGAAGCAAACCACATTCACTGGATGATGTCATCAGTGATGTCATCAGTGATGTCATTTGAGATGTCATCAGTGATATTTGATATTTGATATTTATGTGCATTTGTATAGCGCTAACGTTCGCTCCCAAGGGGGCATCATGGCGCTGAGCAAGCTGCGGAGAATAACAGAAGGATGGATTTGGAACGGAGGAGACTAGATGGCTGACAGGACAGAGGAGTCTAGCTGTTGGTAGACCCATGTCTTGAGAAGTTTTCTAAAGTTGTTTTCGTTATCTACAGATCTGAGACTGACAGGCAAATTGTTCCAGGCTTTGGCGGCCAGAACATTGAAGGATTTCCCACCCTTGGTCTTATATTTAAATCTGGGGATTAGGACCAGATTTGTCCCAGAAGATCTCAAACAGCGCGGGGGGTTGTAGCGCATGAAACGCTTTGCAAAGTAGCGGGGCCCTGTATTTTGCATTGTTTTGAAAACTGTGAGTAGTAGTTTAAAGAGAATTCTTTTATGCAATGGCATCCAATGCAGCGAATTTAGTGCTGCGGATGCTGATGACCTTCTGGGGAGTTGTAAGACTAGTCGAGCTGCAGCGTGTTGGATGCTCTGCAGCTTTCTGAGAGTAGATTTTTTTACTCCGGCCATAAGGCCATTGCAGTAGTCAAGTCGTGAGAGTATGAGGGCTACCGCGACTGACTTTCTGGCTGCAATTGGGAGGAAATCGAAAAAAGTTTTCAGTGATTTTATTAATCCAAAGCAGCGGCCGGCAGTGGTCTTGACGTGGTCATCAAAGGAAAGAGATGCGTCAAATTGAACGCCTAGGTTTCTGGCTGATGGAACTGCACTTGGGGGGGCCTCTGATCCAGGGGGCCACCAGTCTTTCGGGCAGAAAGAAAGGTTTTTACCTAATGGGATGATTTCCGTCTTAGCACTGTTGCATTTCAAATGGTTAATGTTTAACCACTTAAAGACATCAGAAAGGCAGTTTTTGAACCGAAGATCAGTGTCGGTCCGCTGCTTGTCAATTGTGACGACCAATTGAGTGTCGTCAGCGTAGGACGTGACAAGAATCCCATGTGATTCTATCACAGCTAAAAGAGGTGCCATATAAATGTTAAAAAACAAAGGACTCAATATGGACCCCTGGGGCACTCCAGATGTAATGAGTTTTTTGCAGGATAGGTGGGGTCCAAGGGACACAGTCTGAGACCTGTTTGATAAAAACGATGAAATCCAGGCAAGGGCTGTGTCGGTCACGCCAATCTCTCGCATTCGATTAATTAGGATGACATGCGAGATGGTGTCGAATGCTGCTGAGAGATCCAACAGGATGAGGACAGCCTGCTTGCCCTCATCCTGCAGGAACTTGATGGAATCAGCTAATTCGATCAGTGCTGTTTCAGTGGAGTGACCGGAGCGGAAGCCTGATTGCTGAGGGTGTAAGATGTTGTGGGCCTCTACAAAAGTTTTTAGCTCTTCATGCACTAAATGCTCCGTGACTTTGCCTAGGATAGGAAGGAGGGAGATGGGACGCATATTCGTCAAATCTGTTGGCGATTTATTCTGTTTTTTCAGTAGGGGTTTTACTGTAGCCATCTTCCATTCGGTAGGTACAAGTCCGGATTCAAGGGATTCATTGATGATAACGTTAATGTAGGGATTGACTGTGTCGATCAAGTGATGAAGGATGATGGGGGGACAGGAATCGGTAGGCGCTCCTGATTTGCAGGCCCGAATTGCCTTGCTAGTCTGTTGCAGGGAGACAGATTTAAAAGCGGAAAAATGGGGGTAGTTGACTGTTGCCTCTAAGGGGGTTGTCGGCGGAAGGGGAAAGTCTTTCTGAATATTAACTATTTTGTCGACAAAATAATCTGCAATTTGATTGCAGAGACTCTCTGAGGGAGGTATATCAGTGGTGAGGACTTTCGGGTGAGTGAAGGACTTAACTATGGTAAAAATAGTTTTTGGGTTTTGGTGTGCTTCCATTATAAGCTTGGTGTAGTATTCCTTTTTGGCTATTTTTATGTCAGAGAGATATAATTTCCTCTGTTGGACATACCTTGTTCTTGAGACCGTATCATATGCTTGTCTCCAGAGTCTCTCTAGTCTCCGACAGAGAAGATGACTCTCTGCTAGGGTCTGGGTGTACCAGGGGGCATTTGGCTTTTTCTTCTTAGGGGCCTTTTCTCGATAGTTGTTGGGCTCAGAATTAGCCGCAACAATTTGGCTCATCCAGGTATGAAAGTTGCGGGAGTCGATTTCGACATCACCAGTTCCAATGGGGGGTGGGGGCACCGGTTGTGACTCTAGTTTAATTCGTTCGGCCACTTTCTTCCAATTTACTGAGAAGGAGGCTTGGGCATGCCTAGGGCTGGGGCGGGTAGTAAGAGGTGTCGTAATGTTAAAAGGAATGAAGTAATGGTCGGTCCAGATTTGGGGTAGTGGGGGGGAAGTGGAAAGGGTTGAAAGATTGGTGCATATGCCATCAATAGTGTGGCCGGCACTGTGAGTGGCTGTATTGATGCGTTGGGAGAGTCCAAAGATATTCAGGGACTGTAGGAAGGAAATGGTGTGGGGGTCGACGAGTGAATCCATATGTAGGTTCATGTCGCCAATGAGCGTAAAGTTAGGGTATTGTAACATGAGTGCTCCAAGCGTCTCATCCAGGGAGTTCAGAAAGGAGGTGGGATTGCCAGGCGGGCGATATAGGAGCCCTCCTGATAGGGAGAATGATGCATTAATTTTAATAGAGAAACCCATGCTTTCCGTGTCCTTAAGGTGACATAAGTCGAATGTGTGACAGGGAAATGTTTCCTTAATGATAAGTGCTACCCCGCCACCTCGACCAGAAGGTCTATCCCTCCTGAAGATGGTGAAACCAGGAGGGAGGGCGATAGCCAAAACAGGGTTCGAGGAATCGTTGAGCCAACTTTCAGTTATGAACAGGGCGTCTAGTTCATAATTTGATATTAAGTCGTGCACGTCCTGGCAGTGGCAGGCTAGAGACCTGGCATTTACAAGACCTCCCTTGAAGTTGGTGGAGTAACATTTCGAGGGGCCAAGCATATCGGCTGCGTCGTTTATGGGCAGGGGGGGAGACCATTTACAACGAAGGCATACAAGGGGGCTAGACAGGGGGTCAATATGAGGGCAGTCAGAAAGGGGGGAAGCGAGTGGGGGGCGCAGGGACAGTAAATGATTTGGCTCGTACCTGATGATAGGTTTCAGCCCGGTAGCGTGCCCAGCGCCCGGCGCGGTCCGGTCGCGGACGGGCGCAGACGGGCTTGGCTTAGGCGCGGCTTCGGCGCGCGACCGGCGCGCCCGCTGCGCCAGCCCGCTGCGCCGTCTGGGAGGATGACACATGATATAGGGAGGGGGGAGGGCTGGAGGCCGGCCCGACTTGAGCGCTGACCTCGCCCTCCTCACTCAAGATGGCGCCCACCGCCGAGTGATGCAGTTAAAAAGCGGCTGGGCTAAAAAGAGGAGGTACAGAGGGTGTAAGGAGTGTCAGAGTGCCTGATTTTTACAATTCCCATTAAAAACAATAGCCCCCAATGTAAGAACAGTTAAAAGCGGCAGTTGCATAAAATGATTAAAACGCTCCAATTTTCTGACAGCAAATAAGACAATCAAAGCGCCAAAAAAGATCGCGATTTATCTCCGCTCCTCAGCAGCTCGCAGCCCCAGTTCCCCTCACCAGGGAGAGCTTCTGTAGGGCGGGGAGCGCTGGGGAGGATGCACCTAAATACAGTGGGAGGGCGGGAGGCCGGCCCGACTTGAGCGCTGACCTCGCCCTCCTCACTCAAGATGGCGCCCACCGCCGAGGGATGCAGTTAAAAAGCGGCTGGGCTAAAAAGAGGAGGTACAGAGGGTGTAAGGAGTGTCAGAGTGCCTGATTTTTACAATTCCCATTAAAAACAATAGCCCCCAATGTAAGAACAGTTAAAAGCGGCAGTTGCATAAAATGATTAAAACGCTCCAATTTTCTGACAGCAAATAAGACAATCAAAGCGCCAAAAAAGATCGCGATTTATCTCCGCTCCTCAGCAGCTCGCAGCCCCAGTTCCCCTCACCAGGGAGAGCTTCTGTAGGGCCACTGTCACTGACCATGTCATGAATGATGTAATATGTGACATCATCAGCAGTGGATTGCGGGTGCGCAAAATATAGTTAGTACAACTAACTATATAGGAGCAATTTCAATGGTTTTGTACGAGTGAAATGTCAGCTAACTATAACACCCCTAAAACGTATAGTTTTTTGAGTGAATTTTAAAGGTTTTTTAAATGCTAATTCCTAACTATATAAGGCCTGAAACCTATGGTTTTTTCAGTGAATTTCAAAGGTTTTTAAATGCTAATTCCTAACTATATAAGGCCTGAAACCTATGGTTTTTTCAGTGAATATATATATATATATATATATGTCGCTCCTGTTGCACCAACTCACGCACTCATACACGGGTGCTGTATGCGGGTGGTGCTCCCGCAATATATAACGCTCCTCGTCTGCTTCTTGATTCCAAAAGAGACACAGCACTCGCGAGGGGAAAGTTAAAGATTTTATTAGACTTTCAAACGCACCAGACGCGTTTCGGCATACGCCTTCCTCTGTTGTACGAGGGCGCGCCAAACGCGGCCATCATTTTATCTTAATTACCCGTGATCACTTTCCATGAAAATAAACAAAGGACCAATGCATAAGTGTATAAACAAATACCAAAATGGGCGCCATTTTCTAACAATGTTACGTGCAATACTAATATGCGGCAGCACTTTTGTATTCCACTGCTTTTATTTTCAATTCCAGTCGCACGTGCGTATCAATGCATTCTTGGAATCCCTTACTTTATCTCGCCCTGTATGGGCTTACTGTGGCGCATTTTCTTACTCATAAGGCCCTGTATGGGCTAACCTTTGCATTTGTCCTAACAAAAAAACAGCACCCGTTTATGAGTGCGTGAGTTGGTGCAACAGGAGCGACAGATATTCTTCACGCACCGTCGTTTAAACGAAATGGATCCATCTGGGAAGCAAGCGAAAAGCAGACGCTGACTGCTAGTGGACTGCGGAGCAAACGAGGACCAGTTTAACGACAACACGAGGGGGTAACCGGAAGTACCATTAAGTTCCCGGACAACGCTAGAAGTGGGGCAACAACATGTACATTGAAACGGATCGCCAAGAAGCGGCCCAAAATGCCTTCAAAAAACGATCACAGAACGGCAACACCAAGAAGGTGGGTGAAACCAAAACAGTATCCACATTAGCTAAACAATTTACTAGCCTTGAAAGATTGTTTGAACGTGAAGTAAGAAAATGGTGGGAGGCCACCTTATTACAAAATTATGTGGAAGTAAATAGAGTTCCAAGGGGGCTGCGCATATATACGGTCCCGGCGTATGAGAACCGGGACCCTCAATTGTTAGAGGAATGGTCGGAGTTTACAGCGGTCTCATGCCAAGGAATGTTAAGGATTTTGATAAAATTCACGTGGAGCGATCATGAAAAGGCACTGAATGCTATTACGGAATTAGAGAAAGTAATTTCAGCGAATGAGGATAAAAACAAACAGGAAGAATATTGTGCAGCAATGGGCAAAAGACTTAAAACAATACAGGACAAAATAAGACAAAGAAAACAAGAGAAATATGGGCGCGATGAGCGCGATTATGAAATGGGCAGAGTCCTAACTTTTGCGAAAAGATATGATGCCCCGATTTAAGCATTGGTAAACAAAACAGGCAGAACCCAAGGCAGTGAACAAGGAGATACGACAGAGTCAGAGATGTCTGAAACGGAACAAGCAAGAGGGAAAGGGAGCACATCTGGGGCAGCAGGAATACATAAACTTCCTTTTCACGAGGAATTCGAGATACTGAGACAGTTAAGTGGGCTAGGGCCTTGAGAGATACACTAACCAAGAGCCTTTTATCACAACCGCTGTCTAAACCATTTGGTGACCCCCTACTGGGTTTTTACCCATGTGGTAGGTGCAAAGCCTGCAAGAATAGCAGAATAATTTGGGGGGGAGATTTTAATCTATTACAAAACCCTCAATTGGATTCCACTGAGAAAGACCGTCGTCAGAATAAACCCCAAGTCGCATTAGCAGTCCAAAGCTGTAAAATAGATCTTGATATTATTGACCATTGGCGAAAGTTAAATCCTATCAAGCGTGAGTATTCATGCCACTTAGCAAAATACAATTCTGCGGCAAGGCTAGATTTTTTTTTGTTATCCCATGATTTAGTATTATATAACTATGCCCATCTACCTAATGCATGCTCAGACCATGCAGCTGTCTGTATGAAGGTCAATTTGGGCAATTATGCAGCAAGACCTAAAAGTAGATGGTTTTTTAATAAACTTAATCTCCTTGACCGACAATGGTGCACAGATATTAACGAAAGGACGGAGCAATTTTTTACACAGAATAGAGGTTCAGCCCCATTAAATATAATCTGGGACGCTTTTAAAGATACTCTACGTGGAATAATTACATCGAAAGAAATTCCCAAGCTGAGGGCAAAAAAGGAGGAGAAAACCAAACTCCAAACTGAACTTTCACAGGCAAGACGAGAGCAGTATAGGGTCAGATCTAAGATTTCTGGTCACAAACTCAACATGGCAAAATGCAAAATGAAGGATTTTTATTATGATTTAGGCGAGACAAATAGCAACCTGTATGCACAAAAGATATATGAGGAGAGTGAATATACAGGAAAGCTGCTGGCCTGGCAATCTAAATAAAAGCAGGTCCGCAACAGAATAGATCAGTTATTAGACCCCACCACTAAAATACAAGCTAAGACCACCACCTCCATCGGTGAGCTGTTTTTAAAACATTATGAGGGAATATATCAAGCATCTGAGGGGGCTACACCTGACTCTATCATGGAATTTCTACAGCCACTTGAAATACCTAAAATAGATCCTGAGGGTAAGAACTATCTTACACAAGATTTCACACTATTGGAACTAGATGAAGTGATAGAGTCCTTCCCCAATGGCAAGGCCAATGGTGAGGATGGCCTTCCCATTGAATTTTTTAAAAAATGTGGGCGAATGTTACGCAAGGAACTTCTGAAATTAGTTAATAACTTACTTCAAGGAGGTTCCCCACCAGATTCCTTTCATACAGCGGTGGTGGTCAGTATTTTAAAAAAAGGAAAGGACAAGGAAAATATAAATTCATACCGCCCGATTAGCCTTTTGAATACAGATTATAAAATGTTTACAATACTTTTAGCAAACCGATTAAATAAAATAGTAGGATCTCTGGTAGCCCATGATCAGTGCGGTTTCATTGCAGGCAGGCATCTTCATTCTAACACTACATTTTTATTGGAGGTACTAGATTATTTTAAAACTAATAAGGTGAAGGCTCAAATTTGGTTTTTAGACGCGGAGAAAGCCTTCGATCTAGTGTCTTGGGATTGCCTGTTTGCAATTTTACGTAGTTTTAATTTCCCGAATGTTTTTATCTCTCTTTTACGACAACTATATATGAATTCTAGGGCACAAATTATCATTAATAATACAAATATTGGGTCTTGTAAAGTCACTAGAGGCACGCGACAAGGATGCCCCCTGTCGCCAATTTTATTCGCAATATTTATTGAACCCCTCGCGATCGCCATCAGGAATATTAAAGTTGACACAGCCCCAATATTAGGAATGACAAATAAAAAATTATATTGTCCTTTTCATAGACTCTAAACCCTCTAGTCAACGGAAGATTTTAAAAATCTTCTCTGATTTCCAAAAACTAGGGGGTTATAAAATTAATGTAAACAAAACGGAAATTATCTGCACTATAGCCACTTTAGCTCCAGAATTCAGGCGGATATATAACAGGGATCCCAAAAGATATCTTGGAATATTTGTATCGGATAGCCTAGATGACCTTTTTACACTTAATTTTTTACCTTTATTAAAAAAGGTGGGCTTACTCTTAGATCGTTGGAATTTACTACCCCAATCTCTTACAGGGCGGGCATCGCTAATTCGGATGTCGGTATTACCCCTTTTTAATTTCCTTTTTAGTGCAATTCCCTGCGCAATTCAAGCCTCTTATTTTAAAAAAGTAGAAGCTTTGATCTCTTCTTTCTTATGGGCAAAAAAATCTTCCAGACTTGCACTGAGCACTTTATATTTATCATTTACACAAGGAGGGTTGTCCCTTCCAAATATCAGAGAATATTATTTTGCGTCTTTTGCACATTATAGTCACAGATTTTTTGTTTTAGATTCCTACTAGTCAGATGATTTTTTTGTAAAAAGGATGTTGTTGGAATTGAAAATTTATGACCCAGTCAGAATCACGTTATAAATCCCTGCAGTGGATCTTTAAGGTGAAAACTCAGTTTTTTAAATTGTATGACCTACCTAATTTTAGTAATAAGACAAATGTAATGAATTTTAGCTTGGGAGATGCTGGCTGTATGGACAAAAATATATTAACTATTTGGAAGGAGAATGGTTTTGAGAAAATTGAAGACTTCCTATTGGGTAATAGATGGAAATCTTGGGATGAATTTAATAGTCAGTTAATCCACTCACACTCTACGCTGAATTGGTCTTTTATTAGGATAAATCCAAAACTTAGAGAACTCAATATAGGAAATGTATTTAATAAAGAAAATATTTCCACCATCCTTAATAACAAAATACAAAAGAAAATGAGTATTTGGATTAAAATACTAAGAGAAGGTAAAGACCAGGACTTTTACAGCAAGATTACTGAAAGATGGAAAAAGAGGGAAGATATTACAATTAATCAACAGATATGGGATAAAATAAATACATTTAATAAAACCATTTTTCGAGGAGCAAATTTTAAACGTATGCAATTTTTTAATAAATGGTTAATATATAGAACTCCGTCCTTTTTACATAATATTTTACCCCAAGTAGCCGACAAATGCTTCCGATGTGAAGGAAAAGGCACTTGGAAACACATTGTTTGGGAATGTCCAAAAATCCAGGTATTATGGAAGGAAATAGAAAAATATCTGTCAATTGTCCTTAAAACTAATATTATATTCGACGAACTAATTCCCCTCCTAGGCTGCTCTTCTATTCATACCCAACATGATGAGTCCCTTTGTATAGCTTCTCTAATAGCAAAATCCCTTATATTACAGTCCTGGAAAACAGATCTTGTCCCATCCTTCCAAGCATGGAAGACAAAATTACTTTGTATCCAGGATAGGGAAAGAAAATACACTTTAAGATCAGCAGCTCTCAAAAAATATGATAAATATTGGAGTGGGTTTGATTCTTAAATTTGCCTGGTTACTACGTAACCAGATTTATATTTTTCTGAAAATATTTATTAGCCTATTAAGATTGTTTTGCATATGCACGATGCACTTTACAAATCTAGCTATGAAATATGAACTGAGAAAACGTACAGGGTATTTAAAGGTTACGTATTGTTTTATTTCTAACAAAATCTTTTGAATATCAGTGAAAGATGATTGCTGGTCTGCTCTTACACAATTTTGCACTTTATAATTTAAATGCTATAATGACAAATTGTATGGTTGTTCTTAATAATCTTTGCTTTCGTATTGTATCAATTGGATCTCAAATATGCTCTGTTTCTTGTATTGCACTATTATATTTGAACTCTCAATAAAAAAAATTTTTAAAAACAATTGCAGAAAGATTACGACATACAAAGTGGGGGACAACATGAGGATGATTAAAAAGTTCCTGACTTGCACAACACCTTACACCGTATGTTGTTTGATCTGCCCTTGCGGATTACGCGGTATATAGGGAGCACTATCCATCAAACGAAAATTCGCATTCTTGAACATTTATGTGCCATCAACAAAGGGGATGCCAATTATCCTGTAGCTAGGCACTTTGAAAAGTATCATGAAAGTAATAATGATTTAATGTCATATTTTGCCCTAGATCATGTTCCCATGAGCATAAGAGGAGGAGATAGATTAATGAGATTACGCAGTTTAGAATCGAGGTACATAATAGACCTCTGCACCAAGGCACCTGGAGGCTTGAATAGTCATGAGGAACTAACAGTGCATTGGTCCTTTGTTTATTTTCATTATTTGGAAAGTGATCACGGGTAATTAAGATAAAATGATGGCCGCGTTTGGCGCGCCCTCGTACCACAGAGGAAGGCATATGACGAAACGCGTCTGGTGCGTTTGAAAGTCTAATAAAATCTTTGACTTTCCACCGCGAGTGCTGTATCTCTTTTGGAATCAAGAAGCAGACGAGGAGCGTATATATATATATATATATATATATATATATATATATATATATATATATATATAAACAAAATCACCAAAGAAGGAGAGACCACACAGGGGAGTCTGCGGAGGGGGTTCTTTTAATGCCAAATTAAAACCAAATATCAGGGCGGATGCATTTCGGCGTTGGTTAGCCTCGTCAGCGCCAGATGGTTTTGCAGGAGGCAGGCAGTGTGATTGATTTAAATATCTCTCCCCCTCCTGTCCGGTGAAAAGGTAGCTCCGCCCCCCCAAACAGCATGTGTTGCTAATTGCTGGTCAAGTCTCGCTGTAGGACGCCCAGTGCGTCAATACTACAAAGTCCAGAATGCTGTGGGCTGGTCTCATATTGCAACGGGGGTAAAAAGAATTAAGCGGGCCGATTTCACCTGGAAAGTTCATGGCTGTAGCCTCCTCTGCTATATATATTACCTACTGGCGGTCGCCAGTAGGTATATATAGTTAGGATTTTTTTCCTATGGGATTTTTGAAAATTCTATGTCGAATGACTTTGGCGTTTGAGGACGGAATTGGCTGAAATTTTCAGGACAATTGAACATTTTGTTTCTGAGCAGCCACTGAAAATCTGGGGGGGTTCCATCAAGGGGGGGCCGAGAAAAAAGGGGGGTCCCAAAACACGTTTTTCCCATGCAATTTTCCATAGGACGGTTGGACTCACTTTTAGCACGAAACTTGGCAAAATTGTAGATATTGTTTGTCCGATGTGCCTTTGCTAGGTCTCAATATATGTGCTCCAGTGGATTTTGATAAATTAATGTTCAAAAAAATATATATATCTGTAACAGCGCTCCGGTTAGCGCCCCGGTTTGCGTACCTGACGCGTAACGGAACTTCGCGAAGCGAAGCTGATTGGCTCTCTGGTGTCTGTCAACATTCTAAACAGTCCGGAGCGGCCGCCATCTTGTCTCTCGGTAGGATCGAGAGACAAGAGGTGAAGAAAAACGAAGGGGGAAATTAATGAAAGGGGGCAAGGTAGACCCTTCCTGACCCCCTAGGATTGATGAGGGGGCTATTAAAGGGTCCCGCGGGGCAAAAAATAAAAAAATTAATCGTTTTTTCGCGGTAGAGGCGCTACCCGGTACGCGTACCGGGTAGCTAACCGGTAGCGTAACGGGAGTCCGCCATCTTGTGTTTCGGTCGAATTTATTCACAAGATGGAGGAAAAACAATGTGAGAAATGGGTATAAGGGGGCACGGGAGATGTATCCTGACCCCCTAGGTTTTTTGAGGGTGGCTGAGGAGGCCCATAAATGCGGGAAAAAAAAACACATTTTTTTTTCAAATTTTCGCGCGGTTAGCGTCCGGTTCGCGTACCGGGTAGCGTTCCGGATAGCGTAACGAGGGGAAAACCAAGGGAAACAGTAAAATAATATATTTAGAGTGCTTTGAGGTAGGGTAGCTCTGAATAGAGCTGTTGTGTTGTGTGGGTGATGAAAGTACCAATGTGTAGGTACCAATGAAGAGTCTAAAATTCAATGTACACCGTCTCCTCTGTAGATGTCTTGCATGTTCTAATATGGAATCCATAACATAGTCTGTCAGGAAAGCAGAAACAGATCCTTTGAGCACTCCCTGAGCACATAGTTTTATAAATAACATTTTATTTATGTTAAATTTAAAAATTGTTGGAAATTTCGAGTAAAAGTTCATCTGGAATTTCTTCATCTTTATTTTCATGAATTGTCTCTTTTTTATCAAAATTGTCCATGAATTCTAAAAGTTGTTTGTCCACAGCCTCATCATAAAAATCATCTATGTCCTGTTGAATTTCTGATTGAAGTTTGGCTTTCTGAGCTTCTTTATCCATAATTGCTGTTAAGGTAGCATAAAAAGAGAGAGAGAAATAGAGTTTAAGTTAGAAACTTCTACATTTTTATTTTTTAATTAACGTGTACAACATAGTTCTGAGTTTTTAACAGTGAATTTATGTTTGGACAGTGTATGGTACAAGGCAGGAAGTAGAAATATAAAGTACAGCATGTGATGAACTCTAACTCAAACCATGACTACAACAGAGAAGCCTAAGTCAATCCATAACTATAACTGAGGGACAGTAAATAACTAACAGAAAACGTTTTAATAAAAATAACTTTAGGTGCACAACATATTTCCCCTTAGAAACTCTAACTCAAACCATGTCTAACTCAAACCATGACTACAACAGAGAAGCCTAAGTCAATCTATAACTATAACTGAGGGACAGTAAATAACTAACAGAAAACATTTTTATAAAATTAACTTTAGGTGCACAACATATCTCCTCATAGAAACTATTAACTCACCTTTACAAAAGTGTCTAAGGTTTTGCCAGGAAATGGTCTTTAAATGTGCCTCAGGGAGTTCCAGTCAAAATGGCTGTCATTCCTTCTTATTTTTCATATATATTCATGTACCAAACCAATCAAATGACAGCACATAAAAATACAACTTGAAAGTTATGTTATCATTGGTTGAAAATGTCAACTCTTTCCAATGTGTTTTTGTCATGTAATTTACCTAAGGATATTTAGACAGGGCTAGAGCCTGAATGGCTCGATGGAATTCATTCAAATTTGGGGAAATGGTAGGGACTGGTATGCATTAGGAACTATTTCAAATTTGGTGAAAGTGTCTGCAGTGCTTTCTTTGTAAATTAACTTCCCACCTTTTTTTTTACTGCATTTGCTGTTGCGCGGCCCGGTTCGCGGACCGAGAAGCTAACCGATAGCGTAACGGGAGTCCGCCATCTTGTGTTTCGGATGAATTTAGACACAAGATGGAGGATAAAGAATGTTGGGAAAGGGTATAAGGGGGCACGGGAGACGTATCCTGACCCCATAGGTTTACTAAGGGTGGCTAAGGAGGCTCATATATGTTGAAAAAGAAAAAAAATTGAATTTTTCGCGAGGTAAGCTGCCGGTACGCGAACCGGGTAGCGAACCGGGAAGCGAACAAAAGTGAAAATTAGTGAAAAAAGGTACATTTGAAATTTTTAAAGAGTAATCATAGTTATGGTAGCTCTGAAAAGAGCTTTTGGGTTCTGTGTAAGTTCTAGGTACTTATAAGTAGGTACCAATACATAGTCTTAAATTCAGGATGAAAATTCTGTTCCCCTCATCTGAGAAGTGAACTCCATCTCCTCTGTAGATATCTTGCATGTAGTAACGCAAGTTATTGTTGTAGATGGAGCCCATTCCATGGTCTCTCATGTAAGCGGAAACAGACTTATTTACATGCTTCCTCGATTTCTCAATTTGTGGACAAAATTGGTTGGACCACCTCCATTTCTGTCTTTGGCATATATTTGAATATACCAAGGCAGTTTGAGGAAAAAGTGCCATCAATTGCTCAAAGGTGTCCTTTAAAAGCATTTCCAGACCTACCCCAGTCAAAGTGCCCAAGTCATTTCCTCCACAGTGCACAATTAACAGGTCAGGGTTTGGCAAATGCAAAAAGGTTTTCACCAATGGTATCAATTGGTGACATCTTAATCCTCTGTGGCCAATCCAGTTGATTTCCACATTTTGTATATTGAGGTTGTGTAAATTTCTGTTATCAGCATACCTTTGAGCCCAGTGGATGTAACTATGTCCAACAATCCAGACAGAAAACATGGTGAGAGGAGGTTCTGCTGCAGTCAGATGAAGTGTGGGAATGAAATGGCAGTTGAAACAGTAGGAGTTTGTAATGAAAAAAACTGTGGAGTTTCAGTGCTAATGATTCAGTAGCAGTGATTGGTTGATTTTGATTGCTGAAAACAGAAAGTTAGGGTGCATGGATGAGTTCTTTGAAAGATGTAATTTGAGTGGTCAAGAAAAAATCATTTTATGAAAGATTGCACTGGATATGCAGGTGTACTGAGAGTTCAGAGTTCAATTGAAACATTGTTGTGTGAATTTGTAAACATGAGAGGTCTTTCAGGAGGTGGTTGCTATGGAAAAAAGGCAGAAAGGGCAGAGGGGGGAAGGGTGTTGATTTGAAAAAAGTGAGGGAAGAGTTTTGATTGGGTGACATGAGAGATATGTGTGATGAATTACAGCATTTATGTGCCTTTGTTGGTTGCAGCCTCTGGAGTGCATACCCTTTGCTCTGCTAAAGAAAAATTGGTGTGTGTCTGAGACTGTTTTGAAACTCAAAAAGTATTTGCTAAGGTGAGAAAAGATTCATTTAATTTAGGGAGAAAATTATGAAGAAAGTTGTGTATTTAAAATGTTGCTTTGTGTCAAGTGTTTTACAAATAGATTTTGTTTCTTTGAGTTTCATAGCCATGTTAAAAGTGACGCAAAAGTGGTGCAAGGGCCTTAAAAAACGCTTTGATGTGTGTTAGGGCATTTTAAGTCACTTCCCCATGAATCTGGGTGAATAATTTGCTTACTTAATGTGTTTAAAAACGTTTCTTGAAGTCAATTAGGTTTCTTGATATGTGCTGCTAGAGTTTCATAGCCAGCATGGGGCATATTTAGAAGGACTTTGAGCCACTTTCACGTTATTTTCCCCATGTTAAAGGTGACGCTAAAGTGATGAAAGGGCCTTGTAAATACACTCTCATGTTTGAGCCATTTTCATGTTATTTTCCCTATGTTATAAGTGACGCAAAAGTGGTGCAAGGACCTTGTAAAATATGCCCTCATGTGTGTTAGGGCATTTTAAGTCACTTCACCATGAATCTGGGTGAATAATTTGCTTACTTGATGTGTTTAAGAACGTTTCTTGAAATCGTTTAGGTTTCTTGATATGTACTGCTAGAGTTTCATAGCCTGCTTGGGGCATATTTACAAGGCATTTGAGTCACTTTCACGTCATTTTCCCCATGTTAATAGTGACGCAAAAGTGGTGCAAGGGCCTAGTAAATACGCCCCCATGTCTGTTAAGGCATTTTAAGTCACTTCACCATGAATCTGGGTGAATCATTTGGTTACTTGATGTGTTTAAGAACGTTTCTTGAAATCATTTAGGTTACTTGATATGTACTGATAGAGTTTCATAGTCAGCATGGGCCATATTTACAAGGCCTTTGAGCCACGTTCACGTTATTTTCCCCATGTTAAAAGTGACTTTAAAGGTGGTGCAAGGTCCTTGTAAATACGCCCTCATGAGTGCTTTGCAAATGTAAGTAATTTCCCCGTGGTGCAAGGTCCTTGTAAATACGCCCCCATGTGTGCTTGGCAAATTTAAGTACTGACAGGGTGTGCTTGTACATAGGAGCTGTGTTGTGTTTTCAAATTATGACCAGAAAATCGATTTAAAAAAAAAATGCTTTTTACATTTATGAGAAGGTCAAAATGGTGTCTGCTTCTTTAAATAAATATTTCACTTTCCACCATGAATATGGGAGAATAATTTGCTTGTTTGCTGGTTTAAAAACACGTTTCTTGAAGTCATTAAGGTTTCACAATATGTTCTGCAAGAGTTTCATAGTCAACATGGGGGCAAATTTACAAAGCTTATGAGCCACATTCACGTCATTTTCCCCACGTTAAAAGTGACTTTAAAGGTTGGTGCAAGGTCCTTGTAAATACGCGCTCATGAGTGCTTTGCAAATTTAAGTCATTTCCCCGTGGTGCAAGGTCCTTGTAAATACGCCCCCATGTGTGCTTGGCAAATTTAAGTACTGACAGGGTGTGCTTGTACATAGGAGCTGTGTTGTGTTTTCAAATTATGATCAGAAAATCGTTTTTTAAAAAAAAGAAATCCTTTTTACATTTATGAGAAGGACAAAAAGGTGTCTGCTTCTTTAAATGAATATTTCACTTCCCACCATCAATATGGGAAAATAATTTGCTTGTTTGTCGGTTTAAAAACTCGTTTCTTGAAGTCATTTAGGTTTCACAATATGTTCTGCAAGAGTTTCATAGTCAACATGGGGGCAAATTTACAAAGCTTATGAGCTACATTCACGTCATTTTCCCCATGTTAAAAGTGACTTTAAAGGTGGTGCAAGGTCCTTGTAAATAAGCCCTCATGAGTGCTTGGTAAATTTAAGTCATTTCTCCGTGGTGCAAGGCTCTTGTAAATACGCCCGCATGTGTGCTTGGCAAATTTAAGTACTGACAGGGTGTACTTGTACATAGGAGTTGTGCTGTGTTTTCAAACTATGACATGAAAATGGTTCATAAGGAATGCTTTTTATATTTATGACAATGACAAAAAGGTGTCTGCTTCTTTAAATAAATATATAACTTCTCACCATCAATCTGGGAGAATAATTTGCTTGTTTGTCGGTTAAAAAATCGTTACTTTAAGACATTTAGGTTTCACAATATGTAATGCTAGAGTTTCATAGTCACTATGATGATAATGATATACATTTAGAACTGTGTAGGAGCCATGGAGAAACTGAGGCTTCTGTAGGTGTCAAGGGAGGTGAGTAATGTACATTGCTCTGTTGCATACAGTCCTCATCTTCTGCATACTCTTGGATATGCTAGACTACATCTGTACAATGAGATACCTAAGCAAAGGAAATCCAAGTGATGTGATTGTGAAATGAGCAAAAATATTTGCACGTTTTTCAATTATATCACCTGTGTTTCCTAACATTACAAATCACATTGTGCAGATGAGGTTTAGGCCTGTCCAGGGAGACAGAGGAGGTCTGGCCTTTGTTCAAGAGTGCAGTGGACATGACTCACTTCATTGGTAGGCCTGCACATGTATTATCTCCTCTGTACTCTTCAACAAGCCTAAATTTCATCTGCAACCCTGAGTAGGCCTCACCTCAAACAAACCTCTGGATAGGCCTCACCTTATCGGCATCCTGAACCAATCATTTAAAATGTTAGGGGCAGATTTATGATGGCCGTGCGCCTCTTTTGCGCCGCCGTTGCGTTACTTTTGTGACGCAGCAGCGGCGCAAAAGATGCGCTATGTTGCGAAATATTTACAACTTGATGCATCTAGGCAGATGTGTCACGCTGTAAAGTCCTGCGCCACATGAAACCTGCGTCAGGTTTCATGTGGGTGTTTTGTTGCAGGGTGGGCGTTCACTTGCATGAAAGCCCTGTAAAACTAACACAGTGAAATTTACAAGATTTCACTGAGTCAGCTTTATGGCATTGCTGAATTAAATCCTTACGCCTGTTTGAAACTGGCATAAGGAGTGACGCACCATGCAATGTGTGGCTTGCCCCTGTGCATTGCAGTAGTCATGTCGCGCTTGCGACGTGATTCCTGCAATGCGCCGCTTTTGCGGCACAGATGCGTGACGCATCTGTGCTCTTTTTGCCCCATGGTGCTCCGCATTGTAAATGCGGCACACCATGGGTGGCAGAGCAGCGGCGCACGTTAACTGGTGCATCCCTGGGGATGCGCCAGTTAACATAAATCTGCCCCTTTACATTTAAGTATGAGCAGGGGACACAGAGTCGGTGAGGCTTATCCAAGGTTAAGAAGAGATGAGTCCTGTTCACTGAAAACTTGGACATAGGCCTCATCTCCTCATGGCTGGACATGGCTAAATAATATCTGCAAAATGTTACTCTTGTTAAACAATTTTACTATTATAGTCTCTGAGATTTGTCTCTTACTCTGCAACATCTCATTGTTGTTCTCTTTCTTTAAAGATAACGACAACATCAACCATGAGTGATAATGAGCAATCTGTTGATCTCGGTCTTATCATTGAACTTGTCATTGAAACGTCAGTGGAAGTAGATCCCTTGGATGATTTATATCCTGTGGATGATGAAGAATATGATGAGGATGCTGATTTGTCAGATTTGTATGACATAGGTTGGGCAGCTGACCTGCTCGAGCCTATTGAACTGTAAAGACTTTTAAAAATAAAATGAAGTTACTGGAAATAAAAAGTAACCATGTTAACCGTTTTATTTAAAATTAAATATAACTTCAAAAACAGCTTGTGTCAAGTGTCTTTAATAAAATAGTTAAATATGCTAATAAAATTAGTTCAGATTCACATATAAAAGAGCACAGGTCAAATGTAGAAGCATTCCATTTCTTTGCTACTATTTCTGAGTTTTAAATTTGTCAATGCACTAAAAATTATTGTATGTAGAATTGACAACTAGTGTGTTAATTTTTTGACGACTGTTATTGATTTACTGTTTGGTAATAGTGGTTAATAACATTTTTTATTATATTTTACCACAGATTCAACTGCAGATCATTTCAAAATTAAAACATGCCTTCGAGGCAAAGGAGGAGAAAGGCTACAAAACGTCAAACACAGCAGCTTACTACATGCTTGCAGCAGTCCTCTACAATAAAAACTCGTCAAGTCACCAAAAAAGCTCCGGGTAAGACAACGAAATCATTCCTAAGAAACATTTCCAGAAAAACAAGTATCACTACAGAACATGTTTTAGTCCAGAAGAAGAGAGTCAATTTAAACAGGAAGGAAAGGCCCCTTAATAAAGTTAGTGGTAGAGCAGGAGAAAACTCTGTGAGTGCCGGTAGAAGGCACAATCAATTTAGGGACATTCGTACACGAATGTTCCGCAACAGGATAATTGTAAATTTGATGAAAAATGTCAAGAAGGGTCAACAGAAACTGGCTTTTTATAAGAAAAAAAAATGTTGAGAAAATTATTGATCAGGCTTTGGAAATTAAACGAAAGTTATTTATTTTGGTAATCAATAGAATTAGCAAACTAAACAAGGCAATTTATGAATTCAAAACAAATAGTAGATGGAAGAGAATAGTTAATCGTACAAATTTTTGTGAAGTATTTTCAGGAGAATGGATGCATAGTTCAAGTTGTGAGGCATTTTTCAATGAGGAGAGTTACTTCCAGGACAATGATTTGGTGCATGCAGTTGACACCAGTGGTCGAGCATATGAGGTGAAAGACGGTTGTCCAGTTGAAAAAGAAAAACTTGTGTCAACAGAGGCAGAAGAGGTGTTAGGTGAAGAAGTTTTAAGGAGACGTCCTAAGGGTCCAGTGTACACCTGGAAGTGTAGTAGTATTTGCAGTGTGCAACAGGATTCCATCAATTTGCTTTGTGATTTTGTACGGACATTTAATAAGAAAAGTTTAAAACAGAAAATGAAGTTGTTGCAGGAATTAGATCCATGCAGAGTGAGAGAAGTGACAGGTTTACATGGTCATTCACTGGCTTGTCTTTCCAGGAGAGTATGCCAGAGTGTTTTTCATCATTTCAGGATGCTAGCAGTCCATCATAATAAAGTGAGGAAATTAGTGAGAATGTTGTATTTTGCTAAGAGTCCAGCAATTAAGCTTAAACAATTAAGCAGTGCTCTTTTGCATGGTTCTGAAGTAGATGTGAAGAATATTTGTGAAGAAATTGAGTTTTGTTACTGTGCAAGTAAAAAGGAGAATGTTGAAATTGACCCAGAAGAAGAAGGTAATGTGGAAGAGAGTGTACAGATTTCCAGTACAGATAATTTTTAGAAGGAAATTGCCACGTTTCAGGTGAAATCAAGTGAGAGGCCTAATTTCACTTGTGTGTGTTGTCGACGCACTTATTATAAGAATCAGACTAAGTTAGTGGATTTATATGCAAAAAGTGAAAGGGAAAATAATAGTGAATGGAAGGATTTCGCAACATACTTGATGGTAGAAAATTGTTTTGATTTGGGATCGGATCAACGTGTGTGTACTTATTGTTGTAACAAATTAAATGAAAACCGGATGCCTGCTAGAGCGGTTCATAATAATCTGGAATTGGTTGACATTCCTTCTGAATTGAAGGATTTAAATACTTATAAATCTATTTTGTTTCAAAGTGTCCATCCCTTTCAGGCTATTGTACGAATGGAGCCAAAGACAGGGAAATTGCCTCCATCAGATTTACAGAGAGGATTAAAGGGAAGAGTTGTTTATTTGCCTCTAGATTTGAAGAAAAACATTAATACAATTGGAGTAGAGAAAGTGGAAGAGGAACCTCTGGTTATCTTAGTTAATGGGGTTCCTAAAAAGAGTAAGAAAATCTGGCAAGATTTAGTGGATGTTAGGAAAGTCAAAAAGGCAACATTGTATTTGATGAAAAACAATGAGTACTACAAGAATGTATGTGTTGCAGAAGAGGAAGTAAGTGAAGAAGAGGACAGAGATTTGTGTGCTGGACAAATTGAGAAAGTAGAAGCCTCTAAAAATGAAGAAATACATGAACATTATAGTGTTCATCCTTTGCATTCCAAGGAAGTCATGGGGAATGCTTTTGAGTTGTTTCAAATTAAACAAGCCAAAGGGAGTCCCATTAGTGTTTGGGAGGAAAGTTTGGAAGCTCGGTGTTTCCCACAGCTATTTCCAACAGGTCAAGGAGGAAGATATGATGAGCGACCTGATCAAATTCCTGCTTCTGAATACCGGACTTTACGATTGTATGCAGAAGATCCTAGGTTTCGTCAATGCATTCCCTATTTGTTTCATCTACTGTTTGAAAGTGATCTGTCTGGACTGTCATATGCAGTGAACCACATTTTGAAAAGTGGTGTACAGATGCAAAATATCTCGGCAAGGGACTTTATGGATAAAGTCAATGTGCAAGACAGTATTTTGGATTCTCACCTGATTAATCTCATGGCGTGTCAGCGTGGTACTAATGAGTACTGGTACCGTCGTCATGGTGATTTAAAATGTATGCTGAGGAACTTAGGAACTACCACATGGTTCCTCACTCTCAGCTGTGCCGAGTATGGCTGGGAAGACTTACTTGAATTTCTACGAGAGGCAAATGGAAACATTGAAAATATCGAATTCAAGACACCCGGAGAACTGTGCTCTTTGGATCCAGTGAATGTATGCAGGTACTTCAATCATAGATTTGAAGCTATGATGTCTTTCATCATGAACAAGAAAAATCCACCTCTTGGAGAGGTGTTAGATTTCTTCTGGAGAAAGGAGTATCAAGCAAGAGGTGCTCCTCATATACATATGCTGCTATGGATCAAAGATGCACCCAAATTTGGAACAGATCTGGATGACTTAGTGATGAGTTTCATAGAACAGTATTCTACATGTGCTGTTCCAAAGACAAAGGAAGACAAAAGCCTAAGAGAACAAGTTTTACGCTTTCAAAGCCATCGTTGTGGAAAGTACTGTCGTCGTAAATTCAGAAACAAGGACAAGTTCTACACAAAATGTCGTTTCAGCTTTCCAGGACCGGTGATTTCTAAAGGAAGAGTGAACAGTTTGATGTCTTCGCTGCGACATAATGTGACGAGGAAATCACCCAAAAATACATACAATTTGAAAAGAAACGAAGAGTCCAAGTACATCAACGACTACAACCCAGTGATTTTGTCCATGTGGAATGCTAACATGGATATACAGTTTGTGGCTGATAACTGTATGGCTGTGGCTCGGTATGTGACATCTTACATCACAAAAAAAGAAAAGACAGAATTGAAGGATATGTGGGAGGACATTTCCCATGAAAAGAGCCTCAGTAAGAAGTTGTACAGTTTCAGTCTGAAGATGTTGTCGCATCGAGAAATCGGAGCTTACGAATGTTCTGACCGGTTATCTTCAGCAAGTCTCTATGCTAAATCTAGGAGTATCATTTGGGCGAGTCTTGGTCTTGCTGCAACGCGTAATCGAGTTCTGAAACCTGTACGGGAAATTGAGTATTTGGCGGAAAAGGAGCCAAACAGTACAGATATTTTGAAGACCAACATGTTGGATACATATTATCCAAATAGAAGCAGTCACCTCGAGAATGTTTGTCTGTATGAGGTTCTACAAAATTACGTATTCAAGAGGAACATCAAAGAAGATATTGATAGTGTATGCTGTAATTGGAAGTGAGGGATGTCTGGTCAAGCAAAGAAAATGCCAATTGGTAAATCATCGAAAATTGAGTGGCGAATCTCCTGAAAGAAAAGAGTTTTTCTATTTAGCTCTTTTGCAACTTTTCAAGCCTTGGCGTGCAGAAGAGGAACTGCTTGGAGATTTCCTCTGTTACGAAGACTCTTTCAATGCAGCCAAGGAGACCATAGAATGTCCTGTTTTTCCAAAATATCTAGAAATGTTGAATGCGGAAATCGAGCAGGAAGCAACAATTGCAGCCGAGATTGCTAGAGACAGTTCTCAGGACAGTCAGAGTTCTGTTTCATTGAGTCAGGATCTACTAGGAGGACCAGTTATCGAAAATGAAGCTGCCACTGCCATGATTGAAGTGGAAAGAGCCATGGCACATGCTCAGGAGGATGCGGTTAACTTAGAAGATTTGGAAAGACAACTCAACGTTGAGCAGAGGAAAATATATGACGAAGTTACCAACCAAATTGATCATGGATTAAGTCATGAGAAGAAAGAGTGCTCATGTACGTCGTTGAAGCCTGTCCGACTGTACGTGAGTGGAGAAGCAGGAACTGGAAAAAGTTTCCTCATTAAAGCAATTTCATGTTATTTGCAGAAAAGGACCGAGTCATCGCTGTCTTGTGTTGTCACCGCTCCAACTGGACTGGCAGCACATAACATTAAAGGTATTACTTTGCATCGTCTACTGATGCTGCCAGTGGAGCATGATAACAAATTACAATACCACAAGTTATCTGGAGATGCTTGTTGTGAAGTTTCAAGAGTCTTGAGGAAAATGAAACTTCTTATCATTGACGAAGTAAGCATGGTTTCCAATGTCATGCTTGCCTTTGTGCATTTGAGAATGCAAGAAGTTCTTAAAACAGAGTATGATGTGTTATTTGGTGGCAAACACATCATTGTTTTCGGTGATCTTCTGCAGCTGACACCAGTGAAAGGACAACCAGTGTTTAAACTACTTACACATGAAGATACCAGGAAGTGCCTAGGGAGCATTGGCAACGTTAATATATGGTTAAACTTCAAATATGCTGAACTGCGTGAAAATATGCGTCAAGCGAAGGATGAAGATTATAAGAATATTCTACAAGATGTTAGAATCGAAAAAGTGACCGAGCATGGGAAAGAAGCTTTACATGCACGATTACTGTCAAATTTGTATCCAGAAGAAGACGTTCTGCCAGAGAATATTTTTCGAAAAATTACTGAGAAGAAATCTGGAATATGTTTGATGCCAACTCTTGCAGAATGTGCCATCTTCAACAACAAAATGTTGAATTTAGAAAACCAAGAGATTGTGAAACTGGAAGCTATTGACAGAATAGAGCATATGGGAGCAACAATTATTTTGTCTGAGAATTTGAAATCTAAATTGGATTCATTAGAGAAGACTATATCTAAAACTGCTGGTTTTGAAAAGACTCTGAATGTGTGCTTAAATTGCCGTATCATTTTGAGAAGGAATTTACATGTTGAAAGAGGTCTGGTAAATGGATCAATGGGTAATGTTGTTGATTTTGAGAAATACAGAAATAGAGATGGAATTGAATTTTTTAAAATTAAATTTGATGGCATTGAGGAAGTACAGCTAATTGGTCGTTGCTCTGCTAGGTTTTTGCTTGTAAAAGACTTATATGTTCGCCGTAAGCAGTTTCCTGTTTGCTTGGCATATGCGGTGACAATCCATAAATCGCAAGGTTTAAGTGTAGACAGTGCATTGGTGAAAATTGGCAGTTCTGTGTTCAAGGAGGGTATGGCATATGTGGCATTGTCACGAGTCAGAACTTTATCGGGATTGTACTTGATTGAGTGTGATGTCACAAACATTTGTGCGATCTAGATTGTGTTAAGGAATACAATAGGTTAAGAAGAGAGTATGCGCCACATTTGCCTCAATATCCTTTGTTTGAGAAACGTGTGGTAGGCCGGAAACGAAGAAATGTGACCAATAGTAGGGAGGTTGTAGCAAAAAGACGAAAAGTCGATGAACCCGAAATTATAAGCAGAAAGAAAATGGATTCTGTTGAAGATGTTGTTGGTTTTCAATTTGAAAATAGTTCTGGTGTCAACTGCTATGCTAATGTAGTAGTTAATGTTGTCTTTTCTCTAGAAACTTTAAAAGAACAGATTGTGATCAATTTGGATCAAAGTTTTTGCTGTTTATTGAATTCTGTGTTAGAGAAATGTAGCACTGATAGAACAAAAATAGAAAGTGTGTCTGAAATTCGAAATCTGTTAGACAAATGTTCAGGTCAAGCGCAATTCTCTCAAACTATTCAGCAAGATTGTCAGGAGTTTTTAATGTATATGCTTGATGTATTGCAAGATGAAGGTATAGATGTAGATCATCTGTTTGGCCTTTCTTATCAATGGCAGCATGACTGCGAGAACTGTAGGGTATCAAGTACTACTAGTGTAGACTCAGAAAGATTTATATATTTAACTTTGCCAGACAGTAAATCAGTGTCCTTTAATAAGCTAGTAAAAGCAGCCGATCAAAACATGGAGTGTAGCCAATGTAAGTCTGTAATGCTGTCCACATTATTTATACGAAGTTATGGCCAGTATGTCATTTTAATGTTCCAACGATGTAGACCTGATGGAACGAAATTGACAACTTTAATTAAATATTTTGTGGCTTCGCAGTTGTCAATATCAGGAAGGACTTTTGTAACTGCAGCAATTATATATCATGATGGTCCTTTAACAACATCAGGACATTACACAGCTTATTTGAAGTCTAGAAACGGCTGGTCATTCTGCAATGATTCTGTTTTAACTTTAAAAAAAAATTGCCTTTTGACCTTAAAAATTCTTACCTGGTGTTTTTACAACCAAAATTTTAGGGAAAGAATCTCGGGATTTGCTCTGAGGAATTTCAAGAGGTTCTAATGGCTCCTACACTATTTGGCCTTGAGGATAAGTGTAGTACAGAGTGAAAAGTTATTTTTGAGTTTTAAGTAGTTCCAGAAAAAAAAGAAGGTTTTCTTACAGAAAGTGGTGGGCACGGATTAGTTAAAGGACAACAGAGTATTTTCGAAAGCAAACGGTGTTCTTACCATAACACTTGACGTCATGGAAAAATAACTGCACTTTGAATGAGTTCTGAAAAACTGTTTCTTTTAATAAGCTAATTCAAGCAGCCAATCAAAACATGGAGTAGAGGTAATGTAAGTCTGCAATGCTGTCCACATTATTTGTACAAACTTTTGGTTATAATGTCATTTTAAAATTCCAACTATATAAACCTGATGAAAGTAAGTTTTTAATTTTAATTACAAATGTTGTGGCTACACAGTCGTTGATTTTAGGAAGAACATTTGTAACTGCAGCTATTATATGACATGATGGTCCTTTGACAACATCCGCTTATTACACAGCTTATTTAAAATGTAAAAAAAGCTGGTGTTTCGGAAATGATTCCCATTTGACTATGAAACAATGTTGCCTTTTGACTTAAAATATTCTTACTTTGTGTTTTCAGAAGAGAGAATTTAGAGTAGGTAACTGGCCTATAATGATTCTAGGAGTTGATATAATTTTATGTACTGTTTTAAATTGCTTTGTGATTAACAGTGATCAAGAGAATTAAATAATTGTAGTAGTTATAGAGGTAGTGTAAGTGTGCCTCATAGTAAGCAGTATCAGTGTCATAGGAAATGTGGAACATGAGTGAGCAAGAAGGGTGAGATATTACTAGTACAGGATTGTGAAAGTGATCTTGAACGTTTTCTTTCTGAAAGTTGTGGAAAAAGAAAATGACGGGATTTGCTTAGAAGAATTCCAAGAGTTATAAATGGCTCTTACACTATTTGGCCTTGAGGAGAAGTGCGGTAGAGAGCGAGAAGTCATTTATTGTATGTAACATATTTGTCAAAACGATGGAGCTTTTCTTTCAGAAAGTGGCGGGCAGAAAATAATAACAGCACAACAGAGTATAAGCTGTTCATAGGACATCCTTCGACGTCATGGAAAATAAGTTACTTTTGAGGAGTTCTGATTTCTGATTGGTTATGTTTTATGGGTTTTTTAAACACAATCATTTTGATTGTGTTTTTTTCCCCGCTGTTATATGATGAATACCTTCAACTCACTGTTTTTAGTGAAATTTGATATATTCTGAGAACAGCAAAAATAAACCATTTAACATGTATAATTAATTCTGTACTTTGTATAGTGAATTTTAATTTGTACTCGTCTTGTCTCATGCTCACTCGTCTTTTACTACCTTCTATCAATCCTCTTTACATACTCACATTGCCTTTTGTTTTATTCTCTTTCACCCTTGTTCTCTAACTCAACTTATCTTTCAACCTTTGTTTCCCTATTCCAACTCTGCTTTTTTCTTTTCTCCCTTGCACCATTTTCCAGCTTTTAGACCTCCTGCTTCGCTTGTCTTTTCCATCTTTCCTCCCTTTGTTTTCTAAATTAAATATTTTGGGGTTCTCCTTTTTTGGTGCAATCAGTTAGTATAACTCACCCTCACTCATTTATCTTTCTTTGTTGCCTCACTCAGTCTGTATCTGACATTCTTTCCTTCACTTCCTCTGTCTCCTCTCTCCCTCACTCTCTTTTCCTTATTCACCCTTTCCTTATATAGTTTACCTTACTCACTTTCTTTTAGTAGCTTAATTTAATTGTGGGTTTATATAGCGCTAAGAATCGACTCCCGGAGGAGTATCACCACGCTTCGACCGCTGGGGAACCCGTCCTGGCTCACCCTGAGAGATGGTCCCAGATGGGTATCTCTAAGGTGCGACCAAGCATCCCCGGCGATCTGGGGGGGCCGTTGTGAAGATGAGGCAAGCTGATGCCCAGAGTTGCCGCGTGTGGTCTCTGACTAGAGTAGGCACCGAGGCGAGAATTATCGAGTCCGCTGAACCCTGGTCCACAACCCTGCCGCGTCGGGAATCGAACCCTGGTCCCGGGCCATTCTCTGCTTACGGGTCTGCCGCCTCTAACCAGTGAGCCACACTTCTCCACAATTTAGTTTTCTCTTCTATCCTTCTTTTCTGTCACTGAAAGTATCTTCCTTTTTTTCTCTTAGTAATTTACTCAATTACAATTTCTTTTTCTCTCTGACTGTCTATCACCGTTTCTTTCTCTTTTTTTCTGCATGTTTATCTCTAACTTTATTTCTTTGTAAAATTGGATGAATTTTTAAATACATGTTTTAATATTTTTCAAATTTTTGTTCTTTCTTTCACAGATTGAAAGTATAAAAATAACAAGTGACTAAGTTAACGACAATTATAAGGTAAGTGTTTTGTACTCTTTTCGTTACATTTCTATCACATTTAACTTCTATTAGTTCCACTGCTTCATTTCTTTAACCCTCAATTTCCTGCCTTTGCTACTTCCCCCATTCCTTTTTCTATTACTTACTTACTCTACTCCTTCCACTCCTTTTCTCAGTCCCTCTGTTCTCATAGTTCCTCACTCCTGTTCACTCACTCCGTCTCTATTACTCTCACTGTCTCTGACTCATCACTCTTTCACTACTTGTTCATTGTGCTTTCTCCCTGTAGTTCAAGCACACTATGTTATTTACATTTCTTTGCTGTTTCAATTATTTCTTTTCTATCACTTCTTCTTTTCTGCTTTCTGTTTTTTCTCTCTGTTATTCCACATGTTTTAACCTTAGTCACTGTCATACATCTTGTTTTATTCCAATTTACTTTCGCTCACTGTTTTCTTAACACTTTCCCTCAGGGTTGTTCTTTTAGTCCGGTTCTATCCCTACCTGTCATTCCACATCCTTTACTGTTTTTCTTCTTAATTTGAACATTCACTCACATTCTCTAAGAAACTCTTATTTATTATTCTTCTACTCTCCTTTTTTTCTTTCACTTCCTTATCTATTTTGTTTTTCTCAATTATACCCTCTTACATCTTTTCTTTGGTAAATAGATCTATTAAACAGTATCTCTGTGTTACTCCCTCTAGCTGTCTTTCTTTTAACATTACTCTCTGTTTCCTTCCCTTATACTCACTCTTCCTTTTTAAAAAAAAAAAAAATTCTGTTTCGCTTCCGGTTCGCGTACCGGGGCGCGAACCGGGAAGCGAATCAAAAGAAATAGAGGTTGCCAGAGTGCTAAACAGTCTAGCAATTTTTTTATAAATGGGAGGTAGTTCTGAAAAGAACTTTTTTTTAATTGTTTTTGTTGTTTTATATTTTCTTTTTATTTTTCTGAACATTTTTATACTTTGTTTGTATTTTTTAACGGTTTTATATTTTTTTTGTTTTTTTGGGGGGGGAAACGAAAATCATTCATTTTAAAGGGCTCAACAGGAGCAACAAAAAAAAAAGATAATTTACTTTCTGGGGCGTTTTGGACATTTATGATTTTCAATAGCTCTGTTGATTAAAGTTATGCTACTCTCCCTATAGCAAATTAATTTGCCGCAAAAAATGCAGACTTGCTTCACGACCCCGAAGTTCATCTGAATGCTTGGGACCGTCTCCCTCGCCTCTGGTCTCGTCACTGCCTGTTCAGTTGATGTACTGGCCACAGGAGGGGGGTTTTCCTGCAGGTCACGTACCTGCGCACCACTATAATTTATAGGGTGCCCCCTCTCCATGTGCCGATGCATGGTGTAATTCCCATAGCTGTACTTTTTATCAGTCCCTCTGGACAGAGTTTTGCCACAGATCGGACATGTGACGTAGCGGGCATTTACTTTTTTTTGGCCCCGGGGAAATGTATAGAATTGCCAGATATAACTATCCTTCACATGGGACCTCCTTGGCTCTTCAGGCAAAAACTGTATCCTCCCTTGCTCCTCTTCCTCTTCTTCCTCTTCTTCCTCCTCTTGATTAAGGATGACCTGAGGAGGTGGTCCTTCCTTCCTAGGAGGTGGTGGTGGTGGTGGTGGGGGTGCACCAGCTGCAGCTACTAATGAAGCCATTTCTTATTAATCAAAATAGGTCTTCCTCTCACAAAGTTGAAAGTCAGAGTGAGAAAAAAGGTGGGGGCTTTCATCATTTGGGAAAAAAAAATGTTCTAAACCAATGAAAAGTGTTATTTTTAGGTCACATGACCTAGCCTTACATCATTAGGAAACCAAAAGTGAAATGAACCAATGAAAAGTTTTATTAACAAGTCACATGACCTGTTACGCTTACGTTACGCGCTCCGCGCCGCGCCCCGGATAGCTTCCGGGGTGCTGCGCTTCGCGCCTCGGTTCGCGCCTCGGTTCGCGCTCCGGAGCACTTCCGGGTGCGCTAACGCGGCGCGTCATAAGACGCATTACGCGCTTACGCGACGCGTCACGATGTTGTTTTCTAACGCGGCAGTTGCGCAAACGGAACGTTTACCGGTTCGCGGCACCAAATTGAGCTAACGGGAAGCTACCCGGAGCGCGGACCTGTAGCGAAACAAAAAAATAAATAAAATAAATATATATACATAAAAAAATTGTATTAAAAACATACAAAATATATTTTTCTATTTAAAGAAGAATACATTTTAAAGCTTTTGATATTTGCTATTAAAAAACCATTGAAATTAACTGAAAAAACCATAGGTTATAGATCATATATAGTTAGGAATTAGCATTTACAAAACCTTTGTTTGAGATGTCATCAGTGATGTCATCAGTGATGTCACTGACCATGTCATGAATGATGTAATATGTGACATGATCAGCAGTGGATTGCGGGTGCGCGATATATAGTTAGTGCAACTAACTATATATGCAAATTTCAATGGTTTTGTGTGAGTAAAATAAGGTTTTGTAAATGCTAATTCCTAACTATATATGGTGTATAACCTATGGTTTTTTCAGTGAATATATATATACATATATACATATGAAACCAAGTTGCTCTCGCAGTGAGGACACCCACGCGTTGTTTTGCATTCAGCCTTTAATGAAAAACCAGCAGCAGACTCAAGCGTTCAAGCCCTCCTCATCATAGTCTTTGCCATAAACACCATACGCGTTTCGAGCGTGTTGCCGCTCTTGATCACTGGATATGGCTTCCTGGTGGACAGACAGTTTAGCAATCTTTTATCGCATTGGCGATGTTAGTCTTGATAGTCCCGCCCATATTGGCGCATTGCATCCTAGTTAATGTAGTCATAAGTATCCATAATGGTGCTTACTGTCCAACTCCCTCCATTATTATTCATCCCATCTGGTTGATGACTCTTTGCCTGGGCGATGGGCTGCTTCTCTTACGATGCGTTTAGCCGGCAACAGCGCTCCTTAACCGTGCTCCCTGTTAGATGAGCCCAAGGACCCGCTTCCAATGCGGGGGGGTTGTCCTCGTGGCCTCGAGCCAGCCACTAATTATGAAACCAAGTTGCTCTCGCAGTGAGGACACCCACGCGTTGTTTTGCATTCAGCCTTTAATGAAAAACCAGCAGCAGCCTCAAGCGTTCAAGCCCTCCTCATCATAGTCTTTGCCATAAACACCATACGCGTTTCGAGCGTGTTGCCGCTCTTGATCACTGGATATGGCTTCCTGGTGGACAGACAGTTTAGCAATCTTTTATCGCATTGGCGATGTTAGTCTGGATAGTCCCGCCCATATTGGCGCATTGCCTCCTGGTTACTGTAGTCATTAGTATCCATAATGGTGCTTACTGTCCAACTCCCTCCATTATTATTCATCCCATCGGGTTGATGACTCTTTGCCTGGGCGATGGGCTGCTTCTCTTACGCTGCGTTTAACCGGCAACAGCGCTCCTTAACCGTGCTTCCTGTTAGATGAGCGCAAGGACCCGCTTCCAATGCGGGGGGGTTGTCCTCGTGGCCTCGAGCCAGCCACTAATTATGAAACCAAGTTGCTCTCGCAGTGAGGACACCCACGCGTTGTTTTGCATTCAGCCTTTAATGAAAAACCAGCAGCAGCCTCAAGCGTTCAAGCCCTCCTCATCATAGTCTTTGCCATAAACACCATACGCGTTTCGAGCGTGTTGCCGCTCTTGATCACTGGATATGGCTTCCTGGTGGACAGACAGTTTAGCAATCTTTTATCGCATTTGCGATGTTAGTCTTGATAGTCCCGCCCATATTGGCGCGTTGCATCCTGGTTAATGTAGTCATTAGTATCCATAATGGTGCTTACTGTCCAACTCCCTCCATTATTATTCATCCCATCGGGTTGATGACTCTTTGCCTGGGCGATGGGCTGCTTCTCTTACGCTGCGTTTAACTGGCAACAGCGCTCCTTAACCGTGCTCCCTGTTAGATGAGCGCAAGGACCCGCTTCCAATGCGGGGGGGATGCCCCCGTAGCCTCGAGCCAGCCACTAATTATGAAACCAAGTTGCTCTCGCAGTGAGGACACCCACGCGTTGTTTTGCATTCAGCCTTTAATGAAAAACCAGCAGCAGCCTCAAGCATTCAAGCCCTCCTCATCATAGTCTTTGCCATAAACACCATGCACGTTTCGAGCGTGTTGCCGCTCTTGATCACTGGATATGGCTTCCTGGTGGACAGACAGTTTAGCAATCTTTTATCGCATTGGCGATGTTAGTCTTGATAGTCCCGCCCATATTGGCGCATTGCATCCTGGTTAATGTAGTCATTAGTATCCATAATGGTGCTTACTGTCCAACTCCCTCCATTATTATTCATCCCATCGGGTTGATGACTCTTTGCCTGGGCGATGGGCTGCTTCTCTTACACTGCGTTTAACCGGCAACAGCGCTCCTTAACCGTGCTCCCTGTTAGATGAGCGCAAGGACCCGCTTCCAATGCGGGGGGGGGGGGTTGTCCACGTGGACTCGAGCCAGCCACTAATTATGAAACCAAGTTGCTCTCGCAGTGAGGACACCCACGCGTTGTTTTGCATTCAGCCTTTAATGAAAAAACAGCAGCAGCCTCAAGCGTTCAAGCCCTCCTCATCATAGTCTTTGCCATAAACACCATACGCGTTTCGAGCGTGTTGCCGCTCTTGATCACTGGATATGGCTTCCTGGTGGACAAACAGTTTAGCAATCTTTTATCGCATTGGCGATGTTAGTCTTGATAGTCCCGCCCATATTGGCGCATTGCATCCTGGTTAATGTAGTCATTAGTATCCATAATGGTGCTTACTGTCCAACTCCCTCCATTATTATTCATCCCATCGGGTTGATGACTCTTTGCCTGGGCGATGGGCTGCTTCTCTTACGCTGCGTTTAACCGGCAACAGCGCTCCTTAACCGTGCTCCCTGTTAGATGAGCGCAAGGACCCGCTTCCAATGCGGGGGGGTTGTCCTCGTGGCCTCGAGCCAGCCACTAATTATGAAACCAAGTTGCTCTCGCAGTGAGGACACCCACGCGTTGTTTTGCATTCAGCCTTTAATGAAAAACCAGCAGCAGCCTCAAGCGTTCAAGCCCTCCTCATCATAGTCTTTGCCATAAACACCATACGCGTTTCGAGCGTGTTGCCGCTCTTGATCACTGGATATGGCTTCCTGGTGGACAGACAGTTTAGCAATCTTTTATCGCATTGGCGATGTTAGTCTTGATAGTCCCGCCCATATTGGCGCATTGCATCCTGGTTAATGTAGTCATTAGTATCCATAATGGTGCTTACTGTCCAACTCCCTCCATTATTATTCATCCCATCAGGTTGATGACTCTTTGCCTGGGCGATGGGCTGCTTCTCTTATGCTGCGTTTAACCGGCAACAGCGCTCCTTAACCGTGCTCCCTGTTAGATGAGCACAAGGACCCGCTTCCAATGCGGGGGGGTTGTCCTCGTGGCCTCGAGCCAGCCACTAATTATGAAACCAAGTTGCTCTCGCAGTGAGGACACCCACGCGTTGTTTTGCATTCAGCCTTTAATGAAAAACCAGCAGCAGACTCAAGCGTTCAAGCCCTCCTCATCATAGTCTTTGCCATAAACACTATACGCCTTTGGAGCGTGTTGCCGCTCTTGATCACTGGATATGGCTTCCTGGTGGACAGACAGTTTAGCAATCTTTTATCGCATTGGCGATGTTAGTCATGATAGTCCCGCCCATATTGGCGCATTGCATCCTGGTTAATGTAGTCATTAGTATCCATAATGGTGCTTACTGTCCAACTCCCTCCATTATTATTCATCCCATCGGGTTAATGACTCTTTGCCTGGGCGATGGGCTGCTTCTCTTACGCTGCGTTTAACCGGCAACAGCGCTCCTTAACCGTGCTCCCTGTTAGATGAGCGCAAGTACCTGCTTTCAATGCGGGGGGGTTGTCCTTGTGGCCTCGAGCCAGCCACTAATTATGAAACCAAGTTGCTCTCGCAGTGAGGACACCCACGCGTTGCTTTGCATTCAGCCTTTAATGAAAAACCAGCAGCAGCCTCAAGCGTTCAAGCCCTCCTCATCATAGTCTTTGCCATAAACACCATACGCGTTTCTAGCGTGTTGCCGCTCTTGATCACTGGATATGGCTTCCTGGTGGACAGACAGTTTAGCAATCTTTTATCGCATTGGCGATGTTAGTCTTGATAGTCCCGCCCATATTGGCGCATTGCATCCTGGTTAATGTAGTCATTAGTATCCATAATGGTGCTTACTGTCCAACTCTCTCCATTATTATTCATCCCATCGGGTTGATGAATCTTTGCCTGGGCGATGGGCTGCTTCTCTTACGCTGCGTTTAACCGGCAACAGCGCTCCTTAACCGTGCTCCCTGTTAGATGAGCGCAAGGACCCGCTTCCAATGCGGGGGGTTTTCCTCGTGGCCTCGAGCCAGCCACTAATTATGAAACCAAGTTGCTCTCGCAGTGAGGACACCCACGCGTTGTTTTGCATTCAGCCTTTAATGAAAAACCAGCAGCAGCCTCAAGCGTTCAAGCCCTCCTCATCATAGTCTTTGCCATAAACACCATACGCAATTCGAGCGTGTTGCCGCTCTTGATCACTGGATATGGCTTCCTGGTGGACAGACAGTTTAGCAATCTTTTATCGCATTGGCGATGTTAGTCTTGATAGTCCCGCCCATATTGGCGCAATGCATCCTGGTTAATGTAGTCATTAGTATCCATAATGGTGCTTACTGTCCAACTCCCTCCATTATTATTCATCCCATCGGGTTGATGACTCTTTCCCTGGGCGATGGGCTGCTTCTCTTACGCTGCGTTTAACCGGCAACAGCGCTCCTTAACTGTGCTCCCTGTTAGATGAGCGCAAGGACCCGCTTCCAATGCGGGGGGGTTGTCCTCGTGGCCTCGAGCCAGCCACTAATTATGAAACCAAGTTGCTCTCGCAGTGAGGACACCCACGCGTTGTGTTGCATTCAGCCTTTAATGAAAACCAGCAGCAGCCTCAAGCGTTCAAGCCCTCCTCATTATAGTCTTTGCCATAAATAATAATAATACTGGTATTTTTAAAGCGCGAACAGCTGCCTCAGCTAGGAGGCGTCCCGGCGCTGTGAGAGCATGGCAAGAAAACTAGCTGGGAGTCTGCGGCTTAGAGAGGCACCGAGAACAGCCACAACTTAAGCTGTCTCCTAAAGCTTGTTTCTGATTGGGCCTTTCGCAGCTCAGGAGGTAGGGAGTTCCATAGACGAGCCACGTTGGCTGAAAAGGTCTGGCAGCCCGATCTAGCCCTTTTGACTCGCGGCACACTCAGTAGCACCTGATCATTTGAGCGAAGGGAGCGGGTCTGTGTGTATCTGGGCAGACGGGCTCTCAGATAATTAGGGCAGGTACCATAGAGGGACCTGTAGGCTAGAGTAAGAGTTTTAAATTTTATTCTACTGGCAATCGGGAGCCAATGCAGGGCCCGAAGATGAGGGAAATATGCTCTTTGAAAGGAATATGCTTAAGCAGCCTGGCTGCCGCATTTTGCACCGTCTGCAGCCTTTGGACCAAGTATTTCGGGAGACCACTATACAGGCCGTTAGCATAATCCAGTCTCGATGTGATGGTGGCATGGATCACGATTTTCCGGCAAGACTCAGGCAAAAGTTTCAGGACTGGGCGAAGATTCCTCATTTTGCTCAGGCAGCACCCTGTGACCTGATGGATCTGGGGCACAAAAGAGAGATTTTCATCCCACTTGACCCCCAGATTTTTTGCCCACTGGGAGGGGGGAGGTGGGGTACCCATCTCAATCGGCCACCAGAGCTCAGCTGGATGGTGACTGCCTTTGCCAAAGAAGATCACTTCCGTTTTTCCCGGATTCAGTTTCAGCTTATCAGTATTCATCCAGGATGCCACATCCTGAAGGCACCCCTTAAAGTTTGCAAATGCCGCTTCTGAAACCTCTGAGTAGGGAAAAACCAACTGGGTGTCATCGGCATAAGATATTGGGGTGACTCCCCAGTTGGCAATGAGGGAGAAAAGAGGGGCAAGATAAACATTAAACAAAAGGGGGCTTAGGGCAGATCCTTGCGGGACCCCGCATCTCAGTGGCTTACGCTCTGAAGCACATGTACCTAGAGTGACCCTCTGCGTTCGGTTTGACAAATAGGACTGCATCCAACCAAGTGCCTGATCTTGCAGATCAATTTCTGCCAAACGTTGGACCATCCTAGCATGATCCACCGTATCAAACGCGGCTTAGAGATCCAGGAGCATCAGCATAGCCGAGTCTCCTGAATCTAACGACCACCTCAAAGAATCAGCCACCTCAATCAGCGCCGTCTCCGTGCTGAAGCCGGGTCTGAACCCGGACTGAGTCTCATGAAGAATGTTATTAGATTCGACATGAGCATTCAGCTGGCGCTGAATTAGTTTTTCCAGTATTTTCCCGGGAGCTGCCAGCAGAGAGATAGGACGGAGGTTAGTTAAATCCTCCGCATCCCCGTTTGGCTTCTTCTTCAGTGGCAGGAGCGTCGCATGCTTCCAGCTCTCCAGAAATTCCCCAGTATCTATGGATGTGTTCCAGATGTGTTGAAGCATAGGTGCGATAGCGTCCGCTAAAGGTTCCCACAGTTTAGGTGGACATGGGTCCTCTGGGGAGCCTGATTTACACCGGGTAATCTCTTGCCTTGCCTCATCTAGCGGGATTGGTTGAAATTTCCTCAAGGAGACTGGGGACCGGCCCCCACTCTCTCTATCCTCCTTGGCCGTAGGTTTATGCGGGCCAAAGGAGTCATAGACCATCTGTATTTTATTGTCAAAATAGATGGAGATCTTGTCACAGAGTGCTACGGGTGAAGGAATATCCCTTTCAATACAGTGGGGCTTCAAAAAGGATTGAACCAGTTTAAACACTTCTTTGCTGGGGTTCTGTGCCTGTTGAACAACGGAGGCATAATAGCTCTTTTTTTCTTTCCTAATCTGCTTATAAAACAGCTTGGTGGCCTCTTTAAATTGTTTTTTTGCTAGAGGGCAGTAGTTTAATCTCCATTGTCTTTCGAGTTTCTTACAGGCTCTTTTTTTCAGTCGTAGATCAGCGGAGAACCATGGGGCAGTACGCCCACCATACGCGTTTCGAGCATGTTGCAGCTCTTGATCACTGGATATGGCTTCCTGGTGGACAGACAGTTTAGCAATCTTTTATCGCATTGGCGATGTTAGTCTTGATAGTCCCGCCCATATTGGCGCATTGCATCCTGGTTAATGTAGTCATTAGTATCCATAATGGTGCTTACTGTCCAACTCCCTCCATTATTATTCATCCCATCGGGTTGATGACTCTTTGCCTGGGCGATGGGCTGCTTCTCTTACGCTGCGTTTAACCGGCAACAGCGCTCCTTAACCGTGCTCCCTGTTAGATGAGCGCAAGGACCCGCTTCCAATGTGGGGGGGGTTGTCCTCGTGGCCTCGAGCCAGCCACTAATTATGAAACCAAGTTGCTCTCGCAGTGAGGACACCCACGCATTATTTTGCATTCAGCCTTTAATGAAAAACCAGCAGTAGCCTCAAGCGTTCAAGCCCTCCTCATCATAGTCTTTGCCATAAACACCATACGCGTTTCGAGCATGTTGCCGCTCTTGATCACTGGATATGGCTTCCTGGTGGACAGACAGTTTAGCAATCTTTTATCGCATTGGCGATGTTAGTCTTGATAGTCCCGCCCATATTGGCGCATTGCATCCTGGTTAATGTAGTCATTAGTATCCATAATGGTGCTTACTGTCCAACTCCCTCCATTATTATTCATCCCATCGGGTTGATGACTCTTTGCCTGGGTGATGGGCTGCTTCTCTTACGCTGCGTTTAACCAGCAACAGCGTTCCTTAACCGTGCTCCCTGTTAGATGAGCGCAAGGACCCGCTTCCAACGCGGGGGGGTTGTCCTCGTGGCCTCGAGCCAGCCACTAATTATGAAACCAAGTTGCTCTCGCAGTGAGGACACCCACGCGTTGTTTTGCATTCAGCCTTTAATGAAAAACTAGCAGCAGCCTCAAGCGTTCAAGCCCTCTTCATCATAGTCTTTGCCATAAACAACATATGCGTTTCGAGCGTGTTGCCGCTCTTGATCACTGGATATGGCTTCCTGGTTGACAGACAGTTTAGCAATCTTTTATCGCATTGGCGATGTTAGTCTTGATAGTCCCGCCCATATTGGCGCTTTGCATCCTGGTTAATGTAGTCATTAGTATCCATAATGGTGCTTACTGTCCAACTCCCTCCATTATTATTCATCCCATCGGGTTGATGACTCTTTGCCTGGGCGATGGGCTGCTTCTCTTATGCTGCGTTTAACCGGCAACAGCGCTCCTTAACCGTGCTCCCTGTTAGATGAGCACAAGGACCCGCTTCCAATGCGGGGGGGTTGTCCTCGTGGCCTCGAGCCAGCCACTAATTATGAAACCAAGTTGCTCTTGCAGTGAGGACACCCACGCGTTGTTTTGCATTCAGCCTTTAATGAAAAACCAGCAGCAGACTCAAGCGTTCAAGCCCTCCTCATCATAGTCTTTGCCATAAACACCATACGCCTTTGGAGCGTGTTGCCGCTCTTGATCACTGGATATGGCTTCCTGGTGGACAGACAGTTTAGCAATCTTTTATCGCATTGGCGATGTTAGTCATGATAGTCCCGCCCATATTGGCGCATTGCATCCTGGTTAATGTAGTCATTAGTATCCATAATGGTGCTTACTGTCCAACTCCCTCCATTATTATTCATCCCATCGGGTTGATGACTCTTTGCCTGGGCGATGGGCTGCTTCTCTTACGCTGCGTTTAACCGGCAACAGCGCTCCTTAACTGTGCTCCCTGTTAGATGAGCGCAAGGACCCGCTTCCAATGCGGGGGGGTTGTCCTCGTGGCCTCGAGCCAGCCACTAATTATGAAACCAAGTTGTTCTCGCAGTGAGGACACCCACGCGTTGCTTTGCATTCAGCCTTTAATGAAAACCAGCAGCAGCCTCAAGCGTTCAAGCCCTCCTCATTATAGTCTTTGCCATAAACACCATACGCGTTTCGAGCGTGTTCCGCTCTTGATCACTGGATATGGCTTCCTGGTGGACAGACAGTTTAGCAATCTTTTATCGCATTGGCGATGTTAGTCTTGATAGTCCCGCCCATATTGGCGCATTGCATCCTGGTTAATGTAGTCATTAGTATCCATAATGGTGCTTACTGTCCAACTCCCTCCATTATTATTCATCCCATCGGGTTGATGACTCTTTGCCTGGGCGATGGGCTGCTTCTCTTACGCTGCGTTTAACCGGCAACAGCGCTCCTTCATCGTGCTCCCTGTTAGATGAGCGCAAGGACCCGCTTCCAATGCGGGGGGGTTGTCCTCGTGGCCTCGAGCCAGCCACTAATTATGAAACCAAGTTGCTCTCGCAGTGAGGACACCCACGCGTTATTTTGCATTCAGCCTTTAATGAAAAACCAGCAGCAGCCACAAGGGTTCAAGCCCTCCTCATCATAGTCTTTGCCATAAACACCATACGCGTTTCGAGCGTGTTGCCGCTCTTGATCACTGGATATGGCTTCCTGGTGGACAGACAGTTTAGCAATCTTTTATCGCATTGGCGATGTTAGTCTTGATAGTCCCGCCCATATTGGCGCATTGCATCCTGGTTAATGTAGTCATTAGTATCCATAATGGTGCTTACTGTCCAACTCCCTCCATTATTATTCATCCCATCGGGTTGATGACTCTTTGCCTGGGTGATGGGCTGCTTCTCTTACGCTACGTTTAACCGGAAACAGCGCTCCTTAACCGTGCTCCCTGTTAGATGAGCGCAAGGACCCGCTTCCAATGCGGGGGGGTTGTCCTCGTGGCTTCGAGCCAGCCACTAATTATGAAACCAAGTTGCTCTCGCAGTGAGGACACCCACGCGTTGTTTCGCATTCAGCCTTTAATGAAAAACCAGCAGCAGCCTCAAGCGTTCAAGCCCTCCTCATTATAGTCTTTGCCATAAACACCATACGCGTTTCAAGCGTGTTGCCGCTCTTGATCACTGGATATGGCTTCCTGGTGGACAGACAGTTTAGCAATCTTTTATCGCATTGGCGGGGTTAGTCTTGATAGTCCCGCCCATATTGGCGCATTGCATCCTGGTTAATGTAGTCATTAGTATCCATAATGGTGCTTACTGTCCAACTCCCTCCATTATTATTCATCCCATCGGGTTGCTGACTCTTTGCCTGGGCGATGGGCTGCTTCTCTTACGCTGCGTTTAACCGGCAACAGCGCTCCTTAACTGTGGTCCCTGTTAGATGAGCGCAAGGACCCGCTTCCAATGCGGGGGGGGTTGTCCTCGTGGCCTCGAGCCAGCCACTAATTATGAAACCAAGTTGCTCTCGCAGTGAGGACACCCACGCGTTGTTTTGCATTCAGCCTTTAATGAAAAACCAGCAGCAGCCTCAAGTGTTCAAGCCCTCCTCATCATAGTCTTTGCCATAAACACCATACGCGTTTCGAGCGTGTTGCCGCTCTTGATCACTGGATATGGCTTCCTGGTGGACAGACAGTTTAGCCATATTTTATTGCATTGGCGATGTTAGTCTTCATAGTCCCGCCCATATTGGCGCATTGCATCCTGGTTAATGTAGTCATTAGTATCCATAATGGTGCTTACTGTCCAACTCCCTCCATTATTATTCATCCCATCGGGTTGATGACTCTTTGCCTGGGCGATGGGCTGCTTCTCTTATGCTGCGTTTAACCGGGAACAGCGCTCCTTAACTGTGGTCCCTGTTAGATGAGCGCACGGACCCGCTTCCAATGCGGGGGGGGGTTGTCCTCGTGGCCTCGAGCCAGCCACTAATTATGAAACCAAGTTGCTCTCACAGTGAGGACACCCACGCGTTGTTTTGCATTCAGCCTTTAATGAAAAACCAGCAGCAGCCTCAAGCGTTCAAGCCTTCCTCATCATAGCCTTTGCAATAAACACGATACGCGTTTCGAGCGTTTTGCCGCTCTTGATCACTGGATATGGCTTCCCGGTGGACAGACAGTTTAGCAATCTTTTATCGCATTGGCGATGTTAGTCTTGATAGTCCCGCCCATATTGGCGCATTGCATCCTGGTTAATGTAGTCATTAGTATCCATAATGGTGCTTACTGTCCAACTCCCTCCATTATTATTCATCCCATCGGGTTGATGACTCTTTGCCTGGGCGATGGGCTGCTTACCTTACGCTGCGTTTAACCGGCAACAGCGCTCCTTAACCGTGCTCCCTGTTAGATGAGCGCAAGGACCCGCTTCCAATGCGGGGGGGTTGTCCTTGTGGCCTCGAGCCAGCCACTAATTATGAAACCAAGTTGCTCTCGCAGTGAGGACACCCACGCGTTGTTTTGCATTCAGCCTTTAATGAAAAACCAGCAGCAGCCTCAAGCGTTCAAGCCTTCCTCATCATAGCCTTTGCAATAAACACCATACGCGTTTCGAGCGTTTTGCCGCTCTTGATCACTGGATATGGCTTCCCGGTGGACAGACAGTTTAGCAATCTTTTATCGCATTGGCGATGTTAGTCTTGATAGTCCCGCCCATATTGGCGCATTGCATCCTGGTTAATGTAGTCATTAGTATCCATAATGGTGCTTACTGTCCAACTCCCTCCATTATTATTCATCCCATCGGGTTGATGACTCTTTGCCTGGGCGATGGGCTGCTTCTCTTACGCTGCGTTTAACCGGCAACAGCGCTCCTTAACCGTGCTCCCTGTTAGATGAGCGCAAGGACCCGCTTCCAATGCGGGGGGGGTTGTCCTTGTGGCCTCGAGCCAGCCACTAATTATGAAACCAAGTTGCTCTCGCAGTGAGGACACCCACGCGTTATTTTGCATTCAGCCTTTAATGAAAAACCAGCAGCAGCCTCAAGCGTTCAAGCCCTCCTCATCATAGTCTTTGCCATAAACACCATACGCGTTTCGAGCGTGTTGCCGCTCTTGATCACTGGATATGGCTTCCTGGTGGACAGACAGTTTAGCCATATTTTATTGCATTGGCGATGTTAGTCTTCATAGTCCCGCCCATATTGGCGCATTGCATCCTGGTTAATGTAGTCATTAGTATCCATAATGGTGCTTACTGTCCAACTCCCTCCATTATTATTCATCCCATCGGGTTAATGACTCTTTGCCTGGGTGATGGTTTGCTTCTCTTATGGTGCGTTTAACCGGCAACAGCGCTCCTTAACCGTGCTCCCTGTTAGATGAGCGCAAGGACCCGCTTCCAATGCGGGGGGGTTGTCCTCGTGGCTTCGAGCCAGCCACTAATTATGAAACCAAGTTGCTCTCGCAGTGAGGACACCCACGCAATGTTTTGCATTCAGCCTTTAATGAAAAACCAGCAGCAGCCTCAAGCATTCAAGCCCTCCTCATTATAGTCTTTGCCATAAACACCATACGCGTTTCGAGCGTGTTGCCGCTCTTGATCACTGGATATGGCTTCCTGGTGGACAGACAGTTTAGCAATCTTTTATCGCATTGGCGATGTTAGTCTTGATAGTCCCGCCCATATTGGCGCATTGCATCCTGGTTAATGTAGTCATTAGTATCCATAATGGTGCTTACTGTCCAACTCCCTTCATTATTATTCATCCCATCGGGTTGATGACTCTTTGCCTGGGTGATGGGCTGCTTCTCTTACGCTGCGTTTAACCGGCAACAGCGCTCCTTAACCGTGCTCCCTGTTAGATGAGCGCAAAGACCCGCTTCCAATGCGGGGGGTTGTCCTCGTGGCCTCGAGCCATCCACTAATTATGAAACCAAGTTGCTCTCGCAGTGAGGACACCCACGCGTTGTTTTGCATTCAGCCTTTAATGAAAAACCAGCAGCAGCCTCAAGCGTTCAAGCCCTCCTCATCATAGTCTTTGCCATAAACACCATACGTGTTTCGAGCGTGTTGCCACTCTTGATCACTGGATATGGCTTCCTGGTGGACAGACAGTTTAGCAATCTTTTATCGCATTGGCGGTGTTAGTCTTGATAGTCCCGCCCATATTGGCGCATTGCATCCTGGTTAATGTAGTCATTAGTATCCATAATGGTGCTTACTGTCCAACTCCCTCCATTATTATTCATCCCATCGGGTTGATGACTCTTTGCCTGGGCGATGGGCTGTTTCTCTTATGCTGCATTTAACCGGCAACAGCGCTCCTTAACCGTGCTCCCTGTTAGATGAGCGCAAGGACCCGCTTCAAATACGGGGGGTTGTCCTCATGGCCTCGAGCCAGCCACTAGTTATGAAACCAAGTTGCTCTCGCAGTGAGGACACCCACGCGTTGTTTTGCATTCAGCCTTTAATGAAAAACCAGCAGCAGCCTCAAGCGTTCAGGCCCTCCTCATCATAGTCTTTGCCATAAACACCATACGCGTTTCGAGCGTGTTGCCGCTCTTGATCACTGGATATGGCTTCCTGGTTGACAGACAGTTTAGCAATCTTTTATCGCATTGGCGATGTTAGTCTTGATAGTCCCGCCCATATTGTTGCTTTGCATCCTGGTTAATGTAGTCATTAGTATCCATAATGGTGCTTACTGTCCAACTCCCTCCATTATTATCCATCCCATCGGGTTGATGACTCTTTGCCTGGGCGATGGGCTGCTTCTCTTATGCTGCGTTTAACCGGCAACAGCGCTCCTTAACCGTGCTCCCTGTTAGATGAGCACAAGGACCCGCTTCCAATGCGGGGGGGTTGTCCTCGTGGCCTCGAGCCAGCCACTAATTATGAAACCACGTTGCTCTTGCAGTGAGGACACCCACGCGTTGTTTTGCATTCAGCCTTTAATGAAAAACCAGCAGCAGACTCAAGCGTTCAAGCCCTCCTCATCATAGTCTTTGCCATAAACACCATACGCCTTTGGAGCGTGTTGCCGCTCTTGATCACTGGATATGGCTTCCTGGTGGACAGACAGTTTAGCAATCTTTTATCGCATTGGCGATGTTAGTCATGATAGTCCCGCCCATATTGGCGCATTGCATCCTGGTTAATGTAGTCATTAGTATCCATAATGGTGCTTACTGTCCAACTCCCTCCATTATTATTCATCCCATCGGGTTGATGACTCTTTGCCTGGGCGATGGGCTGCTTCTCTTACGCTGCGTTTAACCGGCAACAGCGCTCCTTAACTGTGCTCCCTGTTAGATGAGCGCAAGGACCCGCTTCCAATGCGGGGGGGTTGTCCTCGTGGCCTCGAGCCAGCCACTAATTATGAAACCAAGTTGTTCTCGCAGTGAGGACACCCACGCGTTGCTTTGCATTCAGCCTTTAATGAAAACCAGCAGCAGCCTCAAGCGTTCAAGCCCTCCTCATTATAGTCTTTGCCATAAACACCATACGCGTTTCGAGCGTGTTCCGCTCTTGATCACTGGATATGGCTTCCTGCTGGACAGACAGTTTAGCAATCTTTTATCGCATTGGCGATGTTAGTCTTGATAGTCCCGCCCATATTGGCGCATTGCATCCTGGTTAATGTAGTCATTAGTTTCCATAATGGTGCTTACTGTCCAACTCCCTCCATTATTATTCATCCCATCGGGTTGATGACTCTTTGCCTGGGTGATGGGCTGCTTCTCTTACGCTGCGTTTAACCGGCAACAGCGCTCCTTAACCGTGCTCCCTGTTAGATGAGCGCAAGGACCCGCTTCCAATGCGGGGGGGTTGTCCTCGTGGCTTCGAGCCAGCCACTAATTATGAAACCAAGTTGCTCTCGCAGTGAGGACACCCACGCGTTGTTTCGCATTCAGCCTTTAATGAAAAACCAGCAGCAGCCTCAAGCGTTCAAGCCCTCCTCATTATAGTCTTTGCCATAAACACCATACGCGTTTCGAGCGTGTTGCCGCTCTTGATCACTGGATATGGCTTCCTGGTGGACAGACAGTTTAGCAATCTTTTATCGCATTGGCGATGTTAGTCTTGATAGTACCGCCCATATTGGCGCATTGCATCCTGGTTAATGTAGTCATTAGTATCCATAATGGTGCTTACTGTCCAACTCCCTCCATTATTATTCATCCCATCGGGTTGATGACTCTTTGCCTGGGCGATGGGCTGCTTCTCTTACGCTGCGTTTAACCGGCAACAGCGCTCCTTAACCGTGCTCCCTGTTAGATGAGCGCAAGGACCCGCTTCCAATGCGGGGGGGTTGTCCTCGTGGCTTTGAGCCAGCCACTAATTATGAAACCAAGTTGCTCTCGCAGTGAGGACACCCACACGTTGTTTTGCATTCAGCCTTTAATGAAAAACCAGCAGCAGCCTCTAGCGTTCAAGCCCTCCTCATCATAGTCTTTGCCATAAACACCATTCGCGTTTCGAGCGTGTTGCCGCTCTTGATCACTGGATATGGCTTCCTGGTGGACAGACAGTTTAGCAATCTTTTATCGCATTGGCGGGGTTAGTCTTGATAGTCCCGCCCATATTGGCGCATTGCATCCTGGTTAATGTAGTCATTAGTATCCATAATGGTGCTTACTGTCCAACTCCCTCCATTATTATTCATCCCATCGGGTTGATGACTCTTTGCCTGGGCGATGGGCTGCTTCTCTTACGCTGCGTTTAACCGGCAACAGCGCTCCTTAACTGTGGTCCCTGTTAGATGAGCGCAAGGACCCGCTTCCAATGCGGGGGGGGTTGTCCTCGTGGCCTCGAGCCAGCCACTAATTATGAAACCAAGTTGCTCTCGCAGTGAGGACACCCACGCGTTGTTTTGCATTCAGCCTTTAATGAAAAACCAGCAGCAGCCTCAAGCGTTCAAGCCTTCCTCATCATAGCCTTTGCCATAAACACCATACGCGTTTCGAGCGTTTTGCCACTCTTGATCACTGGATATGGCTTCCCGGTGGACAGACAGTTTAGCAATCTTTTATCGCATTGGCGATGTTAGTCTTGATAGTCCCGCCCATATTGGCGCATTGCATCCTGGTTAATGTAGTCATTAGTATCCATAATGGTGCTTACTGTCCAACTCCCTCCATTATTATTCATCCCATCGGGTTGATGACTCTTTGCCTGGGCGATGGGCTGCTTCTCTTACGCTGCATTTAACCGGCAACAGCGCTCCTTAACCGTGCTCCCTGTTAGATGAGCGCAAGGACCCGCTTCCAATGCGGGTGGGTTGTCCTTGTGGCCTCGAGCCAGCCACTAATTATGAAACCAAGTTGCTCTCGCAGTGAGGACACCCACGCGTTATTTTGCATTCAGCCTTTAATGAAAAACCAGCAGCAGCCTCAAGCGTTCAAGCCCTCCTCATCATAGTCTTTGCCATAAACACCATACGCGTTTCGAGCGTGTTGCCGCTCTTGATCACTGGATATGGCTTCCTGGTGGACAGACAGTTTAGCCATATTTTATTGCATTGGCGATGTTAGTCTTCATAGTCCCGCCCATATTGGCGCATTGCATCCTGGTTAATGTAGTCATTAGTATCCATAATGGTGCTTACTGTCCAACTCCCTCCATTATTATTCATCCCATCGGGTTAATGACTCTTTGCCTGGGTGATGGTTTGCTTCTCTTATGCTGCGTTTAACCTGCAACAGCGCTCCTTAACCGTGCTCCCTGTTAGATGAGCGCAAGGACCCGCTTCCAATGCGGGGGGGTTGTCCTCGTGGCTTCGAGCCAGCCACTAATTATGAAACTAAGTTGCTCTCGCAGTGAGGACACCCACGCAATGTTTTGCATTCAGCCTTTAATGAAAAACCAGCAGCAGCCTCAAGCATTCAAGCCCTCCTCATTATAGTCTTTGCCATAAACACCATACGCGTTTCGAGCATGTTGCCGCTCTTGATCACTGGATATGGCTTCCTGGTGGACAGACAGTTTAGCAATCTTTTATCGCATTGGCGATGTTAGTCTTGATAGTCCCGCCCATATTGGCGCATTGCATCCTGGTTAATGTAGTCATTAGTATCCATAATGGTGCTTACTGTCCAACTCCCTTCATTATTATTCATCCCATCGGGTTGATGACTCTTTGCCTGGGTGATGGGCTGCTTCTCTTACGCTGCGTTTAACCGGCAACAGCGCTCCTTAACCGTGCTCCCTGTTAGATGAGCGCAAAGACCCGCTTCCAATGCGGGGGGGTTGTCCTCGTGGCCTCGAGCCATCCACTAATTATGAAACCAAGTTGCTCTCGCAGTGAGGACACCCACGCGTTGTTTTGCATTCAGCCTTTAATGAAAAACCAGCAGCAGCCTCTAGCGTTCAAGCCCTCCTCATCATAGTCTTTGCCATAAACACCATTCGCGTTTCGAGCGTGTTGCCGCTCTTGATCACTGGATATGGCTTCCTGGTGGACAGACAGTTTAGCAATCTTTTATCGCATTGGCGGTGTTAGTCTTGATAGTCCCGCCCACATTAGCGCATTGCATCCTGGTTAATGTAGTCATTAGTATCCATAATGGTGCTTACTGTCCAACTCCCTCCATTATTATTCATCCCATCGGGTTGATGACTCTTTGCCTGGGCGATGGGCTGCTTCTCTTACGCTGCGTTTAACCGGCAACAGCGCTCCTTAACTGTGGTCCCTGTTAGATGAGCGCAAGGACCCGCTTCCAATGCGGGGGGGGGGTTGTCCTCGTGGCCTCGAGCCAGCCACTAATTATGAAACCAAGTTGCTCTCGCAGTGAGGACACCCACGCGTTGTTTTGCATTCAGACTTTAATGAAAAACCAGCAGCAGCCTCTAGCGTTCAAGCCCTCCTCATCATAGTCTTTGCCATAAACACCATTCGCGTTTCGAGCGTGTTGCCGCTCTTGATCACTGGATATGGCTTCCTGGTGGACAGACAGTTTAGCAATCTTTTATCGCATTGGCGGTGTTAGTCTTGATAGTCCCGCCCACATTAGCGCATTGCATCCTGGTTAATGTAGTCATTAGTATCCATAATGGTGCTTACTGTCCAACTCCCTCCATTATTATTCATCCCATCGGGTTGATGACTCTTTGCCTGGGCGATGGGCTGTTTCTCTTATGCTGCGTTTAACCGGCAACAGCGCTCCTTAACCGTGCTCCCTGTTAGATGAGCGCAAGGACCCGCTTCAAATACGGGGGGTTGTCCTCGTGGCCTCGAGCCAGCCACTAGTTATGAAACCAAGTTGCTCTCGCAGTGAGGACACCCACGCGTTGTTTTGCATTCAGCCTTTAATGAAAAACCAGCAGCAGCCTCAAGCGTTCAAGCCCTCCTCATCATAGTCTTTGCCATAAACACCATACGCGTTTCGAGCGTGTTGCCGCTCTTGATCACTGGATATGGCTTCCTGGTGGACAGACAGTTTAGCAATCTTTTATCGCATTGGCGATGTTAGTCTTGATAGTCCCGCCTATATTGGCGCATTGCATCCTGGTTAATGTAGTCATTAGTATCCATAATGGTGCTTACTGTCCAACTCCCTCCATTATTATTCATCCCATTGGGTTGATGACTCTTTGCCTGGGCGATGGGCTGCTTCTCTTACGCTGCGTTTAACCGGCAACAGCGCTCCTTAACCGTGCCCCCTGTTAGATGAGCGCAAAGACCCGCTTCCAATGCGGGGGGGTTGTCTTTGTGGCCTCGAGCCATCCACTAATTATGAAACCAAGTTGCTCTCGCAGTGAGGACACCCACGCGTTGTTTTGCATTCAGCCTTTAATGAAAAACCAGCAGCAACCTCAAGCGTTCAAGCCCTCCTCATCATAGTCTTTGCCATAAACACTATACGCCTTTGGAGCGTGTTGCCGCTCTTGATCACTGGATATGGCTTCCTGGTGGACAGACAGTTTAGCAATCTTTTATCGCATTGGCGATGTTAGTCTTTATAGTCCCGCCCATATTGGCGCATTGCATCCTGGTTAATTGAGTCATTAGTATCCATAATGGTGCTTACTGTCCAACTCCCTCCATTATTATTCATCCCATCGGGTTGATGACTCTTTGCCTGGGTGATGGTTTGCTTCTCTTACGCTGCGTTTAACCGGCAACAGCGCTCCTTAACCGTGCTCCCTGTTAGATGAGCGCAAGGACCCGCTTCCAATGCGGGGGGGTTGTCCTCGTGGCTTCAAGCCAGCCACTAATTATGAAACCAAGTTGCTCTCGCAGTGAGGACACCCACGCGTTGTTTCGCATTCAGCCTTTAATGAAAAACCAGCAGCAGCCTCAAGCGTTCAAGCCCTCCTCATTATAGTCTTTGCCATAAACACCATACGCGTTTCGAGCGTGTTGCCGCTCTTGATCACTGGATATGGCTTCCTGGTGGACAGACAGTTTAGCAATCTTTTATCGCATTGGCGATGTTAGTCTTGATAGTACCGCCCATATTGGTGCATTGCATCCTGGTTAATGTAGTCATTAGTATCCATAATGGTGCTTACTGTCCAACTCCCTCCATTATTATTCATCCCATCGGGTTGATGACTCTTTGCCTGGGCGATGGGTTGCTTCTCTTACGCTGCGTTTAACCGGCAACAGCGCTCCTTAACCGTGCTCCCTGTTAGATGAGCGCAAGGACCCGCTTCCAATGCGGGGGGGTTGTCCTCGTGGCAGTGAGGACACCCACGCGTTGTTTTGCATTCAGCCTTTAATATATATATAGTGAGCAAGGACGCCAGTCCGAAACGCGTCTGATGACTAGCACCACCACTATGAAATGAAAAAAATCTTTTTTGAAAAGAGAAGACTGGCTTGGGTGATTAATCGAAGTCCGTGTACCTGTTTGCTTGCCGACGGTTGCTGGCGACAAGTTGGATGTTCATATATATATATATATATATATATATATATATATATATATATATACGAACTAATATTATAAAGATAGAGCCCAAACCTTTGAGGCGGGTAATCTCAGTAACCACAGCACCAATCACAACATCCAATACAGCATTGGAAAGGGAAATTGCAGCAGAATGACATAGGCTATGCAGACGGCCACCCTATACATTTAAAAGGTAAAAGAACCGTGCCAGCAAAGTATTCCCTCGTGGGTGTGTCTGCGTTCTGCTGTGGGCGTGTGCTGGGGTGTGACAAACGCTGGGGGCGTGTGGTACGTTCTGCCCTTCATGCCATGTGAAATTGAAATTGAAATTGAAAATACTTGGTAAAGCGCACTGTGACCTGGCGGCTTCCTGGCGCTAATGTAGGCAGATGAGGGGGATGGAGTTCTACTGAGGAGGTCAGCAGGAGTACGCTTGAGAAAATAAGAAGGTCTTAAGGGCCTTGCGGAACTGAGGGTAGGCTGGGGTTGACCTGATGGGCAATGGGAGACTGTTCCAGAAACATGGGGCTAGTACGGAGAAACGAGTGCCTCCAGTCTTGGATCTGCGGAATCGTGGAACACTTAGGAGGGCTTGGTTAGAAGAACGGAGGGCACGGTTGGGGATATAAGGACTGATGAGAGAGTTAATAAAGACCGGGGCAGTGCGGGCACGGGCCATGAAGGTTAAACAACCAATTTTAAAAAGTGCTCTCTGGCGGATAGGAAGCCAATGGAGAGATTTCAACACAGGAGTGATGTGAAGGGACTTGGGGAGGTGAAAAATAAGACGGGTGGCTTGATTCTGAATAGCCTGAAGACGGCGAAGTTCGTAGGCTGGAATGCCTACGAAGAGGCTGTTCCCGTAATCAAGACGGGACAGAATCAATGCCGAAATAATAAGTTTGAGGGCATCAGAGGAGAAGAAGCGGGACACTTTCCGGATGATCCGGAGGGAAAGGAAACAAGAGGATACCACTGAACTAATCTGGGCATGCATGGAGAGGTCCCGACTGACTTTAATACCTAAGGTTTTAGCAGAGACCGCTGGCATGGGCGGGGGGCCAAAGGTGGAGGGCCAAAAAGCAGCAGACCAAGGAGAGATGGTATGGCCAGTCAGGACCAACTCCCTCTTGTCCAGATTCAGTTTGAGCTGGTTGGAGTTCATCTACCCGGAGATGAAAGCTAGGGTGGAATATGAGTCGTAATTGCACCGCATCAAGGGGCACGCTGGGGGCATGACATGCTGGGGCCGTGACAAACGCTGTGGGCGTGTGTCCGCGCTGTGGGCGTGTGTCCGCCCTTCATGCCATGTGAAGCGCCAAGTGCGCAGTTGCGCCGCATCAAGGGGCACGCTGGGGGCGTGACAAACGCTGGGGGCATGTGCTACGTTCCGCACTTCATGCCATCTGGGTCGTACATTAATCAGATTGTCTGCTATGGCCGTGTGCTGGGGGCGTCACAAAGGCATTCACCTCGAAGCGTGGTAAGTAGCTATTCGCAAGACTCCCTTGGGGGACTGCCCGTTGTCTCACACATACTGGGGGTGCCAAATGCAGTGTGTGCCTTGGTCTGGGTGCGTCTGAAAGGGCCGAACGCAGTGTGTGGCTTGGCCTGGGTGCGTCTAAAAAGCACTCGGGCCGAAGAGCGTCGGAGTGGGTCATAAAAAAATAAGAACAGCGGGAAACAATCATTCAAGACTGACACAATTCTAATTGTTAGACGGTCGCCGCTGGCCCTCAAGCGGGGGCACACGTGACTGACAATTGCGGGGACAATTACTGCAGCCTCTCATGCGCGCTGTTACTGAACTATCACATTTAACCAAATTACACGCGCCTGCTAACATCAGCCAGGGCTGTAGCCGGGCTCAGGCGGCGGATCACTACACTAATTACATGCGCCTGCTAACGTGAACCAGGGCTGCAGCTGGGCCTCAAGCGGGGGGGGGGGACGCGCCTGCTAACATCAACCAGTGCTGTAGCTGGGCCTCAAGCGAGGAAACACGCGAATGACCGTATCTGAATGCACACATTACACACATTCTATTTCATACCCAGACAACGTCGGGACGGGCTGCTAGTATATATATATATAATTTTTTTATATATATATATATATATATATATATACATCGAAAAAGGCACTTCCGCCCAAACGCGTCTGTTGCTAAATAATAAAAAGAACTTGCATTTCAAGCTGCCCGGAGTGCGGTTTTCTTTGTGCACGTCAAGTGCAAACTTGGATTTGAGCATAATATATATATATATATATATATATATATATATATATATATATATATATATATATATATATATATATATATATATATATATATATATATATATATCCAAAAGAACAAAGAAGTTCATCTTGCGCTCTCAGGCAGAAAAGCAAAGGGATCCAATGTATAAAGTTTGCAGTTTATTACACAACGCGTTTCAGCTAAGGAGCCTTGTTCACGTGTAACTTCACACAGAGGACACCGACATTAAATAAAGTTTCAGTGTTACAAACCATCGGTCGACATAGACGTAGGACTACCAAATGAAAATAGCAGACATGTTGGAATGGTAAAATACTATCAGCATGATTCTCAACTTATTTCAGCAAATTCGACTTAATAAGGAAGCTTGTTTCCTTTCCAGTGAAGAATTGGCTTGGTAGTTTGGTCTGCCCTGTTCCCATGATGCACTGGGCCAGGGACAGACTAATTTGCATATAGCCAGGTTCTGAACTGGGATGGTGCAGTGAGCTAAAAAACGGTGATGGATCAAGCCCTGATCTGTTGACTGGGTAGGAGTGTTCTGATTAACTCAAATACTCTGTCCATCACCACCCCCTTTTTGTAATTATTTTGGCCACCACGAGTGTGGAAGGGTATGCTCAGACATGAGTCCCTTGCTCATTGCACCATCAGGATTCAAGCAAGCCGGGCCGAAGACGGCTGTAATGCCAGAAACCGGTCCCCGGAAGCTTGTTTCCTTTCCAGTGAAGAATTGGCTTGGTAGTTTGGTCTGCCCTGTTCCCATGATGCACTGGGCCAGGGACAGACTAATTTGCATATAGCCAGGTTCTGAACTGGGATGGTGCAGTGAGCTAAAAAACGGTGATGGATCAAGCCCTGATCTGTTGACTGGGTAGGAGTGTTCTGATTAACTCAGATACTCTGTCCATCACCACCCCCTTTTTGTAATTATTTTGGCCACCACGAGTGTGGAAGGGTATGCTCAGACATGAGTCCCTTGCTCATTGCACCATCAGGATTCAAGCAAGCCGGGCCGAAGACGGCTGTAATGCCAGAAACCGGTCCCCGGAAGCTTGTTTCCTTTCCAGTGAAGAATTGGCTTGGTAGTTTGGTCTGCCCTGTTCCCATGATGCACTGGGCCAGGGACAGACTCATTTGCATATAGCCAGGTTCTGAACTGGGATGGTGCAGTGAGCTAAAAACGGTGATGGATCAAGCCCTGATCTGTTGACTGGGTAGGAGTGTTCTGATTAACTCAGATGCTCTGTCCATCACCACCCCCTTTTTGTAATTATTTTGGCCACCACGAGTGTGGAAGGGTATGCTCAGACATGAGTCCCTTGCTCATTGCACCATCAGGATTCAAGCAAGCCGGGCGGAAGACGGCTGTAATGCCAGAAACCGGTCCCCGGAAGCTTGTTTCCTTTCCAGTGAAGAATTGGCTTGGTAGTTTGGTCTGCCCTGTTCCCATGATGCACTGGGCCAGGGACAGACTAATTTGCATATAGCCAGGTTCTGAACTGGGATGGTGCAGTGAGCTAAAAAACGGTGATGGATCAAGCCCTGATCTGTTGACTGGGTAGGAGTGTTCTGATTAACTCAGATACTCTGTCCATCACCACCCCCTTTTTGTAATTATTTTGGCCACCACGAGTGTGGAAGGGTATGCTCAGACATGAGTCCCTTGCTCATTGCACCATCAGGATTCAAGCAAGCCGGGCCGAAGACGGCTGTAATGCCAGAAACCGGTCCCCGGAAGCTTGTTTCCTTTCCAGTGAAGAATTGGCTTGGTAGTTTGGTCTGCCCTGTTCCCATGATGCACTGGGCCAGGGACAGACTAATTTGCAGATAGCCAGGTTCTGAACTGGGATGGTGCAGTGAGCTAAAAAACGGTGATGGATCAAGCCCTGATCTGTTGACTGGGTAGGAGTGTTCTGATTAACTCAGATACTCTCTCCATCACCACCCCCTTTTTGTAATTATTTTGGCCACCACGAGTGTGGAAGGGTATGCTCAGACATGAGTCCCTTGCTCATTACACCATCAGGATTCAAGCAAGCCGGGCCGAAGACGGCTGTAATGCCAGAAACCGGTCCCCGGAAGCTTGTTTCCTTTCCAGTGAAGAATTGGCTTGGTAGTTTGGTCTGCCCTGTTCCCATGATGCACTGGGCCAGGGACAGACTAATTTGCATATAGCCAGGTTCTGAACTGGGATGGTGCAGTGAGCTAAAAAACGGTGATGGATCAAGCCCTGATCTGTTGACTGGGTAGGAGTGTTCTGATTAACTCAGATACTCTGTCCATCACCACCCCCTTTTTGTAATTACCAAATGAAAATAGCAGACATGTTGGAATGGTAAAATACTATCAGCATGATTCTCAACTTATTTCAGCAAATTCGACTTGCATAAGGTGTTATTCATCACACAGTAACTAAGGATATGTATATATATACATCGGTTTAACAGTCTCTGTAAAATACTTTTTTGGTGAGCATACCACGGATCTGGGATTCAAAAATCTACTTCCAAATACAGTATACTTAAAATGATAGCAGATAGTAAATTACATTTGGTGGAATTTATGCTGTTCCAAAATTTCTTAAAAACATCTAATGTTGGTCAGGAGTTCTAAAGTTGTTTGGTTGTTGCTTAATGGCAGACATGTTTGAGTGGCAAAGTGGGCACCTATTTGAACGTGATTAATAATGCATTGGCAATAGATCGACATAGTGTCATACTGCAAGATTCTTAATATGTATATTCAAATCAATTCAGCAATCTGAGTAAAATACTTTAGAAAATGCAAGCCCCGAACTTCAAATTCTGTAATATCACAATTCAATGACTTAAACGTTCAAAGTACTTAAAGTCAGTTTTGACATGTAAATTTAAATCAATTCAACTGTCTGAGTGCTATATTGTAGAGAGGGCAAACCATCACGTCATCAAGTAATAGTAAAATACACAAGGTGAGCCTAACGTTACTCCAAAAACTAACCAGAGTTATATTCCACAAGTGGTTCTCATATCTCCAATAGTCCAAAGTGGTTCCCTATTTTGTTCTCATGGGGCGAAGTCAATGACGTCCATACAGGCCACGGAAAGTCCTTGTCAGAGTGGTCTGTCATGCCTGTTCATAAATCTTAAGTACACATTGTGACATGTCTGTATATAGTTTCCAAAGTCTATTAATTGAAAATCAAACCTCATGTGTCGGTGTCTCAAACTTGTGATTCAGCAACGAGCAGTGATTCCTGGCGTGCAAAGGTTGGGTACGCCCGTGCAAGTGAATTCCAGTGGTGGGCCCCCTCCTTTCCTCCTATGGAATAAAGAACAATAACACAGTGCAAGTTAAAAACCATACTACAAAAATTTGAAATACAATGTCAGAAGGAGATTTTACAAAATCAGATCTCAGTAGTGATAGAGACGACTGCTGACTAACTTCCAGATATTTAGTCGTTAATAAACATTATTCTCTTAAATGAATTGCTAGTTCCTCATCCATGTTGAGACCACCCGGGAATCTGGTTTGAAACTCAATTATGAGCTTAGATTCCCGTTTTCTCAGATTCAATACCCTGTTGCCACCTCTCGGATGCCTGGGGACCTGTTCCAATATAAAGAAGTTTAGATCAGCAGTATTGGAAAAATGTTGTTGCTCGAAGTGGTGTGCCACCGGGCATTTGGGGTCTTTGTTTGTAATAGCCCTGAGGTGTTCTAAGATTCTTTTTTTGGCAGCACAGCCGGTGCTGCCAATATACCAGAGTTTGCAGGAGCATTCGATGGCATATATTACAAAAGTAGTGCTGCAGGTGAGGAATGGAGTCAATTTTTTAGTGATACCATTATATTCCACAGATCCCCTGTATTTGCTGTGTTTACAGGCCTTACAGTGGCCACAGGGGTAAAAACCTACTAGGCCATGTTCAGAGTTTTTAGAATATTGGGTGATGTCATTTCTGACCACTAGATCGCGTATATTCCTACTTCTCTTGTATGTAATAGTAGGTCGATCTGGTATACTATTACCTAGAATGGAATCAGTTTTGAGGATTTCCCAATTTTTTGTAAGGATTTTTTTGACTTGTTTTACTTCAGAGTTGTAGGTTAAAATTAGTCTGGTGGACTCGTCATTTTCAATGCTATCAGAAACCAGATTATCTTCTAGGGTTTGGGATCTTTCTATTCCACTAGCTCTTTCTTTGGCCTTTTTGAGGACCCAACTAGGGAAGCCTCTGCTTTTGAATCTAGTCATTATGGTATCCTGCTCCCTTAAGTAGGAATCGCTAGTGTTACAATTTCTTTTCGCCCTCAGCAGCTCCCCGTAAGGAATGCTCCATTTCAGAGCTTCTGGATGGCTGCTGTGGGCGTGCAGAACACTGTTCCCTGCCGTGGCCTTACGGTATAATGAGGTACAGATTTTTTGGTCCTTAATCTCCAGCTTTACATCCAAAAATTCAGTTTGGCTATTGCTGATGTTACCTAATAGAGAAATATTGTAGCTGTTACAATTCAGCTTGGTGATAAAGTCTTCGGCCTCAGTTTCGGTGCCATTCCAGATAATGAAAAGGTCGTCGATGTAGCGAAGCCACACGACGACCCTCTCAAAATCCCTGGCCAGGGTGGCACTGCCATGGATTTCCTGCTCCCAGAATCCCATAAACAGATTAGCCAAGCTTGGGGCAAAGCAAGAACCCATGGCAGTACCACTAATCTGCCTGTAGAGGGCGCCATCAAAGGAAAAAATGTTATTAGTCAGGCAAAACTGCATCATTTCCATTACCATTTTAGAATGTTCACGGTAACATAATGGTCTATTCCTCAGAAAGTAATCACATGCCTGAAGACCATGTTGGTGATTGATTATCGTATATAGTGACTGAACATCTAAAACAATAAACATAAACTCAGGTTCCCACGCTATATTTTCAATCTGACAAAGAAAGTCTTTGGTGTCTCTAATATAGCTGGGTAATTGGGTGACAAAATCTCGGAGAAAATGGTCCACATATTTTGAAATGTTTTCACTAATACTGCCGATAGAGGAAACTATGGGGCGTCCAGGGGGGTTAGTGGCATGTTTGTGGAGTTTGGGTAGTAAATATAAAATAGGAAGTTTAGGGAAGTCTTTTTTTAGATAGCAGTATTCCTCCCAAACAAGGAGCCCCTTCTCTTTCCATGTTTCTAATTTCTCCCAAATGTCAGTGATGCTCTGATTGTAAGCATCAATGTTGACCGGGATGTAAAAATTGGTATCACTGAGTTGTTTTTGTGCCTCATTTATGTAGGACTCCCGATCCAAGATAACAATGTTACCACCCTTATCTGCAGGGCGTATCACTATATTGATGTCTTCATATAGTGCCGTGAGTGCTTTTCTTTGGGTAAATGATAGATTGTTTCTAAACCCTCTGTGTCTCCGAGTGTTTTTCTTTTTTCTTAAGCCAACCAACCCCTTGACGATGCATTCATGAAACGTATCTATGCAATCGTGTGGGAGTAAAGGCATGAAGGTCGATTTAACTCTGAAATCCGTTTTAGCATGTGCATCTTGCGTCAGGTTCATGTCATCAAGACATTGGGTAATAGGGGTAGGTTGGTCCTCATTGGTAATGTCACTGTTCTCATTTAGATCGGACATAGCTAAGAGTGTATCAACATCTCCAATTATTAAATTGGAAGAAACAACGTTATTGTAATTATTGGTGGTATTATTTTGTCCCAGTCTTTTTAATTTGTGCCATTTTCTCAGTTTTAATTTCCGCACAAATTTGAAGACCTCTATTCTTGTGTCAGTGAAGTTAAAACTGGTGGTAGGGCAAAAAGAAAGGCCCAAGCACAGTGTCTTTTTGTCAGTTTCAGAAATAAATCTTTTCGATAGATTCACCACAGTTTTATTTACCGTTTGTGCATCCATTAATAGTTCTTATATATATATATATATTTTTGAAGATATATATATATATATATATATACACACACGTTTTAATGCAATTGAATCACCCCTAAGATAGGCTCTAAAAGCTCAAAGGGCAGGGTGCATTGTATTTAAGAAGTAGGACATCTTTTACCTGTCCTTGTAGTGCCCTTTTACAAGGGCAGTGTCTCCCTTAGGATAACACTGGGATACCTTATTACACTTAATAAGTGATAACTTAGGTTTGGTAGCAGATAGGAAAATATTGTTTGCACTGAATTGAATTGTAATTTGATATCCACTTTAATGCTGAAGTCAGATTTTAAATCACAATAAAAATTACACCTTAAGAAAGTTGGTATATTCTTTCCCTAACAAAGGGGGTTATATTGCAAAGTTGAATTGGTAATTTAAAACTGCATTCAGGCTATAATGGCAGGCATGGGACATGTGTTAAGGGGGCTACTTAAGTGGGTGACACAATAGGTGCTGCAGGCCCACTATTAGCATTTAATTTACAACCCCTGTGTATGTAGTGTACCACTCTACAAGGGCCTTAGAAGTAAATTAAATATGCCAACCTTTACGATGTTTAAGGGAGAGAGCACTAGCACTATAGCACCTGTTGGCACTGGTAATAAAGTACACAGAGTACTAAGGTCAGCAAAGACAAATTTCAGTAAAAATAGGAGGGGTGAAGGCAAAATATTTGGGGGTGACCCTGGAGAGAGGGCCGAGTCCAATACTCATAGACTAGAAAACTCATAGAATACTTAAGATAGGGTTCCTTCCACAATATAAAACCCATATTTCAGTGTTTCAAACTTGGCTGCAAAACATTTGAATGTGCCCAAATCGTAGACAGTCAGGTAATTTCAATGGAATCTCATATTGATGAAATTGCTTGAAACATATTTCAGCAAGACAGAGCATGAAAATTGCTTTTAAAGATTTGAACTCCCACTGCTTTAAAGATGTGATGACACTTTCTAATCCTAGATTTGAGATTTACATATTACACCATATTGATGCAATTTTCACACAAATGTGGCATTACTGGTCCATGCTGAGATGCACTTTTTGAAATTGTATACTAATTGTGTTATATTATCGCTTAGCCTGATTCACAAAGAGAATGGAAAAAATGATAAATCCCATAGCATTAATCCAACAAGTTTCCAACTACTAATGTCATGCTACTCCTGTCATCAAAGAGGTATACTCAATGTGCTAAACTGAGGCAGCACCCCAAAACCAATCTATCAAATTAAACGAACAATAGAAATTACGATTCCCCCCAAATCTTTTTTCATATACTTTGAACACAGGGATTCAAAGAATCAAGATTTGTATGCCCTTGTCAGTGAGTACATTCCAAGAGTATGGTGTAATTCCAAAATCTCTAATGTAGGATTAGAGGGTTTCCACTATCTTCACATTTTTAAAAGTAGGAGAACAACTACAAAATCAGAAGAGTGTAGGAATTTACACCCCATACAGGTAGTTACCCAGTCTGGAAAGACTTGAAAATGTAATACTATCAAGAGCAGGAGTAAATGTGCTTCCAGGATGAAAATAGAAAGAGGTATGTCTTTCCTTTATGGGAGTGAAGAAGAAGAGATGTTGCTTTACAGTAATTATAACTGTATTTATATAGTGCTTCCTACCCCTGACAAGGCCTTGAAGTGCTTTTCAGAGACTAGCACGCTACTCTGGAACTGAAAGAAGATTAGTGGTGGATTAGTATAGGGAAGTAAGTTAACTGGAACAATGCACATTTGAGTCTGTTAGTTGGATTGAATAGAATAAAGGAGGGAGAGGGAAGGGAAAGAGTCTAGAAAGTGTTATTTGGGAGATCATAGTAGTAAAATGGGATTTGGGATGAGTCAAAGTAGGGACAGAGGAGGAAAGAGTATAGAATAGGTATTTTTGGGAGATCAATGTGCACGAGTACTGTCCCAGGAGGCATGAATCAAGACTGGTATGTGAAATTACTTGTTTCCCGAATGTCTTCAACTGTTTAATTCACTGTCAGTAGGGGTGAAAGGGATTGAGTTTGGTTCAGGTGGCTGGGGGGTGCCTGTACTACTACACTCCCATGGTGGGCCATCTTTGGAGCAGAAAATTAGAGTCTCCAGCAGAAGGCTATGTCATTTTGCACTTGCTTGTTCACTGGAGGGCAAAATCCTGGCTTCACCCACACACCCAACAGCACATCGGTGAAGGCCTCATTAAAAGGCAAAAGAGGTTCCTGGCTTGTATGTGTCGGATTCAGGAACTCCATCAAGATATTTGTTTATTCAACATTCTGCATATGCAGGTTGAGATCAAGGACTTCCATTGACTGTGTTAAAAGAGGAGGATTCTTCAGTGGCTATAGCCTGATTAGGAGAGGATAGTGCAGTGACTGGGGAGGAGTCCAGGCCACAGGCATCCAGAAGTTGTTCAAGTGCATTCCCATCATCAAAAAAATCATCAGTATAACCATCATCATGCTGGGGTTATATTTCGGGATTGGAGAGGGCATAGTATTGCATTCTTGGTGGGATTGATCCTTCGAATCTTAGAAAACTCTTGGATCTGGATCCAACCTTGATGCTTGGGCCGGTGGCAGTGGTTAAGGCATCGCAATCGGCCTCGGTTTTTGCACTGAGACTGGAGCTGGTGGCACTAAACTCTAGGACAAGCATACCCTTAATTGGAAGTCGATTGGCACAGTCAGCATCTAGGAAGGGATCACCGACAGGGATACACCTGGCAGACACCTCAGATCATTGTAGCCCAAAAGGCGCTCTAGAGGTATCTAGCGTGGTGCTAAAAATCTTGTTAATGGTCTCTATCAGATAATGCATATCATTGGCTGTGGGTGTCTGCTGGGATAGTAGGTCAAGTGGTGGCCCCTAAGAGTAAAGCTGTGTCTTCTAAGCAAAGAGAGATGTTAAATTTGATGTTGTGCATGTCTGTCATATTTCAAAATGCAGAATTATTCAGCCATTCTGCATGTCTACATTTTTGCTGATGATTTGATTGATTTGATATATGTATTTGTAAAGTGCCACTATCACTTGAAAAGGAGCATCCTGGCACTATGAGGAAATAAGCAAAGATAGGCAGACAGACATGAGATGTATCTCAATTTATACGAGTGAAGAAAAGAATGTGTCAGTGGAAACAAAGATCCAAGTCTTCAAGGCTTTCCTGAATTGGGTTTCTGATTCCATTTACCACAACTGTGTAGGCATGAAGTTCCATGCTCTGGTTCCCAGGACCACCAAGGATTTTCCGCCTTTTGTTTTGTACTTAAAGGTAGGGAGATTTAGTAGGTTTGCTGAGAAGGATCAAAGTGTCCTAGCAGTGATATACGGAGTGAACCTGGCTGCTAAGTATTTGGGTCCTGAATCTCTATAGGCTTTAAAGGTGATTAGCAGGAGCTTAATTAGAACTCTTTTTTGAATAGGCAGTCAATGAAGGGTTTTAAGGGCTGCAGAGGCAGAGGATCAGCAGGGAGGTTTCAGCACCAGGTGGGCCACTGCAAGTTGTAAAATATGTACCTTTTTTAGTACTTGTTTGTTAACTCCTGCAAACAGGCTGTTACAGTAGTCTATTCTAGACAGGATAAGTGCTACTGCCACTGTCTTTCTTGCAGGGTAGGGAATGAGATCACAGTTTTTTAAAAAGACATTTGATAAGCTTGAAGTACATCCTAGCCACTGCGAGGGCTTGTAGCTGAAATGAGAGAGCGGCATCGAATTTTACCCCGAGATTCTTAACTGCTTCTACAGTATTGTGCAGATCAGGCACATCTTCTGGCCACCGTTGGGTCGGATTGAAGGGATTATCCTTGTCTATTAACATTATCTCAGTCTTATCCGTATTACATTTAAGATGGTTGAGTCTCATCCAATAGAGGCCCTCTGAATTTTTATAAATCTCCAACTGGTGTAGATTTCCAGAACTACTCATACGGTGGTTTGTGAATCTCATTAAAGTTGGATATTTGTCCAAATATAGGTGCAATTCTATGAGATTTATAAAATTTACCGAGTCTTTGTAATCAGACTAACTGATAAAATACCAAAATAGTATAACATTTCAAAAGAAGCATTTTAATTAATTTTTCCAGTTTTTACTGATTTTTACAGATAAATACAGACAGAAAACCGTCTTTCCTGTCTGTATTTATTTTCAAAAGCAGACAGATACAGTAAATTTGGATTTCTTGTAAGTGACTCTCCTTGTTGTCCTTCATGAATTCCAGACCAACTGCTAACCAGAGAGGCATCATGGGGATTTAAAAACAGGATCAGATTTCTTTAAATACAGGCATATGTTAATATATATTTCATATATAAATACTAATAATTACCTTTACCTTTCTATGTAGTGTTTTGTTATATTTAGCAGCCTAATTTACTAAAATGCAACAGGAAGCACAGTTAAATAAATGTGGAAAAAGACCATTCTATGACTCCATTTCTTTTGAAAACATAAATGAAATATGGATAAATACCAATAAAATGGCCAAAAAACAAATATGGGTAAATACAGACAAAAATGTTTTTTAAAAAATACCATAAAACCGTGAGCCCTTATTTTAATAATTATCAATAAAGTCACATTTGAATGTTTTCCTGAACTTTGATTCCCTCCTGAAACAGAGACAAGCTATCTGGCACACACTGACAATGCACATTATTTTTTTTTTTAATGTTACCTAGTTTTATATAGCGCAAACTTGACCCGAAGGTATCAGGTATAAGAGCGCTTTACATGAGTGCCAGTTGCGTTACATGAGGACACACTAATTTTTGTTAGGCACAGGGAGATTAAGTGATTTGCCCAGAATCACAGGATGTTGCGCGTCCTTGCCGAAACTCTAACCCGGTTCTCCAGATTTAGAGGTCAAGTGCCCTTGCCATTAGGCCAACTCCTCTCCCATTCTTTATTAATATTCCTCTGATGAATTTCTCCAGCCCCATCATCTCACTTCAGTATGGTCTGTCTCTATAGATCAGTATATACTTTCACAATTTTTTCATGCTGCAGCGTAAGAAGTGCACAGCTTATTTATGTTGTGCGTTAATGAAAAAGTATAGTCAGACTAGTGGCACTACAATGAAAATAGGTTTACGGTTGAGATCATTGCTCTAGATCCATGCTTACATATCTCCTCGGTTGTTTGAATTTGAGTTTAATACTGTATGCAACTAGTAGGTAATTCGAGCTGGTGGATGTCAGTGAGGCCTATTGGCACTTATTCCATGGGACTGGGACTCTTTCGGCCCTTTCAACAGATGGTGGTTTCATGGAAAATTCTCAGACTGCCTATGATTTCCAGGCTGAAGTCAGGAATGTATAATACAAAGTATCTGGGTGACCACACTTCAGTCAGTTTGCAGAGGAGTCCAAAAGAGTTAATTAGCCCAGGAAAGGTCTTCTAAGTGAACGTACCAATGTGGCTCAGTGAGTTGAGCCTTTAAAACAGCTGGAGATCTGCACTTCATCAGTTCCTCTCCTGGTAAGACTAAATCAGTCTGAGTGACTGTAAGAAACTAGTATGCTGGTTGAGGGGAGTGAAAACCTACTCAAGCAGAAACCACAATCATTGTCAGGGTGAAGTCACAAGTGAACTCCAACTTAACATGTGCTTAACCCCCCACTAGCTTGGCATGGAGCAGTTAGGATTAACTTAGAGGCAATGTGTAGAGGATTTGTGCAACACTTCAAGAAGTAACACAGTGGAAATACAGCTCAAAAACATCTCACACAAGAGATTGAAAAGAGATTGATCATTAATAAATAAAAAATAAAAAAAATGATAAAAATCCAAATATTAGAACCTGAGATATGCAGTTTTAAAGATTTCTGTGAAAATAGGCCAAAAAGCACAAAGCACCAACTGTGGATATGTGATCGTGCCAGATCGGGACAAAGTGACATGTTCAGGCAGACCCCAGTTATGGCCACTTAACAATACTGTGCTTCGACCTAATGCCGCTACCCAGCTTTTGAGAACTTATCCAAGCAGAGATTGTGAAAGATGTAGGTACAACTCTTTAGTTAATCAAAAATTAAAAACTTTACTTGCACAGGGGTAGGCCCTGATTGCATACAATTTAGACAGGTTAACCTCTTCTGAAAAAAACAAGCATAGACCCCACAGACCTAAACAGCTTCTATCGCAAATTCAACCTAGCCTTCCTAAAAATTACATTGAGAAGCAGCTAAAGAAAATCTTAAAGAAAAGAAAGTAATATCTTTGATGATTGATATCTGGGTTTAAGGCCTGGAAGCAACACAAAGACAGCTATCTTACAAATAGTGAATGACACTCTGCAAATATTGGACAAGGGACAATTATTCCCTTTAGTTCTCCTCGACTTGCCACCAGTATTTGATATGGTCAATCACACATCTCCTCTAAAACTCTTGGAAAACTGTCTGTAGATCAGGGACATGGTTTTAAGATAGTTTGAAATTTTACATTAGCAACCAGACCCAATATGGAAAACTGGTTCCGGATACCCCCGCAGTATATGTTGGCCTGTAGACAAGCTAGCTCACAGTGCCACCATAAGCCCCCCTAACCTTACCAGGGAGCAAATGGACTCAGACAACCACTTAACATGACAATCCTGATCACTCAGGGATCGTGGGAACAGTTCACAATCTTTTGCTCAGTCACTTGTGCTTACTTTCTCTCAGAGAAGTACACAGAATACACGGTTGGACGTTTTCAATATATTTATTGAACCAACGTTATTCTTTTTTTTGATAAATATTTTTAGTGATGCATTTTTTTTATTGTCAGTATACATCGATTTCACATTTGGCACATACATGGTCACAGGGCAATGCACATCTCTTATTTGGTTACAAAAATCTAGCATTTCCAGCAGCATTGGTATATCTCTGTTTACAGTCCTAGCACTAGGTTCTCAGTAGACACTTCCTCCCTTCCACCCCCTCCCGCCCCCTCCTTTCCCACCTTCACTGGCTCCCAGTGCAACAGCGGATCCAATTTAAACTTTGCTGCATCATGCATAAATGTATCTATGGCTCTGGTCCCAAATATTTGAAGGATATCTTCCTTCCTTACTCACCTGGACGCACTTTACGCTCCAGCAACACTATGTTGCTATACATACCTAAAGTAAACAGAGCAAGACAGGGTGGCCGTGCCCCCTCCCTTAAAGGTCCTATGCTGTGGAATTCCCTCCCTCCCCAGATAAGACAAACTCCTCACCTCTTCAATTTCAGGAAGAAATTGAAAACTTACCTATTCACACAGGATTAATTTAGCTTCCCTTCTGTCTTCTCCGATTTATGGTTTTGCCTAACTCACCCAGAAGCCACGCGCGGAGATACCCCTTCGGGGCTGATTCTTGCGCGTTACAAGACTATAAATAAATAAATAAATAAATGGGTGTCTGTTAGTTTAGGCCTTCCTCTTCCCGGGGCTCAAGTAAAGTCTGCGACCCCCCCTGTGTATCATTAAGTTCTAGCCCCTAATACCTGAGCCAGGTATGCAAGATCTTAAAAAATGTATATGGGCAGCCTCTCACTTTATGTCACTTGCTCCGCCCCATGTACTTGTCCATCCCGACTTTCCACTTCCCCAAGGTTGGGGGGCTCCGGCACTCCCCATTTTCTGGTTATGTCTCTTTTGGCCACTACCATGCCTAGATTGCACAGGATAAGACTTCGTCTGGGCAGGTCTTTGTCTGAAGGTATGCCCAGCAACCCATATTTGCCGTCTTTCGCTAACTGGAATCCCAGTATCTCACTTAACTCATTCATTATTTTGACCCAATATCTTTGTATGTGTGTGCATTCCCACAGGGTATGTATGAATGTGACACTTTCTATCTTGCAGAGGAGGCAACCAGGGGATTCTTCCCATTCAATTTTGTGAAGACTGGATATTGTTACATATGTTCTATGAAGGATTTTTTGTTGAATTTTAATGCAACCTCAATTTGATTGCAGCCTATCTTGGGTACATTAGAGCTGCCTCTCAGTCTATATCTTACAGGTTCCCCAGGGTAATATCCCATCTTTTTCTCAAGGCCTCTAGGTTGTCTGGGATTCTAATAATAAGGGTCTTGTAGGTCCAGGATACAGTCTTCTCTGGCATCTTCCCTTGCAGGAGTCTGCCCTCTAGAGGCGCACACTCTGGGATACCCACAATATCTATTCCCTCTGCAGACCACGCGTGTTATAGTTGCATGTACTTATACCTCTGTCTGTCCCCCATCTGGAATTCTTGCTGCAAGGCTCCAAATTAAATAAAAGTGCCTTTCTTTTTTAGGTCCTCAACTGTAGGGATTCCGATTGTGTCCCAGTCTTTGAACCCCTTCGGTTTTCCTATTTTCGGAAGACGCGTACCTTCCCATAATGGGGTCTGCCTCGTTACCAGCCCATTTGTATCTCTGCACCCTTCCATGCCTCCAATGCCCTCTGAGTCGCAGGTAGCAAGCATTTGGCACTCCTCCCCATATATGTAGTGTAAGTGTGAGTGTACCTCGAATTGGCTTTGCTCCAATGCTTATGTCGGGTATGATCATGGCCGGTGTCCCCACTCATTTACTGCTATCAGGTGTGCAGCCCGGTAATATGATCTGATATCTGGGAGGGCTATACCCCCGTTGTACCGATTTCGTTGCAATGTGCTAAGGGCAATCCGTGTTTGCCCCCATCTCACAGGAGCATGCGTACCTCATTGTCTATTGTCCCGAAAATGTCCTCCGGGATCTTTTAGTGTGTGTTTTGCAGGATGTATAGAAGTTTGGGGAGCATAATCATCTTATACATTGCCGCTTCACCCAATAATGTTAGAGGCAGCCGTCTTCACCTTTCCAGTTTCCACATCAGCATGAAAGTCTGTCACTACCCTACGAATGTTATGTGTGAGGCAGCGTGAGATGTCTGTAGATATGTACATCCCCAAATATTTAAACCCTTCTGTGGTTACTTGCAATTCCCTGGGGAGATCTTGTATCTCGGGGGGCCTTCCCACCGGGTAAAGAATTGATTTGCCCCCGTTAATCTTGTAGCCAGCGTGATCTCCGTATGTCCCTAACACTTCGGAAAGGCTCCGAATCATGGATGAGGGGTCGGTGACATACAGAAGGACATCGTCCACATAAAGCGAGATGCATTCTTCCCCTCCACCTGGCGTGAACCCCTTCACCCTCAGGTATGCTCTTACGAGGCATGCTAGCAGCTCCAGGGTCAACGCAAAGAGCATCGGGACGATGGGTACCCCTGTCTAGTGCCTCTTTCTATTGCAAACTCATCTGACACTGCCCCGTTAACCTGCACCCTCGCCATCAGTGATCTGTAGAGTAGCTCGATCCATGCTGTGAATTTGGGACCCAACCCAAACCTCTTTAACGTCTGCCATATGAAAGGCCAGTGAACTGCATCCAACGAGAGCAACATACGAAGCTCTGTTCTGTCTTGAACTGTACTCAGCCAATTTGCTAGGCGTCGTAGATTGAACCTTGTCGCTCTCCCAGGAATGAACCCCGACTGGTCGGCGTGTATAAGGGAGGTGACCACTGAGGCCAATCTATTTGCTAGGATGGAAGCTAATACCTTCACCTCCACATCGAGGAGAGAGACCAGCCGGTATGCCCCACAATCTGTTGCAGCTTGTGAATCCGCAAATCAGGGGGTAGAATGCCCTCTTCTCAAGACGCCTGAAACATATCAAGTAGGTGTGGTCCCAGTAGTGCAGAGTTTGTCTTGAAGAGTTCCGCAGGAAAACTGTTAGGCCCTGGGGTTTTCCCTTCCCTTTTTTTGTTTGTGTAGAGCCCCGCCACCTCCTGAAGCGTAATCTCTTCCTCTAGGGCTTCCTAGTTTTCCGGGGACAGGACTGGGAGGTCTATTTCACTGACAAAATCCTGGATCTGAATGTCCCCCCCCTGTTTCCTTTCTTTGTTTAGGTCAGCATAATATTCTGCAAAGGCGTTGGCAATGTCCTGTGCTGTGGTGAAGTTTTACCCATCTCGTTGGATGGCCTTCACCCATCTGGATACCATCTCCTTCCTACCCAACCATGCTAAGAACCTCTCTGCCCTATCCCCTCTTTCATAGAGGCGATGTCTCGAGGCAAAATACAGCAGTTTCTCCTCCCGTCGCGCCAGTGATTGATATGCCGCGTGGGTGACTTCTATCTGAGGGTGGATTGACTGGGGTTTTCCCCCATGTCTTGTTCCAATTGCAGGATTTTGCTTTCAAGTGCTGCCACAATGTCCTATGTCTCTTTTCTGTTTTTGTATGTGATCACGTTTTGAGCTCTGTCCCTAAGCACAGCCTTGAAAGCCTCCCAAAGGACCGCTGCTGAAGGTACTGTTCCTTTATTTTCTGGAAAGTACAGCTCCAATTCTACCCTTACCTCCTTGCCTTCCCTGGGTCTCTAAGATCCCAAGCGTTTAGCCCCTCCACAGGTTTCCTTACCCATTGTGAGCCACAGGGGGGAGTGATCTGACAGTCCTCTCGCTAAGTATTCCACCCCCGTCACCTTACCCAGTTCCCCTGTTGGGGCAAAAAAGTTATCTAGTCTGGAGAATACCCCGTGGCCCCCCGAGAAATCGGAATATGCCCAGTCAGCGGGGTAATGTCGGCGCCAGATGTCTCTTAGTCCCAGGGTGAGGGCAAACTCAGCCAGTCTTTTGCTTCCCTTCCCGCTACCGGTCCAACTGGATCGGTCCATGACAGGGTCTGCCACATCGTTAAAATCTCCACCCACTAGGTGCAAGGAGGAGTCCGCAGCCAGCAGTACCTCTGTCACCTTTTCTAGTATCTGTCATTGTAGCTGTGGGGCAGCATAAACACTGACTATTGTTATATCCCTGTGTCCCCATGTTCCCTGTACCACCAAATATGTACCACTTGGTTCGGACCATGTGTTGGAGATGTGAAAGGGTATAGTCTTCCTGATGAGTATTGCAACCCCCCATATAACCAGAGGTAAATCCGGCAAGGGCTAGGGTATCATATATGCCTCTCCCCAGGAAAGTGCGGCATGTCCCTGTAAGGTGTGTCTCCTGGAGGAGCACTATGTCCGGCTTCAGTCTCTTTGGGTATTTGGCAACCAGGCCCCTTTTAATTTGGTGTCCCAGCCCATTGACTTTCCAAGTCAGTACTGTGTAGCCCTTTTCAGCCATATCCCGTGGGGTTGGCGCTGCCATATCTGCACTGGATGTATGTTTATGTTTATTAAAACTTTTATAGCGCGCTCAATTACCACAGGGTATCCTGGCTATTTGCTGCCAATGTCTTGATGTGTGTTTATATGCCACTCTGTGCCATTGGTAGAATTCGGATTGCCTCCATTTGTGTCCCCCCTCTGAACCTTCCCCCAACTCCCCCACCCCACACTCTCCCACTTCCCACGCACTTTCCCCCAAATGTCAAGATGACAACTGTGTCTCAGGGTTAGCCTGAGAGGTATATATCCCTCCATACCACCCAACAATGAAGTTAATTAACTGATCGGAGCGAGGTGACCCACACTTTTTCCCGGCCTGGGCTAGTTAAATCACTGCGGGCGCCTAGCTCTCTCTGATCTAGGTCGCGTCTTCTCTCAGATTCCATCTTTCACCTCCGGCTCTTCTAGCCTATTGATTTTTTGCAATAATGGGGGGTCACTATCCAATCCCTCTGAGTGGTCCTTTTCCGGAGGGTCCGGTGTGGCTTGCCTCCTGCGGTGACCTCCAACGCATGACAGTTCCCTTAACCCTCGATTTGAGTCCTCTTCCGAATCTAGGTCTTGCTTCGCTAGCTCCGTGGTCACTTAAAACCTTCAGGGTGTGCTGCAGTGAGATTCAGGCCCAAGCCCCAGGCGGAATTTGATCTTGGCTCTTATAGTTTTAGGCCTTACTACCATCTCGGGAGTCCAGTACTGAGAGCCTCTCTGTTCTATACTTCGCACCTTGGGGGGGGTCTCTCTTCAATCCTCAGTGGGTCTGAAAGAAGAATGTCTTGTCTTGAAATATTACTTTGAGCTTAGCCGGGAAAAACAGCATGTATTGGATTCAGAGGTTTCAAAATGTTTCTTTTACAGAGTCAAAGGTTCTTCTCTGATTCTGAACTCCATTCATTTTGCATTTTCCATCCCGACCTTTCCCAGGCATCTCATTTCAAGTAAGTCTCTTTCCTGCTAATTTAAGAAGCGAGCCCGCACCCAGCCTCTCTTGGGGCTTCACGGGGGAGATTTCACACTGCCTCCTTAACCTAGGGCTCTTGGCTGTTCCTCATCGGCTCCCATCAGGTAGCCCCGGCTCCTCTCTCCCGGGTCTGCCGAGCTGCGACCGGGGTCCGCCACATATGTCTCTCGCAGTAGTGCCGTGGAGGGCATAGCTCACACAGCACCGGTCTAGAGCCTCTGCAGACCCACAGCTGCTCCTGGCTTCTCCAGCTACCTTCTTTGTCGGCTCCCCTTCTCTGCTATGTACGCCACCTCCATTGGGCTGGAGCGTGTTTTTTCTTAAGTGCGTTGGGGATGGCCTACATCTTCGTCCGCCTCCTCTCTTGGCCGCAGATCTGTCGGAGCCCTTTCCATAAGGTTGCAGATACCGGAATCTTCCCGCAATCGCATCACCAGGTACAGTGAACCTTCAGAACTTTGATTAATCCATTAAAGCCATGTTGGAAGGCAGGATTATTGTCTTGGATTTAAGTGGGGCAGCTGGGGCTCCGGCGGATGCATCTAGTCAGCCTGGTTGATGGCCATACCCCCCGAACCAACGATATTCTTGAATAAAATACATGTGCTGCAATAATTAGAAGACAGAAGCAGATACATTTGACTACAAGCACCAAAAGAGTGAAGAGTAGATACATTTCAACCATGGTGCTGAAACAATGAATATATGCAGACCTATATACAAAATACAGTAATCTAACATACTCATACAATGTGGATCCCCACTCTGAGTGTACCTACAGTATGTATGGGTGTAGAGCCAAGAATACCTCAAGAGACAATTCAAACCCATTACATGTTAGGAGATCATGAAGGACCCCATCTTGGTCTGGAGTTGGACACCCGTCACGGAATGTCACACCAGTGCATGGTGATTTCTCAGCATGCAAAAACCTTCATTTTCATCAGAACGCCTCCTCTACCAAATTATCAGGATGCCTATTATTTATAATAAAAAGTAGCCATCACGATGTGCATGTTAGATTAGTGAAGTTATGTAAATAACCCTGTTGGCCCATGGATAAAGATATGATGACTTTATTACCTGGTGCATTGAGAGGCATACTACTTGACGTTCAAGGCTTCGTGATAATGTTCTGCGAAGCTAGATGTGTAAAATAGTTCAAGAGAAATTAATCCATGTCGTGCATGCAAATGTGTGCAAAATATTCACTGATGAATGTTATTTTCTAGAACAATGTCAGAAATAAGCTGCTTCGCTACATGGGCCTAACTCAAGAATACAACACCCACTCCTAATCCTAAGGGTCACTATATATATTATAAAAGCTATCTAAATAGCCAGCATATCATAGAATGAAATATAAGGTAAAGACTACTCTGAACATCGTCTAAAAGCAAGCTTCCCTTTAAAATATTAATAAAAGCCTTAAAGTGAGTATACTGTTTAAAAATCCTAAGCACTCCCAAAGCCATGGTGCCTAAAAAAATAAAAATCAAATCAAAACAGTTTTGAGCAAATTTGTATTTATAAAAACAAGCCGAATTGTTCCTAAATGAAAAAAGGCCAATTATTTCATGTGTCCTGAGTAGCAGACACAACATTGATGTTGTCCATAACCGCAGACGACGATCTCAGAGGCGCACCTCTAAGCAGATTTATGGAGTAAAGGTGATTCCATCCAGTTCCTGCAGCAGCAGCTGAGGGAGGGACTGCATCCTGCATGCGTAGTATAGAGCTGTTGTCCAAGTTACTAGGAGCCAAAGCATGCCAGGGTGGTTCAAGAAATGCATTTACCTGCAATGGAAGACATTTGGTTCAACAATACACATGGGCCGTTAACGGGCCTAGCAGTACATCAATGTCCAATGGCACAACCAATTGGGATCCTAGGCATATGTCCAATTCGCATTTGTGATCGCAAAGCAGGCAGTAGAATATAGGTTGTATGCAGTTGAGCCAAGCAGGCCTGAAGGACAAGAACCAGTGCTCGTCGAGTTCTTAAAGTAATAGTGTGGCAAACGTCTAAACCATGTACAAGCAATGCTGTCTCCATTCTGAATCAAACTGGGATATCCATTGTAGAGCAGACAAATTAAAACCAGGATTCCTGCCAAAAGTAGCAGGACAAGCGGGAGTCCTCCAAAAACCCTTCCCAGCACGGAGTGTATGAATGATGAAATAACTCAGAAGATTGTCTGAAAGATGCTAACCAGTCCAGAGCCGATACATTTAAAAAAGTGCACTATTCCTTTAGCATCAGAAATGTTAAAGATACGATGGACTAGTTCCCCAAAATGCAGCGGGAATTTAGTGTGGAGTAGTGTCTGTATCTCAGACGAGGACCTTGCAACCTAGAGATCAAACCTCTCTCTGGTTGACGTTAAGGCCACATCCTCTTGAAAAAGCATGGCTTTCAGTCTGCTAAGGCAATCAAAGCATATGTTAGAAACATTTACCGAGGACCACAGTGCTGCCTCCCTAATTTTGCCAGCAGGTGGAAACAGGACTTGTATACAGGACGTAACTAAGGAATTAACTGTCACCAGATATGCAATGCCTGGTTCCATTCCACAGCAGCCTTGATCATTCAGCATCAAGTAGCTCCGATTCGAGAGCAGTTTGAAGATTGGACATATTACGGCAGCTGGTGAACCCTTCGGATAACAAGACAAGTGTGCAACAAAAGAATTGTATGCCCCATGAAGAGAAATATCTTTGCCAACTGAGGACCAGCTTATGGCTTACTCAAAGTCGGAACCACTAAGAAAAACATCTGTGTCCCCTTTTCTGCATTTAAACCTAAACAGTAATTCCCAATACTCATGCACATAGCCTTCCCCAGGGCTTTGTATCTGCCTACCTGTTGGTATTAGGGACAATAGGGGAATTGGAAAGTCGCAACCCGTTGGCTGATATAACCATGGAAAATCCAGTCTTTGGATGGTGTCTCTGCCACAGTAAAAGGTAATTTGTCTAATTTTCAAATGTGCAACATAGTATATATCGCAATTCTGCGTGCCATATTTAGCTGTCTTTCTGTCAGATCATATTCAGAAAACAGGCTGGTAGTATTGATGTGATGCCAGGGCACGTGGCCAGAACATAGTGTTTGCAACGTCCAGCTCAGTATTATGATTGATCGTTCTTGTGACTGTCCATGTTGTAAAATAGACCTGTCCTGCTGAATTATGTTGATGACCAAAGACACAATTTTGCCTAGTGAATACATTCTGAATGATAATGTGGTCATCCTGTTGTCCACCAAAACCAAAGCCACGTCCATATTAACCCTGTCAATCTTGCGCAATCTCTATATAGCTTCCTGCTGAGAAATCTTCCATAGCTCATTGTAGATTCAATAGAAGAAGTGCTTTTGACGTTGTTTTTTTGGGGACCCAGTAAAAATACCAGATATCCAGGCCATCAGCAAGAAGGGACAAGTGTTGTTTCACCTGGGAAAGTGTTGAGGTCTGTAGCCAATCTAGGTATAACTTCTCAACACTAGATGATGTCACCACTGCATGTTCTGTTTGTACATAGCGTAGGTCTGGTTTAAGCATGGGCGTAAAATCCGCTCCGCTCGCGGATTTTTCGGATTTTCGGCAAATTCGCAATCCGCGAACTCTTGCGAATTTGTCGAAAATCCGTGAATTCGCTCGCGGCGGATTTTTTGCTTGGTGATACAATATTGCGGCGCGCGGCGTGGTTCACGGCGTTTACTTTCCGTCATTCAGCGTTTGCCGAGTTGTTTTTCTCGATCATATTTTGCGAGTGCTGCGCCATTTTGGATCTTGCTGCGGGATCCCGCGGGAGTTTGGCGCCCGCGAATACGTAATCGCGGCTTGCCACCTTGCACAGCACGCCTCCCGAGAGTTCGCAATTGCGAACACGTAGTTGCGGGGGAAAGGAACAATCTCGCACTCGCGAAATAGAGATTTAGCAATTCTGCACAAGAAATCCACCAGCAAACCGGATAAACCTTCAGAAAATGATGATTTTTATCAGAATCACTCCTCAGGTTGACATTTGCATGGCCTTTTTTTTTGCAAGGAGTCCATTTTTGGGGGGGGGGGGGAGGAAGGAAGTGCCCCACAGTCTCCAACTTCCTGTTCCTGTCCAGCAGGCTCCTCCCAGTGCTTTCTTCATGTGCTGGTCACTTTCATTTGGACCTTGACCTGGAAGGATTACTTTTTGTGGGTGCTGCTGGATATTTGGATTTGAGGCCTTTTTAACTTTCTTTGGATCACTTTTGGATTAGAAATCAACTTTCACAAGTAAGTTTGTTTGGGGCATTACAGTTGCTGCAACTACAATTTTGGAACTTTTTCAGAACATTAAATAAAATATATTGTGGGTAGCCACAGTATCCAGTAGGACCAGTGTTGGTTATGGGTGCATGATACAACTGTTTTGTTGAATTTAAACACCATTGAGGCCATGGATGGGCTTGGATTGTGCTGATTTATGTTGTTTTTGTCGTTTTTTGGGGCTGCTGGTGGGGGCCTTTGCCCAGGGGTGGTGAGTGTTGCATGGGCCCAGTCTTTCTGTGGGGTGTCCTCTTGAATTTAAACACCATTGAGGCCATGGATGGGCTGGGATTGTGCTGTTTTTTGTGTTTTTTGTCGTTTTTTGGGGGCTGCTGGTGTGGCCTTTTGCCCAGGGGTAGTGGTGCATGGACTGAGTGTGCCTGTGGGGTCTCACTCTCTTTAAGGTAAACATCCTGGATGGCATTGGATTGTGGTGATTTTTGGGTGTTTTTCTGTTTTTTTGGGGTGTACTGTTGATGTGGACTGGCCATGTGGGTGGTGGTGGTGGCCATCTTGAGTGCTGGCTGGTACAGGCAACATGTGCTTGGGGTGCAAGGGGCCATTTTGAAGACAGGCAGTGTCTGAGGCCTGCACTTATTTAGCCTACTTTTCATCCATTATCCCCAGGGGTAGTGAGTGTTGCATGGGCCTAGTCTTTCTGTGGGGTGTCTTCTTGAATTAAAACACCATTGAGGGCATGGATGGGCTAGGATTGTGCTGAATTTTGTGGTTTTTGTCGTTTTTTGGGGCTGCTGGTGGGGCCCTTTGCCCAGGGGTGGTGAGTGTTGCATGGGCCCAGTCATTCTGTGGGGTGTCCTCTTGAATTTAAACACCATTGAGGCCATGGATGGGCTGGGATTGTGCTGTTTTTTGTCGTTTTTTTGGGGCTGCTGGTGTGGCCTTTTGCCCAGGGGTAGTGGTGCATGGACTGAGTGTGCCTGTGGGGTCTCACTATCTTTAAGGTAAACATCCTGGATGGCATTGGATTGTGGTGATTTTTGGGTGTTTTTCTGTTTTTTTGGGGTGTACTGTTGATGTGGACTGGCCATGTGGGTGGTGGTGGTGGCCATCTTGAGTGCTGGCTGGTACAGGCAACATGTGCTTGGGGTGCAAGGGGCCATTTTGAAGAGAGGCAGTGTCTGAGGCCTGCACTTATTTAGCCTACTTTTCATCCATTATCCCCAGGGGTAGTGAGTGTTGCATGGGCCTAGTCTTTCTGTGGGGTGTCTTCTTGAATTTAAACACCATTGAGGCCATGGATGGGCTTGGATTGTGCTGAATTTTGTGGTTTTTGTCGTTTTTTGGGGCTGCTGGTGGGGCCCTTTGCCCAGGGATGGTGAGTGTTGCATGGGCCCAGTCTTTCTGTGGGGTGTCCCCTTGAATTTAAACACCATTGAGGCCATGGATGGGCTGGGATTGTGCTGTTTTTTTGTGTTTTTTGTCATTTTTTTGGGGCTGCTGGTGTGGCCTTTTGCCCAGGGGTAGTGGTGCATGGACTGAGTGTGCCTGTGGGGTCTCACTCTCTTTAAGGTAAACATCCTGGATGGCATTGGATGGCATTGGATTGCGGTGATTTTTGGGTGTTTTTCTGTTTTTTGGGGGTATACTGTTGATGTGGACTGGCCATGTGGGTGGTGGTGGTGGCCATCTTGAGTGCTGGCTGGTACAGGCAACATGTGCTTGGGGTGCAAGGGGCCATTTTGAAGACAGGCAGTGTCTGAGGCCTGCACCTATTTAGCCTACTTTTCATCCATTATCCCCAGGGGTAGTGAGTGTTGCATGGGCCTAGTCTTTCTGTGGGGTGTCTTCTTGAATTAAAACACCATTGAGGGCATGGATGGGCTAGGATTGTGCTGAATTTTGTGGTTTTTGTCGTTTTTTGGGGCTGCTGGTGGGGCCCTTTGCCCAGGGGTGGTGAGTGTTGCATGAGCCCAGTCTTTATGTGGGGTGTCCTCTTGAATTTAAACACCATTGAGGCCATGGATGGGCTGGGATTGTGCTGTTTTTTGTGTTTTTTGTCGTTTTTTTGGGGCTGCTGGTGTGACCTTTTGCCCAGGGGTAGTGGTGCATGGACTGAGTGTGCCTGTGGGGTCTCACTCTCTTTAAGGTAAACATCCTGGATGGCATTGGATTGTGGTGATTTTTGGGTGTTTTTCTGTTTTTTTGGGGTGTACTGTTGATGTGGACTGGCCATGTGGGTGGTGGTGGTGGCCATCTTGAGTGCTGGCTGGTACAGGCAACATGTGCTTGGGGTGCAAGGGGCCATTTTGAAGAGAGGCAGTGTCTGAGGCCTGCACTTATTTAGCCTACTTTTCATCCATTATCCCCAGGGGTAGTGAGTGTTGCATGGGCCTAGTCTTTCTGTGGGGTGTCTTCTTGAATTAAAACACCATTGAGGGCATGGATGGGCTAGGATTGTGCTGCATTTTGTGGTTTTTGTCGTTTTTTGGGGCTGCTGGTGGGGCCCTTTGCCCAGGGGTGGTGAGTGTTGCATGGGCCCAGTCTTTCTGTGGGGTGCCCTCTTGAATTTAAACACCATTGAGGCCATGGATGGGCTGGGATTGTGCTGTTTTTTGTGTTTTTTTAAGGTAAACATCCTGGATGGCATTGCATTGTGGTGATTTTTGGGTGTTTTTCTGTTTTTTTGGGGTGTACTGTTGATGTGGACTGGCCATGTGGGTGGTGGTGGTGGCCATCTTGAGTGCTGGCTGGTACAGGCAACATGTGCTTGGGGTGCAAGGGGCCATTTTGAAGAGAGGCAGTGTCTGAGGCCTGCACTTATTTAGCCTACTTTTCATCCATTATCCCCAGGGGTAGTGAGTGTTGCATGGGCCTAGTCTTTCTGTGTGGTGTCTTGAATGTAAACATCATGGATGGCATGGGATTGTGCTTATTTTTCAGTTTTTTTCCATTTTTTGGGGTGTATAACTGAACTGATGTTCCTCTGTCTTCCATTGCTTTTAGGTGCACAAGACTCTAGAGAACCACCAGTGCCAGGAAGAAGTCCTGCAGCGGTGTGTGTGTGCAGCATAACGTCACGCGACGTCACGTCTGGACACAGACAACTCTGCAACTCGTGCAACTGCTGCCTGCTGTTCTGAAGAAGATGGCCCCAAAAAAAGTTACCCGTAGCTCCTCTAGCAAGAAAGTTGCCAGTAAGGAGCAGAAGAAGCAAGTTACCAAGGAGACTGGTGTGCCGGCCGCCCCTTTTTTTGGGAGTAAAAAAAAAGTATGCCTGCAGCAGCAGCGGGATCTGCTGGGGACCAAGCTGGGAGCAGCACCCCCGCTCCATTGGGCTCAGTGCCACCACCACCACCACGCCAACTTAAGTCCAAGCCCTTCAGTGCTGCAGAGGCACTTAGTCTAGTTGTTCAATCACCATCGACCAGTGATGTTGGCTCATCGCAAGAAAGTAGCAGCAATGTCCCTCAATCAACACAGGTTGTTGTAACTCATCTGACGAGTGTTGAACAACCACAGCCGCAACAAAAACCACATGTGCAAGTACAAGCCCAAGTACATGTGGAAGGAGAGGCAGCGCAAGGAGATGCGCAAGCAGAGGTGCATGGAGGGTCACAAGTGCCCACAATAGTTGTTCCTCCCGAAGTAGGGGCACATCAGGAAATCGACAATCAAGGCGAGGTATCATTTGAGGAAGACACTCCTCCTGATGATCATTCATTGTCTTCCACACCCCTAGCAAGGAAGAGATCAAGGGTGGTGTCTACATCTTCTTCAAGCACACCTCCTTCTGATGATACGGATCAAAATTGGGAACCAGCACCACTGCCGTCTGAGAGTGAGGCACATGATCTGACAAAGGTAGTTAAGCGTAAAAGGAAGCTCCTCCAAAGTCTCAGAGTTATGGAGTGTGATGATGAGGCTCAACAAGAAGTGGCGGATACTGCTGCTGATGAAGACTCTGACAACGACGACCCAGTCATCATAAAGGTCACTGCAGCCCCAGCGGGCATGCAGCAAACAGACATTTTGACCCTAGCCCGAAAAGCTTCTGAGCGTGATGATGATGATGTTGTCGACGAGGAGGCAGTGGAAACACCACAATCATTGGAGTTAAGTAGTACACCAACTCGTACCGCTTCCATATTTCTTTCTCACAAGAAGGGACCTCCATCCACCTCGACCTTAATTAGTGGCGGTGAAAGTGCACAACGTACAAAAGTAGGGCAATCCAGATCCTCCACTTCATCTGGCATTAGCAGCATGACCACCACCACCAGTATCGCCGCCTCCTCCGGCCCCCACAGACACTTCAAGTCCCCAGTTTGGGACTTCTTTACTGTTTGCCCAAAAAGGGAAAAGTTCGCCATTTGTACCATTTGTAAGGTTGCAGTTAGTCGTGGTAAGTTTGGTACCAACTATGGTACCGGAGGCCAGAGAGGTCATCTTAGGAGACAGCACACTGTCCAATGGTTTGCGCACCTAAAGGCGATCAAGGAAGCCCGAATTGGAAGTCAAGAAAACGTTGATGTTGCATCTGATGATGACGAGGAGGAAGAAGACGTGTCAAACACTTCACTTACACCCAGTACCCCTGTCAGCAGCACACCCCATGTGAGGCACACTAAGAGTGTTGGAGCGAGTGAGACACCAACGCTCAAAAGCTCACCAGCGAGCATAATTGGGTCAACGAAGTCATTATCATCCCGTAAATGCTTGGTCCAGGGCAACATTAGAACCATGTTTTCTTCAGACGCGCCATATGAACGCAACCACCCACTGACGCGTCTGTATAACACTAAGCTGGCTAAAATGCTAGCTGTGGACCTTCTCCCTTTTTCTTTTGTAGAAGCGGTAGGTTTTCTAGAATTAGTGGCAACGCTCTGCCCTAAATGGAAGGTTCCTAGCTGGTTCTATTTTGCCAGAGTTGCGGTTCCAGCACGACATGAAGATGTGCTGGAGGCGATTGGGGCAGCTTTGCAGAAGAGTGCTGTTCACACAATACATCTGACAACAGACATGTGGACCAGTGGCGCAGGCGCTGATTACATGTGCATCACTGCACACTGGGTCTCTTTTTCAGGTGTTAAAGCAAAGCTAAACGCAGGTGTTGACCCGGACCAAGTTTTTAAAGCTGCTCGTAAACATGCAACACTAGCCATGTTTGGCTTGGAGAAAAGTCACACATCACAAAACATTTTGGACGAGTTTAACAAAAAGGTCTTTCACTGGCTGTCCCCAAAAAAACGCAAGATTGGTTATGTTTCCACGGATAATGGCGCCAATGTAGTTAAGGCCATGGCCCTGGGTGACTATTTCAGAGTGCCGTGTTTGGCGCACTGTATCAACCTGGTAGTTCAAAAATTCTTGAGTGATAAAGACAGTCCAGCGTGCGAGGTAATGGCCACCTGCCGCAAAATGTGCAACCATTTCAGCCATTCTTTTAAGGCCCGGAAGCATCTGAGGAGCCTGCTACTTGAACGTCGAATGCCAGTGAAAGCACTCATCCAGGAGGTGGCAACACATTGGAACTCAACCTTCTACATGCTTGAGCGTCTGTATGAGCCGTATACGGTACTCGATCACTATTTCTTAAAAGAGGGTACAGCTCAGAAGGACCTGCGGATGGGTGCGGCGCAATGGGACATAGTTAAAAGCCTGACAGACATGCTTCGTCCTTTTGAGTTCTTCACGCGTGCAGTCAGCCAGGAGGACTGTAATTTGGGAAAAGCTATCCCATTGTTGTGCATGCTGGAGCACCAACTGAAGGCGGTGTCTTCTGAGTTTGAAAAAGATGAAAAAAACAAAGACCCTTTTCTTTTGTCGGAGAAATTATTAGAGCGCCTACGTGGTGATGAACGTCTTAAAAAGATCAACTCAGAACAGCATTACATTTGTGCTACTATTCTGGATCCACGCTACAAAAAGGCGCTGGCAGGCCAAGCATTCTTTCCTTTTGCTGATGAAGATGTTAAAAAGTACAAACGTTGGCTAGCCTGGTCAGCCAAGAGGTTTGAAAAAGAACGGCAGGATATTGAAGGAGAAGGCAGTACATCAGCATCAGCATCAGCAGGCCATCCCCAGTCAAAAGAATCCACTTCTGCACCTGTGGCTGTGGCACAAGTGACCTCTCAGCCGTTAAAGACACCGGCAACCGGATCATCTGCACCACACACAAGAGTAACAGTGGCTGCTGAAGCGGATTGGCTAACTTTGCTTGTGTATGGTTCTCAAAAAAAGGTCACAGGCACAGCAAAAAGTAAGCAAAGTGGAGGAACCGTTGAGGACCTTGAGTCGATGGTGCAGGACTATCTGAATGACTCAACAGAGGTCTTTCTTAATGATGAGCCATTGCAGTATTGGCATGGGAAAAAACAATTGTGGCCACAGCTCTCCAACCTGGCTATAAACTATTTGTCTTGCCCACTCGCAAGTGTGTCTTCTGAACGTGTTTTCAGTGCTGCTGGTGGCATTGTAACTCCCAAACGGAGCCGCCTCTCGCCCAAATATGTGGAGAGGCTAACAATGATCAAGATGAATCAGCACCTCATACCACCAGATTACAAAGTACGAGAAAGCACGCCGCATGAAGACGAGGAGGACGGCAATGTAGATGAGGGGATTTGTTCTCTGTTCGGTGACGCTGACCTCATCCTGCCTGAATTCGCAGAGTTTGATGACGAAATCTTCTTCTTATTCCCTGACACCGAGCCCTGAAAATGAGACAATGAATCAATAACTTTCTTTTTCGTCCTTATTCACTTTTATTCCTGTGTGTCTGTCTTTCTTTGTTTTGCACAGTTAATTTAATTCAAACTTTAATCACCTAATCCCAAAAACAAGCCCATCAGCAGAACTGTCTTCACTTGTTTGCTTATTGATTTGAAGGTGCCGCAGTCTACATTCCTCAGGTTCACAAGTTCAGAAGAACATGCTCCTCTATCCTCCTCCTCCTATTTCCCTCAAAGCAGAGGGCTGGATTACGCCCAATGAAGAAAGACTCAGCACTTGTGGGGGTGTTCTACTTCTTTGCGGGTGAGTTGGCGGCTCTGGGCCCATTGCTGTGAAGCTCTAATAACGGATAAAAGTGTTTTGGACCAAATATGAGGCGGAAATTTCTTGCCGTTTTTGCCGACTTGCTTGCGTTTGAGGTGCTCTTTGGCGGGGTTCCGGGTGTTTGTGGGTGAGTTTTGGGGTCTGGGAGCACTGCTGCGACAGTCTCATCTTGATTGCATTTGTTTTTCAGGAAATCCGTGGTGGAAAACAGGAGTTATGATGATGACCTAGCTGCACAGCGCGTTTGGACCGAAGACCGAGAGATATTGTAAGTATGAGATTTTGCTTTTTGGCTGTTTAGGGGTGTTGTCGCGTGCTTTTTTGCGGGTGGGTTGGCGGGTCTCTTAGGGCATTCCTGGGAAGGTCTAATACCGGATAGAAGTGGTTTGGACAAAATCCATAAGGAAAAGCCTTTTTTTTGCTATTTCTTCTGACATCTTGCTCAATGTAGCGTTTTCGGGGGCCTGTTTGGGGGGCTTCCTGGTGTTTGTGGGTGGGTTGCGGGGTCTCTGTCGAAGCACTGCTGCGACAGTCTAATCTTGATTGCATTTGCTTTTCAGGAAATCCGTGGTGGAAAACAGGAGTTATGATGATGACCTAGCTGCACAGCGCGTTTGGACCGAAGGCCGAGAGATATTGTAAGTATGAGATTTTGCTTTTTGGCTGTTTGGGGGTGTTGTCGCGTGCTTTTTTGCGGGTGGGTTGGCGGGTCTCTTGGGGCATTCCTGGGAAGGTCTAATACCGGATAGAAGTGGTTTGGATAAAATCCATAAGGAAAAGCCTTGTTTTTGCTATTTCTTCTGACATCTTGCTCAATGTAGCATTTTCGGGGGCCTGTTTGGGGGGCTTCCTGGTGTTTGTGGGTGGGTTGCGGGTCTCTGTCGAAGCACTGCTGCGACAGTCTAATCTTGATTGCATTTGCTTTTCAGGAAATCTGTGGTGGAAAACAGGAGTTATGATGATGACCTAGCTGCACAGCGCGTTTGGACCGAAGGCCGAGAGATATTGTAAGTATGAGATTTTGCTTTTTGGCTGTTTGGGGGTGTTGTCGCGTGCTTTTTTGCGGGTGGGTTGGCGGGTCTCTTGGGGCATTCCTGGGAAGGTCTAATACCGGATAGAAGTGGTTTGGACAAAATCCATAAGGAAAAGCCTTTTTTTTGCTATTTCTTCTGACATCTTGCTCAATGTAGCGTTTTCGGGGGCCTGTTTGGGGGGCTTCCTGGTGTTTGTGGGTGGGTTGCGGGGTCTCTGTCGAAGCACTGCTGTGACAGTCTAATCTTGATTGCATTTGCTTTTCAGGAAATCCGTGGTGGAAAACAGGAGTTATGATGATGACCTAGCTGCACAGCGCGTTTGGACCGAAGGCCGAGAGATATTGTAAGTATGAGATTTTGCTTTTTGGCTGCTTGGGGGTGTTGTCGCGTGCTTTTTTGCGGGTGGGTTGGCGGGTCTCTTGGGGCATTCCTGGGAAGGTCTAATACCGGATAGAAGTGGTTTGGACAAAATCCATAAGGAAAAGCCTTTTTTTTGCTATTTCTTCTGACATCTTGCTCAATGTAGCGTTTTCGGGGGCCTGTTTGGGGGGCTTCCTGGTGTTTGTGGGTGGGTTGCGGGGTCTCTGTCGAAGCACTGCTGCGACAGTCTAATCTTGATTGCATTTGCTTTTCAGGAAATCCGTGGTGGAAAACAGGAGTTATGATGATGACCTAGCTGCACAGCGCATTTGGACCGAAGGCCGAGAGATATTGTAAGTATGAGATTTAGCTTTTTGGCTGTTTGGGGGTGTTGTCGCGTGCTTTTTTGCGGGTGGGTTGGCGGGTCTCTTGGGGCAGTCCTGGGAAGGTCTAATACCAGATAGAAGTGGTTTGGACAAAATCCATAAGGAAAAGCCTTTTGGCACTTTTTGTAACTTAGGGTTCGTTAGGGTTAGCCCTAGCAGCAGGATTGCATGTGTTTCGGGGTGTTCTAGATTTTTGCAACTGAGTTCTGGGGTCTTAGAGCACTCTTGGAGCGATGCTGGCTATGGATACTTTTGCTTTCTTGCAAGTGGTTTGAATACAATCCACGGTGGGTAAGGGTGTATTTGGGCCTACTTTTACTTTCAAAGTACGTTTTGTCACCATTTTTCTGCTAGGCCTCGTTTTTTGAGATCTGATTGGGGGTCTTCTACATTTTTGCGACTGGCTTTAGTAAGGGTCTTGGTGGGAGCATTGCTGGGAAGGTCTAATTTTGTTCTAAAACACAGTTTACGGTACACCTAGCTTGAGGGGAAAGATCCGCTAAATTAATTTGGCCATACTTATTTATCCTTAAAAAGGTGACTCAGACAGATTACGCAATTTCAAAAATATTGTACTGTCTATTAGGAAAATCAAAGTGTGACTTTTTGCACCACACAGCGTACATACCTTATATTTATTTATCAGTGGTATTGTAATAGCACTTCCTGTTTTCCGTTCAATAATTACAGGCCGGGTTTCAGTCAACATCCGCCAGGCAGGCAGTGGACAGGGTGTCTTCTGTCAGTGGTCACTGGTCACCAACATTGATGGACGAAGCGTCAGCTGGAATGGAGGAGTGCCGCTAATAAGAGGAATTGTTTGCTGCATGCAACTTACTTACCAAATTCAACAGGACAACTCCAACAACATACAGAATACAGATACAGTATCCATTGTTTTCTTCTATGAGTGTGACTGCATGTGGTTAGCTTTAGTTTGTACCCAAAGATTTCTTTATCTTCAATTATTGTTTGTCCATGCTGTGCTTTTTTTTCTTCTCTCAACAAAACCTACCCAAAAAGAAACCCCCATTCCCATCCATTTTCCAAACCCTAACCCTCTTCCCCCGGGCTGTGTGGTTTTGCTTGATGTCTGACTAAATGACATCAATAATTCCACACACTTGCTGGGGAGGATAAGGTCATAGCAACAGGCTGGTGAAGGAATACGAGGATATATTCTAGACTTACTCAGCTTCAGTACTATTTCTTGTAGTAGTAGGAGCCAATGTCAAATAAATTCAACACAAGTACTAGTTATACTTGCAATACGTTACCATTTGTTAGGCTACATTGTGGCACTGTTCTAGTGTACTGTCACCTGCTATATTCTCTATCGTACCGTAACCGTTGTAATGCTACAGTAAGGACAAACCAGGTTTCGTTTTCTTTTTTTCCATAGGCATGCAACTGCCACTGTGTCACACCACTAGTACCACCGCAACGAGGAAATTTCATCCGCCCAGGATTGCCAACCTTAATCCCCATTTCCCGTGGAGCCAGCCCTGGGCCTAGCCCTAATTTCTAACACAAATTACAGGTAAGATAAGCGTTTGGTGGGAGGTAGTATAATGGAGTATTATTTAGGACTAGACGAGAGATTGACGGTAGTACTACTAAAGTCCTACGACTGTTCAGGAAAACAAACTTACTGTTACACCCCCGTCCCCCACCCACCAGACTGAAAAGCAGTAAAAAACAGGTATGGTCAGATAAAGTTTAAAAAAGTATATTTATGTAGCCCTAACAAAATATTCTCCCTCAAGACCCTCCCTAACCCCAACGATTGTCTTTCAAAAGTCCCAAAAAGAACCCAACTCCCAAATCCCACCCCCCAAAAGTCTCTAAAAAAAGGGCAAGGGACACTCCACTACTGGAGGGTGCTGGTGAATTTTGCGGCCAGGGCATCATACTCCTTGCGGAGGGTGGCATGGTCGAAGCGGAGGCCCTCCACCAAGTTTTTATAGTTATGGACCTCCTGCTCCAGGTACGACACTCTGAGTCCTAAGCGGCGCTGGCGTGCCTTGCAACTCCTGTGGGGGGCAGCTGGTCTTTTTGCTGCTTGGGGGTGGCGGTTGGCTTTGTTAGCCCGGCTCCGTACCGCTGGAGCACTGCGCTGGCTGGCAGCCCGTGTGGGCACGGAGGAGGATGCAGCTGTCCCAGTGGAGGATGTTGTGGTTCCACTGGTTGACTGCGTGTCCTCCTCCTCCAGGGCCACCAGCCGCCGATATTCGGCGACAGTGGCATCCAGCCTCCGTTGCCGGGCCATTCGAGCCTGCTCCCTCCGTGATGTCGATTTGGAAGGAGCAACTATATGAAGAAAGAAAGACATAGTCTGTAACCAATGCTCCTTAACATTAATAACACAAAGTGATTGAGCCGAAAGTTGTGTCACAGTACAAGTAGCAAATTGAAAGCACAGTACATAACTATTGAGGACAGTATCTATCTAACCTCCCACTTCTGCATCCTTGCTCTAACATTAGTGGGAGTTTAATGAACAAATTATACGACCACTATGGACTTCCATTACAGTCGACTATGATAGTACACCAGTCTTATTCTTCTTCTTCTCTCTTGTTTAGGAAAATTGGTACGTTATCTTATGCAAGCCGGCAGAATGCCAGCGCAGTGAACTTGCACCCGAGAAAAACAGACGCACACCATGATGAGTGAGACAGACTTGCGTTACTGTACCGGTCCAGTACATGCAGGTGGTGAAGCTATTACTTTTCTATTACGGGTGGCACTGAGAATACTCTGTTACAAGGGCTACTGCTTAATTAATTTACCTTTCACCCTACAGTGCAAATGAGTACTAGAAAAGGAAAATGAAGAAGCTAAATAATTTGATTATCTATCACTTCACATGGGATGTATTTGATGACATATGGGATGACTTTAGGTGCTTTGCTTATTATTGAGTGAACAGTGATACACCCACACATGAATGACGTACTACTACTAAACTAAAGTTATTAAGAGAGGTACGGAGTGTCCACCGTAATAACTGGATATATGCTGTGCTTGCAGTTGCAATACAAACTACTGCTACTATTCATGGTAGTATTGGACAACTTTACAATTTCTTTTCCTTGCCTTCCCTACACTGGAACGGACGTGCGGGTGCGGTGTTACATGCTCTTCAAGGTAACACTTAGTTCATCCAGTGACCATCTACTCTCTCTAGATACACATGTGCTATCTAAGAGTCAGATAATACCATGCTCCAGGCATCCATCCATTCAAAGTATATGCACACAAACAGTTTCTGTTTCACCCACCCAGGCTGTTGTCCTTCCACCCATCCTTGCTTCATCATTGACCCAGCCATGCACCATACCATATTCTTTCCTTCCCAGCCACCTCGGGGGCCAAGCAAACACATATCATTCTTCTTTGCCAGCCATCATAAAATTTCTCGTCCTTCCACACTTACTTACACCCTTCTTTCGCTTTTCGTTCATCCCATCCATCAAGTTCATCTAAGATCTTATTGGGATTCTTCTCACCAAAAACTTCACAGCTAAGTCGAAGTACATTTAGAGGAGGCTACTACCTGGTTGATTTATAATACACCCATGCAGAAAGCACACTATGCAGTCTTCAATCTCAATAAGTAAGGAATATATAGCTTACCTCTTCCCGCCACCACCGTGCGAACCCTCACAGGAACGTCCGGCACTTGCACCGCCTCCTCCCCAGAGTCCTCGCCCAACACCACCACCTCCGCGCTGGCCCCGCCACCAGATGTTCCACCTACAAAGTACATTTAAGAATGTTAGAATACACCACTCACTACTATATAATATTTGGTCTAGGAGGAATAAACAAATGTTAAAAAAACGAAATACAATGTAATAATTTGTAACTGTCTACTCTAAAGTAAAAATGTCCCTTTTTCCACAAGAAATGTGTCCAATTAATCGTTAGCACTAAGCACTTTTCCATTTTCAGTTAAACGTTTACTTTTATGACAAATTTGATTTTAATAAATGTGTTTACTTTTAATAAAGCTTTTAAACTTAAATAGACTCTGTGGTTTTTGGTCCTCCAGACTAGAATGGATGAGCTAAAGGTTTTGGAATTTTTGCAAGCATGAGTGCCTCTGGCACTTCTTGACTCTGACTCCGTACTCTTGTCCGGCGTTGGATAATCTAATGATCATTGGGGATCAATCATCGGTGACTTTGGGAGCTAAATGACTCTGCCACACTATCTAGTCAGTAAGGAGATTGGGGGTTCTTCAAAGTCTGATATCACAGAGGTATGTGGAAAGAAAGTCTACCTGCGCCTATTATAATTGATAAACAATGCACTATTTAGTGTTCATAGTTCGGTTTGTGCAGATTTGTCCCTGCAACAGTAGTAGAATGGATTGTCCTCCTATCCAAACCAAAAGTAAAGTAGTATCTTATTCTTTCTTGGTGGTCATTCACCTTTTTATTGTTGGCAATTGTCAAAGCATAAACATTTAGAAGACTTGAAAAGACATTATGGACAATCTCAGAGGACTGCACTCAGTGCATAGAGCTATTGCTGACTAGAATGGGAGTCCAATGGAATTGCCAAATGTGCAATCTTAGTTAGCTACACAGACAGACTAATAAGAATAATCTAGTAATACCACAGGGAGTCATAGTCGAGGCAGGATAAGAATTTAGATCCAGTCTACAAGAAGATCAAAGACGATTTAGAAAAAATCGAATGAGGAACGCTAGGAAAAAATAGGTACTCTATATTAAAATTAAAACTTACTGGGGCCAGCAAAGGAGCCCTCGCCTGCCCGATCCTGGCCTGCATCCTCCTGAACAGCACCCTCCTCCTCCTGTGTCCTCTTGCCCTTGGGGGGAGCTGATGTACAACATGAAAGAAAGAAAGACCAGAAAACATGGATGAGATTTGTCAACCAAATCAAACATTTCAAAAGAACAATTACAAAATATTTTGGAGAAATAGCAAATAGATAGACAACTATTCCACGGGATATATTGACCTATCTCATGTGGTATACTACGTTATTCGTATTGCCTGATTTGCGGACCGTTGACTTTGAAAGTTCCTATGTAACTCACTAAACAGACTACTAAAAAGGTTTGCCTAGGCCTGGCAGGCAGCAGTCCGCAGCACGCGAAGTGACAGACAAAGTCCATCCTGCTTGCAGATCAGTGAATACTCAAACTATCAATCCACCGACCACCACCACTATTTCTTCTTATAGCCATGTGTCTAAAGGAAGGACTGGACTTCAGTCTGTTGGGGCTGATTTAGAAGTCCCTTGCGGCTCATTTTCCTCCATTGTTGCGTGACTTTTGTGACGCAGCGGCAGAACAAAAGAGTCGCCAAGGTGCGGCATATATATAAAAAAAAACGCATATGGGAGATGCATCACGTTGTAAAGCCCTGTGCCATCAGGGGGGCGTTCCGGCGCAAGGGAGGGCGTTCCTGCACAGGAACGAATCCTAAAAGTGGCCGAGGGAAATCTACAAGATGTCAATCAGTCACTTTTAGGACAATGATGCGTGACTCAAACCCTGCGCCTGCTTGAAGCCGACGTACGGCTTGATGCAGCATTGGGGAGATAGGGCACCCCAGAGCATTGCTGGAGCTGCGCCATCGTTGGCACGCAACTCCAGCAATGCGCCGCCTTTACGGCACAGATGCGTAAGGCTTCTGTGACGTTTTGGGCCAATGGGTGGTGGTGGCATGGCGCACAATTACTGCCGCATCCCTGCTACTTTGCAGGGATGCGCCGGTAATTAAAAATATGACCCTTAGTGTCTAGCATTACGCAGTTCTTTACACTACACTCATACATAATTTCTCAGGCCAATGAAATGAACACAAAATACAAACAAATAAGCATAGTAGCAAGCAAGGCTACTGAGAAGGAGAGCAGTGCACCTGAAATGCATAGAAGATTTTGAAATATAATTTACCTACAATGTAATCGGCAGCATTATTGCTCTTGGTAAAGAACAAAGATTTGCAAATAACAGAGCCGGATAAAACAGATTAGTGATGAAATAGCTAGAAATAGCTACTACTACTCACCAAGCCCGGGGACCTCCACGCCGAGCGCGTCCAGCAAGTCCCGTTCCCGGTCCATGACATCCGTCCAGCGGTGGGTGGCCTGGTTATAGGTGCGCCGGACCCCAGAGAGCTTAAACATGGCCCGGCACACCTTCTCCCACCGCTTCCGGCGCTCCCGGATGCCATAGCCGGTTGCGATCTTGCCGCCTCCCAGGATGGTCTTGGGGAGGCGGCGCTGGACGTGGAAGATGAGTGCGGCCACCTCCTCCGCGCTAAAGATCTCCCGTGGCATCACTAGCTCCCCCCTCAAACGCCCGCACGTGAGCCGGGCACGGGGTGCGGGACCCTTCCCCTTCTCAGGGTGCTTCCCGGCTCCCTTTACCATGGTCTGGGCAGAAATGAGTTAAATAATAAAGAAGAAATAGAATAGGGAAGAAGAAAAGTAGTTTAAAATTAACAAAAAGTAGCAGAAAACACAAAAATATAGAGCTAGAAAAATAGAGGGATAGATAATAAGTAAAATAGATCAAATAAACTTCAAACAAGCAAAGGATGGCAGAGATTCAGAGAGGATACAGAAAGCATGCCAAGAACCATAGCAATGAATGAGAAACAAGATGGCCGCGCCCATTCACGACCGCGTGGGTAAGTTCGCGCGAGATTTTCCTCGCGATCACGCGCAAAATTGTACTAGCGAGCAGCACACTTTGCGAGATTACACATAGCGGCCGGAAACTGAATTACGTCACGCAAACAAGATGGCCGCGCCCGTGTACGACCGCTAGGGTAACTTCGCAAACGTATAGCTAGAAGCGCCTTGCGAACACGCAAAAAATCACGCGAACATACACGCCGCAAAAAAAAAAATGTGTATTCGCACGCATTCGCGGCTTCCGAAATCGATCTCGCACGGATTCGCGCCCCGCAAATCGCGCGAAATTGCAGAAAAACGATTTTTGCTAAACTGAAAGCAATCAGCAGGTGCAAAAGTTCAAACTTAACATTAGAAACCATTCACTCTAGTGCTTCCGGAGGGGCCCCTCCAGAGTTCAGTTGCCTATTTGCAACTATTCCATGACCCTGCTATGACCCAAACAGCAGGCTCATAGAATAGCTACAAGTAGACCATAAAGGTCCTGTGAAAAAAATTGCACTGCAACAGAAAGCAAATTACAGATAAGGAAGGAAGCAGGTGCCAGCCAGACTGGAAGATTCAAAATTACTGACACATTAATCACCCCCTAATTAATTCATGGCAGTTGAAGAAGGGCAGGTGTGCTTGCTTTCACTGCAACAGAAAGCAAATTACAGATAAGGAAGGAAGCAGGTGCCAGCCAGACTGGAAGTTTAAAAATAAGTTACACATTAATCAACCCCAAATTAATTCATGGCAGTTGAAGCAGGGCAGGTGTGCTTGCTTTTTTTCACCCCCATAATCTACAGTGATAAACAAACCTAATGGGTGGCAGTGAGGATGTACCAGAGGGTGGCATGGGTGTACCAGAGGGTGGCAGTGGTGAAACAGAGGGTGCTGTGAACCTGTGATGATAAACCAGACGTAGAAACAACATAGTCGCGGCCATTGCGAGCCGAAAAGTAAGTTCGCAATTGCGAAATGGTCCACAAATCCTCGCGAACGCTCGCCAACACAAAAAACTTAAAAATCCGCTAATCCGCGAGAGTTCGCGGATTTTGCGGATTGCGAATCTGTAAATACGCAAATTCGCGTACGCGTGATCCGCTAGATCCGCCCATGCTTAGTCTGGTTTGTTGATCTTAAACCCACCCGAGTTACCCAGGAATCTAGACTGACATTTACTTGGGCCTAGGGGCCAAACCAACCAACCCTCTTGATCGGGATCTGATATATTGTATGATCTATTGTGGTGCATGGCATCTAATTCATCCTCACTATACTTTGTGTATTGTTGCCGATGATCAAAACTTGCAAATGTGGGAATGCGCGGTATGTTAAAATCTTTTGCCTTACCAAAACCAAGACAGGAAGTCTTTTGCACTGTTTTATTCAAGAAAATCAGAGATGATCTGAATAAGTCCTCTTGTTCCTGAACCTGCCAATCTCTTGTTCCCCAGACAGATTTTTTGTCCATCGTGTTTTTCCAAAAGTAGAAACCCTGTATAGACAGTTGGGAAATAAAGGAAGCAGAGGAAATGAGCTCGGTTTTCATGACCATATTCTTCTTTGCAGGTGTAGGTGTGAGCCTGTAGTAATAAGAGGCTAGGGGCTAGATGTAGGTAATTCCCATTTACAGACTCTTAAATACCGAATTTTACCAAATCGGTATTTAAGAGTCTGTAAATGGGAAGAGGGCAGATGTAGGTAATTCCGAATTCTGGAATACCGAATCTGTAAGATTCGGTATTTACCGATTCGGTAAATACCGTTTCGGTATTGCCCATTGATTCCTATGGGCCTTGAAGCCCATAGGAATCAATGGGCAATACCGATTCGGTATTTACCGAATCGGTAAATACCGAATCCTGCAAGGGTGCAGGGGGTGTCACTTTGACACCCTCTAGCACCCCAAGTACAGGCTTGTGTGACATGTGGCACACATACATGCCCTAAGGGCATGTCTGTGTGACACATTGCACAGGTGTGCATGCACAGATGTGCATGCACACCTGAATTCAGTATTTTACCACACAATAGGATTGTGTGGTTAAAATAACAACTCTTAAGGGCCTGTGGCACTGTAAACTGTGCCACCTACATTTGGAATTACAGAATCTGTATATTTACCAATTCGGTAATTTACCGAATCGGTAATTTTACCGATTCGGTAAATATACCGATTCTGTAATTTTCAGCCCCCTACATCTGAAAACCCTAATACCGGTCGGAAACGGCCGAAATCGGCCGTTTCCGACCGGTATTAGGGCACCTACATCTGGCCCTAGGTCTGATGTTGTAAAACAACAAAAGAGTGTTGTGAAAGAAGTGTGTAAGCACTAGACACAGAGAAGAAATCACCCTGATTAGATCATATTGGAAATCAGCGGGATTTTTTTAGGAAGCCCTCACTCACCACCCTGGGTGGTGACATGCTTCATCATCGGGCCCACCAGGAGAAGCCGAATGCCTCCGTGGTGTGCTACAACGCCAGATTACTGCGGTGCGGGTTCTTTGTGGCAAAGGTGTCAAAAAGAAATGTGAATTAAAAATGTCAGAAACTGTACCATATAAAAAATGTTATTCAATGGTCAGTTTGACATAGGTAAAATATGTGTGGGAAACTTACCAGTTAATGGCTTGGTTGTTTCCACTTAAAGTGGGGTCAACATGTTTCTGCCCGTCTATGTGTCATTTACTGGGCTTTCATCAGGACCGTCAGGTGGTGTACCTCGGCGGTATGGGCGCGCTAAGGCCCACCCTTACCAGAGGACGTGAAAGTTAAAAACAAGTGTGTAAAATACAGTGCAAAAAACAAACAAAAAGTGGTGGGATACCTTCAATTTGAGGTCCCTGTACTGTCTGGAAGAAAAGGACATACATACACAAAAGACAAACAACACACAGTTTGTGCAATCCATCTCAAGGGTTTTTTGCAGCGTAAAAACTCTGTGTGGACGTGCTTGAGACTACTGCGAAAGTGATCATGGTGCCATAAACGGTATTTTAGTGCAAGAAAACGCCGTCCTATAGATGGGAACAGCGTAGAAACATGCACTATGTCACGTAGAAATGGCCGTTGGACAGATCGGCCGGTAACACAACACTCGTGTTTAGGCGATCAAACTGCCCTATAATAGTGCAAAAGGTGATGTAAAGTATGACGTCAAGGAAAGGATTATTGACGAATACTGGGCAGGGTTCTCACTTGTAATGCACAAGATCCACACCCCATGGGTCTCGGGAGGGGGGGGAAGCGACAATGGCACACCCTGTTGAGGAATAATCAGAAAGGCGAAATCGGAATTAGAAAAGAGGAAAAGGGTGCTCGCAGATTACTTATCTGATTGGTAGTGAGGGTAGTCTGAAGATCTTACGCCCGCAACGCCTGCCACCCGTTCAGCACCTAGCATCTCCTGCTACCGGACCCCGTGGATGTGGGGCTGTGGTCGAAGATCGCTAAAGTGTGGTGCTGACGGGGGCGGCGGCTGCTGGCTCAGGCTTGTGTGGTTAAAATAACGACTCTTAAGGGCCTGTGGCACTGTAAACTGTGCCACCTACATTTGGAATGACAGAATCAGTATATTTACCGATTCGGTAATTTACCGAATCAGTAATTTTACCGATTTGGTAAATATACTGATTCTGTAATTTTCAGCCCCCTACATCTGAAAACCCTAATACCGGTCGGAAACGGCTGAAATCGGCCGTTTCCGACCGGTATTAGGGCTCCTACATCTGGCCCTAGGTCTGATGTGTCAAAACCAGAAAAATATGCAAATCTTTGTATAAACGTTTTTCAACTATCTTTCGGTGGTGTTGGAGTAATGTTACCATGGGGTGTCGTTGTAGACTGCATGCAGGATACAAGCTTTGTGGAAAAAATGGTGACTATAATGTTGATAACAGAACATGTCACCAAAATTAGATGTACCATCATACCATTCATCATTAGATAATGCGGCTGATTGCTCTAGTTCTGAAAGCAAATTATGCACAGTTTCTTTTTTTTTTTTAAACTTCTTTTTATTAAAGCAAAGTCACAACATAACATAGGTGGAGAGCATCAGCATGATACACAGCAATATTAGTCGCACCAATAAAGTAAAAGACAAAAAGTGTCGGTTAACAGGTATTACACTACTGCTATATACTCGTTATTGCATCGCTAACTCGAGTGGATCGTCAACAGGAGCTATCCTAGGGGGCTCACAAATGTACCCTCTGTATTCATTCCAGTTGGACCACACTTCTCACAACTTGCGGGGACACCCTCTCGCTGTGTACACTGTTTTCTCCTGCAGCATGCACCAATCCATGTCGGTCTTCCAAGTGGAGAGTCTCCGCGGCGACGCCGCCCCCCACAGTCTGGCAATGTTTCTCCTAGCTATGGTGAATCCCAACGTTGCCCACAACCTTCCTCGAGGAGAGAGGTCAGTCAGCTCCCAGATATTGAGCAAGCTTTTCTTCGGCTCAACTCGGAGTTCCGCCTCGCGCATACAATGATGTATGCGGCGCCAGTATGTCTGAATCAGCGGGCACTCCCAGAGGATGTGGAAGAACGTACCCGAGTGTCCGCATCCTCTTCTACAAAGCCCGTCTACACTGCGACCCATGAGTTGTAGTCGGGTTCCCGAAATATAGACCCTATGCAGTATCTTGAGTTGAATCAGTCGGAGGTGCGAGGAGATGGCAACCTCCTTGGGGCAGGCAAGCGCGTAGCTCCACTCCTCCTCATCGATCAGTAAGCCGCCTTGCTCCCATTTCGCTTTAAGGCCTAGCAGAAGATTGGGGGAGTTGCATATTAGCTTTTTGTACGTTAGGGAGATGGCATGGTCTGGCAGGTGGCCATCCAGCAACCTGTCCTCCAACGGAGAGGAGTCAGGGGGCACAGTCCCTGGTGGGATATTAGCCTGGAAGGAGTGGCGGACCTGTATATAGCGGAAATATTCAGATTGAGCAAGGTCATGCGATTGTTGAAGGGAGGCAAAGGGGACCACCCCTTCCCGGCCCCATAGATCCCGTACATGGGATAGTCCTATGAGGTCCCAGTTCCGGAATCCCTTGGTGTTACCCAGGTTTCCCAGTTTCTGCGACACCCACCGAGGGGTGGCTCCAGTAAGCGTGTTCGTCCAACCCAGCTTCCGCTGGACCAGGTGCCATAACTGCACCGCGTCGAGGGTGGGACCAGTGAGTGGAAACCTACCGGGTCTGGAGTAAAGCGCCGCCTCGAAGTTCCCCCCCGGGAGGAGCCAGCGGTCGATACCATGTCCCGGGTCGTTGCCATCGGAATAAGTGCCGTGATTGATCGCCACTAGCTGTGCAGTAATATTTGCGGATGTCAGGGAGGGCAATACCACCGTCGTACCACCCCCTGGTGAGTTTCCCCAGGGAAATACGGGGTGCCCTGCCATAGCAGCTCTCTCAACAAGGTTTCAATGCGCACAAAGTAGGAGTTGGGCACGAGATCAGGGCAGTTCTGCAGGGCGTATAGGAATCTGGGCAGCGCCATCATCTTGAACAGGGATGCTCTGCCAAGCAGAGACAGTGGGAGCTTGGGCCAGGAGGAGGAATCTCGTCCAAACCGCTGTAGGGGCGGCAGGAGGTTTCTCTCATACCGGAGGGTGCGATCCATAGAGATAAATATCCCTAGGTAGCGGAACCCGTCTGTGGCTATTGTGATCGGGCAGTTGCCAGGCAGTCTTGGAGGGTCTCCGTGGAGGACATAGATCACCGATTTATCCCAATTGATCCTGTAGCCAGAGTTGCATCCAAAACTATTAAAGACGTCCATGGCAACAATTAAAGACTGGCGAGGCCTAGAGAGATAGAGCAGGATATCGTCTGCGTAAAGCGATATCTTGTCTTCCCAGCCCACAGTCAACCTAAGCCCTCGTATAGAAATATCCTGCCTGATGCAGGCCGCCAGCGGCTCGAGCGAGAGGGCAAAAAGGAGGGGAGACAGGGGGCAGCCCTGTCTCGTGCCCCGCCCCAGAGCAAAGACCTCCGAGACTTTGTTGTTGACCGCCACCTGCGCCAGGGGTTCGGTGTAGAGGAGACGCACCCAGGCTATGAATCCGGTCCCGAAGCCCAGTTTACGGAGCACCGCCATCATATAGGGCCATTCAAGGGTATCGAAGGCCATCGTGGAGTAATTATGCACAGTTTCAATGTCCCAATAATCAGAGAATGTGCTAGAGGTCATTATATAAATTAAAGAAATTGTAAACAAATATGGAATTTGCAAAAGTTCAGTGGGACCATACACATCAAATGATGCCCTGTCCCAAATTATTCCATCAGGAACTGGAACTGCTGTAATGTTCACCAGGGACAGGTCCCTCAGTTCACGGTGCGATGATGCATGTGGTTTTAGTACCAAGTTCACATGTTGGACTACAGAGTATTCTGAGAGATAATCTCCATTCAGAAGAAGAAAAAAGAAAGTTACCAAACCAATCCATAGTACCAGGAAAAGTAATCCAATTGTAACCCAGAGATGTATCCAAGGAGCAACAAGCTATGTCTTTTTTAGACAAAGATTCAGACTATACACTTTTAGCTTGAAAGGGAGTGGTGGTGCTGGCAATTCAGGTCCACTTGGATCCGATAAAAAGTTGTCATACTGCACGAGGTTATGTCGGCTTGCTTGAAAACTGTGTGAGGAGAAGACCAAAGATATAATCTGGATTCCCTGTTCTAGAAAGAGAAGAGTGACACGTGATTGTTTGCAAGCTAGGAGCAACCACTTGAATCATTTAAGGAATTACAAAGTGGGCACGAAAGGGTTGTTTATCCCCTGAGGTACCCTTGGACTGAGTACCCAGATTCTTCTGTCCCTGTACAACGAGGGACTGTGTATGCCCTTGTCCGGTGAAGCCCATAGAAACGTGTGGTTGAAACGCGACCGCGACGACACGACACTATATGAAGGAGTCCGCCTTTAAGTTTAAATTGGTTTACACTCCAATATAAGCGCCTTATAAATAAGCAGTTAGGAGTGACATACCTCTGGCGCTACTTAGGACTTCCAAGAAGTGCAGCACTTTGACGTAAGAGTGCACACAGTTACACTGTCTTATTTTTGTTAGGGTATATATGTTCTGTATATGTTCTGTAGATATTGTACATGTGATGTATATATATTTTTGTATATTGTATTGTATATAGAGATTAATGCAAACTAGGGTGTTTCATTGTTGTATAGTCTTTTGTTGACTTTTCTTTTTGTGCCCCACCTTGTCTTTTGATACGTATATATGTTATTGTAATTTGTGAATGTAATTGTCTCTAAAAATTGTTTTGAAAACATCAGGGTTATTCGCTTATCCCTGTATGAAAATAAATATTGAATTGATCCCTCTGTACTTTTTCTTATTTATCCACATCTTCTGAAGTATATTGCTCATGTATAGGAGGGTAATTTGGGCATAACCCCTGTTTTTTCCTAGCATACTGCACGAATTAGCCAAACACCATCCGGTCTATTTGAGGCAGCTCTGCAGGTTTTTTAGAATCAAGAGAAGACTCTATCTGTGCTTTATTCACATAGATGTCGTTGATTTGTCGAATTGAAATTTCTGTACAAGTTGATTGTTCAATAGTAATTGTTTCAATATGGAGAAGTATCATTTCATTGTTGTTTATTGCTTCTCTTTGGAAAGTGGAGTCTTCATTTGATAATAAAGCTTCCATCTGAACTTCCTGTACAGTAGCAAGAGGAGATCGTCGCTACCAAGGAGCCCATACAGCCTACTGTTGAGAATCGGCCACATAGTGTGGTTTGATCAGATCGAATGAGACAAACCTTTTGTCTCGCCAACCAGCAAGAGGCAGAAGAAGTGCAGTTCTGGTTCCTTCAACAGCCTGGCAGGTACTCTGTAAGATGGCCCAAATTCTTTCTTGTCCACAATTTTTTCTCTGACCAGGTCTCCAAAATTTCGGACCCAGGCAGGTCTTGCCAATATTGCTTTCAGTTCCCCTCAGTGGTGGTACATTTCAATTGGATGTTGCTTCTTGAAGCTATAAATTCTTTCAGGTCTTGTAAAACATCCCAACTATCATTGACGTCAAATGGAGTTTTAGCCACCACTGTGCTGACACTATTGAGGTCTGGTATCCACATTCTCACCCCAAACAGAAGTTCATAGAGTGTATGACCACCCAGGGATTTTCTTGGCTTGTTATTAAGTGCCCTCTGGACTCCGTACGGGTAATTGACCCAATTATACATTCATATCGATCCAGAGGCATAATTTCATTCAGTAGAGGATATTCTTGTTCATACTGCAGGAATGCTTGTGTTTGTAATATAGCATCAAATCGGCAGTCTACATCTGTTGCAGTGAGAGAGTTAGATCATTAAATCCATCTTGTATCTAGAGCCTTACCATTCTGAATGCTTGCCTTAGTAACAGCCTCTAGGGTCGGTAGTTGGGTAACAACAATTATGTGTTTTCCCTGAGCCAGCGATCTCTCTCTCATTACAGCAGTCTGTACCGCTGTGAGAACTTTCTCAGTGGGTGCAAAACGCATTTCAGCATTCATGTACAAAAGTGATCTGTATGCTATAGGTATCCTATCACCTTCATTGAAAGTGATATAGGTGTACCCAGTTGGCCAAGCGACTACGCAATCACCAGGTTAGTTGTATTGACACATGTGTGTAAATGCCTGGAAGCTAGTATGTCAACTTGTACAGAATGTAAAATCTCAGTATGTTCCTGTGTCCCGTGTTGCACTGAAAAGTCAGATCTAATTAAGATGTGCAATGGTTTCACTCTTTCTGAGTAATCCAAATTGTAAGTTCTACCAAAATTCAAAAATCCTAAAATGGATTGTATTCTTTTCAGAGTTGTTGGAGGTTGGAGCAATGCTCATTTTTCCAGAAAAAAGTGGTTGCCAGGCTTTTGCCTTTACCTGATAATTCGTATCCCAGAAACAGGAGGGCTATTTTTGATTTTTTTTAAATTACATTTGTAGCCCAGGTAAGAAAACGCCACCATTATGCTGTTCATTCTAGCCAAATGTTCCATTAATTCATCGTCTATCAGACAAATATCATCTAAATAGGACACTGCCTCCTCATCAATACTTTGAAGTAACTGTTACTCTGGGTAAAAACAGCTCAGGGCTATTCTTTTACCCTTGTGGGAAATGACAAAATTGCTTCTGAGACCCTGGCGCCGAGAATACAGTCACATATCTACTTCCAAGTGCTATATTCTGCTGGAAAAAAACTGTTGAGATGTCCAGGGTTGTTTTGTATTTCTTCCGCACAATGTTATTCATTAGTATGCACTGTGTGCATTCTGTACTGCAAATGTGTTTGTGGATGCATTTAAATATCTGTAATCTAACACTAGACGATATCAATTGTCGGGTTTCATTACGGTAAACAAAGGATTATTCATAGAAGAGGTGCAGTTCTCTATTACACCCTGGTACTCAAGTTAATCTAAGATTTCCCTGACTTGTTTCTTTGCTTCATTTTTAATTGGGTACTGTCTTTGCAGTTGAGGGATAGTTTTTAATGGGATCACGTGATGAGGAGACTCATCATCCCACCCAACATAATCGCAGTATAGAGCAGAGCTGATGCCCACTCCTGCGTGTGCATGCTTTTAACTGGTTTTGATACGAGGTCGAAGAAAGTATTTAAATTACTTTTTCCCCCATTGGGTAATCTATAATGAACCTAGGTGACCAATCCTTTTCAGCCAAATCAATGTCGAAACCATATGTCAGGTCCTCCCAAAAGAGACCTTTCACCTGTCTTTGAATGTCCCCCTCTATTTGGACACCTACACTTATATCAGGTGTTTGCCACGGGCTCAGAAGGACTGATGGACATTTTCTTTATATGGAAAAATATGATCACTGACGTCTAGTAGGCTTTATGTTGCTGCCTTTGGGAGGATGAGCTCCTGCCCATTCCCGTGGAAGGCTGCTCACCTCAAACAAATCTCTGGTGTCTAGTGGGTGTATTCCATTTGGAGGAGTACTGCTGGAAAGGGGATATGGTCTCCTGCACTGATTCGTGCTCAGGGGCTGAGACATATCCCATAGCACTAATGAGGCATTATATGCTGACTGCTTTCACTGTCTTATTGTGACATCAGTGTGCTGTGAAAAAAATATAACTTCATGATATGTTCTAAAAATATTTTTAAAAGACAAAATCATTCTGGTGCAGGTTCCCTCACCACACTTAAAGGGTTCATAAAATTATTTTTTAATAATAGACTTCAATCCTTATGACGCTTTGCATTCTGATTTCATAAAACATTGAAACAGAACATTATAAGACGTTTCTTTCGCATAGAAACATCTGCCTTTACTGTCCTGAGAATTACCATTTAAGGTAATGATATTTAAAATGGACTATTATTGCTGTTACTAAAATGAAATGACTTCAAATAACTGTTTTGCCTTGAGCATTCTCAGCTATAAACGATGCTTTGTTCATCATTCATTCATGCATTTCGTACCTTTGCATTCTTCATATCCCAAAACATCTGTTCAAACGACTCTTTTTTAAGTATACCTATTTATAATTAGAAAGATCTGAATGAATCGTCTTCAGCATATCAGACCTGCTTGGAAATTAAGCCCCAATTTAATATATGGCAACGCAGAAGTTCACACGAGGCATGGTGACATCTTGCAAACGGAGTGGCGCAAACAGCAGCGAAGATCAACTTTTGCTTTCTCCCTTTCGTTGATGTAAATGGGGAAAAGATTGGTGGAAGAGCATAAATGCACATAGATTTCCGCAGAAAGTCAGATCAGCTAAAAGAAGCTTTGCCTGACATTCAATTGCCGAAGAAAACCAGTTACAAACAAGGGGTAGTTGAAGTATGCTTGATATTCCAATACATAAGGGGCATATTCATCAAGGTCTCACACAATGCAATGCAGCAAGAGACCTTGCTGTGCTGCGATGCGTGTAAGGAGAGGGCAGGAATGTGCCATAATTTATCATTATATGGTGCATTCTTGTCCTCTCCTTGCGCTGATGCACAGTGTGTTGCCATTCTCTGTGGTACAAGGGTGCCTGTGTTGTATTCAGATTTGTTTTTGTGGAAGAAGGTCCACCTTACCACACAAAAATAATCCTCAATGGCATTTTCCTCATTGCACCTCCGATAAGAAGGAGTTTCCAGTCTGAAGCATTTCCCGGTCTCCCGGACTTGGTAAATATTATTGTTAAGATGCCTGTTTTCACATTAAGCTACTGTCTTATACAAGATAATTTTTCTCTTCCACTTAAAATGCTGTAATTTTCCACAAGGCTTCTGTTAGTTAGTGAATAGTCATGTGTTATGTATCAGACAACTGATAGTGGGGCTCTCACCAGGAGGAAGGGAGATGGCAGAAAAGTCTCCAGGGATTGAATCAATGTTAAAACAAGGAATTGTGAGCGAAGTAGCCAGCAGTCCTTGCAATTCACTGATTATGGGCTCGCAGAAGCCTACTGGCAAGTACAAATTTGCGGGATTTATGAAAAATTCATAACATAGTAATTCTATATTATTCCATGGTACTGAATCCAGCTACAATATTATTTTCAACTACACTTGACCCTGTTGCCTCAGGATTGCCCGGCTGCCTTAAAGCAGTTGTGGCGGTTGGTGTCAGTATTAAGAGAAGTGAGGGTGTAGTCAAATTACATCCTCTTACAATGATGGTCCCCTACTCTGTAGAAAATATGCTCACTTACACAAAAACTTGACCAACAGCAGACTTACAAAATATGAACAATTGATTCTTTCTGCAGATAATTTTACTCTCAAGAGATGTCAAACTCTTAATCTAGCTACAATATTACTGTTGCTTGAAAGTGAGACTGATGGGGAGGAAATTGACCATGACTGTCTTAATGTCATGGATTTAGCCACAAAGCCAAGATCTGACATTAAGGATGGGCTCCTTGATGAGTCCAACTATGTGATCTTTGTTGACATTTCATGCCTAAGAGATAATAAAGGGAATTAGAAAGCAGCTTATGCTGTCTGTACAATTCAGGAAATGGTAGAATCCTCCTGGCTTCGAGGTGGTAGTACTGGTCATCTGTACCAGAGGATGTTATTGTTCAGACAATTACGAGTGACAATATTTACTGATAGTTGGTATGGCTTTGGTGTGGTCGATGATTTTGGACAGTTATGGTCACAGATGGGATTTATAACTTTGTCCGGTTCTCCTATCTGGAATGAGGAATATATGGTGAGAATGTTGGAAGCATTACAACTGCCACAAGTATTATGTTTTCTATTTGTTCCTTGATTACTGTAACGAGTTCCGGGCAGCTGAGCATTCCACTTCAAGAATCAGGATTGGGGGATTCTAAGAAGCTCGGAGAGGTCAGTTGTAAAGGAGGCTGGATTGACCAGGGGCTGTTATCTTCCTCACAATAAAAAGATAATTAAACGCCATTTCTATGTTTCTGGTTCTTAAAAATGCAAAATTGCAGTTGTAAAATAGGTAGTCCACACATGAGTCACAGAAACATATATGCCTATGAATCTGCTCATTATTGTGTAATTGTGGCATGCGCATTTAACAGAGAGTTTGCAAATTAATCTGATGGGACACCTCCTTCTCAATGCTGTTGTCAATAGTTGATACTTGGGTTGAAATCAGGAGATTGCAGGAAGAAGTGTCAGAAGCCGAGCACCAGGTTTAGATCAGAGCATAGTGTGTTGAAAATGCAAATTAAATTTGGGTTTCAGCAGATGGAAGACCTATGCGTTATAACCTGGTATTTCCCAGAGCACTACATTTTCATGGCCTGCACACATCGAAAGAGATACCGTGGTGTAATTAATTAGGCAATTTCGACTCAATTCCCAATTTAAAGCTCTAGCTGAGGAATTGTGCCATAGACGTGTGACTTGTCAGCAAATGAATGTAGGGAGGAGAACCCCTGTAACACTGAGCCACAGAGGAAGATCAGCAGGACCCTTTCATAGGATGAAGTTGGATTGTAATGAAATGCCTGGGATATATCCTGCTCATAGCGTGCATTTTCTCCTAATGATTGGAAGCCTACCCAACATGAAGAATTTATAGTCTCACTACAGCCAAATTTATATTACGAGAACTCAAACCCAAGTTCAGGTTCCCAGTTTCTCGGAAGTCAGACCAAGAACTCATTTTAATATGAGATACATAGAATGCTATGTGTGGTACCTCAGGTGGAATAAAGATTGCATTGTAGTTACCAACCAGATGTTTCAGGAATAGTCCAGCAGCTTAAGGGCACCCTCCTGCAATCTCATTTAACCAAAGTATGTGCATCTACTACTCTGAAATGGCCAGATGCTTTCTTATTAGTTCTGATGAGTCTCTGAAGCACCCCTGACAGAAGAAAAAAGATTGCCTTCACATGAGATACTTCATGCGACTGCCTGCTGTGCCTGCAAGTGCACTTGTAAATATCACATAAGACTTGATTCTTGACTACTGCAATGGGTTCGCTGATGTGGTGCATTCTGTCTGTCACCAGGCTGGAGCTGCCACTGCCATCCCAAGTCAGGAACAGTGGCAAGATCTTAGCCATTGCAACGGGCTACTAATTAAAAAGCACATTCAAAAGTCCTGCTTTGAGCAAAGGTAGAAAGGGTCCTATCAGGTGATCCTGATTACCAAAACCACTGTGAAATGTGGTGGGATCTCAAATGCATTCACGCCTCACACACCCAGAGGGCGAGGTGTACACTTGATGAAGTGGTGACATTTGATAGACGTGTTCGACCTCCTGTGTCCTGATGTCCTGAAGGACAAGAATTCCTCACCTGTCCAAGTTCCTAAAATCTCATAAAGTGGTGTGGAAGTATTCCCTAGAGGCAAAGAGGGGGTGTTGCTGACTTATCACTGCTTCAACAAATGCCTGGCGAAGGAACAAACATGATGAGTGAAATACTACAAAGAAGAGAGGAATGGCCAAGGAGTAGGAGGCAATTGAAATCTAGTATTATACACGTATAACAAACCATTGTTGAAGAAGCAGAATCAATTGGTATAAGTTATACAGAAGAAGATCAACAGACACCAAGGAGATCTAAGAGAGCAAGAGTACCTTGTTGCAGATATTCAGTACCTGAATGGATTTATAATACAGAGTGGGCCTTATCCGACAGCCTAAGATCCTGAGAACAGAACCATTTAAATCCCCATGATATGCCACATTATCACACCATATGATTCAAACCATTGTAACAAAGTAATAATTATGTTTGACATCTGGTAACTTACTGATTCAATTCAACAATAAATGAGTCTTCTAACAGTGACCCATGACTGAACTAAACTATTGAAAAAGACTTTGACAACTGATAAATGAGCATATCGATGATTGCTTGAAAAATAAAACAAATCAAAAGAATTAAGACGGCCAAGATTGCAGTAGAAGAATAGGGTTACTTAGAAGAAGACAGACCAGAGTTAGGGATTCAGCACAACGACTACTGTACATAGGCTGAATGAAATAACTGCAAGTTAATCATCAAACATGTTGTTAATTTTGCAAAATTAGAAATCAACGTAGTATATTAAATTTGCCTGCTGCTATAGTCTACTAGAGGTGTGACTGTAGACCAACATGTTTCCTGACCCAGGATAGATGTAGAAAAGTGAAGGCTGTTACATTAATAGTTATTATGTCAGCATTCATAGTTCTCTTAGTTGAATCGTAATACCCAGAGATAGAAACACTTAGGGGTCCATTAGGATGGCGGGCGGACTTTGCCCGCCCGCCATCCCCGTGCAAAACGGGGCCACCGGCCATAGGAGCGGCGGTCCCACCTTGGCCATTAGGATGCGCCCACCACACTGGCTGGCACATCCTGTATTTTTACCATTGTGGCGGGCGGTGCTGAAAGCGCCGCCCGCCGCAATGGTAAAAATGCACGTTGTGCATTTCAAAGCACAACATGACAGGCACTGAGCAGGGCCTGCCATGTTGCACTTTGAAATGCGCGGGGGTACCATAGGTACCCCCATGTGCACCCCCCACCCCCAGGAGTCCCAGAGGGCTAGCAACGGGCCCCCGCAGGGAGTCTCCACATGCCTTTCCGTGGCGGCAAGGCATGTCTGCAAGCCCATCATAATATGGCTGGCGGTGTCTAATGGACACCGCCACCATATTAAACATTTTCCGCCCCGGCCGCAAGGCGACTGGGGCAGAAAAGCGGCGTCTGCCGCGGTCCCCCCCGCCATGGTAATATGGCGGGGGAAAATGGGTTGCGGCCGGGCATGAATGTCGGGAGGATCACCACTGCCACCATGGCGGTAGCGATCCGCCCGACATCGTAATGGGCCCCTTAGTTTTACACATGCACCTATGTCACCTATACATGCAATAGATGAGAGAAAATTAAAAGCTCTATTTATAGATGCTTCAGAGGGGGATTTAACATTGAATGTTTATTCTTGACTTGTCTTGACATGCTTTAAACACTAAAGATTGCTCTTTGTGTACACTTACCCACTTCAGCTACTGAAGATGTAACCTACCATCATATTCCACTTTCATACGCATACAGGTAATATATTGCTTTGTTCATTTTATGGGCAGGATCATTTTGAATAATATTGTTCCAATTATGACTTTATTCTTTCTGAAGTCCCTCTTTGTAAAATAATCGTCCTCTCTCACAGGCTTCTTAAGGCATATGAACGAAATTTGACATGCTCAGTGATACCATTAGAAAAGAAATGCATCCAAGCATTAGAGGAAAGGAGAGCTCCTGTGTTTCATAAGGCAACAAAGCAAGAAGGTTTTTTTTTGCATAGAAAGAGATTCAATCAGTACATTTTGTTAAAGTTTATTCAGGCATGCAAAAAAGTTAAAGGAAAACAAATCAAAATGTTAACACAATCCACAGTATCAATGCTGTGCGGCCCTAGGTCTAAACTGTACGCATACACATCAAACTCACAAATCCATGTGAAAGAACCAGCTGTGAGTCATTAAGTCTGGGTCCTGCCCCCCTCCTCTTGGCTCTCTCCCCACCCGCCCCCTTGTCCCTCTGCCCCCCCTGCAATTCAGGGGTCTATGAGGTGAATAAACAGATTCCATACATCCTCAAACGTTTGTGATCCTGTAATCTATTTATAGTTTTCTCATATGTAGCCAATTTAACAGTTTTGACATCCACTCCAAGTTTGTGGGAACCCTAGAGGATTACCCATGGCGCAGTATACACATCTTCGTTACAGTCAAATCTGTGGACATCCACCTCTTCCAGGGCAAGAAAATGTTTTAAAGGATGTGTAGAAAGAAGAGGAAGATGAGTGTAAAAAGGAAATAATATATACCAAATCGAAATCAGATAGACAACAGAAAGGGAAACTATGCTTTTACAAAAGAAGAAATCAAATTAGAATCAGACACATGGGGATATGTAGCTGTGAACAAATATTTGAAGTTCTTAGATGACTTATTTAAATATTAACTGTGGGGAAACTAGTTAACCCTGGAGTATATTTTATTTGTTGTCAAGATGCAGTTTTTTCAATTACCTGCTGATAGTGAGGGTGTTTGGTCTGTAGCTTTATAATTCCCTAAAATTTATCATATAAATAGCATAAATGCTCAAACAATAAATCTATCTCACAGACATAAACAGTCAATTGATAGGACACAATTAGTGGGAGATATTTTTGATGCAATCATTCCCCCAGTGAGAGTAGTCCTAAATGATGAGAAAACTTTCCAGTGTAGTAGATATGTTAGCCACTAGTATATCCGGTGCTTTGTTAGCAGTCAATACAGAATTGGTAGCCATTAGATGGATGGTCTTTCAAGATCTTTGGACATATTTTTGGATATATTATTAGCAGAGAACAAAGGAGTCCGTAAGATGTTGAAAGCACAACATTCCTGTCATAAATGCCAGATAAGTATAAGAGGATTGAGTAATCTGCAAAAAAATTGTATGACATAAATCTTGAAATAGAAACCTTAGAAACAACTAGTGTGTTAGGAATGTTAGGTAAATGAGCTTCTGCTATAAGTAGCTAGCTAGGAAATATTGGTAGTGCTCATTTGCTTTATATAAAGGAAATAGATATTACCTAACAAGAAAGAAAATAAAGAAAGGAAAAGGCAAAGGAGAGAAGAAATAAAAATGGATGAAAGAAAGAGTAAGGCTTACAAAGAGTTGAAGGAGTTGCAAATCTTAAAGGGCAAGCTAGCTGACGCAGCAAAAACCCATAGCCGGGGTTATTTAATAATTATTATGCTCGTAGATTAAGGTACAAGAATCCCCGCTCTGCAAGGCAACACATAACATTGATAAATTTGGCCCAAAATGTGCACTTGCTGCAGAACTGCATGTTACACAGCATATCCTTGGACAGTTGGCATTGACTTAAAATTTGTACTGTAGTATTTACCTTGATAGTAGCTAGAGCAGGGCGTCTGCTACATTGGCGGAGTCCACTTGGCCTACTGCTTATGATCGGCCACATGATGTGGTTTGACTAGGTCGATGGACACGAACCTGTTCTCTTTTTTACCAGCAAGGGGCTGCAGTAATACTGTTCTTGATCTGTGGATTGCTAGGACAGGTACTGGTTGTCTGTAAGAAGGCCCTAATTCCTTCTTGTCTGCGATCTTTTCTCTGACCAGATCACCAAGCTTTGGGATCCTGACAGGCCTTGCTGGGACAGTCGGTTTCTCTTCAGTGGTGGTTGGCTTCAGAAACACATTACTTTGTTTCATTCGTATTTCATTTAAGTCCTGTAAAACAGCCAAACGTTCTTTGATATCAAAGGGTTTTTGGTCTACCACTGAAGTCTGACCATCTAGGTCCAATACTAACATTCTGGTCCCAAAAAGGACTTCATATGGAGTGATACCCGCTTGAGAACTTCTTGGCAGATTGTTAAGACGTTGGACATTTATTAGTTCTTTGACCCACCCGTCACCCAAGCCTAATACCCTAGCTGGTATAGATTACTTTATGTCCCAGTTTTTTCTCTCCACAACCGAATTTCTCTCAGGATGGAATAGACTACAATACCGCAATGCAAAGTCCAATTTGGTCATGACCTCCTTGTAAGCTCGAGAGCAAAAGACAGGACCCTGGTCAGAAAGTAGCAGGCCGACTGTGTATGTGCTGATAAAGACTCGCAAATCTTTTATAACAGTTTGAGCGTCAGCCGAGCGCTGAGGCCACATCCAAATGAATCTTGAGCATGAATCCACTGCGACCATGATATATTTACAGTTACCATCCCTCCGTAAGGGACCCCAGTGATCCAGGTAAACGCAAGCTAATGGTTTATCTGAAATTAACAGGGGCGTCAGGGCAGGATGTTTCACTGTAGAGTCTTTCATCTTTTGGCAGATTTCACATTCCAACATAGGGGCTCATTAGGATCGCGGATTTCCCGCATCCTCCGGGCCGGCGGAAGCCACCGCCGGCCCGGAGGATGCGGGAAAACCGCCGCGGATGCTTTAAAGACCCACCGCCAAATTAGGATGGGTCTTTGCATCTGTCCGCCGCTTTTCCGTTGCGGTCGCCTTCCGACCACGGCGGAAAAGCATTAACATGGCTGGCGGTGTCTATCAGACACCGCCAGCCATATTATGATGGAGTAAAAAGTATGCTTTTCCACGGCGGCTTTTCTGCCGTGGAAAAGCATACGGACCTTCACTTCGGGGGCCCGTTGCGGGCCCCCTGGGTGAAGGGGGGGTGGGGGGTGCACATGGGGGGTACCTATGGTACCACCCTACATTTGCTTGAACAAGGCGGCAGGCACCGCGCGGTGCCTGCCGCTTTGTGCACGCAAATGCCGTGCATGCATTTTTAACATTGCGGCGGGTGCAGCTTCAAGCTGCACCTGCCGCAATGTTAAAAATAGAGGATGTGACCGCCACCCTGGCGATCACATCCTAATCTGCATGGAGGGACTGCCGCTGCCCCTGCGGATGGTCCCTCCTACTCTATGGTGGCAGACGGACTCAGGTCCGTCCATCATAATCGGCCCCATAGTTTCTGCTTTGTTTCCTCATGCGCAGCCACCAGTATCTCTGTTTTAATAATGATACGGTGGCGGAAGCACCTGCATGTGCAGAGGCAAGCCCTTCATGTGCTGCTAAGTTTAGTCCTAATCTATGTGCGCTATATAAGTCGCAATACATGTTCCATGTTTGGAATTACCCTATCGCCCACTCCAGGGATTCGAGCAAACGGAACATTGTTCGCATCAGTTATATACGAGTATTTGAGTGGAAAGCCTTTCAGTAATGTTTTACCACTGTCTTTGCTTGAAACATTGACAGCTAGCATTATTTCACTGTCTATTTTTGTTTTTGAAAGAGTGATTGCAGCTACGGAAGCTGTTTGCAAAGCTGCCTTCGCAGCTTCATCAGCCAATGAATTCCCTTCAAAGTGAATGCCATCACGTTGATGACTCAGCGTATGTATCATGTCAGTGTTTTGTAGTCCCTGTCGTAACTGAACTGCTTGTTCCCAAAGCAATTTATGCTTGATTGTGCCACCTTTTGTATCTTTGTAACCATTTTGAATCCAGTTTTGCAAGTATTCATTGTAGGATTGAACACAATAATGCGAATCGCACACTATGAGTGTGGGGAATTCGCGGTCCGTATTCTCAAGCGCCATCTTGAATGCTTGTAGTTCTGCTTGCTGAGCTGTACAATCTCTTAGAGACTGTGTTTTAGTGACCACTGGTTGGAATTCTCCATGGCGCCAACGACCTTTAACGATCGCGCACGCCGCACTATATGCTTGTTTACCCACCGTAGTGGGTTAAGCTGATCCGTCAGTGTAAATTATGAATTCATAATTTTCTAGAGGCAGATATTCAGTAGGCAGAGGAAATTCTTGATCGTATTGTAGAAATGCTTGTGTTTTCAAATAAGGATCAAAAACGTATTCAACGTCTGTTGCATCAAGAGAATTAACCCATTTATCCATCTTGGATGTAAAGCTTTAGCATTTGGAATGCTCACTTTTGTCACTGCCTCTAAGGCAGGTACAGGTGTAATGACCATAATGCGTTTACCCTGTACGAGGTCTCTCTCTTTTGCTACTGCAGTTTGAACCTCTGACAGAATTTTTTCTGTTGAAGTGAATTTTATTTCTGCTTGTGTGTACAAATGTGATTTGTAAGCTATTGGTACTTTTTCACCTTCGTTAAAAGTTAAGTACATTAATCCACATTGTCCTGGAATGATTCGGATCACTAAGTTGCGTACGTTTACGCGCGTTTGCAAATGTTTTGTTGCTAACATGTCTGTTTGCAATGAACGCACAATTTCTGTGTGTTTTTGTGTCCAATTAACTATTTTGAATTCAGGTTTGATTAGTTCGTAGAGAGGTTTAACCCTTTCTGCGTAATTTAGAATGTATGTTCTTCCGAAATTTAGGAAACCTAGAATCGACTGTAAGTTTTTCAGCGTTATTGGAGGTTGGAGCAGCGCACATTTCTCTAGAAAGTTTGCTGCCAGGATTTTGCTTTCACTTGAAATGTTATACCGTAGAAAGAAGACGTTTAAATGAGCAATTCTAGATTTTTTTTAATTGAATTTGTACCCTTCAGAGGCGAATCCCAATATAATTGTATTCACCCTATTCAAGTGCCTATCCAAGTCATCGTCTGTTAGATAGATGTCATCCACATATGATAATGCTTCATCATCATACGTTTGTAGTAACTCTGTTACCCTTGCTGAGAATAACCCAGGACTATTCTTGAATCCCTGTGGGAGACTACAGAAGTGAAGCTGTGTCCCCATAATTGAGAAAGCGGTCAAATACCTACTTTCTGGTGCAGTGTTTTGACAGAAAAAAACGTTAGAAATATCTAATGTGGTTTTATATTTTTCACACACAATGTTATTCATTAATGCTGCACTGTGTGCATGTTGTACTGCAAAAGTTTTGCAACAAGAGTTTAGATGTCTGTAATCCAATACTAGACGATACGTATTGTCTGGTTTGGAGACAGGAAACAAAGGATTGTTCATTGACGAAGTGCATGTTTCAATCACCCCTTGGTATTCAAGTTGATCTAATATCTCCCTGACCTGTTTTTTTGGCTTTTTGCTTAACTGGGTACGGCCTTTGTGCAGTTGGTTGATTTTTCAACTGGATTTTATGGTGAGGAGAGCCCTCATCCCATCCTACATGCTTTTTATATAATGCAGAAGCTTGGGCCACTGCCCATTTCCTGACATAAGTATGTTTTAATTGAATTGGAATGTGATTAGAGAAGGCTGGCATAATAATGTGTCAGGGAGTGGCCATATGGGCACTCCCTGACAAATTGTGGTGGCCAGTCTTGTTCAGCTAGAAGAATGTCATAACCCCTAAAGAGTCGCTCCCAAAGTTGAGTACGCCTGCTCTCACTTTTCGCAGTATGTCCCCCTCCATCCGGAGTGCTATTTCATATAACTTATGTGGACAACTAACCCTGGTATCTTCAGTTTCAACTTGAATGAATTCCAGTGTCTCCACATGATCCTTCAAGTTCCTGGGAGCTATGGTGACTTCTGCTGCAATATCCAACATTGTCTGAACCCATTCTTGAGTTGTGCCCTCAAGATCCTCGGCATGTCTGATTTTTAGACCTGCTACCTTCTTTTTGGTGAATAGAGTTTTCTTGTTTTTCTGAACGTGTTGATCGTCTTTGGACTTCACGCGTTCTTCCTTGTGTTCTAACAGTCCTCTTCTTTCGGATTTCTGTGACGAAGTCTGACAGGTACAAGAGGAACGTGTATCAGTGTCTTGATATCTATCAGGTTTTCTCAAATTATCCCTGTTCCTGAGGTTATACCTCCTTTCAGAGGGCTCCTTTTGAGGAGACCTACCTCTGGAATGAGACGCTTCTCTTTAGAGGTTTGTTTAGTGTTTTCCCACTTCTTTTTAGAAGGAGTAGGAGTGTTTTCAGTAAAGACCTTTTCAGGACTTTCAGACAGTTGTGGTTTTACTGGTTTCCCACCAAGACTGTCTCTGCCTAATTCTTCATAGGATTTTACAATTATTCTTGCTAGTTCTTGTGGTTGCTCAGTTACATCAAATTCCTTTAATTTCTGGTGGATCGCCACTGATGCTCCTTCACCTTTAATATAAGCTAATATTATTGCTGAGACCTGTTTGAAATCTTTCAGTAATTTCATACATAGATTTAAAGCAGGCTCTGCCCCGTATTCATTTTGAATCTGTTTCAGGACATCTGGTATTACTGTCATAGACGTAACACCGTGTGTTTTAGTCTATATTGCAGCAAGACTGTACCCCAAGTGTCGCAGTCCTCCAGATGTGGTGCTATCCCGATTGGTAAACAGATTGTTAAAATTCTGTGTTTCTCATGCCGGGTAATATTCGGAAATGCTGCCTTGATTTGAGTAATTTTTTGAGCTATCCAGAATGGAATTTGTTCCCGTTTTGCGGGTAATTTACCAACGACCGAATGCAGAGTCTGTGGTGTAATTTTATTTGTGTTCCCCTGGTGGGGGGAACTTTGTGGATACGTTATTGCCGGTTGGACTGAAAGAGTCTCCATGACATATTGCACCAATTGTCTATGAATTTTTATTAGCTCTTTCAGTTGAGCTAGTAGTGCCACATCTGTCATTTCATTGATTTCAGGATGTGGAGTATAGCTGGCTAAAACCGACCATGTTGCTCCTGGTCTACTTAGTGGAATAATCCTGGTATTGTGATTTATATGTTTTAGGGTGCCTTTAAACCAGAGCGCATGCTCCTGGTATGTTAGTGGAATTTCTATATCCTCGAAAGGAATGTATTCCGTTGATGGTTCATCGTCTTTGTAGAAGTCAAATACATGTGTTACTGGATTTGCTTCAGGGAAGACTATCCATGAATAGAATACCTCTGTCTGGTGATATTCATGTGCCTCTATCACAAAAACTACCCTACCACCTCTAGGTGTTAGGCCATTTTTTTTATAAGTTTTATAGTGATGGCTTTCCTTAAATTTACAGTTATGCTTATAGCATCATTGTCGGTTTCCTAGAAACCTGTTATGTTAAAAGCTGCATTGGCTGGATCAGCCTCAGCTCCACCGGTTTACGTGTTGTTGTCGTTATTCGACATTGTTTAATGAAAATTGCAAAGCAAGTTTCAAGGAAACAAAGATAAGGTGCACAATATTTTGGAACACTGTATCCTTCAACATTGAACAAACCAAAAACTAATACATAGAATTTTCGTCCTACTCAGCTATGGCGAATATTATCCTTTTACCCACTCCAGACGTCTATTGGAGTATTACGGAAAAAGGGGTCTCTGAGAAAAGCACGACTGAGTTACTTTAGTATCTAGCGTTAAATTAGTGCCTTACCAAACGTTGGGCGCCATGTAGTGTAGTTCCTATATTCCCATTAGGCTCTTGTCGTTAGACAAAATGCAAAGTATAACGTGTACAGCGAGAATAGTATTATAAAATAATACTGTAATAGCATTGCATGGTTTCTAAGCCATATAAAAATACATACATAAATAAAATAGGCTAAAATACTCAACTGGTGCTTCTAAAATACGCCTACCTCAATGTACCTAACCTAGGTCCGGTACGAGGAAAGAAGTAAGTATGGTCTTTAGCATAGGTTTAGTTTTTGCCAAGAATCTACCAAAGGTTTCTCTAGGTTCTAATCAGCTCCATACCTTAGAATGAAGGAGGTCTGTATCTCTGTTTCCGGACTCGATTTCCCAACACCCTGCAAGGGACGTCAGAAACACTGGAGCTGAATTCTCAGCAGAGGAGGACAGCTTCTTGTCAGTGCGTCAGCTGGAGAGTCGGCTTCCTTCGGCACACGCTGTAGCGAGCTGCGTCGGGCAAGTAGGTCGTCGAACTGCTCCAAACCACCGTGCTTTGCCATAGCTAGTGAAGGTATATTAATACCTCGAAGGTGTTTAGGAATGCCATGTTTGACATAAAGTCGGGCATATGAACAGCATGAATGAACCCCTAAGGAATAGATGTTCATGGTAAAACTAACTGAGTTCTTGGAGAAATCAATATTCAAGCAAGGGGAAGACCCTAACGGCTTAGGCTGATTTTCCAAGAAATCGTTGTGACGTTTGGTGAATGGATGGAAGTAGCCATGCCTAAATAAGGGCTTGATTTCTATGTCTAAACAAGGGCAACGTGAATTGTACCTATATAAGGGCATGAATCGGGAAAATCCATTCAGAATCTAAAACGCCATACATTACATCTGCTCATGCAGGAATTCATGCTGTTGCCTTGGTAGAACAATGGGCCTTTTTTTTTTGTGTTGAAATTTTTTATTAGAAATTTGAAGATAAAAGTACAGATGGAAATAATGATACAGAGTAAAATCTTTGGTAAGTAAAAAATGGTACAAATTAAGAAAAGCATTACACAGAATATAATAAATATAAGAACATAAGGATAACGTATATTCCGTAATCCTAAATGCAATGATAATGAAAAGATTATAAAATAAGTGCAAGATGAAAGAAGAATGAAGGAAATGAAAGAAGAATAGAACAGAAAAAGAAGAAAATAATAAAGAAAGAGGAAAAGAAGAGAAAAAGAAAAGAAAAGAATAGACAAAAATCCCAGAGCAACACAAATTTACATAAAAAGAGGTAAGGGAAGAAAATGTAAAGCTGAGCAATACGAGAGGAAGAACTCAAAAGAATAGGATTAAGAAGGTGGAACAATCAGAGGAGAAGGAGGAGTGGAGCCAGAATCGTCATGTACAGATGCTTCCAGAAAAGGGGACCACACCTGGAGAAAAATGGAAGCTTGATCCTGCAAATTATAAATTGTACGTTCATGTAGAGCTGTTTGCATCATCGCCACCAACCACTCCTCCTGCGAAGGGGGCAGAGGAGATTTCCAGTGCCGTAGTATGCAAATTTTTGCCGTGGCCAGAGCCGTATGGAGAAGACGAGTTTGTGGTTTAGAAAGCTTCGGAAGGTTACGAAAATCATGCAAGATAATATTCAGAGAGGTAAGGGGTAGAGGGAGTGACATAGTAGTGACCAACGTCTTCCCTACAAAAAGCCAAAAAGGTGTCCTATGAGGGCATTCACAAACAATATGCGTAATATCACAACCAGAGGCTGAACACCTCCAACACAAAGTATGGGATATTAACTTAGCTTAGTAACTTGACTGGAGACCAGTGCCATTCGTGTAGAATTTTAAAAACACAAAATTTAAGACGGGCTTCACGAACTCCCTTATGTAACCCTTCCAATATTTGGTCCCATTGAGTATTGGAATATGTCATCGAGAGGCGAGATTGCCATTTCAACTGGAGAGCTTGTGAGAGGGGTTGTGAAAATAGAGGATGCAAGAAAGTTTTATAAAGACCAGAAATCACACCTTTAAGATTCCCCCACAACTGTAGATAGGACAAAAGAGGAGATACAGATATCAAATCAGGCGGGGGACCTAAATGTTTCATGAGAGCTTGCTGGAGCTGAGTGTATTTACAGGATTGAGTGGATGGCAGATGGAATTCCTCACAGAGTTGAGAAAAAGATTTAAGAGTGTTATTGTGAAACAACTGATCTATTGTCTGAATACCAGTTTCCTGCCATATGGGCCAGGACAGAGTGCGACCTCCAACAGGAACGGCAGAATTAATCCATAAAGGAGCTTTAATATGGATGTGTGAGTTAGATTTAAGTATACAATGACTCCTCTGCCAAGATTTGGACATTGCAAATAAGATAGGGTTTTTAGGATCAAAAGAACTGACCCCTTTACCATAGAGAAGGGACAAACCAAACCTGGACCAGAGGCTAACAAGTGACGTTCAAGAGGGACCCATTGAGGTATATCTTTAGATTTAGGTAGAAAAAAGACAAGTTACGAAAGATGAAGAGCAAGTGAGTAATGTTCGATAGAAGGGAGACCCAAACCCCCTTGTAACTGATGAGATTTTAATTTTGCAAAGGCAAGACGCGGTTTAGCCGTGCCCCAGACAAAAAGTTTAATTTTGGAGTCAATGGATCTCAAAGTAGTTAAGGGGATGTGAAAAGGAAGCATACCCAAGACATAAAGGAAACGAGGAAGAGTAACCATCTTGACCGCCTGTACTCGCCCCCACAAGGACAAACCGAGAGCCTTCCATTTATCAAAGTCTCTTTGCACTTGCGCGATTAAAGGGGTCAAATTGTCCGTGACTATATTATCCAACCCTCAATTTATTAAGATTCCTAAGTACTTAAGCCGGGATGATTGCCAATGAAAAGGGAAACCAGAAATTAAATCCTTTGTTGTACTAATAGTCATGGGTAATGCTTCACTCTTATCCCAATTTATCTTGTAGCCAGAAAAGGAAGAGAAATCATTAATGATGCGGAGGAGAGCAGGAAGGGAGCGGGGGAGATCAGTAAGTGTAAGGAGAACATCATCCTCATATAAATAAATTTTTGAGTGACCAATTGGAAGGGGAACACCTATTACCTCAGTAGATTGTCGTAGCGCCGCAGCTAAAGGATCCATTGCGAGAAGAAAAAGAAGAGGGGAAAGTGGGCAACCTTGACGAGTACCTCGTCTGATTTGAAAAGAGGTGGATAGGAAACCGCCGCAATTTACCTGAGCCGATGGATCATTGTAAAGCAGTCGCACTTTATCTATAAACTGATCACCTAACCCAAACCTTTGCATGACAGAAAAAAGGTATTCCCACTCGATACGATCAAATGCTTTTTCAGCATCTAGAGAAAGGAGTAACGCATTGTCAGTGAGATGTTTAGCTGACCATAAAGTATGAGATAGGGTGCGTAAATGGTTACGCGATGACCTACCCGGAACAAAACCTACCTGCGAATTATGGATTATAGAAGGTAGAACTTTACGAAGGCGTGAAGCAAGAATGCTAGCAAGTATCTTAACATCAGAATTTAAAATAGATATGGGCCTATAACTACTGCACAACAAAGGATCTTTGCCAGGTTTCGGTAAGACAGCTATAACGGCCTTGTTGGAAATAGGACCAAGAGAAGACTCCTCCACTGCCTCCCCAAATGCAGCATGTAAAGTATCGATCATACTCTGACCGGTCCATTTGAAGAATTCAGGAGGGAAACCATCATCCCCCGGAGCTTTATGATATGGCAATGCAGCTATCGCTGAAGATATTTCATCCTTCGTAATAACACCCTCCAGTAGGGCTCTACCCTCATCAACAATGGGCCTTTAATGTTGTTTCTCGTTTTCTCCCCTCAAATAATCTTTTTGAATATTTCCTTTTCTAACCCTCAATGCCTCTGTTTCTTGGCATTAACTACAATTCTGTTGATTGATTCCTCAATATGGCATGTGCAGAAAATGGCAGTGGTGAAGGCTGCCTACCCAAAAATAGGGTACAAAGATGGTTTGTTGATATGAAAGGAGCACAAGAGCTGTTCAGGTGATAAAACTGAAAACATTTTCATACATTTTACCACATAATATTGTAGAAACACACTAAATCTTCAACCTGATTGTGCATAATAAGATAAACTTTAGACAAATGTGCTCTTATTTAATGTGTAAATGTGAAAAATTGCTGTTCATGTCTGCAGAAAGCTTTCTTTTCAATCCTTTTCCACTTGTTAGGCAGCACTATTATTTATTCTGCTCTATCTATTTAAGAAAAATAATGCTTTTAATAAAACAGTGATTTAACATTAGAATCGAACTATGGGGCATGACTTTATGGAAAATGTAATGTGTCCTGGAAAATGTCCTTCTTTCCTCATACTGTACTTAGATACGTTTTTTGCCATATGCACACTGGACAAGTGTATTGAAAATAAAATCCTTGATGTGGGCTACATTTTGTGATCTAACCAGGACATTCCATAATTTTAATGTTTCATTTAATAGAACAGTTCATTATTATATGCTAAGAGACCAGACAGCTAGCAGCATAGGCTTGCAAAAGATTCTCATGAGAACCTTCATAGATGTAACTTTTTTTAAAAGGTTGTGGCCGTTTCTAACCAAGCTCATACTGGCAAGGACGCGTACTATGGAAATTGAGAGTGAAGATGACGGACCATCTGAAGACTTTTCACAATTGGATGATAATGATGACATTCACTTTTTTTGTAACATGTTTAGCTGCTTTCTATATAGAGTGTGTTCGTAGTTAGAGACTCAAAACTCTTTCCATGCATCCCCTACCCTGCCGTGACCCTTAACACCTTGTTGTGCTAGCCTTACTTGCCATAAGTTACTGCTCACTGTGATTTTGTTTTGTTTGCTTACATTTTGTGAGTAGATTGATCATAGCTACTACTGTGATTTCTTCCTTCTCCATCTTTATATACAGTTGCTACTGCAATTGTCAGAAGTACTTGGATGAGTCTCCAGAACAACACTTTATGGGGAGTTTGTTCTTCCTCTTAACTATTTGGATCTGCTCTGAAATCTACTTGCTCTTTTCTAGAAAGAACACTTTATGGGTTCTTGTTAGGGTAGAATCGGTCCTTTAGTTTGGAATAAAGCCGATACTCGCTTTGTTTTATTTTTCTATGCTTGTTCTAACCAATTTTATCTCTTAATATTTCTGTAATCGATTCGCCAATAATTTGGATAAAAGATCAAAAATATTGACTAATCTACCAAATAAGAGAATAAACTTGTAAATCTTCACCAACTCTCTCTTTATTGACTGAACATCATATGTAAATATTGATGTCTTTTGACACGTAATGCTCCACTCGCATTCACTGGCCAAGAAGGGTGGAGACCTTCCAGATTCTCTAAGTTCAAAGTGGTATCCTTTGTGGAATAAAAAAATAAGATTTCTCTAATTGCAAATGTGGTAGCAGAGGATGGTTTTGCACCCTGAATGGAGCTATAAAATAGTACCCCGATTATAATTTAAAAAATCCTGACTCCCGACACCAATGTCCAGAACTTGAAGGTCTAATAGAGCGATACTCAAAGGCGGGTGCAGTTTGAAGATGTGAGTATTAATAGGGCAAATTAGCTTTGGCTGTGGTTGTGTATTTTTCTCTGGTTCGGATGAATTTTGATTAGAGTGAGTGAGTGAATGACTGAGTGAGGAACAATACGTGATGAGTGATTGAAAAGGGCATCAGAGCGCATTAGAAGACTTCAGACTCATTGCTGTTGAAAGATCCTAATATAAGATAATAATTGAAAACTTGTTTTCAGAAAATTCGAAGTGTGTAGTGTGAGGTACCATCACCTTAACCGGTAACATAGGGTTGTTACATTGTTGGGATTGGTTAATATTGATCAATGTTAGTTGAACCTTATTGCGCAAACGGGGGAAGCTGCATTGATTTGGGTGATTTCACGCTAGGTGAGAATTCACTAATGAATGCTGAAGAGATTCTTGTCTGTATGCAAAACTTTAATTCTTTACTGAGAACAAACAAAGTTTGAAGTGTTGAGAAAATTATTTGTGCAGATACGGAGAAAATTGTGAAGGAGGGTGAGCACTGCAAGAACTGAGGTTGTGTGTCATAGTGTTTTGCGCTGGGATTGGTGAGTTGGTGTGCTTTCGTGCTGTGATTGGTTGGTGACCTAGCAGTGTGCTGGAACTGGAGCATTAAAAGTGAACTTTAAATTTGGATTTATTTATTTATTTTGAAAGTTTTATATTGCGCGAACAAGATCCTGGCGGATATCAGAGCGCTATACAAACAATAAATGTTAGTTTTACAGTAAATAAGAGCAAATCCAAAACATGTGTACAAGGCAAATTATGAAAAATAAAAACAGCATAGTAAGATGTAACCTCAAAAAAAAAATGTCTTGTGGTTGGGAGCACGTGTGCATCTCGTAACAGGGCTTCAGTAGCACATACTCATGTGAATTTGGCCATGAGGATTGATTTTTCCCTTTGAAAATACTTTATTCGAAACAAAATTTCATAAAAGTACATATACAGTATCCATAATAAATCCATAAAACTGTACATAAAACAAGTCATAATCATGAAACAATTCAGACAATGGGTACGAGTTTTGATCTAATAAACCAAGCATTCGCCACAAATTTAGCCACCCCACAGACGATGTGCATTGAAGAAACATCTGTTAAAAAAATACGCATGGCTAATCTATGATCCCTCACCCCTAGGTTCTGACAAACAGGTTTCAGCCACCTTCCTCTAGGTATTTTGTAAGCTACACATGCAAATAGGAAGTGGCCCAACGATTCTTTTGGACAGGGACAGCCTGGGCATTTCTGCTCTGTTCCTCTATATCCCTTCCAACCTGCCTTGAATGTGTTAAGGGGTAGAATACCATAACGGAGTTTCAAAAACAGTGTTCTATCACGTGGGACCTGGATAAAATCCAAAAAAGGCTCTAACTTCCTAAGGGGCTTGTGATCAAGGAAGGTACTAGTTAGGTGACCCCAGTTTGGATTCCTGTGTTCTTTGGCAACAACCCAATCCCAATAAAGTTTTTTAACAATTGCCTTTGGGGGTGGCAGTTGCGAAATCCAACTCTCTTCTAGGCCTATTGATTTAACAAGCCTCTTTAAATTATTGAGCCATTTGATTTTACTTTTTAAAAGAGGTAGTGGACGGGTTAATTCTGATTTCTGGGGGTAAGGCATTCCAAATTCTAGGCGCCACCCCAGAGAAAAATCTGTTATAAGTTTTTTTCTTATGGAATTTTTGTGGTTTCAGTAGTAGTTTTTCTGCATTTCTTGTGGATCTAGACCCACCCAAAATCATCAGTTTCTGTTACAGATAGCTGGGTGTCTTGTGATGCATGGCTCTGTGCGTCATGCATGCAATTTTCAGCTTAATTCTCGCCTCCAGGGGTAGCCAGTTCATGGATTGAAGGTCCGAGGAGATGTGGGAGCTACGTTTAGACCCAGTTATGAGTCTTGCTGCGGCATTGATTGAAGCTCTTAGTGGTGCAGTTGACGCTTTGGGTAGGCCACAGAGCGATACACATCCATACACATCCATATTCCACTCTAGGCATAACCAGCGCCTGTACTGCTTGCTTGAAGTCATTGTGAGGTAGGAAGGGTTTCAGTTTCCTCAGTGTGTTTATTTGGTCCCTTGGTAGCACTACTGATATGTTTTTGCATGTTGAGGTTACTGTCTAAAGTTATTCCTAGTAATTTCACTGAGTCCACGATGATAGGTTGAACGTTGAACGCCGTGATATGTTTGATCCAATCTTGCATTTAGGGGATTTGGGCCGGAGGAGCTATTAGTAGGAATTCAGTCTTTAGGGCATTCAGTTTGAGATGATTTTCTGCCAACCACGTTTGGGTATTCCTAATCGCTGTATTCAGTAGTTTGACGTCCTCTAGGGTGTGGATCTTGAGGTATAATTGTGTGTCGTCTGCATGCATATGATATATTGCACGTTAGAGGTTTGTAAAATTTCGGTGAGAGGTTCGAGGAAGAGATCAAACAGTGTAGGGGATAGTGCAGATCCTTGCAGGACTCCCAAAGATACTGGGACCGGCTTGGACAGGGTGTTATTGACTTTGAATTGTTGTGTACGATTTTGGAGAAATTATGTGAACCAGCTTAGCACTGCCCCAGAAAAACCCATTCTGTGTTTCAGGAGGTCTAACAGGTTCTCTTGCTTAACCGTATCAAAGGCCGAGGCAAGGTCAAGTAGGATGAGTAAACAGGACCCATTTTGATTTCGTATTCGAAGCGCATCGTCAATAATGTGTGTCATGGCTGATTCTGTGCTATGGCCTGTATGGCAACCTGATTGGTGTTTGTTAAGAAGGTCAAAGTGATGAATATGCTTCTTTAGATGTAGATGCACAAATTTTTCCAGCTGCTTGGCTAAGGTAGGGATATTGGAGAGAGGGCGATAGTTGTTTAGGTCCGTGGGGTCTGCCGTGGGATTCTTTAGAATGGGTGATACCTGGCCTACTTCGAGGGTATCTGGGATGCATCCTTGTTGAAGTGAACTGTTTATGATCTTGGACCAGAGAGGTAGAAGCAGTGGAGTAAGGTATTTGACTGCGTTTGCCGGAAGTGGGTCAGAGTAGTGGTTGGCTGGGTTCAATGCACTGAGTATTTTGCCTATGGCATCTTCAGAATAGGAGGTTAATGATGACCAGTCTGCATCATTTTTTAGATTAGGCTTTTGGTTACCTGGCGCGGTTAGTGGAGCTGGATGGGTTCGTGTATTTGGTCTCGCATATAAGGCTAGATCATTTAAGAGGTCGTTCTTGATGGTATCGGTCTTCAAGGTGAAGAAGGTGGAGAATTCTTCACAGTTTGGCTGCAAGCATTCTGTGACTTGTGGATGGTGAGGTGCCTCCTTGGATTGGGTTTTGATCAGTTCAAAGAGTTTTTGGGGACCATTTCTTGCCTGGTCAAGTTGAAGGCTGAAAAAGTCGGCTTTGGTGCGCTTGATCTTTCGGAAATATGCGTTTCTCTTTGTCCTGAGAATCTTGAGGTGGTTGGTGGATGGCATAGATCTCCAGGCACGTTCCGAGGTTCTGAGCGAACGCCTGTCCTCGTTGTACCAAGGTTTAGAATCTTTCAGAGAGACTCTTTTTAGTTGCAGAGGTGCTACCTCGTTTATTATTGATGTCATGGTCGAAAGGTGGTGGTTGGTGAGATCCTGTACTTTGGAAGATCCTGCAGGGGGCAACAGTAGGTTGTAACAGGATGAAGGTAAGGTGTTGGGGTTGAGTTTTTTCAGGTCTCTTTTCCACACTTTAGGCCTTGTGAATTAAGCTGAGTTCAATTTCATTGTTTCCTTAATGGTGAAGGTGATGATGTGATGGTCCAACCAGTCGCAGGGTTGGATCGAGTCTAGCTGAATGTAGTCTGTTTTAGAGATTAATAGGTCCAGAATTGAACCTTTGTCGTGTGTTGGGCTGTTGCAGAATTGCGTTAGGTCTAGATCAACTAGGAAATTCTTGAGACTGTTCACTGCTGTATCGTTAAGATCATCCCAGTAGAGAGTGAAGTCTCCAAATAATATTTAGGGGTTTTGTCGCCCCGTGTTTAAAGATATCATGTCCATGAAATGTTCGGTGAAGGCGAGGTTCTTGCCTGGTGGGTGATAGATGACGTGCAGAGAACAGACAGGTTTGCCCTTGCTAGTGATATCAAGGCACATGTATTCGCATGACTGGAATGATGGGGAGATGGCTCTGTTTACTGAGATATTACTACGATGTATGCAGGCGATCCCACCCCCCGACTTATCGGCTCTGTCTCTGTCTAGTCTGATGATGTTGTAATTGGGTGGAACTAAAATGTCAATGATTGGTGTGGAGGTTTCCTTTAGCCAGGTTTCAGTTAGTATTATCAGGTCTGGTTCAAGTGTGAGGATGAGGTCAGCTATGTTCGCTGCATGTCTAGCGGCCGATCTGCAGTTTAGGAGTATTCATTTGAGTTTGGGCGTGCTGATGGTTGAGGAGGGTTCCGGAGTGATAGGGATTTTTCTAAGGTTGTTGTTTGTGACGCCTCTAGTGTTTGATTTATTGGTCCTATGGGGATTGGGGGGATAGTAGGAATCAGCGATAATGGGGGTGTGGGTGGCTTCATGGGAGTGGGATCATATGAGCTCACCAGGGTGAGTAAATCGCTATCTGAGAGCGAGTTGGTGCTTCTAATTGGTCTGGATGAGTTGTTGTAGGACGGGACAGAGGTCCAGTTGGGACAATAGAGGTTCATGTTAGTTGTAGGTTGGTTCTTGGGCCATCTAGTTTTTGGGTGTCTTGTTGCTCTAATGCCCCCAGGTTGTCTCGAGAAATGCTCGTTGAGTGTTTGGAGTTCTTCTTTGATTTGATTCAAAGAAATCATGATCTCGTCAAGACTGGAGTTTTGTGCAGGCGGGCATGTGGTATGTGTTTGTGTTGTGGGTGTGGATTTGGATGCATGCGAGGAGGTCTGGCCTGGTGTACAATATGTTGTATGTGTGATTGTGGACGGGAGGGGTGCTGCGGGTGGTAGTGTGTGTGTTGGGTGGGCTGTGGGGGTGGCTACGAGTGGGGGATGGGTCTGTGTTGTAGGTGTAGATGTTGGCTCTGAGGACTGGCCTGGTGTGTGGTTTGGGGCCCCTGTGTGTGGGGTGGGAAGTGGTGTTGCATGTGTGAATGTGTGTGCAAGGTGGGCTGTGGGGGAGGCTACAAGTGAGGAATGGGTCTGTGTTATAGGTGTAGATGTAGGCGCTGAGGACTGGCCTGGTGTGTGGTTTGGGGCCACTGTGAGTGGAGAAAGTAGTGGTGTTGCAGGTGTGAATGTGTGTGTTAGGTAGGCTGTGGGGAGGATGTAGGCACTGAAAACTGGCCTGGTGTGTGGTTTGGGGCCACAGTGTGTGGCGAAGGTAGTGGTGTTGCAGGTGTGAATGTGTGTATTATGTGGGCTGTGTGGGAGGATGTCTGCGATGAGGGTGTGGGTAGAGTTGTAGATGATGGTGGGTGGGCTGTGGGAGTGTATGGTTGGGATGTGCGTTTAGGAAGTATACATAGGGTGATAACAGAGGGCCACGTGTCCTCTCTGTCTTCTAATTGGGGTATATTAATGTGGTCTAGCAACTGAAGTAAGGGTGGTGGTCTAATGTGGGAGGGGTGGTTACTATGAGTGACAGTGTTTGGCAAGGTTGCGGCGGCATGAAAGTTAGTGAGGGGCGAGAGAGTGTTATCCAAAGGGGCATCTGTTGTAGAGATTAAGGGGAGTTTGGTGGTTATTGGGGGTGCATCGCTATCTTTGGTTGTGTTGGGTTGGGAGTTCTGTCTGGTGGATTGGTGTGTGTTAGTATAGGGGGGAGTCCGGGGAGTACGTAACATGTCATATGTAGGTAAAGGTCGGAATGGAGAAGCTTTGTTGTCGGTAGGGACAAGACGTGGGGTATGTTGAGTATTGGCGGAGGGGGTGGCCTGAGTGGCCGTTTGGGGTTTGGACACTTGCTCTTTGATAATTGGGAAGATGTTGTCTAAGAGGCTTAGATTGCGATCTGTAGATTGCATGCGGATGGTTCCATTATTGTAGATGGTGATGGTTGCAGTCACTTGGAAAAATTGTGAGGGGGCGATATACATAACTAGACCATGGGGGATTTTCCTGATGGCGGAGAGTGTAAATAGCGTAAGAAATGCCTTTCTCCATTGCGCTTTTCGTTTTGTATGGAAAATGATATTATTAGTTGTGTGTCCGTTGTGTATTGAGAAATAGGGATCCGCTATGGGTGTTTCAGGGTGTTGTTTTCTAAGATTGTGTTTGAAGAGTTTTGCTGCGTTTGTAGAGAGTTTGGGGGGGTAAGTGATGGTGTAGGTGTGTATGCCTGAGAGCTCCATAGTAAGTACAAAATAGTTGTGGGAATCTTATGTGTGTGTTTCTGTTAGCGGTCTGTGTTAAGCTGTGTGTGGTCGGGCTTAGGGAGGTGGGGTCAGGTTTAAGGAGATGGGTGGGTATGAGGGCGGGGTCGACTGCAATAGTGGCTAGGCACTGATCTGGGTGTGGGGGCGGGATGAGTGGGGTCAGGCTAAAGGAAGTGGGTATGTATGAGGGAGGGTGTTAACTGTAGCAGTGTCTAGGTACTAATCTTGGTGTAAAGGAGGGAAGCGTTTAGGAATCTGAAAAATAGTGTTCTGTTGGCATAGCGAGTGATGTATAGTGAGGGACCAGCAGGACGAAAGATGAAGCGGTATAGTAGTAGTGGGTATACAGGTATAAGGTCCGTTAGTAAAGTGAAAGTTAACAAACCAGCAGGATGAAAGAATGAACGTAACGAGGGCCAGTGGTACAAAGATAGCGAGGTATAGTGGTAGTGGGTATAAATGTAAAATAATGGATTATAAAGTAATGGAATATAAGGATTGTTGGTAAAATGAGAGTTAACAGACCTGTTTTAGTTGGGTAGTAAGATCGGCTGACCTAGGGTGTGTGTTATATCCTTGTGGTGGCGCTTTTCCAATATGGCCGCCTCATTTGTACAAAGCCTCCTAATCAGCAATACAGTCCTGTTTCTTTTTCCATTGTTTGAGGGCTGATGGTTGTAGTCTTGTTTTTCTTTCTATGCACTAGTCCTACTTCAGTTGCTGTGGTTGGTGTTTGCTAGATCTGGGATGGTGTCGGTATGAGATAAGGTTGACCCATGGTGGGGGTGTGCTTCTCCCTCTTGTTGTGGTGACCAACCATTTTGCTCCTCTTTGCCTCAGGCAGCCATTTTAATGTGGTGTTGCAGCAGGGTAATAAGATAGGAGATTAGAAAACTTCACATGTTAAATGGGCGCGATGGAAGTGCGCTCACTGTTTCTACTAGATTGCCCCCTCAGCCCTGCTTACCAGATGTCATTTGAATGCGGGCTGCCCAGGGATCTATTATAGACCAGGGTGCTGTGCTTGCGATGCTATGTCTCAGCTCTCCGTTGTCATTCCTCATAACGTGGAGAGGGGTGCTTTGTCTGCCTTACGTGTGCGCTCTCGGCACTGTCCCACCTCAGACCAGGAGAGGGCGGGGCCAACCGGCGGCTTCCTCCGGACATCGTCCGGTCTAGATTCCTGTTCCTGCTCAGCCTGCAAAAGCGCCCGGTCCATCGATGTGCGACCGAGGCTTTCCACCTGTGTCAGCACCTGCGGAGATCAACACCTTTGCAGCTGCGGGGCCCAATCACCGGGCTCGTTCACGTCTCGGGCATGCAGCTGCAGGGAGAATGCAGGCCAGCGGGTCATGCCACAACCGCTCGCTCGCCGCTTCCACCGCTCCACCGTACCTCTTGTGTCGGGGTCAAGGCTCGCACTCCAGCAGCCCTGGGGGTCGACTACACTCCTGTGTGTGTGTCTGCCGGGGGTCCCGACCTTCCCTGCCACGCTCCGAACCGTCGTGGATGGGCGCCTCCTGTGGGACTGCTAGCCGTGAGGATCAACCCTGCCCACATAGACCCACAGCTCCCATGGATATCCCGGTGAGTGTCTTCACAGCGTCTCCAACGTAGTTTATGAGTTCCGGTCCTGATTTCTGTTACGCTTATAGTTTCTTCCCGTTTCAGTTCTGTTCCTTGCAGTTCCTTGTCTTTCGTTGCCTGCACTAATAGGGATATTCCGATCAGGGGATCCCAAGTGCACGGAGCTCTTTCACAGAGCTCCTACCAGTCGGCCATTTTGAAAAATGCCAAGTTTCATTTAAAAAAGACAATTAGTTGCCTGAAAGCCACCTTTAACAGTTGAAGCCCTTATAGATGGGGGAAGAATTGTACTCACAACTCCAATCTCTTTGGAAGAAATAGTTACGACTGAGGAAGGATATATACCAGCTTGGTTTGAGGAAACAGCATGATCCAGTAAGGCAGAGGATGTGGGAACTCTGAGAAATCAGAGATTGAAAAAGAAAACAAATAAATATCACACAACTGAAAATAGAAATAATAAGGGGGTGCCTAGGGTTCGAACATTTAGCGCTGTAGCAAAGGAAATAATTAATCTATCTGTCCAAGGAAGATATGAGGAGAGCTGCTTTGACTCATGACAAATTAACTGAAGTCATTCAGAAGTATGAGACCTTAAAAGAAATGTACATCTTCACAAAAGCTATAGGGTTCAATTAGATGACCTGGCATTTGAGAATATGAGGATTAGAGGACTACAATTAGACATTGTAGAATTGGTTAAGTGCATTAGCAGGTGGGGTGAGTTTGAAAAATTTGAAGTGAAATGTGCCAAGAAACATGAAAAGAAATAGAGGGAATCAATTATTGCAGGAAAACAAAATAAAGGTATTGAAGTAGACGCCACAGTTCATCCACTTAGTGAAATAGCAGGAGGTACATATGTCCATGTACCAAGGAGTCATGGTGATTTTGCTGCATTTATGAACAATTTTTCAAATTTGACGGAGAATCCGGTGCAGTAGTATGCACATGTGGAAAGTTTCATAAAAATTGCAAAGGTTCTGGGGCTGGATTTGAATACATTTTTTAAATTGTAGTTCTTGCTGATTTATGGGCTGAATGTAAAACTGCAATGCAGTGGCCTAGAGAGGAGCCAGCAAGAGTGTCTGGGACAAATGTGTCATCTCCCATAGTGATGGTAAAGTATGAAGCTGTGATTATCTTTTTGAGGGCACAGTGCCTCAGAAAGATCTGGATTGGCTCAAAATTAAAAAAACTAACCAAGAGCCAAAGGAGATTTTGCATGAATATTATGAGAGATTGTTGCAGATGTTTCATGCGACTATCCTGAGGAAAAGGATATGGGAATGTTTTGTCCCAGTTTTTACAAGTGCTGAAGCCAGATATCAGTTTGCATAAAACCCAACATGTAATTTTGTGGCAGAGTAAATCACTTGACTAGTATCGTAGTGAAGAATTAGACATGATGCAGAAAAAGATAAAGGAGATGTTCATGTTGGATCAGGCAGAGATGGATTTTCAAAATCCTTCCTTTGTGGGGAATCAAGGAATGCAGGGTGTTGTGATGCCCCAAATGAGTTTTCAGGAAAGTCAAGGAGCAATGCTCATGTCACAAGGAACAGGTAGAGGTGTTCCTGTGGTCACAGGATCTGAATCAAATTTTGCCGTTACTGTATCTGTTATAAAATCGTGCATTGAAAGAGGGAATGTTGATATAAACCTGAAATTTGTGGAGCAAATATGCAAAATGCCACAAGGTATGCAAAATGTGCCTGGTCAGGAAATGCAGATGTTAGCACAGAGACAGATCAAAATGATGCCAATTGCACCTGCACAGATGGGAAGTGCTAGATTTAATTTGAATCATGTGCCGAAAATAAATACAAATCCATTTAGGAATGCCATGACACAATTTCAGAACGCAAACCAGAACGCGTTGCAACAATTCCTGTTATTTGAGACTGAAGTTTATGTTTCAGAGAATTCATAATGAAGGTGCCTGAGAGAGGCAGAAGATGGTGCACTTGGCGCAGTATTAAAGGTATACCAGAGTGGCCCATATGTGGATGCAGAGGTTTATGGCTACCCAGTATCAATTCTCATTGATATTGGTGCTACCCTGTCCACTGTTACGACAGTGGAAGTCCCTGACTTACCTCCCTCGGGGAAAACAATCCAAGTTGTGGTAGCAACAAATGAACAAATTCAAAATCCAGTTTCTGAATGGGTGCCAGTAAAAAAAGGATCCTTTGAAGAGGAGTACCAATTTGTTATTTGCAAGTCAAATTGCACAATTTACTGTATAACGGATGGTGTAGCATTCCAAACTCAATATGAGGATGTGGATTTCATATTAATCAGACAGAAAACCGAGGCAGGGCTATTTCCTATGTTAACTGTTGATGAATTACAAGAAGATCTTAGAGAAACAGTGTTTGCCGATGTTTGGGACTTTACAGGGAAAGACATCAGACTAATGAACGGTGTAGAACCAGTCCGGATTACGACAAAATCAAATGCTGTCTACTCTAGAACACCACCATACCCTTAGACCCCAGAAATGATTACAGGACTACAGCCAGTGATAGATAACCTGTTACAATCCTGAGAGAATTATTTGGAAGTCAAAGTGACTCAATGGAAAATATAGGATAGTTCAGGATTTTCGGAAGATAAGGAAATTTAGAACCCTGTTGTCCTGTGGTACCGAATCCAGCCATCATACTGTTTGAAATTCCATGGACTGCAGAATGGTTTACTGTGATACAATTTGTTTTCTTTTTTTTCCAGTAGAGAACATTAACATGGAGTTGTATCCCACAGGGGCATTCAGAGGGTCAATCTATTGTTAACCAGATCTTGAAAAAGAATCTAGAAACCCTAGTAATGCCATACCTATCCACCCTTATTCTGCTCATAGATGATTTGTCTGTGACATCAGAAATGTAGAATGCATGTAAAAATTACACCATTGCACTCCTGAATCACCTGGCTGAGAACAGACACAAAGTGTCTCCAGGAAGACTGAATTCCTGTCAAAAAGAAGTTCAATATCTGGGACACATCATTGAGAAGGGAGCTATAAAAGTGTCACCAGAAAGAATTGAACTAATCTGTCATGGCCCCTCACTCTGTGAAGTTATTGTTAGCCGGAACCAAGACTCAATTCATTATCCATAATAGACTGACAAAACACGAGCAAAGAATTTTGTCTACCAAAAATGTTGTCCTGAAACGTACAGTGTTAAATCCTTCAACGTTATTATCTGTAAATTATGGAAATTGTGATGAAAGTGAACACAACTTTCTAGATGTAATAGAATTGTGCACTAAGTGGATGAAGAACAGCCCCCCGAAACTCAACTCAGACAAGACAGACGTCCTCATCCTCAGCACAACCCCCTCGGCCTGGGACGACTCTTGGTGGCCTACTGCACTGGAAACTGCTCCAACACCCACCGACCATGCGCGTAACCTGGGATTCATCCTCAACTCCACCCTCTCCATGTCGAAATAGGTCAACGCCATCTCATCCTCCTGCTTCAACACCCTCTGCATGCTCCGCAAGATCTACAGGTGGATCCCCACCGAAACTAGAAGAACAGTCACCCAGGCCCTCGTCAGCAGCAGGTTGGACTACGGAAGCGCCCTCTATGCTGGAGCCCCTGAAACAACTTCAACGCATCCAGAACGCCTACTCTCGCCTGATCCTTGACATCCCTCGCCGCAGCCACATCACACCCCACCTGAGAGACCTGCACTGGCTTCCTGTCAACAAGAGGATCACCTTCAAGCTCCATGTGGTATTTGTAGATGGCTCATGCTTGAGAGGTAATGATGGCACGCTCAGAGCAGCATATGCAGTAAACACCATAAATTATGTAGTCAAAAAAAAAATTCTGCCCACGTTGGTGAATTACTAGAGCGTGCAGTCTAATAGCTCAAAGTAAAGTCACCATATTTACAGCCAGTATGGGTTTAGTGTAGCCCATGATTTTGGACAATTGTGGTCACAATTCATTCACAACGTGGCTTTCTTCCTTCTTCAGGAACCCCCATCAAAAATAGAATGCACATTGAGACCTATTGGATGCAGTACAGTTTCCAGGAGAAATTGCTGTGGTGAAGTGCTTAGCACACCAAGGAGGAAGCGGATATATTGCCATGGGCAACCAATTTGCTGACTCTGTAGCCAGATACTATGCTCTGTTTTGCATGTGAGTCTAAAGAGGAGATTTGTTTTGCCATGTTTTTTTTTAAAAATTTTTTTATTTTTGAAGACCTTTATTAAAGTTGCAGAGTGAGAACACAGCCTTGTGCCTACAACCTGTTAGAGCAGGCCGGCAGCGTTAGCATATAGAACAATCATGCTCCGCGACCCTGGGCGGGGAGCTAGAAGTGTACACAGCATGTCGCCTACAACCCATCTGGGCCGGCCGCGATGTATGCAATTTGAAGCTGTGAAGAGGAGGCATAATTCCGCAGGCAGTTGAGCAGGTAATGTCAATTCTTAAACACTTGAGGTCTCATTATTTACTTTTTGTTGAACTCCGAACTTTAACAATAACTCAATACAGAACTGAGGTTGTCAGTCCCCCTCCCATGTGGGATCCCCAGTCGGGGGGGGCGCGGTAGGTGGGGTCTCCCAACTCCGAGTCCATCGGAGTGTGTTGATAGGCCTTGGTCTGAATGTGCGAGCGAATGCATACTTTCTGGTGGAAGAGTCAGTCGCGTATTCCCCCGTGAGGGGGGGGGTGAGGGAGGGGACGTGTGCAGAGCATGCGCCAGTTTTTGGGTGTGGGGGATATTGCCTACCGTGGCGTGCCATGATATGTGCAGTGTGCCAGAGAAAGTAGGGGGGGGAGAGGAAAAAAGGGGGGGGAGAGGGTAGGGGGGAGGGGCAGGAGGAAAGTAGTGTCCAACTCCGACACCTAGGGATTCAGAAGTCCGTCTCCTGATCGGCCCGGTACGAAGCGGTTGATACCCGTATATATTCGTAGATAGGCTTCCAGGCCCACGTGTGAGGGGGCAGTGATGTCATGTATTCCCTGCTCAGGGCGTCCCTAGCGGGCTGGTGATGTGGGTGTTTTAGCGCCCCGCGGCGATTGAGGGGAAGCGCTGTCTTCAGCGTCCGATTCAGCCATAGACTGGGCCCGTAGTAGATAGGCGGAAAGCGGGCCCCACAGGTCTTTGGGTCGTGATTTATGTGGTAGCAAGTCGGCATAATTATGTAGTTGGTCTTGCCAGGTTGACATAGTGGCCAGCCATATTTTAAATTTGGGGGCGCGTCCCCGGCCCCATCTGCACGCCACATGGCGTTTCGCAAGCAGGAAGCCCAGGGAAGTGAATTCCCGGTATTTGTTGTTCGCTGGGGTGGGGAGCCCTAATAATGCAATTTTAGGACAGAGTTCTATGTCCACCCCTATCATTATGGATATGGCCTCATGTACCTGCGCCCAGTACTGCGCAACAGCCGGGCACAACCACGCTAAGTGCATAAAGTCCGCTCCAACTTGTTTACATCTAGTGCAGCGGTCATCTTCGCGAAGGCCAAAGCGACACAACTTGGCGGGAGTGTAAGAACTTATAGTGGATCAGTCGAAGGCGAGCATTTCCCGTCACTGAGACCGTGTGGGAGCAGCTGTTCTCCCATTGTTCATCTGAGAGGGGTGGATCCAGGTCCGAGTCCCAGTCCAGCCTAGCTCGCAGCTTTGGGGGCGCGGAGGACACATACGCGTGCTTGTAGAGCACGGAGACTACGTGTTTCGGGGTGTCTTGTTGAAGCAGTGCATGTAAGGGCGCAAAGACTTCTGGTTCACCCGGGAACTCTGATGTGACAGTTTTGATATTCTGTCGTAGACGCGTGTAGAGGAATGTGTCCATTACAGATGGTGAGTGCTCCCCGAAGAATTGGTCCCGTGTGCGAAACCGACCATGCACATATAAATCTCCCCAGGTATGAAGGGCTAGTTTGGAGAGTAGTCGACGGTCTATTTCCTCCCGTGCAATACTAACTCTAGGGTCATTCGCTAGGGTCATGTGAGGGGAATACATAAGGGTCACCCCCATACGATCCGCGATTCTACGCCAGGCACGTACGGTGCAATCCACCGTGGAGGGGTCCCGATCCGTTGTACTGACGTCCGTGTAAAGGTACCCCGACGGTTTTTCTGGTCTCATATACCCATCTTCCACCGCGATGTGCGCCATAAAGGGAGGTGGGTGAAGCCAGTAGGATGCAAAGTGGCCTTGTGCGCAGTCATAGTACAGCCGAAAGTTCGGCACTTCAAATCCACCCTGATGGTAGGGCAACATGAGCGTTGCAAGGTTTAGCCGCGCTTGTTTTCCCCCCCATACAAGGCGGGAGATCTGAGACTCTAGAGCTCGAAAGAAAAACGAGCCTGGATTATAGGGAATGTTGGTGAAGAGGTACAGCAGCTTAGGAAGAATGACCATTTTAATCATGGATATGCGCCCTGCCATGGACAGCGGTAGATGAATCCATTTCGTAATGCTGTCCGTCAATTTATCTAGGACCGTACCGTAGTTTGCCCTGATTAGAGCTTCACGGTTCCTGGTCACATTGATACCTAAGTACTTTATCTCATCATTCTCCCATAATAACGGGTAGTCAAGGGGGAATTGGGGAGTATTATCTGTGAGGGGGAACAGGGCTGATTTGGACCAGTTGATCTGTATCCCCGCTATCGCTCCAAATTTGGTAATCTCGCGTAGTAGGGGATTGAGGTTTTCCTGCGGTTTATGCATATATAAAGTCATATCGTCGGCATATAATGAAATAAGCAGCTGGCGTTCCGGATAAATCAGGGACCTGTGGTTATGGTGCTGGCGAAGCTTGGCTGCAAGGGGTTCAACGGCTATAGCGAATAAAACTGGGGATAATGGGCAACCCTGTTGGGTTCCTCTACATATCTCGAAGGGGGCCGAGCTTGACCCATTTAGTAGGACCGAGGCACTAGGTTTAGTGTACAAAACTTGATCCAATCTAGGAAACTAAACGGAGTTCCCATCCGTTCCAGCAACGACAAAAGGCAGTCCCATTCCAGAGAGTCGAATGCTTTGGTGGCATCGAGGAAGACGGCCGCTGCTTCGCATTTAGGGTCAATATCTTGCATGACCGCCTGCAAAGTGCGGAGGTTGTGCGAGGTCGCACGATTTGGGACAAAACCCGCCTGATCCGGAAGGACCAGCCTCTCCATCAGAAGATTCAGACGCGTCACCAGTACTTTTGCCAGTATTTTAACGTCAGTGTTTAATAATGACAGGGGTCGGTAGGAATCACAAAGCTCCGGAGGCTTACCCGGCTTAAGCAGTGACGCTATCAGCGCCTCTCTCATACTAGGTGGCAGTGAGCCTTCTTCGAGAGCTGAGTAGTACACCCTCTTTAGGATGGGGGCGAGCAGATGAATGTACGCTTTATAGAAATCTATCGGCAGGCCATCCGACCCTGGAGATTTGCCAGATTTCATGGACATAATGGCGTCTTTTATTTAGTCTAATTCCAGCTCAAGGTGTAAGAACTTCTGCTGTGTCGGGCCCAGCCATGCAATCGCTGTGTCGTCAAGATATGTATTAAGGTCTAGGGGCCTACGCCTCTAAGAAGTGTACAGCGTCTTGTAGTGGTCCGTGAGTACACAAAGCTGTCCAGACAGGTCTCTCTGTGGCACCCGTTGGTCATCAAGCAGAGAGGTGACGTAATTGCTGTGCCTAGGGGGCCTCACAGCCGAGGCTAGAGCTCTACCCGGCCTGTCTCCCTCACCATATATACGCGCTACGTAGGGCTTCCCCAGGAACTGACCCTCCTTATCAGCCGCCTCAGAATACTCATTGATCTTTTCTCTGAGCCGAGCGCGCGCTCCGTGCTCTCGTGTACCACTCACAGTATCTCTCTCTAGTGTGCGTATTTCGGCTTCTAATTTACGCAGCTCCCCCCGAAGGGATTTGAGCACTCCCCCGCCCTTGGAGATACACCAGCCTCGAACGGTGACTTTGAAGGCCTCCCATACGGTAGTAAGGTTGTCAACTGAGTTAATGTTGCGATCAAAGAAGTCCTGTATGTCCTGCTCCAGCTCCGTCTTGAAGGCAGAGTCTGTAAGGTGCGCGGGGTTGAGACGCCAGCTTAAATAAGGTGAAACTGCGTGGGGGACGCGCAGGGAGAGTAGGACAGGTGAGTGGTCCGAAAAAGTGCGAGCTAGATGCATAGTATTAACTACCCAGGGAGTAAGACCTGCCGTAAGGAATATGTAGTCTAAGCGAGCCCAGGTGGAGTGGACTGCCGAGTAGTGGGTACCCTGCCTCAATGTGGGGTGTGAGTATCTCCATGTGTCTGTCAGATGGTGGTCTTCCATGATGCCGAGTAGGGAGCGTTGGGTATGCGTATAGTGTAGTGATTGTGGTTGTGACCTGTCAAGAACAGGTTGTGCCGCTGTGTTGAAGTCCCCCCCGAGTATCACATGAGCTATACCTAACGTCTGCATTTTGCCCCACATAGTGAGAAGTGCAGATGGGTCATCCGTATTTGGGCCGTAGTAGCAAGCAATAAGCACCGTGTGCGAGTATAGCCTTCCCCAGACCATGCAATATCTCCCCCCCTATCAACGTCCGTGCCTGCTGGGGTAAACCCCACCCCTCTATGTACGAGGACTGTGACTCCTCTGGCATAGCTGGAGTAAGATGAAAAGACTTTGCACGTCGCCCATCTAGATGCGAAGAGCGGGGATCCAGTTGGCGCTAAATGTGTCTCCTGTAGGAGAGCTATAGACACTCCATGTCTGTCTAGGTATCCCAATACATGTCTCTTCTTTAGAGGGTCGTTAAGCCCACGTACATTCCATGACATCACCTGGACTTGTAGTATTGGCGGTGAATTTGTTACGTCACCCATCCCCGCAATGGAAAAGAAATATGACATGTAGGTGTAACAGTTAACAGCAGACCAGCCACAGCGTAGTTACAGTTGGGGACATTGCACAGCCCCACTTTATAGGACCCCCCCCTCTCGGGATACACCTCCAACAAGTAGAAAACATTGCAATGCACGAGCCAATTTCCCCCACCCCCACTCCAGCAACCTCAACAAACCGAAGCATCACCCATCCCGCAACCCTTAAATGCCCACCCCCAACCTTTGTGTCTAGCATATGAATGCTCGCATAGGCAGTGTATACAGTCCACCCACCCACGCCGGCATCCCCAACTTGCCGGGTACTCGGAGCCCACCCACCCTCCCTCAACCCAAGTGTAACCAAAATCAATACAATAACTACAGTCACCCTAACCCCAGAAGGGGGAGAGGTGTTGTGGGGATCGCCCATTGGAGGCGTAACCTAAGGGGCGCCAGACCTGCCCTCCACCTCCTTACTTGCACCCACAAGCACCCAGGACCAAGGTCCAGGCTGCGGGCGTGGGACGGAGGTGGGTGATCCGGCACTCGTTAATGTCGTAGATCGATGAGAGAAAAAGTCAGGAGTGGTACCTCACCAGGAAGAGTTACTTCTAGTCCAGATGAGGGCAGTTACCAGTGGCGGTACAGTTGGGAAGTCTGGCCTCATTTTTAGTCCTGTTGGGATAGCGGAGAGTGTGATCTGGACCGTTGTTCCTCCCTCTCATCTCGGAGCCGTTCCTTCCTTTGTTGCTTAAGAAAATCCTCCACCTGTTGTGGGTTCTGAAAGAAATGCTGAGTGCCACGATGAGTGACTTTTAACTTCGCAGGATAAAGCATGGCATAGGGGATCTCCTGGGCTTGCAGTTTCTTTTTCACAACTGCGAATTTGTGTCGCGCGTCCTGTACTGAGGGGGTAAAATCAGGAAACAAGGAGAGTGTCGTGTTGCCATATGTCACAGTACCAAGCTCTCTTGCTCGACGGAGTACTGCATCCCTGTCTCTGTAGTTCAGAAAGCGGGCGATGATGGGACGCGGGGGCATCCCAGGAGGAGGAGGTGCAGCAAGAGATCTATGTGCCCTTTCCACTATTAGATGGGGGGAGAAAGATTCCATTCCAAACAATTCCACCACCAGCTTTTCCATGAAGATCTCCATTTTTCCAGTGTTTGTGGACTCCGCAAGGCCCAGGACGCGGATGTTGTTGCGCCTGGACCTTGCTTCTAAATCTTCATTTTTATCCGCAATTACTTTAAGCAGTTTGTCCATTTGCGTAACTTGTTTGGTGGTCGTCGTTGCTCCATCTTCCAGCATAGAGATCCTGTCTTCGGTTTCTTTGATGCGGGTGTCATGTTGTTCCAGTCTCGTCACAACACTATCCATTCCCGTGTTAATGGTGTCTATCTTGGCATCAATGGTAGACAAGCTTTGCCGCATTCCAAGCAGGAGCGTTTTCCAATCCTCGTCCGGGGGGGTCTGTGCGGAGGGGCTTTCCTCTGTTTCCGACGTCCCCTTGGCAGGTTTTTTGGACTCAAATGGTATCTTGGATTGTCTGGCATCGTTGCACCCCATTTCGCGCCTCGGGGTTCGGGCCGCCACCAGTGGAGAGGCCGCCAGAGTGTCAACTATAGGAGATCTGACAGCGGAGGGTGCAAGCAGATACGGTGCGCAGGGTGAGGTCTTCTATGTGTCCTTGTCGTCTGGGCTGGGTGTAGGGGTGCCGGTCGCGCTATGTAGTCCCACCTCTCACTGATCCAGTCCCTCAGCGGGAGTAGCCGAAACCCAGGGGCAGTTGTTTCAATGGGGTCTGCCACCGGGAGGGGGGTGCGCAATCAGTGTCTGCTGGATCTTTCTGGGGCAGTGGGCCTTCGCCACCCAGACGAGGAGCTCATGCAGCGAGTATTGCAGGCCTACGTCGTTGAAGGATTCTAGTGGCTGCTCCCTGGGGACGGCCCTTCAAGGTACCTCGCACTACCCAGACCCTTCTCCCTATTCCTTCGTGTCTTCTCGGAGCAGCACCTGGCTCCACCCTCCCAGGCCGCAGTTGCAGGCCGTCTCGTCGTCCCTCCGCCGGGGCACCTGCGCTGCGAGGTGGATCGGTGCAGGAGCGAGTGGGATGCTCCCCCAGGGCAACAACGGGCAGAGCGGCAGGGGAGGCCCCCCCGCAGCGCGGGCCCGCGCGGCCGACCAGGCCGGTGTAGGCCGCTCCACCTAGCTATCAAGTTGTGCGGCGTTCCGACGGGCGTGCAGTGGCAGGCGGGTAGGCGGCAGTTACAGATCTCCCCCTCTCGGGCAAGCCCAACGGGGCAAAGGCAGCGCGGAGCCCAGCAGCATCAGCCTCCTTACCTACGATGCGGTCCACCAGGCCGCCAGGTTCTCCCCGGGTGAGCGCGACGCACCGTCCTTGGCGGGGGCGGTATCTGGTCCCAAGCAATGTTCGTCGCACAGCACTGCGCTGGGGATCTCGCCGCAGCGGCCCCTCGGGCCGGTCCCAGGGGGGAGGGAGGGGGTCTCAGCCTCCAGCCGATGCCCGTCAGCCCCGTTGCATAGGCCGCGGATCCTCGGATTTTCCCAGAGCGCAGGTCCGGCAGTGATCAGCCCTCGCTTCGTTGTCTCCTCCCGCTCCAGAGGTAGCGGCTCCTCCCAAGTCCGCCGGGCGCACAGATTCCACAAATGACACACCGTTGCGTGCAGGATAGTGCAGTGAAGCCGGTGGTGAGGGTTTTATGTCATTTTTAACGATCAGGATAATGCAGGATCGTGAAAAGTGCCAGTTCTGGCGGGAGCCTCACTCCAGTGCGGCCATCTTGGTTTGGCGCCACCTAGCGCCCCTTGTTTTGCCATGTTGAGTCAAATCTCTAATAAGTTGGATAAACTGAAGAGGGTGCAGGAAAATGTGTCAGAAGCAGAACAGAACAGCTGAGTAAAATGCACATGACATCTGGATGTCAGCGAATGGAAGACCGGTGCTACCAGACAGCTTATTGTTTCCAATGACACAATATTACCATGGATACACATATTTGTGGAGAGATGCCATGGTGAGACTTTTCAGACAGAGTTGGAATAACTTCAGATTTACGATGCTGGCAAAAGAGGTTTGCCATATGTTCATTTTACTTGTCAACAGTTAAACATAGGGAAGTGAACACGGCAGACAAACACACCTTGGGAGATCAGGTGGCCCATTCAATAGGATATATATGGATATTATCAAGATGCCTGTCCATAGCAGGCTGAGATATATCCTGGTGATAGTTTGTATCTTCTCATGCCTACCCTACACTACTAGAAGAAATTACAGCCTCACTGTAGTAAAATTGTTATTACATTAATTGATCCCCAGATTTGGCATGCCAATCTCTCTTGAGTCAGATATGGTGGACACAGTTTAAAAATGAAATCATGAAGATGATCTGCATAGCCTTACAAATCAAACAAAGATTACATTGCAGTTACAGACCAGAAGCCTCCCGCATCGTTGAGCAGGTAAACGGTACCATCAAGTCTAGACTGGCCAATGTCTGTGCCTGCACCTCTCTGAAATGGCCAGATGCTTTACAATTGGTGCCGATGAGGTCGCAAAGTATACCTCATAGGAAGAGAGGGTTATCTCCACACAAGATACTGATGGGAAGGGTGATTAGATTACCTGCTGTTTCCACAAATGTTCTCTTGAACATTACTGATGACATTATCTTGGACTATTGTAAGAAAGTAGCAGACATAGCCCATTCTGTCTCTCATTATGTCTCATCTGCCACACAAAATCTGTACCAAGAACAGTGCCACAACCTTGGTGATTGGGTCATGATCAAGAAGCACGTTCAGAAGCCTTAACTTGAACGCAAATGGAAAGGCCCCTTTCAGGTCACCCTTACTACACTCATAGCTGTTAGGTGTGCTGGAGTCCTGAACTGATTTCATTCTTCACACATAAATAGAGTGAGCAATCCAAAAGAAGCGCATTTGGTCTTTGATCCTGAGCGAAGAGTATTGGAGTTTGCACAACCAGTCAAGAGACTACCTAGACCAGTGGCACCATTGCCGGTTCAGCAAGATGGGGATGAAAGGGGTGAAGTGCACAGTGAATCAAGTAGAAGGGCCAGAATGGTGTGGAGATCTCTAATGAAAAAGAAGCAGAGATTGAGTCACCCAGAATAAGTGCTCTGAATATGGCTTTGAGAGACAAAGATCCAGATGATGAAAGCAGCACTGAAATACGGAGAAGCAGTCAACAAGCAGAATGACCATAAGGCTATGAAACTAATATTGGAGAAGTGCTTCAAATTTCAAATGACAGAAACAATACCTGCAGAGACTGAGGGGGATATTCTCAATAACGTGTGATAATTATCGCAAAATTAGCTTAACGCAACTCTTCACATCGCACTCTATTGTTTGAAAATAACACTGTGTTAACGTTGTATTCTCAACATGATGGTTCTATGCGATAGTCTCACGATAATGCGTCGAATAAACACGTTAAAATAAAGGTACGTCTAAAAAATGCGAAACACGAACGCGAAAAAATCGGCGATGTCCCAAACCGCAATACAAAATTCTGCGATAACCAGCAACAGGCCTGGAATTCCCACGCATCATGCTGGAAAATGCACCATAAAAGCAGAGAAAAAAAACTGTGAGATGACAATGTACGAGTACAACTTCACATCCGTGATGTAGTACAAATGTCCACTGTCCTGCATTAGAAAGGCATCTCCTCACAGACAGCCACAATGTACATTGTCATGCAGTCCATATGCAAACTTCGCCAATGCGTAAACATACATGAACAGACTTTGAAACTGCATCCCCCCTTTACATTGAAAAGGGACAATCAACACCTCCTGCAGAGCAGACCCTACATCACGTCAGTGATGATGGAGACGACCCCCAGGATGACTACGACGAACTCCAACGGTTCATGGACAACCTCCAAACCCCACCTCCAGTAGCAGGGCAGCCCAGCACCATCGAGGTGAGCCCACCCCCTGCAAAGACCACACAGCAGGAAACACCCACCACCACATCTGGCTCCCAGCACCTCACCGAAGAACACACGGCGTTCCAACTCCGTGTGTTAGACCGCCAGAAGGAGCTGGCTGAACAAGTGTGGGTGGGGGTCAGCCTCATGGCAGCCAAACTAGATGTCATATGTGGGTTTTTAAGTCCCATCAGGGACCACTTACACTCCCTAATGGACACCCACAGTTCGTCCCATGCCTCCATCAATCCATGGCTGGCGTTGCTGGAGTCCTGACTCAGAGACAAAAACAACTGTCTAGTCAGAGTGGCTACAGCTATGTCATCCATGATTTGGGAAACATAAGGAGGGTCATGGAGAACATGGTGCGGATGCAGGCGCAAAGAATGGCTAACATGGCTGCACACAAGAAAGTTGTAGATGGGATCTTCCATGCCCTGCAGAATCTCGTCATGGGAGTGATACCACAAGACAGTGAGCAGATGAATGCTGTGCTACTTCGACATCCACATCTCCGGCCCCTGATGTGTCAGTGTACACAGTGCTGCAGACCAAACACCACCACCCACATGTGAGGCACATGAGACTTCAGAGGACGAAGATGAGGATGAATCTGCCTTAGTGGTAAGAAGGAAGCAGTAGCACTCATCTCCGCCATATGGCTTGTTTCTGCTTGCTTCTGCCCTCTGCATCATGCCATGGAAGAACAGCTTTGACCGTCCCCTGATTCACTCTGCGACACTAAACTTGGACCTCGACATGGACTGCCATATTTTGTTTGCTTAACAATGACACAGCAATCAGCATGCAACTGGACTCTTCCCCTTCCGAGTAACTTGTCAATCCCAAAGGACTCTGGCTGGCCCTCCACGGGGCAACATTGTGACGTGTTGTTTGCATGGCCCAGTACTAAGACAGCTTGAACACTCCACTAAACGTGAATAATACATACTAATACACACAGACGTGTCATGTCTATGATTAATCAAGTATAAAAGCATGGACGAATGTAGGGGCGTCCCTGCATCATGGTGGTACATAGTTGACCCCAAAAGAAGGCATGTTGTCAATTAAAGGTCACAAATGACAGCCTAGATGTAATGATTTGGGACACATGTGAAACGCTGATGTGTGGGATTCCATACTATCTTTGACACACTGAAATAGCATTTCGAAGAAGTAACACCCTAAACAGCCTCTGTACACAGGTGACACACCCACCATCTATTTTCAAATTATGAAATTGTTAGCACTGCATGTTGCACTTACACTTGTCAGAGTGATGTGCCTGTAACATGCACTCAGGTAATGTGTGTTGGAATGAATGTATTTGCACATGCTGTGCCTGTGGTAATTTTGTACTGTCCCATGATTGCTAAGGACTGTGAAAATATGAAGTGCTCATGTGAAGAAATTGTCAATGATAGTGTTCCTACGGGCTATTCCTGCTGCGGCTGCATTGGAGTGTGGTCCACCTGCCTCATCTTCCTCATCATCGGCTGGTGTATCTGGCACTTGTATCCATGGGGCATTGGTGCGTACACATATGTTGTGCAACACACAACATGCAACAATCATCTTGCAAACGATGTCTGGGCTGTACAGGAGCCTTCCACCTGTGATGTCTAGTCACTTGAAAAGTGACTTTAACACGCCAAATGTGCGTTTCACGACGCCCCTGGTGCGTTTGTGGGCCGCATTGTACTGTCTCTGGGCCTGTGTGTTCGGGACTCGGAGGCGTGTCATCATCCAAGGGCAGAGTGCATATCCTTGATCACCTGTGACAGTGCATGGTGTGTTGGCAGGCTCACTGGTTCATTGGTGTGTGATATACACAGTGTTCGGACTCAGTTACGTTCACTACACTGGCTTCCTGTCGAAACTCGCCTGAAATTTAAAATGCTGTCAATTGCTCAACGGGCCCTTTATGGTCTCCGCCCTATCTATTTGCAGAAGAGATTTGCTTTCTACATACCAGGGAGACAGTTGCCTTCGTCTTCTCAGCTGCTGATGCAGACTCCGAAGTTTAAGCGCCAGCGACTGGGGGGAAAGCTGGTTTGGCCTGGAATATGCTGACCTTAGCCTTGCGTGCCATCCAGGATCCTCTGCTGTTTAAGAATACCTTAAAAACCCTGCTGTTTTAATTGGTTAACTGTGCATTTTCTTCCTTTTGGATGTAAGCGCCGGGACACTTCCGAGTAGCTGTGCGCTGTACAAATTAAAATAACATAACATATATCTTGGCACGGGCTCCCGGAAGCCCTAAGAATGGAACCATGTGAAACAAAATTTAGAAAAAATCTAAAAAAAATGGCTATTCTCCTCTGCATCTTAAAGTGAATGATAGCGACAGGACTGTGTCTGTATGTACCTCAGGGACGATTCTATGGCCGTCTCTGACTAGCGAGTCCGTTCAGCGCGGGGACACCCAGGTGGGGTAACTATGCGCTTTAGAAATGTGTGACTTAGTTATTCCTGTTTGACATGTACTGCTTGTGGAAAATGAGTGGCATCAATGTGTATTACGTAGCCTCACTGCTGCTCCTCCCTCCACCATGCTTATTTACTATTGTGCACAGCGCGGTTGCATCACTTGCACTCCTACGGCACATCATTGTAATGCCTGTCTGAGCGTGTCCACAAACCTGACAGCGACATTGTGATGTTGTGCCTTGAAGGTGGGCGGCCATGTGTGTGTAGACCTATGGTAAGGATATGTATGATCCCGGACCCCGAGCGGGCTTGCGCTCCTTCATTTATCCCTGCGGCCGAGCTCGCACTCCGCGAGCTTGCTACATTGCAACATTGTCCATTGCGGGACGGGTGGCACTGACACTATAATAGAGACACACGCATTAGTTATTTCCTTGGCAAGGCCAAAACCTAACCACTCCCAGGGCCCCGGGTTGATTAACCACACCCCTACACTGGACTGTCCTACACCAACCCACTTTGCTTACGCTTACCGGGGGGTACGACACAGCTACATGTCCCAGGTCTTCCCCACTGCCTGAGGTGGCATGGCTGCGTCCGCTGTATACAGCACACTGGTATGTGGTAGGGCCTGGGGCCTTCATGCATACATAAAGACCACACAGACACACTTCGATAGTTTGTGGACCTGGCTACTGGCACGTGCGCCCAGCTGCTTTTATTGACAGGGTCACATGTCCAGTGACTCCTGTGCTGGATAGGTGTGGGGTGAGTGTAAGTCAGCCCTCAGAGAGTGGTTGGTGCTGGCAACAACTACAACAGTGATCAGACAATCAGAAGTTCAAAGTTCAAACAGCAGGGGTCCATGACTTGAGCTGCACAGAGTTAGCGGCCCAGGATGCACTGCGGCCGGCACAGGCACACCGCCATGGGATGGTGACTTGCGGTGCACTGAGGTAGGGCCACGAGAGCTGAGCAGGTCCTCGTCGATGTCCAAGGAGAATGTCGCAGAGTGTTTCGGGGGACAGTGGAAGGTGTTCTTCCAGGGCCCGATGCAGAGGGCAGAACCAAGCAGAAACAGGCAATATGGAGGAGATGAATGCTACAGACTCATTCTTAACACTAAGTCAGTATCAGCTACATGATGATGGAGATAAACCCCAAGCCATATACTCAGATGCCACCAAAGTTCAACCAGAGAGTGTCCATGAATTTCGGGGCACAGAGTTAGTGGCACCAAAGCTGAAAGTGTATGCAGTCTGTGATGAGGCCTGTACAATGATATAAACTCTGCCATAAATAAATCAAGACTCAGTTCACATGTGTGACCTACTTGACCGCAGTGTAGGCCGGAGGCAGCGGTCAGCAGGGGCCCACAGCCACGTGTCTTTGGCTTGTGATGCACAGTGTTAGTGGCACCACAGCAGTTGTTGGTAGTGTTCAATCACCTCCATAACAATGATCCTTTTTGCCTCCGGACTGAACTGAGTCTACCTCTTATGCCTCTCCTTGCGTACAATGAAATGAACTCGGCCATTGCTAAATCAAGACTCAGTTCCAAATGTGTGACCTACTTGACAGCAGTTTAGGCCTAAGGCAGTAGCCAGCAAGGGACCACAGACATGTGTTGTTGGAATGCTATACACAGAGTTGGTGGCACCACTTCGAGGGAGTACAGTGATATCAAATGTCCCATTAACATATGAACTCGGCCATCATGATATCAATACTCAGTTCCAAATGTGTGACCTACTAGACCTCAGTGTAGGCCGGAGGCAGCAGTGGAGTACGTCAACGAGAACGGAGTGCTGGGGGCCTGTGTCGCAGATGCTAGAGATGGTCTTAGGAGGCTGTCATGGTCACGGGCCTTGGGCTTGGAGCCTGCACCGGCACGTGGTGGGCCCTCTTTGACACACGCCAGTGTAGGCAGGTGAGCAGTGAGGCCTGGGTGTGCAGGGGCAGGCAAGACGGGTCTGGGGACCAGCAGTCTGGGGTGCAGCAGGCGCAGCGCACACGATTGCAGGCAACACCGCTCACGGCGTCAGCCTCGTGGCGGGATGAGAGGCGCCTCCATGGCAGACACATTGGCCATTCCAGAAGAGAACAACAACCAGCGCTATGGGATTTTTATTCACACCCCTACGCTGGCCAGGCATATGCCGGGCCAGCCCACTCTGCTCACGCTTACAGGGGGAGACATAACAAGCTTCATTTCTGCGATCTTCCACACTGGCTGAGGTAACATGGTTGCCCCACTGTCCACTACAGTCCAAACACCAGCAGTGTATGTCGACATGGATATGTCTGTGTCTGCATACTGCAGTCTGGCCAGCACATTCACGCCACATATGGCATTGTGTACATTCTCATTCATGGGTCACTTGCCTCCTTCGCACATGCCTGGTTCCCACCTCTCCCCATAACCTGCTATTGTGTGGCGGAGTTGCCATGCTGGTGATGGCTTATGTATAGCCCAGGTTACCACAGTAAGTTGTGCTGTTGTGTCTGGTAGGTGGGCATGTTGTTTGGCATGTTGTATGTTAGTTTGTAACGTGTGCATTTCCAGAGTTGTGAGTTGCATGATTGTGGAGTTGAGGTGTGTGGTGTGTTCATTTGGTACTCACCAACGAGCAGTGCATTTCCATAGGTGCCATCCTAGAAGCGCTGGTTGATGATGGACTGTCGGAAAATGAAGGAATCATGCACACTGCCTGGGTAGTTGACGACAACATTGGTGAAGTGTCCCCGGTGGTCCACCATTGCCTGCACATTGATGGAATGCATGTGCTTTCTGTTGCGGTAATTATGTGCTTTGTCGGCAGGGGGTACAAGTAGGACATGTGGGCAGTCGATTGTCCCCAACACATGCGGGAAGCCAGCTATCGCGTAGAAGCCTTGCTTGGTCTCCAGCTGTTCCTGCGCAATGTGGGGAAAGTGAGGGTGCTAGGGTACCAAGCTGATGATGGCATCCAAGACAGTTGTGATGAACTTTGATAGGGCTGGCTGTGAGACTACTCCGACTCTGGCAGTTGATGGTTGGAAGGTACCAGAGCCCAACAGATGCAGCACAGCCAGCAGCTTTGTCTGCGGATGGATGTTGGTTGTCCGCTGTGTTGGCACCGCCAGCCTGTGGGCAATTATGGTCAAGATGCGGAGCATGGTTGTCCTTTTAAGCCAGTAGTGGGCAATGACATCCTCTGGTGTTAAGTCTGTGAGTCTGGTGCGTTTTCTGAAGGTTCGCTGTCTTTGTCTGCACTGCCTCTGTGGTAGTCCAGGGGGGTGGGGGAGGGATCTGGGGGGTGTGGGTGGCAGGCCTGGGGGTGGTGGCATTGGGTGTTGTGGCCCTCTTGGGGCTCCGTGCTGCATGATCATTAGCTCCATGGCATCTGTTGTTCTTCAGGTGTGGGTCTGGGCTGGGCTCCCTTTTATGGTGCAGGTTGTTGTCCGACTTGACACCAGGTAGGAGCAGGTGATAAATCCCTGCTGCTAACGCGCCTTATTGCCTGTTTTGGGATCTTATCACCGATCTGGCTGTTCGTTGAGAATGTTGTGGAGTGGTGTTGTTGCAGCTTTTTGCACGGGAACGCCTACTCTGCATCTCATTAGCGTTAGTTGCCCGTGTCATCTATGGTGATGTTTTTTGCGGCTGCTATTGCAGGAAAACTGGTGATATTGGATGTTAGCATCAGCTTGTGAATAGGGCGGTAAATATATCGCCACTTTGGCTGCGATAAAGTGCCGCTAACTCCACGATAAATCCTTGAGAATATGCCCCTGAGTCTGGTGACAGAAGCAGCTTAGACCCAAATCAGCAAAACCTAAAAGCATGGGCACCTTGTTTCAGATATTCAGCACCTGACTGGTCTTACTTTGTGAACACTGCTTTGAATGTCACATTGGAAGACTTGTGCAAAATGAACCCTGAACTATTTAGGCCTCCTTTGAAAATAAAATAAAATAGAACAGAGAAAAACAGAGGAAAAAAATAAAGAAAATATGAGACTGAATGACAGGCCGAAAGAAACCTGAACTGTGCTTCTTCGAGAATATTATTTTAGTTTGTTATTTTAAAGAAGAATAACCTAGGCCCGAGCTGAAACTTATAGAAGCATAGGGATAACATTTTAGAAGAACACAAAGTAGGAGTAAGGATTGTATGTATAGACATTTATGAAGAAATAAGAAATAATTGCACTAAAGAAACTATTCACTAAAACTTCATCACCAGCTATTTAACCAAGTGCTTTGAACTGACTCAGAGGATGTGCTGCATTAGAAATAAATGTAAATATATTATGGGTTCAAATATCATAATAGCAAAAATAATGATCTCAAAAGCACTAATAGGATTTTACTTAACATCAGAGTTTAAAGACAAGAACGTTACCAATTTGCATATTAAAATACTAGAGAAGATCCCTTTAGTTATTCATTTGTGAGCTACAAGAAAGATGACGATTCTACTATTGTCTATTCTAAGTAAGAACAAGAATACTCTATGCAATGAACACAAAAGATTGCTATGTCTGCGCACACTTACCTGCATCAGTGCCAGAAAAGGTTACCTACTATAGCATGCCTTTATCCTTTGCAGTATTTTATTATCATTAGTTTATAGGAGAGGGCATTTTGAGTACCTTTAATCTAATCATGAATTAATACTTTTCCAGGTCCCACTAATAGAAAGAATGAACTGAGACTCACAAGCAAAAGTAATAGATACAGTATGGTATTACTTCTTTCCCCATAGACCTCTAGATAGCATAGACAACCTAACCTGTTCAATACGGCCCATGGAGTAGATTTATATAACGGCTTTAGAAGAAAGATACACTAACATGACTGGAGCTACGGACAGAAAGTCAATTTTTTGTTGAAAGGAGAGTGTCTAAATCCGTCATTAATTATTCTTTGTGTTGTATAGTCTCTGATTAGTTCTTGTTACTTATTAATTTTCACATTCAAAAATGGGAGTCTTGCATTTCATTTCTATCCAAATGTTTATTTATTGAATTTCATCACTAGTAGTCAACTGAGCCCTTTCGTCCAAAAGGACATAATCAGGGCTCTTAATCACAATAATGTTTAGCAAGCTCATTTCAATCCTCCAATTAGTCTAGTTGGGTGTGGGACATTATAAAGTTGTATAAGGCTTCATGTCCCCAAAGGTTTCATTCTGCCTATCTCCACACTCTGACTGAATTGCCCACTTTGACATGAGGTGAGCAGTGGAGAGTAGGTCTTGATGGACAGAGTGTGGAGATAGGCAGGGTAGAGGATGTAGCCTTACGGCTAGAGCGGTCGACCTTGAAGCTGGGGAACGAGTCTCAACAACGACGCTCAGCATCCAGCGTTTCTGGGCAAATCACTTAATCTCCCTGTGCTTAACAAAAATGAATGTGTTCATCTGTAATGAAACTACTGCTCATGTAAAGCACAGGCGCGGTGCATCCATTGGGGCGTTGGGGCATAGCCCCCCCGCCGGCAGCTCCCTCGGCATCTCTGAACTTAAGTAATCTGAATCAGTTTACTTAAGTTCCAAGACGCCGAGGGAGAACTGACAATTATGTCAGTCAGCATGACGTCGGACCGCCCACCCCCTTCAGAGCCTGAAGGGGGTGGGCGGTCCTCGTCATGTTGACTGACATGATTGTCAGACCAGGGGCACCAGGCAGCAGCAAAACACAAGTGCGCATGAGTGGGGAAGGTCGGCAAATTTTTGCACCATGCCCAGTCATGCGCACTAGTGTCTGCTCTGGCTGGGCATGCCCATTAGGAGAGCGAGGGTTGAGCAAAGGCTCAAACCTCGGTCTCCTAATGGGCAGGTGGGCGAGTAGTAACAGTGCCCTAAACCAAAAACAATCCTGTAGATAGCTACAGGATTAAGACCCATAGACCACATTGGGATCAGGGTAGGAATTTATAAAGTGTAAACAATGTCCCAACTGGTATATTTTTTGGGGGGGGGGGTTTGGTTTTTAAAAGCAGTTTATTGATAATACAAAATGTACACTGCCATTTGCCTACAACCCGGAGGCCGGCGGTAATCTCACGAGGATCATTTGACACAGCTTTTTGCCAACGACCTCTGGGGCAGGCAGCGTGACATACCCTGTATCAAGATGCAAAAATAGGTCAATGTACATAAACAAAATGTGATAATAGTTTTTAGTAATGACACACCCCCCCCTAGTGCCGACCCCCCTTGTCGTTCCAGAGTCCAATCATATTGTTCACCATATGCAGATGCATTCTCATAATATCGTGGAAGCCCTATCACTAAAGGTCAGTGCTATTCTGGTGCAAACGTCCCGCCATACAAATATACCCGCATGGAACTCCAACCCCCCCCTCGCACAGTCTGGATCAGCGATATTCTACATTTCAGTGCCTATGTGGTCTGATAATCCACGTCTCCCATCTGCAACCAGTCAGCAAAGGGGGCCCATATATCCTCAGGTCTGGATCTACTTGACATCTGTTCCCAGAAGATCTCTAACTGGTCCATACAATATGTTACAGCTCTAATCCAATCCGCCACCGCGGGTGGTCGTTGCTTTCTCCAGTGTATCGCAACCTGCCTTTTAGCTATCAGCAGCAGCATTGCAGTGAGTCTGCGGTGTAACACCGGAACGTCTCGCACATACCCCAACAAGGCAAGCATCACAGATTTATCTACAGTGCATCCCGTTATGTTCCCAATATGTTTAAATATATCCAACCAGTAACGTGCCACTGGAGGACAGTACCAGGCCATATGTGTAAATGTAGCATCCTGCGTCCAGCAATACCAACATTTGGTATCTGTCTGGATCCCCATACGGTGCATTTGTGTCGGAGTACGGTATAGGCAGTGTAGGTAATTGAAATGTATGAGCCTAAGCCGGTAGTTGGGTGATAAGTATTCTAGCTGGGTGCAACAGTACTGCCATTGCCCTTCGGTTATAGTCAGATCAGCTTCCTCCTCCCGTGCCTCCCGGGATCTGGTGCGAGTGAGTGGGGTCTCCCTCTGTGTTATGCTGTAGATGCGTGTGATAAGCTTTCGGGGCGATGGGTTTGACAGCACGTTTTCCAGTGCGGGCAACATAGGGGGCTCACTCGGGAATTCCTTATGTGTAGCTTTGCAAGCTGCCCGCAACTGGTAGTAAAGAAACATATGAGGCAGTTGGGGCCTGTGAATTGCACATTTCATGCATCGTTAAAAATTCTCCGGCTGGGTACATGTCACTACCCTTGCGTAGCTCGTGCGCGTTTGCCCATATCGAGATAGCTTTATCTAAAAGGGGACGGAGGCGTGGGTTGCCGCTCAGAGACATGGACGGAGCATAGAGCACCTCCAGGTGTGCCCTCTTCGCGACATTTGTCCAAGCCCAACGTACACTCTCAACGGTATCAATGTCTTGTCGTGGGCGTTTGTAAGATTGGAATATGGCCATGTTTAGAGGAAGTGGTGCAACCCTATCAATTTCTATCGCCACATGGGGCTGAAACGGAGTAGGATGCTGCCAAAAGTGTAAAAACTGAGCCTGCGCGCTGTATACATAAAGTTCAAAATCTGGAGCACCCAGACCTCCCTGCGAAAAAGGTAGAGTTAGTACCATCCATGAGACTCGGGGCTGTTTGCCAGCCCACGCCAGGTCCAGAATGTTGGTGCGTAACCACTTGAAAAAATGCAGATTAAGCGGCATAGGGATGTTTACAAACATATAAAGTAATTTGGGAAGGATTACCATCTTTGTGATGGCTATGCGTCCCGTCAGGGAGAAGGGGAGAAGTTTCCACCTTGCTATTTTACCCTCCAGCCAATCCATGACTCTGCCATAGTTTGCCGTCCATAGGTCCTGCTTCGTTCTGCTGATGTAAATACACAGATATAGCACTTCACTTTCCGCCCATTGTTTCGGAAACTCCGATTCAAAAGGTGCGGTTTCATCAGTCAGTGGCATCATAGTGGACTTAGCCCAATTTATCTGAACTCCCGTTAGCCTGGTTCAGTGGCAATCGCGAATAGCAAGGGAGACAGCGGGCAACCCTGCCTCTAGTAATGGGGAAGGGCTGAGATATCTGGCCATTGACCCGGGCTCTAGCCATTGGTCCAGTGTAAAGGACCTGGATCTGCCTGATAAAGAGCGGGCTAAAGCACATGCGAGAGAATAACGCAAAGAGGAACTGCCACTCTAAGGAGTCGAATGCTTTTGTGGCGTCAAGCAGGGCTGCCGAGGCTTGCACGTGTGGCGCTAAATACCGAAGATGGTACGTAGGTTATGTGCCGTGGAGCGGCCCGGTCTGAAACCTGACTGGTCCGGCAACGCAATTTGCGGCAGCATGGGCTGAAGCCTGTTTGCTATTAATATGGCATAAATCTTTACATCTAGATTAATGAGGGAAAGAGGACGGTACGAGTCTGCCTTGGTGGGGTCCTTTTCTGGCTTCAGGAGGGTGATAATAGTCGCTTCGCGCAATGTAGGTGGCAGTTTCCCAGTCTCCATGGCCTCCAGGTACATCTGCAGCAACCGGGGTGCCAATATGTCAACATATTCCTTATAGAAGGCTGACATCAGACCATCTGCCCCCGGGGCTTTGTTCCCCGGCATGGCCCCAATTACTTGCCTCACATCTTCAACTGTGATGGGCAGCTCCTTGTATTTACGGGCGCCATCATTAAACCATGCAAGCCCTATTTCATCTAAATAGTCCGTTATATCCGTCTGTGACGGAGCCACCTGGGAGGTGTACAACTCGGAATAATAATGAGCAAATTCCTCCAAAATATCAGGAGGGGCACGGAGTACCGTTCCCTCTGCCGCATGGAGTAAGGAAATAAATGTGGCACCCCTAGGTTTACCAAGCAGGCTGGCCAGTGTTTTGCCAGGTCTATCGCTTTCACCATAGCACCTGGCTTGTGCATATTTGTGTAAATACGCTGTCTCTCTCTTGGCCTCGCATTGATATTTGGTAAGTTTAGTCCGTATAGTAGCAACCGTATCTTGTGATGGGCTACCCATCTGCTGCCGCTCGAGCTCGCCAATCTCTCGCTCTAGGCGCCCTAGCGTGCTGCGGATATCACGCAGTACTCCCGTTTTCAGTGTGATACAGTCCCCCCTCACTACCGCCTAGAAAGCTGCCCATAGTACCCCAGGTGAGTCTACCGAGCCCTCGTTTAGCGCAAAGTAACCCTCAATCCAGTCGCGAAGTTCCTCCCGAAAGACCTGATCTCGTAAAGCTCCCGAAGGGAACCGCCAAGAAAAAGGTTGCGTGAACGCTGGGAGGAGACAGATCTTTATCTGTGCCGGGGCATGATCTGACAGGGTACGGGAAAGATGCATCGCATCTTCTAGCCAAGCGTGGAGATCATTAGAGAGCAATCAATAATTGAGCCGGGACCAGGCGTTTCTATGGTGCGTGATACATGTCCCCTCCCTACTGGTTGGGTGTGTGGCCCTCCATGAATCAATCAGATAGAGATCTGTCATGATCTCATGGAGGAGTTCTGCTGCCTTCGGATGATGTGCACGGGAAGTCCCTTGTCTGTCTAGATCAGTGGACAGGGTTACATTGAAGTCCCCGCCCCACATTATAGCGGTGTGTCCAAGCTTTTTTAGCTCATGCCATATGTGTTGGAAGAATTCCGGACTATCAGTATTAGGGCCATACGTGTTCACCAGGGCTACGGACGTGTTACAGAGCGATCCTTCCAATATTATGTACCATCCGTCTCGTGTTGTGCGTGCGCCCGTGCAGACCTTTGCGTATCAATATGGAGACCCCTCTAGAATAATTGGAATAGCCAGCAGCAACTACAACCTCCCAACGTCTATTTCTGAGTGTATTCGCTGCCGAACCAATGAGGTGGGTTTCCTGTAAAAAGCAAATATCTACTCCATGTCTCGTGAGGTAAGAGTGTATGAGTCTGGTTTTCCTACGGTCGTTAAGAACTCGCACATTACATGTAAGACATTTTAGTGTGGTTACTGTGTTTGATCTAGCCATCGCAGACAATGAAGTGTCAATAGTAAATCATATTCAGTTGAAACAGTGCAGCACCTCCTGTTATTACAGCACCTGTTAACAAGCATCCACGCTGTGGTATTGCAGGACGGCACAACCATATCACATATTCACATATCAAATGACCTGCGTGTGTCCTCCGATATTGTAACCAACCCCTGAACGACAGTATCTGCTTCCTGAACATCCCTCTTCTCCTCCCCCCTCCCACACCAACCCCCCAATCAGGTTGTGAAGCCCTCCCATACTTGTCCCCAAACCAAAATATAAAACCAAACATGGGGAATCATCCCAGTGGGTACGTTGGGTTACTGGCATCAACCCCTGCACTTGTGGCAGGGTGGCCAAGCTGCAACTGGCGCATAAGTGCTCGCTCCCCTCGCCCACAAACCAAATTATCGTAGAACTTTTCAGGGCAGCCCTCGGTTCAGAATATATAGTTCGCCACACATATCGCTCCAGGGCGGTTCTCTTACCCCGAACTTGCTAGCTCTGCACCGCAATCAGCCACGTCAGCTATCAGCTCCGCCAGTAGCCTCCGCTGGTAGTCCAACTTTAGTCATTATCACCAAGTCTGTCTTGCGAATTAGCCTCAGCTTGCGTTTTCTGCAGTTTGTGATCTTTGGCCATCTGCTTCGCGAATGTAAAGGCGGCTTTGGCGTCGGTGAAAAAGGGGGGTTTCCCAGGCCCCTGCACTCTCAGCTTGGCCGGGTAAATCAGAGCATATTTGGTTCCGATTTGTTGGAAAATCTTCTTTGCAGGAATAAACTCCCTCCTTGCCGCCTGGACCTGTAAGGTAAAATCTGGGTACAATGCAATCTCATTCCCTTTGTATTGAATAGCGCTTTTTTCACGTGCAAGACAGAGTATAATATCACGGTCTCTGTAATTTAATACTCTCGCCAGGATTGGCCTTGCGGGAGCGCCTGGCTTAGGCCGCGGGCCCAGTGTTCTATGCGCTCGCTCTATAAGGAACATGGGTGATAGACCATGGCCGAAGAGATCCTTCATCATGCCTTCTACAAAAAGCTCCATGTTCGAGATGTCTGTAGATTCCGCCACGCCTGTAATACGTATGTTATTTCTGCACGAGCGCGCTTCCAAATCCTCATTCTTTTGGTGTATGAGCTCCAGAACCTTATCCATACCTCTCACCTTCTTTTCCAACTCCGTCTGTCCCTCCTCTGTCTCCGTTACTCTCGTCTCAAGGAAGCTCACCCGGCCTTCCTGTTTATCCATGCGCTGGGTGATTTTATTCATCCGGTCAGCCAAGGCATCCATTTTGGAGACTATGCCTTTCAGCCCGTTCTTCAGCTCCAGGAACATTGCCCTGACATCACCCGCAGGCAACCGGCTCACCGCGCCCCCATCTGTCTGACTACGATCTCCTTCCTCAGCATCAGCGGATTTATTACCTTTTTTCCCCTCCTCAAAGTTGATGCGGAGCTGATGCGTGTCTGGTTTCCCCATGGCACCACAAATTCAGGCACCGCAATATTAACTGGTCCGGCCGGGCAGACACACCAGCCACCAATGCAGGAAGCGCTGCAGAGCACAGCCTCGGTAATGTACAGATAATTCGGGCGCCACACTACTCAACGCAGCCTCTCCTGCTTCCTACAGGCAATATATTTCAATGAGGGGAGCATGCAACTCGTGTCCGGCAGGGTGGCAGAAGGATCTCTCCGTTCAAACAGTGTCACAGGGCCCAATTGTACAACCAATGTCATGCCAATGTCGAGCTAGCCCGCGCTTTGAGTCCAGGTGCGTGGGCTGTCTTCAGCCATCTCCCACCGCAGTTGTCCAGTGAATCTCCTGGGGAGGGGGTCGAGCCTCCTCCGACTCCCCGGGGCGCAAGTAGTGGAAGCGTCTCCAGTTGGGCATCTACACAGCCCGCCGCATCTCTTTCTACCCCCGGCTGGGCTCCCACAGGCGTAGTCTCTTGCTCTGATCTCCTTGACCAGGCCATGTCGCCCCAACAAAATGGCGGCCCGACCGGGACCTTCTTACTGTCCAGCGAGGCGGCGCTAATGGTGCAGCCCACAGGCCCGAGCAGACAGCGCTCCTCCAGCCTTGTCACCTGCCTACCTCCTTATGGTCCTGTGGCAGCCTTCCGGAGTTGTGCCGCAAGTGGGGACCTCCCGTCCGGGGCGGGCGCTCCTTCACACCCCTGCAGCGAGTACAGGCTCCCCAGCCGTATCTTCAGCACCCCGGGGGGGTCGCGCAGCGCCCACCCGCCGCGCCCGCGATGGTCGGGCAGGTACAGCGGGCTCCGGTCGCCCCTCCCCCGGTATCGCGGTCAGTCTCGACCTGCTGATGTGTCCGCCCACCAGGGCCACCGGCAATCGAGGCCCTGGCTTCGCAGCCGTCCACAGGCCGCAGTCTCGCTTTCAGGGCTGGCCGCCGGCACGATGTTTCCGGAGCCAGGGTGGATCACCAAAATTCCCCTGCGGGTGCAAGGGGCTGCCCGCACACTAGTCACGGGCTGAGGAGGTGCACATCAGCCAAATGGATGGGCTAAGCCATGCCCCATGTCCCAACTGGTATTAATGGATAGACAATTACATATGTATGCCAAAGGCATTACGCGAACAGAGATAAGGAGACTCAGACAATTTTCAAATGTGCTCATAGCATCATATATTTTGAGAAACAAGTGTACAATATACACAGCAAAAACCATATGGCTCTCATAACAATGTAAAAGTTTGTCAGTTTAGAAAGAATGATTCAAATAGAGCCAGGTCGGGGATGCGCCATTAAATGAGCTGAGCCGTCGACGACGTTTCGATTCTTGTTAATCAGGATCATCTTCAGGACAGCGTTGCGTTAGGAGAACCGGTGCTGTGTGAATCGTGTGTGGGCATCCTGATGGATCAAGGGTATGCCGGTACCGAGGTACATAGGAGGAGGAACCATGATGTCTGACCTGAATGGAAAGGCTCGACCTTGCGCGATGCCAGCTACAATCGAATCGGACAACACGATTCGATTGTATCCGGCATCACGCACACGCAGGTGGCGTGCTCCGATGACCTCGCTGATTCAGCCAGCTCCAGGCCTGATTGACTCGTGGACCTTTACCCCGCCCAGGCAACTGACACCCTGGTTACCAAGGACGCATCCGTCAAGGTCGATCCATATGGTTTTTGCTTCAATTCACTCTATATATTGTACACTTGCACTTCATGCGCCGTTCTAGCTGATCACACTTGTCACTTGCGTCGCCACCCGTATGTCACTGCCACATACCTTGCACCAAGTCCAATTCGGGTTGTTTTGTTATTAATTTTGTACAGTGCTGCTACAACTGTGTTTCTTCCCTTGTTTCTCAAAATATATGATGCTATGAGCACTTTTGCAAATTGTCTGAGTCTCCTAATCTCTGTTCGCGTAATGCCTTTGGCATACATATGTCATTGTCTATCCATTAATACCAGTTGGGACATTGTTTAAACTAAACCAATCCTGGCACTGCTGGCAATGCCAGAATTGGCTGAGAGGGGTTGCCAGTCCACTCCAGTGCCGTTCGTGAAGGCGCCAAGGGGAGCAGAGATGGCGCGGACTGGCTGAGGTAAGTTTTCTGTTTTATAATAAATACGTAAGAGATGTTTAGCTCCGTGGAAACAGTAAATCATTGCACAACATTAGAAGCATGTCACATGATAAATTGGGCTGCAAACAGATAGGAGCTTGTGCTGTGAAAGGGCAAACCCATTTACAACCCAATTGTCTCCCAGGCAGCAGCAGCATGTGGAGTCAATGTGAGCAACTCTCCCTGCAGCCTCCAGGTGACTGTGCAGTGCTCGTGAAACAGCCCATGGACACGGGAGATCACATATTTAATTAAATTAGCTTTAGCGCAAATACGTGCAAAATCGACACTGCACATTTTTGTTGGGTCTTTTAAACCCGGCAAGATGGTTCGACAGGTGTGTCTGTCACGTTCAGCGCTTAGAAACACCAGATGTGCGGTAGGAAGAGCTATGTTAAAACTATAATTACTAAGTTTGCCTCTGTCCACATTTTAAAATAATTGTGCATCTAAAAAACGCAGGTCCAGGTTTATGAACACATTAAAGATATGACTCTTCAGGTTCATATGAAGTAGTCGACATGTTACCTTGCTATTAAAAGCGTTGTCTGTATATAAAAAAAATCAAATGCAGTTTCCAGTTTATTATTATTTTACTGTGTACCCAATAAAAAAAACTGAACAAACGGATCATACTCTATTCTCGGAAAATCGTTAGCTCCTTTTATTGTGGAAACGATGTAAGCAGAAACGTATTGCATAGACAGTTTGCCCGTTTTTTTGTTTTATTTTATGTCCTGGTGAAAAACTTTAGTTTCTAGAAGGCATTTCTTTATGCTCTTTTCTGTATACTTATACAATATTGCTCAGCGTTGAAGGGGCTCTTGTGAGTATGCCACTCGGGGAGGTGGTGGTTAATGGTGCTAAATGACAATATTGAAGCCCTCACCTCACAATCACCTCAGAGGGCAATGCTTCAGCATACACCCACCTTGGACAAGGGTGAAGCGGACCCAGGCTGGTCCGCTCAGGGGGCAGAGGTGCGCCTGAGTGGGTCTTTGATGCTCGCTCGCCATAGGAACTGAAACGTATATGCCTCACCACTTTCAAATATCACCAGCCACCCCTGGTAATGTGCTCTGATACCTGATATTTTCGGGTCTAGTTTGCGCTATATAAAACACTAAAAAAAAAAACAAAGCAGAAGCAGCAACCACAGACCAACCCAACAAAGCATCAACAGAAAAGGGGCCGTATTCCTCCTGGCAGTTCTTATAGCTCTTCTTCCTGGTTGGTTCAGGGTCAGGGCCCGATATTTATTCCACATTTTCCTTTGAAGTTGGTACAAACATAGATCCTCTGGCACACATACAGCAGTTCTGCCTGGCTAAGGCCAGGTTCGCTACAGGAGGTTGAGTCAGCTTTGTAAAAGGCAGCCACAATTAATTCAGGTGCAAGCAGCAACTTCTCCCACTAATCTAAATGCAGCGAGGTACTAGACCTTGGTGACCTGATCTGAATAGTCAGCAAGGCTATGAGTCACGCAGGAAGGGTAAGACAACCTCAACCCCCCTCTTGTATCTGTCTAGTGTGAAGGCATAACCCCAGCTCCTGTCACTCAAAACCAAGATAGTGAATGCACAAATGACAGAGGCCCACTGGGTGGTTAAGCAAGCACTTTTCAAACATGCAATATAAAAATCTCTTTACTAAAAGATGTATTTTTAAATTATGAGTTCAGAAAGCCTAAACTCCCTTTCTCTATCTTGTTGCATCAGAAAGTTACGCTTGTAAGATGTTACAAGGCATCCCCCATGTTACCCTATGGGACAGACAGTCTTTCAATAGTAAAAATGAAATGCACAGTATTTCACTATCAGGACATGTAAAACACACCAGCAATGTCCTACCTTTCCTATTGTTAGGATTGGGTTCCAGTCCTCTCTCTTTGACCATGGTCGACCATCACATGGTTTGCCTGGATGAGAATATAAGCAAGTCCTACCTTCCTTTCTTTGCTTGTAATTGTGAATGTGTGGGTTCCTGGTTCCAGTGATTTGGTTTTTCTTGCAGTTCTCTCACAGGCTTGTGAGTGCTTCTCTGCTCCTTTTCTTATCCCGTTTTTGTTTCTGCCAGAAATCCTTTGTGTTAATTTTTGCCCTTCCCCTTCCCTGCTGGTCGTTTCTTATAGTTCAGCCTTAGTTTAGTTAGGCATCCCTTCCCTGGTTTCCCAATTTTTCCAGTGCCCGTTTTTGTACTGTTGGGGGGGTCTTGGGGCTCCAATTCCCCTGCCTTGTAGGACTTAGTGGTCACTCCACTTGGAGCAAGTGTAGAGCATAGAAAACGCGATAAGAAAACGAGTGTTTTCTTCATTTTCTTCCGCGTTTTGTGCACCCGCTCCACATCGTTTTGTAGGCGGAATGACGTTTTGGGTCATTACGCGATGGAGCTTCTAGCCAAGTCGGCTTTGTTTTGCTTTGGGGACGAGCCGAAGCTCTTTCTATAAACTGATGCAATAAGGGGGTTTTTTATGCCCTACAAAGGCTTTTATCCCCTTTATCCCGAATTAAGACACCCTTATCCTTAGAACACTGTATTTTTTGTGTTCGTTCTGGTCTAGCTTCCAAGAGGTGTTATCTTGGATTTTGACTATTGCTACTGACCAATTCATCTCCACGAAGCTAAGCCTGCATACCTGCCTGGTAAGAGTAAACATTGTGTGGTGGGACATGGTCATTGAGACAAAGAAGGAGGGGCATTGGATTGAGTGGTTATTTATATTGTGTGTTTGTCCTTTAGGTGCAGAAGCGTGGAGGCTGGAGTAGTGATTCAATCGACATTTTTGGGTGGAAATAGACGTGGTGTCTTGGGATATTCCACCCCCTTTTCTGGGTCACCTGCATACTCATAGTTTGTTCTGTTGTGAGTGGCAGTTGGGCTAGAGAAGAGGACTGGACCATACTCCGTTCCTGCAGTGTATGGGCTGAGTGGACGGAACTCAACAGAATTACAAGCCCAGGTTCAGGACCTGCGACAGGAGAATGCAGGTCTTAAACAGGAAATAGGTGGGGTGAGAGGGCCTTTAACCATGGAAGAAAAGAAGCGGAGGAGGGATTTGAATCTTTGTTTGTACTGTGGACAAGGAGGCCATTATGCAAGGGAATGCCCTGTGAAGCCTTCCGGAGTTGGGTATGGCAAGAAGGTGGCATGTACTCAGGGGAATGGTCGCCAGGTTGAGACAGCGGAATTGAAAGGAAAGTATGAAGTAATGGGGGTTCTGGACCAGGTGCCAAGGCATTTCATTATAACCGCTCATCTCTTGCTCTCTGTAAATAACCGAGTGCCTGTGTCTGTTCTTTTGGACTCATGTGCTACAGGTAACTTTATTGATATTACTCTGGCCGACAAATTGTTGATTCCTTGTCGAGAGAAAGAACAGCCAGAGCCGGTAAAGGCTATTGATGGGACAGAATTAACATCGGGCTATATCACTCGCCAGACTGAACCCCTAGGATTGTTGTGTGATAATGGACATTGTGAGACTGTGACCATTGACCTGATAGATGCTCCTTCTTTTGGCTTGGTGTTGGGGGTACCATGGTTGCAGGAACACAATCCTAAGATTGATTGGGTTCAACGCTTGGTGACCTTGCACTCCCCTCATTGTCTTAAACACTGTTACAATGAGGCTAGTACTCAGAGACCCCCTTTATCATGTGCTGTGACTGAGACGTGTTCTGTTCCTCCGCAGTATTCTGCCTTCAAGGGAGTTTTCGATAAAGGTCAAGCTCAGGGTCTTCCTCCGCACCGGTCTTTCGACTGTAAGATAGACCTGGTGCCGGGTGTTCCTTTGCCGTGCAGTCGTGTATATGCACTATCAGAACCTGAGGAGCAGCACCTCAAGGAATATATAGAGGAGATGTTGAGGATGGGTTACATTCGTCCCTCTTGTTCGCCGGTGTCTTCAGCGATCTTCTTCATACCGAAGAAAGAGGGGTCGTTGAGGGCATGTGTGGACTATAGGGCCTTGAATAAAGTCACAGTGAAGAACAGGTATCCTCTTCCTCTCATCCCCGTGCTGTTGGACCAGCTTCACAAAGCAACGGTATTCACCAAATTGGATTTGCGGGGCGCTTACCATCTTATACGTGTCCGCCCCGGGGATGAGTGGAAGACGGCTTTTAAGACCAAGCACGGCTTGTTCGAGTACTGTGTGATGCCGTTTGGCTTATGTAATGCGCCTGCGGCATTTCAATTCTTCATCAATGAGGTTCTCAGGGAGCATTTGGATAGGACTGTCATCGTCTATCTAGATGATATTCTCATCTTTTCTGAGACTGGTGCAGAACATCAAGACCACGTGACACAAGTACTACAGAAATTACAAGAACATCATCTGTATGCTAAGCTAGAAAAGTGTCAGTTCAGTACCTCTACGGTGGAGTTTTTGGGATTTATTATCTCTGCAACAGGTATTCAGATGGACCCTAAGAAGATACAGGCTATTTTCACCTGGCCGATACCTTCTACAGTTAAGCACATTCAAGTGCTCTTAGGATTCGCCAATTTCTATAGGCTGTTTATTTCCCATTTCTCTGATATCGTAGCTCCTATGACACGCCTGTTGAGGAAAGGGGTTCCCTTTGTTTGGTCATCTGAGGTACAGGACGCCTTTCAGTTGTTACTTGGGAAATTTACATCAGCGCCAGTATTGGTGCATCCTGATCCTGCCCTGCCGTTCTTCGTGGAAACGGATGCCTCGTCGTGTGCAGTGGGTGGGGTGTTATCGCAAAGGGATGAGGGGACTGGCCATATGCATCCCATTGCCTTTTTCTCCAAAACCTTGTTGCCAGCAGAACGCAACTATACTGTGGGGGAGAGGGAGTTATTGGCGGTGAAGTTGTCCTTTGAGGAACGGCGCCATTATCTATGGGGTGCACGCCATACCATTACGATCTACACTGATCATAAGAACCTGGAGTTCTTTCGGTCTGCTCATGCCTTGACACCGCGCCAAATGCGGTGGGTCCTATTTTTTAACGAATATGATTTTGTTATAACATATAGGCCCGCGGCGCAGCAGATCAAGTCCGATGCTCTTTCCCGGATTCATGTGGATCTTAATGAAGTAAGTCCTGCGCTAGAGGAGACGCCTATGGTCGATGGTGCAAGGATCATTGGAGTTACGACTGCTGATGACTTCCCCTCTCTACTGAAAGAGCGCTTGAGAGAGATGGATTTGTCGCCGTGGTTGAGATTGCCTCAGGTTGTGACTCAGGATGGGTTGTTGTACCACGAGAGCCGGTTGTTTGTTCCTCCTGTTTTGAGAGAGATGGTGCTGCAGTGGTGTCATTCTTCTGCTTTGGTGGGGCATCCTGGGATACAGAAAACAAGGGAGTTGTGTTTGCGATGGTTTTGGTGGGAGTCTTTGGCAAAGGATTTTCAGGGTTATGTAGCAGCTTGCCCTGTTTGTGCAATTAGTAAACCCACTCACAGTAAGCCCTCTGGTCTTTTACAACCTTTAGAGGTCCCCCCGGTTCCTTGGCATACCATCAGCATGGATTTTGTGACAGACCTTCCTTCCGTGTCTGGATTTACCGCCATTCTAGTGGTGGTGGATTCGTTCACGAAGATGGCGCATTTTATTCCTTTAAGCAAGATCCCTACTGCCAAGGAAATGGCTTTGGTATTTATGACTTCCGTAGTGAGAATACATGGTTTGCCCTCGGTGATCATATCTGACAGGGGGGCTCAGTTTGTGTCCCATTTCTGGACAGAGCTTTGTTCAGTGCTGAAAATGGAAATAAGGCTGTCTTCCTCATATCATCCACAGTCTGATGGGCAGACTGAACGTGCCAACCAGACTATGGAGCAGTACTTGAGGTGTTTGGTGTCATCTTTGTCTTGCGATTGGGTAACGGCTATCCCTATTGCAGAATTTGCGTATAACAACAGTTTGCATTCTGCTTTGGGTATGTCTCCGTTCTACTGTTCCTTGGGGTACCACCCTAGGGCGTTGGCGATTCAACCCACTGGGCATGTGCCAGCCATTGATGATGTGTGTAGGAGGCTGAGTGATATCTGGGGCGTGGCAAGGAAACAGCTGCTGGACGCTAAGGTGGCTATGAAGACTACTTGAGACTACAGGGTTCCCGTAAATTGCAACCCCGGTTTGTGGGCCCTTTCCCTATCGTTCAGGTGGTTAATCCGGTGGCTATGAAGCTCAAACTGCCAGATGACTATAGGGTACATCCTGTTTTTCATACATCTCTATTGAAACCCTATGTGCCTTCTGCCCTGGTGTTGCCCCCCCGCCTCCTCTGGTAGTCGATGGGCAGGAGGAGTTTGAGGTCCAGGCTATCCTTGATTCTAGACGTAGGAGGGGCCACCTCTTCTATTTGGTGGACTGGAAAGGCTACCCCCCTGAGGATAGAACATGGGAACCGGCTGGTGGGGTGCATGCGCCTCGTTTGGTTCGGTTGTTCCATAGGCAACATCCCGGGAAACCCCGCCCAGTGGGGAGGGTTGTCGGGGGGGGTACTGTTAGGGATTGGGTTCCAGTCCTCTCTCTTTGACCATGGTCGACCATCACATGATTTGCCTGGATGAGAATATAAGCAAGTCCTACCTTCCTTTCTTTGCTTGTAATTGTGAATGTGTGGGTTCCTGGTTCCAGTGATTTGGTTTTTCTTGCAGTTCTCTCACAGGCTTGTGAGTGCTAATCTGCTCCTTTTCTTATCCCGTTTTTGTTTCTGCCAGAAATCCTTTGTGTTAATTTTTGCCCTTCCCCTTCCCTGCTGGTCGTTTCTTATAGTTCAGCCTTAGTTTAGTTAGGCATTCTTCCCTGGTTTCCCGATTTTTCCAGTGCCCGTTTTTGTACTGTTGGGGGGGTCTTGGGGCTCCAATTCCCCTGCCTTGTAGGACTTAGTGGTCGCTCCACTTGGAGCAAGTGTAGAGCATAGAAAACGCGATAAGAAAACTAGTGTTTTCTTCGTTTTCTTCCGCGTTTTGTGCACCCGCTCCACATCGTTTTGTAGGCGGAATGACGTTTTGGGTCATTCCGCGATGGAGCTTCTAGCCGAGTCGGCTTGGTTTTGCTTTGGGGACGAGCCGAAGCCCTTTCTATAAACTGATGCAATAAGGGGGTTTTTTATGCCCTACAAAGGCTTTTATCCCCTTTATCCCGAATTAAGACACCCTTATCCTTAGAACACTGTATTTTTTGTGTTCGTTCTGGTCTAGCTTCCAAGAGGTGTTATCTTGGATTTTGACTATTGCTACTGACCAATTCATCTCCACGAAGCTAAGCCTGCATACCTGCCTGGTAAGAGTAAACATTGTGTGGTGGGACATGGTCATTGAGACAAAGAAGGAGGGGCATTGGATTGAGTGGTTATTTATATTGTGTGTTTGTCCTTTAGGTGCAGAAGCGTGGAGGCTGGAGTAGTGATTCAATCGACATTTTTGGGTGGAAATAGACGTGGTGTCTTGGGATATTCCACCCCCTTTTCTGGGTCACCTGCATACTCATAGTTTGTTCTATTGTGAGTGGCAGTTGGGCTAGGGAAGAGGACTGGACCATACTCCGTTCCTGCAGTGTATGGGCTGAGTGGACGGAACTCAACACCTATACACTGCACCCTTCCCATGGGGGTACCTTGGGCCTACCTGAGGGGTGTCTTACATTACATGTAAGAAAAGGGAAGGTTAGAGCCTGGCAAGTAGGTGCACTTGCCAGGTTGACATGGCAGTTACAAGCTGCGCGCAGACACTGAAGTGGAAGGTCTGAGACACCTTTGAAAGGCTACTTGTATGTCAGCACTGCAGACCAACTAGAAGCTTTTGATTTATAGGCCCTGGGCACACCTATGCACACCTGTGCACATTACTAGGGACTTATTAGTAAATCAAATATGTCCTAACCACCGGAGACTGCTACCAAGCGCAGGGGGACTTTGACATCGTGAGCACTGACCTGGGATTGCCGAACGCCGCATCTTAACATCATTGGCTGTGGGGGCAAGAGGAGCACGCTAACACGGGACTCCAGCTCCCAGGAGTCCGTGCCTGTCCACACCTGTGCCTGAGGCCCGCCCACACACCCACCGGACCTACATAGCTTCTCACGGAACCCGCAGGCGCGGGTCCCGCTTCGCTGTCCTAACCACCGGAGACTGCTACCAAGCGCAGGGGGACTTTGACATCGTGAGCACTGACCTGGAATTGCCGAACTCCGCATCTTAACATCATTGGCTGTGGGGGCATTCCGCATATCATCCACAGTCTGATGGGCAGACTGAACGTGCCAACCAGACTATGGAGTAGTACTTGAGGTGTTTGGTGTCATCTTTGTCTTGCGATTGGGTAACGGCTCTCCCTATTGCAGAATTTGCGTATAACAACAGTTTGCATTCTGCTTTGGGTATGTCTCCGTTATACTGTTCCTTGGGGTACCACCCTAGGGCGTTGGCGATTCAACCCACTGGGCATGTGCCAGCCATTGATGATGTGTGTAGGAGGCTGAGTGATATCTGGGGCGTGGCAAGGAAACAGCTGCTGGACGCTAAGGTGGCTATGAAGACTCAGGCCGATAAACATAGGGCCCCAGCCCCGGCATACAAGGAGGGTGACCTAGTTTGGTTGGCATCTCGTAACTAGAGACTACAGGGTTCCTGTAAATTGTAACCCCGGTTTGTGGGCCCTTTCCCTATCGTTCAGGTGGTTAATCCGGTGGCTATGAAGCTCAAACTGCCAGATGACTATAGGGTACATCCTGTTTTTCATACATCTCTATTGAAACCCTATGTGCCTTCTGCCCTGGTGTTGCCCCCCCGCCTCCTCTGGTAGTCGATGGGCAGGAGGAGTTTGAGGTCCAGGCTATCCTTGATTCTAGACGTAGGAGGGGCCACCTCTTCTATTTGGTGGACTGGAAAGGCTACCCCCCTGAGGATAGAACATGGGAACCGGCTGGTGGGGTGCATGCGCCTGGTTTGGTTTGGTTGTTCCATAGGCAACATCCCGGGAAACCCCGCCCGGTGGGGAGGGTTGTCGGGGGGGGTACTGTTAGGAATTGGGTTCCAGTCCTCTCTCTTTGACCATGGTCGACCATCACATGATTTGCCTGGATGAGAATATAAGCAAGTCCTACCTTCCTTTCTTTGCTTGTAATTGTGAATGTGTGGGTTCCTGGTTCCAGTGATTTGGTTTTTCTTGCAGTTCTCTCACAGGCTTGTGAGTGCTTCTCTGCTCCTTTTCTTATCCCGTTTTTGTTTCTGCCAGAAATCCTTTGTGTTAATGTTTGCCCTTCCCCTTCTCTGTTGGTCGTTTCTTATAGTTCAGCCTTAGTTTAGTTAGGCATTCTTCCCTGGTTTCCCGATTTTTCCAGTGCCCGTTTTTGTACTGTTGGGGGGGTCTTGGGGCTCCAATTCCCCTGCCTTGTAGGACTTAGTGGTCGCTCCACTTGGCGCAAGTGTAGAGCATAGAAAACGCGATAAGAAAACGAGTGTTTTCTTCGTTTTCTTCCGCGTTTTGTGCACCCGCTCCACATCGTTTTGTAGGCGGAATGACGTTTTGGGTCATTCTGCGATGGAGCTTCTAGCCGAGTCGGCTTTGTTTTGCTTTGGGGACGAGCCGAAGCCCTTTCTATAAACTGATGCAATAAGGGGGTTTTTTATGCCCTACAAAGGCTTTTTCCCCCTTTATCCCGAATTAAGACACCCTTATCCTTAGAACACTGTGTTTTTTGTGTTCGTTCTGGTCTAGCTTCCAAGAGGTGTTATCTTGGATTTTGACTATTGCTACTGACCAATTCATCTCCACGAAGCTAAGCCTGCATACCTGCCTGGTAAGAGTAAACATTGTGTGGTGGAACATGGTCATTGAGACAAAGAAGGAGGGGCATTGGATTGAGTGGTTATTTATATTGTGTGTTTGTCCTTTACGTGCAGAAGCGTGGAGGCTGGAGTAGTGATTCAATCGACATTTTTGGGTGGAAATAGACGTGGTGTCTTGGGATATTCCACCCCCTTTTCTGGGTCACCTGCATACTCATAGTTTGTTCTATTGTGAGTGGCAGTTGGGCTAGGGAAGAGGACTGGACCATACTCCGTTCCTGCAGTGTATGGGCTGAGTGGACGGAACTCAACACCTATACACTGCACCCTTCCCATGGGGGTACCTTGGGCCTACCTGAGGGGTGTCTTACATTACATGTAAGAAAAGGGAAGGTTAGAGCCTGGCAAGTAGGTGCACTTGCCAGGTTGACATGGCAGTTACAAGCTGCGCGCAGACACTAAAGTGGAAGGTCTGAGACACCTTTGAAAGGCTACTTGTATGTCAGCACTGCAGACCAACTAGAAGCATTTGATTTATAGGTCCTGGGCACACCTATGCACACCTGTGCACATTACTAGGGACTTATTAGTAAATCAAATATGTCCTAACCACCGGAGACTGCTACCAAGCGCAGGGGGACTTTGACATCGTGAGCACTGACCTGGGATTGCCGAACGCCGCATCTTAACATCATTGGCTGTGGGGGCAAGAGGAGCACGCTAACACAGGACTCCAGCTCCCAGGAGTCCGTGCCTGTCCACACCTGTGCCTGAGGCCCGCCCACACACCCACCGGACCTACATAGCTTCTCGCGGAACCCGCAGGCGCGGGTCCCGCTTCGCTGTCCTAACCACCGGAGACTGCTACCAAGCGCAGGGGGACTTTGACATTGTGAGCACTGACCTGGAATTGCCGAACTCCGCATCTTAACATCATTGGCTGTGGGGGCAAGAGGAGCACGCTAACACAGGACTCCAGCTCCCAGGAGTCCGTGCCTGTCCACACCTGTGCCTGAGTCCCGCCCATACGCCCACCGGACCTACATAACAGCGCGCGAAACCCACTGCGCGGAACGCGTGCAGGCACGCGCCCCGGGCGAAGCCTGGGACAAGGGCGGGACCGTCTGTGGCCGTCCGGGGCCAGAGGGGGCCGGGCTGGGCCACCCCCCTGACCACGCTTCCCCAAGGTATTGTACTTTTTAGAAGATTTAAAGTCTACACATAAAATACTATGCGGAAACGGAAAAACACTGAGGAAAGGAGCGAGGTAGCTGGGAAAAAGGCAAGGAAGACCAAGCTGAGGAAACCAGTATCCCATGCAGGGGGGAATTGTGTTATGGACCGGATTGACGAACTGATTGAGGACTGTGAAATATTGTTAGGCGCTAAGCCTTCTGTACTTGTGAGGGGTTCTGAGGGAGTAGATAGCAATGTATCGGATGCTCGGGGTGGGTTAAAGAAGGGAACCGTAGTGGTTCCTGAAATGTTTCAAAGGGGGAAAAGAGATGACGGTGGCCACAAGTTAGGCAAGTCTGTGGGCCCCAAAGATTGTGTTGTACCCGATAACATCCAACCCAATTGCCCCGCTTCTGCGATACCCCCTGTGCTGGACCCGACCATTGTAGTTTGTAGTAATAGGTTTGATATCTTAGCTCATGAGGTTAATAGTGGTATTCTACCAAGCAGCGAAGTTGCCACAATGGAAGCTTGCTCGGGAGGTGGGGATTCCCTGAAGACAGGTGTTAGTGGCTCCCCAACAGCGGCTGAGGAAGAAGCTAATCCCATCACTCTTGTGGTGAAGCATCTGTGTAAATTGGTAGAGGCCCTTCAAGACAAAATAGTAAGCCTCACGACTATAGTATCTAACCTCAGGTTGGGGCAGGATTTCTGCCCTACTTGTATATCAAATGCAAAAGATAGTGGAGGGAGGAGAAAGATGGATATTCACTCAGCTGCTTGTAGTGTTTTACATAAAAGAGGATCAGATGCCCCAATAGATCTAGGTGCCAAACAGAGTGAAATAAGCAGAGTAGGGAATGGCATTACACATACCCATAATGCTCAAACACAAGGGGTTAAACAAATTAACATAACAGTTGAAGGGAAGCATACAGGCACAAAGGGGGGGGGGGGGTCTTGTAAAAGGCAGTAGTTATATCGATCAGCGGAAATTTTCCAGCTCCTTGAAAGTTAAACCCGCAATTTCGACCGCACATGACACACAATCTAAAGACTCCCGGAACAGCTCAGCAAAAGTGTATATGGTGAACGTCCCCAAAATGAGGCAGGGTATGGCACTGGAATCAAGTGAATCCCTCACGAATAAGGCAATCCACTGGATCAGATACGTTAGGGGTTGCCGTTCGTTAATTAGAGAGTACATCCTTGCAGCAAAAAGAATTTCGACTTTAGGGGTAACAACTGATTGTATTGAATTGGTCCTTAAAAACAATTATCTGGCAGAAAATCTGATCCTGTTGGAATTTAGAACTTGTTCCCCAGATCATTCTGATATCCAACTGAGATCACATCCAATCCAGGAAAAGTCTATAGCAAGTTAGTGCAAGGGAGCGAATCTGGATGTTCTGGATTGGATTGCAACGATTAACTACCTGAAGTAGACGCCCAAGCTGGACGTACTTTAAATACTTTAATGGAAAGCCAGAGCCTGTTTTTGGACCTAAATGTATGTACCAGCCCGAAATTAGTAACCCCCAGGTCTGTCGAGGACACTGCCATTAATACACTTAATGTAAAACCAAGTTCTCAGGTTATTATTTTACACGATGCAGCCAAACCAAATCTGTTCTTATCCTGGAACATCGCTGGCCTGAAATCGAGGGTCGATTCTCCTGAATGGGCCTCGTTTATAAATCCCTATGATATCTGTTTATTTCAGGAAACTTGGTTGTTAGAACCCCAATTCTTCCCTGGTTTTCTGAACTTCAGTATACCTGCAGAAAAGGGAGTTAGAGGCCGTCCCTCGGGTGGCCTAACTATATGGATAAAACAAGACCTTGATGTTAGTGTACAAGTCCTCCCCTCCAAACATAGGGATTTACAGATTCTCACCCTTAAGTATAGAAACCGTAAACCGGTTGACATTTATAATCTGTACGCAAGGAGTACAGGTGGGAAAAAATCGTACGTTTTAATGGTCCTCGAAGAAAATTTAGAATGCTATTCCCTGCACTCACATATCGTTTTAGGTGGAGATTTTAACTCGACCTTTGAGCCCCTGGCAGGTGGGGACTGGAATCTATCAGATGAGGAAGACAGGCAATGGGGAGTACCCAAACTTGAACTACAGCCGGTAAAAAGGTGGTCTGAAATAACCATACAGATCAACTCACTCTGTCTGAGCAAGGGGCTGCGCGCTACCAACGGTAGGACTTTGCACGATACGTTAGGTGTAACCACTTTTAAAAGCGGTCCACGAGTAAGCAGAATTGATTACATCTTATTGAGTTTAAGCTTATGGGAACATCTGGAAGATATGATGGTTATTGATAGGATTGAGAGTGACCACAATCCCCTATCAATGTCTTTTTCTTTTTCTTACTGGTCCCCACCTAGTGAAGAGAGGGGGATGGCTGAAGAGCCCTCCACCGAAATAGTTATCACAAATGACATGCGTCATGTTAAAAGGGCCAAAGTGATGGAATGGCAAGAGCATGTAGATTTTATATTAAGTAAATTAAAGCAAGCTACGTGTGCACTAGAGGCACAAGCTAACAATGGGAACTTGCCCATAGCTCTTGAATGAAGTACAAAAATACACGAATCCTTCTTTGGTGACCTAAAAAGTCTATTTGTTAGGCCGCATAAGCCAAACAAAAAACACTCTACCTGTCACCCCCCACGTTGGTACACACGGGAGTGTAGGCAGGCCCGGATAGACTTGGGCAGAGCCATTAAAAGTGGATTGAGTGATTGTGTGCACGCCGCTAGGGCAGCCTATAGGAGCATAGTACACAAATCAAAGAGAGCATGGGACGAACATAGATGGCAAGAGCTAAGAGAAGCGGGAGAGCAAAAAGATTCCAGGAAATTCTGGAGTGTTCTGAAATGGGGAAGCGAGAGAATCCAGGACAAGCCGCAAAATTGGGTAGGTCAAGAGGAATGGGTATTGTATTTTAAGCCCCAATACGCCAGGGCAATGGAACCTAGTATAAACTTGGAGATTCCAATTATACCCTTTCTGGATGACGCATTTAACCTTGATGATGTGCGTCGTGCTTTAGATCTAGTTGTTCCCGGTAAAGCCTCAGGTATAGATGGAGTCCCAGCTGACTTATTTCTACATGATAGAGTCTTATGGGGTGACTACATACTGTTGCTGGCTAATACAATAGCTAAAGGAGCACCTATACCTGCCACATGGAATGGGGTTGAAATCATTCCTGTTTTCAAGAAAGGGGACAAGTCACTACCCAGCAACTATCGCCCAATCAGCCTGATTGAAACTATACAAAAGATTCTGGGGAGGCTGATTTTAAATAAGGTACAGGCATGGGAACAGGAGGAGAAGATACTATCCCATCTCCAAGCAGGTTTTAGAGCTTCTATCAGCACAGTCGACCAAGTACTTCATTTTGCTATGTTGTACTGAAAGACTGTCCTGATAGGAGGGGGTAGCCTTTACACTGCCTTTATTGATTTAAGGGCAGCATTTGACCTTGTCCCCCGAGCGACCCTATGGCAAGTCCTATATGATATGGGTATGCCTCGTGCTCTCCTTTCATTGATAATGAGATTACATGAACGCAACTTTGCTAAGATAAGATGGGGTGGCCCAGGAAGCATTACCAGTCAGTTTCCTGTGGAAAGAGGAGTTCGGCAAGGCTGCGTTCTCGCGCCAACCTTGTTTTCAATGTACATAAACGATGTGGCCAAGCTTCTGATTTCAGCCAACGTTGATGCCCCAACCTTGGCAGGAGCCAAAGTACCCATTCTTATGTTCGCCGACGATTGTCTAGTCATAGCAAAAACCCCGAGTGGCTTACAGAAGGCGGAACATGCGAGGACCCTTACTAAACCAATCGCCCCAGGACTTACCGTTTACAATGGCAAGGTGGTTGGTGCAGCCTTATATGGCGTTTGAGATATGGGGATTCGAAAATTTAGGGAAGTTGACAGTGTCTGAAAATAGATTTCTTAGAAACCTGGTAAAACTGCCTCAAAGTACCCCCATGTGTCCTCTATTACTAGACATGGGAATGAGACCTATAAGCCCTAATAGCTCTATTTCGCTCAGGTTATGGTCAACTCCAGAATTGAGAACCTTTGCCGTCAACCGTGAAGATTTTTGGGATGCTATCATCAAGCCCCTGGATCGCAAACTTTATTTTCAACTTAGAATGGGCAGTTTACCTGTCAGAGGGTTTGCATCCAGATGGGCCGGGGGAGCAAAGGTTGCCTGTCCAGGCTGCCCTGCTGCTTTGGAAACTAATCTGATGACGAAACTGCACTCTGAATACAGTCTTACAAGAGAAATGTATATGTGTGATGATTTTACAAACCATCAGATGAGGAAATTGATAAACGTGAAAACTTTTACACTAATGTCACCACATAATAATATAGAAACACACTAAATATTGAACCTGAAAATGCATAATAAATTAAACATTAGAGAAATGTGCTCTTATTTAAAATGCAATGGTAAAAGTTTCTGTTCGTGTCTGCATAAAGCTTTCATTTCTATCGTTCTTCACTTGCTAGGCCGCACTATTAATTTATTCTGCTGTATCTTTTTAAGAAAAATAATGCTTTTAATGAAATAGTGATTTAACGTTAGAATTGAACTCAAGGGCATGACGTTTGTAAAATGTGCTATGTCCTGGTAAAATCCATGCCTTCTTTCTTCACACCATTTGACTTCACTGTACTTAGATTATTTTCTTTGCCCTATGTGCATCATGGGCAAGTGTATTGATGAAAAGAAAAATGCTTACTGCAGCTTACATTTCATGATCTAACCAGGACATACCAAAATATGAATGTTTAATTTCTTTGAATAGCTCAGTATTATTCAGTGAGAAACCCAGCAGTTAAAAGAGTAAGCTTGCAAAAACTTCTCATGACAACCTTTGTAGATGTAACTTTTTAGGGCGAGGCCTCCGCCCACGTAAGTGGGAGGAGTTTCGAGATCCTAATGTTAAAGAAGAGAAAAAAAAAGTATCTCCTAGGGCTTTGGCGAGACAAATTCCACACATTCCTTAGTGTGTTCTGTCATCTGGCCAGTGATTCGTCTTCGTTGTGTTGTCATTTTAATAGGCTTGAAGTGATAGGGTAAATGTAGTTTTCATCCGCCATGTTGGGCATTTTTCGTTCGTGCTCGCGCAAAGAAGTACATTAATTATAATTAGGAGCTGTCAGGGTGCCTCCGTAAGTGAATCCAGATGGCCGGGCGCGTTCACCATTCAGCAGCGCTCAGCGCGCAGCTGCTCCATGCCAGGCCGGGAAAGGGCTTCATTAGCCTCACTCATCCGGCGCTGAGACAGGCCCCCTCCCTCATCTGTATCGGCGAAACAGGACAACTGGGGGGGGGGTTGCCTAAAATATCCTGTTAAACGAGGTTGCTGAACTTGTAATAAACTGCGTTTTGCTGGACCCATAAAGGAAATGCAGTTGTTTACTATTCCATGGGTGAGTGTGTTGAAAAACATGGATGTAGGTTCGTTGTTATAAAAAATCCTGCTTGTGCAAGACTAATGTTTACTTGTTTTTATATGGTGTCTGGTGCCCTGGCGTTTAGATTTGCATCGATATAAATACTATTTGGAATTCCCTACCAATTCAGACTCCGTGATTATCGGCATTGACCAGAATGGAATGGAAGATGGAGGCCGCCTGCTCTAACTCAAACCCAAGGCACCCCAAGTCATCTTACCACCCTAACACTTAATCCTCCTATTATGTTGACATGGGTACCGGAAGCCCACTTGGCTGGGAGAGGCTCATTAATGGTCTCTGGCATCTCCAAGACTGACCGCGCGGCCGGCCCGAAGCCTCACAGTAGCGCTCCAATGGAAAGCGCCTGCTTCAAAGCGCCCGCTCTTTCTGAAATGTTGGCCCCGTAAACTCGCTTGGTGTCACATGTTTGGGGTAATAATATATGGCTGTAGTTTGTTAAGGCAATGCCTTGTTTACAGCACAGACCATCAAAGCCCCCCCCCCAAACCCCCTCGGGGGACTCCCCACTCCACTGATGCCAGCAATAAACAGATTGTATGATCGGCTCTCCCCCGTTTTGTGTTTGTGGCTGCAGCGCTTGACAATGCTGATCCCAGACGCTATCGGGGGCACCGCACCACAACAGAGGCGCTTGTTATGGGGGCGGGGGCGTAGGGTCAGCTGTCTGAGACGAATGGGGAATCGAAAGGGGGCGTCTCTGTTCCAGTCATGAGACCGAGCCTGAGGGGCTTCACCTTTAATGTCGTAGATCGCGGTCACTGGTACATTCACCCTCTGTGACCTCCGTCGAGAACCAATGGCATCCTTTACAGCCCGACACGTCACTAATAAGAGGCCCCATTCGCATGGATCTTTAACTTGTACACGTTCAACCCTGTTGCCTCGTGAATATACAAAGATTGCAGCAACATTAACCAACTGAGCTATCTTACCCGGATACGAGGGTGTGATCTGCAAATTAAACACGGAGCTTAGAGAATGTACAGTCGCTCACCTAGGTTTGTCCATTGGATTCTTCCCTGAGACCTGCAGGCTACACCCATACCTCAGCAGCAGGAGCATTAACCCTCAGGACTGTTTTACCAGCTAGTGCGCTTCCATTTGTTTTCGGGCATAGCCGCCTGCGTGTGATGGGACTACGGGCAGTGCAGAGTGCAGAATCAGAGTGCAGAATCAGAGTGCAGAATCAGAGTGCAGTTTGAGAGTGCAGAGTGCAGATTGAGAGTGGAGAGTGCAGTTTGAGAGTGCAGATTGAGAGTGCAGTGTGAGAGTGCAGTTTGAGAGTGTAGTTTGAGAGTGCAGTATGAGAGTTGAGAGTGCAGATTGAGAGTGCAGTTTGAGAGTGCAGATTGAGAGTGCAGTTTGAGAGTGCAGTTTGAGAGAGCAGAGTGCAGTTTGAGAGTGGAGAGTGCATATTGAGAGTGCAGTTTGAGAGTGCAGTTTGAGAGTGCAGTTTGAGAGTGCAGATTGAGAGTGCAGTTTGAGAGTGCAGTTTGAGAGTGCAGTTTGAGAGTGCAGTATGAGACTTGAGAGTGCAGATTGAGAGTGCAGATTGATAGTGCAGATTGAGAGTGCAGAATGAGAGTGCAGAGTGCAGATTGCAGTTTGAGAGTGCAGTTTGAGAGTGCAGTTTGAGAGTGCAGAGTGCAGTTTGAGAGTGGAGAGTGCAGTTTGAGAGTGCAGTTTGAGAGTGCAGTTTGAGAGTGCAGTTTGAGAGTGTAGTTTGAGAGTGCAGTATGAGAGTTGAGAGTGCATTTTGAGAGTGCAGTTTGAGAGTGCAGTATGAGACTTGAGAGTGCAGATTGAGAGTGCAGATTGATAGTGCAGATTGAGAGTGCAGAATGAGAGTGCAGAGTGCAGATTGCAGTTTGAGAGTGCAGTTTGAGAGTGCAGAGTGCAGATTGAGAGTGGAGAGTGCAGTTTGAGAGTGCAGATTGAGAGTGCAGTTTGAGAGTGCATATTGAGAGTGCAGAGTGGCAGTGAGTGCAGACTGAGTGCAGAGTGACAGTGAGTGCAGACTGAGTGCAGAGTGACAGTGAGTGCAGAGTGACAGTGAGTGCAGAGTGACAGTGAGTGCAGAGTGAGTGCAGAGTGAGTGCAGAGTGAGTGCAGAGTGAGTGCAGAGTGACAGTGAGTGCAGAGTGACAGCGAGTGCAGAGTGACAGCGAGTGCAGAGTGACAGTGAGTGCAGAGTGACAGTGAGTGCAGAGTGACAGTGAGTGCAGAGTGACAGTGAGTGCAGAGTGACAGCAGAGTGACAGTGAGTGCAGAGTGACAGTGAGTGCAGAGTGACAGTGAGTGCAGAGTGACAGTGAGTGCAGAGTGACTGTAGAGTGAGTGCAGAGTGAGTGCAGAGTGACAGTGAGTGACGGTGAGTGCAGAGTGACAGTGAGTGCAGAGTGACAGTGAGTGCAGAGTGACAGTGAGTGCAGAGTGACAGTGAGTGCAGAGTGACAGCAGAGTGACAGTGAGTGCAGAGTGACAGTGAGTGCAGAGTGACAGTGAGTGCAGAGTGACAGTGAGTGCAGAGTGACAGTGAGTGCAGAGTGACTGTAGAGTGAGTGCAGAGTGAGTGCAGAGTGACAGTGAGTGACAGTGAGTGCAGAGTGACAGTGAGTGCAGAGTGACAGCAGAGTGACAGTGAGTGCAGAGTGAAAGTGAGTGCAGAGTGACAGCAGAGTGACAGTGAGTGCAGAGTTACAGTGAGTGCAGAGTGACAGCAGAGTGACAGTGAGTGCAGAGTGACAGTGAGTGCAGAGTGACAGTGAGTGCAGAGTGACTGTAGAGTGCAGAGTGACTGTAGAGTGCAGAGTGACAGTGAGGGCAGAGTGACTGTAGAGTGAGTGCAGAGTGAGTGCAGAGTGACAGTGAGTGCAGAGTGAGTGCAGAGTGACAGTGAGTGCAGAGTGACAGTGAGTGCAGAGTGACAGTGAGTGCATAGTGACAGTGAGTGCAGAGTGACTGTAGAGTGCAGAGTGACTGTAGAGTGCAGAGTGACTGTAGAGTGCAGAGTGACAGTGAGTGCAGAGTGACAGTGAGTGCAGAGTGAGTGCAGAGTGACAGTGAGTGCAGAGTGACAGTGAGTGCAGAGTGACAGTGAGTGCAGAGTGACAATGAGTGCAGAGTGACAGTGATTGCAGAGTGACAGCAGAGTGACAGTGAGTGCAGAGTGACAGTGAGGGCAGAGTGACTGTAGAGTGAGTGCAGAGTGAGTGCAGAGTGACAGTGAGTGCAGAGTGAGTGCAGAGTGACAGTGAGTGCAGAGTGACAGTGAGTGCAGAGTGACAGTGAGTGCAGAGTGACAGTGAGTGCAGAGTGACAGTGAGTGCAGAGTGACAATGAGTGCAGAGTGACAGTGATTGCAGAGTGACAGCAGAGTGACAGTGAGTGCAGAGTGACAGTGAGTGCAGAGTGACAGTGAGTGCAGAGTGACAGTGAGTGCAGAGTGACTGCAGAGACAGTGTGTCAGGGTGCACATTGTGTGAGTGTGCAGAATGAGTGTGCAGGGTAAACAGTGTGTGACTATGCAGGGTGACATTGGGAGTGTGCGGGTGAGCAGTGTGTGAATGTGTAGGGGCAGTGTGTGAGTGTGCAGAAAACACCACACACACATACACCACACACACATAACACACACACAAACCACACACCTCAGTCTCTCAACACCACACACTTGTCACCACTCAACACAACACACTCACCACCACACTCACTCCCCAGGCTCACCCCCACAGACTCACCACCACACACTCACCAGCACACAGAAAACAACACACACAACAACACACCCTCAGCCGTCAATGAATGCTTTCACCATGCACAAACACCAACAACCATCATCCATCTGTGCACGCTTTTACCAAGCACACACCCACCAGCCGTCAGTGCACCCTTCCACCAGGCACACACACCTCCAGCCGGCAGTGCACTTTTCCACCAAGCAATCGCAGTATGGTACACTTTACTTTTAAACATATTCATATAAAGCACAGCATGCCACCATTGGTAAAATTACAATTCAACCAAGATACTTCCACTACACACCACATGCACACACTCCATAACACATGGCAAAAAGACATTGGCATTTACAATGCCATTAGCTCAAACTCAAATAAATCCGAGCCCGATTGCATTTCTAATGCTTGTTGTAAAATGTTGTAGCTATTTCTAACCGACTTCATACTGGCGTGGGCCTTTACATTGGGAACTGAGGGCTAAAAGTCGACCGACCATCAGCAAGCCTCTCACCATTTGAATGTGATAATGACATTCACCTATTTTTGCAACATGTGTATCTGCTTTCTATATAGTTCATGTTCCTAGCTAGAAAAACTCAAGACTCTTTCCATGCATCCTTACCCTGCCATAACCTTCCGCACCTTGCTGTGCTATCCAATTTGCCATAAGCTACTGTTTACTTTGATTTCTTTGTTTTCCTTACATTTTGTGAGGAGATATTCTGTTTTAAGCTGATCATAGCTACTGCTGTGACTCCTTCCTTCTCTCTCTTTATAGAGGGTTGCTACTGCAGTTGTCAAGAGAACTCGGCTTAGTCTCTAAACCAGCTTTTTATGGGTTGTTCTTTCCCCATTTTAGCTATTTGAATCTGCTCCAAAATCTACTTGCTCTTTTCCAGAAAGAACTCTCTGTGGGTTCTTGTTAGGATAGAGCAGGTCCTTTACTGTAGAACAGGATTCTGAAAAGTTGGTCCATGCCAGGGTTTTAGCATACCCCATTTGGATTAATGTGGCTATCTTAATGGCATTGATCTGAACCTCCTGGACCGACTTTGAAGAACCCTTGTTTAAAATAAGGATGATAGTCTGAATGGAACATGCTGTTATATTTTTCCATGCTTGTTCTAAACAATTTTATCTCTTATTATTTCTGTAATCGATTCACCATTAGGTTGAATAATAGAAAGAATTTCGACTAATCTACTAAATGAGAGAATAACCCTTGAAAACTTCACCAACTCTCTCTTTATTGACTGAACATCAAATGGAAATATTGATGTTTTTTGATGTGTAATGCTCTATTCGAAAACAGTGGCAAAGATCCATTGGTTGAGAAAGGCACTGAACTTCTTGTTACTCTAAGTAAGTTTAAAGTGGTATGCTTTGTGGAAAATGTTTGAAAGATTTCTGCGCTGGCCCAGGTTTGTCTTTCCACCAGGCGCTTACATTAACGTTCTGGACATTGCTGTGGTGTTTGAATTCACATTAGGTCACAGCAGCTAGAAACTACAGCATGGCCTATCAGCTGGACCCTGTGTCAAGAGACTGTGGAACTGAGGGAGATATTGGAGGAATGTTATGCAGGAGACAGTCGTGGAAAAGCAGAATCAAATGTTTAAAAAAATTTGCATACCAATACACACCTATTTGAAAGCAGCGTTCAAGGTTTACAAAACAAATTGCACACTGACACTTAGCAATTTATTTTCCCTGTTGACAGTCGGTAATGAGGGAGCAGACAACAATGCAAGAAGGAAAGCCCATCTCCGAGTGACCATTGCCCAGATGTGCAGCAGCAATCTACAACAAAGTATGCCCACAAATCACATACAATTCTGCCAGACAGCAAAAACCATCAACACAGACAGGCCAACAGGAATAGCTGAAACAGTAAGTGGACTGGACTTGGATGGAAATGGACTGGACTGTGTGGTGATGACACTCGTAGACAAAGTCGTGAACACAGGTAAGTTTATTACCTCAAGTTAGCACGGAGCGTGAACGCCACCTTCACCAGCCACACACAAACTGCCGTTCGTGGAATCTTAGCGCAGGGCAAACAAACAGATGGAACACTGGTGGAGAGGGAAACAAGCACTGCCACGATCAAGTGCACATTACAACAGACTGCACTGGCAAAAAGGAAACTAACTATGAACCCATGCTATTGCTACTTCCTTAACCTCAAAGGAAGCTGCAGCTACAGTCCTATTCCAGACCCCAGACCACCTATCACAAAGTCAATCAACAAGAGTTGCTTAGTGGCAGTGAAGGTGCCAGAGGTCACTGACACACCCATGCCTGCATTTCCCCATTCGGCCTGTTCCACTCCCAGCTACTTAGATGGTTGAAGGTCTTCAAAGCCCACCCTGGACCATTCCAGTTAACATTAAAAAATGAACACTATAGATGATATGATTTGGTATGATATTTTTTGTAAAAGCGCATACACATGCCCTTGGGTGTCTAGGCGATGTAGTCCTGCTATATCACTAGGTAAGAAGCTGATACAAGATGATCCCAGTGACACTGTAACTACCTACAGAGTAAACAGCCAGATTTTTCAGGGCTTCAGACATATAAGGTGATAGGGAAGAGCATTCCAAAGCCTTTTCACTGTGACTGTGAAAGCTCTGCCCCCCTCTTCTTCTGAACTCTGGGAACCATCACCCAGTTATGATGTGCTGAGCAGTGATTTCTTGTAGGAACATGGCTTTAACCCCTTCTATGCTTCTGACGAGCTCAGCTCTTCATGAGGCACAGTGGAGCTGTGCTCATGATGAGCTCAGCTCGTCATAATGGCCAAGGCACTCCCACGCACGACTAATTCCCCGCCTGTGCGGGGGTTCTATTGCAGTGGGCGGATGCGTGACGAGCCCAGCACATCATGAGCACAGCTCCACTGTGCAGCATGACGAGCTGGGCTGGTCACGAGAACCGCGGCGCCGCGCGCGGCCCCTCTCCTCCGTACCGCAGGAGAATTAGCCCCGTGTGGAAGGGGTCAATTGCTTAGATCTTGAAAAACAAGGAGAGGCCCCCCTACTCAAAAGAGACAGAGCACCAACAGACTGAAAATGTCAGAAAGCTCTTCCGTCTGAGAGAATACTTCCTCAGAATCCAGACATCCCAAACTCTCTGAACTGTATACACAGAGCGTTAAGGCAATCAGGTGAGGGAAGGATAGGGAAGGAACAGCGGGTAAAATAGGATCTGTAAACCCAAAGAAAAATACCATCAGAATAGGAACCCGTAAAAGGCTACCCTTGTTAAATTCTCACTAGGCTCTATCTGTACCTGGCTCCGATGAAGAACAACCCTCATTCATGCAACTGGAAATCTCTCTTTCTTCTACCAAGTATAAGGTCTACAAGACAGACACAACAGATTATTCTGCATCAGAAAACACTACTGATTCCTCAATCAATGAATCTTCAAGCAGACCCCCATACTTACCATTCACTATTTCACTTTGAACAAAGTGAGAAGACGTCCAAAAAGAATAAACAAAAAGCTACTAAACAAAGATGCAGGTATATGATCAGTGAGTTTGTATACTTGATGATACAGAGAGATTTCTCCCCTTCTCTAAATGAATTTTCTTCATTGGTACCAAGGCAAACAAATACCTTTAAGAACAGAGCAGGAAAGCAACCGTTGTTCACTCGATAGCGTTCAGGTTCTTTGATACAGTAATTATGGAGCAAGTTAGGTCAAAACAAAAGAAGAAAAGGAAATGTATATTGATCAGAATCGGTAATGTGTGGTTAATCTCACCACTGCACTCTGCTCTTATTTTCATGTGATAATCCTGAATGGCGGTTCACCCTCCAGCTGTATCGGTAATGTGTGGTAAGCCTCACCACTACATTCCTTTCTGGCTAACAACATCTCTCTCAATTGCCAGGCAGGCAATAAATCCAACTGAAAACATATGAGGCAGAGAACTCACTCAAGAACCGACAACAGGATAGCAATTAGATTACCTTGCTGTAGAGCAGAAACCTGATTCTTCAACTGAGTACTTCCAATGAATCCTCGGGAAATATCCAAGGGAACTTCAAGCTTAGCCAAGCGTTTAGCATGAGGGGTCCGCAAGGGGCTTCCAGCAGCTGACCGAGATAAAACAAACCAGGAACAAGAATTACACACAACTCGTGCGTGTGTCAGCCGGACTTTAACGCCTCTCACTGTACCAAGGATTCCTGGGAGATGTAGTTTCACATCCTTGATTCTGTAGGCGCAATCATGGGTTATTTACCTGACAGAAAAGTCAAAAAACAATTCTGTCTTTTGAGATACTTCATTAAAAACACATACACATTCAGATATCTGCACTGGTCATATACAATCACCAACACCTCATCAAGGGGACATACTAATGTCAAGGCACTTATAGAAATATTTATTAAAAATCCCACAGTGATTTGATAAAAACATACATTAAGAAAATTCCAAAATACATTTAATATACCATAAAAAACATAATATAGTGCACTTTTATAAATCATAAAACTTCCAATACCCACTGGAAAGGAGTATAATGGACACTAAAATATTGTCATTCGATTGTTAATTTGCAATAATAGACAGCACACTACAAAGGGATTAATTATCTGTCCTTGTTTGTTTCTGTCTTTGACAAAATTAACTGAAATTCCAGCTTTGACGCGGTTCGGTGGATTAAATCAATCTGACCACCTTCATCAGGACAAACATATAATTCCATCTTCCCCTTTCCGTTTAAAAAAACAAAAGATTATTTTCTCATAAAACCTGTTGCATAAAAGAAATAAAGATTGTTTTTCGCACAATGGGAAGCCTATACCATTGTAATAATTCAATTCTCCACGTACAATTTGTGCTGAACAAAAGCATTGCATGAATGTTTAATAAAAAACATATTACTTTTTAAAATAATATCACACATTTGTATAAAAACCAACAATAAGTGCTCCTCAGTGAGTTACCCCACTCATACCTCCATGCTGCTTTCACAACCAAGTGTAGGCTATGGTGCAATCATGCTCTTACACACTGTTTTAAACGCAACTTTCTGGTGCCAACGCACTCAATAACATGCCATATTTAAATGGGGCCGATAGTTCAAAGATGATTTTCCGTATCTAAATAGAGGTACAAATATATCCTCATCATCAATTTTTATTGCTAAGTCATGGCCATATTTCACCCATGTACCTTCCATTCACATACCTACTAGATACTACTGTGTCATGGTAGAGTTCTGTTAAAAAGGATACTCCGGTCAGGAGTCAGCAATCCATCTTTTGCTGCCCACTGTACTATGAAAAAATGTATATAGAGAGGGGGAGTTAAAAAATCCATCAAGACACCCTTAGCATTCTCAACAATACCGCTGTCTCACATGTGACAGCCTAGTTTTAGGGCCCTCCACTTAATACTGTATACCTGATGTTTATCTTTAAAATTTCTTGAGGATGCCTTTTTTTCCCTAGGGATTAATTCCTTAGTTCGTTAAGCACGTCCTATATCACTGTGGCTATAATACATGATAAAGAGGAAGAAACGAGATGCTAATTAACTTTCACTTTTTTTTCATGCCCCCTAAAATCCATTTCCTCACCTTTTATTTCGTAACTATTCCCACTGTAGTTTTGTGGACATTTCCATACCATCTGGTAATATTGTAGCTATACTGCACATATAGCAAGCGCAGTTTCAAAGTTCTTTCAGTATGGAAATGTCCACAAACTTTCAGTGGGAATAGTTACAAAATAGAAGGTGAGGAAATGGATTTTAGGGGGGCACGATGGGTGTAAGCATGTTAATTTCCATTTGTGAACTCTTTTCTGCATTATGGAGACGGTCTCCTATTTCGTCTACGAAATCTAAATGGACAGTTTAGTAGCCATCAGGATGTTGTGTGTCCATAATTGTTAGTACTATGAGAATGAATCATATATCATTTAGGATAAGGAAGTACAGGTTGAGTTTTTCAATGATCAGCCAACCAGCTTTCGATCGCCAATGCAAAGTTTGCAAATGAGACTGGGTCAGTAGTTGTGCTTGATTTTAGCTTCAAAATAATTCAAAGATTAAGTATTCACATGATCAAATTTAAGCAGAAAGAAAGCACATGTATTAGGTAAAACTGGCATCAATATAGGCTATTCCGGAGATACTCTGCAACCTCTGTGCCAGAAGTGCCACAATCCATTCTAATACGATGTCACCATGTGCTGATTTTTGGACTACCAGTTTCATAATTCAAAAGTAGCGATCAGATGACATTACACAACAATTTGTAAGTGATATGAGTAATTACGGTGCATATCTGATTCCTATTGGCGGTCAGAAGCACCGTGTGATGAAATCAGGTTCTTGGAACGCACACCACAGGAAATAATTCAGACATGACATTGGAAACTGAAAACTAGCTGCGCATCAACTTAACAAACTGAAACAATACTCCAGAGAATACGAGTGCGTAACAACAAAGGTAGAGAAAACTCGAACCCTAGCCCTATTGCGCGTAAGCTCTCAAATACATTGAGAGTGCTGGGGGGGGATGACGGGGAGAAGGAAACGGCACGGACTGCTGGAGAGGGAGAGAAGGCACAGGAAGTAGTACAACTAAAATTAAAAAGGCATACATTTCTTTTAACCTGCTATTTAATGATAAATTCTTGCATTTAATATCACGGGCGTTAACTCTCTGACTCGTCCTCTTCACATCTCCTGTTCCCAGCAGCCCCTCCTGATCTGTCAGGGACTTCACTTGCAGCGGGGGATTTGCACGGTTGCAAAGTATTAGGTTAAACCTCTGAACCCAGCTGGATTTGGAATGTTTCCCTCCGCATTCCTCAGTCCCAGCTCACTCTAGGCAAGGTCTCGTGACTCGGGTGGAGGCGGGGAGGAAGGTGACGCTGCAGAGTAAAATAACCGTGAACTAGCAGGGACCTTCGGGGAACGTCGTTACCTCGTGACAGTGCTCTGTCACTCGGAAATCCCACCTCTGCCATTGGGCGTGCTTTCTGTCTCAATTAGCAGAGTGCTTCCCTTCCTGCTCTCCTGGTAAACACCTTCCTCTTCATGCGCAGGAGCGTCTGTTTAGCGGCTACTGGACGACCCATGCGCAACATAGCAGTCTAGACAGGTCAGGCAAAATATGAGACAAAAGAGTGCGAATTAACCCACCAATCACACGCCAAACAAGCATTTCTTAATGCAATAGGACCCGTTTGTACGCGAAACCTATTGCTTTGGAAATGGGAGGGTGGGGGTCCAGGAAGGCACGAACGGGAGTGGCGGTGGCTGAGGGGGGGGTGAAAAATCACGGACTGCAGGAGGGGAAGGGGGGGCATAGGGGCAAAAATAGTTTTGGAGTAAAGGGGCCAATAAACAGGGAAGGATATAAATGACAACATGGCCGTCAGGAGGAGGAACTAACAACATGAAAATGAATCAAAATGCAGCATTTAAGATTGAAGCTAATGAAAAACATGGACGGAAAGTGGGTGGAGCTTCCCCCACAATACTGTGTACAGCATCTCTCGACAAGACAGCGCATGCGCAGCCTAGCCGAGACCTAAAAAGCGGAAGTTAACTAGCATCCAGTGTCTTCCTCTTTATCGTGTATTACAGCAACAGTGATTTAGGACGTGGTTAATGAACTAAGGAATCAATCCCTGGGGAAAAAAGTCATCCTTAAGAAATGTTAAAGATAAAAATTAGGTATATAAGTGGAGGACCCTATAACTAGGCAGTCACATATGAGACAGAGGTATTGATGTGAATACTAAGGGTGTCTTGATATATTTTTGAACTCCCCCTCTCTATATACATTTTTTCATAATACAGTGGGTGGCCAAAAACGGATTGCTGACCCCTGTAGTGGTATCTAGTAGGTATGTGAATAGGAGATACATGAGTGAAATATGGCCATAACTTGCCAGTAAAAATTGATGATGAGGATATATTTTTACCTCTATTTATATACGGAATGTCATCCTTGAACTAGCGGCCTCATTTAAATACGGCCTTTTGCTGAGTGTATTGCCACCGGTAAGTTGCATTTAAAACAGTGTGTAAGAGCATGATTGCACCTTAGGCTACACATGGTGGTGAAAGCAGCATGGAGGTATGAGTGGGGTAACTCACTGAGGAATATTGGAGCACTTATTGGTGGTTTGTATACCAACATGTGATATTATTTTCAAAAGTAATATGTTTTGCATTAAAAATTCATGCAATGCTTTTGTTAAGCACAAATTGAATGTGGAGAATTAAATTATTGAAATGGTATATTGTGTGAAAAAAATCTTTATTTCTTCTATCCAACTGTTTTTTTGAGAAAAAAATCTTTTTTTTTTTTAAACGGAAAGGAGAAGAATGAATTACATGTTTGTCCTGATGAAGGTGGTCAGATTGATTTAATCCAGCAAACTACGTCGATGCTGGAATTTCAGTTAAATTTGTAAAAGACAGAAACAAACAAAGACAGACAATTAATCCCTCTGTGGTGTGCTGTCTATTACTGCAAATTAACAATCGAATTGCAAAATTTGAGTGTCTCATTATATTCCTTTTCAGAAGGTGTTGGAGGTTTTATGATTTATAAAAGTGCAATATATTATGTTTTTTATGGTATATTGAATGCATTTTGGAACATTCTTAATTGCATGTTTTCATCAAATCACTGTGGGGTTTTTATAAAATATTTCTATAAGTCCTTTGACATTCTGAGTTAGTGTGTTCCCTTGATGAGGTATTGGTGATTGTATATGACCAGTGCGGATATCTGAATGTCTATGTGTGTTTAATGAAATATCTCAAAAGGGAGAATTGATTTTTGACTTTTCATTGCATTGAGCCTTATGTACAATGCAGATTGCTGTGAACATAATGTGCTCCCTTACCAGAAGCCAGTGTACATCGAGTAGTCCTTTAGACACCGACTTCCACTTAGGAATGTCCAAAGTAAGCCTTGCCATTGCATTCTACACAAGTTGCAACTTTGCTTGGGTCAGCTTGGTGGCCTCAAGGTAAAGCGCTGGAATATATTAGAATATGGTCTATCCTTGAAGAGACCAGTGAAAGAGCTACATGTGTACATTCCAGGGTGCTAATAAACGGGAAGATTTTGCTCAACTTTCTAATAATCCTAAAGCATGTTGTCACGGTACAATTGACCTGGCGGTCCAATAACAACTTTCTATCCAGAATGACACCTAGATTCTTTGCTGTATCTGTTGGAGTAGGTAAAGTACCCAACATATCTGGCCTACAAGTTGCTGTTCCAGTTAGTGGTTTGATAACCAAAGAATAGCACTTCGGTCTTGCCTCCGTTTAGCTTCAAATATTTCTTGTCCATCCATATCGCCACTGCCAACATACAGCGACAGAAGTTGGCTGCGATATCCTCAGTGTCTTTAAATATTGACATAATTTTCTGAGGTTTCATCAGCACATGACACAGCGTTCAGCCCAAAGGAGCGTGTGTGCTTAGCAGGAGGGGAGACGTAGAGATTAAATTATGTGGGGCTCAAGGATGAATCCTGTGGCACCTTACATCGCAAAGAAAAGGGTCTTATTAAAACTGATTAATGGTCACCCTATGAGATCTGTCTGTAAGAAAAAAGGTCAGCAGCTTCAGAGATATATCTTTAATTCCCAGTTCCAGCAGAATTAGGGAGATTGTGTCAAAGGCCACAGAAATATTAATAAGAAAACATACCGCACTCACCAGCACAAGTGTGTTGTTATTCCCTGGTTTATGCCTCCAGGGCAAGGAATACCTCGCCTTGGCCAACACATGCTCAGGAGGTCAACCCCCCCAAAAAGTGCCACAGATTTAAACAAGTTTATCAGCAAGAAACAATCACAATTTAATTCCAGCTGCTTGGTGTTTTTTCTCATCCTGTTGTTTCTCCCCCAGGGTGCTAGGGCAACAACCCCCACACCATTTACCACTAGCCACCCCTGCTCTGGAGTTGGACTGACAGCGAACTGGTTATACACCAGTTTTCTCTTAGACAGTTAAAATGACACTTTCCTGATGTTACTTCTCCACTAAAGGTACCAGAAATATGCTGTTACCATTGAATTCGATTTTTTAAAACTAAGGGAAAAATAACTTTGAATCATTTTTATATCATTGGTGAAGGTGGAGATATAAAATGAAGATTGCTTTTTCCTATCTAAGGCCTGCTCAGGGAAAATGCAGATTTAAATGCACAATGAAAACAACGTTTGGGTACCTGTCCATTGTGTAGGCATGCTATTGCCACATGTTTTATATTAACAATCTAGCCGTGTGGACTTACAAGGCTTACTTTAGTGGTAACTCAGCTAACATATAAAAAAAATTTTTTCTTTATGACATAGTACATTTTTTCTGCTATTTGTCACTACTGTGCTTTTAAACTGCTGTACAGTCAGACACCAATGGTGCTAGACGGAGCTATACGTTTTTAATATGAAACTAAGTGAATCCACATATGACATTTAACTTCCATTTCATCGTTTCAATTTCCATGGCACCTTACAAAGGACTAACTGGAGAGTGGGTGAAACAAATTTGACAGTACCATTCCAGACCAAAAGCACAGGCAATGTGTCACTTGATGGCTATGTCAAAGCACAAAGAGTCCTAATATCAGCAAAAATATGGCACAGGAAGAGGTAAAATATCCAGGGTAGCCACACAGAAAAGGTGACTTTGTTGTATTTATCTTTTGTGCAACACAGTGCTGCAGATTTTCATGTAGCATTGTCCTTGGTGAATGCCAGTGAATCTGGGCTTCATTTTTCTGCAGAGACATAAATTACTGGTAATATCTGCTAATAATACCATTATACTTTATGTGATTACTCAAATGGTTTTTCAGGCTTCTTTTGTAAAAGGTGATGAAATGTGTCTCTTCTACTCAGTAATCCTTCATGAAGTTAAGCAACATTTGGAGGACATTATCTTAAAAGCTCTATGTGTTCTGGTTTTATTTATCTGAAAAATGAAGAGTGCAACTTTGAAACTAACTAAAACAAATGCTCAAAAGATGGAAATCAGCACTTTTCATCCCTGGATTGTTACCCTAGATCACACAAGAGACAAGGCTGTGAAGTGAAGATTGGACATTCAGCATAATTATGTTATTTTGGGGGTTTCTGCTTGTGGCCAGGATCCATGCTAGGATCCATGCTGTACTCACCCAGAAATCATCAAATAATTTTGTTGGGACTAATTTTAAGTTATGCAACAACTCGGCGAGTCTAATGGCTAAAATTTATTAATATTGTAGCATGATCAAAAACACAAGTTATTTGATACGAAATGTATACTACATGAACTTAATCAACATTGCCAATCAGAATCTGTTCCAAACTATCAGAGACTTGTACAACTAGAAGCAAATCTAATCACAAACACATAAGTGATCAGTATGCTTAGAAGCCATTCCACTTGAGAATAGAGTATTAGCCAAAACAGCTGAGAGCTTGTTTGCATAATCTTTTATGTTGTAGTTATGTTACTTTTACAATCATGGTCAGTGAACTGTCTGATGTAATGGGTTCATGCACGCATCTACATTTTTGGAGATCGAAGACGTCAATTTCAGGGGCACTGTGGATAATTTATCATGTGCACTCACCAATGACAGATGTTAGAGTTATAACTCAGTAGTCCATTCCACATTGAGGGCCAGGAAACTAGTAGTGAGGTTTGGCATAACAGTCAATCAATCAAATATTATTTATAGAGAGTGCTGCTTATCACCCCAGGGGATATCCGGACACTGTGCTAGTTGAACATCAGTGTCTTGAGTCCTTTCCGGAAGAGGTCAAGCAAGGGACAGGTGTGCAGATGGAGAGGGATGGTGTTCCATGCCATGGCAGTGAGGTGAGAAAACGAGCGTCCTCCGGTGTAGCGGATATATTCTATTGGAGGGGGAGGTGTGCAGAGCACAGATTTCCGGTGGGTTGGTGGGGAGTCTGGGGGTGATTCATGTGGTGTGGTCCAATGTTGTAGAGGGCTTTGTATGCGTGGGTGAGGAGCTTGGACTTGCATCTCTTGTGGACAGGGAGCTAGTGAAGGTCACTGAGGTGTTGGGGGATGTATGTTCTCTTGGGCAGGTTGAGGGTCAGTCTGGCTGCTGTGTTCTGTATCAACTGGAGTCTTTGCATGAGTTTGGAGTTTGCACCGACATAGAGTGTGTTGCCATAGTCTAGTAGGCTGGTGATAAGGGCATGTGTCACAGTTTTTCAAGTGCTGGCTGGGAGCCATTTGAAGATTTTTTGGAGCATGCAGATGGTGTTGAAGCAAGTGGATGTGATGGCGTCGACCTGGCATCTCATGGAGAGTTTGCTGTCTAGAATGATGCTGAGGTTGAGTGCATGGTATTTTGGTGTGGGGGTTTGACCGAGCTCCATCGGCCACCATGAGTAGTTCCAGGGGTTGATGTGCCTGCTGAAGATTTGGAGTTCCGTTTTAAACTTGAGGCAGTTATATTTCATCCATGTTGCTACATTCTTCATGCAGTTGTGGAAGTTGGTCTTTGTCTGGGTGGGATTCACTGAAAGTGAGAGGACAAGTTGGGTGCCATCAGTGTAGGAGATGATGTTGATGTTGTGTGCTCTGACAATGTCTGTAATTAATGTAATGTAGATGTTGAAGAGGGTGGGACTGAGAGATGAACCTTGGGGTACTCCGCTGATGGTGTGCTTGCGGTGCGAGGTGGAGGGGGGAAGCAGACTCTCTGGGTGCGTCCTGTGAAGAAGAACGCCACCCATATGTGTGTGTCATCTGTGATTCCAATCTGATGAAGTTGCTGGATGAGTGTGTTGTGTGATACGGAGTTGAAAGCTGCCGCGAAGTCCACTAGGATGTGGGCTGCTGTCGTTCCTCTGTCTAGTAAGGCTCGGATGTCATCTGTTGCTGTGATGAGGGCATCTCTGTGCTCTCTCTGTGTCACTCAGATAACATTTTGTCTCGCCTCAGGTTCCCTCCCATCCAGGAACCATACAGAGGCTGCACTGTTTATTCATGGGCCAGTATAGTGATACATTCATCACCATTCAGACCTGGCATGAATAGCTCCACTTAACTAGATCTGATGGGTGTGGTAAGAGACCAGGTTAGACCCTGGGCTCGTAGTGGTGCTAAGGTTCCTTGCCTTGGGGCCATTTGATATTTGTATTTGGCATAGGTGGTGTCCCAGTCAACCTGCAATAAGACCGTCGTCCCTGTTTAACAAAATTTATGGTGTTGTGTCTTTTAGTGGATGCTTGACTTAGCACTAGTCTGCTTGGTTGGCATCGCATATGGGGGACACTTTGTGGCCATAACTGTCTTCCACTTGTTTGTCTCTTTCCCCTTGCTGTACGTATCTAGCTAAATGTATCCATCTACCATAGCTCTGGTTGGAAGATTACAGCCATCAAGCTCAGATGTGACTGTGACCATTAATAGTACTTTATCTAGTACATCCATTTGAGACAGACCTTACTTAGTAAAATCTGTCTCAGATAGATGCAGCACAGCTCATCTGTAGATAAGCTTGTAAATTCATCCTGAAGTGTGCATTTAGGAATGACAGACATATTTTTCATGCTCAAAGGAGTGAGATGTTCCAACATTAGCAAAAACAGGCTTTATTGCATCTGTTTACCCCTGAATTAAGTACAGTCTAAAACAGGAACCATTGTCTTTTTTTAGCCAAATTCAAGTCAATTGTGGTAGGGAACCATGCTTTTCAAAACCACTCAGCTGCTTATTTATTGCTTCTTATTGGTGGATCAGTAATACATCTATGTAATTCAAAACAATATGAATATAGATTGATAATAGTGCAACCTTGTACAAACCACAAAACATATTTCTTAACTGTACCATAATGGACTAGTAAATCTAGCTAGGTTTTGAAACTATAGACTGGTGAATTCAAGGTTCTGGGCCTCACTCAATTATCAGCGCTATATTCTAGATGACCCATAAATAATGTGGTGCTGCAAAGGGAGGATGCCCAACCAACATTCTCAAACAAACCCAAAAGATTTTTGTAAACATTGCATAGCTTTTAGCAAATGAAAATTTGTAAACATAAATAATATAATCTTTCTTCTAATCCTGGGCGGAGCTCCCAGTGTTTCACTCGGCAGAATTCTGCGGAGTTACTGAAAAACTGCAAAATTCCGCTGAGTTCCATGAACGGCGAAGTGACCGTCCTAAACAACATATTCCCTTGTAGTCAACCATGTCAATCTCAAACATTTCTTCTGCTAGTTTAACCATTCATGATGACCCAGTCTTTGAAAGAACTGAAGTGAGGGAAACTGTATACGTTTCACGAGCAAAACTGATGGCCCAGGCAATGTTACACAGCTTTTTGCAGAAAACAACATACGAGAGCAATGCCAGGGGAACAACGTTAGACCAAGTATGTGCATGATATATAGTCTAACACAAATTATATTAACAATGTACAGCAAACCATGTGTGACGTTTATTCTTGAGTGGCAATAAAGGAACAAGTTGCTGCTGTTGGAAAGATACATGCAGCCAAAGCAACGAGATCTCATGGAGACATAGGGGGGCGGATTTACAAGCCCCTTACGCCACTTTAGCGTCATTTTTAACATGGGAAAAATGACCCAAAAGTGGCTCAAGCGGCTTGTAAATAAGCTCCAGGGTGTTCTGCGTACCACTCAGGTGCTGATTATTAATACAGCAAACCTGCTTGCTCTACAAAGGTCTGTATTATTATTGATGACACAACCAGTCAAGCTGTTGCTGAGGAGGATGAGAGCAAGCAGAGGGAAGCAGCAGGGCATGTGATATGTGAGCTCATGGAGAATGCACAGCGCATTGCAGCATTAGGCATTCGGTTCGTCTTTCACCTAAATGCATACTGTCTTCTTGAGATGACCGGCTGAACCTCTGCACCGGCTTATTCATACTGAGCACCAGACTGGGCAGAGCCACCAAGAACCAGGGAACCAGCTGGCATCTGGTAGAGAAAGTTTAAACTGTCTGATGCACCAGAATGTAATTTTGGGCTTTTAAAATTTGAGTTTCTCCTCTGAATTAGGTGTGTTCTTGTGCATTGGTATGGCGTGCCGCATCCTTGTTTTTATTTCAATAAACCCGGCTCCTTAACAAAAATAAAGAAATCATTTGCCTACACCACTGTCATGTTGTGACATGTAATGATGACAGACCAATAATGGTATTTCAAGGAGCTTTATTCTGTGACTCCTTCCACGCGCCTGTCCCTACTCTATCTGCCCCTTTCCTGTTCCTGCCCCGCCTCTTCCCCCAGCCCCGACACTCCTCCCATCCCAACTACTAGACTGCACAACATTACATCTCCCCTTTGTTAACAAATAACTTGAACAGCTTCTAGTCCATTTCCTCAATCAGTCTCTTTGGCTTGATTATGTCTCTTCGTGGCCTGAGACGTGTTTCGGTGTCGGTCAGCGCATTTTCTTGTGACCGGTCAAGTCTCAGGGATGGGTTTGGTTGACGTGATTCGCCAGTTTCTGGTTGCACTGTGTCTCTCTCAAGCATTTCTTTCATGCCGGGTGTGCACTTCTGAAAATGAGAAGCATTGCGAGTAATTTTTCTCTGTTCAGACTCAGCAGTAATCATGGTGCCTTTGTGCTGGGTAACAGTGAGAGGTTCATCTTTGAACCTACAATCCGTTTTCTTGGTCTGCTCTTGTTTGACTACCACACAGTTCCCTGTTTGCAAAGAGGGAGACTTGGCATGCCGTCGGGCGTCGGCATATATTTTCATTCTGTTCTTCTCCGCACTGTCAGCCATGGCTGTTTCTTGATGAGTGCGTGTCGGTGACACCTGTGCCAGAGCTCCTTCCCACGTAGGGATCCGTGTCCTGATGGGTCAACCTAGCATGAGTGTAGCAGGGCATTTTCCGGTGGTGGCGTGTGGAGTGGTTCGATATGCCCTCAAGACTTCATTTAGAGCCACCTGTAGGTCTTTCTTTTCTAGCGTGGCCTGTTGAAAAGTCTTCTTCAGGGTGGCCATGAACCTTTCAATGGTGCCATTGGCTTGGGGCCACAATGGAGTAACCTTTCTTTGTCGAAAGTTTAGATGCTTCGCAAAGTCACTGAATTCATGGCTATTGAAAGGAGGGCCATTGTCTGTTTTGAGTTCCTTGGGAATGCCCCAGGCAGCAAACACTTCACCCAGTACCGCTATTGTGCTGGAAGCATTGGTGTACGACACAAATTGAGCTATTGGGAACCGCGAATATTCATCCATGATTGCTACCACAAGAGGAGCTGGAGGCTCGCCTGATTTTACCAGTTGGCATTGTGGACAGTCTCTCAAAGTGGACTCAACTATTTGATCTAGTTGCGGGAACCAGACTCTGTCTCTTAATATTCTTTTGGTGGCAACCACTCCTCTATGGCCTTCATGCGCCAGGTTAACCACTCCTTGACGTAGCTGGCTCGCGATGACGATCCGATGGTCCCTCAGCAAGAGCTCTTCTGAGGTGGTCGACACCTCGTCCCTGACATGACGGAAGGCTTGCATCTCGTGACGTATCTGTGAGTCTTTCATTTCATCCTCGCTCTCATATCTCCATCGATGTGTGCGCAATCGGCGCATTACTTTCTGGATGATGTTGTCTTGGGCCGTAGCATCCTTGATTGCTTCTAGAGGAACTGCGGGCGGTCGGGCCACACCTACCACAAAATGTATGTACTCTTCAGCCATCGATGAGCGTGATTCATGGGATGCCTGTGGGTGTCTGGACATGTAGTCCGCAGGATTCTCACCCTTCCCGGGTTTGTGAATGATTGTGAAGGTGTACTCCTGCAATCTCAGACCCCATCTTTCAATGCGGGGTGGCATCTTGGCCTTGGGGTTACCAAAAATAGAGACAAGGGCCTGGTGATCCGTGATCATGGTAAAGTGTTTGCCAAAGATGAACACGTGGAAATGTTCACATGCCCACACGACCGCTAGGCTCTCTTTCTCGGGTTGCGAGTAGGCTTTCTCAGTATCTGAAAGGCTGCGGCTGGCGTATGCCTTGATGTGGCGTCGCTCCGTGTCGTTGTCATATTGCGCCAGAATGGCGCCCAGACCTACAGGACTGGCATCCACGGTTATTTCCGTCTTCCTTTTGGTGTTGAAATAGGCCAGATTATCCGCTGACTCCACTGCTTGCTTGATTTCTTGGAAGGCCCTCTCACACGAGGGGCTCCACACAAACGGTTGCCCTTGTTTCGTGAGAGCACGAAGGGGATGACTAATCATTGCATAGTCCTTAATGTATCTGGAGCAGTAGCTGGCCATGCCCAGGAATGATCTGACATCGCTGACATCTTGAGGGCTCTTGGTGGTGTTGAGCGCAGTTACCTTCTCGGGGTCAGGCTTCATCCCAGCTCCTGAAAAGACGTGACCAAAGAACTTGAGTGTTGACTGGTGGAACTCGCACTTGTCTTTGTTCAACGTTAAGTTCGCTTCCAGGAGAGCATGACACACACGGTCCAGGGCTTGATCGTGTTCTTGGGTATTTGATCCATACACCAGTATATCGTCACTGTAATTTAGGGAATTCGGGATGTGCCTGATAGTTTGACGTATCACTTCTTGAAAGATTTCCGCTGCGGAAGAGATTCCGAAACGTAGTCTTTTGTAGCGAAATAAGCCCAGATGAGTTGCGAAAGTTGTGATGTATCTCGATTCTTCATGTAACTCCAATTGATGATATCCCTTATTGAGATCTAACTTGGAGAAAACCCTGGCTCCATTTAATGCCACTATCATGTCACTCAGGTGAGGCCCTGGATGTCGTTCCCGTTCTATCGCGGTGTTGGGGAGCCTCATGTCCACACATAATCTCACTTTCTCAGGGGTGCCCTTTTTGGGGATGATCACAACTGGGGACACCCATGGTGTGGGACTGTCCGTTTTCTCAATAATGTCCGCTTGAAGCAGTTCCTGGATCTCGTCCTCCAGGGCCTGTTGTAGGTGAAAAGGTACTCGCCGTGGATGTTGAGCAACAGGTCGCACCTGGTTGTTTATGTGCAGGCGAATCAGGCACTTGTTCATTTTGCCAAGTCCATGGAAGAGCTTGGGAAACTTCCGGACAATGTCTTGATTGTCATGTACTCGGTATAATATTTCGACCAGTCTGAGTCTCTCAGCCGTGGGCAAACTAAGGAGACAATCAGCCTCCGGTCCATGGATAACGTGAATGTAGGCTTGAATTGCTGTGGACTCATGTTTAAGCGTTGTGGCAAACTTGCCCAGACAGTGAAGTGTTTTTTTCGACATCCAGGTGAACACTCTGACGTGCGCAGGGCTTAACGTAGGCTGCGGTCTCATCTTGTTGTATTCAGTCACTGGCATGTAATTTAGTGATGCTCCACTATCAAGTACAAATTTAGTGGCGTGAGTCCCCACTTTAATGTGCAGCGGAGGGTACTTTTTTAGTTGATCCAGGTCAGCCACCATGCAAACATATTCGTCGGTGTATTTTGTCTCTCGAGAACTCGACCTCGATTCCCTGGACACTGACCTTCTGGTCCAATGCAAGCTGTGAGACCCTCTGCTGGAATGTGACGAGCCGGAGGACGACACTGCCCTGTCTTGCACGGCCTTCGCGTGGTGTCGCCTTTCATCCGTCCGAGATCTAGTTTTCTCACTCTTTCTCTCTGTGTTGTACACTCCGCACATGACTTCGAAGTGGTTCATGCGCCCACATTTCCGGCACTGTTGTCCCATCGCTGGACACGTGTCTGTATGTGGGAAGTCGTATTCACACCAATAGCATTTCCTTGGACGTTCTGGCTTCCTGGTGTAGCTCGATCTCTTTCCTCTCCTTCTCGAGTCGTGGCGTTGATGACTCTGATGTGTGTGTCTAGACGCTGGACGAGACTTTCTCTGATGGTCACCGGACCTTCTCTGAGGGCCAGAGCTTTGAGTCCAGTACGCCTGCTCCTGTTTCTCGCCCCGTCCTGTCTCCATGACCTTCGCATGCTCTTCTGCCTGGTCATGCACTCTCGTCATCTCCTCAATCTCGTCGAGGTTATGACTCTTCCTCAGCAGTCGCCTGCGAAGGGTCTCTGAATGACAGCCATCGATGACTTTCAATCGGATGGCATCGTCAGTTGAAAAGGAGTCAAAGTTGCAATACTGTGATAATCGACGCAGTCGTGAGATGAAGGTGCTCATCATTTCCTCTTTGTCTTGGCATGCCTGATGAAACACATACCTCTCGTAGTCCACATTTCTTTCGTGTACAAACTTTCTGTTGAGTGCATCACGTACTTTATCATAGGTCCCTTTCTCATCTGTCGGTAGTTCTTTGATCACTTTCCCAATTTCTTTGCCAACAAGATTGCGGAGTGCAATTAGCTTGTCTCTGTCTCCTGCGACTTTCGACCCTTCTAGGTAGTCTTCAAAGTCTTCCAGCCACTCCTGCCACCGAGGGCCCATGCTTCCGCCCGCCACCAGTGTCAACGGTTCAGGGGGGCGTAAATGTGAGATGATGGGCGCGACAGGGGCAGCCACGGCCGCGGCTGCACCACCTCCATTTCTAGTGGGCGAGGTTGACATGGCTGGACTGACGTGTCAACAACACGCACATGTTATTTAAGGGTGCTTGCTTCTGCACTGCTCACTGCTTGTGTCTGCAGTTGTCATCTTTATTCCCTTTTTTTTTTTGCTTGCACTCGCCAATGCTTATCTGGCAATTATTGCTTGTCCTTGCACTCAACAGTGCTTGTTTTGTATTTATCAATGCTTATTTGGATCTTGAGATGCTTGTTCTAGCTTCAAACGTGAGATGCCTGACTTCAAAATGGCCGCTCATGCACTTCACAGGGATGTCCTGCACAGCTGCCTGACTCTAAGATGGCCGCCACAAATCACCCACGAGTCTTGCCTTCTCGTGCATCCTGCAGCTCACTCGGTCTCATGGGGCACCCACCAAGAGTCTCTCGCTCACACAGCAGGTGTTTGCAGCTCAGCTTCAACTTCCAGGCCAATTTCACCATCCAGGTAGGCCACGAGCGAGCTCCGTTCACGTTCGTCTGCCGCTTGCCGTTTTTCACGCATCGGGAGTGAGACCCGATGTTTGTATTTTCTTCCGGCGCCTCGGCGGGGGTCGCGGGCTTCGTCTGGCACACCCCACTCCCTCAGGACACTTCAGGAGGGCTGAGGTGGGCTCTCAGTACCTTCTCAGGGGCCCAGTCCACAGGACGCACTCGCGACTTCTTTTGGTGCGAATTAACGCGTCGGTCGCCTAAAAGGCAGCGCTGCACTCGGGCTGGCTTGCTGAGGGCAGCAGTTCACGTACCACTGGCCTAGAGTTGTAGGCGGCGGCTTCCACGGGGCACACGTGTCCTGCATAGGAACTTTTCTTTCTTCGGTGTGCCCAGGGACAGGATGCTTCTCTTTGGGTTCTGGGGATGGTTACTTTTCCATCCCACCCTCGTCGCCAGTTGTCATGTCGTGACATGTAATGATGACAGACCAATAATGGTATTTCAAGGAGCTTTATTCTGTGACTCCTTCCACGCGCCTGTCCCTACTCTATCTGCCCCTTTCCTGTTCCTGCCCAGCCTCTTCCCCCAGCCCGACACTCCTCCCATCCCAACTACTAGACTGCACAACATTACAACCACCCTAAAAGAGAAATATGCAGTCTGTAATATCTCCTCAATAAAACAGACATGGTGTACTCTTGCAAGTCATTTGCCAATTAGTTCTTACGGCTGCTAACCTATAATCAAGCATGTGAGGATATTTCTCTGATAATCCCATTCGTCAAAGTAGCCGCTAATTTAATTCCAAAATCACATCCCTTTTGTATTTCATTACTAACATCCACCGGAAGTGCATAGATATCTCACGAGAGTCACAGCGGAAACAGACAGCTGTCCTACACAGTTGCCATCTTATGATCAGGCATGCGTCAGACTCTTTTTGCTGCATTATTTTAACGTTTGCCTCCAGCTATAATGTCGCCGCTCAGAAAACTGGATACCAGATGAGGGAAGTATGCTACATTCTCAGCGTTTAGAGTCTCAGAGTAAATTAAGAATCTCTGGCATTCACCTCACCTAGAGCTCTAATTAGGGGTATGGGCACCGTTAAACTCCACTACGCCATAGTTGACGGAGTTTTGCCAAACTTTGCCCCTCCAAGCGAAGTGCGGATTGGAAAAACTCAGCAAACTCTTTCGGCAGAGCAGAGTTTACCGCACACCCTTACTTTCTTCAGTCGTCGTTTCTGATCTTGATGGTTATGTTTGCTTAATTATCTCAAATCTTTTCAATGTAGCCATTTTAGCCAGCACGTGTTTCGTCGTATTCACGACTTCATCAGGGCTAAAATTACAAACAAAATAACCTCATTGTTATACCGTTAACAAGCTATTCCAGAAACAGAAAAAATCACCCTGTGACTTAAAACGTGCATATCATGTTGCATTCCAAAATAGTGAACCATGTGTGACAGCCCATGTTGCGGAAAACCAATTACGCAATTCTTATTCCAAAATTCCATCTAAGAGGGAAAATGTAAGATTATGCAAAAAATCCTCATTTTTCAATATCTCATGCGCAAAAGGACAATAACAAAGAACTCCAATTGTGTGTTACATTTTACGATTGAGATTTCATTCTCACCTATCTAATTCCAAGGTGGGGTTACTTTTTTATTCTCAACCTACGTACTACATAGTGAACCATGCATACTTGCCAATTTGCCACACCATCATAAAGTCCACCCCATCTCTGTTACCAATTCCATCTCTAGTGAAGTTAAAAACACCACACCCATGCTATCCACGCCATGTGCCCTATTCCATGCCAAGGTCACAAGTCATCAATATCAATGCAAAACTTGGGTACCTGTCATATCTAGAAAGATACACGTGTAGCCTACAATCAAAAGTGAAGGAAACTGACTGAGTATTCAAACCAAGACATTTAATTCAATCTATATGTATGTGAGGTAAATTTCCTGCCAGTTGTCTGGATAAAGATCCTTCTTTGGTAAGTTTAATCAAGTTTCAAAGTGGTTCTGAAATGACAATACCATATCAGCACAACTGTCCAATACCCCACTTATCCCTGAGCCCATCCTGTAATGAAACACTTACAAAACTAACTCACTAAAGTGATCCTGCATGGTTCAATTGTGGCAAATTCTCACGTATGTTTCCTCGTGTCAAAGTATGTGCTCCGTATCTGCAGCTAAACATAAAAATAGAGTCCCACATCAGAATTAAATACATGCAGGCACTTTCAAAATAAACGGATCACCAATTCTCAAACACTCACCCGTCTCCGTACCAAGATCCTACGTCGTGTGTACACATCGGTTTACAGTGTCCTGTGTAGGAGCCATCTTCAAACCTCTTTAAACAGTAATACATTTAGAGCTCAAAAGTGGACTTGTGTCACTTCCATAATTACCACAATCAAGTGTGCCTGACTTAATGGCAGCCTAATGCCGTAGGAATTTTCACAGGCGTCATCTTTGAGTGTCTACAGTAACTTAGGGCGCCTTCTTACCAGAACAAGATTTCCATGTCCCAATTAAATATTCCACTATTCAACCTGACTCTCATCAATTCAACTCACTTCAATTAGTAAGACATTTGAAATACGACTTCCCTCATATCGTGTTAGCTGCAGGATGTTTTTGCCCGGTACTATGAAGCAGTTGCAGAGTCGGGTACTCCGCAATCTACATACTCTATCATTTTATCCTAACTGTCAAAATACTGTCAAAAGCTAATACATTTTTTAAATCATTGCGCTCTTAGCGCAGGTCTCATTATCAGTTCAGTATCTAATTAGACCAAACTGTAAGCCAAAAATCCACACCATCCTATGAAAGACATTAATCATGTATTTACCTAATCCTTAGCCAATCATGAAACCTTTTCATTAAACCTATAGTTTCAGGGATTATTCATGTGTAGTTTCCAACATAAAGATTTCTGCAACTTGCCTAACATCATTAAAATCCATATATATCAACTGTCCAATTGCTTTAGCTAGTATTTATTTCAGAGTCTATTTTTCAATGATGGGCTTGGGGTTGTCACATTCCAATGCCTGGAATTAACACAACCTGGTAATCTGTGTCATTCCTGTAACAGCTGGTGACTCCCATATGTATAATCTTCAAAGGAAGTTTGGACAAATTTGACCTTCACACAACAGTCATGAAACATGGCGAAGGTGGTTACATCATGTTCCATGGTTCCTATAGAACCATTCTGACCTCATGATGGAGGAGCAATTATACCAACATTACATTACATTTGATATTACAAATAACATCAGTGCCCCAAAAAATATGTAACTCATGGTCATTGCTTAGACACTTATCAACCAACTTCAATTGTCAGGAGCTCCCCGTCCTGTCTGGTATATCGGCACCCTCAGGGGGCTCTGCTTGCTCACATTTCTGTGCAGTAAGTTTTCCTTTTCTTGCCACTGCCATTGTGTTTAATTTCATTTTAGTTGTTGGTGCCAGAGCTTGTTTTGCCAATGATTGTTGTTTTTTGGTGCTTGCAGCCGTCTCACATTACTGGACAGGGGCTGTTGAGAAGCACCTGCAATGCATATGGGTGTGGCTAGCCTCAGGCGCTAACCACCTGGCATGCTTATGGGTGTGGCTAGCCTCATGTGCTAAGCACCTGGCATGCTTACGGGTGTGGCTAGCCTCATGTGCTAAGCACCTGGCATGCTTATGGGCGTAGCTAGCCTCATGTAGTTAACTGCCACCAAATTGGCAATAAAAGCCCAACCCACGCACCTGTCGGTGCTTGGCTTAAAGTCCTGTTTACCGTTTCGGCTGGGGACTGCTTCTATCACCATTTCAGGATTTCCTTATTCACTGTTGGACTGAAGAACCCACCGGTCCGGGACTGCAGCCAGCATCGGACAGCTAAGTGAAGAGCGCTTTAAGGCTGCATGTGCAACTGAAAGGCTGTGCGACTTTGACACTTTCTGTTGGTATTGGAAGGCTCGTCCTTGCATATTTGCCATGTGAATTGGACATTTGGTTTTTGGCACAAGATTCAAGACTATGACATTTACATATTTGTTTTGGGCTTAGCGCTTGGGGTCATTTTATGTTTGAACTTGTTTCATATTAGTTTTAAGCTTAGCTCTGGGGTTTTTTATGTTTGATCTCATTACCGATTTGTGAGAGTTTTGTTTATACACTATCGGCCACATACATCATTGTTGCCGTTTGCGATTTCTTGATTGCGAAAATTAAGGAATCGCAATTAAGAAATCGCAAACGGCTATGCATCGAGAAATCGCAATTTTTTTGCGATTTCTTAAATTTCCTTAATTGCGATTCACAATTTGCGAATCGCAATTAAGGAATCCCTTCCCATTGATTCCTATGAGCCTAGAGGCCCATAGGAATGAATGGGAAGCCATTCTCATTTTGCGATTCGCAATTAAGGAATCGCAAAATGAGAATGCTATTTCAAGGGTGCAGGGGGGGTCCAAAGGACCCCCCCTGCACCCCTGAAATTTAACTTTAAGAACATTTTTCACGCATACATGCCCCAAGGGCATTTGTGCATTTGCATTTGCATTGTGCATTTTTCAAAGTTTTCGCAAATTACCATGAAGGTGAACTTCATGGTAATTTACCTCTTCCTATTTGCGAATTCGTAATTTCTAAAGTGTGATGCATTTCATTTAAGAAATCGCAAATTGCGATTTCTTAAATGCAATCGCAATTTAAGAAATCGCAACATAATTGCGATTCCTTAAATTGCGGAAAAATAAATAAACATGATGCATCCCAAAAAAGGAAATTGCATTCGCAAACGACCGTATTTTGCGATTCGCACAGTTTGCGAATGCAAATTACCTTGATGCATGTGGCCTTATTTGTCTTGAACTTTGACAGTAAGATAAATATTGTGAATTTGATACTGTGCTTTTCGCATGGAAGCATCCTGTTTTCCCTCTGATTACAATATTGTATGGACAGTGGCCTATGTAGCCCTTTGAGCTTGTTCCTAGATGTGAATTTTTGTTTATGAATGTTTTGTGCAAAAGACACAATATGTCCTCTGCCTGGCTGTAGATGACATATAAACATAGCCAGTGACTCCTTTTGGCAGCTTTGTTCTTAGAGAACTATTATATGGATTTTATTCTCCTGCAACCTACATACAAAGGCTAAGAGAGTATCTCAGCTCCTCTTCAAAATCAGGTGATGAATATGACTTGCTTAATATAAAATTTCTGTGTGGACTGCTACTGGGGGACCCAGAAGTGTCTCTATACTCATCTGTTGCTTTCCTTATTTTAGAGAGAAACACATGTCCTAAAGGAAGTGACCCTACTCTGCTAACAGATCCCCTCGAGGGTGCCAGGCTCGACCAGGCTGTGTGGAGCAGCAGTGTTCTCTCTCTTTTTCTTGTCACATTCCCCTCCCCTTTTGGGACACCTACCGGGACTCCTATAGTTAGTTTAGTAGTGCTGAGAGGTGTTGAAGGAGGATAAATAAAGATCATCACTCCAGCTGACTTCAGGTGGGTGGCAGAACTAAAGTCTTACATAATCGCATTATCCACATTAGTTCTCTACCTCTGAGACAAAACTCTCTATTACCGCCTCTGGGGTCTCTAATCACACAATCTTGAAGCTCGTGTTTTGTGTCTGCGATGTACATTCCGTGGCATGTACCACAATTCAATATCATGCATCATTCATTTCAAATGCCCCCATGTGCTTTCCAACCCTATCTATTGGACTCCTTATCATAATACCAACATAAATACGATCACATTTGCAAGCAGTTATGCATACTGCAGGGCTAGAATTACATTTGATATTGGATATTATCTCATATTCCCCTGGTTCTATGTCACAAAAATTCTTGGCCTTGGCTAGAGCCCACCTACACATCCCACAGTGACCACATTTGTAAAATCCTATTGTGTGCTGTGTCATCCAGTTACATCTCAATTTGTGTGTAGGATAATTAAAAATATTCACTGCCTGGTGAACAGAAAATCTAGATTTTCTTAAAGACACGGAGAGTTAGATTATGCAAATCTCCTTTATTCGCCAGCTCACAGCAGCAACAGTTAAAGAATATAGAACTTCAAGTAACATTCTAAGACACTAAAGTCCATCTACGCGCAGCCATGTTCCTTCTTTCCAGAAGCTGTAAACAAGATAGCTTCTAGGAGAAAAAAACTTAAACTTCGATGGAAAATGTTTCACTTCTACCAAGTCAACCCAGAGGAGACTTCTTAATCTGAAATAGAAAGGAACAGAGTAGGTAATATCTTTATAATCCCAGGGGTGGGTCACAGTAACATGTGGAGTGATAATCTAAGCCACCATGTCTTTAATAAAATCCAGATTTTCGCCAAACAGGCTGTGAAAAATCTAAATCTTAAAGCATGACACAAGGCTAACATTATGCAAGTTTAAAGTGCATTTAGTACATAGTCAATCACATTTGTGATTGGTCTGAAATAGCAGTTGTTAAACATATTTTCATTCATCCAGTCTGTAGCTCTAAGAATATCCTGCAGGTATCCACCCAAAATAAAAGCTTTGGAAGCCGATGCACCGTGCTCCGAAAATAGAGCCATCCATGCCACTTTCGCTCATAACTTCTTTCACCCATCTCATCAGTGTAGGAGAAGAAACTGCCTTATGTGGCCATTTGTGAGAAGTCAATAAATTGAGTTGCATTTCTTCTCAAGCTTTCAGTTCTCTTTTTATACTCTTTCAGGCATTTCACAATGCACAGCCTTTCATTCAGTGGAAAGGATAGAAGATAGAAGATGACATAGTTTTAGTCCTCTTTTTGAGATAGAAGCCAACTACCACAGGTTGAAAGGCCCTGCTAGTGACGTCTAATGCCTTTACATCTGAAGTCCGTCTGAAAGACACCAGGCAGAGTAGTACTGTAAGTTTATAGGAGACACGTTTAAAAGACAGGCTGGAGTTGTTGCCCCAGGAAGATGCAACTTGCAAAATGTTTTTAACATCCCAAAAGGCAGTGTATTTTGCAGTTGGTGGGTTTAGTACCAGTGTACTTCTCATTATTTTCTTAGTCAATATGTTTTGGCCCAGAGAGACATTGTCCACCAAGATGTGTCCTGCGGCTATGGCTGATCTGCAAACGCTAGCCTGATGTGAATAATTCTGACAGGAAGTTTACCACATGTACTAGATCAGTTGAAACAGGATCGTAGTGTTGTTGAAAACACCAGTAAACCCATTTAATCCATGCCAGTTGATATGCCTTCCTTGTTCCAAAAGCCCAGGATTCAGATATGAGTCGAAAAGCATCTGACGAAAGCTCTGGGATTCAACATTGTCTCCTGGAATCTTCCAGGATGTCAGTACCAGTAGTCCCTGTTCTATGAGGGGGTGTAACTGTCCTCTGGACCTAAGAGTATTTCTCTGAATGATGGTATTGGGAAGGGGAAGTCCATGCTCATCTCCAGAATGACTGGGAACCAGGCCTGTGATCTCCAAAGGGGAGTTATTATGTCTCTCTCCGCTTTGCTGTGCATGCAGAAATGAAGAAGTAGTCACAGTAGCATGACAAATGGAGGGAAAGCATAGGGCCTCAAACCCTTCCAGTCCTGGAGGTATGCTGCTACCCCCTCTTGCTTGAGGGTTGGGTCTCCAGCTGAAGGAGTTCTTCAACTGAGTGTTTACTCTGCCCGCAAAGACGTCTGTCCCAAAGGGACTCCATTTGGCCTGGATAGTCATGAATATCCCCCTATCTAGTCTCAAATTGCTGGAGTCCTTGAATTTCCAGGAGAACCAGTCCTCCACGCCATTGCTTAGACCAGGAATGTGTTCTGCTATGACTGAAAGTCTTTTGTTCTAGCAGTTTTCCAACCTTTTGTTAGTTGTAAGTCCCATGAAGTGGGCTCCCCCCATCTTGTTGACATACATTACTGCTGACACATTGTCCATGCGTAGCATCACACAGCATTTCATCAAATTCTGGGTGAAGCACCGAACTACAAATGAACCTGCTATTAATTCTAAGCAGTTGATGTGCAGTTCCTTCTCTTGATCTGTCCAGTGACCTCCTGTTGCCACGTCTCGTACCCCATACTTCTAAACTATCGTCTGATTCTATTATTAACTCTGGTACCTCCCCAAGGATGGCTCTTTGAAGATAGGAGAAGGATCCTTGTTACAAACCTCAAAGGGAATTCCTTTTTTGCCAATATTTTCCTGAGTTCTTTGCGGCAATTCCTTACTTTTTCCCCTTGGAGTTTTAATTCTGCTCCTATTGTGTTTACCACAAAACCCAGGAATTGTGTCTCTTGGTTCGGTATTGCGCATGATTTCTTCATGTTTATTATAAAACCCAGGTATTCTAGTAAGTGAATGGTGAGCTCTGCGTGGCGAGACTACCAATTTGGATTAAGCCATTATTAGGATATTTTCCAGGTATATATCAATCTTACCCCTCTTTCCCTTAACCAGGCTGCTACTGGACGTAAGATTTTGGTGAAGCACCAAGGGGCCGATGACAGTCCGAAGGGGAGAGTGCAGAATTCCCAGAGTTTCCCTTTCCAGGTGGATGGTAGGAATTTATGGTGCCAAATAGGGATGGTAAGTTAGGCATCTTTTAGCTCTACTCTCGTTAACCAGTCCCCCTTTCTGAAAACGTCCTTTAGAAGTTGGATCCCTTCAACTTTGAAATGGTGGTGTTACCGATTCGTTTAAGTCCTTTAGGTTTATTACTGGTCTCAGCCCTTTGTCCTTCTTCTCCACAAGGAAGATATTGCTGACAAATCCCAGTTCTGAACTCCCTCTTATTGCCCCTTTTGCTAATAAATCCTTTACCTCTTGGGACACTAGCTTCTTGTCCTCCTGAGAGAAGAACATTTCCAGCGGTCTCTTCACTTGGGTGGGGGTAGTCATGAATTCTATCTTGTATCCCTTGACTATACTCAAAAGTCAGAGGTCCCAGAGAAAAGGGCCAGTCTGCCTCCCACCTTTGTAGGGGTACCTCAAGGGCCTTTTGAGATTCTTACCTGTGGTAAATCCTCTCTGTCTTTGTTCACTCCTGAAGAACCTTCCACGGCTTCGTTGACTTTGAAAGGTTGGTGGGTTGTGAAACTTGATTGCGAAAACCTTAAACCGTGGCCCAAGAAGGCTCTTGATGTGGTTTGGCCACAACCAGGGAATTGACCCCGCATTGTCCCGGTCCTGCCAAAAACCATATTTTGGAAAACCTTTTAGATATCCCTTGGGATTTCTGGATGGAGCTAAATGCTCTGACGTATTTAGCCATTTCTCTTATGAAGTCTTCAAGGAGTCATTGGGAGTTAGGTCTCCCTTCCTTACTTGCCAATTGTTCTAGTTTGGTGTCTATTTTTAGTAGGATGCCCTTTCTCTTCTAAGTGGAGATGGCAGTGTTTGCGTTGCCTAGGAGGCAGATGGTCCATTGGACCCATTGGCGTAGCTCTATGGGATCAATTGGAGTTTTTCCAATGTAAGCAGTTTCCGCCATTTTGAATATTTTGGTTACTGGGCCTATGATGTCCAGTTCTGGAGATGGGTAGAACGTTTATTAGATTCATCTTTATGATTCCAGTGATCTTTTGCCCTGCCATCTACCACGTATGCGCACGGAAGGCCTTACACTCACACCTCTGGGAGCTCTGTCGAGGCCGCATCCTCTTTCAATTCCCCGGCAACAAGGCACATGCTGGAAGTCGAATTAGGTGCTCCATCGCAGTCCTGATGAAGACCCTACCATAAGGCTGGATTCACCTAGTTCAATATACAGGGGTCGAAACGTCAACAACTACCTATCTGATTACAAGCAAGGACAATTGTAAATTATTGACAGTGTCCATGTAAAGCTATGTAATATATGTAGAACAACTGACCTATATTTAAGGCCGGATCAGTATCACGATGCAAATGTGATGGATATATGTTTCACTACCCTGTCCATGTCCACTACCCTCACAACTCCACAATGTTCACACGCACTCCTTCTACATTACCCTACCCTGAGCACCAAATAGTGTAAATATCTGTAAATATTAGTACCAGTTTAAGAGCATTGAGCAACTGTGTTTGCCACTAACGAGAACAATATCATAAATTGGGGGTTCCGATCTATTGGACTCTGAATAACTCGGTACTATGGATGTGATTTACTGTGCGTATTCAATCTATTGTATACTACCTGACCATTTCATTACTGTAATGTATAATGTCCAGAAGGCAGTATTGCAGGATTTCAGACTTTTATCAAATCCCTCCCTAGGGTCTTCAGCGCCCTTGGCTATAAATGCTGCCGCCTTAGGGTTCAACTCAGGGGTCATGGCTACCTTGTCAGGAATGAATGGGCATGGGCATTTAGATCATAACCAGGATCTGGCTTCCCTGTGGATTTCCTTTCTCAGCCAGAAAGAAAAGTAATCTGCCACATAGGGTGAGGGTGTCCACTTCGGTGATAAGGGGTGTTTAGTTTGGAGGGGGTCAAATATGTATTTCCATAAAGGGTCTATGATGCCCCTCTAAGAATCTGAGGCCTTACCTTCCTCGTCAGAGGTCCCCAATCTTTCACCCTCCATCTCCTCGATATTAGTATTTAAGCGGGAGGAGTATGAAAGGTTAATTTCTGCTTCAACTGCCTCATCACTATCGATGGGCATAGGGAGCTCAGGGGCTATTTCTTGCCCATTTGTGATGCCTGAGGCATCATTCTTGTCACTGCCTGGAAAGCGTGAGGGAGCCGTTTGCATTCTCTTTGTCTTTTTTGCCCCTTTTTGAGGGGGACCAACTGCAGCCCTTTTTCTTGGGGCCTTAGTTGCCACATCTGAACCCTCGGCTGGAAGTGAACTTGTAGTGGGCCATACCTTACAGAGGGTTACTAATTTTGTATCGATGGTATCATCAAGGGACCCAATTACTTTATCTAGAGCTTTATTAATCAACAGTTCCAGTTTTCCGTCCAGGTTTAGGTCAGGGCTTGTCACTGACATGATTATACAAAGGTGATAATAAGTTATTATTATCACCTTTGTATATTTGTATTTGTATTTGTATATTACGGTCATGGCGACTGACGCTGGAATCTGGGGAACACGGTTCGATCCCCAGTGGCAGATTAGCTCAGCACCCTGTGACTCTGGCCAATAGCTTGCTTAATCTTCCCGATGGCCCCCAGCGCCTGACGACCCTTACGGGTGATGGTTCATTCTTTACAAATGTGGATTATTATTATTATTATTATTACAGTGATCAGGGTTATAATAGTCAGATTTAAAATGGGAGTCACACGCATAATTGCAGTGCGTGACTCCTGCTGCCAATGTACTTTCCTTTAAGGGCTCTATTCCCTTGCAAATTTTTTTTTTTGTGGAGGTGTGGTCATGGTGTGTCGAACTGCACCATCATAGCAGTGGTGGGGACCTTGAAGGGGCTCCGTAGACTTGTGTGCAGTGTGCGTACAATAGGTGGAGGTGTACCGTGACGCGGTGCCAGTCAGAACGGAGCTGAGTATGCTGGAACTATCAGCTGAAGTTCGTTGGCTGGATCTCGTGCTGGCAGGATGTTTCCTTGCAACGTGTGTGCGCCATTTGAAGTAAGGCCAAAGTAGAGCCAGTCAGTTTGTTGTTAAGACGGAAGGAAGGATTTATGGGGGGGCAGGTAAAGGGGGTGTCGGGACGCAGTGGGTTAGATTTACGGGTCCCTAACAGAGTAAAACAAGGAGCAATAGAAAATTGGAAAATGTTATCAAACCTGACCCCGCATGACAGGACAAAGCACAAGAAAGCATTGTAGGGTCTATAGGACCCAATACATGATATATTAAGGTACTTAATATCCAAAATATAGCTACAACATACATAAAAAACTCAAAGTGAATTAGAGGTACTTATCCTGTGAGCAGCAGCAACAAAGAAGGAAGATGCCTGCGTGTAGATGAACTTTATAGTTTGTTAGAATGTTACTTAAAGTTCTATATTCTTCAATTGTTGCTGCTGTAAACTGGCGATTATCGAGATTTGCCTCCTTGTCTTCATTAAACTCCAGATTGTCTGCCCACCAGGCTGTGAAAAATCTAAATTATCCAAAACACAAGTGGAGATGGGATTTAGGATTTTACAAATGTGGTCACTGTGGGATGTGTAGGTGGGTTCTAGTATTACAGTTGATATTGGATCTTATCTAATATTCGTCTGCGTCACCATTAGTAAAATTATTGGCCTTGGCTAGAGCCCAACTACGCATCCCACAGTGACCACATTTGTAAAATCCTATTGTGTGCTGTATCATCCAGTTACATCTCAATTTGTGTGTAGGATAATTTGGACTCAGTAGGCTCTTAAGTGTTCTGCCCTTTTGAAACTCATAATCCGGTCCATTGGATATTTAGTTTTGCAACACCCTGTCTGCTTGAAGGAAATGCCAATGTTTCTGAAGGTATTTATGAAATCTAAATGAGATCCAACTGAAATCAGTAATCAACCCTATTTTCTTTGTTAGACTTCTTCCTGTTCTGTCTTGTCCCACTTAAGGCGCTCCTCTACTTACTCTTGCAATACTATTTCTGACTGATCAGATAACATGGATGTCCTATCCTCTATGTAAAAATCTCTTCTCCATATCATGTAAACACATTTAGAAGTCCTGTTCAACACTACAATGTTGTCCTGCTTGTATCATCTCTCCATAAGGAGTAGCTTTAATCTACCATGTAGGATGCGTACTAGTAGCTTGTAAAATAGAGTTCGATAAATTTGGCTTCCAATAAAGTCTACTTCGTACACTATTTTCCTTGATGAAGAGTTCCACATCTGAAAAAAACAATTTTCTCTTCACTGTACTGGTGGGTGAATCGTATATTAGAATGATTATGATTCATATATCTACAAAAGCCGTCAAGTTGCTACACACTCCCAGTCAAAATCATAAAGCAGACATCTATGAAACGCACCCAATACAAAATGTGTTAATTCCAGTCCACTACACGTGGGCCCAAAATCTGCTCTGCCTCCACCCACCCCATAAAGGGGTTTGCATAGGAAGGAGAAAACCTGGAACCCATCGCAGTCACCTGCGATGGCCTGAACCACTCATCTTTGAACAAGGACAAATTCGTATTCAAAATTATTTCTTTAATTGTTAACAACATCTCTGTGTGCCTATAAACTCGTAGATCTGTTACTCAAGTGTGACGCAAGGCAGTTACCCCCTTGTCATGTTCTATACTTGTATTTCAGGGACACAAGACCTACGGGCCCATTATGATGATGGGCGGACTTAATCCGCCCGCCATCATATCGGGACCCGGGACCGCCCGCCATAAGGGCGGGGGTCCCGATCAGGGCATTAGGATGCGCCCGCCACACAGGCGGGCGCATCCTGTATGGTTACCATTGCGGCGGGCGGAGCAGAAATCTCCGCCCGCCGCAATGTTAAAAGTGCACGTTGTGCTTTTCAAAGCGCAACATGACAGGCACCGCGCGGTGCCTGCCATGTTACACTTTGAAATGCGGGTGCAACCCCCCAAGCCAGGGACTCCCAGGGGGCCCGCAACGGGCCCCCGCAGTGAGTCTCTGCATGCCTTTCCGTGGCGGCATTGCCGCCACGGAAATGCATTGGTGAAAGCCCATTGTAATATGGCGGGCGGTGTCTAACAGACACCGCCACCATGTTACTCGTTTTCCGCCCCGGCCGCAAGGTGACCGGGACGGAAAACATGCGGGCGGTGTTTCTCACCGCCGCGGTCCCCCCCGCCATACTAATATGGCGGGGGGGAATTGGGCTGTGGATGTCGGGCGGATTTCCTCCGCCAGGCTGGCGGTGGCTACCGCCAGCCTGGCGGAGGAAATCCGCCCGACATCCTAATGGACCCCCTAGTGTTACCATTAACATTCCTGGCTCCCATATAATATCACTCAATAGACTAAGTATATGTTTGTTATCGCAAAGTGTAAGGGTAAATTCAGAACAGAGGGATGCAATAAAAAATCCACATACTCAGATAAGCGTTCTGTTGGCCCTCCCATTACTCAAACTTTTGGGCCTCCCTGGTGGAAATGGCTGGTCTTTTTGAACCTTAGGTAGAGTGTAAATACATGGATACCTTGGGCGATCCACACATAAATACAGATATTCATCATCATTGAGTAAACAAATATTGTGCCATTTCTTCAATGCCAGTTGAATCTTTCTGGTTAATTTAAAGATGGGATTACCCACCACTTTTTCATAGCAAATGTCATAATTTAGCTAGGAGTATATTTCATGTTCGTAATCCTGACAGTTCATAACCACAATATTTCCTCCCTTATCAGCTTCCTTTATTGGCACATGTCCGTGCAGGGCTTTGAGAGCTATTCTCTCTCCTGGGGTAATATTATCCATACATTCCCACATTTTGCAACCTAATCTATCCAGATCGCCACAAACTAGTTTGTAAAATGAATCTATACTGTTTCCACTCGTCAACTGCATTGTCCATAGTGATTTGGTCTGAAGCCACTTGTATATACTTAGGTGTATTTGTACATTCACTTCGCCAAGAACGATGGCTACTGTCACAAGGCCTTCTTCCAAATCTGAGATGGACATTAGTGTAACTGTATAATGTATGTCTTGAATAGATAACTCACTTAAAACTGTGCTTTTTACTTTTGTCTGCTTTCCTTTATTAGTCTGTAGATTCATCTGAAAGTACTTCTTCAGTGTCAAACAATTGACATATTTGTAAAGATATATTTTCAATTTACAAATATTGCCCATCATTCCAGGACAGAATACCATCCCCTTTTAAGGAGTGATTGCATATCTGAAGTCAATATTTATTATTTAATCTGTCAAATGTATAATGGATACATTCGAGTTTGACTTCATTTCTACTATTTCCTTTCCCAAGATCTGATTTGCATTCCTCTCCGTTCGCCTCCGTGCTCTCCCACCTCTTTTTCTCATTTTATTTTTCTGACATTGTCTTTTCTTATAGATTGCTCTTGAATCCCCATCTTTAGCCTTCATAATTCCAATAAAAAGTATTCCCACTTGTGTTTTCATTCGAGGCTCCTTCTCTTATATCAATCAGTCCCTCCATCACTGCTAGAAGGGATGCTCAAAAAGGTGGAGCTGCGGCTAATAAAGGATAGATCCTGCGCTTTACTACCCATATACTTTTCCACTAAATGATAAAAAGATTTAGAGAAATTAAACACCCTACCAGTACAATAGCCCACCTCATCTCTCTTTAACTTCCTGGCTTTCCTCTGTTTTCATTTCTCCTGATGCTTTCCCAATATCTCATTGAAAAGGTCATAGTTTTTCTTGTTGGTTCTGGAGTACTATAATGGACTAGTCAATCTAGCTAGGTTTCACTTTGAGCTACAAAAGTAGAATTTAGTGACATCAAAATTCATAAAGAGCGGTAATTGCAAACACAACAGTGATGGACAGAATGTGGATCAATGTCACACATTCACCCCAGTCCAAAGATCTGGGCCCAAATCCATTGTTTTTCCACTCCACACCACCCTGGGTTAGACAATGGCGATATGCAAATCAGCGCTGACCCTGTGCCCCATGGGAACAGTCCAGTCCGAACTACAAAAGCCATGTCCTTCCCAGAACGGAAACAAGCATCCGAGGACCGGCCCGGTTTCGAGGTAACACCTCTCATCAGCCCGGCTAGCTTGATTCCAGTGGTGTGGAGTGCCTGGGACTCACGTCTGAGCATCCCCAGTACACTTAGAGCGGTAATTGCAAACACAACAGTGATGGACAGAATGTGGATCAATGTCACACATTCACCCCAGTCCAAAGATCTGGGCCCAAATCCATCGTTTTTCCACTCCACACCACCCTGGGTTAGACAATGGCGATATGCAAATCAGCGCTGACCCTGTGCCCCATGGGAACAGTCCAGTCCGAACTACAAAAGCCATGTCCTTCCCAGAACGGAAACAAGCATCCGAGGACCGGCCCGGTTTCGAGGTAACACCTCTCATCAGCCCGGCTAGCTTGATTCCAGTGGTGTGGAGTGCCTGGGACTCACGTCTGAGCATCCCCAGTACACTTAGAGCGGTAATTGCAAACACAACAGTGATGGACAGAATGTGGATCAATGTCACACATTCACCCCAGTCCAAAGATCTGGGCCCAAATCCATCGTTTTTCCACTCCACACCACCCTGGGTTAGACAATGGCGATATGCAAATCAGCGCTGACCCTGTGCCCCATGGGAACAGTCCAGTCCGAACTACAAAAGCCATGTCCTTCCCAGAACGGAAACAAGCATCCGAGGACCGGCCCGGTTTCGAGGTAACACCTCTCATCAGCCCGGCTAGCTTGATTCCAGTGGTGTGGAGTGCCTGGGACTCACGTCTGAGCATCCCCAGTACACTTAGAGCGGTAATTGCAAACACAACAGTGATGGACAGAATGTGGATCAATGTCACACATTCACCCCAGTCCAAAGATCTTGGCCCAAATCCATCGTTTTTCCACTCCACACCACCCTGGGTTAGACAATGGCGATATGCAAATCAGCGCTGACCCTGTGCCCCATGGGAACAGTCCAGTCCAAACTACAAAAGCCATGTCCTTCCCAGAACGGAAACAAGCATCCGAGGACCGGCCCGGTTTCGAGGTAACACCTCTCATCAGCCCGGCTAGCTTGATTCCAGTGGTGTGGAGTGCCTGGGACTCACGTCTGAGCATCCCCAGTACACTTAGAGCGGTAATTGCAAACACAACAGTGATGGACAGAATGTGGATCAATGTCACACATTCACCCCAGTCCAAAGATCTGGGCCCAAATCCATCGTTTTTCCACTCCACACCACCCTGGGTTAGACAATGGCGATATGCAAATCAGCGCTGACCCTGTGCCCCATGGGAACAGTCCAGTCCGAACTACAAAAGCCATGTCCTTCCCAGAACGGAAACAAGCATCCGAGGACCGGCCCGGTTTCGAGGTAACACCTCTCATCAGCCCGGCTAGCTTGATTCCAGTGGTGTGGAGGGCCTGGGACTCACGTCTGAGCATCCCCAGTACACTTAGAGCGGTAATTGCAAACACAACAGTGATGGACAGAATGTGGATCAATGTCACACATTCACCCCAGTCCAAAGATCTGGGCCCAAATCCATCGTTTTTCCACTCCACACCACCCTGGGTTAGACAATGGCGATATGCAAATCAGCGCTGACCCTGTGCCCCATGGGAACAGTCCAGTCCGAACTACAAAAGCCATGTCCTTCCCAGAACGGAAACAAGCATCCGAGGACCGGCCCGGTTTCGAGGTAACACCTCTCATCAGCCCGGCTAGCTTGATTCCAGTGGTGTGGAGTGCCTGGGACTCACGCCTGAGCATCCCCAGTACACTTTTTTTCAAGGATTTCTTTTTTGAAAATAAAAAAACTGTTTGGTGTAGGCTCCATCATGTTGACGGAGCCCTGCACCTAATAGCATAATGCATTGACAAAAAGCCCTGATGGTGGTTCCTGCCACTGCTTTACAGATGACTGCTAGCTTGGCTCATTTTTAAATCTGGTGGGAGGTCCCTACACCGGGGTGATGGAGGAATTCACTCCGTCGCCCTGGTAGAACAACGGGTCCCTAGTGTTATTTCTCATTTTCTCTCCTCAATGTTATGTCTTTCAATATTTCCTTTTCTAACCCTCACCGCCTCTGTTTCTTGACATCAACTCCTGTTGACTGATTGCTCAATACTCTTTGGCATGTCCAGAAAATGGCAGTGGTGAGGACTGTCTCCCTAAAAGTAGGTTACAAATAGGGTTTGTTGACATGAAAGGAGAACAAGAGCTGTGCAGGTATGTCTTTGCACCTGGTGCTTACACTACCATTGTAGAAACTGCTGTGGAATTAGAATTTACATTTGGTCACAGCAGCTAGAATCTACAGCATGGCCTACCCACTGTAACCTTTGTCAAGAGACTGTGGAACTGAGGGAAATATCGGAGGAGACTGCCGTGAGGAAGCAATGTCGAAGGTTTAAAATAAAACTATACATCAATACTCACATATTTTAAAACAAACTGGTTATACGCCACTTTTCTCTCGGACAGTTAAAATTATACTTTCCTAAAGTTATTTTTCCACTACAGTATCAGAAATATGCCGTTACCGTTGAATTGGATATTTAATCTAAGGAAACAATAACTTCGAATCATTTCTATAGAATTGCTCCAAGTGGACATATACAATGGAAATGTATTTTCCTCTCTAAAGCCTGTGCAGAGAAAATGCAGATTTAGCTACACAATGAAAACAACTTTTGGGCACATGCCAGTGTGCAGGAATGCTATTTCCACATTGTATATATTGAGCTCCATGCTGTGTGGACTTACAAGGCTTATTTTAGTGGTGACCCATCTATTATATAAAATAGATGTTAATTTTCCTCCATGACAAAGGCAATTTTCCCTGCCACTTGTCACTACTATGCTTTTAAATTGCTGTCCAGTCAGAGACAAATGGTGCTTCAGGGAGCTATATATTTTTCTGATGTAAGCAGGTGGTGTAAATGCACACTGCAGCCCACATATGACATAAACAGATTTGACAGTACCATTTAAGAGCAAGAGCACAGGCACTGTGGTACTTGATGAATGTGTCAATGCATCTAGAGCCTTAAAATAAGCACAAATATGGCCCGGGAAGAGGTTAAATAGCCACGGTGACCCTACAGAAAAGGTGACTTTGTTGCATTTATCTTTTGTGCAACACAGGGCTGCACATTTTCATACAGCATTGCCCTTTGTGAATGAATCTGAGCCTCATTTGCCTGAAGAGACAAATTACTGGTAATATCTTCTATTAAATACATGATACTTTATTTGACAACACAAGCAGCATTTCGACTGCTTATGGATAAAATCTACTGTAAAAGGTGATGAAATGTGTCTCTGCTGCTTAATAATCCAACATGAAGTAAAGCAACATTTGGGGGGAATTATCTTAAAAGAAAATCTCTATGTGTTCTGGTTTTATTTATCTGATAAATGAAAAGTGCAACTTTGGAACTAACTTAAACTGCTCACAAGATGGTACTGAGCCCTTTTCATTGCTTGATTGTTACCCTGGATCACACTAGAGACAAGGCTGTGAAGTGATGATTGGAAGTTCAGCATAATGATGTTATATTTGGGGTGGCTGCTTGTGGCCAGGATCCATGCAGCACTCTTCCAGAAATCATCAAAGAATTTTATTGGAACTAGTTTGGTGTTGATGTGACTTGTTTTAAGTTCTACCGCAACTTGGCAAATCTAATGGCTCAGACTTTGCAATTTTGTAGCATGTTAGATAACAAAAGTTATTTTATAAGAAGTTTATACTCAGAGACTCAGACAACTGAGGAAAAAATTATATATCAAACATAGAACTGATCTGTATGATCATTAGCTATTCCTTTGAAGAAGAAAATATTAGCCCAGACACCTGAGAACTCGTTTGCATAATGTTTAATGTTCAGCTGATGTTACTTGTTACAGTCATGTTCAGTATGATGTTTAATGTAACTGCTCCATGCAAACATCTATTTTTGGGTGATTGAAGAAGTGCATTTCAGGCACACTCTCAATTGAACTTGTAAACAATATAAAGATAGCTGAAACCACAAATGTAAACTGGGCCAAGAACAATAAATAGTACCTGAAATTAGAATCTTGAGTGAGCCAGAAAATTCAGTTGATGACAATAGCCAAAGTAAAGTGACCTTTAATTGTCTCCCGAAAATAAAGGCACCAATCAGTTATGGACTTTTTTAAGGCATGCTTATTGACCTTGAACCAGACGACTAATGGGTAGGTGTTGAGGAATGGTCAAGGTACAGGCTGGGGAGCTGGGAGTCCCAAGCCAATGTGTTGCCTCTCTTTTCATGTAGATCTAGTCTAGAGAAGGGTAGCAGGTGCCCTGGGGATCTCAGGAGGCAGCGCTACTGTCCTTTTTGCTTTTTCTTTCGGTGGGGAAATTGACTCGCATGTACTAAGCTGCTGCGTCACACCCTTTACATGTACTCCTCATTGGAGTCATCAATTTTCTGATAATATGCAGGGGCCTTCCAACCAAACCATGCTATATAATTAGTGACAATGGCAAACAGTTCTGGGAGGCCAAGCTTAGGCATTAATAGGGAAGTAAGTGAGGTAAGACTAGAGAGAGATATTTTGGAAAGGTATACAGACAATGCTAAGGTTATGTGGACATGGCGGAGTTCATAATTTAACCCTTCATTTAATGCAGTTGAGAGGTGGTGGTGGAGAAAGAAGATAGTATAAACATTTTGAAGTCTCTAAAGATTTCTCTTTATTTTTGTGGGTAGATCACCATGCACGAAATACATGAATGCATTCATAAACTATAGAGAAGATGAGAATCGTGAGGTGACAAAAAACCAGGGGGCATATTACCAAGCAATAGCGATAATTATCGCTATTGCTTGGTTAGAGATAAAAAATTTACCGCTGAGCTGCGGCGATTTTTATCGCAAATAAACCTTGGTATTACCAAGGTTTATCGCAAATGCGATAAAAATCGGCCGCAATGCATGAATATCGCTGAAAAGTCAGCGATATTCATGCATTATCGAGCTAATGCCCTTAGCCATGTTATCCACCTCCCATTGGATAACATGGCTAAAATCTGCTCAGGGCAGGTGTTAGCTTTTGGAGATATTCGCGCTTAGCGCGAATATCTCCATAAGTTGGTAATAGGAGATAGCGATGTTAGCGACTGTTTCCAGTCGCTAACATCTTGGCACGCCCACTTTGCATGTCATTAGTGATAAATATCACTGACATGCAAATTGGGGCCCAGGATGGTGGCTATCTCCTACTAGCTGTCGCTAACTGGTGTTAGCGACAGCTAGGTAATAGGGAGATAATTTTATCTCCGCTTTCTTGGCTTTTAAAGCCAAAAAAGCAGAGATAAACCCCCTTGATAATATGCCCCCAGGAGAGGTAGAACCCCATGAAAGTGACATAAAAAATGTCTAACATTTATTGCATTTTAGTGAATAATAGATCTGATTCTAAGATAATACCATAATTGTTCACAGACTTGAAGGTGTTGTTGAGCTACCAATGGCATAGAGCCAGTCAAATTTGAGCCCCCATCGATCTCCAAAGCCAAGGAGCAGAAGTCCAAAATTGTCCCTGTTGTAAATGTATTTTGTTATTTACATTTGTTCATTATTTATATCGGGTTCCTTTGTTGTATGTAAGCGGAGCGTGGCATGGAATACTCTTTGGGACCGATTCCGATTCGGGAAAAAAAGCGTCCGTCCGAATCGTATCCGGAGCCCTCTCCGTCCGAGTTGTACACGTCCGTCCGAATCGCGTAGTATGATCGGAATCTCGTCAAACCGTCCAAATCATCGCGAACCGTACGAATTGCAAGGCTGAAACCGAATGACACAGACCCTCACAGTGAACCGTACGATTCGTAAACATGCCGTACGACCCGACGAGTACATTCCGGACCGGGGTATGAGGACGCGATTTGTACGGTCCACGTCAGTTAAGGGCGATTCGTACGGACAACAACAACCACACAATCAAACTGCGATCATGGGGTACGGTGCGTACACCCCATGATCGTTGGGTACGGTGCGTACACCCGATGATCGCAGGGGTACGAATCCTACCCCTGCAGACATGGGGTGTATGCACCGTACCTGGGGGGGGCCGTTCCATACCTGTTTCGAGGCGTACTCTGCTTCTCTGGACGTTTTGGGCTCCCGTAAAAAAAGCGTTGTACGGTGCGTACCCGACACAAATCGTACCTGCTGGGTTGGGAAAACCTGCTTCGAACCATACGATGTCGCATGCATTGGGTTCTGAGGGAGTATCATACGGAGATTAGAGTTGTACAGTCTTTGTACGATTCATACGGAGTCCTGCTCCTGGTACTTCATCGTTTTTCATCGTACGTACGGGGGAGGTTGCAGGGTACGATTCGCACGGGAAAAACGCTCCGTACGGCTATTCGGAGTAGTTTTTCCCGAATCAGAATCGTCCCCTTAGTGTTCGTCACGAGTTCCAATCCAGGACGTCAGTTGTTGCTGGTGTCCTGGAGAGGAAGTTGTGCTGCCTGTTTCTCCATCTACAATAAATCTCTTTGAATCTTCACTTTGTTTTTATCATCATTACAATTGGTCGACAATTGGAAGAACCACAATTCATCCTTTGGATGCCTATATATATACAATTTACACGAGGAATTATCCGTGCATTTGGGCTAGCTATGAAACCAGAATGTTGATATACTGCACTCATGTCGTTTTTTAACTCTGTTTTTACAAACTGTAGTGTCATATATACGTACTTCAGTCACAAATTTATTTTTTGTTTTTCACTTTTACAGAACTTGGTGGTGAGACAAAATGGGAATTTGGTCGGAATCTATGAGTTACTGCACGATTGAATGAATGGCAAGACATGAAACTCCAATGTCCTTGATTACATTAACGTATTGTTAATTAGACATGTGGCCTTTTAGACATGCTGTTTTGCCCACATGGGCTGTATTGCAGATAATAGTTGGACACTGGCCCACATGGGCGTCACACGACTCTCGATGTCGTCTCGAAACACAGCGGGATGGCCGCGCTCCCTTGAACAGTATGTTGTGTATTGTACCCCCACTTGGGGGGAGAGTGATGCCATACCGCCTAGACGCATTAGGCCACTGAATGCATAGCGTAGACCATTGATTACGCGCAGGCAGCGCAATCTCGAATTTAGAGCACTTGCTCCACGAGATGAACTTCAATTGATGTTGCTTAACAAATTACTTTATTTAATGTTGCCTTCAATGTATGTGCATGTATTAATGACATTTATAATTTTTTCGACCATAGCCCGAATGCAAACCATGAAGTCTGTTGTTTACTACCATTGGTATGACGCTAATACCATGTGACTATATAATGCTTGTCATTCAGTTTGCTCGTCCTCGTGAGAAAGCAGGTTCACCTGCGAAACGCGTCGAGACAAGCCGTTTGTAAATTAAAAGTACGCTTTGCAAACTCGAAGTGGCCCGGATTTCTTTCTTTTCTACGTGAGAAAGTGGTTTGTTGGAACATTTGGGAGTCGCTACCCCGTCCGAGGCCCGCCACTGAAAGCGGCAGGGATCCGAAGCGAACTTGTTTCTTGGATATATATATATATATATATATATATATATATATTTTTTTTTTTTTTTTAAACACAAAGGACGAACAAACAAGGACATTTTTGGAATTGAAGCATTGTGATTTCAAGTTGTCTGTTGATATTTTAAGGAAACCTTTTTGTCAGCTTTGCAACATATTGTGCCTTGCTGGGAGATTTGGGTAAGATTCCTTTGTTTTTAAAATTACTTTATTTGATGTTGTAGATCGTTGTGGGGAATTGCCATCGGCTGCGTCTTTTGAGCGGCGGCAGTGTTCTGTGAGTGAAAGCTGATCTCTTTACGGCGTGCCCCCACATACGTAATTCTGAACAACACAGGAGTTACACCTCATTGCAGAAGGACACGCAACGGAACCTTTGCGTAGCGACTATTTTTAAGGAAATTAATCAGGAGGGTTTAAGCTCCAAGGAGGCTATCGGAGTGGAACAAACTTATTCCTGCAACGGTGAAGATATTATTGAAGCGTGTGTTTTGGGAAATGAAGAGACAGTTGGGAAACAGGTTAGAGAGTCGGGGGTCGGCTCTCTAATATTGTATTATTGAGACTGTGCTATAAGTGGGGATAAGCATTCAGTTTAACCACTATTGTATTGTGTTTATGGAACAAGGTGATCAAGGAGTAGAACAAGCCATGGCACAACAGAATTTCCCTATTAGTAACCCACATGCATTTTGGGCAACTGGATCTGAGCCCAGGATTAAGTGGGTGGAATGGAAGAAGTACTTTGTAAATTACATTGAGGCAATTGATGAAGCAGGGAAAATGAAACCTGACCTAAAAAAGAGAATTTTACTTCACTCCTTGGGTCCGGTAGGGTTAAAAACATATTCATACATGTCTAAGATTACAGGAGGAGAGTAGAATGTGTTTGAAGCTGTGTTAAAAGACCTTGATAAGTATTTTGCACCTAAGGTGTGTATTGGTGTGATGAGGCACACATTTTTTCAAAGAAAAAAAATAAAGAGGAACTTGTTGACAACTGGCTGGATGATCTTAAAAAACTAGCAATAGACTGCAAGTTTGGAAGTTCACACGACGATCTTATTCGTGACCAATTGGTTATGCACAGTAACAATTCCTCTATTCAAGATCGATTATGGGTAAATGGAGATGCACCTTTAGAAAATATTTTGGCTATTGTAAGAAAAGCTGACATGTCTGGGAGGTGAGCTACAGTAGGTAAAGAATCAGAAAAAGATGCAAGAGGTGTGTTCAAACTACAGAATCCAACTAAGAACCAAGGCCAGAACATAAGTGGACGATGGTGTAATCAACCTCAGAAGAATGTAGGAATGGAAAGGAAATGGGAAGAGAGGAGATGCTATCGTTGCGATAGCAAAGAACACTTAGCTTTCAGCAAATATAGTCCTGCTTTAAAAAAACAATGTGGTATCTGTGGGCTAGTAGGGCATTTCCGTAAGATGTGCCGTAGGAAGAATAATGTCAAATATTTAGGTACCGATGAAGAAGGAACTGACGGGGATGTTGATAATGAGGACATTTGTGTCAAGAGTTTACAAGCTAACTATCTTTTGAATGTTGTGGACAATTCTCTAGAGGAGAAACGAATATGTGAAATATCCTTGGGTGGTGTTAAGGTGAAGGTGTATGCTGATTCAGGGTCGCCTTACACTATTGTTAATGAAAGTGTTTGGAAAGATAAATTTGTGGGGGAAATTGGACAACACTTATCTCCTTCAGATGTGAACCCGGTAAGTTTCACTAGGGAAGGGATAGATATGCTTGAATTCAGGTGACTTACCTTTTTGTTTAAAGGGAGGTCTGTGAGAGGTAAATTATATGTAGCGATAAATGGTCCATCTGTACTTCATTGGTTTGACCAGAAGAATCTGCACATCATTCAGGACCTGAATAGTGAAGAAAAAGTACTCATAATGGATGAGAATAGTAAAATCAGGGACTTTTTAGAAAAAAACATTCCAAGAGTTTTTGGTAAGAGTTTAGGAGCACTCAAAGGGTTTGAACACAGAATTGTATTAAAGGAACAGGCTGAATCTAAGGTTCATAAGGTGAGACCGATACCTATACTGATAAGTCAATAAAGAACTACAAGGGTTATTGACCAAAGGTGTGATCGAGGAAGTGGAGAGTTCAGAATGGATTTCTCCGGTTGTGATCGCATGCAAAAGCAATGGAAAAATCCGCGTATGCACCGATTTGCGCCATTTAAACAATAACATTGTCATTGAAATGAGTTCTTCTCTAAGAGGGGCGAGCTGGTTTTCTACCATAGATTTATCAGCAGCCTATCACCAAGTCATACTGTCACCTGAATCTAGGAAACTCACAGCATTCAATACGGCTTTTGGGTGTTACCAGTTTAAATGCATGCCATTCGGTTTGGCCTCAGCCGCTGCTGTTTTTCAGCGACTGATGCACAGGCTATTTGGAGAGGTGAAGGGCGTGAGTTTTTTCAGGACCACATCCTGATTGCTGCCAGCAATGAGGAGGAACACAACCATATTCTCAATGAGGTGTTAGAAATATTGCAAAAAGCTGGGTTGAGTGTAGATCTTAGCAGGTGTAAATTTGCACTAAGAAATGTATCATACCTTGGACATATAATAAGTGGGGATGGTGTAAAACCCAAACGTCACTTATAAATGCTATTGTGGGTTCACCTGCTCCGACTAATAAGGATGAAGTCAGATCTGTTTTCGGCATGACAGAGTATTGCGCTAAATACATACCCAATTTTGCCAGTAAAATATTCAATATACGTTCACTCCTTAAAAATAATGCAAAATTTTAATGATTGGATGAATGTGGAAGAGAGTTTTTTTAGATCAAAGCTGATTTGGAGAAAGTAAATGCTTTGAGCAGTTTTGACCCAAATTTGGAATGTTTAAACGGTGAAGATGGAGGGTGGCAGCCTCTATCTTATATTTGTTGATCTGAAGTCAGCCTTCGACCTTGTGCCTAGAAAGAAGTTGTGGGAAGTGCTCGCTGACCTTGGGACTCCTCTCCATCTTCCTGATGTGCTAGTGAGGTTGCACACGGACAACTACGCACAAGTTAGATGCGGAATATATGGGGAACTCTCTTCGCGCTTCCCTGTTAGAAAGGGGGTGAGACAGGGATGCGTTTTAGCCCCAACACTATTTTGTCTCTGTATTATTGGGCTAATTGCCTTCTTAACCAATATAAAAGACACTGATGCCCCAAAGCTTGTCACCGGGAAGATACCCGCGTTGATGTTCGCGGACGATACTTTGTTATTGTCCAAGTCACCCCTAGGCATTCAATGCATCTTGTATTGTATTGTATTTAAATTTGTAGTGCGCACAGCTACCCACATGGGGTCTCCCGGCGCAAGACTGAAGGCTGTGATCATGAGGTCAAAGGTTTTTCACTGGGGGAAGAGCAGGGTTTTGAGCTTTTTTCAAAATTTTGTCAGGGAAGGCTCAAGTTTCAATGGGGCCCGAAGAGCATTCCATAGTTTAGGGGCAAGGCAGGCGAAAGATCGTCCGCCAATTCTTGTCGGTCTAAAACATGGAATTAGGACATTCCCTTGAGAGGAGGATCTGAGAGGGCGGGAGGGGGTGTATGGTTGGACGATAGACTGGAGATAGGCAGGGGCAAGCCCCTGCTTGATCTTATGCATAAAGCAGAGGGCCTTGAGTTTGATTCTGCTTTCAATGTGTAGCCAATGTAGATCTTTGAAGTAGGGGGAGATGGATGATCTCCCGGGGACTTTTCAGAGTAGGCGAGCAGCAGAGTTTTGGACCAGCTGTAGTTTCCTCTGTGTCTCCGCGGTGGCTCCCAGGTAAAGTACATTGCCGTAGTCCAGGCGCGAGATGATTAAAGCCTGGACTACCGTTCGCCTTGTTGAGTCCGGGAGCATCCAGAGGATTTTGCAAAGCCACCCAAGAATGGAAAAACAGGTGGCTGTCACCTTAACAATCTGGTGTCGCATGGATAATGAGTCATCTAGGACGAAGCCACGGTTCCGTACGTGTGTAACCGGCAGGGGTAGAGGCCCCATTTCTGGTGGCCAATGTGGGGGGCCCCAGAGATGTTTCTGTTTGCCTAAGATGACTACCTCCGTCTTGTCCCCGTTCAATTTCAAGAGATTGGACCGCATCCATTCAGCAACTCTGCCAAGCCCCAGTTTTAGAGCAGATGGGGCACCAGTTTTGCCAGCGGAGAGAGAGAAAATGATTTGGGTATCGTCTGCGTATGAGTAAAGGGAAAGGCCGGCGTCTTCCACAATGGTGGCCAGGGGTCTCACGTAGATGTTAAATAGCATTGGGCTAAGTGAGGACCCCTGGGGAACCCCATGCGCAGACGGACGCACAGAAGAAGCAGAGTTGGAAGAGAAAACTTGGAAAGAGCGATCCCTGAGATAAGAGGAGAGCCAGGCCAGTGCAGGTCCGGTCACTCCGGCCGCCTCCAAAGCTTTCAAGAGGACAGGGTGCGAAACCGTGTCAAATGCGGCCCTTAAATCTAAAAGAATAAGCGCCGAGGTTTCACCCTGGTCGAGGCGGAGACGTAAGTTCTCAGTGACTCCTAAAAGAGTGGTTTCTGTAGAAAAATGTGTACGGAACCCAGATTGGGAAGGATGTAGGAAACCTGTTGCCTCGATGTGAGAGGTAAGGTGAGTATTGACATGTCTTTCCAAGATTTTAGAAAAAATAGGCAGCAGGGAAATGGGGCGGTAGTTAGAATAAGTCTTTGGATCAGCGCCAGGTTTTTTTAAAAGAGGAATCACCATAGCTCTTTTCCATTCCTCCGGAACTATGGATTCTCGTAAAGAAGAGTTAAGGAGATCTTGAATAACTAAAAGTAGGTCTGAAGAAAGTTGACGGAGAGTGTGGATGGGGATTGGGTCAAGGGGAGAGCCTGAGTTGACCTTGGCCATACAATCGCGGAGCGAATTTTGATGGAACTGAGGCCATTCTGAGATTTGTGTCGTCAGGAGAGGGGAGTCAGGTGTGTCCAGGGTAAACGGGTCAGAGGGTAAGTTGCAAAGGGCTGTGGAAAGTGAGTTGTAGATCTTGTCACCGTGGAGAATATAACTTTAGGCCGATTAGAGGCGCTATTTATGGATTCCAGAACGTAGGAGGCTTTAGTCTTTCTGCAGGCTAGATGGTAATGCCTAAGAGCAGTACGATAGATTTGCTTATCGTTTAAAGAATATTTCTTTCTCCAGGATCTTTCTAGCTGTTTGCATTTAGATTTCATGGTTTTCAGGTCATTTGTAAACCAGGGCGCTGGGGGGAGATGAACAATGGGGCGTTTGGAGCTGAGCGGCAGATGCCGGTTGATGTTAGAGGACAGCCAGAGATGGACTTCCTGGTTTAATGAGATACAGGTTTGTTTAGAAGTGGGGCCACTAGCTAGTAGCGTGGCATTGAGTGCTTGAATATTTAGTTTAGACCAGGCTCTATATCTGCCAGTAATGGCAGGGAGGGACGTATTGTTGATGCTCTGTGCGGTCAGACTAAAAAAGATGGCAAAATGGTCTGACAAGTCAAGGGGAAGGGCAGGGGTGCTACAATCCAGCGGTATTTTAGAAATAATTGGGTCAAGTAAATGGCCAGCTTGATGGGTTGGGCCCTGATTTCTTAGTATCAAATTTATGGCCTCGCAGTCAGATAAAAAAGTACTACTGAGGCTGTTATAAGTGTCTTCTAGATGAAGGTTTAGGTCCCCCAGGATAGTGAAATTGGCTGATTTCAATGCTAGCGGGGGTACTAGTTCGGCGAAAGATGTGAGCCACCAGGTGGATTTATCGGGGGGGCGGTAGATGAGTATTCCCGATATTGTCAGTTGGGAGGAGACTGAGAGTTTGAATAAGGCAGCTTCGCAGTCGGGAAAAGGGAGAATTTCAAATTGGCAGGTGTGGGTGGCCTTGAAGATAATCACTATCCCCCCGCCTTTCCCAGTATCTCTGTCCTGTCTGAGTATGACATAGCCTGGCGGAAGGGCACTGGCCACATCTGGACCGGAACAGGCATGGAGCCAGGTTTCGGTCAGGAACAGCGCATCCGTTTGGGAAGAGGCGAGGAGGTCAAAGATGTGATCTTTGTTTTTTGGTAGGGAACGACAGTTTATACTCCAGAACTTGTAGGGTGAGATCGAAGGGGTTGTAAACAGGGTGTTCTGGTTAAAGGAGAAATTGCATTGAGGGCAATTTGATAAGTTGTTGGCCGAAAGGTCTAAAGGAAGACAAGTAGAGGAGTGGCTTTTTAGCCGGTGTAACTCCTCGGAAGAGTACACGACATGTATATGAGGGTTTGGCACAATTCGGGCAGAGCTTGTGGACGCTAGACGCTCCGGGCCGCTGCTCTCGTCCGCTGCGCCTCCGAGAGGGGGGTTCCATTTTATGTAGTGCAGGGTGGGAGGGACGAGCAAGTAATCTGCTCGCCCTCTGACTCACCCAAGATAGCGCCGGCAAGGAGTTACTCGGGCCGATGCAGCACCTGATCGGCTGCTGTTGGCTCTGTGTCGGAGTGCTCGAGGGTCAATAAATCAAAGGGTGAGTGCCCAGATAATTACGATTTTAAAATAGAGTCCGAGGTTATTTTAAAAATAAAGTGCAAAAGAGCAGTACTAAAATTGCGTCAGAACACACGCCGTTCCCGGCTTCCGCCTCAGAAACCACAAACACACTTCCTTCAAGCTAAGACGCTTGTGAAATGAAAAGCTTAGGTGGGTTTGCACAGTTCTGTAATATGAGAGGGCTGGAGATTATCATATCTAAGACCAAATTCATGGTCTTTAACCCTCCAAAGAGCACGCCTAGAAACCCCTCTCTTAATGGCACCCTCCTTGCTAAAGTAAGGACATTTGACTATTTGGGCATTACACTGTCTGAGCAATTTGGGTGGGGCCCTCAGTTGACCAAAGCACGGCTTAGGCTCACCCAGACTGCAGGTGGGATCATGAAAATGTTGGGAACCTCTGTTTATAAGCCAGCAGCCCCTGTGGTGGAGATATTCAAGGCCCAAGCCAGAGGGGCCACACTGTATGGGGCGGAGCTTTGGGGGCATAGTTCTACTATGGACCTTGTGAAGCTAGAAAACAACTTCATGAGACAGCTTCTAGGCCTACCTTGCAGTACCCCTCTAGTTCCCCTCCGCATGGATTTGGGTTTGAGACCAATCGATCAAGAAATGCATGCGCTGTTCTTTTGTCCGGCTTATGTGTTACCTCGCAAACGTTGGCTAATCCAATTATGTAAATACCGAGGGTTCAATTGTTGTGCAGAGACTTTTAGAGTTTAAAATATGATACTGACCCTCCAATTGTATTTGCGGTATCTCGGTTTTTAAATACCATGTGGCACACCAGGAGAGGACTTTTAAAGCGATTATAGGGGAGGAACAACAGGAGGAATCCCTTGTTAATTTTTACTGTGTATTGTATTAATTGTTTCGCTCTCTTTTAGAAAACCGAATCTGATTTGAGGTATTCAGTAGTTTTAACTGTGCAGAAAATGAAAGTGTAATCAATGGATACATTTGTGTACATATTTGGAGATTGTCTTTTTATGCACTTTTATGGCCTGAAATGGCCGAAATAAAGTTTTACAACAACAACAGGAATGTTTATTAACCACTGATGCTAGTGACATAGGACGGTGCAGTTCTTTCACATAAAATGGGCAATGGCACTGAGAAGATCATTTTATTTGCGTCCAAGGCTCTTTCTCCTGCAGAGAGTAAATATACAATCATTGAAAGGGAAGTTTTAGCCTGTGCTTGGGCTTTAGAACACTTTCGGGCATTTGTTTGGGGAAAATCTGTTACTATCCGCACGGATCATCGACCTTTGGTTAGGATTTTGACTAGTGAAGGTAGTGTAGGAGCTTCCACTAGGTTAGCAAGAATATCCATGAGAACGAAGGAATACATTCATAGGATTATTTCTGTACCTGGCAAGGACAATGTGGTGGCTGACTGTTTATCTAGACTACCTTCACCTATGGAGGAATGTGTGGATGATCCATGGGGCGATTTCAGTATTTAGAGTAACGATGCAGGCTGGAGCCTGCAAGCAGTGTGCACTGTTCCTAAGAATACTAGATTCCACAATTGCCTTTACAAGAGGGAAAAACTTGCTGGACATTATGAGGACACCGTTGAAATCCACAGAACAAGTGATCCACAAAGGTACTCACAAATGCCAAAATTGCACACACTGCAATAATATAATCACAGGTAATATACTACTGCACCCAGTCACTGGCAAAAAGATTTCTTTGAGACACTCTTCAGACTGCAATACGACGCACATAGTTTACTGTTTAAAATGCCCGTGTGGCAAAGCGTACATAGGCAAAACTGAACGAAAACTCAAAACAAGATTAACAGAACACAAGAGCACCATACGAACACACAACAGATCAACACCATTAGCAAATCATTGGTTAGAAGCCAACCACAACATAGCGCAGGTGAGAGCTCAAATAGTCGAAGTAGTATCCAAAGTGGAAGGTCAAGACAACAGTGCTAAGTTACTTCAAAGAGAGGCTTTCTGGATAGACCATCTTCAAACTTTGATCCCTCAGGGACTTATTGACAGATTAGACCCGAGTTGCTATCTCTGACACATCTCTCATAATGATACAGTATTTGAGTAGAGAATCACATTGTGCATGAATGAGCAGTAGCAATCAATATGAAGAATAGTTGTGCTCCATTCATTCACTGGTCCGCCCATTGGCGGCTTGAGACATGATTGACACCCCCAGCTTGCCAAGGCCACTGATATGAACATATGTTGATTGCATTCCTCCTTAGTATAATAGAAAATGGTTGATCATATGTTTTGCTTTTGTTTATCCAAGAGTGCTTGACCGTCTGGACAAGATGAGGTCTGCATAATATTTGACTGTGACACTGTGACTATTACTACTGATAGTTATGTACTTCATGTTATGCCTTCCTGAGTATTCATGATATACAGCTTCTATATGTACTGTATATTCTTGAAAACAAAATTAATGTCATCTGTCATCACCATGTAAAGTACAAGATATCATGTTTATTTATGTATAGCTATATGTGCCCAGTCTACATCATAATTGTTTTTTACTATCGATGTACTATATTCACAGTTGTAATTGTACACAGAATTCGGTGGTATTGGAGCAGGTCTATGTTAACAACACATTTGGGCTCTCAAACCTTGAAAACAAGCTGACTCTTCACCCCAGCATTTAGCATGCAACATATTTTTTATCATCCCTGTCCAGAAGAATAACTGTCAGAATGCTAGTATCTTTTAATCGAGTTCGGCATTGTCAAGTGTTTATTCGAGTAGTAGTTTTCTCTTGTAAATTTTCTACATGTAAGCTGTCTGTTTTAAGTTAACTCCACTTTTAAAAAAAATATTTTTTCGTACACAGAGAATGACAGATTACCACGATTAGGATACGAGATTCTGAGCAGTCATTACACTACCCGGGCTTGGGCATTGTTTTCAAATAAGGAGTATCGGGCAGTTATTATGCAGAACTGTTACGTTATTAGGCAATACATAGTTTACCATAGGAACCTCTATGGTGTACAGGTTTCTCGCTGCTAACTACCACTCCCACTATTCCCTTGTTTACACACTGTTATGATGATGGTAGCACTTTTTCGTATTTGGTATGGATCTCACAGTGTTACCCAGCCGACCACGCATTAGCACCTCATGGCAAGGATTTTAGTCAATCTTTGAAAGTGACCATGTCAAAGCGTAGCAGCCATATATTCACCACAAACTAACATTCCCAGGAGACCACTGGGTACGCACAGGTACGGCGTCAACAGGACTTCTTTCTTTATGTATGGTATACCTCCGCCTAGAGTTAACCAGCGGTTCGTGCTCAGCGCTTTGTTTGGATTATGGTATGATCACGTTTCAATGAATAGAGGTATGTTACACCACAGCTAACTCTAGTGTAAGATTTTTTATCTGCTCACATCTAGAGCATTCCAGGCAAGTTGTTCACGTTAGTTTTTCGGTACTTTTGCAGGTGCGTTTAAAAGCGCAACAGCAATTGAATATTCCGCAGACTAATCACTGTGATTCCCTACCACCGTTATCGATCACAGGTATGTTATGAGCATATGCTCGGAAATTCATTATAATAAAATTGCATCGAGTTAGCACATTAGTGCTGTTTATTACTTCTTTATAGATGGTTTCAATGAGAACTTATTCGTCAATAGTACGTAGAGAAACCCTTGGACATTGTGGATGTTAATTTGCTATCGCCGACCAGGTCAGTGTCTCTTTCATGATCTTATCGTGGTTGCATGCTTTAGAATGGGTACAGTATTGAAGGTTCGTGTACGTTATACATATTGTTTCAAGCTGTTTACAGCGGTCGCTCACAACAGACATTATGTTGGCTCACGGTATTGAGTAATATAGCATGATAATCTGGGCCCTTGTTAAGATTCGCACGAATGTTCACCCTATTAGTTTAATATCTGTCGTGGTTTACATTAGTGCTATTAGTCTTTCATGCATCACAGAACTCAACCCTCATGTTTCTTCAGGTGTGAGTTTTAAAAGAAATCGTTTTCAAGGACTCTGCATCTCCAAGAAGAGCGCCGAATAGCCAGGACAGGTACTAGGTGTTTTGAGATGTTTACACGCTCTGTGTATGGGTAGTGTCACCATGCAGACTGGATGAGCAACTATTTTCACTATTATCTATCCCAGCCATCGATACACAAGGGTGTTCTTTCTTGTCTCATACTTGATTCTTTAAATCATTGGTAATTCATCACTTTCAATCACATCTGCATGGTAATGCACAATGATAAGAGATCTCTGCCGTACGTTTTTAAGGACATTTATAATAGGGACCCCCCTGATGTGTTTCTTTCACATTACATTTCTTTGAAACAGATACAGACATTGTACTTTTATTTTTTAGGACATAGCCCCTGACGAAGAGAAAGTTAACTCCCGAAATGCATTGGGCATTGGACATTGGACTTCCTGTCATCAAATCAACAAGACACATATTTGTGATTTTTCATCTTTGTGAATTTATCAGCCACGTGTTTTTACAGGCATTTATACGTATAGACAGAATTTGTATGTGAATATATGTATACATACATGTACTGTAACCAAAAGTAACAATGATGTAATTGCTTACTTATCATGTGCTATTTAAAAATAAGGTTCTTGCATACACTCTTGTATTCGGCCGGGCAGCGGAAACAACTGCCGCAGGCTACTCAGGTAGTCTTCCTGATTTGGAGACAAGTACTGCGCCGCATGGGCTGGTGGGGTCGGCTGACGGCTGAAACTCCACTTTGGAATAACGGACTGCTCCCTGCGCTGGCCTCGTTGCAGGGGTTTGGTGGCTGGGACTCCATAGGGATCTCGTCACTTGGCCATGTCCTTACCGGGACTACCCTCAAATCCTTTCAAGCTCTCAGCACTGAATTTGATATGCCCAAGACCCAATTTTTTAAATACCTACAGCTCGGTCATGCTCTTGCGCCGAGCCTGGTAGGGCTGGCCCGGCTTCCAGAGTTTAGCCCCGTGGAAGCTAAGCTTTTCATGGGAGATCTGGGGGATAAAAAAGTCTCCAAAATTTACCAAACGCTGGTCACTCATTGCTCCTCTTCCCTTATGTCGTTGAAGGCCTCCTGGGAGATGGATGTCGGTCCGTTGGATGAAGATGACTGGAGGGAGGCACTAGAGTCCCCCCGTGGGGCGGCAATAGCTGTGAGACTACGGTTCATACAGTACAAGTACCTGCATCGGGCCTATTACACCAGAGAGAGACTGTGGAAGGCTGGCCTTATTGCTACCCCAGACTGCCTGCGTTGCGGGACTGAGAGAGGCACATTGGTGCATACTGTGTGGTCGTGTGTGGGCCTAGCCCGGTTCTGGAATGGGGTATGGAACTGCTTATCGGAGGTGCTGGGGTGGGATCTTCCTCGTACGCCCAGATTGGGTCTTCTTCATATCCTAGATCAAGTAGGTGGTAACATCTATAAGCGTCATCTCCTTCTGCTGGGCCTCGTCGTGGCCAAGCGGGATTTGGCGAGGGCTTGGAAGAGTGACCGCGCTCCCCCGCTTGGCGCCTGGAGGGCGGGCTTGGATTTCCTCATGGGGTTGGAATTGCCAGTGTTTGAGGCCAGGGGCTGCCCCCGAAAACATTATAAGATCTGGAAGCGGTGGGCAGATTACAGGGACCTGACCTTGGAGCCTCCCATTGACATGGATGATGGACTGCCTACCGATAGAGACCTCGGGGCCTAGGTGGCTCCAAGATGCCTATTTTTGCTTTAATCTGTATACTGCAGCTGATAGTGATCACGTGCACTGGGCTAGGGCGGGATAAGGGGTGGGTAGCGGGGGATTTTGCGGTTGTTGGGTGGGACAGGGGTGCGGGAGGGGGCCAGTTAAACGTTTAAGCTATGCATGCACTCTATTGTATGTAGACCACTGACGTGCTCTCCTGATTTTGGAGAACTGTACATATAATCTGCTTAAACTTCTAATAAACACGGTTGTGAAAAAAAAAATAAGGTTCTTGAATTTTTTCTGAGATAAAAGAATGGTTGAACAAACAATTATTTAAGTTTATTGATTTTTGCAAAGAGAACAAGCAATTGTGGAATCTAGTATTCTTAGGAACAGTGCACACTGCTTGCAGACTACAGCCTGCATCATTACTCTAATTACTAACTGTGATGCCAACACAAGTTTGTAGTGTAGCACCCTTGTGATTACATGCAGTATTGATCATATAAGAGTTACATAACAGTTTAAAGTGCACCTCGTGTTCACACTCTCGTGATTTCAGTATTGCCTTGATTCAAGATTCGGGTACACCGGTTATTACTAAAGATGAATGGGTGGATGAACAGTCTAAAGATGAGGTGATACAAGCTGTTTATAATCATATTTGCAAAGGATGGCCGAAGAAACACCTTATCAATGGCAAGTTGAAACCCTATTGGGATGTACGAACTGAATTGTCATTTGATAGAGATTTATAATGGAGGGGTGAGAAGATAATTCCACCTAAGGCTTTACGGTAGAGAGTGTTACAATTGTGTCACAAAGGACATTTTGGGGTAGTTAAAAGCAAACTAGTGGTCAAAGAGATTATCTGGTGGCCAGGTGTTCACAAGGAGGTAGAGAAGTTTGTAAGAGAGTGGCACTGTAGAATGATTTAACCGCTTGTTAAAAGGTGTGATTCAGGCTGCAATGAGTAAAGGGTTGGAGTGGAAATTAGAAATACAAAAAGCTGTTTGGACTTATAAAACCATGACACATGCTGCAACTAGTTTCTCCTTTTGTCATGATGAGAGGTAGGACACCTAGATGCAAGTTTAGCCCCAATTGGATTACGGAAGGTGAAGTAGAGCAATGTCAATAAACATAAGAGGAGTATCACCTGGAAAAACTCGAAGGAGCGATCTGGGTCGGCAAAAAGTGGATGAGAAGCAAGTCCTTCTTGGATTATAATAAACCCCTCACTCACCAACCTAGTTGGTGACATGCTTCATCATCGGGGTCCACCCTGAAAGCCGAATGCCAACAGGGTGTGCTTCGACACCTGAACTACAGTGGAGCGGGTTATTGTGTGTGAAAGGTGCAGGAAAAAAGGGTTAAAAATTGTCCTGGTATGACTATGATGAATAAAGTTTATTTCTAGACTACTGGACAATATTAAAAATGTGTGAGCGATACAGTTATAGTTTGTTATGACCATGTGTATCTATGTGTTAAAGGTCTACATGTTTCAACCCGTTAACGGAAGTTGCCGGGTTTTCTTCAGGACCAAGGAAAATGGGTGGTCAGAGTACACTAACGATCTGCCAGTCCTAGATTCCTTTTGAACTACTGACAAAATTTGCAGTAGAACAGTCTCTCAAAAAATGGGTGAGAGAATGCCAGGGAAGAGCGTAGCCGATTACCTACATGCCTCTCGTGCGGGGTGGCTGCACGAGAGGCATGTAGGTAATCGGCTACGCTCTTCCCTGGCATACTAATATGTCCCTACCAGAGGCCAACTCCTCCCCCCCACCCCGTGACGTTCAGAGACCTTAATATAGGAGTCTTTTTATATTTTCTCTCACCCATTTTTTGAGAGACTGTTCTACTGCAAATTTTGTCAGTAGTTCAAAAGGAATCTAGGACTGGCAGAGCGTTAGTGTACTCTGACCACCCATTTTCCTTGGTCCTGAAGAAAACCCGGCAACTTCCGTTAACGGGTTGAAACATGTAGACCTTTAACACATAGATACACATGGTCATAACAAACTATAACTGTATCGCTCACACATTTTTAATATTGTCCAGTAGTCTAGAAATAAACTTTATTCATCATAGTCATACCAGGACAATTTTTAACCCTTTTTTCTGCACCTTTCACACACAATAACTCGCTCCACTGTAGTTCAGGTGTCGAAGCACACCCTGTTGGCATTCGGCTTTCAGGGTGGACCCCGATGATGAAGCATGTCACCAACTAGGTTGGTGAGTGAGGGGTTTATTATAATCCAAGAAGGACTTGCTTCTCATCCACTTTTTGCCCACTCAGATCGCTCCTTCGAGTTTTTCCAGGTGATACTCCTCTTATGTTTATTGATAGTTAGACTGGGGACTAGGAGTACTCCCCGTACACACCAGTTGTGAACAAATTCCCTTACTCTCTCTTATGTTTATCTATAGAAGTAGAGCAATGGTCACCTATTGAGGTAAAGAGAAATTTAGTATTTGCACATATGAAGAGTAAAGAGTTTTATGACATATGTCATGGCGCTAAAGATGTTCCTGTAATGGTTGGTGACTGGGTTTGAATCAAAAGTCCCATCAAACTCCCAAAGGGTGAAAGCAAGTTTGAGGAATCTCAGTAAATAGCAGAGGTTCTTTGCAATCCAATAAGACTTAAGGATGGTAGAGTTTGGAATCTAAAAAATGTTGCTCTACATCTAAAACAACAGCATGACATTGATACACCTATTTTCGAACAACCTTCAAACTTTGAGTGGGTGGAGGACTATTTTGATCACAGTGCTATACAGGCTGATTTGGGTCCTGATGGTTGTGTACCAAGTAAATGTATAGCGAGGAATGAATCATCAGAGACAACTCAAATATCTACTAATGATAGGGAAGACATTTTTCTTCCTCCGGATTTCACTCCTTGTATGAGGGGGAGAAGGGGTTACCGAGTACTTCTAATTTTAACACTGAGCATGTTGGGGAGAACGACAAGCGTGTCATTGGTAAGAGGAGAAGAGTTCTCCTGGGGTGGCTCAGTGAATATGTTAGTTAGTTCTATTCACATCCACTGTAGACTTTGTTTTATTTGATTGTCTTGTGTATTTTCTTTTACTTCTAAGAGAGGGGGATGTGTTGTATATATATTTTGTTATTTACATTTGTTCATTATTTATATCAGATTCCTTTGTTCTATGTAAGCGGAGCGTGGCATGGAATACTCTTAGTGTTCGTCACGAATTCCAATCCAGGGCATCAGTTGTTGCTGGTGTCCTGGAGAGGAAGTTGTGCTGCCTGGCGCTCAACTGTTTCTCCATCTATTATAAATCTCTTTGAATTTTCACTTCGTTTTTATCATCATTACAGTCCCCATCCGTTCATAGTCATTTGTGAGCTGATAAATGCTGCACACAAGTGAGGCAATCACCGATCAATCACAGACTTCCCATATCATTTTAGAATCCTCATATGTATCGAGATGTCACCAGCTTAGAGGTGATTTTCACCTATATGGTTGTTTAGTATCGTCATAAGAGGTTCTATGTATGCATTAAATAAGACTAGTGAAAGGGAAAATTCTTTGATTCTTTCTGTTCCTCTCTCACTACGCTAAGTATGGTGCATTGTCTTTCATAATTCCCTCTATTTGTTGTGGTTGCAGAATTATTTCATCCATTGCATATGTGAATGTAGTACCTGGCCAATCGTCACGTGTACTCACATTGAGTGCCGGAAAACTAGGAGTGAGGTTTGGCACAACAGATATCATTTTGTCCCTCCTCGGGTATCTCCCATCCAAGAAGCATACAGAAGCTGCACTGTTCAAATCATGTAAAAGTATAGAAATACATTCCTCACCATTCAAACCTGGCATGGAAGGCTCCGCTTATTTGGATCTGCAGAGTGTGGTGGTAAAGGCCAGGTTAGACCCTGGCCCTGTAGTGGTGATAAGGTTCCTTGTCTTGTGGCTATCTGGTATTTGTATTTGACATAAGTGGTCACCCAGTAAACCTGTAACAAACCTGCAGTCCCCGTTTAACTAAAATGATGGTGTTGTGTCTTCTAGTGGATGCTTGATCTTAGCACTAATCTGCTTAGCTGGCATCGTGGATGGGGGCCACCTTGTGGCCATAACTGTCCTCCACTTGTCTGTCTTCCTTCACTTGCTGTACGTATCTAGCTGTACATATCTTTATACCATAACTCTTGTTGGGAGATTACAGCAGTCAAGCTCAGATGTGACTATGACCTATAGTAGTACTTTTACTAGTGCATCCATCTTAGTAATTTAGTAATGTCTGGCTCAGATAGATGCAGCACAGTTGGTCTGTAGATAGGATTGCAAATTCATCCTGAAATGTGCATTTAGCAATTACAATATTTTTCACTATTCTCAAAGAAGTGGGATGTTCCAACATTATCAAAAATAGGGTTTATTGCACATGTTTACCTCTTAATTAAGTGCAGTCTAAGAGGGACACCATCAGCTTTTTCAGCCAAACCCAAGCCAGTTCACAATTATAAGAGGTAGAAAACCGTGACTTTCAGAAGCCCCTCAGCTGCTAACTTATTACTTTGTATTGGCGAGGTGTATCATTAACACAACAATGTAATTCTATACAATGTGAATATAGATATTAATAATAGCGCAGCCTTGTACACACCACAAAATATATGTATTAACTGGAGTCTTGTACTGGACTAGTCGATCTAGCTAGGTTTCACTTTGAACCACAAAAGTAGAATTTGTATAAACCACAAGTTTGTCGATGGATTACATGGTCAAACCCACACTTTTTGTGTTAAAAGGACCCTCACCTACTCTGTAAGTGGCATGCTTTTTCATCGGGCTTTTTCCTGGTATACTACCAGAATGGACTCGATCTGTGGAAGAAGCCCATAAATATTAATTTTGTGGGGGGGCTAGAGATCAAAAATACCTAGTGGCTGCCCCCTTATCTCTTTATTTTGGTACTGCTGGTGATATTACATATAAGATATAATGGATCCCTCTTGATGTAATCATCCAGGCATTATACATGTCAACATCTTTCATGTATCCAATTCAAGGCCACTAAGTGTCCTCTGGACTTATTAACGGCTCCTAGCAATCTATTTTAGTTGTCCTTTGACTAACAATTAGTTATATGAATGGGATAAAGGCATATTCATAAAATGCTGGCTTACTAGGCCCAACCAATATAAAAATATGACCATGCCAGTTGGCCTGAGACTAAACCACCAAGGCTTCATGGGAATACAGGGAGAAAGGGGTATGTCCCAGTGGTCAAACAAACATCAAGGGTGCCATGCCATAATCATCTTATAAAGTGTGCCCGTAGTAAGCCAGAATGTTATCCACAGATACTCCATCACATCCCCCAGACATCCCTCTTTCTAAACAATCACGAGAGTCAGGAATGAGGTACCTCTTCTCCGAGTTCTCTAGCATTCCTTGGTCATTCTCGATCAAATTGTGGCCTTCCCTCACAGACCTATTTACCTATCAGCATTGGGTATTTCCCCAAGGAGATTCAACACAGAGCTAGTAACACAGTTTTTGTCATCATGATCTTCCAGTAAATCAGCAAAATAGTCCCCATTTCGGGGCCTCTCAGCTGGGCTCTTACTGAATCTTCCTTCAGACAGTAGAGTGCAGCTGGGAATGATAGAAATTATGGGCCCAAGAACGAGGTCTCAAATCTTGTGATCAACTGAAGAGAGAGTTCCTCAGCCACAATTAGCACCTCAATGTTTTAGCATTAAGTTTCAAAAAGTTCCTCTTCATCCACAATGCTACAGCCGGGAGACACAGCCAAAAGTTGGTTTGCACAACACGCAAGTCACCATCCAATATAAGGATTTGGGTGTAATCAGCATAAACCATAAGCCTCAGATTTTAAAGATCGAATAAGCTCTGCTAGAGGGGCAACATAGATGTAAAAAACATTCTGCTAAGTGAAGAGTCCTGATGCACATTGCATTCAAGATTGCAAAAAAAAAGAACTAAATAGAGGAATGAATATCACTTGAACACAACCTAGCAAGGGTAACAAGACAAAATATCGAATTCAAAATATAGAATTACCAAAATATCGAAGTCAAAATATAGAATGGACAAAATATCGAATGGACAGAATATAGTGGTGAAAAATATCGAATTGAAGGTAAGTAATTTAATATCGAATAGTAATTTCTACCCCTACGCTATCCAACGCTTTCCTTACTGTTGCACTATCTGGAGTGGGAATAGTAATTTTTACCCCTACGCTATCCAACACTTTCCCTACTGTTGCACTCTCTGGAGTGTTAATAGTAATTTTTACCCCTACGCTATCCAACGCTTTCCCTACTGTTGCACTCACTGGAGTGGTAATAGTAAATGTTATATTTATTATTTCATTAATTTTAAATTACTTTTAAGACATTTAAAAAAAAACGATATTTTGACTAACTATATTTTTTAAAACTCTATTTTTGATTCGATATTTTTGTACTTACCTGTTTGTAAGTATTTTTGCATTCTATATTTGTGAATTCGATACTATGTCAGTGATCCCTAGCAAGAATGAACCAATGCATCCAAGGGCTTTGTCATTGACACCTGACTTGTGCTGTCATGGCAACATGAGAGCATTTGACATAGTGTCAAAGGCATCTGGGAGACCTTATATGATGAGTGGCTACACCACATTCATCCTGAGTCATATGTAGCTGGCCTATGACCACTAGATGATGTGTAACAGTATTGCCACATGGTTAGGTATCAACAAAGCATTGCTTTCCGTTGAAGATGTCCAAGGAACATAAAGAAGAAGAGTAAATCTATAGTTGCCTTTAATATGGAGAGCCTCAATGTGAAAAACACCAGCTGGTTAATACTTGACTATCTTTCCATGGTAAGTCCCATGGCTCTGGAAAAAATGTTTTCAATAACTTCCAAACTTGTTCCTGGTGCCCCAGCAACTACAGAAGTACACTTGCAAGCCCCACAGGACCTCAAAGAGGCAACTAGAGCTCTGTGTGCCAGACAGAGACCACCAGCAAAGTCCAGTCCGGGTTCCAGCTGTCATTAGTCAGATGGGAATGTTATGCCTCTTACAGCTTTTTGTGCCCCTGTACCCACACAGGAGGTCAACCAAATTTACCCTGAAATCCAATACTTTATCCCAGGTACCAGAAGAAGTGGGACCAGGCCTTCAGAGCTGCTCACAGGTCACAGGAATCACGTTCAGTACTCTTCTGTCATTTCACAGATACAGAAAGTGTTCTGAAGAGTGTTCCTTGGGATGTTACCAGTTAGAGGGTGGGTGGTGACTCCTGGGCACTCCTTAACTGATAAGGTCAGAGTTCCCAGGGGCAAGCCTACCCTCATTTCCAGTAGTACCTGTTTGCCTTACTGAACACAGACCCAAAAATGCCATGTGCCGGGTCATTTGTAAGATGTTGAAATTCTTTAGCCACAGTATGTTGTTTGTATGTGGGGGAGTGTACTAAGGTGATCTCCAGTGTCCTCTATATCTAATAGTAAAATCCAGTTTCTAGCAGAGCTGTACCCCCAACAAACTAGGAGACAGAAGGCTGGTAGGACAAAGAAAGGAGATATATGAGAATTGGAAGGGTATCTTGTGCTCTCCTCTTTTACACAGCATTCAAGACCAAGTCTTAGACTAATCAATTGCTGGACAACTAATGCAAATTAGCCTTCAGCAGTTTTAGGTACTGTAAAGATGGATGTATGACGTTACAACGCATGCTTTTACCACGCATGCTTTTACAACGCGGTTTTTACAACGCATAACATTACAACGCATAGCGCTTTGGGGTGCTGGATAGTGAATAGTTTAATTTACTATTCCAACTCCAGTCCCCGTGGACACTAGGGAAGGTGTTGGATAGTAAATTAAATCTATTCTCTATCCTAGAGTGCCCCCCAGCGCAATGCGTTGTAATGGTTTTTGTTGTAAAACCTGCGTTGTAATAGCACTGCGTGGTAAAAGTTGCGTTGTAAAGGATGTTTCCCGTAAATATAGCTGTATAGAAGTTACATGTTCCAGCTATTTAGTAAAAATCTAATTTTACCATTAGATCAGATTTTTGTTAAAAACAGGGCACAAGTATAAACTATTACTTGACTTCTCCTATGTGCCAGATACAGCCCAACCAGTGAACATTTCGTTTTAGGCATTGTCAGTGGAGAAACATGCCATTTCTAATGTTACACATGTTGCACTTTTAAATATTATGCACCTTTCCTTAGGGATGACTTATTTAAGATTTAAAATCCGATTTCCCTACCTGTCAAAAGAGTGATTTTGACAGGTCTGTGTAGCAGAGCTCACACAACTGCTGTCAGACTATACAGGGTAGGCTTGAAGCCATGTTTTTAATGCCACTGTAGTAGAAAGTACAATAGGTGCTGCAATCCACCAAAGCTATGTCTTTTTTCCGTGTCATGTCGCTGCCCTACGAGAGAGGAGGTTTCAAGGCGCCAGACATTTATGTGTACTACCTATGTTGCCAAGCTCAATACGCATACTACTGGTACAAACCACATGCATGTACACCGCATGTTGCGGTGGAGGAGGGTGACGCTCACCCTACACCACTAAGAGGCGTCATAACACATTCCCGCAGACACACTCCGAGAGTAGAGATCAACACAATCGACGTTACCACATCGGCCTGGCTGGCGATTGGGCGAAGGACGCGCAGGCTCCCCCTATACGCTCCTGCAATGCCCATTGAGGGACATGCTGCACTGTTGGTAGCACAGGAGAGAGGTTCAGTACAGGCTCTTCGAGAGGCAGGTATCGCGTACATGAGTGATCTCTTCCCAGAGGGCACGTACCTTACTGGGGAAGACTTATCCTATATTTGTAACTCTACACTACTATTCCAGTTTACTTGCTACAGGCTGAGGCGGGCGGTAAAGGACCACCAGTAATGTGACGGGCGGTGTCTAACAGACACCGCCTCCATGTTACTCGTTTTCCACCCCAGCCGCAAGGCGACCGGGGCGGAAAACAGGTGGGCGGTGTTTTTCACCGCTGCCTTCCCCTCCGCCATCCTAATATGGCGGGGGGGATTTGGGCTTGCGATGTCGGGCGGTTTGCCTCCGCCAGGCCGGCGGCAAACTGCCCGACATCGTAATGAAACCCCCAAATGTGGAGGAACTAAGAAAATGGATACAATGAGCGATTTGCCTTTTAGGGAACGCAAATACAGCTATTTCGGTTGAGTGGAGGAAAAGCATCCTCCTAAAAATAGATCTTAAGCTGGTTGAACTAGCCAGTAATGAGGAAAGGCTAACGGCAAATGGTTTATTGTTTGAGAGGAATTCATAAAGGAGATGTCAAGATATGTGGGTGCTTTTAGTTCAATACAAAAGTCACAAAGAGAGATTAAAAAAGACAGGCGTGTTTTCGGCTAGGCCGGTCGAACGAGGGGGGGTCCGTTCCCCTGCCGGGGTCAAAGTATTACAAGGACCTTGTTTTCAAGAGGGTTTAGACCAAAACTATACCAAACCGCATACCAGTCAGAGGGATTTTACCCACTGAGACAGAGGATTCAAGGTAAGGGAATACGAGGAGAACATTGTGCTTGCGGATCAGGTAAGTATACACCTTTCTGTTATCCCCAAAAAACTGGGCGGCAGACTTGCTCATTTTTTCACAATTGGTTAAAGGTTACAGGAGGTCCCTGGGGGAATTTCACATAGGCTTTGTGGAAGAACCGGTTCAGATTCAACTACCAGAAATAATAACTTTCAGTATGGAACTCTCAGAATTGGTGGACAAGGAAAAACCAGATTTGTAAGAGAAAGGAGTTATTGTCGAGTGAAAGCTACTCGAGAGGGTTTTGTGAGCCATATTTTTTTGGCAGAGAAAAAAGACAAAGGTATGAGACCAGTCATAAATCTGAAGAGTTTGAATGACTGGGTATAATATCATCATTTCAAAATGGAAGGTTTGCAGCTAATAAGGGATGTTTTGCAGTCAGGGAATTGGCTAACCCGATTGGATTTCAAAGAAGCTTATCTAAAATTTCCAATTTGGAAACCCCATCAAAAATATCTGCAATTCAGGTGGGGTGGAAAAATGTGGAAGTTTACGTGTCTGCCTTTCGTTCTATCCTCAGCCCCTTGGTGTTTCACCAAAGTACTTCAGCCGGTCGCAGCATATGTGAGGGAATGTTGTGTGCGCATGATCGTATATCTAGATAACATCCTTTTTATGGATCAGAAAAAATCCAAGGTATTGGGACATATGCCATGGCAGTATCATTGTTAGACGAGTTGGGTTTTGTGGTGAACAGGAAGAAATCATGTCTAATTCCGAGTAAGGTGCCTCAGATTTTAGGTTTTATGATAAACATAGTACAGGGACAACTAAAATTACAGAGGGAAAAGTGGATGCGTGTAAAGAAATAAATAAAAATTCGTTTCAAGTTGAATCGTATAAAGAAATAAATAAAAATTATTTTGAGTTTGTAAAAGATCTCTCAAAGGATGCTAGCGAGGGTGATAGGCTTGCTGCCCTCTACAATTCAAGCTCTTTTTACAGGACCTTTCAGTTATTGTGCCCTCCAGAGATTGAAGACCGAGCACCAAGGACAGGGGTTGAAATATTCAGAAGAGGGGAATCTTTCAGAGGAAGCCAAGTAAGAACTTGACTGGTGGTTAAAAATATGAAGGCGACCCATCTTTGGAACATCACCAGACCTGATTATAGAATCAGATGCAAGTTTCACAGGTTGGGGGCAGCTTGTGGTGAAACATCTACAGGAGGTTTGTTGTCCGAGAGAGAGAGAGGAATTTGCACGTACATTGTTTAGAACTTTTGGCAGGCTCCATTGCGATAAAAAGTTTTACAAAGGGAAGTAAGGAATGTTTGATTGTGTTGCGGATGCACAATGTGTCTGCTGTGAGGTATGTGAGGCATATGTACAACTTAGGGGGTCCAAAATCAAAAGATTTGGCAGATCTGGCCAAAGTGTTATAGAATATTGTTTGAGACAGAACATTTTAGTTCAGGCAGAATATATCCCTAGTTTGAGTAATTCGGAGGCGGATTGGCATTGAAGAAATCACAGAGACTCAGGCAACTGGAATCTTGGCAGAGCAGTATTCTTGAAATTGATGGAAATTTGGGACCCCTTTCAGTTAGATCTGTTTGCGGACTGGTTGAATACTCATTTGAAGATATTTGAAGATATTTTTCATATGGATCAGGAGTCAGCGGGTGTAGATGCTTTCACACAGAACTGGAGGGGTCTGAGGGTTATGCTTTTCCTCCATTTTCAATGATAACATGAGTAGCTATGATGGTGCGCAGCTTGAAAGAGACATTGGTACTGGTGACACCACTTTGGAAGTCACCAGTGTGGTACCCTATTTTGCAAGAAATGTTAGTAGATTATCTAATTTTCCTGCCTCTGTTTCCAGAGCCTAGTGGGACCAACAGGGGAGCTACACAATCTGCTACTAGAGGGACAATTGATAACCATGGCATGGAGAATTTCAGAGGAGTTTGGGAGGTGCAAGGACTTTCACAAGCAACATCAAATCTTATCAAGGAGTATTGGGCGCATTGGACACGTAAAATATATAGATTGGCATGAAATAATTGATTTGCGGGTGTGTGGAGAAAAGTTTTGTTCCTGATTCAGTGGACATCATGGAGGTAGTGAACTACTTGTCTGAAATGTTTGCATGAGGTTTGTTTTATAGGACAATTAATATTCACTGGTCAGAAATCACCGAGGTCATATTCTTACAAATGGCATATCTGTGGGCCAGGATGTCCTGGTGACGAGACTCACGAGAAGTATAAGAATATCAAAACCATTGGTTTCCAGATATAACTCTGTTTAGGATGTGACAAAGGTGTTGAGGTACTTAGGTGGATTGGGGCAAATTATTTATTAGACCTGAGATCATTATCTCAAAAGTTAACGTTTTTATTCTGCTTAGTTTCCTTTAGAAGAGTTTCAGACTTTAAAGTGTTAGAGATTTCAAACAGGATCTTCTCCCCAGAGGGTGTGTGTTTTTATTTAAATAAAAGAACAAAATCAAATTGACATGCTATATTTAACACATATTTTGATGACCATGACAACTTATCTGTGGTGTGTTGTGTGAGGGAGTACCAAGGAAGAACGTTACATTTGAGAGCATCAGATGTATAACAATGATTGATTTCTTTTAGGAGTCCTCATAGGAATGTGTACTCTCTAACCCTTGCAAGATGGGTGAAAGTGGTGATGATGAATTCTGGAGTGGATGTGAGTGTGTTTGGTGTGCATTCTGTGAGAGGTGCATCTGCTTCACAATCATTTATGCTAAAGGGTGCTTTACAAGATATTTTGAGATGTGCTGATTGGTCAAACGATACAATATTTTGCAAACATTACTTCGAACCTGTTGAGAATGCAGCATTTTATTTGTTAAAGAAGCTTTGACCTTGCATTAATGTTAGCCTCTGGTCTTGACATAAAGGGGTCGATTCCGATTAAGGAAACAAATCCGTACGACGATTCGTATTCGTAGCCGTTTCCGTACGAATCGTACGAATCCGTCCGAATCGCGTAGTACGATCCGTTGCGAGAAAATACGTCCGAATCATTGCAAACCGTACGAAAATGAAGGGTAAATCCGTAAGACAACGACCCGCACAGTGAATCGTATAATTCGTAAAAATGCCGTATGACCGGCCAAGTACGATCCGGACCGGGGAATGAGTACGCGATTCGTACGGTAAACGTCGCGTATGAGCAATTTGTACGGAGGGCAACAGTATCACATACGCACCATACCCCTAAAATCAAGGGGTATACGCACGGGGTGTACACACCGTACACCTACGACCTTGGGGTGTCCGAACCGTACCCCTACGGTCCGTACACCTACGATCATGGGGTGTATGCACGGGGACATATGCACCATACCCCCTGAAATCCAGGGGTGTACGCACAGTACCCCGATACACGTACCCCTGCAATCATGCACACCGTACCCGGGGGGGTCCGTTTTGTATGCATTTTGAGGCGAAATCTGCTTTTACGGACGTTTTTAGCTCCTGTAGAAAAAGAGTCGTACAGAGTGTTGTCGATACGATTCGTACTTGCTGGGTCAGAAAATGCAGCTTCGATCCGTACGGACATCGCGTACTGCGTGTTCCGAATGCGATTCGTACAGATTAGTGAGTTGTACGGAGGACTGCTTTGGGTACACATCGTACTACATTGTACGTACGGGTACGATTCTGCATACGATTCGTACAGGAAAAAAACTCCATAAGGCTATTCGGAGGGCATTTTACCGACTCGGAATCGGCCCCAAAATGTAGATTTTCACATCCTTGATGGTCAGAAAATCTGGATTTTATTAAAGACAAGGAGGTTAATATTATTGCCGCCCTACACCCAATCTTGTTTATTCGTGTGTCTCCAGCCACGCACACAACAGCAAGGAACTCTTCAGCATCATCAAGGAGTTCGCCCAACCCACCAGTGAGTCTACCGACATCCCTCCCTCACAAGACCTCTGCGACAAACTCAGCATCTTTTTCCACCACAAAATCAAGAGCATCTACGACAACTTCGACGAAGACAACCAACACACTGAACCCTCACCAACCACCCCCGACACCCGGAAACCAGCGATTGATGACTGGACAGCCCTCACCACCGAAGACACACTGAAAACAATGAAGTCAATCCACTCAGGAGCCCCCACGGACCCCTGCCCTCACCACATCTTCAACAGAGCCGCCAACACCATCGCACCCATGCTCCGCCAAACCATCAACCGCTCCCTTGCGACCGCCTCATTCCCCGATGACTGGAAACACGCCGAGGTCAACCCCCTCCTAAAGAAACCCTCAGCGGACCCCACCGACCTCAAAAAACTACAGACCCATCTCCCTGCTCCCGTTCCCAGCGAAAGTCATCGAGAAAGCCATCAACAGCCAACTCGCCACATTCATTGAAGAACACAACATCCTCGACTCCTCCCAATCCGGCTTCAGAAAACACCACAGTACGGAAACCGCCCTCCTCGCCGCAACAGACGACATCCGCACCTTACTGGACAAAGGAGAAACAGTAGCCCTCATCCTCCTCGACCTATCAGCGGCGTTCGACACAGTCTCCCACCGCACCCTAATACGCAGACTCTACGATGCAGGAATCCAGGACAAGGCCCTCGACTGGATCTGCTCCTTCCTCTCCAGCAGGACGCAGCGGGTCAGACTTCCCCCTTTCCTCTCGGACCCCACACCTATCACCTGCGGAGTCCCCCAGGGCTCCTCCCTCAGCCCGACGCTCTTCAACGTCTACATGGCTCCACTTGCCCCCATCGTCAGAACCTACGGACTCAACAACGTGTTAAATGCAGACGACACCCAGCTCATCCTCTCCCTATCCAAGGAGCCCAACACCGCCAGACGCAACTTTCGAGAAGGCATGGAAGCCGTCACCAAATGGATGTAAAACAGCTGCCTACAACTAAACACCAACAAAACAGAAGTACTCATCATGGGCCCAAACCCCGACGCCTGGAGTGACACCTGGTGGCCCACCGCCCTTGGAAACCCGCCAACCCCCACAGACCACGCACGCAACCTGGGAATCATCCTGGACTCCGAGCTCAAAATGGACCGCCAGATCAACTCTGTCTCATCTTCCTGCTTCCACACCCTCCGCCTCCTTCGTAAGACCTTCAAATGGATCCCCCTCGAACACCGAAAGACAGTCACTCACGCCCTGGTCACCAGCAGACTCGACTACGGCAACGCACTCTACGCCGGAATAAACAAAAACCCCATCCGCAAGCTACAGAACATCCAGAACGCTGCCGCAAGACTGGTCCTCAACCTGCCAAAACACTGCCACATCTCCCAGCACCTGCGCACACTCCACTGGCTCCCCGTTGAGGCGAGAATCACCTTTAAGATGCTCACCCACGCACACAAGGCCCTCCACTGCACCGGACCAGCATACCTGAACAGCCGACTCAAATTCCACGCACCCCAAAGGACCCTACGATCAGCCCAGCTTTCCTACGCTGTGGTCCCCCGCACCAGAAAGACCAGATCGGGAGGCTGCTCCTTCTCCTTCCTCGCGGCCAAAGCATGGAACGCCCTTCTGCTCCACCTCAGACAGACAACATCGCTCCCCATCTTCGCAAGAAACCTCAAAACCTGGCTCTTCGACAGACCCCCTCCTTGATGGAATGGAACCTGCACCCCCCCAACCCCCCCCCACCCCTAGCGTCTTGAGACCCTTACGGGTGAGTAGTCGCGCTTTAACAAACTCCTGATTGATTGATTGATTGATTGATTGTGTGTTTATATTATTTTGTAGGACATGGTCAACTACGAACGAAGAGGATTAGGAAGAGCGAAGGAACCAATTATGTGAACCTTTTGGAATATTGGTGTCAACTTCCTTCACAAAGGCATATTATTAACTTGTTTATGGTTACTTGTTGTTTTTAGAAAATTTTGGAAAACATGTTTATGATGATATGGGTTGTATTAAGACAGGAAAAAGGAAGGATGCGGTCAGAATATTCTGGCATTTTATTGGAAAATAATTCTTTGTTGAAGGTGTTCTAAATTTTCAAAAGTGGCTGGGCGGTAGCAATAAAAGGAAGATTGCAATATTAACCTCAGTGTCTTTAAAAAAATCCAGATTTTCTGACCATCCAGGCTGGGGAAAATCTACATTTTTTCATGCACAGCATGTGCAATTTCTGGGATATTGTTTAATGCAGTTATCCTTCAATGGTTGTCAATGCATAGAAATCTGTACTAAAGGGTGTGCCACTGGTTGTAAATTTCAACACTTGCATTTGTGCTGTACGTTGTGTTTGGCATTGCCTTACAACAGCAGTTTGAGCTCAAAGCATTGCTGATGATATCATCAGCGGTCAACTCCTTCCAACTACGACACTGCACATTTTTTACATTTCACACAATACTGTGTTTTGGCCCGTAAACCCTAATCATTCTCTACTAATACTGGTCTGTCTCTTGAATTTATGGGCTCCACAAAGGATTTGGCATCTAATGTTCCCACTTGCCCTCCCTCCCCAGCCAAGTTTACTCTCCCATCAGCAGCTCCACCACTCCCTTTTCTGTCCAATCCTGAGAGCATCATAGCACCCTACCTCTCTCTAGGGGATACATTACCAGAAATGCTGCATGCACTCTCTCCTCCACCACAGTCCAGAAAAAACCTACCAACACTTACAGTTCCTATCACTTTGTAGCCCTATTAAAGCCACACATATACAGCACCTATATTTTCACAATGATTCATTTGTGCAAATGGGTGGATGTTGAGGGGCCTAGCACTCATTTTTGGGGACCAGAATATTATTTTACATCATCAGACTTTGACCCAGAGCAGTGGCATAGCAAGGGGAGGTCGGGGCGGTCCACGTTTTGGGGGCATCAGCTCCCCCCCGCTCTTACATGGGTTTGCCACAGGGGCGGTAAATGCAGGAATCATCGACAGCAGGCCCCAGCCACTGGTCTTCAGCGCGGCCGAAGAGGGGCAAAAGCAGGCACCGCCACAGGCGGCAAAGTGTCTAGCTACGCCACTGACCCAGTGCAAGAGAGAGAAAAGCAGAAGCCAGAGAACGAATGAGAACACAAGGAAAACAATGATAAAGGGAGAAACAGGGATGAAAAATAGCTCGAACGTTTGAGATAATGAGACAGGAAGTGTATTGTGATGTAAGAATGAGGCAGGGTGTAAAATCAAAACTAGGCAACCTTGGTATTTGGCAATTCCAGCATTTACCCCCACTATCCTGGAACCCTTAAAGCAAGCTATGGGCCCATGCACTTATATCTTATATAATATTTTATTTGCTTTTCTGCTAATCAAGCAGTATACACATACCATGAAATCTAACTACATGGGGGTCCCAAAAAAAACTGAAAGCGCATCAAGCTGAACTTCCCAGGAATTCTTCTGCACCTCCATATATTCCCATTGAGCCATTCTGTAACAAAGTGCTATGAGGCAGCTTAGCCGCTAGGTCATGCTGCACTTACCAACTCGATTCAGAAAAGGGAGTGGTAATGGACAGAGCATCTGAATTAAGCAGAACACTCATACCCAGTCAAAAGATCAGGGCTTGATCCATCACCGTTTTTTAGCTCACTGCACCATCCCAGTTCAGAACCTGGCTACATGCAAATTAGTCTGTCCCTGGCCCAGTGCATCATGGGAACAGGGCAGACCAGACTACCAAGCCAATTCTTTACTGGAAAGGAAACAAGCTTCCGGGGACCGGTTTCTGGCAATGCAGCCGTCTTCGGCCCGGCTTGCTTGAATCCTGATGGTGCAGTGAGCAAGGGACTCATGTCTGAGCATACCCTTCCACTCCTATAGTGGCCAAAACGATTCAGAAAAGAGTGTTCTGCTTAATTCAGATACTCTGTCCATCACCACCCCCCTTTTTGAAGCACTTACCAACTAGCAACAAATACATGAATGTTGTTGATATATATATATATATATATATATATCTTGTAAGAAAAGCTATGAATAGACTGAATAGATTAAACATGCATATGAGTAAACCTCATGTGGGCGGAAGTTACAAAGACGTGTTGGTTAGGGGTCTTTTGAATGTTTGTTCCTCGCATTATGCACCAGGATAAAGGAGCAGGTGCATCAGACACCCGCTTAGATTAACATCTGCTCCCAATTTGTTTCCTGGCATACAGTTCATGTTTTTTACTCATTTTTATGACGCTGCCTTTAATATTTCTATCTTTAGTTATCTCCATGAAAGCACAGGAAGATGGCCCACGCCCCGCCTCTGGTTTAAGAATGTTCAAATCTGGATATTTGTTGTTTACTTGACTTTGCAAATTCAAAGGTCACTGCTCAAAAAGGAAAACCTACTATGTTTCAAAAATAATAAAAGGAGACACTTTCCAGTGTCACTGATAGTCCGCACGTGTGCCGAACTAGCCTTGTAGAAGCACACAGGATTGAGCAAGTGGGTGTTGGGAAACATAGATGGTAAAATGTATTTATGTCATAAGAAGAAAAGTTGAGCCGTCTACATTGTAGATCATTTCCAGCCTACTTAGCAATTCAGATATTTCCAATTAACCTTTTATTTGATATTTTATGTTTCCCGTCATAAAACCTTAAAACAAATTAATTGCGCTTGTGATGTTTGTCTCTGAGTACAGATGGTCAGACTTGCAGTTTTATTGTGAGGACTCGAAAGATGTTTTAAGAAGATAATGGCTGAGGCAGCAAAGAGTCGTTCCTTATAGCTAAATGAAATTCAAAAAGTGCTCAACTCTACCCTGTCTTCCCCAAAAAAGTTCTAAAGATCCTGTAAAACACAGATGGGCTAAATCGGAAAAATGCAAGTTTAACAGCAAGATCTGATGGAAATCCACGTAAGAGCTAACTGGGTAGCATTAGTAAGAGTGCAGTGAAAGAAATGGGCAGAGCGAGGGTTTGTGTACTAACCCAGTTGTCTCTACAAGAAAAATAACTTTGTTAAATTGGGGAATAAGATGGCTGGACGAGTTCAAATAAGATGCAGTCAAGATGTACCAATTGTCACAAAGAAAGAAAAAAAAAAATATATATATATATATATATATATATATATATATATATATATATATTTGTGTAGAGAAAGAGAGACTCGTTTAGCCTGTCAGTTCGTCATGTTTACAAAAAATACTATTTGTATTTCCAGACATCCAGACAAGCTTATAGTTTTCAAAGTTTACCAAGCAAGTTCGCCTGTATTTGAAATCATGAAGTAAATGTCTACCAAAAATGATCAACTGTTTTTACCATCTATCAATCCCCCCTACCATTACTCAATCTATACCAAGAACCAAATATATACAAAGGATTTGCAATTCAGAACTGAGTCGCAAGTACTTCTTAAAATGCAAAAATTACCAAAGATGCATGAAAGCAGAAAAACCTAAGTCACTAAGTTATAGTTTCATGAATTTACATAGTGCATCACTAATCCAAGGCAATCGCGAGTACTGACGCACAATCAGAGAGAGAACTGGGACAGTCTTGTACAGAGCTTTTGTGAACTGCAAAAAGTTACGATAAAACCCACAGTGCTCTCCACAGAGGTAATTCGGTTTCACATTTGGTAACTTGGCATGAGCCCAATGCAATTTCCAGAGAAAGTTGTTGTATGTAACAACTAAAGAAAACAGATAAGAAAAGAAGAACTTAAAGTTCAAAACAATGGGCTAGATGGAGAAGGGGGTTATCTTAAAGGAGTATCTTTACAGAACTGGCAGATGACCGTTCATCTCTCTACTTGGTGCTCTGGTCCCATTTAGTGCCACCACTGGTGCCAGAGTCAGGAACACTCCTGTGGTGAACCCCTCAGGATGCTCGACCTCAGACAGGGGTGCTGCTATATGTAAAATGGTCCCCCTGATGTCGTTTCTGCCAGCATCCATTCTGTCCATATCAGCCCAGGCAGTCCCGAACACCAAAAGTCTAAAACGACTGGAAACTAACTCGGAAAAACATCTCATAAAGCGCCATTAATATTATTTTCAACGGTGGTGTTTATGTTTATGTTTTGTTGCTTATAAAGCGCTCGAATGCCGAAGCGTCTTGGCGCTGGGGGTGTAAGGGCAGAAAAAAGATTATTGACGAGGCCTATGTTGCTGTAAAGAGCCAGATTTTTAGACTCTTCCTTAGGAAGAGCGTAGTGTCCTGCTAGGACACAGTCTAGTTGTTCTGTGTGTAACCCTACACTAAACACCCACCCACCACAGACGTCACTGGGTCAGGTGACGCTGGTAATAAAAGAGCCAGAGCGCACGTGCTCGTGGCCAGATCTGCTATCCCCTAACTGGTGTCCGTGTGTCTCATTCCTTACACCATGTGGGCCTAAGGCCCAACACCACATTGGTGACGAGGTCGGTAGTGAAGCCACGCGTGCCGCTACCATACATCCCGGAAAAAGGGGGAGAGGGCTGCCCGCCTGCAGGGCACCCCCTGTAGCAGGGCGCAGCGCGCCGAGAAGCCGGTGGGCACGTCGGAGCCCCACAGCCTACAGCGACCGTGAGGCCCACCGCACCAGCCTTCAAGGACGAGCTGACCGGAGCCTACCCGCGTCGGCCGCCACCAGGAAAAGAGCAGACCGCCCAGTGCCCACCTGAGACGGCCGCGACACAGAGACCCCACCGGAGAGGTACACCAGCCGGGCGGAGCCCACCCGCCACGACCGCGACAGAGCATCAGGCCCGCCGGCCGAAGGTGAGCCCCAGGGGCGAAGTGACCCATGAACTGTGCCCAGTTATAAGCAGGACCAGCGGAGCCCACCCGCGGCCTGCCCGAGTCGTCCCCTGCCCCCGCCGCGCGTGTGACTGGCAGCGGTGGGGCCCAGAGACGAGCGACGGCGGGGGGAAGTGCGGCCGGTACCCGCAAATGACATTATCAACGAGGGGGAGGGAGCGGAGTAGCTAACCGCCTCCCGACCCCCCTCGCAACGTGAGCAGAGCCGGCGGAGCTCACCCGCGGCCCGCCGGTAGCGCCCCCCCAAGGGAAGACTCAGCAGCGCCAGCGGAGCCCACCCGCGGCCCGCCGGTGGCACCCCAGTGAAGGACAGGCACTGCAGAGCCGGCGGAGCTCACCCGCGGCCTGCCTCAAGCGTCCCCTGTCCCGGGGAGAGTGACCAGAGTAAGCAGAGCCTACCGCAGGTGCCGCCCCGCACGGCCCCAGCGCCGCAAAGGAATAGAAACCGCCGCCAGCACCGCCTCTCGGTGCCCGGAATCGAGCAACACACATCGCTCAGCACACCGACCCCCCCTCCCCCCCGCAGGCTGCCGCGGGCCGGGAGGGCAGAGAGAAGTGAAGGCAGGACGGGCGCCGGCAGCAAGGGGTCGCCCCCACCTCCTCGGCTCCCTGGCGGAGGAATGAAGCGCCCATAAGCGGCCAGCGCAGCTGAAAGTACAAATAACTGTGCCCCTCCCGCAGAGACAGCAAACAAAGTGCCGGGGCACCAGGCAAGAACCCTGAACACACACCATCCCGTCCCCAAACGAAAAGTAAACCAAAAAAAAAAAAAACTGGGAAGGGACTCACCTGGAAGGCGGCATGAGGCCAGGTGACCAACAGCAGCACCAGCCCCTGGCGTCCAGTCCCTGGGGCCGGTTCACAGCAGCAGCTCCAGCTCCCTGTGCACCGAAAACGAGAGACAGACAGTAGAGTGCACAACACAGGCAAGACAAGAGCCACAAGGCAGCCTGCTGCTAAATTGGAATCTACCGCCATCTAGTGGCCGGAGGGGAAACTTGCACCTGCCATTCAAGCAAGCAAGAAAACAAGCATTGCACAAACCCACGATGGGTCAACATCAACAAGGGGCAACAGACTGAGTAGCGCCCCCTGGGAAAGAATCTACTACCACACAGCAAGTAAGTGCGCAACCACGCAGAAGACATCCACACACACCAGCAAGGAGTCTGCAGATGCCACTTCCAGCGCGACGTGGGAAAGAGGCACGAACGCCTCACCAAGCATCCAAGCACTGACAGAACGTCAGGAGGAAACGACTGCCAAGCACTGGGAGAACGTCCAGGGAAAACGAGTGCGAGGTCAAACGACGGAGAGAGCAGCGACGCCTTGTGGCCACAGGTGTTCACCGCAGCATCAACCACCCCCGCCAACGGTCCAAAGCAGCAAGTCCCTGACAACAGCCAAAGCAGCAAGTACCCAACGACTCGCAACAGGCGTCCAAGAACTCCACACCCGCACGCCAGGACCGCGCAGCACTGCGCCGGAACGTGCCAGGAATCAGGAGTGCCAAAGTGACGCTACACAGCGACACGCCAATGCCACGGGACAGCACACAAAGGTCCCCAACAGAGACAGCCATGTCTCGCAGCAACCGGAGCGCCATCGTCAGCACGCATGGCAGCATGCACCAGAGTTGCACCAGGAGCGGTGACGCAACCCTCCTCCGCGCAGACAAAGCGCGCCAACGCCAAAACACCGTGACGGTGAATAGCGACCCCAAAGAAAATAGCATAGCATGACAACTCATGCCCAAGATGAAAGCCGACCACCCAGTCTGGTCACCAAGGAAAGAAAAGCAACAACAGAGAAGATACGACGACAGGTGTAGTCACCAAGCCAAGTGAAGACAGTGTCCTACCACATGGACAAGACCACGGAGACGACATGTAGAGGGCCCGCTACATGGAGAATCCTGGTTAGCATGAGAAAGCAAGAAAGAAGACCGGACCGCGTCGAGGAAGAGAACGAAGAGGAAGAACGGAGTAACACAACATCACTCCACAGAGGAGGAGAACCACAGCACACAGGAACATCGGTGCTGTCCAAGGAGCATCGCAACATCCGTGTGGATCCCAGTAATCCCTACAACCTGCATTCGAGGAGACCAACCGCTGAAGAACTGCATGGGTGCCCCGTGAACCTGAAGCTTACCGAAGCAGAGCATACCCGAGCACTAGACAATCCACCCTTGTGGACTACACAAGACTCGACTGTGGCCATGTCCGAAGTTCGGCAGCGACCTGTACAGCCCACGCGATCAAGTGGCGGTCCAGGGGACAAGGGCCTCGGCCGCATATCCTGTGAGAGAGGAATCCGGATGGGAGAGGTGCAGCAGCGGCAGCTCCACGACAGGCAACAGGAAGCATGAAGGCCCCAGGTAATCACCTGGCACCGAGAAACGGTCTGTTGAAGACACTGAACCCATGTCCTAACGGCAAGACCATCCTGGCGGATGACATCAACACCCCCGAGGACATCATGAGAGACTTGGCGGTGAGTCCATTGGCAGTTCGGCAGCGACGCCTTTGCGCGGCTCATGCGAAGCCCGCACGGCCCACCCGGTCCCGTCGTGTCCGGCAAGAGGGTCCTCCCAGCGTCTCTAGTGAGAGAAGAGTCCAAGCAGGAGAGGCCAGTCTTCGAGGCTCCAGTGAGAGAGGAGTCTGGCAAGGAAGGCAAGTCGGAAGTTACTTGGCCGGACGGAGATGTGAAGGCATCAAGATCAGCAAATCCAAAGAAAGACCCCTCGTGACATAGTCGTCTCCTACAACCAACAAGCGTTGTCATCCACTGGACTAGGAACACCTGCGAGACCCCTCAAGGGTCACACCCTTTCTGCTCCCAAAGTGAGAACACTGTATATAAGCGTCAACACAGCAAGACAAGGATGATCTGAAGTACACCGCCGAGGTAAAGCTCATCTGACTGACTTTGTAGTCCTGGAACTTCCAACATTCTCCCAGCTGATCGCCTGAAGAAGATCTGTTGGGGCTATCAACTTTTATTGTTCTGTTTTCTTACAGGTTGGACATTCGCTTTTCCTTTCATTAAAGTTGGGGAGGAATGTAGTGTCCTGCTAGGACACAGTCTAGTTGTTCTGTGTGTAACCCTACACTAAACACCCACCCACCACAGACGTCACTGGGTCAGGTGACGCTGGTAATAAAAGAGCCAGAGCGCACGTGCTCGTGGCCAGATCTGCTATCCCCTAACTGGTGTCCGTGTGTCTCATTCCTTACACCATGTGGGCCTAAGGCCCAACACCACAAAGAGGTGTGGCGCCGTGGCTAGGGCGACTGAATCCGGAATCTGGGGATCACGATTCAATCCCTGGCACCGGCTGCAGATTAGCCCAGCACCATGTGACTCTGGGCAATAGCTTGCTTAATATTCCCCACGGCCCCCAGCGCTTAAAGACCCTTACGGGTGATTGTGCGCTTTACAAATGTGGATTATTATTGCTGGGGATGAGGTTGGAGTCTCATAGATAGAGGCAATTTGTTCCAAAGCTTGGCCACACAGTGTGTTACTGCTCGGTTCCCCCATCTGGCCCGTCTTATCTTCGCGGTTTCAATGAGACCTTGACTAGCCGATCTAAGAGCGCGTGGTGTAAAATGTTTTCGAAGATCAGCGGCACTACCCCCATTAATCGCCTTATGTACTAGAGTTAGAGATTTAAATTCTATGTGCTGTTTGATGGGCAGCCAGTGAAGTGATGTGATTCCAGCTGAGGTTGGCTGTCCTCTGTGATGCAAGACTAACTGAGCAGCCTGAGCTCCTCAACACCTCCCCTGGGCTTGTCTATTGGAATGATGTACCACAATCTCACCACCAGTGGAAAAACTATTAAACTAGTCCTCAGATTATGGTAAACTCCCAGGTGAGTGGGCTCAGTGAGTTTATGGCAATGTCTGCGACAGTGGCCCAGTAAAACAAACAGGCTCTCCCTGTCATTTTTCGGGCCATTTATGTTATCTTCCCTCCTTCTTCACAACAGCCTGATAATTATAGAGCAGTTGTGCGCAAACTGGATCATGAGGTCCCAGATAACCAGTCTTTCCAATTGGGGTATTTCACCTGTGGCCTCCATATAATTGACCACTAACTAGGACAAAAAGTACTAATTTCAGCATTTGACTCTCTTGTAGCGAAGTAGATCCGTTTAAAGCTGCCTCAAGAAGCGGCTGTTCACTAGAAACACAGAACTCAACAATTCATAAAATAACACAAGAATTATTTTCCGGCCAGCACTTTTTCTTTAAAAGTAAAAGTACTTTAGTGCACATGTAACTTAATACTATTCACAAACTTACAAATATATACAGGTTTGTGCTTAGGATTACTAATTGGAAACCCTCTAAATGGGGTCTTGCAGAATATCTGGGGGCAAATCATATATCCTACACAAATTCACCAGGCGCAACTAACCACCCTAATCTATTCTAAAAAAAAAGTCTCTTCCTATTATCTACGAGGTACCATGTGACAATTTGTGCAACAGCAAACCTTAATCCTAATCAGCAAACCTCGATAAGAGCCCATCACAGAAAACATGCAAGACTTCACTATGCGAAAATCATGCCTGCTGGCTTTGTCAATTGATACCACAATCAACATATAGCCTTTGGCAATGCATGTTTTATCACCAAAACACAGGCTGACTGGCTTACCATATCATGAACAATATTCACTTTTTACAGTACATAAACAAAGTCTATTGACTCAGACCTAAGGTGTGATCATATAAAAAATATAAGACATTCAAAACTTTTTTGCTTAACACTGATTGCCTGCTAAACACTTGTGTCCCCATGACACTCAAGGTTAACTTCACAGGGCCAGTGTCTTGTTCACAGTGGGGCTCTGCCTTTTATAGGATACACAGTTCTCTCCTTAGTGAGATTTAGAGACACAACATTTCCCTTTTCACTCAGGGCTCTTTGGGTCCGTGCTGCTGCTCCAAAGGGGTCCCCTGGTCCCGCCTCAGCAGCCACTTAGAATATGCAAATTTATGGTTGTCACTGGCAGGGTAGTATGGAGCATGCCACTACTTCATAAGCAACACCAGGGTTTTTCTTTGATATTTCTTTTTAAATGTTTTCTTTTCTGCGTTTTCCTACTTAGCAGCAGTCTAGATATATGGACCTAGATCTGCTCTCCTTTCCAGACTTGGTGACTTCCTGACCTTAGGTTATCCTGGTAACAGGCACGAGGTCTTCTATGGCAGCCCACCTTTCTTTGTTCCTGGTAGGAAGTCCGAGAGTTGGTGTAACACAACGTCAAGAGTACAAATTCTGACAGAGTCTGACTCTGACTGAGGAATATGTGCTGCTTGTCCTTCTGTTTTTGCAGGGTCCTGTTCAGCTTTCCGAAAGTGTGCACAGACTTAAAAAATGAGGCAGAGTTTCCTGTGAGTTATAAAAAGGATATCTTTAAATAAACCAAAAAGTGACAGGTATACAGCCTAGCAAGGGATGCCACTTCTGTTGTCAGAACTTTTAGGGCCCAGGGCACCACCCCAGAAATAACGTCACTTTCGTTTCAAATGACCATGGTTGTTCATGTGCAAATCCCGACATTCCCAAATACTCAACCCCAAAAGCAATACAGAATGGAATGCGGGTCTTACGGCCTAATTTAGATCTTTGCTGAGGGGAATACTCAGTCTCAAACGTGACGGAGATCCCGTCCACCATATTACAATCCCATTATATCCTATGGAGATCATAATACGGCAGACAGGATATCCGTCATGTTGTGTCAGAGTATTCCATTCACTGAGATCTAAATAAGGCCCTAAGTCTGTACTTCCAAGTAGAGTGCTACAATCAGGCTTGCTTAGGAAAAGGTGCTTAATACCCCTCTAGGTTTTCTGCAAGGGGTGCACAATCTGTTGATCTGACAATTTCAGACATCAGAATGGTATTATTGGGGGTGAGAGGAGAGCATTACTTGGGGAGATTTTGGTCAATGGTTCCATAATTCAGCATGTTATCTCTGAACAATGAGCTAGCAGTATGTCTTAGAAAGCCCAAATCATACTGTATCTCAAAAACTTTGAAATTGTGACAGAAGCAAGACAACTGAGATGATGATAATTACCCCAATGGAAATATATGTAGTGAGAATACACAGCTGTAAGAATGCGGAACTAAAAGCGTATGATTGTTTTGTCAGCCTTGAACAATATTTCATACTGGCACCTAAAATACTGAGCTCTATCGTACACCAGACAAAAGCCACAACATTTAAAGATGGTTCAGAAGATCATTTCCAAGGCTCGCAGTTGTTAGGCAAGATCTTTACATAAAAGACCATACCCCATGCTATAAACGTACAAACACCATGCCCTCACACCCTAGAATCTTCTCCCAGAGAACCCCTGATGCTACCTTTTGAGGCATCTGCAGGTGCTACAAATGTTTCAAGCATTCATCATCTTACAAAGCAAGAGATCCTGATAAGCCAAGAAAATAGCAAGTGCCAAGGTAAGGGCTGGAAGAACGGTGATAGACAGGACTTCAAGGAGCAGTATTCAGTAAAGACTGTTAAGGCATTGAAAAGCGGTTTAGGGTCAAAGTCTAAAAATGGGTGGGCTAGCAAGAAAAAAGGCTACTACAACACCAAGCATCAGGGACTTTTACATATAAATGAAAGAAAGCCAGAATTCTCTAGATCAGGCAGGTAAAACAGGCTGCTGGGTGGGTTCAGTTGTGCCTTTCCAAAGTAATTAATCGGAGATCGTGACCTCCTTCCCAGCCTCCAAATCTCCATATTTTCTAGATTGTGTCGGACGGTACCATAGATATGTGAAGAGATTTCGCGGAGCAGAGTAATATAAAGAATTCTTTCTTGCCAACTTAGAATACATAAGATCTGAGGATCACAAGCTTTTAGCTGTTCACCAGGCCACACAAACTCCTATAGAATGCTTGTGACACGATGTGGGGGTCAAATGATTATTTTCCAGCTCCGTTTCCATAGTCAGGGTCTTGACAGTTCTTTGTCTGAAAGAAGTATCTAGCTCAATGTATTTGACTATTTAAAAGTAAAGCAGAAATCGCTGGCCGGTACCTTCAGAATAGTTACCGTTATTGTTCTAAGTAGAGCGGATAATTTTACAGAATCTTAAAGAGTACCCGTTACACCAAAGTCAATTAAACAAAATGACAATGATTACTCAACTTTAACTGTGGCGGGACCAACACATGTCTAGCGATGAGCATTGTGGGGCTACTTGCAGATCGTAGCATAGCAGACGCTGTAGCACTATCTAGAGCGTCACAAGCCTACTCTGACTTCAAAATGGTAAACAGACAAAATATCGACTAAAAAATATCGAATGGACATAATATCGAGTACAAAATATAGGCTGGAAAAAATATCGAATGGAAAGAATATAGACATCAAAAATATCGTTTTGAAGGTAAGTAATGTAATATTGAATTTTAAAATATAGATAGTCAAAATATCGAAGTACATAATATAGGTTAATAAAAATATCTAAAATGTAATAATATCGAATTTTTTATAGTGTATTTTGTGTGAAAAGTGTTTATTTATGTTATAATGTAATTTAATTAATGAATTTAATGTTATTTAAATTTTGCGTAATTTAATTCTGTAGCGGGTTGTGGGTTTATAGGGGAATAGGATGGGAAGTAATTTAATTATAATTAATTAAATATGTAAATGTATTTATTGGTATTTGTTTATAATTAATTGTTAATTAATTTGTATTTTGTAATTAATTACATTTTAATTGCCAATTAATGTTATTTAATTGATTAATTTATATTTATGTTAATTTAACTAATTTAATTTCTGTAGTGGTTGTGGGTTTATAGGGGAATAGGGCGGGAAGTAATTTAATTAGAATTAATTAAATATGTTAATTTATGGATTGGTATTTATTTATAATTAATTGTTAAATAATTGTTATTTGGTAATTGATTACATTTTAATTGACAATTATTTTTATTAAATTAATTAATTGATAATTATGTTAATTTTACTAATTTATTTTCTGTAGTGGGTTGTGGTTTATAGGGGAATTAGGTGGGAAGTAATTTAAGTATAACAAATTACATATGTTAATTTTTTGCTGGTATTTATTAGATTTTAATTGTTAAGTACATTTTTAATTACTAAATAATTAATTGTTAATTTGTAATTAATTAGTATTAATAGATAACTCATTGTAATGATTAATTTAAATTAGTATTTGTAATTAATTAATTATGATATATTAAATTGGTATTTACTTTTAATTAAGTTTTTTATAGATATTAATATATATATATTTTTAAATAATATGTGAAGTATCTACTTTCCCTACTGTTGCACTCATTGGAGTGGGAATAGTAATTTTTACCCCTACGCTATCCAACGCTTTCCCTACTGTTGTGCTCTCTGGAGTGGGAATAGTAATTTTTACCCCTACGCTATCCAACGCTTTCCCTACTGTTGCACTCTCTGGAGTGGGAATAGTAATTTGTACCCCTACGCTATCCAACCCTTTCCCTACTGTTGCACTCTTTGGAGTGGGAATAGTAATTTTTACCCCTACGCTATCCAACGCTTTCCCTACTGTTGCACTCTCTGGAGTGGGAATAGTCATTTGTACCCCTACGCTATCCAACGCTTTCCCTACTGTTGCACTCTCTGGAGTGGGAATAGTAATTTTTACCTCTACGCTATCCAGCGCCTTACCTACTGTTGCACTCTCTGGAGTGGGAATAGTAATTTTTACATTTCCGCTATCCTACGGTAATAATATTGGATATTTTTGTATTATATTATGTTACTATATATATATATGTTTTAACAAATATGATTGTAAAAAAATGTATAACTTTAATTATTTTATTATTATAAGGTAATTTAAGTATTTTTAAGTATATTTTAGTAATTAATTTTTAATATTAATTTAATTTAACATTGTTTTTAATAAATAAGATATTTTTATAAACTACATTTTTGTAAACTATATTTTTTACTCGATATTTTTGTACTTACCTGTTTGTAGATACAAAGTCGATATTCTGTCTGTCGATATTTTTTCGACGATATTTTTGCTAGTCGATATTATGTCCCTCGATATTATGTCAGTGATCCCTTCAAAATACCTCTGATAGGTTTTGAAGAATTGGGCATGTATGAGAATGACTTTGGCATGACCATAAATGTTCTGTACCACGTCTGGAGAGCATGAGAGAAGCAATATGGTTTACATTTTTCATTATAAAAATCACTTTTACGGTGTGTTAAATCTGAATGGGTTTTGGAACTTAGGGCCCCATTAGGATGGCGGGCGGATTGCCCCCGCCAGGCTGGTGGTAGCCACTGCCGGCCTGGCGGGGGGCAATCCGCCCGCATGCCTGCGTGCATGCGGAGTCAGCTTTGGGGGCCCGATGCGGGCCCACATGAACTCCGGGGGTGGGGTGTGCACATGGGGGGTACAGTTCCATGCACAGCATGGTAGGCACCTGCCATGCTGTGTATGGAAGTGCACAACATGCCTTCCTGCCCCTGCGCCGGGCGGTGCTGAGTGCACCGTCCGCCACAATGGTAGGAATGCTGGATGCACCCACCACTGTGGCGGGCGCATTTTTATGCTGGCCACTGGACCCCCGCCCTTATGGCGGGCGGTCCCTTTCACCGCTAGGATGACCCCCTAAGTGTGTGTGTACAAATTGTGATCACATCTACAACACACATACATTAGTGTAAAATGCACTATAAAATGTGTCAGAGGGGCTGGTGGGTCATAGACAAGGGCTTGAAAGTGAAATGTCTACACAGCAGCTTATTATGTAGCTCACAAAACTGCTTGATAATACACCTGCAAATGGAGAACAACAATATGATTCAATTCACCCGCAAAGCAGATTGATCTGAATGTGACTGCTACACCAATGTTGTTCACGAGGGTGAAGGGATGAAATGCCCTCCGTGTAGAATGCATTTGCTTTCAGGAACAATACATGTTACATGACTTAAGGCCACCCCTAGACCAAAACAGAAGTCTGCCTTGTGTTTGATATGGGAAGTACTCAAGAAAATCTTGTACACGAGCTTAACTACATATTCACCCAACATCTAACAGCAGATGAATACTGTGAGTTTGCAGGACCGTCCTACAAAAATTACTTTCTTAACACCTTCTTGCAAACAAAATTAAAGGGGTATACACTAATGGCTCATAACTCTAAAGCATATGCCTCATTCTTCACTTCACTTTACTTCACTTCACGGAGATTCCTTTGTATATTAGAATAATAGATACTCTTCCTACCAATGAACCCATGAGTAGGTTGCCATAAGTCTTTGATTATTTCTGGGTCTACGGTAATTTCCCACAGCTAGCTGAACTCTGATTACAAACTGCTTACAAAGATTCTGTTGACACGTTTGGCACCAATTGCATAAATAATTATTCATAATGATCAAAATAGTTCTTACCATAAAAATCAATTGTAGTGAATACAAGTTATTTGATTCAGGCAATCAACTTCTTTTTGGATAATTAAGTAAAAATGGCCTTGGTAATGATTGATGCCTAGAAGGCCATTGATTTAGATAATGTCATGGACCTATTTTCGAGTATAGCTAAATTTAAATTACCCATACAATTTTTAACAATGCTTCAAAATTAATTCATGGACGCAGTTCTAAATTAATTCATTGATCTGTATTCGGAATCACATGAAACAATAAGAGAGCACAATTCAAATCAATTAAAAACAGGTAGTTAAAAGCATAAATAGAATGCAGATAAAAAAGCACAATGGAGCAGCCTGCAAGAATACAAATCATACACCAAATAAGGTTTTCCACAAGCGGACTGTGCCAGATAAAAAATGAGATATATTAAGACAAGTCAATAAATCCGGCAATAGCATTAGATAAATCAGAGCAGGACAAACTTGTGCAAATTGTTTATCAACAAGCAATGGGACAATAAAAAGCTTTCTTAGGGCCAGATTTAGATCTTGACGGCGGGGAATACTCCGTCACACACATGATGGATATCCTGTCCGCCGTATTACAAGCCCGTTATATCCTATGGAATTAGTAATACTGCGGACAGGATATCTATCATGTTGGTGATGGAGTATAGCCGAGATCTAAATTAGGCCCTTAGGGCCATATGTATCATGCCCAAATGCGTTTGCACGTTTGCGAACGCATTTTCGCAAAATGGTATGTATCACCCAAATCTGCATGCAAAATAAGAAATCACAAAATTTGAGATTCCTTATTTTGCAATTGCATTTAACGAATCACAAATTTTGAGATTCCTTAAATGCAATGTAAGAAGCCAAAATAATTTGCTAAATGGCCTTAAGGAATCGCAAATTACCACCAACTTCTAGTTGGTGGTAAGTTGCGAATTCCTTGAAAAATTCACATTTCAGCTTTTTTCAAAGTGCCATGTGACGCACATACATGCCCTTAGGGCATGTATGTGTGCCACATGTGCACCCATGCATATTTCAGGGGTGCAACAGGGTGTCCTTTGGACACCCCTGCACCCTTGAAATTATTCTCAATTTGCGATTAGCGAATTGCAAATCGCAAATTGAGAATAACTTCTCATTCATTCCTATGGGCCTCCTGGCCCATAGAAATGAATGGGGAAGTATTCCTTAATTGCGAATTCGCAATTTGCGAGTTTGCAATTAAGGAATACCAAGAAATCGCTAAAAAATTGCAATTTTCATGATACATACCAATTAGCGATTCTGAAATAGCGATTTGTTAAAAATCGCTATTACAGAATCGCTAATTGGTACCTTGATACTTATTAGTCTTTAATAGAGAGTGCAAAACATGGAAAAGTGCAAAGTGGCCTGGGCCAAATAATTGTCACACCCACAGGGGATAAAGGTAGTACAATATGAACTTCCCAGAGGAACTGCCAATAAGTGATGTATGAGGTACAATCTAAAACAAATTAGCAGAAACCAATGATGATCGGACAGGTTAAACAATACATGTGGTTCTATTACAAGGGTGGTATGTAGTGGTAAAAAAGCTTTAACAGATGACTTTTCCTTAACCAATGATATCCTCTCCCTAGCCCTTCAAGTTGAAAATGATTTTTTAGTCGAAAAGTAATTCTCAAAAAATTAGAGACTCTGGTTGATAAAAAATTCAGACTGACCACGCTTGATAAAAACAATCCTTTAAATAACTGATCTAATGAATAATCATAGCCTGGTCGAGCACCAAACAGTCTTTTAACAACAACCAATTTAACTTTTTGGATGGCCAACCCAACCCAGACCCATAACAGCAGGGGCGCAGCTTGTGCAGTAAGATTGGGGAGGTGTGAGCTTCAAATTTCCCAACAATCATGTGGGCATATCATGGTAAAATACATTACATGAGAAGCAGGACATGAGGGGGCTTAAGGGGCAGAGGAAAGGGAGAGTAGTGCAGATTAGGGTTACTTAAAGGACAAATTGTTGTAAGAACTTTAAAACAGAGAGGAGAGAATATGTGTGTTTGCGTTTTTTTTGTTTGTGTGTGCATGTAAAAATCCTAGGTGAAATCCGACAGGCACTTCACCATACACGACTAAAAGCACCTGTACCCAACTATTTACCAGAGAATCCATTTATTTGGGGTGTGTAACACTCCACACAACCCCCGAAGCCATGCTGCTGCTTAAGAGTAAGGGCCACAACATCAACATCTCTTCTAAAAAGTCAATCCCCAATTCCTCATGAATAACAAAAGAGGATGTACCCTGTGGGAGGCAGAGGAGCATCCTTAAGAACTTGTTTCCAAGAACTTGTAAGGAATGCCCACAAAGCTCAATACAATAAGCAGCTACAGAAATACACTTCGCTATATAAATGTCAACCAAGGATTTGACAAGCTTGGGGCCCAAACTAGAGGCACAGTTGAACATGGAAATAATGCTTCTAGTAAACATGTTCCCTCTAGCAGCATAGGAGACCAAGACAAAAAATAAAATAAAACACCTATGCAGGAGATAACAGGGACAAGACTAAGAATATTGACGTTAATACAGCAAGTCTTTGTCTAGATGGACACCGGATCTATATCCATTACATGAGAAAGTTTGTTTAGGTCAAGGCTTTCCATAACTGTTACAAATTGATTAAGCTGATATGAATTGATTTTTTAAACTGTTTTTTAGAGTTTTTATCGGTGATGTATATTTGAACGTTTTGATTAATTTTGTATTATTCGAATAAAGTAATTTGACTGATTGATTAAGCAAAACCTCTAGCCACAGTACAGTCTAGATTCGGGCGAGAACGTACTTTGGGCATTGTCTACCGACTTTGATCAGTGACTTTTTCACTCTGTTCACATAAAGGGGCCAATTCCGATTCGGGGAAAAAAGCGCCCGTCCGAACCGTATCCGGAGCCCTCTCCGTACAAATCGTACACATCCGTCCGAATCGTGTAGTACGATCCGAATCTCATCGCTCCGTCCGAATCGTCATGAACCGTATGAATTGCAAGGGTGAAACCATACGACACGGACTCTCACAGTAAACCGTACGATTCGTAAACATGCTGTACGACCCGACGAGTACAATCTGGACCTGGGTATGAGGACGCGATTCGTACGGTCCACGTCCGGGAAGGGCGATTCGTACGGACAACCACACAATCACATACACACCGTATGTTGCGTACACCCCATGTCTGCAGGGATACGGTGCATACCCTTGCGATCATGGGGTGTATGCACCGTACCCCATTATCGTAAGGTGTATGCGTACACCCTGCGATCATGGGGTACAGTGCGTACACCCCATGATCACAGGGGTACGGTGCGTACACCCCATGATCACAGGGGTACGCACCATACCCCTGCAGACATGGGGTGTGCGGTCCATACCCGGGGGGGGCGTTCCATATCTGTTTCAAGGCGAACTCTGCTTCTCTGAACATTTTGGGCTCCTGTAAAAAAAGCGGTGTACGGTGCGTACCCGACACGAATCGAACTTGCTGGGTCGGGAAAACCTGCTCCGAACCGTACGGATGTTGCGCACAGCGGGATCCGAGGGTGAATCGTGCAGAGATTAGAGTTGTACGGTCTTTGTACGATTCGTACGGAGTCCTGCTCCTGGTAAGAATCGTACTTCATCGTACGTACGGGGACGTTGCAGGGTACGAATCGTACGGGAAAAACGCTCCACACGGCTATTCAGAGTGGTTTTCCCCGAATCGGAATCAGCCCCAAAGTGTAAATGAAAAAGGGCCAAGATGCAACCTTGAAGAACACCCGATTACGTTTAAAGTGCTCTCTCCATTCACCTTCCTCACTAAATGTCACAGAAGCTGTAAGGGTAAATTAAAGGTATTGTTAAAAAAAAAAAGAGCAGGTCTGTCCCCATCTCCAACATGATCACCTAAAGTCTCTCCCTGCTCACTTTATTAAATGCTGTGCTAAGGTCTATGAATGCCAGATGTAACACAACTTATTTTGCAATGGCATACTCAGTAGCAATCTAATACAAATGAAGGCATTGTTCAGTAGTGCCTAGTCTTGTCCAGAAGCCATACTGAATATCTGTTAAAGCATTTTGCTCCGATGACCTATCAACAAGCCTGTTCAACAAAATATGGCCATCTATTTTAACTGAGGAGCTAATCAATGAAATGGGACCTGAGGACTGAACGATTGCCCTCCTTAAAAATGGGGACAATTACAGACGTAGACCAAGCGTCAGGGATATACGCTTTCACAACTGTGCTCAAATATAACGTTAGAAGAGGAGCCAAAAACTCTACATTGGACTTATATAAGTCCAACGTGCCCCCGTCAGGGCCAGGAGCCTTGTTAACAGGGAGCAAATGTAGATCATTTTGGACCATATCTTGTGTAAAATAAATATAATCTAGTTTGTGTCCTAACAGTAAAGGATGAGGAGGGCGTATCATATATAGATTTAGTGTAGTGTTCAACCCATACACTAGGCATAATGTTAGACTACAAACAAGGTTCCAATTAGATCCTAAATAATGGGCGATCAATATGAATTCAAAAGATATAGGATCTGTAACAATTAATAGAGATAAGTGCAGTTATTACCTATAATATTTAAGTTTTGGATCGAGACCCTGGCAGCTATAATACGTAATGATCCTTCAGTTCGACCATCTTTGGGGGGATGTTCAAAATGAAACTGTTTTTGTACAATATTTTTCTCATTTGAAAACGCAGAAAGATAACATTCAAGGGACCCGAGATAGAAATAAAGAGTTTTCTGTGTTGGATAGCTATAAAATGACATATTCAAAGTCAGATATTTTAATATGTAATGCTGATAAGAGTGATCTTTCGAAACACTTAAGACATCAATATGCCCCCAAGCAGTCAATATCAATACCTAAGGATATTTTTGTATCACATTTTTCAGATTTATATCACTTGAATTACATTACTGTCCTCAAAGATGTTTGAAACTTACCCAACCAATGGTAGCCTTTACCTTTATGTTTAAACGTTTGCATCGAAATTTCCATTTGACCATTATTTTATTTCAGCTTGTGAATGTTCAAACCAAGATAAATTGTGCTATTTTCTAAGGAATTAATACATTAATTTGCATGTTTATTTGAAGTAATAAGCATCTGTGGATTCAAGTGTCAATTCTTCAATTTAAATAAAGGAGTTTGGGGTTTAGCACTACCTCATCTCAGACTTGTCTACCAAGAAACATGGTATTCTATGACAAGCTTTTTCATATCAAAATGATTAGAGAATTGGAAATTGATCTGCCGGTATTTCTTTTTTAAAATGTCTTTTTATTAAATAGTTACTCAGTACACATTAAATAACACATTAGTGTATAAAGAATTTGGCATTTTGCTAGGGAGCGGTATAACAGCAGTACATCTTTCAGGTTTTTGACTATCAATCCTCCTGGGCACCGCTGCAAAGATACAAAAATTATCCCTATCCCTCTCTATGGGGAAGTTTTTTTCCTTTTCCTCCAGAATTGGTTACAAGTCACTGTGTGCAATAATTAAAATCTACCAGGCCACATCGGTCTCGGGAGCCTGATTTGGCAGCGATGTGGGGGATATACAGATTCTAGGGCACTTCAGGTGGGGGAGAATGGGTTCTGCAGAAATCTCTTGGCAGTTCCAGCATCTACTCCTGCTCTCATGATTCATGAGGAGCTTAGGGGGCCATATTTGTTGGACCTTATTGCTCTGCATCACCTAATTAGGTGGCTCACAGTTAGACCTGTCAGCCTTTGGGTGGTCTTCTATCCAACATTCTATCCAACATTTTCCCTGTTTACCTCCTCGTTTTGCTGATTCTTTTTGTTGGCCCTAGGCCTCTGAGCACTTTACATCTGCTGAACAGTGCTAAAGTGCATGTGCTACTCCTATAAACATGGTGAAATTGGTGTATGCAGGTCCCTTGCAAAATGGTAAACCATATACCTAGGACCTGTAAATTAAGTACTACTAATGGACCTGCAGCACTGATTGCGCCACCCCGATAAGTAGCCTTTCAAATCTGTCTCAGGCCTGCAATTGCAAGGCCTGTGTGTGCAGCTTACTGCCACTTCAACTTGACATTGAAAACCCTTGCCAAGCCTTAAACATCCTATATCTTACACAGAAATTACCCCTAAGGTTGGCTGTCGGTAGCCCACAGTGCAGGGTGCTGTGCAGGTAAAAGGAAGAACATGCACTTTTAAGTTTTACATGTCCTGATAGTGACGAACACTCAAATTCATTGTTCACTACTGTGAGGCCTACTCCTTTCATAGATTAGCATTGGGAATTCCTTTATACACTTTTAATCTGTAATTCTTGATTAGAAAAGGGTAGCATGTTTCATACCTTTGGAATGGTAATGATAAATCATCTTTACTGGTAAAGTAGGATTTAACATCACTATTTTAGAAATGCCTCTTATAGAAACTTGGCATTTCTCTGCTTATACCCAGTCTGAAATACACATCTGGGGTGGGGGACAGCTGCCCTTTGTGCATTCCCTCTAGACAGCCACAAACACAGGAAGGTTAGTTGTGTCTGAGTACTCATTCTGTCCAGCTTAAAATATTCCAACTAAACGTGAGATCACTTGTCAAGCACCACATGGAAATTCACGTTTTTATCGCTGAGGAGTCCCCGGATATTCTTTTTGTAAGTGAAACTTGGCTAAAGGACGATATGACAGTTATATCCAACTTCACCCTCCCCTCGGGCTACTCGATCAGTGCCATAAATAGGGTCTCTAGGGGTGGGGGCATTGCAATAATTCATAAATCTCAGTACCCCTGCTTTTTTTACTAAGGAGAGCATCAGCGAATGCGAATGCGCCCGTTTTAGGGTAGCTATAAGTGCACACTTCACCTTCTCTGGATTGTTTATCTACCGCCCTCCCGGGGCCGACCACTAGGTTCATAGAGCCATTGCTGGATACGGCGAGTGACCTGGTTGTAGGATCTGCCAATTTCACGATCTTGGGTGATCTCAATCTCCACTTTGACCTGCTTCAGGAGAGTGTCATATGTAATTTGATGGCGGATCTGGCTGCGCTGCAGTTGGAGCAATTAGTGTCTGATGCCACGCATATAGCCGGACATATACTAGACCCGGTCTTCTCCAACATCCTAGCCATGAACATATAGGCCCATGGGATGGACCGACCATTTCTTGATTGAAATAAGGTTACCTATTACAAATCCTTATAGACTAGACACTGATAACCCGGTCCTTAAACACCCATGGCATAAACTTAGACTTAAAGACCTCCATGCCTTCCTTATGGCCAATCCCCTAGGAGACATGACGAACCCTGAGGTGGCTTATACCGCGTTTTGTGACTGGATATTAAAGGGCCTGGATACCTTTATTCCGGCAAAATGGACCATGGGGCGCATTTCCAACCCGAGTCCTTGGTACAATGAGTCTCTGAGAACCCTCACGAAAGATTGCAAGAAAGCGGAACGTGCCTGGAGAAGGGATTACATTGACAGAGACAAAACAATTTATATGTCTAAAGTCAAACTTTATCACAAAGCGATCTGTGATGCTCGTGCGGCTTTCTTTTTTTTAAAATATTTTTTATTCATTGCAAGAGAAACAAGCATTTACAATGCAACGGTTTCGCCTTTGCAAAAGTTAGAGCTATTGGCATTTTAAATGACAACATTTGTATTTATGTGTTGGTTTTGAAAACAGATAAATAAATGGCATTGTCATTTACAATCCCAATAGCTTAATCTCTCGCAAATGCCACACCCACACAGAGCCCCCCCACACACACACAGAGCCCCACACACACACACACCCACAGAGCCCCCCCACACACACACCCACAGAGCCCCCCCACACACCCACAGAGCCACAGAGCCCCCCCACACACACACAGAGCCCCCCCACACACAGCCCCCCCACACACTGCGAGCCCCCCCCCCCCCAACATTGGCTGCTCACCAGCATACAGGTGTAGTATAATGCGAATATTTAGATGAGGGTGCAGTCTCGAGGCATAAATCAGCGTTTGAAGTTCTCGGGGGTGACCCGCAGTGCCCGGTAATGTAACGGACGTCACCGTGAATCACCGGGGGGTAGACAGGTGCAGTCTGTGGGCGCGGGGTGGGGGAGGGTCAGCCTATAGAGCTAACATTAGATTTCGCCCTTGGGCGGAGCAACTGCTACGCAGTTGCAACGCCAGGGCGAAACCTAAAAAGCTTTTAAAGAAGACATATTGGTCTTTTATACATGGTATTTCGTCCCATTCCTCTAATGTGGGATCATTGACATCACGTTTCCTCCAAATAAAAACAGTTTGGAAGTTTGAGCACTTTCTGGACGAAATACAGCCGCAGCTAGCTAAATCTTTATACCTTAAATACCGCTATGGTGTCCTACACAAAGGCAAATACTGTGAAATGGGCACCAGGCAAAACAGAGGAGGGCAGATGTGTATTATGTGATTTAGGTGCAATAGAGAATGAAAACACACCTACTGTTCTTCTGCCCATACTATTTGCAATGTAGGAAGAAATGGATTAAACCCATTAGTATTATCAGGTATTTGTTTGGCAAGGAATAGGGAAGGCCTGACACCCTAGGCTGACAAGAATTAAAAGTATAATGAGCTTGGCACGTGCACTTTATGAATATAAAATAAAATGTATAATGATTTTTAGACTATTCTTAGTATTTATTAATGAAGCAATTGTCTTTATTATATATATATTTTTTTAGAGGTAGTAATCTAACTGTACAGTTGAATCTTTTTTTTAATGACCTGTTATGTCTATTCCTCATATCTGTTTTTATTAATTTTTTATACTACCATGCAAAATTGCAAAACATTTGATAAATCCTTTCAACATCACAAAATTGGTTGATTATTCCATGTAGTATCCAGTGTGTCTAGCAGTATTGTTTCCTATGCTCGACACCATGCATTGTCAAAATTCTTGCATTGTCGAAATTGTTGTACTGTATTTTACTTTGTTAAGCTTTTATGGTCTTTTACACCGAAATAAAGATTGAATTGATTGTAACGTGATAAGTCCCGAGCCTAGTGCACCGTGGAGTCACTGCATCAAAAGAAAGCTCGCCATTCATTTAATATTACAGCCACTAAGAATGTTACAATTTGGAATATTTCCTTATAAACCATGCCTGAACCAACACGAGTTTAGTGCAACTGTTTAAACAAGGCGTCGTGTACCTGGAGGTTCAATATTGACTGCAGAGGTTATTTTGTAACTCTTTACAGAATGCCAACAATAAAACCGTCCTTAACTAGAATGCAAAGATCAAGTGCAATAAGCAAATAAACAAGGTTTGTATATTTTATCATCAACGAAAAGTAGGGGCTCTGCTTTAGAAAGGACCTACAAAAAAAATTGGCAAAGCTAGAAGTCTAGTCTTTGTCATCAAGTGGCTTTCCAAACGTTACAAAATTACGCGATATTGTACTGAAGGAGTTCCAAACCCCCAACAAAATGTAATTGTGCTAAATGCCACTCTGGCACGTTGCACTATTTTTCAAGCGTGTTATATATCTTTGCAAAGAAGGATTTCGCTCTAAAAGAGAGGGGGTTGGGGAGCACAAACGTTGCTAACAAGCATTCACGTACTATTCATTGCGTGATTGCCGTGCTCGTGAGATAAGGTCTTAACCCGAAAGCAATATCAGGCATTTCGTGTAAAAAGGGTAATGCAAAATACCAAAGATTGCGGCGGCATAAACAAAAAAGTTCCTAGGCCCAGCCTTCACATTCGCAGTCACACTACATTCTCCAGCCCATTTCTGAATGTCCACCAACCCCACCCCGCACCCACTCAAGTTGACCCATTATTCCTATTTGTCAAAGGAGTCAATCCACTCATACTGTAACTACCGCTGCTTAGCATCCCCTTCCCCCACCGCCGCAAAGTCGGTCCGAAGACCTATGTCAAGTTCAACCCTTTCAGCCAAACTTGACGTTCATGCGGAGCTTGTAAGTGTACCGGGTAGCTGTACGTGCGAGTAGATCATTGTTATCCATCCTTTCCTTTAATGTTATTAATAGTATAGTTACATTTTAATTTCGCGGCAACACACACCAAAGTGAACTTAACGGGCAACCCATGCGTGAACCTAGAGAATTCTGCAGCTCTATTCGTACCCCACATTATGGTTTTTCTGGGACTCACTCGTAGCACTATAAACCACTGTCTCGTGTGCCAGTATGCAGAGGAGCAAAAAGCCAGAACTATGAAACGTGTCAGACAGGACATGGGTCTACTTGCCAGATATGCTCGAGTCCCTTCGGTGCGCGCCCGTCCCTTAGGTGGGAGAGTGACTCTATTGAACTACAACCGACGTCACACAATGCGCTCAGCGCGCGTGAGCTCTTTCTGGTGCCCCCATTAACGAACCCTCCCTCTCGCTTTGGAAGGTAGCTTATTCCCTTTTCCATTAGGGGACCAGATATTCTCGTCCTGCGCCGACTGATTCGTGTATGAACTGCTGAGTGGTCATTCTCTAAAGGCTCTTGCACCATAAAAGGTCCCCAATCCAACTTTTTTACGTCCTCACCGGCCACTTTTAGCACTCCAGGTGCCCATCGTTAACCATACTTCCGGTCTTGAACTGGTAACTTCCTGTTTCTGTGCCGCCACGGCGGGCAATTTGCCACGAACGCTTCCCTGCAGCAGATACTAGCTGTAGTCGACTCGGGCGCGGCTCCGCCAACCGAAACCGTTTGTTTTCGTTTCACAAGCCAATTCCACCAATTGGAAGAGACATCACATTGAACCAAGAATTGTAACGAATACTAGATCGCCATGCATCAGGTTAGCCGGTCATATACCAATCAGGTGGATCTACCAGCTGAAGGGGGCGGGCTGATGTCAGAGCAGGAATTTGCAGCCGTTCGTCTGAGAAACGTCCCTCTTGAAATGGGTCATTTTACCGGCGTTCGTAGAGAAGCAGCAGCGAGCGCCATCTTCGAACGGATCGAGTGGGCCAATTTACCTCAGAGTGCGTATAAATACAGCGCTGACATCACCGACTTACTCTAAAGTTTAAACTCGAATGATATTTTTTTGCCTGGCTCTACGGCATTGTTATCCGCAAAAAAAGAATTCTACATATAGTGGACTTTTTGTCACGAGTGACTATTTTACGTATGAGAAGTACATTACAAACAAGTCAGGTCCCGGGCCGCGCTGTGATTGGCTGACGTCACGGGGGTGTCCCGGCCGGCAGCCAATCACAGCTGGAATGACGTCACGGGGGTGTCCCGGGCCGGCAGCCAATGGCAGCGCGGCCCGGGACAAAGGGGCGGGGCTTAAAAAAAGCACCAGAAACGCCCCCGAATCGCGTTTTCGAGAGAAAACGCGATTGACAGCCTCTGCCTCCCAATGGCTAGCCTCCATTTATGGAGCTAGCCAATGAGAGGCAGAGGCGGTTCTAACCCCACTATTAAAAACAACAGATTTCGATCTGGGAGGGGCTTCGCCCCTCGCCAGGTTACGAAACCTAAAAAAGGGCACAATACTGGAATCACATTGGTTGTACATATATATATATATATATATATATATATATATATATATATATATATATATATATATATATATATATATATATATATATATATATATGGTTAAACTACACAATTTAAATCGTTGTGTTTAAAGAAAGAAGAGAGAAAGAAACAGGAGATTACAGAATAAGTATTCGCAAAGCTCTGGAACATAACAAAAAGAAAAACTAACGTGCCGGTCGCACAGTAAAGTCATCTGTTTAATTAATAAATGTTCCCCATATTTTTTCCCTTCCTTTCAACGCTTTTGGGCCTCTTAGTTTAGCCAATGAAAGCTCCATAGCATGTATTTCATGCATTAGATACCACCATTCCAGAACACTTGGAGGTTCTTTCGATATCCAGGTCCGCGCAATGACCAATCTGGCACATGCAAATATTATTGTTATTAAGTCGTTGAAGTTGCTACTGATATCTTGTATATCTAACAAAATTAAGTGGGCAGAAAGAACGGGTGATATTATGTGTTTTTTGTTAAGAACATCAGTTATTCCCAACCAAAAAGTCGAGAGTTTCGGGCAATGGTAGAGCATATGTTCTATGCCTGCAGCTTCCTTGTTACATTTTAAGCATTTGGTCCGTTCATTAGAGATGTTGCCAGAAGTCCAACTAGAAATTTTTTGCGGTGTATAATATATTTGAGTGATTGTCCTATAAAATTGTAACCTTAAATTTGAAGAATGAACCACCCGATTTAATTGTTTAAGTGAGCCCGCGATCTGGCTAGAATTAATATTAATTCCCAACCTATTAGCCCATTTGTCCGCCATTTTCCCACATTCACCCACTGGTCCTTTATTTAAAAGGGTGTAGCTTTTACTAATAAGAGATTTGATGTAGTTGGAGTAAATACATTGTAGGATATCTGATTGCTCTACTGTTTTTCATTTTATTGATCAAAAAATCTTGTATCTGCATATATTTAAAATATGCGGTTTCTTTTATTTTATAGAGTATTTTTAATGTATGAAAGCTTGAAAAGCCTTCCGGACTGTAAAGATCGTCTAGGTTGTTGATACCCTGATCTATCTATTGGGCACAAGCACCGTCGGAAAAGATGTTTGGCATCCCTGGGTTCCCCCATATTGGTAATTCGGCATTAAAAAAAGATATTTTATCAGTGTCCATAATTTGTTCCCAAATTCTTTTGATTGCTCTAGCGGTCTTGAATTTAACTCTCTTGTAATAGTTAGGATCATGTACCCGGAATAAGAACTGATGGCTTTGTGACCCTAGCATGAATTGATGGTAGAATAGAGGAGCTTCTTTAGACAAAAGGCTGCGTATGCGTTGGATAAAGGTGGCAAAAAAATAAATTTTAAGATCTGGGAAATTTAGTCCCCCTTTTTCGATTGATAGTTTAAGTGCTATCATTGACCTACGGGCTTTTTTGTATCCCCAGATGTAGTTGCTAAAGATGCTTTCTATTTTCTTAATGTATGATTTGGTCAGTTGTAGCGGGATGGATCTAAATAGATAAAGTATTTTTGGTATTATCTTCATTTTGATTGTGTTGATACGTCCGATCAACCTAAGTGGTATTTTATGCCAATTTTTAAGTGTGGTAGTAATATCTTTAAGTAAAGAGTCATAGTTTAATGGAATAATTTTGTCAATATTAGAGGTAAGTTTCACCCCTAAGTAAGTAGCATTAGAGCATAGCCCAATTATTGAAGGTAAGGGTTGGTAATTTGCAATAACTTGAGTTTTATTAACATTTAGCCGATAGCCCGAGATATCACCATAGTCGCTGGCTTCCTTAATTATGTTAGGTATAGCTTGTACCAGGTCGGTGGTATAAATGGCGAGGTCATCGGCAAAGGCAGTAATTTTTAGACACTTGCCTTCGTGTTCTATTGGGGTAATATGCTCTTGAGCTGTTAGCGCATTTAGAAAGGGTTCTAGGGCAAGGGCAAATAGCAGGGGTGAAAGAGGGCACCCCTGTCTGGTGCCCCTATTTATTAGAAAGCTATCCGAGTTATTTCCGAGATAGCTAACTATGGCTGTTGGAGTCTCATATAGAGATTGTATCCATCTCAGATATTGTCCCTGTATGCCAAATGCCTTTAATGCTGCCCATAGGTACTCCCACCCTCGGTCGAATGCTTTCTCTGCATCTAGCATGACCATTCCGAGTGGGGCAAGAGTAACCGACGCAACATCAAAAGCAGTTACCGCGGTGTTAACGTGGGCAGTAGTGTCTCTCCCCACCACGAATCCATGTTGTTGGCAGTTGACCAGATCGGGCATTGTAGGGGCTAAGCGGTTGGCGAGTATTTTGGCAAAGATGTTAGCGTCGGTATTGATTAATGAAATTGGTCTATATGATCCCTGTTCTTCCGTTGTTTTTTATTTTTTTTAGAAAGAAGATTATTTTAGCAGTGCGCCATGAGATAGGAGCACTACCTGATTCCCCCATGGAATCTATCACCTGCTGAAATAGAGGGAGTAGTTCCTGTTCACAGATCTTATAAATCTCCATAGGTAAGCAGTCTTCTCCTGCAGCCTTGCCTAGGGGAAGTGTTTATATAGCCTTGCTTATTTCCTCAGTAGAGATTTTAGTGCAGAGTTGATTAGTTATTTCTGGATCGGTTAATTCAGGTTTGTGTTTCTAGATATAGTTCTATTGATTCTAGGGTAGGTGTGTTCTCTGGGGTATAAAGATGGCACTAATATTCAGCAAATTGTTCCAAAATCTGCTCTGGTTCATTATAATTTTTAAAGTCTAATCCTTTTATTGTTTTTATAGTAGTTTTAGCCTTCTTGTCAGCTACTTTATAAGCCAAAATGTTTCCAATCCTGTCTCCCCCTTCATATTGTGAAAGCTTATATTTATGTAGTTTAGAGCTATATTTTTCCCTAAGAGTCTTCTTTAGTGCTGCCCTTAATGAAACTAGTATTAAACTTAGATCTTTAGTGTTAGTTTTGCCTTGAATAATAGCGTCTGAAAGTTGTTGTTCAGCTATTAGAATGTTAGAGGTGACAGATTTTACTACCCCTCGCTTTTCAGCATTGTCCCGAAAGATATATTGTTGTGTATAGCCTCTGATGCTACATTTGCATGCATCCCATACATAGTTAAGAGTAGTAGAATTAATATTTAATGATATGTATTCCTGTATGTGATTCTTGATCCCAAGGATGAATTTAGGGCTTTCTATGCGAAGGAAATAAAGCTTAGCGCTAATCCGATGAAATGCATATTTAAAATCGTTAAAGAGCTTAGGAGTACTAAAGCGGCTCTACCTAGCATTGTATCCACACAACATTGTGAGGAGCTTGCAACCTTTTTCGTGGAAAAAGTTCAAAAGATCTATCAATCCTTTCCACACGTGGCTCCTGTTGTTACCTTGCCATCGGCTAGAGTTGAGTCTTGCCCCACGCTATCAGATATTCCTGAGATTTCTGATGAGGAATTTACCAGATTAGGTGGTAGAATTAAATCTGGCTCCCCCTCTGATCCTATGAGGCCGCCCCAATTTATTGAATCACTTCCGCTTTTTCGGCAGCCTCTATGCCAAATACTAAACCTCTCCTTCTCCACGGCTATCGTTCCAGGGGCCTGGAAACAGGCCTGGGTATCTCCTATTATCAAGAAGCCATCGCTGGACCCCTCCAAACCTGAGAATTTCAGGCCAATTTCACTTCTTCCTTGGGTGGCCAGGATTGCAGAAACCCATGTTAACAACACTGTATACCAATTTCTGAGCTCCCTTAACATTCTGGACCCGTCACAGAACGGTTTTCGATCTGACCATAGCACGGAAACGACCTTGCTAGCTACCACAGAACATCTTCGGGCCGTCCTGGATGCCGGATGCCGGTCAAAGTGCAACGCTGATTCTGTTGGATCCCAGCGCTGCCTTTGATACGGTGTCACATGGCATCCTCCTCCATCGTTTGGAGGCAGCAGGGGTCACCGGTACTGCCCTAGAGTGGTTCAGGTCATTCCTGACAGAAAGATCTTTCCGTGTGTCGGCCCCTCTGTTCCTCTCTCAATCCCACTCCATTGGACAGGGGGTCCCACAGGGCTCAGCATTGAGCCCGTCTCTGTTTAATCTCTATGCACAGCCCCTGGCTGCTGTCGCTAAGAAATCGGACCTTACAATGGTGTCCTTTGCAGACGACACCCAGCTTGTTATCACCTTAGCTGAGGGACCTTCATTAGCGGCTACCAGATTCAGAGACGGGATGACAGCAGTAGCTCAATGGATGGCAGAAAATTATTTACAATTAACGCAAGCAAAACTGAGGTTATGCTGGTAGGTAAGAATGCTGGCCTTTGGAATGAACATTGGTGGCCAGCACCTCTTGGTCCTATGCCCAGGCATAAGTCAGTGGTGAAGAACCTGGGGGTCTGGATGGATTCCACGCTTAGCTTCCAGCCCCATCCTAAGATAACTGCTGCTACTTGTACAGGACTGTTAAGGGGTCTTAAACCTCTCTTAAATTTCTTTGATCCTGTAGTACGACAGCTTATTGTGCAGTCTGTTATACTCTCCCATCTAGATTATGCTAGCTCTCTGCTTCTAGGGGCTAACAAAGCAGAGATACGGCGATTACAACGAGTTCAAAACTCTGCAGCCAGAACTCCGATAGGTCTCCCCCGCTACTGCTCGGTTGGGGCTAAAATTCAAGGGTTGCATTGGCTTCCGATTGACAAGCGGATCCAGTTTAAAGCTCTTTGCCTATCCTTTAAGATTTTAAAAGCTGGCAGCCTGGCGCTTTTGCACGATCTTTTGAGCCCGTATGCTCCTCACTGACAGCTGCGTTTGCTGGGACAGCATATGGCGACTGTACCGCGGTTTAAACGCTGCCTGGCAGGAGGACGCTTGTTTTGTCATCTGACTGCCAAGCTATGGAACTCTTTGCCGGTACAGATCCGGGGCATGGATGACCTGCTCGCTTTCCGGAAAGCCATCAAAACTTTCCTTTTCTCCTCAATGTAGGATATAGGTCTGACTGTCTCTGTGCTTTAACCTCTCTGGGCTGTTGTACCTGTAGATCTGATAGCGCCGGGACGCCCCTTTGCTGGGGCAGCTGTGCGCTTTAGAAAACGTTTACATAACATAACATTTGCATTCATCTGCATTCTGATGGCTCTCCCTGAGCAGGAAGGGGCTGACACTCATATATGAATAGGAAGTGGCCTGACACCACACAAAGGGCTAATTACTCCCCTTCCCAGATGGTCTGAAATGAATGAAATGAAAAGCAATTTATAATGCGCAACTTTGCCCAACGGGCGTCAAGGCGCCTGGGATGAGCCTGGAGCCAGGGATGAGGAAGACACACCTGTGCACTTCAAAGACCCTTCTTTGAAGACACCCCCACTTCAAAGACACATTTGTTATACGTACTGGGATTCTGACCCCACCAGATCAGACACTTCTGGACCCACAACTAGACTCTGTCAGAAGATCTGCTGTGCTGCATCAAGGACTGATACCTTGCTAAGAACAGCTGGACTCTGCTATGGAACTGATGTGGTCTCCAAGGTCTTGTTAGTTTGCCTCCTGTTGCTTGAGACTCAGGAAAATCAAATTATCTTCTCCTGTTCCTGATCCACCGGAAGTGGACCCAGATACTTGGACCAGAGAAATGACGCATCTCCAATCTGAGTGTAGCAGAACCCGAGCATCTACCCTGTTGCAGGTGTAGAACCCTGCGCATCGGACTACGAGCTACTACATTGCACATGGAACCACAGCTTTGGAGCCAACGCATTGCCACCACTGTATGGAGAAGATTGATGCATTGCCCCTTGTCATGCACTCACTTGGTCATAACAGCAGAGATGATACTGGAGTCGATGCTAGACCTCCTATCCCTCTCAAGAACAACACATGTCAAGGAACTGAAACCTTAGATCACACACTGTCCCCCCGGGGGGGAGAGAGATTGGGATAAAATAAGAAAAGAGAGATTTGCAGTACTGGATCTGCTTAGCAACTGTGCGATATTGCACAGCATGAGGTGTCTCTCAAGAAATCTTCTGTCTGCGAGGTAATACGCACTGGACCAGAACCTCTGGATTTGCGATGACACAATATGCTAGAAATAACAAGAGGAGGAAGTTACCATCAGTACACTAACAGGCCTCTATATACAATGACCATGCATTGACTTCAGTGACATATATTTACAGGTTTCATCAACAGCTCAACGGATAGCAGAATAACCAAAAGTGCGATACTCCCAAGAATTAAACTCGGAACACAGATTTCAGTACAAGGTTCATACCTATATCAAACGCTCTGAAGTGCTTTCTCTTAGCACTACAGTTCATCAGAGAAACACAAAGCTAAAGTCTTTAATCCTTGCAGAATCACAACTCAAGCACCAAGGTTGCAGGAAGGGTTTGAAGTATAAACACACAAGAAATGCTGGAGTAGATCACAGAGAGAACATGGAGGAAAATGTTATTGTCACTGCACTGGAGACACTGATGCTCTGCCCTGCTTACTACTATTGGAGGATTAAAATGCACTAACCTGATAACAAGTACTTAGCTTAGTCCTTCCACTTGACTGAACTTCGTAAAAGATCTAGAGACTTGAACTCAGGAGTAGCTATGCAGGAGGCAGGGAGGAGGTAGACATCTACGGAGCTGGAGCCAGGGAAACCACCAGTTCACTTTGTATTGAAGGAGCCTGCAACACTTCACAGTTACTACAGGATTCTTTAGGTGAGTGGGAAGGGTGAAGCTTGTTCCATAAGGAGCGACGCCAAGCCATGATTCAAAGTTGGTTAGGGTTTATATATCCTCTCAAAGGCTCAACAGATGTAGCTAGATCACGGGTGACACATGGGGCACATGGCCGTCTGGAAGGTTCTCGAACCCTTGAAGAAAACCGGTTTTATTGCACTCACTTTCAACTTACAGAATGGGAAGGTGCAACTTGATGATCAGAACCAAATGACAGGAAATTAATGTACCATTTTCGCTCAAACAAGCATAATGGAAAACAACACCAAGGGGCCCATTATGATGTCGGGCGGATTGCCCCCGCCAGGCTGGCGGGGGCAATCCTCCCGACATCCTCACTCGTTTCCCCCCGCCATATTAGTATGGCGGGGGGGACCTCGGCGGACGGAAAGACCCTCCGCCGCTTTTCCGGACGGTCGCCTTGCGGCCGGGGCGGAAAAGGAATAATATGGTGGCGGTGTCTATCAGACACCGCCAGCCATGTTACAATGGGCATTCAACAATGCCTTTCTGTGGCGGCAATGCCGCCACGGAAAGGCATGCGGTCTTCATTTGCATTTACAAAGCGGCAGGCACCGCGCGGTGCCTGCCGCTTTGTAAATGCAAATGCTGAAATGCATTTTTAGCATTGTGGCGGGCGGTGCAGAGAGCACCGCCCGCCGCAATGCTAAAAATACAGGATGTGTCCGCCACTGTGGCGGGCACATCCTAATACCCCCCACAGGACCCCCGCCCTTATGGCGGGTGGTCCCAATCCCCGACAGAATGGCGGGCGGACATCCTAATGACCCCCCAAGATCCTAGTATCAGCTGGAGTAAAGCTTGCCATTGGCTCACAGAATTCTGGGGAAAGTTTGCAGGAATCCCAAGGAAAACTACACCAAGGCCCTAGTAACAGTGAGTGCAGCATAATCTATTGGTTCACGGGCGCTGAGGGACGCTTGCAGAGATTGAAGTGCAATGGAATTACGGGTCTTGGGGAACACCAGTCATGGTATCTTAGCAGAATACAACATGCGCCCTGCGCGCTATGCCCATTACACAGAAGGTGCATGGAGGAGTAGTGAGACCCCTCTAGAGTGGCCTAACATTGACACATTGCTCATCTGCACCCCGCATCTGCCTGCTTGCGACCAGATTCAAGGTATTCTGTTTACTGAGCGTGCTTGGCTCTTGTCCCCAGTTTGCCCTACAGCACGGTCAGCGTGAACTGTTGACTTTGCAGCAGTGCAGTGCGACCTGATATCCCCAGATTTCCCCCATGGTAGGTAGGCATTATATCGAATTTTTAATATTGAATATCAGTAATATCTAAGTAAAAATATCGGTATTACCATAATATCGAATAATAGAATAATAAAATATCGATGTTATAAATATCGTTTTCATTTTAAAGTAATAACTATCGAAGTATAATATATCGAATTGATAATATTGTTTTTCTATAATATCGAATGTTTAGTGTTAAAAAAAATCAAAATTAAATATATAGAATGTTTAAAATATTGCTTTAGTAAATATCGAATTAGTTATTTTTAATTATTAATTTATAATTATTTTAATTGTATTAATATATGTAATAATTTTGTTAAAAATGTATTTTAACCCCTAACATGCTGCCGTCGGCCACCTCGCTGGTGCTGCTGTCGGCCAATGGCCGACGCGACCCTGCCCGTTTTGTGGAAGTGCCGCACTTCCGCAAAATGGCGGCCGCAGCAAAGGGGTTAATATCTGTTTAAGGAGCGGGATGTTGGGTTATTGGGGGATAAGGGTGGGGAGTGTTTTAAAAATATTTGTTTTTAATTTTGCATTACATTTTAAAATGTTAATTTTTAATTGTTTTGAAATTAGATTTTTTTTCTAATTTCGAAATTCTATATTTAGAGAATTTATTTTAAATTTGGAATTCATAGTTATTGTTTAGGAGCAGGATGTTGGATTATTAGGGGATAAGGGTGGGGAGTGTTTTAAAAATATTTGGTTTTAATTTTGTATAAAATTTTAAATTTTAATTTCTAATTGTTTCGAAATTAAAAAATATTTTTATAATTTTGAATTTTTTGTGGGGAAATTTTATTATAATTTGGGAATTTATCGTTATTTTTTAGTAGCGGGATGTTGGGTTATTAGGGGATAAGGGTGGGGAGTATTTTAAAAATATTTGTTTTTTATTTTGAATAACATTTTAAATTTTAGTTCTAATTTTGAAATTATAATTTTTTTATACTTTCGAAATTCTATTTTTAGAAAATTGATTTTAAATTTGGAATTTATAGTTATTTTTTAGGAGCGGGATGTTGGGTTATTAGGGGATAAGGGTGGGGAGTGTTTCAAAATATTTGTTTTTGATTTTGTTTAAAATTTTTCATTTTAATTGCTAAATGTTCCAAAATTAGAAAATATTTTTAAAATTTCAACATTTTTTGGGGGAAATTTTATTATAATTTTGGAATTAATAGTTATTTTTTAGGAGCGGGATGTTGGGTTATTAGGAGATAAGGGTGGGGAGTGTATTAAAAATATTTTTTTTAATTTAGAATAAAATTTCAAATGTTAAATTCTAATTCTTTCAAATTAGAAATTATTTTAGTAATTTCGAATTTTTATTTTTAGAATTTTTATTCACATTTTTTATTTTATAGTTATTTTTTAGGAGTGGGATGTTGTGTTATTAGTGCTTAATGTAGGGTGTTTTGTATAATGTGTATTAGGAAAATATACATTTTTATCACAAATCTATTTTTTAAATATATATTTACTTTCAAATAAATATGCTGTTTAGTGTATTGTATCTTCCCTGACTTTAATTAAATTTGATGGTAGAATAGTAATGTATATATGGTCAGTGTCCAGCACCTTCCCTGACTTTCACCCCACTGGAGTGGGAATAGTACATTTTATTTGGTCACTGTCCAGCACCTTCTCAGACTTTCACCCCACTGGAGTGGGAATAGTAAATTATATTTGGTCAGTGTCCAGCACCTCGCCCTGACTTTCACCTAAATGGAGTTGGAATAGTAATGTATATATGGTCAGTGTCCAGCACTTTCCCTGACTTTCACCTAACTGGAGTTGGAATAGTAATTTATATGTGGTCAGTGTCCAGCACCTTCCCTGACTTTCACCTAACTGGAGTGGGAATAGTAAATTATATTTGGTCACTGTCCAGCACCTACTCTGACTTTCACCCCACTGGAGTGGGAATAGCAAATTATATATGATCAGTGTCCAGCACCTTCCCTGACTTTCACCTAACTGGAGTTGGAGTAGTAATTTATATATGGTCACTGTCCAGCACTTTCCCTGACTTTCACCTAACTGGAGTTGGAATAGTAATTTATATATGATCAGTGTCAAGCACCTTCCCTGACTTTCACCTAACTGGTTGGGAATAGTAATTTATATATGGTCACTGTCCAGCACTTTCCCTGACTTTCACACTTCTGGAGTGAGAATAGTAAATTATGTATGGTCAGTGTTCTACCCCTTCCCTGACTTTCACCTAACTGGAGTATGAATAGTAAGTTATATATGGTTAGTGTCAACTATATTTTGTTCTTTTTAGTTAAGTGTTTTGGAAATACAAAATTATATGCATTTATGTAGGAAATATTTTTAAAGTTTTTATTATATTTAATTATATTTTTATACTGTATTTATTTATTTTAATTTATATTGGTATTTGTTGAAATAATTTAATATGTGTACTTATACAATGTATAGAATAATATAAACTGTGTAATAATTATATACTTTTATTATATTACTTAAGTGTCTTTTATAGTTTAGTGAGAAAAATATTACGTTAAAATGTTTGTAATTAAATTATACCTGTTGATTAAAAACATGTAAGTAAAATATTATGGGGCCCATTAGGATCTTGTCGCGGGGGTCCCGTTGGGGGCATTAGGATGCGCCCGCCACAGTGGAAGGCGCATCCTGTATCTTCAGCATCCTGTATCTTCAACACTGCGGCGGGCGCAATGCTGAAGATACATGCAATGCATTACAAAGCACAACGTGACAGGCACCGCGCGGTGCCTACCACGTCGTACTTTGTAATGCTGGGGGGTACCATAGGTACCCCCCATGTGTACCCCCCACCCCCCCCCGGAGTCCCTGGGGGCCTGCAATTGGCCCCCGCAGGGTGTCTCCGCATGCCTTTCCGTGGCGGCTTTGCCGCCACAGAAAGACATTTGTAAATGCCCATGCTAATATGGCTGGCGGTGTCTCATAGACACCGCCACCATATTAAACCTTTTCCGCCCCAGCCGCAAGGCGACCGGGGCGGAAAAGCGGTGGGCAGTCTTTCTGTCCGCCGTGGTCCCCTGCCATCCTAATATGGCGGGGGAATTTAGGTGCGGATGGCGGGAAGATTGCCCCCGCCAGGCTGGGTGTGACTACCGCCAGCCTGGGGGGCGCAATCCGCCCGCCATCCTAATGGGCCCCTATATATGAATACACAAATATTTTTAAAAAACACATTTTTTTGGAGAACAGTTTGTATTTTTGTAGGAGTAAGTGGAGAGGAATAGTTTAATTTTTTTTATTTACAGTATGGATTATACATTAGTCAAAATACAGAAAATATGATAATTTTGTAATTAATGTTGAAATTTTAGATAAACAGTATTTGATACCATTATAATTTATAATAATAAACATAAGTATTTATATTCAATGAAAAAAACAAATATATTTGTTTAACATTTATAACAGTTTTTGCATTCAAGTATTACATTTTTTGATTACATTTTTATTTTTTATTATAACTATATACAGTGTATTTCACATTAGAAACATTTTGCAACAGAATGATTTTGTTCACAATAATTAACAGTTTGAGAAAAAAAACTTGTAAATGTGTTTCATTAAATATTTAATTACTAATATTAATTTATCAAATATATTAATATTATTAATTCTTACATTGTTTTATTGTATCAACTATTATTTTTTAAACCGCAAACATAGGTCATTTCCCGTCCGCCGCGGAGCAACGCGCACCGTCATCAAAGTGCGGTGGGAGCCAAAGGAGACTCACCGCCATGGGAAATGACGTCCGCACCGCTCCACGAATTAGGATGACCCAAACAGGCAGCCGCACCGCAGCGCAGACACCGCTCAACCAGACACGGCGGAAACTCGATCACGGAGCACGATAGTAGAGTCCCGGTCGTCACCACCCCCTCATGAACGCCATGAACACAGCCCTACATATGCATCCGGTCATGTACCTGCTACTGCACTACCATCAACAGGGCCGCCGCGGACACCGCCGCAGGTACGCCAATACACAAATACAACACACAACACACGGGTCGACACAGGGTCCAAGTCCACCACAGGCACCCTGCTGGGGGTTACAACACATCCACAAGGGCACCCCTATATCACCCACCTGCCAACAAGTCACCCCTCTGCATCCGGGACACACATAAACCGCGAACTAGCAGCACCGTCCCGCTCCCAGTCATGTCACCACCGCGGTCAACACATGCGCACAATACAGAAGGCAGGGCCACTACAAGACATGGGCAGGGCAAACAGACGACAGAGACACACCACCCCCAACCACACATCAACACACACCAGCAAGTCACAGGCCAGCTGCCCATCCTGCGCACCCCCATGCACAGCAACAAGAACAGGAACAAGCAAGCACAATACACACCCTGCACCACACAACAGACAACCAGGGAGACAGCCACTGCAGGAGTAGCTGACAAGGAACACACAACACCAGTGCCACACACACTTGAGGCTGACAATACTTCACCCAGCACATGCACACACCCTGGGTGTATCCACAAACATAACACACACACAGGTTAGCCTGAACAGATGCCTGCACAAAGCTACACACAAACACCACAGGACATCAGGGGATGCACATCAGGCAATGCCAAGCCCACAGACACACAACACTGTATGCACAACAGGCAGTGTGTGCACAACAAGCCAAACAGCACACACAGACATGACTGACACAACCACAACACACACACCACAAATCAGCACAGCACAAAAACAGCACACCCAGGAAGTGAAGCTACACAACAGCCAACACACAGACACCCAACACAACAACAACAGGATGCACCACTCTGGGATACAACAGCACAACCAGCTACACCAGAGCACTGGGCAGCACACACAGCACAACTGCACAAGGGCAATCAACACTGATGAATACCACAAGAACATTACACATAAAACAATGGGGCCGTGTCCAGAGAGGAACAGCACTCTTGGCCCAAAAACTGCACCACAAGGCACAGTCTCACAAATGAAGGGATGGGGAGCCACATACACATGGAAACAAAGGGGACAGCTGACATCAAAATCAACTGATTTGCATGTCATTTTCAGACATTTGAGGTGTGTTCAAAACACAAATAGAGTAAATGCAGACCCACAATGGCTAGGCACAAGTGGCACACATAGGGGATGGCAGGTATACAACGTTTACAACGCAACTTTTACAACGCACTACCATTACAACGAAACTTTTACAACGCAACATCCATTACAACGCATGTTTTACAACGCAACCATTACAACGCACGACACTACAACGCACACCACTACAACGCATGTCATTACAACGCAGTCATTACAACGCATACCATTACAACGCATAGCATTACAACACATAGTACCCCTACACTATCCAACACTTACCCTACTGTTGCACCCCCTGGAGTTAGAATAGTCATTTTTACCCCTACACTATCCAACACTTACCCTACTGTTGCACCCCCTGGAGTTAGAATAGTAATTATTACCCCTACACTATCCAATACTTACCTTACATGCAAAGTAATGTTATGCGTTGTAATGGTATGCGTTGTAAATGTTGTATGAGTTGTAGTGGAATGCGTTGTAAAGGTAGTTTCAAAGAATTCGTTGTAATGGCATGCGTTGTAATGGTGTGCGTTGTAATGGACGTTGTGGTGTAAAAAATGCGTTGTAAAGGTAGGCGTTGTAAAAGTATGCGTTGTAACGTCATACATCCGGGATGGCATCACACCACACACCATGCCTTACAGGAGGAGCAAAGTCACCATGTGCCTGCAGTGCTAGAGAAAATCACACACAATGCCAGTGAGGAGCAGCAGGGCCACACAGTCCACACAAACACACACAACACACATTGATGATCAAACAAACACAACACTGATGTGCAAGTCACACACTTTGCACACTTATAAATGACAAAAACAACAAGGGGGAGTCACACTGAACAGTATGGACACACCAACACACTGCACAGTGCACAACAGACAACTCACACAAAAGCATTACATCATTTACACAGGGCAGGACAATCAAAACAACAGGCACACACATCCTGGCTGACACGTGTGTTTATCACAATCCAGGGGCACACACACATCCACACCAACTACAAAATCACACCCTTCACACTGCACACCTCCTCACCACCCAAGAGCACACATCTCATGTATGCCAGGGGACCGGGACTAAGGGCCAACACAGGATGACCATACACACACACAGCTGGACATATATACAGGAATAAAACACATACATCATGACAGTGCCCAGCCTGCATGCAAACCTATGCACAGCATCACACCCTGTGCTGGCAGTATACCCCAACCTGACATGGCAACAACATAGACAACAACAGAAAACGACTCAAAAGATAACTGTATGACAGCTAAAATAGCCACCGCAGATAACACAAGTATCAGTGTCTGAATGGACTGAAGCCCCTGTCAAAAAATGTGATGGGAAGAAAGAGCTTGGCAATGTTGAAGTGACACATAGAGCATGGGGCACAGGCAACCAAATGCACACACAAAAAGAACTAATCAGCAAGTACACTGACAAAACAGACGACAGGAGTAACGGTCTTTATTCACATATTGCACAGATGTGAAAGTATAACAACTGTACACACGATCAAGCTACAAAATGCTGATCAAAAGCAAGATATCCTGCACAAGCAAAGTACAAGCAGGAAGGCCAGTGTCCATGGCACAGGGGAGACTCCAACACAGCAGAGCCACAGGGCCAGTGCCCATGGCACAGGGGAGACTCCAACACAGCAGAGCAAAAGGGCCAGTGTCCAGGGCAGGTGGCCCAGCAAGTACATGAGAAGCTGCACAGGTGAGAGTACAACACAGCAGAGCAACAGGGACAGTGTCCAGGGCACCCCCCGTTCATCTGAAGTAGCGGTGTGTCCTGCAACAGAGACTGAACATTTTCAAGGTACTGTGGAAGTATTGGTGGGGCGTTAGGATCCTGCCGCTGCCCTCCAGAGCGAAAGGAAGCTGAGGGTGGAATTCTATCTTAGGCTAAAGGCCGTATTACAAGAATGGGGAAAAGAAAGGCGAATGAAGGGGGCTCAGATTCTGTAAACCCGAGAAAAGGAAAAAAGGCAAAAAAATCTAAATCCCTACACGCTGCATCTAACTGTGTACTGTCAAGTATTGAATTAATTGTAGAAGATTGTTAGGAGATACCTAAGGGGGCCCGAGCACAGAAGAGCTAGGTAACATAGACTCTGCAATTATGGGCCCAATTCAGAAGAATGGTAAAATAATCCCGTCTATATTCTAAAAAAAAAAACGCCCGCCGGTCCTGTTGTTGAAATCCATCCCCCTCCAATAACTTCCTCTACGGGCAATTTACAAAAGGGATGTAACTTGAATAGAAGTCGGGAGGCCCCATCCAACATAAAAGAGATCACATAGTTGGGTGGGGATGAGACTGCAGGAGCTGAGGGGATTTTTTGTTCCAATAGATATGCCGCGCTGGAAGGGGAATCCAGAGAATTACGTGTGGTACTACAACAAGTTTCTAGATCAGTGGAGCCATCAGGAGTCAATACAGCAGAATGTCCCAGTTGCCAGAACTTTAACGGGAATATTTGAAAGAAAGTGGGATGGTTAGGAACAGAATTAGCGCAAATAAAAAAAATGCTAACAGATCTAATCAAACAGGGAGGAAAGCATGTTATAAGCACCCCTCAATCACTGGGTCCACCGGCAACGGCTAAAGCCTTTAATACACGAATAGCATCAGTAAATGGCACCAAAACCACTGAAATGATGGGCACCTTAAGTAACCATCATTCAGTGGCGTTGCCTAATCCGACGAAACCCTCATCCAAGCAAGTACCCCCCCCCCCAAAGGGCCCTACCACAGTAAGAGGGCTGGCTTCCAAAAATGCTAACAGATCTAATCAAACAGGGAGGAAAGCATGTTGTAAGCGCCCCTCAATCACTGGGTCCACCGGCAACGGCTAAAGCCTTTAATACACGAATAGCAGCACCTTCGTTTTAAAGGTATTTACAGTGAGCCCCCGCTCATCACAGAACAGGCTGAATCTATCTAATAGCCTCTAGAGGCCCGATGGAGTTTTGGACATTAGGAGGGTATCGTCTGCAAAGAGGAGGGTAGGTGTTTTCTCCCCCGCCAGGACCGGGGCATCCGCTGGCACCTCCCTCATATGGTCTACCACCCCATTGATAAAGAGGGAGAACAGTGTCCGAGCCATCACGCATCCCTGGCGGACCTGGCGGACCCCCCTCTGCACAGGCACCCTCTCTGTTAGTTGTCCTTGGGCCCCCCACCTAATTCTGGCGTAGTTATCCTGATGGAGCTTAACAATAAACTCCAAGAGATAACTCTCTGTCTGCTTCAAAAAAAGCTAGGAGAATAAACATAACTCTCAATGGGTCCCCACTAGAGGTGGTGGAGGAGTTTGACTATCTGGGTGTCAGAATCAATAACAGAATGAAATGGGACTCCCATGTGGCCAAAATGCTCCAAAACCTCAAAAGAGCGTCTGGAGCCATTCTGAGAAACCAGCGCATGTCTATTAGCAGATCGGCAGCCCCTGTTCTGGAAGACTACAATGGCAAAGCTTTGGTCTCTGCTGTCTATGGCTCAGAGCTGTGGGGCTGTGAGAACACCGTGGACTTGGTAAGAGCGGACAATAAGTTTGTGAGGGATTTAGTTTCCCTCCCGCTCTCGACCCCGCTAAAACCCCTTTTTGCAGACATGGGAAAACATTCAATTGTAGACATAGTGCGCCTCAGACCCTTGCTGTTCTGGGTGCGCCTGAGAAGGACACCAGAATTGGCAAACTATGCCTCGGTTTTGGATGAGTTGATCACCCTGAATGGTTCGTACAAGATTCAGTGGATAAATAAACTGAGGCAGCTGGTTTTAAACCTAGGTTTGGGAGAATTCTGGACCTCCCAGTCACCACCCCATAAGCGAGTGGTTAAAAAAAATCTACTGGGAGTGGGTGCAGGCTGAGGAATCAAAAAGCACAAAGCGGGGAGTGTTAACTAACCGATTCATGGAACATAAGCCCACTAAGAAGCTCGAGCCTTTCCTGGATTTTATCCAAATCCCAAGAGACAGATCTCTTTTCCTGAAAATGAGATACGGGATACTCCCTCTTAATAAATTTATCGAGGGATGGAAAGAAACGAGGCCTCAACTGCATACCTGTCCTGGGTGCCCATCCACGAGTGAATCTCTACCCCACTTTCTGTTCGCTTGTAAAGCATACAAAACACCTAGAACAAGATGGTTGAAGCCTATATGTAGGGAGTTGGCAGTAAGAGTTTTTAGGATAGCCCTGCGTATTCTCTCATCAGACACTAAATCTCTGGTTATTGTATGTGGTGTTGCTAAGTATATAGCACAGGCTTGGTTCATACGTATAAAGGTTGTTAAACACTGTAATAACTTAGACCATGTCGCCTAATCCGGTATATAAGCCCATCATCCCTGTATATCCACTTTATGACTTTTTATATAATTCTTTGTCTTAATTGTAAATACCTTTTTATCTTTTTACTCCATGAAATGAAATGAATATAACATTTTTAAATATTGTGTTTTTATGTGTGAACTGTTTGTACTTTTATGATGTGTATATATCGAATAAAGTATTACAACAACGATTACCGTGTATAATTTTGTTCTTTTTCCCCCCTTTTCCCTGACCTACCAGCATCTTGTTCTTTAGGGGGGTGCCTTACGTCTATCCAGTCCAACTCAGGATTAGTCACTGCCAATATGCGGCTCATCAGTGGTAATATGTTTCTCCGTGCCAGACGCCCAGTGCGTGGTTGCAGCCCCAAGGTCATCTCGGCCACATTTTTTGCCAGCCGGCTGATGTTGTCCCACCTCTTGTGGCAGTGGGTGCGCCGTCTGTTGGATACCCTCAGGGCCCGTACCTTGCTGCAATGGCCCTCCACAAGGCCTTACGCTGGTGTACCTTGAGCTGAAGGTATGGGAGAAAAGTAGGGTAAGTGACCAGTTACACAGTGTCATGTACCAACATCTATCACTACAGTAGCAATACGCAGAGTCCGATTGGAATCCCACATATTCACAAACTGGGGGACACCTCACAAGGGCACTCTGCATGGGCCAAATAGTCATCATAGCAAGCAAACATGAGAGCGTAGAGGCAACATGCCAAACACACACAAATGCAGGATGACTGCACTGAAAGCCCTCTGTGGGTCGCACACATCACCAGTCCCATGCATGGCTGACCCCCCCTGCCCAATTGCACCCTCAATGATAACTTACCACTACATTGGGGCCACCATACAGCCTTGGGTACTGTGCCAGCACCTCGTCCACTAGCACCTCCAGCTCCTCTCTTGTGAATGGGCTTGCACGGATCTTCTCAGTTCTTGCATCCCTGTGGACATGTGACACCCGTGGTTGAAGAGAGTGTTGATGAGTCCCAGGCAGCAGGCACTTCTGGCAGCAGTAGTAGAGGGTCTCAGGCAGCAGGCACTCCTGGCAGCAGCAGGAGAGTGTCCCAGGCAGCAGCAGGAGAGTGTCCCAGGCAGCAGGCACTTCTGGCAGCAGCAGGAGAGGGTCCCAGGCAGGAGAGGGTCCCAGGCAGTAGGCACTTCTGGCAGCAACAGGAGAGGGTCCCAGGCAGCAGCAGGAGAGGGTCCCAGACAGCAGCAGGAGAGGGTCCCAGGCAGCAGGCAGTGGAAATGTGTTGCTCGCTCCCACAGATTTATAGCCCCCTGTGCTTGTTTGTGATGTGCAAAGCATCAATTATTGGTTGTGCAGGACTGCCTCATTCAAACCCATCCAATGACCGGCTCCGCGGTGGTGGAGCACGCCTTCCACGATTTTCAAACCTGCATCATGCCACTGCAACCATCGCTCCCATTGGCTGTAGGTAATGCCCCATGGCGGCGATGCACCGCAGGGGCCAGGGATGCGCTACTGCGATGGTGCATCTTTCAAACACATCCAATGACCGGCTCCGCGGTGATGGAGCACGCCTTCCGCGATTTTCAAACCTGCATCATGCCACCGCAATCATCGCTCCCATTGGCTGTAGGCAATGCCCCATGGCGGTGTCGCACCGCCGTGGACAGGCGGAAGCTACCTCCATATGTGTGGCGCAGCATGCCCACCGCCAGCAACCCATGTCTCCATGCCAATGTCTACAGCAATTGTGTAGGGGTGGTGCTGGTGTCACACCGCCGTGGACAGGCGGAGCTACCGCCATATGTGTGGCGCAGCATGCCCACCGCCAGCAACCCATGTCTCCATGCCAATGTCTACCACAATTGTGTAGGGGGTGGTGCTGATGTCACACCGCCGTGGACAGGCGAAAGCTACTGCCATATGTGTGGCGCAGCATGCCCACCGTCAGCAACCAATGTCTCCATGCCAATGTCTACCGCAATTGTGTAGGGGGTGTGCTGGTGTCACACCGCCGTGGACAGGCAGAAGCTACCGCCATATGTGTGGCGCAGCATGCCCACGGCCAGCAACCAATGTCTCCATGCCAATGTCTACCGCAATTGTGTAGGGGGTGGTGCTGGTGTCACCGCCGTGGACAGGCGGAAGCTACCGCCATATGTGTGGCACAGCATGCCCATCGCCAGCAACCAATGTCTCCATGCCAATGTCCACCGCACTTGTGTACGGGGGTGGTGCTGGTGTCACACCACCGTGGACCGGCGGAAGCTACCGCCATATGTGTGGCGCAGCATGCCCACCGCAAGCAACCCATGCCAATGTCTACCGCACTTGTGTACGGGGGTGGTGCTGGTGTCACACTGCCGTGGACAGGCGGAAGCTACCGCCATATGTGTGGCGCAGCATACCCACCACCAGCAACCCATGGCAATGTCTACCGCACTTGTGTACGGGAGTGGTGCTGGTGTCACACCGCTGTGGACAGGCGGTAGCCACCGCGAATTTGGTCACATGCAAAGGCAAATTCCATCGTGAACTCTGCATCAGTACACAGCAGCAACATGTTTAATGGCACATCATTGTGCACACAATGCCATTTATTGGTTTCATGCGCAGATGGTCGCACAATATGATTGATGCACATTGGTCTGTGGTCCCTGCAATATCACAGATGCATTTGATGGTTGATGATGCCTGACAGTGTTAATCTGGTGTCAATAATGTGTAACCAATCAATGTGTTGTGGGTCAGTGCTGACCTTGGCAAGGCTTGTCTCACTGTATGGTGTTGTTTCAAACTTGTGCTACCATATCAGCCCATGCGCACAAGTTTACCATCTACTGTGATCATTGTGCTCTTGATGTGCGCCAGCTTCACATGATGCATTGAGGTGTGACAGGTACAGCAGATGTGTGTGAGGCATTCATGGTTATCTTACACACTTTTGTAGATGGTACAAGATGTGGCATGCACATGTGGAATGTCGTGTTCCGAAACTGTACATTTGCATTGACATTCTGTTATGTTTGCGGCACCTGTGTATTGAAAATGGATTGGTGTGTCCTTTGTGTGTCTCAAATTTAAACACATGTTACTATGTGTGCAACGCATCTCTCATGGAAATTTAAGGTTTTGCGTGACATGCTTAACGGTATGTGCTCATGATGGTTGTCATTGACATGTGTCCATGTACATCTCAACAAGGAGGAGGCCAAATCTCATACGTCACCTGATAGTGCTGGGGGACATGGAGGATATGGCTATCATCAGGTAATTCTGCCTTGACAGAGCGACCATGAAGACCCTTTGTGATCTGTTGGAGCCCCACCTGCAGCCTCGTCGCCACTACCCAACAGCCTTCACACCCACATACAAAGTGATGGCAGCCCTCCACTTTTTTGCAACAGGTTCCTACCAGGAGACCGTGGCCGGCCCCGCAGGGATGACACAACCCATGTTCAGCATGGTGCTGAGGGATGTTCTTGCAGCCATGATGAGCTATAAGGATCGTTACATACATTTCCCCAGGGGAGCAGAATTGCCAGGTGTGAAGGGTGACTTCTATGCCCTTGGGCACATCCCCCATGTTGTTGGTGCCATCAATTGCACCCATGTCGGTCTGGTGGCACCACCGGCCACTGAGCATATTTTTAGGAATCGCAAACATTACCATTCTATGAATGTGCAGGAGGTGTGCCTTGCGGACATGATGATTTCACATGTGTGTGCAAGATTCCCAGGCTCTGCCCATGATTCATACGTCATGAGGAACAGCATGGTGCCCTGGATGATGGCTAACTTGCATCCCGATCGTGCTTGCATTGTGGGTGAGTATGCCCTGTGATATGGCGTTCTGTGTGTTTGTGACCTGCTGCCCTCTGCTTGTGCAACATTGCAATGTGTGTTTGTCATTACTAGGTGACTCTGCATATCCCAGTCGCCCCTGGCTGCTGATTCCACTGAGAAATCCCATGACCCCTGCTGACGTCAGGTACAATGAGGCCCATGGCAGAACCCGACGTGTCATTGAGTGGACTTTTGGGCTACTCAAATCAAGATTCCGCTGCCTTGACAGGACTGGAGGAGCACTGACATACGCGCCTGGGAAGGTCTGCAAGATCGTTGTGGCATGCTGTATGCTGCACAATTTGGCCATTCACAAGGGAATTCCCCTGCTCCTGGATGACGTAGAGGAACCAAGGCGCGCACCTGCCCAAGGACCTGAGTACAGTGATGAGGACAGTGGAGAGGAGGAAGGAGTTGACAATCATCAACAGCTCATCAACCGCTACTTCACTTGAAGGTGTGTACAGATGTACGAATTGTACATTGTCTGTTATGGTGGTTGTTGTGCAGGGCTAGCTGCGGATGGTAGAGACAGGCACACGTTCAGTGACCTGTGTGTAGGAAAGGTGTCATTGACGTTCCATATGTGGTCGTATGCTGGACTATATTTGTTAACACCTGCTGCCCATTGTCTTGTATGCCAGTAGTCTCATGTGTATGTTTAGTGTAGTGTTCTGTCTGTGATGCCACAATGAGACCAGTGACTTTTGTTCTGTTGTGTCTCCCTAGGTGCTTCAGATTAATCCTGCCCTACATACTGTACATCATTTGGAAACATCATGGCCATTTTCTAAACTGTAAATATTGCACTAAAAATGATACTGCACAAAATCTGGTGTGTCGGGTACATGTGAGGGGGCGGAAATATTTACATGAAGGTGGGGAATGAGCAGTGAGTTGACAGTCATGGTAGAGAGATGCAAGAGTAGACACCACATGAATGTGGTGACCCAGTCCAACAGAAAAGTGCCATTGCCAAGGCAATGTGGGGAAAGACAGTTCAAACAGTCAATGCAGTGGGGAAGAGGGTTGCCATCAGGGCTGGCTCCGTGGCTGGCGTGTGGCAGGTGCTTTGCCTCCGGAGATTCCCAGGCTCTTCTTTGTACGTCCCCTTGATCTTTTTGGCGGTGGGGGAGCCTGCTGAATGGCCAGCGGCGTCTGAGGACTCGCCCCTCTCTGTTGGCGCAGGGGAGGATGGTCATCCTGCGGCACAACAGAAGGGGCAGAGGTGTTGGTTGTGACGCAGGCCTGTTCCTCAGCAACCCCACTTGCTGGGCCATGAAGTACACCATTTGACCATTGCGTCTTGTCGATGGACCTCATCAGCAGGATGAGCTCACTTAAAAGTTCGTCCGACCTGCCACTTTGTCCTTGAACCCGTTCATATGCACCGATGACTCTGGTGAAGTGGTCTAGGGATGGTATGCCAACCTCCTGATGTCTGAGGGTGACCCTGGCCCTCCCACCTGCCCTGCTGCCCTGGTCCTGTTGCCTCGCCACAGTGGGTCTTGGCACACTCTCCCAGCCCTCCACAGTTGGTGGTGTCCTGGTCGTCCCCAGGGACAGGGAGGGTGCTGGTGGTGGTGGTGGTGCTGGTGGTGGTGGTGGTGGTGGCGGTGGCAGCGGTGGAGGCACAGGCTGTGACTGCAGGGGTCTGCTGTGCAGCTGTTGGTGCAGCAGACGTGGTGGTGGGGAGGATGGGGTCCTGGGCACGGTTGGGCCTTGGCACACCAGATGGGCTGGCCGGGAGCTCATCGTCCAAACTGTTCTGGGAGTCTACATCCAAGAGTCCATGTACCGGGGGAGGAGACTGGCACTGCTGGTCGATGTTGTCCTCAGCAGCAAGATCTTCATCGCCTGTGGATTAGATGTGAAATGGTCAGTGCTGGGCGATGTGTAGGTATTCTGTTAGCTGCACGTCATCTGCTGTCTGTACACTACACAATTGAGACAAGTTTTGTATTATTGTTACATGCAATACTGGCTGTTATTACATGGTGCATGAAAACATCATAAAATCAGACATGTACTGTGTCGATGCATTGCATGCAATTGGTGCCGTGTGTAGTGTTGCAGGTCTCACAACCACAAACAGCCACACCTGTGACAATGGCTACCTACCTGTTAGGTGAGGGTGAACAATGCATTGGCTGACACATGCTCCTGGGTGGGGGAGGCCTCCATGCTGCTGGAGTGTGGGACATGGGGCATGCTGGGAGTAGTGATACAGGCCTCCCACCCCCACAGAGTCCTCCAATACAAGATGGCTACCTACATGTTAGGTAAGGGTGGACAGTGCAATGGCTGACACATGCTCCTGGGTGGGGGAGGCCTCCATGCTGCTGGAGTGTGGGACAGGGGGCATGCTGGGAGTAGTGATACAGGCCTCCCACCCCCACACAGTCCTCCAATACAAGATGGCTACCTACCTGTTAGGTGAGGGTGGACAGTTCAATGGCTGACACATGCTCCTGGGTGGGGGATTCCTCCATGCTGCTGGAGTGTGGGACAAGGGGCATGCTGGGAGTGGTAGTGCAGGCCTCCCATCCCCAAACAGTCCTCCAATACAAGATGCCTACCTACCTGTTAGGTGAGGGTGGACAGTGCAATGGCTGACACATGCTCCTGGGTGGGGGAGGCCTCCATGCTGCTGGAGTGTGGGACAGGGGGCATGCTGGGAGTAGTGATACAGGCCTCCTACCCCCAAACAGTCCTCCAATACAAGATGCCTACCTACCTGTTAGGTGAGGGTGGACAGTGCAATGGCTGACACATGCTCCTGGGTGTGGGAGGCCTCCATGCTGCTGGAGTGAGGGACAGGGGGCATGCTGGGAGTAGTGATACAGGCCACCCACCCCCACACAGTCCTCCAATACAAGATGGCTACCTACCTGTTAGGTGAGAGTGGACAGTGCAATGGCTGACACATGCTCCTGGGTGGGGGAGGCCTCCCTGCTGCTTGAGTGTGGGACAGGGGGCATGCTGGGAGTGGTAGTGCAGGCCTCCCACCCCCAAACAGTCATCCAATACAAGATGCCTACCTACCTGTTAGGTGAGGGTGGACAGTGCAATGGCTGACACATGCTCCTGGGTGGGGGAGGCCTCCATGCTGCTGGAGTGTGGGACAGGGGGCATGCTGGGAGTGGTAGTGCAGGCCTCCCACCCCCAAACATGTCTCCCAGTGAGGATGGCTGCCTACCTGTTAGCTGAGGGTGAACCGTGCAATGGTGTTTGGGTTTTGCAAGAAAGTACTTATCGGTGTGTTGATTGCCATTTGTTTGTACTTACCAGCCACTGTTCTCCCAGCTACTCCTGTGAGACTCTCAGGAAGCAGTATGGCAAGCACCTTCTCCTCCCATGGTGTGAATGTTTTCTGTGGGATGGGAGGGCCACTGCCAGTCCGGTTCGCCAGCTCCCAGTTCTTGCTACTCTTCTCCTTGACAACCCTCTTGAGATCATGCCACCGCTTCATGATCTCCTTCTTGGATCGCGCGTTGGTCCCTACTGCATTGACCCTTTGGACTATCCTTTCACACATTTGTGTCCTTGTGGCTAATGCTGTCTGTGGGACCAGGCTACCAAACAGTTGTGGTTCCACTCTCACTATCTCATTGACCATGATTGTCAACTCACCCTCTGTGAATTTTGGCATTTTCTGTGCTGCCATGATGGTTGGTGTTTGCAGTGTTTGTGGGTGCAGGGGTGTGTGTGGTGAGTGTGGTGTTGAGGTGTGAAGTGTGTTGTGTGCTGGGGGATTGTTGGTGATGGTGGTGGTGGTGGTGTGTGTGTTGTTTTGACTCTCCTGTCAGATGTGGTGTTTGGCCTTCTCTTCTGGAGTGTTGCAAAGGATTGTGGTCAGTAAAGGGGCTGTATTTATACTCAGCTGTGTGGGTGCGTCCGCTTGGCCCTTTGCTGGGTGGTGTATTGTGGGTGTTGGACTGGGAATTGTATATTTTTTTTGCATTTGTTTTATCATTGGTATGTGTTTTTGTGTATTTGTGGGGCATGGCTACTTTGATTTGTGCTCAGTTAGGCATCGTTGCGGTGTTTTGGCTTCGTCCACCATGTTTATCATGTACCGTCCACTGCTGTGGTTATGCCATTCACTGAAATGTGCGACCGCGGCGGTCGGAAACAGCGGTTCGTACCGCGGGACCATCGGGGAAATCCTAATTTCCTGTGCGGTGTCTCCGCTATGCTTGCAGCGGGGTGTAGCTTTTCCGCTGCTTTTTCACCACCCCCTTTTGTACCGCTTTCGCGACCTCAGCGGTCGGTTTTGGGTCGTCACCGCCTGCGTCGGTCAGTTTTTGTTAGCCCGCTACCGCCGCGGTCTGACTTTTTAGGCAGGTTGATCCTAATTTGACCGCCGGTTCATCCGCGGTCCCAGCGGACGGTTGTTTTCCGCCTCCATGGAGGTCGGGGTGATTTTCCGCCTGCTATCCTAATGGGGCCCTATATGTTAGAAAATACTTAAGTTTAAGTGTAGTTATGAGGTTTGTAATGTTCTTTTTGTTATCTGGTCGTGTTTTTGGTGTATTTTAGGTGTTTATAATTTTTTACGGAGGTGTTGTGAGTTACTATTTTAGGCCTAGTGTGTTTAGTTTATTATGTTATTAAATATGTGTTGTTTTTATATTTTACATTGATGTTATTCTATTTATTGCATGTTAATTGGGTTTTTGTGTGGGTGGGTATGTTTTCGATATTTTTTGCAGGTTCCTGTTTATCGCGGTTGCGTTCGGGAGAAGGGTGTGTTTTTTTTTTTTTAAAGAAAAGTGTGTATTAGTTGATTAAACTAATATTGTTAAACTTTCTTTTATTTTTTATGGTTTCTTGGAGCGTTTATATACTTTTTAAATTATTTTTCAGGTTTTTAAGGGTTTCAAATTTACGCTGAAGAGGAAGACGCGTTTTTTTTTTATAAAAGTGTGTGTATGTTACTTTAATTAATAACGTTTTCACCCTTGTTTTCTTGGGATTTCTTGGAGCGTTTTTTACTCTTTTTACCTTTGTTCGGGTTTTTGATGGTTTCAATATATTGGATTAATCAAGGAACGATTTTTATTGGTTATATTGCATTTTTGCACTTTATTTTTGGGCATTTTTTGAAATTACCGTGGATTACCAGTACAGTGTAAGGTTTATTGCTTGTTGGACTACATCTTCTACTGCTACATGAATTGTACGTTTATTTAGTTTAAATTATTTGGGTGGGAAATGTTGGTATAATTGGATGTGATGTATATTATATTTTGAGAAATAATTTATAATTGTGCATATATATTTAGTTTATTGAATAAAATATGTATGACAATTATAGATCATTTCTGAAAGTATAATATTTATTAATGTTTGTTAACTGATTATTTTGTACATTACTGTGTATTTTTATTTGTGGATAGGTAAATTATAGGATGTTTTTGGCTATTAGAGATAGATAGTCTAGGCCTCTTGTTGATGGATATAGGGTTACCTGACTTTGTAGTAGTTGAAACATTTGTTTAGTTTGTTTAGTTAATTTAGGAGCAGTTTGAGTTACAGATTGTTCTATGCGTAACTCTTGATAGCTTTGTTCTTTCTGTATAGATTGCAGTAGTTTTTGTACGGTAGGTTTCCCTCTACTTGTTGTTGCTTGGAAGGCATTTTGCCATCCTTCAACACTATTATTTGTTTTGGATTCTTTATTTAGTGTACTTAGGTACACATTCCACCAAGGAATGTGGAACTTTGGTTGTCTTCTATGTCCAGATCGGTGCAGTCTTCCCACCCATGTGTCCTCAAAGTAGTCTAGGAGTGGTGCTAATTTGTCTTCATTTCTTTTGTAATAGGGGCTGTCTATTAGTATACTGTAGTGTTCTGCTATGTCGGTCACAGGTACATTTGCTAGGGCTATTAGTTTTTTAACCTGGTAGGCAAAAGTGCTATCTCTAGCATATTGTACACTTAGGGGCACATTAGGATGGGGGGCGGACTTTGTCCCCCCCACCATTCGGTCGTAACAAGGGACCGCCTGCCATAAGGGCGGGGGTCCCGTATGTGCTATTAGGATGCGCCCGCAATAGTGGCGGGCGCATCCTGCATCCCTAACATTGTGGGGGGTGGTGCACTCAGCACCGCCCGACACAATGCCAGGAAGCCATGTTGTGGACTTCCATGCACAACATGGCAGGCACCGTGCGATGCCTGCCATGTTGTGCATGGAACTGCAGGGGGTACAATAGGTACCCCCATGTGCACCCCCCAGGAGTCCCTGGGGGCCTGCAACGGGCCCCCCAAGCACACTCTGCATGCCTTTCCGTGGCGGCAATGCTGCCACGGAAAGGCATCTGTAATGACACATTCTAATATGGCTGGTGGTGTCTTTTAGACACCGCCACCATGTAGAACCCTTTCCAGAAAAGCAGCAGACGGTCTTTTCGTCCGCCGCGTACCCCCCAGCCATAATAATATGGTGGGGGTCTTTTGTACAGAGATGACGGGCAGATTGCCCCCGCCAGGCCGGCAGTGACTACCGCCAGCCTGGCGGGGGCAATCCGCCCGCCATCCTAATGGGGCCCTTAGTGTTGATTTTTGGAGATGTCTCCATAGGCTTTGGTTAAAATGATAATAGCAACCCTGGATTGCTGTGTGTGGAAACGTTTTTAAGATAGAATTTATCATTGCCAATTCAAAATCAATAATTATTTTTTGTGGGAAATAATTATTGGTTTCTTGTTTTATTGTATTTAGTACATCTATATAGGTATTTTGTTGTTTATTTGGTAATAGGCAGTAGATACATGGTATGTTAGAATGATGGTACAATCCATGCACTGTATACAGCTGGTAAAATGGTTTTGGCCAGGTTTTGAAAGTTCCATCCCTCATCCAGCTGTGACATTGCTGTAATGTAATTAAATTGTTTGCAGTAGGAAACATTATTATTCTGTTATCAGGGCATTTGTTGTCAAAAAGAAGAAATTGTTCATTATTGTGGGCTATGCTTAATTCTGGGGGAATCACTACTTCTTCAAAGGTTTTAGGGTTAGGTAGCGTAGTTGTTGTTGCTCTTTTTTGTCTGGCAATAGTTCTTTTCAAACAATCTATTGAGGGTAATTGTCCAGAAGCATGTTGAGGTACCTTTAATAGTTCCTCTTTTAGTATTTGAGTGGTAAGTTTTTCAGTATTGGTACTTGCTTCTTTAATGCTTTCTACAGCATCTCTGACCTCAATCTCTGTTATATTGGGGGGGTGATTATGTTCTTTTGTAGACAGTACTGCAGTTTCTTCAGTAATAGCTCTACCATAGCATTTGTTTGAGTAGTATTTGCTACACTTCCAAAAAACTTTGAGTCCAGTTTGCTTTTCTTGTGTATACACATTCCTCATATTACATAATAACATCTTATTTTTTTGAGACATTACAAATTCAGCACCTTCAGTCATGTTTGTCTTTGTTATTCTAGGAGAGATTAGAACAAATATATTTTAAATATAGTAAACTTTTTATATATTTCAAATGCATTTATATTTCAGTTATTATACTTACAATATTTATTTTGATGTAATTTGAAATGTCCAGGAGATTATTTCAAGCTTCTACTTGTATTTTGATGTTGTATTTTCTGTTGGTGAGAGAAAAAAACATTTAATTATTGTATTCTTTTGTTTAATTTTGTTAGGATTTTAGGCTTTTTTAATAATTGAAAAATATATACTTACTTTTTTAATGCGTGGAGTTCTTTAGTCTGAAGAAGTAAGTTTGGGATGTTTTCAAGTTTTCTGTAAAGGAAATAGAAAATAAATAAAATATGTATTAGAGCTTTTAGTTTAATAATTGTTGTAGGTGTGTCATAGAAATGTTAAATATACTTACATTCATTTATTTTCTTACTGGGGAAGATGTAGAACGTCTTGTGCTGTGTTTAGGAGATGTCTGTAGAGGATATATAAATGGTGTAACATTAAGGTTACTAAATTGATCTTCCAAATAGTTTTAGTTCTAGGCTAATACATTTGTTTTATTTTAAGAATAGTTTAACTTACTTTGGGTAGTTCTGCAATATTAATTTCTTGAAGAATTGTTCTTTTGGGGGAACAGTTGGGCAGAGTTTCACCTTCTTATTTCGTTTGAGTTATACGTTTAAAATAGATGCAAACATTTCATTCTTTCATACTGTGTATTTTGATTAATTGCTTAATTTTCTTGGTTTATTTTGAAATGGGAGCATTTCATTGGTTGTTTTGTATTGTTTTTATTTTGGCTGTTTTCAGATAAGGGAAACCTCTAGTTAGTTATTAATTAGTGTAAAATTATTTTATTTTCGTTTTTCTCTTTTAAAATACTTTACATTGTTTTATGTATTATATTCTGCAAGTATAATAATTGTGAATGTTTTTTTTAAAGAATATAATTATTTTTCTGTGTGACAGTTTAATTTTTATATGTATATGTATTAGCAAGTGATTCCTTTATGTTGTTTAAATGTTTTGAGGTGTATTATAATGCAAATATATATTGTTTTGTTTGAGTTATATTTTATTTGCTTATTTTTACATAGTCGATATTTTTAGAAATTCGATGTTGGTGTTATCTATATTTTTGCATTCAATATTTTTGTTACTTTGTGTTTATTTTCCTGTTTAACGATATTAATTGCTTCGATATTGTGTGCTTCGATATTTGTTATGTACGATATTTTGTACTCAATATTTTTGTATTTTTTTAAATAAGTATTAGTAGTCGATATTATTGTAGTCGATATTTTGACCCCAATATTTAGGGGCCTATTCCGATCCGGTAAAATCCCCCACGAATCGCAGTACGGAGCGTTTTTCCCATACAATTCGTACACCTACAACGTCCCCGTACGTACGATCAAGTACGATCCTAACCCAAAGCATATCAACATACGAATCGTACCAAACACCATACGAACAAAAAATACATACGATACATATCTGGGTCACGCTGTATGCGCCGTCCGTTCGTAAACAGGCAGCAGTTTCCGGCCCAGCAAGTACGAATCGTCTCGGCGACACTCCGTACGACCCTATTGCTACGGGAGCTGAAAACTACCGTAAAAGCAGAGTCCGGCCTGAACCGCACCCCGGTAGGAGGGGTGGGTGCACAGGACTCCCAACAGTGCCCAGACATAGGAGGGGTGGGTGGATATGACTCCCAACAGTGCCCAGACATAAGAGGGGTGGGTGGTTATGACTCCCAGCAGTGCCCAGACTTAGGAGGGGTGAGTGTACAGGACTCCCAGCAGTGTCCAGACATAGGAGGGGTGGGTGTACATGACTCCCAGCAGTGCCCAGACATAGGAGGGGATGTGGATATGTCTCCCAGCAGTGGCCAAACATAGGAGGGGTGGGTGGATATGACTCCCAGCAGTGCCCAGACATAGGAGGTGTGGGTGCACAGGACTCCCAGTAGTGCCCAGACATAGGAGGGGTGTGTGGATATGACTACCAGCAGTGCCCAGTTATAGGGGGGTGCATTATCATCACCATACAACTACATGGGAGTATGTTTACATCCCTAACCTGTGACAGTCCTGATAGTACCATAGCAACACATCACTTACAGCAGTGTCCCACTCCATGGAGAATGGATTTCTGTCACACACTGCGTGACACACCACATGTGGGTGTGATGTCAGATCCTAAATGCCACCCATGGAGGTTGCAACCTACACACCCTCCCATCATGACTCTATAGTGTATAGTAATGTTACAGCCCACCAAACAAATAGAGCAAAATGGAAAAACACACTGTCATGTATATTCCGGGCCTGATATGAATGTCCAGGTGGTGAAACATGTACTCTCTCATGGAAGGAATGTAGAAAAAAGGGAGACACCCTTTGTGCCAAAAAGGGAATGGGTATAGAGTAAATAAAGTAAAAAAGGTTTCCCTTTTCCTGGTTATAGGTGATAGATCAGACTACTGTGGGTAGTCCTACTATTAGGTCATAATTTATGATACAGCTAGGAGTATAATCAGGTATGAGGCACCCCACACAGTAACAAATTTACACATTAAAACTAGTGAGTATAAGTGATATGATTTCACAGAATTGTAAAACAAAATTCTGAATTACGTAGGTAATAAAACAAGAGGTAAAGTGATCAAATACTAGAGATTCTGTTGATTAAAATTATCACATTTATTGTAATTATTATGACAAAGGGTGATGTTATACATTCATTGACATTTTATAAAAACAAGTTATCACATTCATTTTATTAAAAACATAAATTAAAAAAAGGAGAAAAAAAGCACAATAACTGTGGACGCGGCGTTTCGGTGAACTGGCTTGAACACCTTCTTCAGGACAATGCTTTCTATGGTTAAAAACAATTTTTTGTCATAAATGACTCAGCTCTGTTCTGTCGGGCTTTACACCGGTCTTCCTCAAGGTTACTCTTCCTGTGGACGATTCTTCTATGATTTATATTTATATTTTGTAGGGCTTGGTTATATACGTGGTTTTTATAGCTTTGTATTCTAAATTTCTTTCTCGTGCTGTTGATTATTCATTACCCTGGGTCAGCTTCATTAAAATCAGCTTGTTTAAAGTTAATTAATTATTGTTAGACCGCCTAAGCCTCCTGTGTCGATTTTCAATTTCTTCACTGGTGGTTTTATTTTAACTCTAGATCTTCACCCTAGGGGTCTTTTAGAGGCTGGGTGTGGTCTAAGCGTCAAGTAATTTAGAGTTAACTCCTGCAGTAAAAAAACCTTCTATTTTCTGGTTGATCTGCTTCTTAAAAATCCTGATTTTGTATTTTCAGGCGATTCTGCGGTTTTTCTGGCACTGCTTCCACTCCCTCCTGTGTCTAGTCTGCAACTGAGCTCAGAATCGCCTGAAAATACAAAATCAGGATTTTTAAGAAGCAGATGAACCAGAAAATAGAAGGTTTTTTACTGCAGGACATAACTCTAAGTTACTTGACGCTTAGACCACACCCAGCCTGTAAAACACCCCTAGGGTAAAGATCTAGAGTTAAAATAAAACCACCAGTGAAGAAATTGAAAATCGACACAGGAGGCTTAGGCGGTCTAACAATAATTAATTAACTTTAAACAAGCTGATTTTAATGAAGCTGACCCAGGGTAATGAATAATCAACAGCACAAGAAAGAAATTTAGAATACAAAGCTATAAAAACCACGTATATAACCAAGCCCTACAAAATATAAATATAAATCATAGAGGAATCGTCCACAGGAAGAGTAACCTTGAGGACAACCAGCGTAAAGCCCGACAGAACAGAGCTGAGTCATTTATGACAAAAAATTGTTTTTAACCATAGAAAGCATTGTCCTGAAGAAGGTGTTCAAGCCAGTTCAACGAAACGCCGCGTCAACAGTTATTGTGCTTTTTTTCTCCTATTTTTTATTTGTTTTTAGTAAAATTAACGTGATAACTTGTTTTTATAAAATGTCAATGAATGTATAACATCACCCTTTGTTATAATAATTACAATAAATGTGATAATTTTAATCAACAGAACCTCTAGTATTTGATCACTTTACCTCTTGTTTTATTACCTACGTAATTCTGAATTTTGTTTTACAATTCTGTGAAATCATATCACTTATACTCACTAGTTTTCATGTGTAAATTTGTTACTGTGTGGGGTGCCTCATACCTGATTATACTCCTAGCTGTATCATAAATTATGACCTAATAGTAGGACTACCCACAGTAGTCTGATCTATCACCTATAACCAGGAAAAGGGAAACCTTTTTTACTTTATTCTCTCTCATGGAAGGAACAGGGTTGAAACCCCTTAGATACAAAGCACAAAATTGTGATTTTGTGTGCTCAAATACCCTGCATAACAAATCCAAACATAAGGGTAAGGCTGTGATCATACATCTGCATAGTGTGAAAAAGGCTGAAGATGTTCATGAAGGCATTACTACATACTACAAACACAAGTACAGTGAGTAGCATGGATGGCACAGACTAATGAGCACAACTCATTCTGTGAGCAGGCCTGGCCATTGCTGAAGGGAATGTCTTAACAAATAGGAAATGTGCACAAAAGTCACCACAACAATTGTGCAACTGTCTGTACTGAAGATCTCATGTGTCACTGAGGAAGTGACACTCTTTTGGACAATGTCTGTAAGCAAACTGAACACATACCAATCAAGATAATTAGCTGCTACATTGTAATGGCACATAGATACCATGGTCCACCTCATTACCATTAGAAAATACACATCTTTTACAATACCCAAACATTACCATGACACCAACTCCTAGGCCCACAGCACCTAAAGCAAGTACCTGAAATGCAATAGTTCAGAATAAAAAATAAAATGCTTTATTCAGCTCCAAAACGAAATTCAGTTCATAAATGAGTCCAAGCTCAAAGAAGGCCAATGGCCAGTCCGGAATAAAGTGCCTTTTTTTTGGAACCTTGGGGAGGTTGTCACCCCCAAATTTGCCTGCACATGACGGAGTTAAAGGTCTGTGGACCCATGGGGGGCATCATATGGGTCAGTGGCCGGCACCGCAGGGAAAGTAGAGGGAAGGGTAGGTGTTGTGGGTGCAGGGGGGGAGGAATCCTCCTCTGTGACGTGTGCAGCGCCAAAGGTGGTAATAAATTCATGGCTGCACACTGCTGCCAGTTCCGCCAGACCACCACCTGCACCCGGGGACACAATGGGAGTGGAGGTAGAGGGCTCTGAGTCTTGCGGACTGTGTCTGTGTCTGCGTGCCTGCCGTGTGACCCCAGTTCACATGGGTGTGCCTGCATCCCCCTGAGATTGGGTGCCTGGAGATCTGCGCCTAGACTTCTGTGGTGGTGTGCTGGGTGGGTCTGTTGGTGTGTGTGATCTTGTGTGTCTGCGTGTTCTGTGGACCGGTATGGGTGAGGGGGTTGTGGATAGGTCGGAAGGAGTGGCGGGGACGTGCCGCTGCAGGAGGGCAAGTGCTGCCGTTAGTGAGGAGTCTATGGACGATAGACTCCGACGTTGGTCAGACTTGTTAGCTGACATGCCCTCCATGAATGACAACAACTGTGTCATTATCTGAGTTTGGCCATGGAGGACAGTCAGCATTGATGTCTAGGTAGATAGGGACGGGTTTTAGTATTCAGGAAGTCATGGCGCACAAGCAGTATTTACGTAATGTATGTGTTGTGTGGCTTAAAGGAATGGTGCAGCAGGAAGGGGACACCCTCATAAACCCCTTAATCTGTATAGGAAACTACACAATTTGTGATTAATATGGAACCTGCGCACACATATATAGTCATTGATCCAATGATCACAATTTTTTTGAGAAGCAATTAATACAGTCCAGGCTGTGGAATCTTTGGTCTTAATCTTGTCTGTTTTTTAATCATGTGGATGGATATAATTGTACAAACAGCCAGCCGACACGTGTTTCGTTGTGGAAAACAGTGTTCCACAACTCTTCAGGGCTCTATGGCTGGATCCAAAACTTTGATGGGCCTTCCTCCGGTGATAATTCCAACCCGGTGGCGTAACCAAAAGACTTCTAGCGTTGAACATATTGATGGTAAGGATACTAGCTATAACTCCTCAGCACTGGTGGCACTGCAGCTGGGTCCCCTCTCCTGGTCCGTGCTAATGTCTCCTCCTGTGTTGGTTGATGATGCTGTTGGCAAGGAGAATAAACAAAAATGCATCAGTCACCTGTACACATCTGACTCATTAACACAAGCTCATTTGGGCACATTGCAAATCATGGCATGCATCACGAGTAACAGCAACATAACTCTGCACATATTTAAGACTAGTACTGCACAGTTGGCATAGACACAATGGTACTTGAACACAAGGGTCCAAATAACATACCACGCCACAACTTGAGTGAGAGTCACACTGAGGATGTTCTGTTTGTTCACATGAGAGCTGATATATACAATGAAGTTATGCCACCTCAAGTTCACAAATAAATAAACAGTTGTGTTTCCACTCAGTACAAAGTAACATATCTCACTCCCCAAGGTTACACCACTCCCAGAGCCCAGGAAGTAGTGTTTGGTGAAAAGTAATGGCATAAAAACTTGGCACCTTCGGTCTCTGCATACTTCACATAATCAACTTGTTTAGCATCAGCAAAATATCCATCTTCTGAACCTAACACGCATGTGCCAGCATGAAAGTTCTCTCACAAGGAAATCCACACAAACAACATAGACAAATGTATTGAGACAGCTTGCGCACTTCAAGATGAAACACTGTTAGAAATAAATGGTGTGGACCATATACCATATACATGGTCCAACAGAGGTCTTGATGGATTGACACACATCAGTCTGTACAATTGACAGCAAAGGAGTGTCAAGCACTCAAGACCACTGTGGGGACATGTCTATGTTGATCAAGGCACACCATTAGCCAATAATACAGGCCTCATTCAAAACCTAGCACAACAAACAGGGGAGGGAGGGTCATAGGGAAAGCAAAGTTTAAAGACCTGCTACCGGTTCACTTCCCCAGCTACGAAATATGAACAACATAAAGAACCTGGGAGGTATAAAAGCCAAATATCTTGGCCCGGCTGACTTGTGATTGACACTAGGTCAGTAGGTGCTACAGTCACCACTAGACTCAGTTCTAAGGAACAATAAAAGAAGAAAGGAGTGACTAATGCAGTGCACGAAAGACACAACACAAAGGAGTAGTTCAAAAACTGGTCAACATGATCCAGATCATCTCATTATGGATTACCATCAAAGAGACCAAGTGTTCAGTCATATCATCTGGCCGTCCAAACTGTGACCTGGCAAGTCCCTTGATCATCGAGACCCGATGCCACACAGTAAAGTTGTAGATACTGGATCAGGTCCACAGTTGGCTGTGAGCCACCAATTGTAAATGAATTAGTGATGGTAGACCCAAGTAGTGAAAAAACAGTGCAACTAACAGAAAATGTGTAATGTGGTGAGATAAAATAGGGTCATATGTCTTTAACAAATTATTTTAATAGAATACAAGGCACATCCCCTAATTAAAAAACGAGAACAGCGCAAAAGACAGTGTCAAACAAATAACTGTCACGAAAAGGGCCAACATGTTTCTGCCTAGCGGGCACAACGTCCCATGGCTTTCATCAGGGCCACTGCTCTTAACTTGTTGCTACTGTTGATAATAGTGCAAAATAAATACCAAACAAATCAGTGAAAGGGATAACTGTTTGGAAACAATACAACCTGTATCCACAGTTATGTACTCATCCTGAGGCTTGGGGGAGGCCTCAGGACTGCTTGGTGGCACCGACGGATAGAGTGGGGCCTCACCTGGACCTGAGCACGGTCCAGGTGAGGTGAGGTCCAGTCCCCTGTCATTACGGACTACCTTTTGAGATCCATTGACAAGGAGGATTAGTACATAACTGTGGATACAGGTTGTATCGTTTCCAAACAGTTATCCCTTTCACTGATTTGTTTGGTATTTATTTTGCACTATAATCAACAGTAGCAACAAGTTAAGAGCAGTGGCCCTGATGAAAGCCATGGGACGTTGTGCCCGCTAGGCAGAAACATGTTGGCCCTTTTCGTGACAGTTATTTGTTTGACACTGTCTTTTGCGCTGTTCTCGTTTTTTAATTAGGGGATGTGCCTTGTATTCTAATAAAATAATTTGTTAAAGACATATCACCCTATTTTATCTCACCACATTACACATTTTCTGTTAGTTGCACTTTATTTTCACTACTTGGGTCTACCATCACTAATTCATTTACAATTGGTGGCTCACAGCCAACTGTGGACCTGATCAAGTATCTACAACTTTACTGTGTGGCATCGGGTCTCGATGATCAAGGGACTTGCCAGGTCACAGTTTGGACGGCCAGATGATATAACTGATCACTTGGTCTCTTTGATGGTAATCCATAATGAGATGATCTGGATCATGTTGACCAGTTTTTGAACTACTCCTTTGTTTTGTGTCTTTCATGCACTGCATTAGTCACTCCTTTCTTCTTTTATTGTTCCTTAGAACTGAGTCTAGTGGTGACTGTAGCACCTACTGACCTAGTGTCAATCACAAGTCAGCCGGGCCAAGATATTTGGCTTTTAGACCTCCCAGGTTCTTTATGTTGTTCACTGTTCTCATTCAAAACCTGCCTGCTTATTCAAAAACATTGCACATGTTGTGTGGGGTGCACTACGTTGTGAGACAACCATAATGCAGACACATAAGTGTAACCTACACATTTTGTCATATTAACACATTCCAAACATTAACAACTCACAACAAGTGTTGGGAGTGCCTAGGGACATACATCAATGTGACATCACTTCAAATGTGTCACTCCTCACAGGGGCATTTATCACCAGATCATACAGCTGTTAGCACATAACACACACTGGCTGTCATGTGAAGTGGCCCACATGTCCAAAATCAGGACAATGCTTAAGCTAATGTGCCTGCAATTGTGAAGATCAAAATCATTGATGCATAGAAAGACACTCCCTTAACCAAATGGTAAATGTGAGCACTGTATTGTGCTGGCCCTGATGAAAGCCATGGAACGTTGTGCCCGCTAGGCAGAAACATGTTGGCCCTTTTCGTGACAGTTATTTGTTTGACACTGTCTTTTGCGCTGTTCTCGTTTTTTAATTAGGGGATGTGCCTTGTATTCTATTAAAATAATTTGTTAAAGACATATCACCCTATTTTATCTCACCACATTACACATTTTCTGTTAGTTGCACTTTATTTTCACTACTTGGGTCTACCATCACTAATTCATTTACAATTGGTGGCTCACAGCCAACTGTGGACCTGATCCAGTATCTACAACTTTACTGTGTGGCATCGGGTCTCGATGATCAAGGGACTTGCCAGGTCACAGTTTGGACGGCCAGATGATATAACTGATCACTTGGTCTCTTTGATGGTAATCCATAATGAGATGATCTGGATCATGTTGACCAGTTTTTGAACTACTCCTTTGTTTTGTGTCTTTCATGCACTGCATTAGTCACTCCTTTCTTCTTTTATTGTTCCTTAGAACTGAGTCTAGTGGTGACTGTAGCACCTACTGACCTAGTGTCAATCACAAGTCAGCCGGGCCAAGATATTTGGCTTTTAGACCTCCCAGGTTCTTTATGTTGTTCACTGTTCTCATTCAAAACCTGCCTGCTTAATCAAAAACATTGCACATGTTGTGTGGGATGCACTACGTTGTGAGACAACCATAATGCAGACACATAAGTGTAACCTACACATTTTGTCATATTAACACATTCCAAACATTAACAACTCACAACACGTGTTGGGAGTGCCTAGGGACATACATCAATGTGACATCACTTCAAATGTGTCACTCCTCACAGGGGCATTTATCACCAGATCATACAGTTGTTAGCACATAACACACACTGGCTGTCATGTGAAGTGGCCCACATGTCCAAAATCAGGACAATGCTTAAGCTAATGTGCCTGCAATTGTGAAGATCAAAATCATTGATGCATAGAAAGACACTCCCTTAACCAAATGGTAAATGTGAGCACTGTATTGTGCGTACTAGGACACAACAGCGAAGCACCGCAGCTACATACATGTTGCTAAAAATCTTTGAGGCACAATCATCTCTGTAAGCAAACAACATAGCCTGTAAAGCCGCCAATGACAGCACCGTCCAGCATCACATGGGAAGTGCCTGGTGATAACTCTAACTCACAAATGACATCCACAGTTCACAACTGACAAGGCCAAACAGGCAGGCCCATCACACCTCTCCTGCACAATATCCCCATCACTCCATTAATGTTTTTGAAACTGCTCAATAAGTTAAACATCCGAATCAGGGTATCAAAAACTGAGCAGCAACTTTTGAAAATGTACAGCAAGGTCACCTCCTGTGGCTGGTAAGCCATATTAGTCACAAACAATCAGCAACATATTCTTGAGAATAGGCACACAGGCAATGCCCAGTGTGAGTATGCACAAGCTAAATCATGTATCCATGGACAGTGTGCAGATGTAGCTAACACATGATAAATACAAATTATGGCAGGGACCAATACCACTGAGGCACACCCATGCTGAACCCACATAGAATGGGCACAGTGTTGGATAACACACATGATTAGGAGGCTAGGGTGTTTCAGGGTACTGTGGTGGGCACACAGATCTGTGGGTCAAGAAATTGCTGACTATGTCATGAATAACCGTCTTGTCATTATGCATATCTTGCAAATTATGTACATAATGTATGAGTATGCAACATGGCTCATGCATGCTGGTAGTGTGTGAATCAAATAAATTGCACTCCTATGTTGATACTCATGATCAGTGCTAACAAATATGAATGCCAAACACAGTGCACAGGTCATGGCACAGGCAAGGTAACAACACATGCCACAGACCTCCCTCCCACATGATGCACAAATCAATGTGCTGTCTAATAACTTTGAACCCTAGAAGTGCATGTGCAAAATTGGAAACACAAAAACCAGGGGTCACATGTGGAGGAGGGGAAGGGATGGAAAAGAGCAGCAGGTGAATATGCTGAATTTAAAGTACAATGCACCAATAGCCTGTCTCACCAGACCCCCCAACTGTGGGAGTGTTCACAGGCTTCAGAGCACCTCAAGTAGCATGTGACACACAACACTACAAACAGACATGTACCTACCCCCTCCTTGCTGCTGTCCGTCCTGCAACTGCCTATGGAGGTCTGCAAAGACCACTTCCAGGACCCAGAGCATGTGGGTGGTGAGGTGACGGCTGCCGCCATGCCGATGTGTAGCTTCCAGCATCAGCTGGACCCGGGCAATTTGGCGGGTCCAGCACCGGATGTCCTGCCACCTCTTCTTGATGTTGATCAGCCGACGGCGAGGGCCCCCCACAGACCTGACAGCCCTGACAATGTCCGACCAGATCTCCCCCTTCTCATAGGCAGTTACCTGTCAGGAAGAGAAAGTTATACAACATCACTACACCTGCTGCATGTCCCAGAGACACACACTTGCACTACATTGATGATGTGAACAGGGCATAGGATGCTGACAGGACTTGCATCATTGTCCATCTGAATTTGCCCAGTGGGCACACACAAATGCACTACATGCCTTAGAAAGGCAACAGATGGCATAAGGGGTTCAACACACTCACTGATCATGGCACACACTGTACAACACATGCAACTGCAGGGTGTTGGACAGCACGTGACATGCTGTCACATACCCCTCTACACCTACGAACCCTCAGCAGACCACAAATACACACCCTGGCACAGATCACTTGCCTGTCAGTCTCAACATTGTATACAACCCTCACTTTGCACATGTCACACTTGACAAAGAGGTGCCACAGGTGTTGGACTAACTGTGCAAGTCATGCACACAACACTGCATACTTGTCTCATCAGATGGCTACAGCTGCTGCATACGCCATGCAGCTGTGGTGCAAAACATCACATACACACTCAGCCAAGTGACAAGGAACATTCACACTCTTCAATGTCCATGAGTTCAAACACAGCATATGTACAAAATCACCACAGGTCAAAAATAACCATAAACATCAGTGAGTACATTCAGCTGTCACTCTGTGGTGAACACTATAACAGTTCTTTAAATCATGCCAAAAAAATATGCACGGTGTGCCACAGCAGAATGTGTAAATCAGTATGCATTGAATGTCACAGTTACCATAATGCAAGTAAGGAGTAAACACACTTTTTCTACAACATGCTCTGCAAGGGAGACAACACAATGTACACACCCTGCACTCACTGCCAACCCACATTGCATGTCTGATCCACAAATACACAATGGTAGTAGTGTAGTGACACTCACACAACAGGTGCACAGTCAAAGCTAGTGCAGTCCTCACTCACCTGCTCCCCTGGTCTCCCATACAGCTTGCTGTAGTTTGTTAGGAGGGCATCCAGCAGGGCCTGGTTCTCCTCCTCACTGAATGCAGGTACCCTCTCCATGGTCAGCAAAATCAGAGTCCAGGGAATGCAGAGACAGAAGCAGTGTGGTTCACTCCAATGTTGTGCAGACAAGTGCCCTCTCACAGACACATGCGGCCTTAAATCTGTGCTGCTGAGGGGCTTTCAGTATCCGGAGTACAGTGTGATAGGCCACATTACTTAGCATCCTACGTTTCATCCAATTACTCTCAACATAAGGCCCTGACACACATTTGCATGGTTCAAAAGGTGAGCTTCAGCTCCACAACAGCATTGCAACATTTTATAGTTTTGCACAACTGACTTTTGCAGTACACCTGTAGCACACACTCAACTCTCAGTATCCATGACAACCAGCCTGCATTCTGGGCCTACTACTCGTAGCCTAGGTGTCCCCTATTTCTTTTTTTGGGATCCACACACAAGTACGGTGCGTTTCACGTCGCGTATGCCACTTTTTTAATTGTGAAACGATGCGCACACACGCACGCAATGTCGGGGTACGATTCGCTCGCGTATGGCACCATTACAATAGTGAAACGATGTGCACACACGCACGCAATGTTGGGGTACAGTTCGCTCGCGTATGGCACCATTACAATAGTGAAACGATGCGCACACACGCACGCAATGTCGGGGTACGGTTTGCTCGCGTATGGCACCATTACAATAGTGAAACAATGCATTTTACACAGTGCGTTTCACAAGCTGATGTGAATGCAGGGGTACGATGTGTTTTACACAGTGCGTTTCACACGCTGATGTGAATGCAGGGGTACGATGCGTTTTACACTGTGCGTTTCACACGCTGATGTGAATGCTGGGGTACGATGCATTTTACACAGTGCGTTTCACACGCTGGAGTCAAAGCACGGGGATGGTATGTTGCACACGCTCACGTATGGCAGCATTACAATAGTGATACGAGGCGCACACATGGCAGGGATGTAGTAGTACGGTTAACACAAGGATGTCTATCAAGTTCTTCTCATTTCATACTTACATGAGCAGGCCCTAGGTGTGCCAGGCACTGATAAAGCACAGCATATCAGTTCATGTTGCACAATTGATGTGTGATGACCTGTGATGTATGATGGGGCACTAGGTGGTACACATCACCTTTCCACTTGTACCATTGGTATCATCATGAACATAAACACTGGGATTGCACAGTCATCACTTCCGGGACCTGTCTCATGATGCCAGGGACCGTGGCAATTCCTCACTTGTCAATTTTGCGTTCATCAGGTCCCTTTGTAACAATGTAATGTGTGTGTAATTTTGAAGATTGAATTTTCAGTTTGGGTTCCTTATAATGCATCTGCTGTTGGTGCATCTATAATGGGTCTGTGTTGTGAGTGAAATGGTTTTGCATGTACGCACACCATGGCACATGTGCTTTTTCAATGGCTTTTGGGTATGAAGGCATCATACATCATTGATCCCCATACATACATGTCTGCATCGTGACAATTGCTGTGGTGTTGCGTTGTCACATACACACATCATTAGCAAGTTGCATGATATGTCCAATAGATATTACATGTGACCTGGGTCTGTGCTTAGCAGTCAGCTGTCTGTATGGGATGACAACCTTCTGATACAGGTCTGGTGATGTGTGTCACTCCAGTGATATCTTGCTCTGCTCACTCAGAGCAGCCCAGCAGTCTTTTTGTGTCCATGTAATGTTTTTTAAAAAACTACAGGTGTATCTTGGTTATTTTTGAAGTGCCAGAAAGCTGGCATATGTGTCCAGGATGTATTGCTTAACCCAGACACCATAGTACCTTGATGTGTAGTATCAGTGTTGCATGTGCTATGTACATTGGCTTAGTTTTTAGCTGACAGTTGTTCTCCATTCTTCCACAATATGTCCTGCAGGGCACCACCTCTACCAAGGCCTTTTCCCGACTTGGAGACCATGAGGGAACGTGATTGTATCCGTCGTTACAGATTCACTCGAGATTTGATTCAGAACTTGACGGAGAGGCTGGAACCACATCTCCAACCGCGACACAGGTATCCAACTGCGCTGACACCGAAGCTAATGGTGATGGCCGCCCCACATTTTTTTGCCACAGGTACGTTTCAATATACCATTGCAGATGTGGGGGGTATGTCCCAAACCATGTGCAGCCGTGTCCTACGTGATGTCTTAGCTGCCATGTTAGAGCACATTGATGAATTCATCAAATTTCCAAACCCTGAAGAGTTGAGAGATGTCAAGGGTGAATTCTATGCCCTGGGAGGGATGCCACATGTAATTGGGTCCATTGATGGTACACATGTGGCTTTGGTGCCACCACAGGCATGGAGCAGGCCTACCGCAATATGAAGCATTATCACTCAATAAATTCCCTTGTGGTGTGTCTTGCTAACATGCTGATTTACCATGTTTGTGCACGTTTTCCAGGATCATGCCATGATGCATTCATCATGAGGCGTAGCAGGGTACCACAGATGATGCTGCAGCTGCGCAACGATCGGGCAAAACTTGTAGGTGGGTATACTCTGTTTGTCATGTATGTATCATTTTTTGTTTGCTCTGATGAAATTGCTTTAGCAAAATTTCAACACGCTGTATATTTGTAGGAGACGCAGGATATCCCAACATGCCGTGGCTCATGACACTGCTCCGAAACCCAAGGACAGCTGCAGACCACCGGTACAACAATGCACACGGGCAGACCAGCGAACGTTTGGACTCCTGAAGAGCCGATTCCGGTGCCTTGATAAGACCATCGGATCCCTCCCATACGCCCCGGTCAAGGTGTGTAACATCTTCATTGTGTGCTGCATGCTGCACAACATGGAAGTTGAGGCCGTGCCACTCATCCTGGATCCTGATGAGCTGGAACCTATACCCGTTGAGGATGAAGGGCTTGGGCACGATGAAAGTGAGGAGGAGGAGGAGGATGATATCCAGAGTCAGCTCATACGCAACTTCGTCTCCTAATGGTGAGTGACTGGGTAGTTGTGTGCAAGCTTGTGGCATGGAGTGTCATGTGTTGCATACTGTGTGTCCAACTGACTGTATGTGAAAACACGTTGATGTTTGTTGTGATGTGTCACACAAGTGATGTCATGACAAAACGCATATGTGCAATGAGTGAATTTGTAATGTACATGTGTACTACATTGTGATGTATTTTCACATGACCATGTCTGTATGCAATTCTTATTAATGTGACCCCTTGTGTGCCTGTCTTTCCCAGGTCGCTCTGCCTGTTGTCTGTTCGTGTCATCTTGGTACTCCTGCTATTGATCCTGATGATTGCAACGTGTGTCGAATCAGCGTTCCATGCACAGACATGTGGAAATGTCAGTTTGGGTAAGATATCTAAACATGCTTTTTGGGATTGGTATGCTTTGTGAATGTGTGGGAACTGTTTCCGTGCTTGTTGTTGAAACATACATACATGTGTCATTTACAAGGATCAAGATGCCTGTTTCAACACTCCCATGACTGGACAGTCACCCTTCTTGTCAGTCATCTGTGGTTGATTGATGACTCTGGTGAATACATCAATGTGCGTAAACCATGGTCCTGACACATTGCGGATGTCACCGGTTTACATTGTGTGTGACATCACAACCACAGGCTCTGTGTAGAATTGCAACCTCACTGTGTGCAGCAGGATGTGTTTGGCTCATCACATTTATGTTGTGGTCCAGTACATTTTGGTTTACCTATTGATATTTTGTGAAGGTGTGGACTGCTGTATGTACCACATGTTCTGACAACTGTCCGGTGAGTCTGTTTGTATGGATGCATTGCCCCCTGTGCCAGTATATAATGTCACTGTCCAGTCCCTACATCAGTACCGGTGGAGAACACTGCTTTGCAAGCCTTCTTGGTAACTTTATGTAAACTTTCTATTCCCATGATTCCAGGAATGTTGCACTGATGACATAGCAACGTAGTGGTGTTGCTAATGTAAACACTTCCGTTACACCAGTCGGTTGACGTTAATCGCCGCAAACTCTTGTGCCGTGCTGCATATCCTGGTCACGATAGGGTTGGTTTACTGGGTTTGTTCCTCATTACTCTCAGTAGAGCTTGGTCACACCTGCGTGTCATGTTTGGCATTGTAAGGCACAGTTTGTAGAGCCAATTATTGGCTATTGCTAGGCTTCCTTGTGTTTAAATAGTCCCCTTCCTCGTTGCATGAGCTAAGTACGGCTATAGCGGGTGATGTGTATCTTACATTCATTACCCTCTCTGATTCCCAGGGCTGACTACAGTTATTTGATTTGTGTGAGTAGCACTGCTACACATTGAATTCATTGTATTTTTTTAGCCACATTCATACACTGTGAGTAAGTTTGTGTGCGCATGGTTCTAATTGCATTGAAGCAGCCTGGTGAGCTTTAGACCCCCTTCATTTAGGAGACAAACGCTGCAATCCTTTTATGTGTCCCTGTTAGAACCTCAGATGTAGTATCATTTCAAAACCTGTGCTGACAAATTGGATACATTGGCTGTAGTTAAACTACACAGTATACATTGTGAGTACAATGTGATTCAGTGCCAAGAAGTGTTGAATTGTTATGCTTGTTTCCCTTTGTTTCAGATCTCCGTCCATGCTGTTCCTATCCTCTCCTTCCCTCACTTAATCAACCTTTAGAGACTGTCATTCATACTCAGACCAAGGGGCTGTCTGGAGATGGACCCCTTTCAGCATCGCACAATTCTGAGGATCAAAGGTACCAACTGTCCCTGGCAGTCGTGTGGAGATAGTTTCAGCAGCATTACAGGTACCCTCACTGCATTACAGTTATTTCCTTCTGAGCAATGCCACTGGCCATGTACATTGCCTAAAGCAGCATGGCCTCAGAACAAACTTGAACCATTTCTTTTGTAAAAGTATTCCTAAGTGTACATTGTGCCCCAATTACTGTCACCGCAGATGTCTTTCCAGTGTGCATGCCTCATCTATGGCATACTTTACAATGATTGTGGTTATGTGCAGTAGGGGAACAAGCATGGTGTTTGCAATAAGTCATAGTCCATTATGTGATTGACAAATATGCTTGTGTATGTATTGTTTTAGCTTAATACCCACAACGGTCATGCAACACATGCTGATGCTGTTTGTCCTCTGTCCCACTTGGCCTTTTGGTGCCTGATCCTGTGGCCGTCATATTTAGTGATTGGTTACCCATTTCCTAGCAGTGACCCATGAGTAATCAGACACTCCTTCCTTTCCATACACATGTGACATGCTGCTATGCAAATATCCTTGTCTTTGTGTGCCACTTTTCCATGGTGTCTCACACCTTATGCCATCAGGTGTTCAGATATTCCTGCTGCTGCATCCCCAGTGACACCGCAACACCCAGTGGCCAGAATCTGCGACACACGCCTCCAATATGCTCCAACATCCATCAGTCCATTCTTAAGGCAGACCACAGATTGTCCGTGCCACAGTTGCACCACATCCATGACAAAGGCAGGGCTGTCAGCGCCTGCAACGTGCACAGTGCATGTCCCTGTGGTCATTCAATGACAGGTTCCACTACAGACTCATGCTCCTGCCACCCTCAACACAGTGAACACCCCACAATCATGCACCTGGTATCAGGCAACCCCTAAGAGCACACATGACAGCTCCGCAGGCTGTGTGTGCAACTCATACTGCCAACTCCGCACTGACACACATAACAGTGCATGTCCGTACAAGCAGGTCATGTGCGTCGTTCTGCACACATGCTACTTACACCAGCACAACATTGGACTCTGTTACCTCATCAACACAACAGCACTACACATAACCATAATTAATGTGACCTGGTTGTACGTAAGGCCCGCACACTACTTCTACATTGCCATCACAGATGGATACTAGACCACCCGCAAGGATGACACCAACTTTCCAGGAGTATGATTGACAAAACTTTGTGAGGTATACCCCCAGAGTGACATACAACACCAAGGACCAATTGTGGTGATGCTCAAAATTTGCAGCTCTGAATGGATTTTAGTTCATTAGAATCAAAATATCCTCAGCATATGATATCATTTAGACTCCAGACATAGCAATTGATTCAGCCAGCGTGGTAAAGGAAATATTAACAAAATCTGCGTGCTCTGAGCAGAGCCATGTGGCATACCACACTTCTGTGTTGACTAAGGAGTCGATGTTGTAGGTGTGGACCTGATGTGTGCAGTCAGATAGTTAGGACAGTATCCAGTTCAGCACTGAGGACCACACACCTATGTTCTACATGTGGTTCTGAAGAAGGTGATGGTGTACGGTGTCAAATGCTGTAGACATGTCGAACAGCACTAACGACGCCTTGGAACCTCCATCTACCTCCCTGCGTATAGAGTCTGCCATTTGTATGAGGGCCACCTGTGTACTATGGGTGGGATGGAAGCTGGATTGTGAGTCATGAAGGAGGCTACTATCTTCAACAAAGTGCATCTGTTGCTTCTATGGAAATTTCACATAAATCTTTGCCAGGACTGATTGATAGATCTTGGTTTATGATTGGAAGCTTAAACAGGATCTGTGTTACCTTTACTAAATATGTGCATGAGGAACGTTTGAGACCAATCTGAGGTAAGGGTTCCACATGACGTTTCAGTGTTGATAGTGAATCTTTGCAAGGATGTCGTAGTTGTTTGTGGGCAGGGGGTCAGTAGGGGAAGTGGATTAACATATGCTAATTGAGCTGAGAGGCTTCCACATAAATTGGGTTAAAATCCTCAACAACTGGGCCGCTACACAACTTTCCTGATTGCTCCTCAGACATTGGACTAGTACTTCAGCACGCAGGCCCACAGCTAAACAGGAAAAAAATGGGTCAGTGGTAGAGCAACTCCTGCCTGGAGGACAAACACACCACCATCCTGCATTGGTACAACAATGTTTGCATCTAGTTCACCAAATCCACTCCATCGCTAACTCATGATGCAAGTCCATCCACATGCTGGAACAGACCTTCAGATAGATCCACTCCTAGTCAAGACAGACAGCCACCCAGGTCCACAACAGCAGCCAGATCAACTACGTCAACAACCTCTACACAGGAAGAAGAGCCAAACTCCAGGAGGACATGTGCACAATCAAGGCGCATGCACACACCTCATCTTTCAACATCCCCTGCCACAGCCGCATGACCGGCCACCTGAGATACCTGCTAGAGTAAAGAGTGACCCTTGAACCTGCTTGCAGGCCATGTCGCCCCCCTGCCACTGAACAGCTCCACCTGTTCCCTGCCCACTACTGCGTGAAGCGTGATTTTATACCTGCTGTGCCCACCCTTCCACTATGCAGTTGTGGTTGCCTACTGCACTTACCCCTGTGATTTGTAACTTGTATTATCTTTCTCCTCCATGTACACTGTGCTCTGTTTTCCCATTGTAGCCGCTAAGGCATGCTCATGCAAAGTTTTCACCCACCCGCCCCCTTGCTTCTGTGAACCCTTTCCTGCCGCTGCCCCTGCCTCAACGCCCCCTACCCACCATGCTCCAGCCTCCCAGACGCAACTCCCTCCCCGCTTTAAAATGGTGGAGTCTGTGCGGCCGCGCAGCGGACGTGCACAGCGTGTGAACCACTGGCGCACCAAAGGTGCACCAAAGGCAAGCCCATCTGCGCCCGTCCACGCCTGGACCCCAAAGCCACCACAACATCAGCCTGCACTACGACTCCAGCACCCTCCACGCACGCAACTACGGACGCGATAACTCCTGCTACCGGCTACCCCAAAGCACACCCGAGGGACTTTCACCTGCCGGAACTGCAGCTTCAAATGCATCAGAGCCACAAAACCGTCAAACAGAGAACCCACCACCTCCAATGCATCCTCCTCAACACCCGCTCCGCTCGCAAGGACGCCATTGAACTCTGGGACCTGCTAGACTCAACCACCCCCGACGTCGCCTTCCTGACGGAGACCTGGCTGAAGGTCACCTCGGCACCAGACATCACCATTGCCATCCAAGAGGGCTACCAAAACTCCAGCATAGACTGCACCAACAGAGTGGGAGGGGGAATGGCCATCATCCACAAGGACTCCCTCAGAGTCACAAACAACACCAACAACACCCTCACCACCGCCAAGCATATGTACTTCCATATCCACACCGACCCCAACACCACCCTCAGAGTGACTCCTGTCTACAGACCACTCGGACCCCCACCACAGTTCAGCGACACCATCGCCAACCTCATCAGCACCCACGCCCTCGCATCCACGGACTACATCCTCCTCGGGGACCTGAACTTCAACCTCAAAAACGACGCCGCCAACTCAACCGCCCTGATCGCCAACCTCAGACTCAACCAGCTTGTGACAACACCCACACACACCACTGGACACACACTGGACCCCATGTTGTCCGCAAGTCACCACGTCTCTGTCAACCCCACTACCAAACATTATTGGACTGACAACAGATGCGTCCACTTCACCTTCAGGAAGCACACCAAACACCACCGCACCCAACAGTTGCCACGCCGCTTCTGGGGCAAGGACAAATTGACCACCACCCTCGCCCTGGGACCACCCACCGCCACCACAAACCCCAACACCACCACCATCAACATCATACAGTGGATCAACAACTGCGCAGACACCCTTGCCCCACTCAAGACCTCCGCAACCAATCACAACAACAAGAAAGCCACTTGGTTCACCAAAGACCTCCGGGCCTCCAAACACACCTGTCGGAAGCTGGAGAAGAACTGGCTCTGCAAACGAACACCAGACAGCTGCAAAGCCCACAATAACGCCTCTCGCAAACACCACCAACTCATCAGGACTACCAAGAGGACCGCCATCAAGGTCCGCCTACACAACAACACACAGAACACCAACGAGCTCTTCAACATCCTGAAAGACCTCTACAACCCCAGCTCCAACACCAATGACATTCCACCATCACAAGACCTGTGCAAATCACTGGCCACCTTCTTTCACTGGAAGATCACCAACATCCACAACAGCTTCTATACCGACACACCCTCATCCACCACAAGACGACTACCCCTGCGACCCCCACATGCACCAGTCGCCTGACTGCCTGTTCCAATGTCAGAAACTAAGACACCATCAAGACCATGATTTCCATCAACTCCGGATCCCCATCTGACCCATGCCCTCAACACTTTGTCAACAAAGCAAGCACAGCCATCGCACACCATCTCCCAAAAACTATCAACTTCTCCTTCAAGACAGCAACCTTTACGGAGAGCTGGAAGCACGCTGAGATCAACACCCTACTGAAGGCAGACCCCAATGACCTGAAGAACTTCCGGACCATCTCCTTGCTCACTTTTCCTGCAAAAGTCACGGAGAAGATTCTCAACAGACAGCTGACTCGCTACAACAACATCCTGAACCCATCCCAGTCCGGCTTTTGCAACAACCACAGCACCGCGACCCCCCTCCTCCCCACCACCAACAACATCTGGATCCTGATGAACAAAGGAGAACCAGCCACACTCATCCTTCTGGACCTATCTGCAGCCTTCGACACGGTCTGCCACTGCACCCTAACAGCACGCCTCCATGACGCTGAAATCCAAGAGATGGCCCTGGCCTGGAGCACATCCTTCCTCTCTGGCAGTACCCCGAACGCCCGCCTCCCACCCTTCCACTCCAAGAGCACCAAGATCATCTGCAGCATCCCACAGGGATGATCCATCAGCTTTTATATCTACATGGCACCACTCGCCCACGTCGCTCAACAACACAGCCTCAAAATCATCTCCTACGCCAACAACACCCAAATGATCATATCCCTCACCAGAGACCCCCACAACACCAAATCCAACCACCACAGGAGAATGAAGGCCGTTGCAAAATGGAAGATGGAGAGCAGGCTGAAGCAGAATAAAGACAAGATGGAGGTCCTCATCCTCTGCACCACCCCATCAGCCTGGGACGACTCCTGGTGGCCAACATCGCTAGGAACAGGCACATCACCCACCGACCACGCACACAACCTGCGGGGTCATCCTCAACTCCGCCCTTTCCATGACCAAGCAAGTCACGCTGTCTCCGCGTCATGCTTCAACACCCTCCAAAAGCTCTGTAGGATCTTCAAATGTATCCCCTCCAACACAATAAAAACTGTCACCCAGGCCCTCGTCACCAGCAGACTGGACTGCGGGAACACCCTCTACGCAGGAACATTAATCAAGCTCCTGAGACGGCTGCAACACATCCAGAATGCCTTGGCACAACTGATCCGCAACACCCCCCAACGCAGTCACATCACACCCCACCTGAGAGGCCTGCATTGGCTCCCCGTCAACAAGAGGATCACCTTCAAACTCCTTATCAACGCACACAGAGCCCTACAAAACGCTGTACCAGCATACCTCAATGACCGACTCAGCTTCTACACCCCCACCCGCAGCCTACGGTCTGCTAACCTCGCCCTCGCCACTGTTTGACGCATCCAGAAATCCGCCTCCGGCGGCAGATCCTTCTCCCACCTCGCCACCAAGACCTGGTACACTCTGCCAAACAACCTACATCAGACCCAGGAGCTGCTGCCCTTCACAAAACTCATAAATACCTGGCTCTTCGATCAGTAGCAGCCCCCTCCCCTACACCCTGCGCCTTGAAACCATCACGGGTATGTAGCGCACTTTACAAATATCCTGTTTGATTGATTGTTTGAGAGTCCCACTGTGAACTGCAGGCAGACCTTCATACTCCTCTGCCACACTCTGTAGTCACTCCACAACCAAAACCCAAAAAACAATTATGGCCGTCTCCCATCCAACACCACGTTGCCTGTAGTTCGTCCAGCCACCCTTGCCCTGGGCAACATTCATCACTTCCACAGTACAACTGCATTCAGGTGATAGTTATCCCACATTAAGAAACAGACCTGGTAGTCCCTCCCTGGACACCAACACATTACCCATGACCTGTACACCTTCATGAGACTCTTCCGTAACTGTCTGTCAGAGCAGTATGGCAACCCCCCCCTCAACAGATAGTAACCATCACGTGTGAGTATTTACCACAATGGATGTAGTTGATCATACATTGTGGCCTATGTGTGTCCACAACCAGACTCAGATCCCAGTGTATGGATGGCTTGTGTTTGTTTAACACTCTGGCATACTTTGACATATCCCAACACGTATGTTGTTGACTTCGGGTTAAAAAACTTCAACATCAATACGTATTGTGTTTGGTTTTTTAAATTTTCCATCTTGTGAGTGAAATGTGAGTAGGCGTTAGGTGCTGTACAAAAATGTGGGGAATCCAAAGTTCACCGAAGGAGATGTGATGCCTTGCATTTTTAGTCAACAGAGTACAGAGCAGTGTTTGGCATCATTGGTGACACTGCGACCAGCAAGTCCATGTGGGAGAGTGTGACAGTCAATAAGGTAATGCTGTTGCACACAAAGGCAAGATGGCAGACCAGGTGACCTGGGAGATGCGCATGGCCCTCTGCCTCTCAACGTCTTCTCCGTGGATGACCCACCTTCCTTGGGGGACCCTCATATGCAGGCCTTGACGATGCCTGGGACTCTCCGTCAGATGGTTCCACCTCCTCCTCCCTCCCTGTACCTGTTGGCAGTCGTTGCCTGGATGTTTCTGGCCTAGTGACACAGGGAGGGTGCTGCATGTTGTCAGCATTCCGACGGAGTGATTGGCTTATGTCCCTCTGCACCACCAAGAGCTCAGCCAGTCTTGCCTCTATCCGTCCTTGGTGTCGTCGTTGACTGGCGTGTTGCTCGGCCTGCTGGTTTTTTAAAGCGATGATGGCCCCCACTCCCTTGCTGAACTCCCTGGTATTCCGCCAGTATCCCTCCATGATGTTTCTGAGTTCAGACATACCGGGCCTGTCAGCTTGCTTGTCAGGTTCTCGCCTCCGCCTTGTGACACTCCCACCACTCCTGCCCACACGAGCCCGGCCTGCTGTTGTGGGCACATCGGGTCGACGGTACCCCTGAGGGTTGACAGTGGTGGTGTTGTCTGCCTCCTCCTGGGTGTCCGACAAACCTTGTCCCTCATTGTCAGACTGGCTCAGTTGTGGATGTGGGCAGGGTTCCGAGCTGTCTGTTGGGATGTGGCAGTAATGAGTGTGGTGGTTGGCGCAGATGCCCCTGATCCAGCTGCTGCACGGGTTTGGTATCCAGAGGTGCCAGGTTGGTCTGTGTCATCCATGAACATCGCTGTTGTTGGGATCAGGGTCCTGTGGAGCCTGCAACTGTGATCCTTCTCCCCCCTGGTTGGGGGTAGATTGTGCACGTTGCCCTGTGGGTGTGAGAGACAGACGATGTTAATGCCATTTAATGGAAAAACTAGTTTTCATATACATTGTCATTATCACTGTTACACCTGCTTTGTATTTTTCACACTGTTAACTTGTGGTGTCAGATTGATCTGTGTTGAGGACACATTTTAATGTGAGTGTCTTTTTACAGTGAATGGCACAGACAGGCATATCGGTACACAGTCTAAATATCGAGTTTGTAATATCGACCTACAGAAATATCGAGTCTGAAATATCGAAGGTAAAGAATATCGAGCTCAAGAATATCGTTGGACAGAATATCGACCCTAAGGTAAGTAATATCGAATTTTTTTATATTGATGTAAGTAATAACGAAGCCAGTAATATCGATATCAAATATATCGATGTTACTAATTTCTATGTTACTAATATCGATATTTGTTTTACTGTTATGAATTTTATTATGTATTTAATATGTATGTGTTGTTTTTTGTTAAATATTTTACTTGTTTTAAATTATATGTGTACTATTTTTATATATTAATAATGATATTTTTAAGTAAATTTTATATTTTAGTACTGGAGCGGGTTGTGGGTTTTTAGGGGAATAGGGTGGGAAGTAATTTAAATACATTAAACTAATTATTATATTTTAGGAATTACAAATTAATTGTAATTTTTGAATTTAAGTTTTGTAGCGGGTAGTGGGTTTATAGGGGAATTGGGTGGGAAGTATATTAATTGTAATTAAGTAATTTATTTTAATTTATTGGTATTGATAATTAATTCATTTTTAATTAATTATTAATTGGTCATTACTTATTTTAATTGATAATTAATGTTTGTAATTGGTAATTAATGTTTGTAATTGGTAATTTTTCTAATTGGTAATTAATGTTTTAATTGGTAAGTAATTTTTTTAATTGGAAATTATTTTTTAATAATTGGTAATTAATGATTTATAAAAAAAAAATTGATATAAAAAATAATTTTATTGAAAGTTTTTATTTTTTTTATTTTATTTAGCTTTTATTTCAACAATCAGTCGTACAATGAGCAAGATGCATAACAAAATTACATAAAGATCAAAATAAAACAATCATATAATATATAATACTTCCTCGAAAGCAAATGGCATCACATATAATAAACAAATCAAATTAAATCCATTTAGATATCGGGTCCCATATTTTTTGTCCTTGTTTTCTTTTTTTAGTCCCTTTGGATTTATACATTGCCATTTCTAATTGATATATAGAGAGCAATTTGAGTGATACAGGAACGAAAAACTGTCATGCAAATAAACAATAAAGCTTCTACGGCGGTAGACTTGATCCCAATCTGATCCGTTTGGATACCTAAAATAACTAATTCAGGAGTTAAATTAACAACAATCCCTAGACTATTATTTATGAAAAATTCGATATCTGCAATAAAACGGGAAAGTTTCATACATTTGAAAAACATGTGAATAGAGTCGGCACCAAACTCATCATATCGGTTACCTCTATCTCCATTACCGACTTTCCACTTCGCTATTTTGATAGGGGAATAATAAAGATCAAAAATTGACATATAGGGGTCGATTCCGATCCGGTAAAAAGCGATCCGAATCGTCGTACGGAGTGTTTTTTCCCCGTACGAATTGTACCTGTAAACGTCCCGTACGTACGACGAAGTACGATTCGTACCAGGAGCCGTACTCCGTACGAGTCGTACAAGACACCGTACGACTCTAATCTCCGTACGATTCTCCCTCGGAACCCGCTGTAGGCGACATCTGTACGGTTCGCGGCTGGTTTTTATGACCCAGCAAGTACGATACGTGTCGGGTACGCACCGTACGACCCTTTTTCTACAGGAGCTGAAAACAGCCGTAAAAGTAGAGTTCGCGCCAAAACAGGTATGGAACGGCTCCCCCGGGTACGGTGCGTACCCCCCATGATCGCAGGGGTACGCACCGTACCCCTGCAATCATGGGGTGTACGAGCCGTACCCCCATTGTACGATCGGTTTACGAGCCGTACCCCCATTGTACGATCGGTGTACAAGCCGTACCCCCATTGTACGATGGGTGTACGAGCCGTACCCCATGTACGATCGGTGTACGAGCCGTACCCCCATTGTACGATCGGTGTACGAGCCGTACCCCCATTGTACGATCGGTGTACGAGCCGTACCCCCATTGTACGATCGGTGTACGAGCCGTACCCCCATTGTACGATCGGTGTACGAGCCGTACCCCCATTGTACGATGGGTGTACGGCTCGTACACCGATCGTACAATGGGGTACGGCTCGTACACCGATCGTACAATGGGGGTATGGCTCGTACACCCCATGATCGCAGTGGTATGCACCGTACCCATGCGATCATGGGGAGTACGGACCGTACGGTGTGTATGTGTTTGTGTGCTTTTCCGTACGACTCGCCCTTACCTGACGTGGCCATACGAATCGCGTCCTAATCACCCGGTCCGGATCGTACTCGCCGAGTCATACGGTGTGTGTACGAGTCGTACGGAAACGGCTCCGGATACGAATCGTACGGACGGTGATTTTACCGGATCGGAATCGACGCCATAATGTTGACTTTGAAGTGAACCGTTAAAAAGTATCTTGATTGATAATTCGATAGATCTTGCCATATCAACATTCTCAAGTTCAAGTTTCCTTTGCAATTTGTTCTCTACTAACGGAAGATCATCTTCAAATTGATTAATAGCAGTAAGATAAAATGAGCCTATTTTTTTAACTTTCCTACTAATTTCTAGAATAATGTTTTTACTCATATAACTATGGACCAGAAGGCCTTTAGATTCTAAAAAACTCTGTATCTGAAGATACTTAAAAAAATCTTTTTTTGAAAAACCATATTTAATTTGAAGATCCGAGAATGAGACAAGTTGAGTATCTTCGTATAAGTCTCCTAATAAATAAATTCCAGAAAGATAACATCTTTTTATAGTTTGGTCATGAAAGACTGCTGGTAACATATGATTATTTAACACAGGAGAATAATAATGAATTTCACCCAAACATACAATCTTTTTCCTTATTTGCCGCCAAACGGCAAATGCCGCTACAACAATTTTAAATTTAGTTTTTTTATAATAACTGGGTTCTATAATTTTAACTAAACATTGAGAAACTTCTTCACCTAGCAGTAATTCATAAATTGACGGATATACTGATTCTTCAGTGATGGAATCCATAAAAAGTAATATACCCATGTGTCTTAAAAAAATGAGCCAATAATATAGCCGAAAATTAGGGACTCCCCAACCACCCTTTATTCTCGGTAAAACACACCATTTTAAAGCGCGCCTTGATCGATGACAGCCCCAGAGGAACCTTGATACCATTCTATCAATTTTAGTAAAATAAAATGACGAAAATAAAAGAGGTATTGTTCGAAATAATATATAAAAACTTTGGAAAAATTAGCATTTTAATAATATTGACACGACCATAAAGAGAAAAATGTAGGTTATTTAGCCTTTCTAGAACCTTATTAGAAGATTTTAAGACGGGCTCAATGTTAAGGCGTACGATATCATCAAACCTAGAAGATATAGTTATCCCAAGATATTGGGCTTCTGGAACAAAAACTATTTCATTAGGTCGTCCCCATTCAGAATGAATCAATTGAGTTTTGGTTATATTTAATTTGTAGCCTGAAAGTGCTCCAAATTCTTCAGCTAAGCAGGTTATTTTTGGAAGTGCCCGTCTTATATCTGTAGTTGTAATAGCGACATTGTCTGCATAGCGAATACTTTGAAGTAATTCTTGCCAATTGTCACAGGGTAATATCAGCTTCAACAGATAATTTACGAAGGTATGGTTCTAAATAAAAGGCGAACAATAAGGGGGAACAAGGACAACCTTGCCTTGTCCCCCTCATTATCGAAAATCCTTCAGAATAAGAATCTGTTATTCTAATGACAGTTTTCGGATGAGAGTAACGAGCTTTTACTGCCTTAATATATGCCTGTGGAATTCCCATCCAAACCAGTACCGACCATAGGAACTATTTTTTAATAATAAAGATGTTTTTGTTTTGAAAAATATTTAATTGCTCAATATTTATTATTTGGTAACTAATATTAATTAAATAATATGTATTGGTATTTATTGTTAATTTATTGTTAAATTATTCAATTGTAAATATGTTTTTAATAATTACTAATGGGTATTTGTAAATGATGTTGAGTTATTTCAAATTTAAATTATTAATTATTTTAAATACAAACATTATTTAGAAGTATGTCATATTTAACTTCTATGCTATCCAACGCTTTCCCTACTGTTGCACTCTCTGGAGTGGGAATAGTAATTTTTACCCCTACGCTATCCAACGCTTTCCCTACTGTTTCAATCTCTGGAGTTGGAATAGCAATTTTTACCCCTACGCTATCCAATGCTTTCCCTACTGTTGCACTCTCTGGAGAGGGAATAGTAATTTTTACCTTCCCTCTATCCAATGCTTTCCTTACTGTTGCACTCTTTGGAGTGGGAACAGTAATTTTTACCCCTACGCTATACAACGCTTTCCTTACTGTTGCACTCACTGGAGTGGGAATAGTAATTTTTACACACCCTCTATCCAACGCTTTCCCTACTGTTGCACTCTCTGGAGTGGGAATAGTCATTTTTACCCCTACGCTATCCAACACTCTATTGAGTTGGAATAGTAATTATTACCCCTACGCTATTCAACGCTTTCCCTACTGTTGCATTTTCTGGAGTGGGAATAGTAATTTCATGTTCTAGGCTATCCAATGTTTTCATTACTGTATTTTTGGGACTTTAAATGGTAGTTTTATTTATCTACTTAATATTTTTATATTATTTTAGATAATGTAGTATTTAAATAATTGTACATATTGTGAAAGTATATATATTTTTTTTAATGTATTAAAATAAGTATTTTCTTTTTATTTATGTCATTATTTTGTGTGTAGATGTATTTGTAATTTATAGTATTTATAAATTTATAATTAATTAAAATAATTATTAAAAGTTATTATTGAGTAAATATATATTATATATTTCATGTATATGCTTAATTGATGTTTTATTATTATATGTGTATTATTTATTTATTTTAAACATTAATAAATATTTTTAACTGTTTATTTTATTTATTAGTATTTACTTTATTTTACACATTTATTTTTAACAGAAAAAAATGATATTTTTAATTACGATATTTTTAACATCGATATTTTATTTTCGATATTTTTGTACTTACCTTGTTGTAAATAGGATGTCGATATACTTGCCTTCGATATTCCAGCCTCGATGTTTCTGTAGGTCGATATTCTTTGAGACAATATTCTGTCAGTGATTCAGGCATATCAGCAGTGATTTGGCAGTCATTGTGCACCACAGCAATGCCAGCATGGATGCAACACTTTAACACTGTGGGTCACCATAGTGTGATAACAGTACAGCTGCGTCCCGCATCTGTGCCATGGAAGTGGCACATTGCTTGAGTTGTGTCGCTGGTGCAACGCAGATCCAACAATGCTCTGTGCGGCCCCATCTGCACAATGCTGTGTCAATCCTTCCGTCAGCTTCAGGCATGCCCAGGTTTTTGAGGCAGCAGGCGCATTAAAGTGGCTGAGTGAAATGTTTAAGATTTCACTCAGCCACTTTTGGGAGGTGTTCATGTGCCGTGACGGGCAGCCACTGCACACCACACCACAACCACACCATGACAAGTCCACATACTTCTGCCACAGGGCTTGAGAACGACACACATCTCCCAGGGTTATCACCTTGTCAATACCCAGCACCATTGCAGTAATATTTGTGCGTCCGCTGCGTCAGTAAGGTGTAGCTACGTCATCGTGGTATAAGTGCAAGTGACTTGTGAATCAGGCCTGTGCATTTTTTGCTTAAATGCTTCATCAGATCGGTATTTGTAGTGTTACATGACGGTTGTGACAGTGGGTCACTACATTGCCTGTCCCAGCTGCCTATGTTTATGTAAGGGGTTATGTGACAGGCCATGCTGGTATTTGGAGTGTGCGTTGGAACTGGGCCTCACTCATGGTGTGGCTGTCCCCCCATGGAGCATGCTGCCATGACCGTGGTTGTGAGTTCCGGTTTAGGATATCTGACCTTGTTGTCCTGATGTTAGTGTTTGCAGTGGTCACAGGATGACCTTGTGCGGCATACACCATGGTCCAGTGTAAGCTATGTTGTAAGTACTTTCTCACTCCCTGTACATTGAGCATGGTCCATGGGTGTGTACCTGGATCATTTGGGATGATTGCAATTGGGCTTGTGTGTACACAGTAGTGGTGATAGGGTTGTCTAAAGTTTAACCTTCTTCACCATCCCCCTTGCAGCCTTCTGGCCCTAAGCCTTGCACCCACCCCCATGCTGTTGACCACTGGTAGGAGTCATATCCACCCACCCCCATACTGTTGGCCTATGCTGGGAGTCATATACACCCACCCCTCCTATGTCCACACACTGCTGGGAGTCATATCCACACACCCCCAAACTGTTGGCCTATGCTGGGAGTCATATCCACCCACCCCCATACTGTTGGCCTATGCTGGGAGTCATATCCACCCACCCCTCCTATGTCTGGACAGTGCTGGGAGTCATATCCACACACCCCTCCTATGTCTGGGCACTGCTGGGAGTCATATCCACCCACCTTTCCTATGTCAGGGCACTGCTGGGAGTCCTGTGCACCCACCCCTCCTATGTCTGGGCACTGCTGGGAGTCCTGTACAACCACCCCTCCTATGTCTGGGCACTGCTGGGAGTCCTGTGCACCCACCCCTCCTATGTCAGGGCACTGCTGGGAGTCCTGTGCACCCACCCCTCCTATGTCTGTGGCACTGCTGGGAGACATATCCACACACCCCTCCTATATCTGGGCACTGCTGGGAGTCCTGTGTACCCACCCCTCCTATGTCTGGGCACTGCTGGGAGTCCTGTGTACCCACCCCTCCTATGTCTGTGGCCCTGCTGGGAGTCCTGTGCACCCACCCCTCCTATGTCTGTGGCACTGCTGGGAGACATATCCACACACCCCTCCTATATCTGGGCACTGCTGGGAGTCCTGTGTACCCACCCCTCCTATGTCTGGGCACTGCTGGGAGTCATATCCACCCACCTCCATACTGTTGGCCTATGCTGGGAGTCATATCCACCCACCCCCATACTGTTGGCCTATGCTGGGAGTCATATACACCCACCCCTCCTATGTCTGGACACTGCTGGGAGTCCTGTGCACCCACCCCTCTTATGTCTGGCCAATGCTGGGAGTCCCCCCCATTTCACATGAGTTGTTTGTATACTCACCAGGCTCTGCGACTCCATCAATTCCATGTACTCCCACTGGTGGTAGCAGGGCCATGACCTTCTCCTCCCAGGGCTGGAACTGTATTAGTCTGCGGGGACCACCACCTCCAGTGTGGTGGCTATTGGCATAGTCCTCATCCATCTTGCGTTTGACCATCCTCCACAGATCGTACCACCTGGCCTGGCAATCCTTCCTGGTGTGCCTAATGGGTGCAACAGCATTGACCCTATTGACGATCCTCTCCCACAGGCTTGTTTTGTCAGCTATGCTGGTCTGTCTGATCAATGCGCCAAACAGCTGTGGCTCTACTCTGATGACTTCATCTGCAAGGATCTCCATCTCCTGGTTTGTGAACTTTGGATTCTTTGGTGCAAACATGTTGTGGGGCAAATGTGATTGGGGGGTGACGGTGTGTATGGAGGGGGGTTGTGGGCCTGAATGTGAAGGGGGTGTGTGGGTCTGAATATGATTGGGGTATGTGTGAAGGTGGATGTGTGAGGTTGTTGGTGTCTTGTCAGTCTCTGTAGGTAAATGGGTATGTTGCAAAGGATGCTGGTTTGTGTGTGTGGGCCCTTTTTATTGGTCCATTTGTGGGTGTGGCTTAGTTTGAATTTTTTGGTAGGTGTGTTATAAGCTGTGGGTCTGATTGGGCCCTCTGTTTGCCACTTTGGATTTGGCCAGGACATTGCTTTGCAATGGTTTGTAGACAGGAGATATGTTTTGTGGTGTTGTGTGAGTCTTTTGAACACTCCATGTGCGGGATACGCGTGTGTTTTTTTGAGGGGGGATTCGATTCCTACTTTATTGGGTGGCTGTCAGACGCAACGTATTTACGGGGTACGCGTTCGCTTCGTTGAGGGTGGGTTTGCTTCGTTCTTTATTGTGTAGCTCTGTCATACGCGACGTATTTACGGGGTACGCGTGCGCTTCGTTGAGGGGGGTTTGTTTAGTTCTTTATTGTGTAGCTCTGTCATACGCGATGTATTTACGGGGTACGCATACACTTCGTTGAGGGGGGTTCATTTCGTACTTTATTGAGTATCTCTGTCATACGCGACGTATTTAGGGGGTACGCGTGCGCTTCATTGAGGGGGGGGTTTGTTTTGTACTTTATTGTGTAGCTCTCTCATACGTGACGTATTTGCGGGGTACACTTGCGCTTCGTTGAGGGGGGTTTAGCTTTTTATTTGATTGTGCGGCTCACTCATACGCGATGTTTTGCGTACAAATCGCAGTTCATACGCAACGGCGTTTTCTCGTACGAATAGCGTTCACGGTCTACGATCTGGATCATACTTGGCGGGTCGTACGCCATGTTTACAAATCGTACGGTTCAGTAGCCGAGTCCGTATCGTACAGTTGTTCGCTACTTTTTCGTATGGTTCGTAAACATTTCGGGCCGGAATCTTTGGAAACGGATCGTACTACGCAATTCGGACGGCTTTGTACGAATCGTACGGAAACGGCTACAAATACGAATCGTAGGACGGTTTACTTTCCCGAATGGGAATCGACCCTTTGTGTATTCTATATCTTTGTTCTCGATATTATGTCAGTGATCCATCCCCCACTGGTCCTTATTGCTTCTAAGTGCTAGTACTCTTTTTATTCTTTAAAAATTAATAACTCAACTTCTACTTATTGGATTTTTGTCGTTTTGGTCTTAAATTATTATTATAATCATAATCTATTTTTTCTAATCCTGTGTGGAGTCATTTTGTGTTGTTTTCATTGTGCTACTGTGTGTCTGCTGCATAAATACTTTTCACTTTGCCTCTTTAATTAAACATGACTGTTCGGTGCCAAGCTACCAGGGGGTCGGCACAGGTTATCTTATAGTGTGTATCTGACTTACCCTGACTAGAGTGGTGGTCCCTACTTTGACAGGGTATATATACCTGCCAAATTGAAACCTCATTTTGAACACTCATTATTTCGGTGAGACCCAAGAATGCCGTTTAACAGGGAGATACTCATGGATTGATTGCAGTTTCAAGGCTGGAGGTCAATATAACTGCTGGCATACATACCTTTACTAAGCTATGCAGAGCGTGTAACATTGTGAAGGCAGACATCCTTTGGACACAAAATCATTTCCTGGCATGAAGGAAAGCAGTAAGAGGGGGTGTAGAAGAGGAAAGAGAGGTGTCTCTTCCTGCACATAAACAATCTGGAATGGCGATTTACTGTTTCTATGTGTGCTGCACAATGCAGTACAAATAAAAACAGCAACAATGAGGAGAAATAAAGCATTTCTTTACATTTCACCATGTTAAGACCAGGTTTTCCCTGGTCTTAATTTTGGCACTGTCTCCTATTTACGCCACCCTTGTAAATAGGAGGCAGCGTCAAATTCAATGGGTGTTGCGGCAGACCGCCCACTGCAATACCCATAGCCCACCCCTTTCATGCTAAGTGTAGCCTGAAAGGGGGCCTTCTTTACAAGTTTGCATTAAGCTACGTTAAGTGACTTAATGCTGTCGTTTAAAAAGGCGAGGCCCCTATCGGCGCAGGAATGTCATTAAAAGTGACGTTCCTGTGGCAATAGGGACATGTTAATATGCCGCTTTATGTATTTTGCGGTTTTTATGATGTCCCTCGAAGGAGTATTTTTATTACATTTGTTGAAATCTTTGAATTTTGTCCAGGTTAAGCCCACTCTCATGTATCTTCAGTTACTTCTGGATGCTTATGCAACTTATGTTGTTGCCCACTTCCTGGCCTCATCATTGAGGCTGCGGAAGACATTTCCTGGTTTTTGTATTATTTGCTGGGCCAGCTGGATATGAATGTAATGCACCATATTGTGATCTGCTGCTCATGTGACATGGTTTTAAGGGATTATATCAAGCATGTTCTATTTTGGTTTTGAACTGCTTGGGTAGTTTATATTTTTGGGGTTAATTTGCACAATATGTTCATTCTGTTTTTAACCATGTATAGCTTAGTATTGAACTACTGATCTATCAACTATTTGTATTAATGTTTAATTGGTCTTTTTATTGACACTGTTCATCTGATATTTGTAAAGTGTAATCTCTGTAACTGTGAATAGTATAGGTTACCCAGTTACAGGTCAAATGTGATTGATCAAATTGTCCTATATGTATATGTAATGCTTTGATCAGTAATATTTTTTCTTAGGCACACTGTGTGAAGGTCTTCATGAAATAGGGGCCTGATTACGATGCCAGTAGGAACGGTTTCCTTAGTCCTGTCGGAGGTGGTCCAGCCGCTACAGTCTTGTCGTAAGCGGGGGGGTCTGGCCGCTGGATTACGATGCATGCTTCCTGTACTCCAACCAACTTCTGAAAGACTGCTGACTCCGACAGCCTTTCTCCGACTGCTGAGATGGTGGTCGGAGAAAAACAACATCCATTGGGCAGTACAGGGATCTCTGACCACCGTCCAGATTACAATGTGTGTTTCCGATGACCCACTCATATGCCATTGTCGATAACATTGGATTTGGGGTGCATACTCCTCCAAATCAGCCTCTCCGTGACAGTCTTTGGCATGGATCCCTTACTTCAAGTCCCCCTACACCGCAGCAGCTGAGCCCCAACGACCCTGTAGGTACCAGAATGCAGATAAGTCTGTAGGATGCATGTATCAATTGTCTTCCTTGGCTGAATGTAAGTGAAAAGTGTACTCATTAGTACATTGTGTCAGATAAGGACAAGTGAGAGTCTTCAAAAACAAAGCACACTACATTCACATTATCAATGACTGTCTTTTTAAATGTAGCTGCATGTATACTCCTTTTATTGTTTACAGTTAAAATAATGAATTTAATTTTAAATGAGGACCTTTGTTATAATGTTGCTTTATACTATTTACTGGACCATTGTTAGTACTAGATGAACATTCTATGTGCCAAATCAAACATAAACACATGTAAATTATAGTCATTATGCATACTGTACTCATTAAAATGCTGCTAGTACCTCTTTAATTTATTTTTTATTATTAGGTGCACAATAAACAATTGCACCTTAAAATCCTCAGGATTCTACTTGGCTTGAAGAATAACTCTGTGAAACCTCCAGGTTGAATGTATGTGACTCCTTATGCAGAATAAAATGAAGTTCATCCAGGATGCTGAGCCAGCAAGCTCAGTCAACTTACACCAACAGTAGATGAAGACACCAACCAGCACCGCATAAGTTGGACACATCAAGAATGTTGTTCTGACATTAGAGTTCAGTTTGAATGATCTTAATACTTTGCAGAAGGTTTTCCATCATTACCTTTAAAAAAATACATTTAAAATAAAAAGAAATTTCAGGTAGTTTTGGTGAAACCCACATTGGACTACCTATAATGCTAACTTATAGCATTGCAATGATATTGGAGTATCACAAAGCCCGCCACACAGGCAAACTGGAATACCTAGCCGCCAAACTCAAAAGGGCTGGCCAGTCCAGGAACCTCAGGAGATCCAACACTCTACTACTCATCCCGTTGAAAACTCGGAAACAAAAAATGGCGACCAGATCGTTTGCTGGAAACGCCCCCAAAGTCTGGAACTCCATCCCCCCACACATCAGAACGATCCCCTCATTTTCAAAATTCAAAAACCTGCTTAAAGTCATCTTCCTTGATCATTCTCAATCGAGCAGATAGGAGCTAAGGAAGTACATTAACCGGCACTCCTTTTTACTTTAACTAGGTGACCAATGTCACTGATTCGGATCTAGAAAACTTTTTAGAGACTCATATCGTTTGAACAAGAAAACTCTTTGGATACTCGACCCAAGGAATGTGGATAATCATTTTACATAACTAAGTCACCTTCGATGACACTATAGTATGCTCAGACGTTTTGGGAGTTTTTTTTTTTTATACATTTTTTTATACTGTGACAATTGTTTTATGTCTATATAAAGGAACGTATATTGTATTTGTTGTTTGTTTGTTCAGGTAACATTTGCTACCTATATGTGCATGTAAGGCTAGTTTGACCTCCACCCCCCATGCTGCCCATGCGTCCGGTCGGATTCGCTATGTTCCTCTATACTCTCTGTACTGCCCATTTGCACATAAGTTACTTGCTGTAAAGCGCTCTGATACCCTCGGGTCCACCCAGCGCTATATAAAACTCCTAAAATAAAATAAATAAATACATTACTGACAGATGATTTAAAAAATGTTACTAATTTTCAGCTTCTTCTGGAGCATGTGAAGGAGACGGTGGTCAATCATCTGGGAAAAACAGGGGAGCCGCTGGGTTTCGGAGCACAACATCACCAATACCGTAAGACCCAGCAGCACAGAGGATGAAGGGGCTCAGAAGGAGGCCAGCAAAAGTAGCAATTCAGAGGCCTCCTACAATCGCCAGCCACTTGTAGTGGCAGGACAGAACCTTAGAGAGGACTTATTGCTACTGACATCTTCCACCACCATTATTACCATTTCCACCCTCACTCCTGTTACCCCAGTACCTGTGACACACCCAGGTCGCACAGGACCTGGGGACTACTTTGCACCAGGCACCGCTCCACCTGCACCAATGCCTGCAGCACTGGTCTCTGCAGAGGCACTTGCAATTTTAAGGAGCCTCTCTGTGGGCAAACCGCAGTACTGCATGCCATCGAGGGTGCTGCTAACCAACTCAGTCAAGTTATCACCACCCTAGCTGGCATACCTCTGCCATGTCTGTCCTACAGACATGATAGTGTCCAACTAGTGCCTCTTCAGAGGCCAAATCAAACTCCACACATCCTAACATTTTGCTACCAGGCATTTCCTATTCTCCTTCAAACATTCAGCATCATACACTTGCTCCACACCCTGAACCAATTCTTCGCAATGTGACATATGTGGCCATAGAACATACAACAGATTTGACACCAAGCTTAACCTACACACATTCAACACAAATAAAAGAACATAAACAACATTGAACAAACACACACAAGACTATGGGGCCCATTACGATGTCGGGCGGATTGCCTCCGCCAGGCTGGCAGTAGCCACCGCCGGCCTGGCGGAGGCAATCCGCCCGACATCCACACTAGTTTCCCCCCCCCCCGCCATATTAGTATGGCGGGGGGACCTCGGTGGACGGAAAGACCGTCAGCCGCTTTTCCGCCCCGGTCGCCTTGCGGCCGCAGCGGAAAAGGAATAATATGGTGGTGGTGTCTATCAGACACCGCCAGCCATATTATGATGTGCATTTTTCAATGGCCACGGAAAGGCATGCGGAGAATCCCTGCGGGGGTCCGTTGCAGGCCCCCAGGGACTCCGGGGGGTAGGGGGTGCACATGGGGGCCATTGTGGTGGGCGCACAATGGTTGGAATGCCGGATGCGCCCGCCCCTGTGACGGGCGCATCCTAATGCTAGTGATGGGACCCCCACCCTTACGGCGGCCAGTCCCTATTACCACGAGGATGGCGGACAGGCAAAGTCTGCCCGCCATCCTAATGACCCCTTGAGACTTGCACCCATCGAGCTCCACTACTACAACATCACAAATAGCAAGCACACATGCAGCAACATTCCACTATTCCAGCAATCCACCCATTCCTAAACCTACCTTTATTTCTAAACCAATCACCCATCCTGCTCCATCCGAAACTCATAAAGACTCCCCATGTTCCTTAACCTACCCTCACCCCTAAACTCATACAGCTGCATCCAAACCCACACTTAAAATTCCAGGCCTTAAAATTACACTTGCCCCAAACCCACCATCAATCCTACTTCATCCCAACCTCCTAAACCACCCCCTGCACCAAAATGTAACTTTAAATGTCAAAATATTTCTGAAACAGGTATACCAGAAACAGAAAGGCATTCTAAGAAGCAGACATGCACAAAGAAACCAAAAAGACACAAAACTAAAACACCCAAACTTACATCCAAAACAGCAGATAAAATGACAATTTTCAAAAACAATACGCAGATTCTCAGAAAGAAACACAGCCACACACATCTAAAGAAACACAAACTTGCAAATAAATCCAAATTCACACACAAGCCAAAAACCACATCCACAACCAAAGGCAAACACACAATAACACACATCACAAACCCAACAGGCACAATTTGAAACACTATCACTACAGGCATCTACCTACTTCAAGCACCGACTCAGAATTTCTCAGCCACCACTCCTCAACCTAGCACAAATGATCTTTCCCTTACCACTCATAAACACGTCTGCCCATACCTTAAACCCAAATTAAGAAGTTGCCTGGACGACATCAGCTCTAGAAGAAAGACCATGCCCTTGAGGAGGATAACAGTTTGCAGGAGGAGGCAACCAAAAAGAATCTGGCCTGCTGCCAAAACATAATATGGACATTGGTATATAGTTTAAAATGCATTTTCATATCATGTATTTTAAGAAGTGTGAAAAATGAAAACGCAACCTTATGATTTTTGTTCTGCACATTGAGCACTATTTATGTTGGAATAATTTGTACTTTATTTCAAAATGAAAAAGTCATATAATAAATATCTTTTTAGAGTAAGAGAAATACATATTTTTGCCATGTTCTTTGTATTTCATAATCAAATAGTTAACTTGTCATATGATCATCATGACATCCATGTGTAAGGTAGATATAATGCAGTTAGTAAGGTAAGAGTAGAGAAACATGTTAATGAAGCAGTGCTAGCAAATAAGAGAATAATGTTATATGCAATTTTTATGGCATTCATTTGAATCAGATACTTGTATAAAGTAATATTTATTAGAACATTCATCACACATTTATGCCAATTGAAAGCAACATTTGATTAAAATAACCAAGTACGGAAGTATAATTATGCAAAGTTGATCAAAATCTTTCATGTGAAAAAATATCAGCAGTTTATTGAGTAGATCTATAACAAAAACATGTTAGCCCAGAAGTACTTTTTTCGTGTGCCGTTGTACTGGCAATTTAAATAAAGGATTTGACGTAATGTAACAAACTATTTAGTAAGGATTAAGTCAAAATGTAAAGAAAATTCATTAACTCTACCTTAGAAAAAAGAAAAGAGGGATAGGGCTTCAAAGAAAATATTGCAAAAGGAGGAAAAAGCAAAAATGTACATTTTAGTAATATAGTTTGAGATCTCAAAAAGAAATTCTAAAAAAGCAGAGATGTCTGTTGTATGCAACAAGGAAAATATCTTGGTGACGGAGAAGGTATGGTTGGAGTCACCATTAAACACAATGCTTGGAAATGCAAGGGTACATCACAAACAATGTACATTTGATTTCAAGGTGGACTGGATTGCTCCTCCTCCTCAGCCATAGTGAGGTACGTTCAAATGCATTGCAGGAATATTGGCATGGTTACAGATTTGTAAGGTTAGTTTTTGACTACAACTTCTGTTTTTATAGTTTATATCTGCCATCCAGGGTATGGTTACGTCGACAGAATGTGAATTCTAAATACTCAAAGAAGTATTCCAGGAAATGTCGTTCTGAATGAAATCAGATATAACTCAGCCAACATATTTACAGGATTACTCCGGCATGGTGGGAAATAAAATGTCGAAGTTTCAGCCTTCAAAACGCCAATCTGTAAATCAGGCAAATGGACCTCCATTGTGGAGGACCTTGTTTCACGTCATTGTTGACAGAACTACGGCATCCACCAAACTCTAAATCAGACCTTTAATTTTTGCACTTTATCTATGCACTTTTTGCACTTTCTGTATTTAGGATTAATGATATATTGACTGTTATGCACTTCCTTTTTTCTTCTTATGTTTGATCAAATATTTGCCTATTGGGCATAGCACAATTAAAGAAAAAACATAAAAATCAATTTTGGCATCCTAAACGATCAGGCAAATTAATATTTTACTATAAGTGTCTCCATAAAAGATACGACTATTATGGTAGAACAACCTAGCAGCATCAGGGCCTAAAAAGGGTGTGATATTACAATCATGCCTTTACATTAAAACATTGCACATGGTGTTTGATAAAAGGGTGCTAACGGACATGCTGCAGCACCTGTTCTCATGCATATTAGCTGGGCCTTCAAACGGTGATAAAAGCTATTTTATAAAGAAACTTTAAAAAAAATGCACCTACTCTTTTTACTCAAACCGTAATCAACTTTATAATATTGTTAATGCTGGTAAGATCTTTATAAAGGACTAACCCTAAAGTTCCCATACATTAACTGTATAGCACAAATGCAAACTAGTCTCAACGACTAGGATTTCCTACACTAAAGCTGCATAAACATTGTAAAAATAGATGATATATGAGTGAAGATGGGGATCACCCTAAAACAATGTAAGCCTTCACACAATTTTGTCACCACTGGAATATAAGCATATGTTATATAGTGCAGAACTTGTTTTACAATGGTAAAAGCAGCTGCTCAATAGCACTCAACATCTACTACCCAGTTTTGTTTAAACCCCACATGGCAAACAATATATAGCCATTGGGGTGAAGCATGGCCATGGCCGGTCACCCACCGCCGGGTGCGGGCGGAGGGTGACCGGCCATGGCCATCCATGCCAGGGTAACATCAATACACAAGGCGGTCACCCACCGCCCGCACCCAGCGGTGGGTGACCGGCCATGGCCAGCGGTGGGTGACCGGACATGGCCGTCGGTGGGTGACCGGCCATGGTCGGTGGTGGGTGACCGGCCATGGCCGGCTGTGAGTGACCGGCCATGACCGGCGGTGGGTGACCGGCCATGGCCATCCATGCCAGGGTAACATCAATACACAGGGCGGTCACCCACCGCCCGCACCCGACGGTGGGTGACCGGCCATGGCCGGCAGTTGGTGACCGGCCATGGCCGGCAGTTGGTGACCGGCCATGGCCGGCGGTGGGTGACCGGCCATGGCCATCCATGCCGGGGTAACATCAATACACAGGGCGGTCACCCACCGCCCACACTCGGCGGTGGGTGATCGCCCGCACCCGGCGGCCTGCGGTGGGTGCTGCTATGTGACTGAAAGGGGGGATACCAACTGCCATTTCAACTTGCACATTCAAATGTATGTGTTAGCCTGCCCCGCCCCCGTGGAATGCGTGCTCCGCCATTGCGATGCCAGTGAGTGATGATTTTCAAAAGATGCACCGTCCCGGTAGTGCGCACATGCGGTTGGCGGGGTGTGACCATGATGGTGCTTGACCATGCAGCAAATGTTATGCACAATTGCAGTATCAAGGATCATCTTCTGTGTTGGGGGAAGGCGTACCCGGATGGCGTGTGTACACACACTGCATGTCTCCACACACATGTAATGTTCATAGTTGTACATGTGTGTCAGGACATGTCCGGAATGCGTCAATAATCATTATGTCATGTCAATGGCCCGTGTACACGTGTCTCATTTATGTGCATTAGTTGCATGTGTGGTCATACTATTGACCTTGCCAGTGGTTAACAAAGGCCAGTGATGTGAGCCCAAGTTGAGTCAGATGTGCATGGCTATGTGTTGACGTCTTGGTTTTGAGGTCACACGTTTCTATTTGTACACATCTACACAGTACATCAAGGCTGTGTACCCACATTCTGAAGCTGTTGTGAGTGTGTGGTTTGTGTGTGCATGTAGCAATGATGGGGGTAATAGCAAGGTAAATGGGACCCCCTCAAGAATTATGACAGGCCAGGGAAAGGGAGGGGAATGAAAGAACACCATAAGATATCGATTTTCCCTCGATGGCCACAATATATTAATACAGATATATACTTTTTCTAGTCTTTGTTTTAGCAGTCAATTCAGTATGGGTGACAAATACACAGCAATCTTATTAATTTTCTTTAAAACAGTATAAAGTTTTATTCATTATTTCCATATTATTTCTCTTTGTACGAATCCTTTTTCATATTAGTTCAAAGTTAAAATTCATTTTTTTAAAGAGTTTTTTTTTTGTTTTCTGATTTATAACCACTTTCATAATAGATATATAAATCTCACAAATCCAAATGCATTGGTATTTCATTCAAAACAGAAAAGAGAAAAACACATCAATATATACATAACATAGGATACAGGTCTATATACAAAAAGACATAATACACCAAAATAATTATACCCCTGGTAACCAACAATCCATCACAAACATACTCACACAATCATACCCTCAGCACACTCATGCCAACAAAATCTGAAAAAAAGGAACTGGATCCAATTGGCAGAGCACCCTGCCAATCGGTGAATCTCAAAACACAGTGTGAGACTTCGCACTTGGTCGATGTGCGTTTCGGCGGCACAGGGCCACCTTCCTCAGGACCTCTTCCAGATAGACAAGTACATATGCCCAGGGGACAAAGAGACACCATGCGCTACTAGTCCTGCCCACGAGAAACGGTTATAGCAATTTAGGTCCTGTTGAATGATGTATCACAATTCAATGAGATGAAGTTCTGGCTCCCCCCATTGTCATAGTATCGTTTCTTTGAAAAGGGTCACTAGTGGTACCATCACATTGACATGACAGGTTTGTTGTTGTTACATTACAAATTACTATGGAATCAGGACATGGTTGTTGGTGTCATCATGTTGGTGTGGTAGACAGTACTGGGCATTATGGTGGTGTGGAGACAATACTTGGATATGTGTGGTCCGGTCCTGCTATTGGATGGTGCCCCTGTGAAGATGGCTACCTACCTGTAGGTTTGAAGGAGGAGATGCACTGGTCAGCAAATGGTGGGCGGACTCCATCTTGCTCTGGGATGGGACATGGGGGCCTGTTGGGAGTTGTAGTGCTGGTCTCTCATCCACCCACCCACCCCCACCATCTCTGTAGACATTGGGGCCTGTTGGGAGTTGTGGTGCTCGTCTCTCACCCATCCACCCACCACCACCCTCCCTGTAGACATGGGGGCCTGTTGGGAGTTGTTGTGCAGGTCGCTCACCCACCCACCCACCCCCACCCTCCCAGTAGACATGGGGGCCTGTTGGGAATTGTAGTGCTGTTTTCTCACACACCCACCCACCACCACCCTCCCTGTAGACATGGGGGCCTGTTGGGAGTTGTTGTGCTGGTCTCTCACCCACCCACCCCCACCCTCCCTGTAGACATGGGGGCCTGTTGGGAGTTGTTGTGCTGGTCTCTCACCCACCCACCCACCCCCACCCTCCCTGTAGACAAGGGGGCCTGTTGGGAATTTTAGTGCTGGTCTCTCACCCACCCATCTACCACCACCCTCCCTGTAGACATGGGGGCCTGTTGGGAGTTGTTGTGCTGGTCTCTCACCCACCCTCCCTGTAGACATGGGGGCCTGTTGGGAGTTGTTGTGCTGGTCTCTCACCCACCCACCCACCTTCACCCTCCCTGTAGACATGAGGGCCTGTTGGGAGTTGTTGTGCTCGTCTCTCACCCCCCCACCCACCCCCACCCTCCCTGTAGACTTGGGGGCCTGTTGGGAATTGTAGTGCTGGTCTTTCACCCACCCACCCACCACCACCCTCCCTGTAGACATGGAGGCCTGTTGTGAGTTGTAGTGCTGGACCCACCCACCAACCCACCCCCACCCTCCCTGTAGACTTGGGGGCCTTTTGGGAATTGTAATGCTGGTCTTTCACCCACCCACCCACCACCACCCTCCCTGTAGACATGGAGGCCTGTTGGGAGTGGTAGTGCTGGACCCATACCCCCCACCCTCCCTGTAGACATGGGGGCCTGTTGGGAATTGTAGTGCTGGTCTCTCACCCACCCACCCACTCCCACCCTCCCTGTAGACATGGGGGCCTGTTGGGAGTTGTAGTGCTGGACCCATACCCCCCACCCTCCATGGAGACATGGGGGTCTGTTGGGAGTTGTGGTGTTGGCTGCTTTGACAACATGCAAGCCTGGGAACGTAGGAGGCAACATTTGTGGTTGGTCATGGTGGGTGCATTTGAGCCCAGGACTTCACATTTGGGTGACTGTGTGGTCCACATGCATGGATTGGGGCCTGGGAGATGTGTCTTGGCAGTTGTGCAAGGCAGACCATGACAGTTTGATAGTGGTCATTGGTTTGTACTTACCAGCCTCAAGTCCTTTTTCTATTCCTTCCAGGCTCTCAGGGTGCAGTATGCCCAGTACCTTCTCCTCCCATTCGGCAAATGGTATAGGCTCCGGGGGAGTTCCGCCGCCAGTGTGTTGTGCCCGCAGGTGGTTCTTGGCCCTGATGCCTTTCACCCTTGCCTTGAGGTCGTGCCACCGCCTCTGGATCTCGTGTTTGGTGCGTGGCACGGTCCCTGACGCATTCACTCTGGTCACTATCCTGTCCCACATGTTGGTTTTGGTTGCCAAGGTGGTCTGCTGGACTAGGGTACCGAACAGATGTGGTTCGACACGGATGATTTCATCCACCATGACCTTCAACTCACTCTCTCTGAACTTGGGGGGTTTTCTTGGGTGCCATGGTGTGTGATGTACAAGGTGTTTGTGGGGTGGGGTGGGGTGTGCAGGTGTGTGGTATGTAGGGATGGTGTTGTGGGGGTTTGTGTGGTGGGTGTGTTGGTGTGCAGGTTGTATGTGTGTTTGTGTGTGTCTGCTGTTTGTGCTATTCTGCCTCTTTCTTCCAGCTGTGCTGTGATGCAAAGGATTGTGGTAATGAGAGGGATTCATTTTATACTCTGTGTGGTTGTTGTGTCCCAATGGTTGTTGCCAGTCAGGTGTTCTGTCGGTGTGGTGACTTGGGTGCTCTTGTTTGTGCTGGGGGCGTGTCATTGGGGCGTGTAGTTGTTGGGGGTGGGTGTTTCAAGTGGGTGTGTGTCCTGTTTTGTGTGTTTTCTATTTACTTCCGTCTGCCGTTTTTGAATCGGTTTGACGGCAGGGGTGATGTTCGTTTGGTCCTTCCGCAGTCATGCTCCGTTTGTCGAAGCTTTTTTTCCGTGGCGGTCGAGGAAGGTGGTGAGTTCCGTTGGGATGGCGGGGTTATCCTAATCGTGCGGCCGGACCCTCCACAGGTCTGGCGGCGGTTGGGCCTATTTCCGCGGTCAAATCGTCCGCGGCGGAGGGTGTTTCTGTGGTACCGTCCGCTTACGGCGGTCTTTGGTGTGATCCGTCCGCCGCGGACGGTGTTTAATGTGATCCGTCCGCAGCGGTCGGTGTTTGATGACAGAAATATCCTAATCGCAACCGCGGATTATCCGCGGTGCGGTCGGGAGTATTTTTGCCACGACCATGGCGGACGGAACACGTGTTCGTCCGCCATCCTAATAGGCCTCATAATTTCTTGCAATTACTATGGTCACCAGCGATTGCCATGGCATTGCATGTCATCATCAAAAATTACCTTGAGGAGAAAACCCCTCTCCCCCATCTTTACCAGCCACAAAAGTGGTTGAGTTATTGTTATTGTTGCCTCTTCTATCTGCAATGCAGCAACATCTCACATAATGAGCTCTGAGGGCTTGAGGGAGTCATGAAAGAATGAAAGGTAACTTAAAAGAAAGGAAATGGTATATGAGAGAAAGGGTGAGTGGGTAAAAGGGTGCACGGTGGATGGGCGAAAGGATGGTTTAAATAAAGGGTTGCTATGCATTGAATGGGAGGATAAAGTATTGGGAATTTTGGTGAAAGACTGGATGTGAGAAAGTAAATCTTAATTATGGTGAATTAGAGTGAAAGGATGAATGAATATTTTCTTTGTTTGGATGAATGAGCAAGGCAGCGCTTCTTCAGTTCTCACGAGGAGTGTGCTGCTGCTCACCTACTCTGCTTACTTGGTTTATGTAGGGTTATCACTATCATTCAAAGCCATGGTTCTTCTAGGAGGGGATATTTTTTTATTTATTTGTGCTCTTTGTTCTACTTCCTTGACTCGCTGTATTTGTTAAGTGAGCCAGACCTATCCTACCTATCATTCATCATCCCCCATCCACGCACATGGCATTTTTGCCAAGTATGATGAAAATGCAGTATGGGGAGCTCAATTTTTGACTACAGTGTTGGCTGTGTAATGTGCATCTGTTTCAGTTAATGCGGCATTTGTAATGTTTTCAATGCGTTGCAAACCTTGTTGTCACTTCGCCTACTCAGTCACCTCTCAGTACTTCACTCCTTTTTTGTTTTCCTAAGTTCTTCCGTCCCAGCTTACCAAATTGGAAAATCCATTCTTGGCACGTGCCACTATAATCATGCAATATCCATGTGAAGGAATTCCAGAACATATTTCATGGTTTCCTATAACAGATCTAATTTACACTTGTTCAGATTTTTCCCTTTTGAATTGAATAGTGACTGAATAATAAACCAAAGATGATGTATTTATGATCAGTGTGGTGGCCCCTCTATTATATATAAGAAGAGCTCTACCATACCTATCTATTCGCTCTACCCTACCCCCTGCAGTAGAGAAAATCAAGTTTCCTTTCCTTGGATACTGCCCAGCAAATTAATTTGTTGGAAATATGTGGTGGCAGGTGAGGCCAAAGAGTAAAGTGTGAGTAAGTGCATTTTTTGATATCAAGTTTGCCATATGGGATATAAAGTGGCGAATGTGCCAAATAAAATCCATATAATCCAATTCTTTACCTGTAGTGCAGTCCATTAGATTAATTTTCCTCAACGTCTACTTATGGCAGGCATGATAATATATTAATATCCATATTTCATACATGAGGTGTGTGACTGACGTATTATCTTACTTGTTATCCACCTGCCTCTTTGGAGACCGGGTAGAAAGAAAAATGCATTTGGCGAAGAGTAGGGCTATTGGAATTAAAAATAGATATTTGTCAAGTACAGCTGCATACAGTAGCAAACTAACAGAGGTGCTGGCTAGCAATGAGCATGGCTTCATTATTTTAGCACCACACACAACTTGTACTCCACATAGGCAATAATGCTGTACTCATCAATGAGAACTCAATTATGTTTCAAATCAAAGTGTCTGACTCTGTTTATGGTAGTTACTTAAACAGCCTTTAGAAATACAAATGAATCAAAACACTGTTTTAATCCTGTGATGTTATTCTCTGCCTGTTACTTTTCTGCTACACAGTCAATGCTTTTTCTTTTGGCAACAGGTCTGGTTAAATTTAAAATCCGCCTTGTGACTTTCCTAATCACATCAAATAAATTCCAATGGCCCTAGGGGACCAGCAATGGATTGCTACTGTGCCACCCAGTTATATAAAACAATTGTTTGCACAGAGCATTATTTATAATTTGTCTTTTTTGTTTTTCTCAATATAGCTGTTCATGCTGGTCCAGCCGTACCACCCGACAGGCAGACGAGAGCGGCCTGTTTGTAGAGGCTGGAGCGTATCCAGCAGGAATACCAGTGGCTGGTGGTCCTGGAAGAGGAGGAGGAAGAAATAAATGCCCAACAGCCATGCCCCAGACAGCCGGTCCCCCTCAGCCTCCAGGCCATCCCATTGCTGCCATTCCCCCATCCGATTGGCAACAGGCAATCACTGCGCCACATTCTGCAGTGGCTAGACACCATCGAGGTCCGACTCACCTCGATGGAGCAGAGCATGGACCAGCTCTGGACCGACATCCATAATGTGCTCTTTTTTACACTTTTTGCCCTTTTTTTATTTTTTGTTTTGGAGGGAGGGATTTGCTGTTTGTTTGGACTGGGTGGAGAGGGTGGGAAGGCAGTTGGGACTGGAGAGACTTTCTTGGACATTTTGAGTGTAGGGGCTTGGGTTAGTTTTGTTTGGGAGAGGAGTGAGCATGTTGTTTGGTTAGAGAGGGTGGGTTACTTTGTAAATAAATAAGGGGGAAACAATGTTATCTAATCTAAATTTATGCCTGAAGTATTTCATTTTACTTTTACTGCTGCCTTCAAGGAGTTTCACGCAGCCTGTGTATGTGTTTGTAACTTAAGATGGAGCATAGCACTTAATTATAGAGTCTAGTCTTATACTTCTCTAACTATCTTGACAATTATGGGAAAGCTGCTATGATGACCTATATTGAGTCAATGTTCTGAACTATCTAGATGAAAAACAAGAGCAGTTTTCTTACTAAGTTAAATTACATCCATATTATTTATCTTACCTGAATATTCAAGCAGCAACAACAGGGGAGGCATCACAACTTCACAAGCGAGGTCCCACTTCCAGTTCCACCTAGGTGAGCTCCAACTATAGGATTGATCTGAATGATTGATTGATTATCCATTGTAGGCAACTAAATGGAAGTAGCAAGAATGAGTAAGTGGGTAATATATTTATCAAAGATTTAATAGGAATTGACACCACCTGAATACTGCATGATGACACAATGAGAATACCTGAGTGTGCTAAAATAGCAATACTGATAAGTTTTAGCTAATGTGACGCTAGCAGTATTATTTGTGAAATTCTCAAGTTATAAAAAATTGACTCAAAGTCTGGAGTGGACAAGCTTAGTTTAAAGTTAGGAAACACAAGGACTAAATGATGATGATGCAGACAACTGATGTGATTATCAAGTCCATTATCGCCGTTTTAATCGGCAGTTTCCTGCCAATAAAACGGCGATAATTTTAACACCGGTCTTTGATACTATGCCCCTAAGTTGGTGTTGCTTTCACCACATCCGCCCGACCAAGTGTGTGATCCATTGATGGCGTAATTTAAGCCACACCTCAATAAATCACACAGGTTGGGGGAAGAGGCTTAGGGGTTTGATGAATGGATGGGTAATGTGATTATGGGAAAGGTTTGACAAAGACAAACACTACAACACAAGGTCAACATTCATCTGGCAGCAGCACGTCATGTGCCATCAATCTTTTGTTAGTAGGAAAAAAGGAATGAGTATGACAGAGTACAGATACATGAATTGCAAACAGTCCTTCTGACCCTGAGACCCCATTTACCATATATCTAAATGTTTTGTCTTCTACATTAGGGATTGAACCCACCCACCCACTTCTGTCAGTTAATATGGTTGTTAAAAAAAATGATACTGCATTGCAAAATTGAGTGTTGCATCTGCATTGTCCCCGATAATGTCCACTCTTTGGGGCCTGTCTGCACTGGTCCGGTAGGTAAGCAAGAGTGCTGTTGAGCCCAGCTAGCTTTCACCCTTTGTTTATGAAGGAGACTAGAAGAAAGCTTGTGGACTGTAAAAGAGAAACTGTATTTTAGAGTCAAGGAGAAGGACAGAAGGAAGGTAAGCTTCATGAGGAGTGTATCAGGAAGACTCAGAGAGCGCAAAATAAAACAAAAGGGGGACTCAGAATATCACTTTTGCCACAAGTCCAACACACACACACACACACACACAGAGCAGCATTTCACAAACATACCTCTCTCTATTCCACATAGCTGAGTATTAGGCCTCAGACTCTTGGTTTACCTTTGAACTCAAGTCGATAGTATACTCAAAACCTTCTTGCTTGATGAGGTAGTCTTACACTCCCGCCCTGAGTTCTTCCATGATAATACTCCAGTCCTGACTCCGAGTAACTCCACCCCAGACAGGTATTCTTCATCATCAGGAGTCACAAATCGCGATGACAGCAGCAAGATAGACGTGGAATGCAGTCCACTGCTGTTGAAGAATAAGTTGAGGTTAAAACAGAATTACAGTATTTTGCATAGGTTTTTGTTTGTTAACTAAAGTGACTGTTCTAGTCTCTGAATAACCAGAAAAAAGTAGAACACCCTGAAATGTATTAAATCTGGCTAGGTGTGAAAAGGCTGATCATCACTTACAGGGGAAAAAAAATAAGCACCCATCACTCAAGCACCAAACAATGCACATCAATAATCATCTCAAGAAACGTGCCATATTATAGTTCAACACATCCCTCCCTCAGTGTCTGCCACCACATGAATTATCAATCAAATTAAATCATTACTCATGCAATTAGTCATTCACCGTTGCACTAGTTTACGTTAAGTCATCCAATCGAAGCAGGGGTAGTTCAGATAGGTATTCAATCATCTTTGATGCAGGCACCACATTGGAATTTGGTCTTGGCAGGCAGTCTTGTAGGGTAATAAATAATTTTATGTGGCAGCCCATCTAGTGCTAAGTGATGCAAAAAGGAATAGGCATTAGGCAATAGGCATACGAGGGGGGCAGGCATTGTCTCCAATGTCATGAAGGAATTGTTAAGGCTTCTTCCATGCACACTGGTTGAACTGCTCTCCGGCAATATATAGTTGACTAATAAAAAGGTGGGGCAGCATAAATCTGACAATCTGACAAAAAATAATAATGTTCCCCTTGCTAATTTTCTTTAGGTTTTTATGCAAAGAAATAACTATGTTGAATGGGAAAAATGTAGAAGTAGAGTTTGTACTGAAACTGAGGTGGTTCACCCCGAAGTTTGTCAACTAAGATATTTACTTCAATTTCAGACCAATCCCCCTCTACCTCCTCCTGTGCTGCTGTTTCAGGAACGGAGTAATTGTGTGGTATAAAATGTTGGTTCATTTTGATCATAGTCAACCTCTCCACATTTTGAAGGATATATGCAATGATTATACACTGTAATCCTACCAACGAAAGAACCGGGGGTCTATAACGGAGCTTCAAGTACTCCGAGCTGCTGCAAAACTCCTACATAAGTGAGTTAGGCGCTAATAGAGCTACATAAGTCTCTATATCAGAATGTGTGCCAGGACAAACCTGTCGAAGGACCTACTGAGATTGTTGGTAAGACCCGTACAGAGATGTGTTGGATTCCCATCAAATAGGTATGTAGATCAAGTGTTCTCATTTGGTCATCCAAAAATGGGGTGGTATGTCTCTTGATCAATGAGACCCATCCATCGCCCTTACTCAATTGGGTCGCACCATCAATCGCTAAGGTACCCATGAACAAATGATAAAGATGGGATCGAGTGCAGTGCAAAAATCAAAAGATGTGTGAGTTAAAAACAAGGGGTAAAAGGATCAATAGGCGAAAAACTCTAATGTAATTTGTCCTTTCCCTCAAACAAACAAGAACAATGCAGAGGAAGCAGTCTAAACATATAACTGCATTTACAAGGCCAACATGTTTCAGCCGGTAGGGACAAGATCCCATGGCTTTCTTCAGGGCCAGAGTTCTAAGCATTAGCTACTGCATACATAAAGTGAACGTAACGACAATCTGTAAAGCTTGGGTCCTGCGATGAGACAACGCCGGACAGAGCGGGGCCTCCTTTTTCCTGAGCTGGGTTCCAGGAGAGGTGAGGTACACTCCCTGTACTATTCAGATGTAAGAGACACCGTTTGGTACAGAGGAACACGATTTTGGACTATTTATGTATATCCTTTACAGATTGTCGTTACGTTCACTTTATGTATGCAGTAGCTAATGCTTAGAACTCTGGCCCTGAAGAAAGCCATGGGATCTTGTCCCTACCGGCTGAAACATGTTGGCCTTGTAAATGCAGTTATATGTTTAGACTGCTTCCTCTGCATTGTTCTTGTTTGTTTGAGGGAAAGGACAAATTACATTAGAGTTTTTCGCCTATTGATCCTTTTACCCCTTGTTTTTAACTCACACATCTTTTGATTTTTGCACTGCACTCGATCCCATCTTTATCATTTGTTCATGGGTACCTTAGCGATTGATGGTGCGACCCAATTGAGTAAGGGCGATGGATGGGTCTCATTGATCAAGAGACATACCACCCCATTTTTGGATGACCAAATGAGAACACTTGATCTACATACCTATTTGATGGGAATCCAACACATCTCTGTACGGGTCTTACCAACAATCTCAGTAGGTCCTTCGACAGGTTTGTCCTGGCACACATTCTGATATAGAGACTTATGTAGCTCTATTAGCGTCTAACTCACTTATGTAGGAGTTTTGCAGCAGCTCGGAGTACTTGAAGCTCCGTTATAGACCCCCGGTTCTTTCGTTGTTAGGATTACAGTTAGGGGGATACGAACTGGGCAGGTCTTTAAATTTCCCTCAGACCCTTCTTCAATTGTTTGTGTTTTAATGATTATACACTGACCACAAATAAAAGGAAAAACATATGTCTTTAGTATTCAATCTTTTCAAACGTTTTGTTTCTGCAATGAATCACATATGCTGTCCAATATACATAGAATACATGGGATGTGAAATAAACAAAGTGTCTAGGTCGTGACTGGTGACTGAGTGTTGCAGGTGACAAAACATAAATACATGAAGGAAAAAACTTTTTTCAGAATATCCACTGTACGGCACAATAGTCACAGGAGATTTAAATTGTTCCTTTTGTTCAGTGGGACTTTGTGTAAATGGATATATGACATAGAATGTTGACGTTTCGACCCTGGAGGCGATGTGCTGATTTACAGGGTTACCCCATTACACCTAATGGCCTCCACATTTTGAGGCGAGAGACTGGTCCTTCTCACTGTGATGACTGCACCAGCTGCACTGAACACATGTTCAGCAGACACACTGCCGACAGGACAATCCAGATACTTTACTGGCAACCTGCTGAGCTCTGGCTATTGGTGCATCTGCCAAAATTAATACACCAATGGATTTTGATTGACATAGACCTCTTTTGGATCATCCAGATACTCCTGGAACATCCTTTGGATGGTTGTTGGTAATGCCACTTGCTCAACCTCTTTTGCCATCGCCTCTGCACTGGACTTGAACCCTGCAAATTGAAACCAATGCAATGCAGAGGTTGGGTCTGGTCCTTCTTTTGCTGCTTTTGCCAGTGTTCTGGTTGATGGAGTTGTTGGCTGCTGTGGGACAAGATTACCCTCTATGGAAGTTGAAGGCGGTACCCCAGAACTGTGGGGTGGGACTCAAAGTTCCAGCCATTCTTCTACCAAGTCTCCAGCTTGCTCTACAATTCATCTCTTGTATTTTAAAACATCCCCTTCAGAAAAAGGAATGAAAGTAGGCAGAATTATTTGTACCATGGATCAAGTAGTGTGGCACATATGTACTCTTTGGACTTGATTATATCATGTTACAGCCTTATAATGGAAGCCAAGCGCAGGACTAAGGTCTCAACCAAGGCATGTGCTTCTATGTTTTCATTCACACCTACAGGGGCGAACCTTTCAGACACCTTCTCTACCTAGTCTTGTAGGAGATGCAACAATGGGATAGCTTAACCCATCATACTGTCCCCTTGCTAACTTCCCGTGTGAAAACCTCAAAAGGGAGTAGCATCTGTGTCAGGCATTTGACTAGGCCCCATTTGTCAGCATCTATGGTCATAGCTTTCCAAACTGCATCCCCTCCCCTTTGAATGACATAGTCAATAATCTGTTTGTACTGCTCAAACAGAGATTGCAGCATATAAAAGGTGAAGTTCTAACGTGTTTGCCCCTCCTGTATCAGGGCTTTAACTGGTGCTCTAATATTAAGCTGAATAATCTGAAAGTGCTTCCGGGCTTTAAAAGAATTGCTGAAATGAGTGCAGATTCTTCTGCAGGTGGTCAGTATGTTGCTGACTAAGTCCTCCTTTTTGAGGAAGTCTTGCACCAGAAGGTTGATTCAATGGGCCAAACACAGGACCCTGAATTTGCCTCCGTCTGGCATGGCCATGACTATGTTACTGTCATTGTCCATGGCAACAAATCCAATTCTAAGACATCTGGGTCATAGCCATTCATACATCTTGCTGTATGTGATTTCTCCATTGCGAGCATGGTAACTGTTGCATTCCGCCGAACGCGCTTAAAACTTTCTTCAGTGTCAAGACCTGAAGATATTTTTTGCTTTACTCCTTCAAAAGAGATCCAGAATGCAGTGATGGACATGTAATCAGTCACCTGACAACTGGTCCACATGTCTATCATCAGGTGGATGGTGTGAACAACACTTTGCCGCAAAGCTTGCCCAACCAACGGCAGCACATCGTGATGCAGCGCTGGAACAGCCACTCTTGCAAAATAGGTCCTACTTGGTGCCTTCTATATTGGGAAGATGGCTGCCACAAATTCTAAGAATCCCACTCTTACTCTTTATGAAAAAGGGAGGAAGTCAAGCTGTAACATTTTTGCCAGCTTCCCTTTGTACAAACATGCAGTTTCGCTCATAGGGCTCTTCTTGCCTAAACATGCCCATAATATTAGCCTGGGTTTTCTTCTTTTCTTGGAGCACTGACACAGATGTCTTTTGAGAAGTAGATGCTAGTGGTAAACTCAATGTGCGTTGTGGTGATGGGGCAGTCACTGTATGCCACGGTGTCTCCATCATCTTCTTGTGCCATTGTGAAGTTTCTGAGGTGGGTGAATCTGCTGAAACACTGCTGTGGACAGGAGGGCTTTGCGTGAAGATGTCACCCTCTTCCTCCTCATCACCACCACCTTCCCCCCATGATTGGACTTGTAGCTGATGTTCCCCGGCTCTCTCTACCACCACGTTCAGCCATTTTTTGAAGGTGCTCCTCCCACTTCATTGTGTCGTGTTTTTTCATATGGGTCGTCTGGCCTCCAGTACCATAATGTGTACCAGGCTTACCTCGACGAACATTTTTGTGGCAAATGGTGAATTATGCAATGTGCTTCCCTTCTTTGCTAACTGTACAAAAGTCCCAAACTGGGGAGTACTTTTTTCCCGGGACAGTGCCAATGCCTGAAGAAGAACTGGAGGCAGGTGGGCATGTCGTCGATTGCCTCTCTGCTTCTCCCGAGGCAGGGACTGGTGCAGGTCTCAGCTGGGGCTTTGCAAATAAGGGGGCTACCTGTGCCACATCACTCAGAGCTAGTTGAATAGTAATGTCAGATTCCTCTGTGTCACCTTCCACCATGACTACCTCATCATCGTCATCCTACTCTTCATCTCCCTCCATAAGTTTAAGTCTTTCTGGATCTTTTTTCCCTTGTCTCCTGGTCTTTGTCGGGGTCCCATCCTTCTCCCTATCATCATTATCAGAAGTGGTGCTTGTAGACAATGGTGCTGTAGTACCCTTCCTTCCTGGAGAACTGACAGCCAAAGATTCTAAAAGAGAAGGTTTAACTTCTTGCTCTGAAGGAAGCTCAAACTCCTGTTCTGTTCCAACAGTAGACAAATGTACCATTGCTGGCTGCAGCTGCTGTCCACTTTACAGTATTTCCTGAAATGACTGTGTACTACTTTGCGAAAGGGACAAATTCAATTCAACATCACTACTCGTCAGCGTTGACATGATTGCACTGGCTGCCTCACTGACAGACATGGTCCTGCGCTTAGGTTGGGGGGGTTGTGCTGTTGATGCAGGAGTGCTGCTCTCAGCTTGCTCGCCGGAGGCCAGTGCGGCAGGCACAACTTTCCTGAAAAAGGTATCAGTCGGCACTCCAGTGGTGGAAATCTGCTGCTTCTGCTCCCCACTAGCCACTTTCTTGGCAGCACCTTTATTTGGGGCCATACTGAAGCTGTCAGTTGGCAGTGGCACTTAGCTTCACAACAAGCTGAAGAGATGACCGTGTAGAAAAGTCAGTTGCGCATCACATAGTGCATAGGCCTTCTGTCTGGCAGTACTGTGGTGATGTCTCTTCTCTTCTGCACCTAAAGGCAAACAAGCAAGAAAAACATTAGTGAAACGTGGCATTGTTGCAGTTCAAGTAGTAGTACAAACAAACAATATCATTTAGTGTGGTTACTTAAGTTATTATAAATAAATAACAATATAGTGTTCATTTGTAAAATGGAAAAGTGCACCAACATATATTTTCATGTTGTACACTCAGGAAGGATAAGAAAGAGCAACACCAACAAAACATACAGCTGTAACTGTTTGCTTTATGTGCATCACATGGGATGTGCCACTCAGGGAGGTGCAGCTGATAAATGACAATAGAATAATCCTTACACAATGAATGCTGCACCTATAGCAGACATGGGGTTGATTCATTGATGCCAGATGTTATGATAATGATTAAAAAACATTAATCTAAAAAAAAAAAACAATACAAAATATAAACAATAAAAAATAAATAAATATAGTTAACAAAATTAAAAACTAAATTTAAACAAATTAAAATAAAAAACGTAAATAAGTGAAATTATGCTCAAGCATTTCACTTTACTTTATTAAACTGCTATCTCATTGCTTAACCATCCATGCAAGCACATGGCACAAAGGGCACACTGGCTGGACATTGGCACATGGTCATCATCAACAAGACAGAGCAAAAGGCATTGAGAACAAAGAGAAGACATGTGGGCCTATGGCAAAAGCACAGTGGCTACATACACAAAATGGCCACTGACTGACCACATGGTGAACCAGCAAGCAAGGAAGCATGGCCGTAACATAATGATAGAAAAACAACACATGCAAGCCTATGGCAAAAGCACACTATATGCCTACGCAAAATGGCCACCAGCCACATGGTCAAACAGTAAGCAAGGAGGCATGGGGAACAAAGAGAAGACAGGCAGGCCTATGGCAAAAGCACACTGGCTGGCTACACACATTTTCCACCAGCCACATGGTCTGAACAACAACAACCAGCAAGGAGGCATGGTCACTCACAAACAGAGACGATATGCAGGCCTATGGCAAAAACACACTGGCTGGGTACACAAAATAGCCAGCAAGGATGCATGGCCACAAACAGAGCAGACATGCAATACTATGGGGAAAGCACACTGGCTGGCTACACAAATGGCCTCCAGCCACATGGTCAGACAACAACAACCAGCAAACCTGGCCACAAACAACGAAAATATGCAGGTCTATGGGGAAAGCACATGGGCTTGTACACAAAATGGTCGCCAGTCACATGGTCATAACAACCAGCAAAAAGGCATGGCCACAAACAAAGAAGTAATGCAGGCCGATGGGGGAAGCATCCTAGCTGGCTACACAAATGGCAGCCAGCCACATGGTCAGACAACAACAAGCAGGAGGCCTAGAAAACAAAGAACACATACAGGCCTAGGGTGGACACTGACTATACAAAATGGCCCCTGTCCACATGGCACAATGGACAACAAGGGCAAATGGTGGCATATGCCAGACAAAATAGGCATGGTAACACAGAGAACACAGCATTAATTCAGAAATTAAAGGGTTTGAGGTATACAGTCCTCTAAAAACTGTGCTATTGATAAACCCTTTGATAATATGTTTTCTGCAGTTGTCTTAAAACTAAACATTGTTGTTTGGCTAACCTTGACCATGCAGATGTGTTGAATGGCTTCAAGAGCAACATTGCGATGGAATTCTTGCTATTTGAGCACTGTGAAGCTTGAACGTGCTCCAGTCTGACATTTGGTGACATTTTCACTCTATGTACAGAAAGAATAGCACCCAATATTGCCACTTTATATCGTCTAGCAAAGACACTGATGAGACAGAACACGTCTATATTATGGGTAAGCTTGGTCATGAGACTGATATCATTGATAAGCAGTTGATATTTGGGAAAATAATCAGTAAGTACACAGCTGAGGAGGTCAAACTGTTTACTTCTGGATGTGAAGTTGGCTCTCTATTTAAATCTTTATTGTAGCCGTGTATCTCATAATATGTCCTTGTAGAAGAACCATTACAAAGGTTTGATGTCCAGTTCGTCATTATTGTAATTGAGAATACTTTCCATGCTGGCTGTGTAGACATACATTTTATGTTGCCTGATGAGATGTAACCAAAGGTATGCCCAGTTAGTGAAACATGGTTCCCATAGGGAAAGCAATCATCACAAAGTTAGCATTGTCTTCTATGTTGGCACTGTTCGCATTTGTGGTTTACAAGACCAGATGTTGTTGATATCCAGACACATGTCTGTGGACCGTGACACCAAAAAACTCTGACGCATATGTACAAACCCTATTACCATGGGAAGACATTTGTTTCGATGTTCCTTCATTACAAGGCCCCCTTTCCTGCTGTGCTTAGCATGAAAGGTGAGGGCAATGAGTGTTGTGGTGGGCGTTCCACCGCAACACTCTGATGCTGCCTCCTATTTACAAGGGAGGCGTAAATAGTAGGCAGCAGCAGAATTAGGAACAGGGAAAACCTGGTCCTAACCTGGGGCAACAAGGAGAAATGTTTAATTTCTCCTTGTTTTTGCTGTTCACATGTGTGCTGCATTGTGCAGCACACATGAAAACAGCAAAAGGCCACTGATTGTTTATGTACAGGAAGGTTTACCCTTCCTGCACATAAACAATAATTTTTTGAAAATGCCATTTTGCAACTTCTGCGTGTGCTGCATTAAGCAACACACATAGAAGTTACAAAAGGGCATTTCAAGATTGTTTATGTACAGGAAGGCAGACCTTCCTGCACATAAACAATCTTCCCCTGCACGCAGTCACCCTTGCACTATGGTGCAAGGGTGCCTGTCTTGGCAGTAGGCTGCTAGGTGTATCACCAGCGCAGAGAGAAACGCACGGCTGGACCGTATGCTTGTAAATATGGTGCAGCATTGCATTTCTGAAGTAGCATAGAAAGGTGTTGAGCCAAGAAGGCAAACGCCTCTCTCCACCACTTCCCTAGTACATATGCCCCTCTGTTTAGGCCTGCATGGTTGTCCGGACACCTCGGGTCATCGCTGCAATGAACATGCAGAGTATTTTTTCACGAAAGTACAAAACATCCTCAAATGCCTATCCCATAAAGATAGTGACACTATAATTGAGCATGCTAATTTGGGTACGCATAAAACTGAACATTCTTCGGAGGCCTTAACACTGTTGACCCAAGAATCACGTCTAACCATCCTGTCATCGGTCAAAAGTGGGTCGCCATTAGACCCTGCACCACCTAACATCCTGAAACTGGTAGCATCAACAGTTGCCCCCACTGTCACTGGCCTGATCAATGCCTCACTTTCCACAGGTACAGTCCTCCCCGAGTTGAAAAGGGCAATGGTGAAAGCACTGCAAAAAAAAAAAACAATCTGGACCCTGCTGACTTGAGCAACTATCGCCCCATTTCGCTCCTATCTGGAATCAGTAAGATTGTGGAGAAATATGTTAACCAGATGCTCTCCACGTTCCTCGAGTCTCATGATCTGCTCCATCCCTCTCCAATGGGCTTTCGCCCACGCCAAGGTACTGAAACCGCCTTGTTAGCTGTAGTGAAAGAATCTAGAAAGGTTCTTGATACAGGAGGGTCATCAGCCATAAACCTCCTTGACTTGAGAGCGACCTTCGATACGCTGAACTATCAAATTTTTGTGCACCATCTGAGGAGCGCAGGAGTGACCGGCACAGCTTTACTATGGCTGCAATCATTACTTAAAGAAAAATTCTTCCATGTATTTGAAGGTTACACCATCTCAAAACCTATCTCCTTACAGTGTGGAGTTCCTCAGGATTCATCGTTGAGCTCCACTCTTTTTAATGTCTATATGGCCCTGTTGGCGGATATTGTATCCCCCTTCGGAATCCATATAGCAACATACGCTGATGATACACAGCTGGTTGCAGAAATGAACCATGCCAACCAGATGTCCAATGGCCTTCACTCCTGTCTCAAAGAAGTTGCCAAGTGGATGAGTCTGTCACATTTAAAACTTAAAGGTGAAAAAACCGAGCCCATGATTCTCGCAAACCCTTTAAGCTTTAAAGCAAGCACTATGTGGCCACCGTGTATGGGCCCGGTGACAGCCCCAAAAACTGAGATAAAAAGTCTGGGCTTCTGGCTAGATCAGGGACTCACCTTTAAAGCTCATGCCAGGAAGACTGCTGCTACATGCGACGACTTGCTTAGAATGACCCGCAAAATGCTTCCAGTTCTACCCTTTCAAGCAAATAAACTGTTGATTCAGGCACTAAGTGGCACATTATGATGTTGGGTGGATTGTCCCTGCCAGGCTGGCGGTAGCCACCGCCCGCCTGGCGGGGGCAATCCGCCCGACATCCTCTCCAGAATTCCCCCCGCCATATTAGAATGGTGGGGTGGACCGCGGCGGACGGAAAGACCGTCCGCGCTTTTCCGCCCCGGTCGCCTTGCGGCCGAGGCGGAAAAGGTTTAATATGGTGGCGGTGTCTATTAGACACCGCCAGCCATATTATCATGGGCTTTCAGACATGCCTTTCCGTGGCGGCCACGGAAAGGCATGCGGTCTTCACCAGAGTGAAGGAGGGTTGGGGGTTGCACACGGGGGGTACCTGTGGTACCCCCATTCATTTGCATAAACAAAGTGGCAGCCACCGCGCGGTGCCTGCCGCTTTGTTTATGCAAATGCTGTAATGCATTTTTAGCATTGTGGCGGGCGGTGCTGATAGCACCGCCCGCCACAATGCTAAAAATGGAGGATGTGCCCGCCACTGTGGCGGGCACATCCTAATACCCCCCACGGGACCCCCGCCCATATGGCGGGTGATCCCGATTTCCGATAGGATGGCGGGCGGACTAAGTCCGCCCGTCATCCTAATGACCCCCTAAGTCTTTTGAGGATAGACTATGGCAAAGCCCAATATTTGGGTGCCCCAAACCCAGTGGTTGCAAAACTGCAGACTGTACAAAATTGTACTGCAGGATTGCTCATGGGGATCCCCAATCGTTGTTCAGGCAGGCCCACGTTATGCTCTCTCCATTGGCTTCCAGTGCAGGAGAGAATTACATTTAAGGCCCTATGTGTTGTCCTTAAGTCTCTGGAAGGGAGCGGACCACCTATCAATACAGCTATGTTTCGCCTCTATAGGGCGAACAGAAAACTCTGCTCAGATGAGCTCCACCTAGTAGTGGTTCCCAGGAACAAGAAAGCCAGAAGTGGTGGCCCGCTTTCTTTGTATAATGCCACCAGGCTCTGGAATACCCTACTGATGTATCTTTGCAGGGAACCCAACAATCTTACCTTCCGAAAACAGATAAAGACCTGGCTCTTCCCTTAGAGTCTCTGTACACTCTAGTTTCTGCTTCAGCGCTGGGATGCTCCCGGGTAGCCATGCGCTATATAAATGCCATTTCATTTCATTCATTTGATTTCATGGTTAAAGCAGGTAAAGGCAAAACTTCTGATAAAAAGCTACTTTCAATGCTGGTCTGCATGGCTTTGAGAAATAGCAAGGCTACATCCGATTTGGTGCATTATTAGAATGCAAAATGCATGAAGGGAATGGTTACTCTTGTTAAGTTAAAAAAAATATTTATTCAAGCTGTGGTTTTCTTGTTTTTTGATGTTCTCTCTTGACTTGCAAATCTTCTTTTGTGAGTGAGTTTTTAAGCATGCATTCTTTTTTTATAGGGCACGGGCTTCTCCCCCACCTTGATGCTTTTCACTTTCTTTTGGTAACTGTATTTTTCCTGTACCCAAGCACCACTCCTTCTTGTGGGATGCTTGCTCATCCGTTCAGTGACTGATGATTTTACAGACCCCACCATGCCCTGAATGTAGGGGTTTCAGAATTTCAAATCATCTTCCCAAGAAAGGCACATCTCTTCTAAACAACTACACTCCTGCACCGTACATAAAGCACACAGTCATGTCTTGACTGCCATTTTCACTTGTCAAATGATCCAGCAGCCTTAACAGTTTATATTCTTTGGGCGGGTCTCACAAAAAACATATATGACGGACACTTCTTAATGTGTAAAAGGCACTCATGCGACTCCTGCAGTGGATCATTGATTTTATGACCATAAAAGAGAGTATAACATTTACGCTGAAAACATGCATTCGCAATACCTGCTGCAAATCTTTTAACAAACCATATGTCCTTTAAGGGTACACCCAGGGCTTTCATTTCATGTTTAGTGATAGTTTTAATATTACCACATTTCTTAAGTGAATCTTGTTTTTTGACTGCACAGCTATCAGTCTGTTTTGAATAGTTTAAGCAGTGAAAATTAAAAGCATTAACCAGCAGTGGCATAAAGTCCAGCCCAGTGACTCCTAACTGTTGCTTAAAATTAAATCTTTTAGTTCTAATTAAAAAATGCACATATATTCATTATAAATGACTATGGGCACTGTTTCCAGCCACGTGCGCGGGCGCGCACCTCTTTCACTCCGAGCGCAGTGGCTTTGAAATGCGCACACACAGCACACCCATCCCCCGAGAGGCAAGTATTCACGTTGATCCCCGCGCCATGTAGAAGCATGACAGGCGCCGCGATCAACAGGAATACTTTAACAAAAGCAGACAATCCGCCCCAGCTGTGCTGTATTAAGAAAGGGCATGCTTGCTATTAACAAAAGGCATGCAGCAGGCCTAAAAGCACGACCTGCGCTTTCAGAATCACTAATATATATTAGTAACTAATATATATTAATGATTATGAAACGAGTGCTTTCACCATCACTATTAGATATTAGTGATTGTGAAAGCAAACGCTGTGCTTTTGGGCTTGCTGCATGCCTTTTGGTAATCTAGCGCAGCACATTGCGTGCCTTTTTGAAAGTGTTCTTGTTAATTGCAGCACGTGTATTAGCATGTTGGGAGCTGCAATTAACAGAAAACTTCCAAAAAGTCACGCAGTCTGCTGCACTCTATTACTAAACGGTCTGCAGCAAGCCTAAAAGGACGACTTGTGCTTTCACAATCACTAACATATGTTAGTGAGTGCAAAAGCACACGTGGTGCCTCAGGACTTGCTGTGTGCTTCCTACCAGTCCCAAATATCTGCATTTCTACTCTGATATGTGTTACATTTTTGTATTTTGATTATTGCAGTTTTATATTTCTCCACCTTAAGTGATTTGCTCAGGGTCACAGGATGATGAACAACGCTGAGACTTGAACCAAGTTCCCCAGGTCCAAAGTAGGCAGCTCTTAGCCCTTACGCTGCATCCTCTTCACGATCACTGCTCTGATCCAAAGAACACCCCAAGCACAAACCCATAATCCTTCTGCCCCCGTTTCCCCTAGCCCGAACAGAAGGGTTGAAGCAGTGTTTCAAACAGAGGGCGGGTTATTCCATATGCCGAGTATTCATTGGCCTTAAGTGTGGCGTTTACAATGTTTGCTGTGATTATGTGACGCTATTGTACAGATGAGTCATGGATATTCGAGTTAAGTACGTCATATTTTATTCAGAAATACCCTGAGACTCACCAGAGGCATCGGCTCCGTGGGCAGCCTTCATCCAGCTGTCTACCGCCGCGTATGACACCCCAATACCAAGGGTATCCCTCCGGGCATACAAAATACATGACATTCAAACATTAACTAACAACACAACACTAAATGTTGACCCTTTGAGTGACATTTTATTTCGAGTGACGCAAACCTGCCAATGTAAGTGAATGCATTTCACGAATGACCCCTTTATGTGCACTGTTGGCCCCTCTATTAAAAAGGTACTACTGTAGCAGGAGAGACGTTTCCTACATTAGCACATAATTCAGTTTATGCACCATAAAAGTCCAATCTTTATTGATATATAGTCAGTCAGTCAGTCAGTCAAAATACTTTATTTCGATAATTCAATATCATAAAAAGACGGTGATGCATACTATACAATCAAATACACTTTAAAAACAATTATAATTCATATGTTTAAAAATATACCACAAATTTCATAAGAGTTCAAAAGAAAAACCATTTTACAGTAAAATTTAGCTGCCATATTACATTACAATTAAAAGGACAACATATGCAATACAATATATAGTCCTCCTGTTGATTATGTCAAAAGTACTGTGTGCAGACGAACATCGTAAATAATTATGACCACTTTTATCCAGTACAGGGCTAATTTAGCATTCTGGGACTAGTAGTATTGTAAAACCTGGATCACAAATCCCCGAATGCATGGGATACATCTATCAGCACTACTCGTGACACAAGTAGCTGGGAATTGTGGAAGGTATGCTCATGCCTCCACTTTCCTAGGTGTGAACTGGCCCTCCTCCAGGTCTGTACCAATGTTATGTTTCCATAACAAGGGGGTTCTCAGCCCCTCTCCCTGGCTTGCATTTTATTCTTCCAGTCTGAGACTTGCCCAGATTGTTCTCAGGGGCAGAACTGGCAGCTTCTTTTCCATGATCAGCCTCTACCCTAGACTGACTGAGTGTTTTTAGGTGTCGGACTCTTTGCGCTTTGTCCACCACTCAAATTAATTTCATATTTCCCTATACTAATTCCCCACTAATCCTGTTTGTGTTCTGGAGTAGTGTGCTACTCACAATCAAGCAAGAATCCCCATGTCAGAACCTTGTAGCTGCACCCCCACGTGCGGTCTGGTTCTTGATGAACATAGCCTTGGCTGCAGCGCACAGAGACCTTACACTATCGCACACATAGGAAAAGAATTAGAAGGAATATTGACTATGGGTAAAAATACTTACTCACCATGGCACATTCAGTGTGTTTGGAGGTGGCTCTGACAGCTTGCCAGTTGTTCAGATTATTCAACTTATTTGTAATATTAGAGTTTGTGCTCAGCGCTTGCACAGGATAACTGCATCAAAAGTTGGATCATCCAGAAACCTTATATTTTAATACATCAATGAGCTAGGAGCAGTTATACATTCTTTGGTATGTATCATCTCGGCGTAATTGTTTTAAGATTGCATTTTATTATTGGAGGCTTTGCTACTCTTGGAGGCATTAATAGGAGATATCAAATGTGATAAATCATTGATGCTAAGATTTGATGCCCCTTGGCAGAGCTCTTCCCCAAAACTGTGGAAGTTGTGACCCACATCTTTAGAAATGTTCTGCTGCAAAGTCTGCTACATCATTATAGTTGGCACGTTGCAGTAATATTTATTGATAGTGTTCAAGCCATCTTTGTGGTAATGTAGTTATATCCCTTAATAAAGTGGTGACATTTATTTTGGGTAGGACCTCTGTGGTTCGACACTGACTGTTTAGGGAGCTTCTTACATGCATTCTCTACACTAAAAGGTCGGGTATACTCCTCTATATCACAGACAGGTAAATTGTTCCTCAGGTGGTTGGGCTTCATGGGTGACACCTCAACCCTGGTCACTTGATCTTTTGGGTTAGGGTTCCTCAGGTGAAGTCTTAACAGGGTTACATGATTTTCCGCGGTCTGGCTTTATAGATGACATCACAACCCTGGTTAACATTTTCTTTTAGGGACAAAATTCAGCTGTGTCACATGACCGTGCTGGGTCAGCTGACAACATGATGACACAACCCCCGGTCAAAAGACCCCTGAACAGTTTCATGATCAGCAAAGGCCATGTGATCCAGAATTATTGTTATCTTTGTGAAAGACTTCTCGGGCAGTATAATGTCTGTTTTTAGTTTAAGAAAGGTATCCCTATATTTTACCTCTGTGATTGGTGGGGCATCCACCAAACCTACTGGTGCCACATCATCCCTTGACCTCCTAGAGTTAATAACAAGAAGCCGTTAAAGGACAACATCGTTATGGTGTACTTGAAGGCAAATCTTTATGGGTCAAACAATTTTAATGTTGATCACATCATTACTTTTTTATTTGAGCTTTTTACATTCTCACCATTCAAGCAAACATTTGCTTGAATACAACTTCATAATGCTTGTTTTTAATGTATGCCAATAAAATTTTGCTTTTAATGTCCACCCATCAACTCATTCTTCAACAGCTGCTCTATATAATGATTATTAATATTAAATTCACAGAGTATTTTTTGTAGATCTACAAATAGTATATTCTCCAAGCAATATCAATAATTAATGTCCAAAGCACTTTAAGTCTGTGGTAGTAAACGGTATAAAAACAGGCCAAACAGCTGCATTGAGAGAGACTCCAGTGGAGGCGTTAGCTACTTGTGCAGAAGAGGTTCATGAACTGATTGGGATCTTGGGTGGGTTCCATCCGAGGATCTACTCCTCGTCCTGCCTGTTTAGACCCTCTGAGCTGAGTTTTGCGTGCGCTGGAGAAGAGTCAGGGTCAGGCACAGGAGTGGAGGGCATAGAAGGAGTGTCATCGGAAGGTTACTCGATGAGGAAGCTACTAGGAGAACCTAAAATAATTACAGAAGGATTGTGTAGAGGAAACCGAGGTACTCCGGGGATCTCCAGTGAAAGTTTAGACTCTCTACTGTCAGGGCCCTCTCTGATGTTGGACATCATTTTGCTGATCCAGAAAACACTACATGGACTACTTGAAGCATCACTAGCCACATATGAGACTGTGAGAGTGGAGGCTGGAGTTTTAAAGGACATTTAATTGCATTTAAAAGAAATAAATGCTTGTATGCCCTCATTAGTAAGACCAAGAATTGCCCAACCAGCATCTAATGTGCAGCTGTTAGCTCAAGAGAAATGTGTCCAAAAGGTCCATGTTGGTGAGGAGGAGGAGGAGGAGCAGTGGGTGGGCAAGATGCTAGCGGTTAGATAAATCAAAATGGAGGAAATGGAGGCGGAGTTTAAAAGTAAGACCTCCGCTAAAAAAGCACAGAGAGAACCAAAATTGCATGCCAGCTACACCATCTGTGCCCAACATGTCAAAGCGTCATCAGGCTTAAGAGGGCAGGAGAGAAAGTATTGTTAAAGGGTATTAAAGACGGGGGCCAAGTTAGTCCAGTCAACTTTCGGGATGGCATTAGGCCAAAGAAAAGTGTATAGCCAAATAGAAGCCCTAAGGAAAGCAGACCCTGTGTCAAGAGAAAAGAGAGCCCTGAGGTACGAAGGGTTCTAAGAACTGAAAAATTCAGACCAGGTATATATTATGCAAAGACCATCACAAACAAGATATGTGTATCTGGAAGTGACCCACGTGGGGAATAAAACAAATGAGTAGAAGCCCCTGAACAGGTCAAGCATCCTGACACTATTCTCACACTGCAAGGCACTGGAGGAGATAGCGTCAAATGATATAAAATATATATCTTTCATTCAGTCTAAAGCAGAGAGAGAGGTAACAAAAGTTAGCTTTACTTCACCAGTGTTTGTTGACCAGGTCATAGAAGCTAGTGGCACGTTAAACAATGTAGGACTAAGATTAGTACAGGAAGCAGAGGTAGAAACCTACCGCTCAAAACTACCAATGTTGTCAAACCATGCAGGCTTAAGCCAAGCACAGTAAGATTTGATGACTCGGAGAGAAATAAACCCTCTTCAGCGGGTGGAGATAAATAGCGAAATCCTAAAAGTTACTATCTAATCCCAGGAAAGAAAGTGTTCCTTAGATCTGATCCCAGTACGCAGTAGGTTTGTGCATCTAAGCATTGATGGGGAGTCAACTATCTCATGGGAGGAAGAGATAGATTAGGGAATCAACACACCTGCCGGCTTGGGGATTGTCTCCTGGAGTGTACATGGATTAAAGAATTTATTAAGAGCAACAGATCTTGAAGAGATGTGGGAGGGGAATAAGATAATTTGCTTCCAGGAGACATGGCTGGAGGGTGAGGATTTTCATCAAAACGTTTTCATGCGCTTTAGAAAAGATGGAACTAAATCGGGTATGGGAAGGGTGAAAGGAGGCCTAATGACTCTGATATCTCCTAAATCTAGTAAGGGGAAATAAGAAATGAAACTAGTAGTGATTGGGTCTAAGCTTGCCTACTGGATCTCTATGCGGGTGGCCTGCAACAAATTAAGCTGATAGTTGTGAATGTTTACTTAAATCAGAAGGACTCTAAGAAAGAGGAATGGGAAATGTTCCAGAGAGATCTGCTAAATCTAATAGAGCTCCAGCTGGAATATCCGATTTTGTTATTAGGGGATTTTAATTTGCATTTAGATCCAAGGAAGGCTGACTCTGCAATCTCAGATATGCTTGAGTGTTACAGTATTCCTAATGCAAATTTTCCAAAATGTGTTCAGTCGAAGTTTGATAGGACTATGGTGAACCTTTTGGCAGAATTAGGGTTTGTATGCCTAAACGGCCGTTTCAAAGAGGTCTACCCAGCAGACCAAATGTTTTTATATGGGAAACAACAGTTCCTCATTGACTACATGTTTATACAGGCATGGTATTTTATTCTCTGAAGGGGATTTATGGTGCTAAGACTAAAGGGAAGCGATCATTGGGCGCTAAAATTAGATATAGCGATAGCTCCATAAGTGAGAGCTCAAGCTATTCCAAAGGCACTAGATTCCCCCCAAACTTTTAACTACAAGAATTAATGGGAGATATATTGAGCAGTTAATGCAGTATCAATCAATCAATTATATGATCTAGGATAGGGCCATAAGGGAGCCTAATGGTGCACGGTATGCAACTATCATTGCAGAGGTAGTAAATAGATTGACACCAGTAGTAAGGGTATGTAATTAGAGGGGAAAATGGGATCAGCTGTGCCAAACTTCAAGCCAACAATGGTTCAATAAAGAGTGTGCTGCAGCCAGGAAGGAGTTAAGGAAAATGGGCAGGGTAAGGCGATCAAATGAGCAAGCAAAGCTAGTTGAAACTTACCGCTGTACGAAAAAGGAATATGAAGCTCTATTGAGGAGGAAGAAGCTGGCTTTATTTGAGTTGAATTGGGATGTGATGATTAGGACACTTCAGGAAAAGGATATGAGAAAATTCTGGAAATTGGTTCAGAAGGGATGTGGTATGGCTGTCCCTCCAGCAAGATGTATGGTGCCAGAAGCAGATTGGGTACCCGTCTTAACCAATATTTATCAGCTAAGTGGGACAGTGCTGAAGAAGAAATGGCCAACTGTGGGTGCGTAGGCCTTGAAGTAATTCTCTATTCAACCCATAGTTACGTTGATAACTTCCTTAAAATTAATAAAGGCAAGGGGATCAGATAACCTGCCAGCAATTATAATTAAGTCAAATCAATTGTGGTGGGCTGGATTCTTCTCCAAAGTTGTATCCACATAACTCAGACCGGGATAATTCCTCCTAGTTGGAAGGGGACAATAATTAAACCTGTACATAAAAAACGTGCTAAGGAAGGCCCAGGGAATTACCTGTTAATAAGTCTGATGGATGTAGGCACAAAGCTGTACTCCAAAGTAATATTAAGGGCTTTAAAGAACTGGATAGAAGGAAAAAGAATTATCCCAATGGAGCAGGGAGGCTTTAAAGCCAGGCCCTCCACAATAGATTACTGCTTCAGTCTATGGGCTTTGGGCAGAAGGCAAAAGAAACAACCGGGAATTTATTCTGTTGCATTGTTGATTTTAGCTCAGCATTCAATTGTTCGATCGTAGAATACTTTGGATGAAATTATTACGACTGGGAATTCCCTGTTCTTTATTAGCAATTCTGCAGGAATTGCATACTTGGAACTGGGCCCAAGTAGAACTTGACTCTGAGAAAATTCCCTTGGGAAATGGATTAAGACAGGGCTGTTTCCTGGCTCCCACATTGTTCTCCCTTTTAGCTATCTACCGGGAGAGTAGGCAGTGACACATTCGTTCTCCCCGAAAATGGGACGAAGATGTGTCGTGCCTACTCTATGTAGATGATTGGGCAATTCAGGACGTGACACAAGTAGGCCTGCAGAGGAAGTTAACAAAGTTTAATCATTATTGCAAGGCTAATAATTGATGATAAACATGGGAAAAACAAAGATAATCATGTGTAAACCGTATAAATGGCAGTTAGGCAATAATAGAGTAGAGGTTGTGTCCTCCTACAGGTATCTGGGCATGACATTAACCAGTCAGCCGAGTTGGACCCTACATAAAGAAACAGTGGAGTTGAGGGCAATAGCTATGACAGGGGGACGTGTCCACTTTAAAAAGACTTATAGCGCCCCTTCTGGTCTCCCCTCTTAACCGCTTATAACTCAACGGTCCCCACACAATACCTCTATAGGGCCGAGCTGTTAGCCATTAGTACGGATGGAAGTTGGGAGAGGTGTGAAAGCAAATGTCTGAAAAAACTGTTGGCCCTTCCCAAAGGTACAATGTCCCAGGCAATAAGAATAGAAGCAAAATTGCAAACCTGGAACTTCCTCGCTTACAAGTCAACTCTGCGTTTTTGGGATAAATTATTGGTCCCAAATACTCAGAAGATATCAGCCTGTTTTGCCACTGAAATAGAAAGAAGTGAATTACAGTGGGCAAGGAAGGTAAAGAAAAGATTGTAAGACATTGCTGGAACCTTAAAACTAGAATTAAGAATAGCTGAAGCCTCAATCTCTAAAGCAGAATTAAAAACATCCTGTAACAAAGAATCTAGATTGGTGAACTTGAAATATGTAAGGAACAAACCCTCCGTAAAATACATGGTAGATTCATGGGAAAACATGAATGTATTTCCGTATTTATCTGCCTTAACAGATGCCCGGTTACAATTACTACTACTAAAGTTCCGGGCAGGATTAAATGTGTGTTATGTAAGACCTGAGAAATTTGAAGCCCTTTTAGATCAAGAGAATAACTGCACATGTGGACTGCCGTTTCATAATTTCAATGTTCATGTTTTAATTGATTGTCACCATTTTTATAGCCGACATTGCTTGATTATGAAACCTCTTTCTAAAATATATAATATTAATTGTCAAAATGATGCACTGGAACTCCTCTTAACAATGGAATTCTTTGATGTGGCTTGCGCATTGGCAACATTTCTTTAAAATTGTTTGGATTAGTGTCTTATAGTATAAATAGTAAGGATTCAGGGGGTTTAGCTGTAGTATGATGAATTGGTATTAATATGGTGTAATTATATAATTTGTTTATTGTTTTTATGGACTGTATGTTTTATAGATGGTGTCTAAACATTAATAAAGAATGAACTGAACTGAATGTCCAATGCAGTTCAGATCCTATCTTCACTCCTTCATCAGAGTTTGATATGACCTATACTGAATAACCATAGACTCAATTTTCATCACACTTTCTTTAATTGATAAATACTTATTTGCAACAAGAGAGCAAAACTTTCTTAACCATTCAAGCGCTGCCCATACTTAATTTTCAAAACCACAATCATGTGTTCTTTTTTTAAATTGTGAACCCATTATGTCGAAAAATGAAAAGAGGGATGAAAATTTTAAACTACAGATCATGTCATAAATGCACACTATGCATATTATTCGTGGGCACTGTTGGATTGGTCCACAGGGCAATCCAGCAGCAATGGGCTGGTATGATTGCCCAGTATGTGTTTTTTTTTTTTTTAGAAGTTCATGGGCTGGTTTTATGGCCAGGTGGACTAGTTTCTATTGTTCATTTTCCTGCTATTACCACAAACTTTGCCTGCAGCAAACAAAAAATGTATGCAGTCTCCCATGCCTTGCAAAATATCCATACAGCGTGACTTTACAGGTTCAAAACTGGCCTGATTTGCACATGTGGGCCAGTTTATAGCTGTATGCTTGCTAATGGAAGCCACTTTATTTTGGTGCCCAGACTTCTTTTTTATCTTTGTCTGACCCTGTTCATTGGAATTACAACTCTTTCTTACAATGGCTATGAGTTTTCTGTTACTGCAGAATGTGTTCATTTACAAAGTCATCTAGCATCTCTGGTTCTCTGAATTTGGCATCCAATTTAACCAGCTTACATTTATGGTGGGTCATACTGGGACAGAAAATAGACCAGTGTACCAAAATAAAAATGCCCCCAGTTAGCAAATCATAGCTAAAAAAGTGGCTCACATGTGCAAATAGGGGCAGTTTTGAACTGATAAAGACAAGCTGTATGGCATGGTAGACTGCATGCATGTATGCTTGCTGTGGACAATGTTTGTGCTAATATCAGGAAAATCATCAGTGAAAATAGGACCACCAGACCATTAAACAGGCCCACAAATAGCCTAGAAACTGGCTGTAAACTTACCTGTCAGACCAGCCCTTCTGGGACTGCCAGACTGCATCATACATACGTTCGACCCTGCGTTTATGTTGCTGCCCCAGTGCCCTGTAGTGAATACTTAAATATGCAAGGAAATATTCTAGATGGGGCAGTAAAATTGAACTCAATGATGAGTTATCAATTTGTTTTGGAAGTGTGATATTCACATCTTGGTTATGAGAATCCATGGGAGCCCTGACACCTTCTGGGGCTGTTCTCCTTGTTGAATCCCTAGTTTGTCAGGTAAACCATCCAGCAGAAATGAGTCTCAGTCTAGAGTGCCTCTTCTTTGAGGGCAAAATCATCTTGGCCTCAGGCTTTGCTGACTTCCTGCTCCCTCTTGTTCCAGTGTCTCCAAGCTACAGCTGTAGAATTAACATATCCAAAACTCAGCAGCCACCAAATGCAGCCTTAACATGAACCTTAGCATTTGTCTATCACTAAATTCCCACTCGCTCTAATTTCAATAGATAACTTTTACAGGCAATTTACAGGCATTGCAGAACTGAATCCTACGTTTTTATGCGTGGACTTTTTATGCAATTTGACACCATTGTTTTTTTTATATTGGTTGGATAGTGGCAAAACACTGCCAATTCATTTGCAGGAAATCCAAGGGCTTCCTTCTCACTTGATACCAGCCTTCCTTCCTCCTTGATGTGGTATGCATGTATTATGTAAATGTTATTTGTATAATGTGTTTAGCAAATCTGCCATTAGTTCATGGTCACCCCAGATTTTTCCCTTTTTCCGGATCATATTTTTCCTGGACGTAGAACTCTGTGCACTCTTACTCCTACTAAACTGGAGTAAATTTCTTGTGCTCCCATTCAAACATTATTACATTGGCTTAAACTTGGAGTCATAAAAGTCAATCAACCGCTATGTGTAATCTGATTTGCAACATGCATGTGAGGCCCTCCATTGTGTCTTGTATTGGGTGCATCAGTTGATACTTGGTTCCTACTAGGGACGTTAGGGTGAACAGGGGTATATCTATTTACTGTTCACAAGAGATAATGTATGCCAATTGGATTATGGAATATAGGCATTGTTGATCGAATTAACTCAGATTTACTGTTAGCAATTTGTGAGGTCCAGAGTGATCTGATCTCGACATAATGTGCCCATCATCATTTTAAAATCACTACAATGTAATTAGAAAATTTTTTCACTAGGCGCCAATGTACAATAATAATTGTGTCCACGCTTCTTTTTGGGTGTATAAATTTACTACTGACAAATGTGAATATGCGATTATGGAATGTAAATGATTTTTTGAAAACATGTATGAACTGACGTTTTAGTCCACGTTACGAATTAATTTGATCATTCCCAACCCAAGATGGCGGACCCTAATGTTCGACTTGATACTGCTATCGTGATGCTTTTAATACAGTTTAATATCCTAAATGGTCTTGAAATTGAAGTATCAAGCTTCGATCCCCTTTTTATGATATGCATGAATTAGTGTCCTTGCTATAACTTTTTCGGGAGCGTGCACATTATATAGTCCACTTTCTACGTCCATGCCCACTCTGTGTAACATGGCATTGGAACAGGGGCCGGCTCCGTATGCTGAATTGTTTTGAGCAAGGAAGACTGATTGCGGTAAAACTTTGTGACCGCGTCTGGCCCATAGGTCGTATTTTAAGACCAATTCCTTTATACAATTCCATAGATTTAGTTTTATTGACTTCGCGATTGTTACTTTCAACAGCGGATTCATTTCCATATTTGCCGAGGAACCAAGGGTCCAAGTACAAATGATTTCTGAAAACGAGTTATATGAAACTCGGGTAAGATTTGAAATAAGCCTTTATTTTACTTGCTGAGAATATATTCTCAATGTCTAACATCATTATTCTAGACGGTGAATTCATTCACCAAAGTCCAGGGCTAACCTGATTCAGTCTTTAAATAATGAATTGAGTATGAATCAATTGGGAAATATTGAACTATGTTTTGGCCACGTAACAATTAGAATATCGGAGTTTGACTGGTCCCTTCATTCGTTTATAGGTTTTCCTGTAAATAGAATGGATTATTGAATAAGCAGAGACACAAGCCTGCGACATCGAAAGAACCAATTACAATATTTACGTGCCGCGGATAAGGTAATGATATGTATATAAACATTTGGTTGAAAGTACTCTTGGAATAATCACAAGAGTAGTGAGTCAATTGACCACGTCATTATGTTTTTAGGAATTAACACTAACCTTGGGACCAAGGGTGAAGATATCCCACTTGATCCACTCCAACTATAGGGTAAGCAATTTCTTTGCCCTATGGGTTTGCGAGACTAATCCTAAGTCGCAATTTTTAATGCAACAGCCTGATTTATATTTCGACTTCATTTCAGGGCCAACACTACCTCTTGGGTTGCCCGATGCAATAGTCCTGATGAAGACTCGCATGGCTACGGTTTAACTCACCTTTAAGCCCTAAGACGAGTCGAAACGTCGACATCATCCCCTCTTATTTCAATACCTGGGGCCTTATTTATGAAGGCCTTGCGCCGCCGGTGCGTCACTTTTAACATGGGAAAAAGTGATGCACCGGCGGCGCAATGCCTTTATAAATAAGGCCCCTGGATTTTAAAACACATTTTCTGGTGCAATAAGTTTTTGGAAGCTATGTCTCCATTCAATGAAAAATGTGTACAAATTTATATTATAGGCCAGGTTAATTGTTAGACGTTGAACTGTATGACCGATCTATTGTATATAAGATTGTGAATATCTCTATGTTTTTCTCTATTTCTTTTTATTGAGCACTTGATAATTCTTTATTCCTTGCACGCCTTCTTTGGGCAACCTATAAACTTTTGATATAAGGATAGTGGTATAAGTAATGAATTAAAATTGCCCCATAACTTGTAAATTGCTGCTGTTGCTTTCTTTAGTCTTTTGTTGTTTTGCATAAATTGTATACATTGAATGTTTAGGGTTGATCTGAGAGACGTATCCCTTAACTATGTGATAATATTGAGCATACATTGATTAATTCATTGGTAGCAAAGTAATGGTCAAAGATCATTGTATTTCAATTGGTTACTCAACATGAGCAGCAGCGACCTGCCTCGACTGCCCGTGTTGAGAACTATCACCGGGAGGTGGTCTAGCATACAATTTTCCTTTCTCACCAACTTAACGTTGGCAAGCCAAGCAAGAGGAAAAACTCTGAACTCCACATGGGGCGCAGAATAGGTACAACTTCGAAAACGCCGCACGAGGAGCGGATTTTATGCAGAGGCCTAATGATGTTCTGTATTTTAAAGAAGCACACCCTAAATTCTTCCATAGATTAGAGTAGGGTTGGAACAGTCTACATCCTGGGTCCATATGATGGAAAAGGCCTGTTGCTTTATTTTTTATTTTGTACTCTACCTTCTTTTCACTCTGATTGTGTCTTGGTTGCTGGTTTGCTGAAAGGCACCAGAGATGGTGTAAATGTCAGCCACATAGGTGAGGTTGCTGGGTTGTGATGGCCTTGTAAATGATGCTGCTGGCTTGGAAGTTGGTGCAGATTAGCAAGGGCAACCAGTAGAGTTCTTTGAGAACGAGGGAAATGTTATGATACTCCTTCAGGCACTGGATGAGACATTATGGATTGAGGTGGATGCCCTTCAGTAGTGCCAGTCTGACATCTGGGAGCACATGGAGCAGGGCGTTACCACCAGCCAGATGTGAGAGAGTGAGGACTGGAACCGCAGTTCTCATGTTGTTTTCCGGAAGAAAAGTTGTCAGTTGCTTAAGAAAAGAGCACTGATACTAGATCCTCTTAAATATTTTTGGGGCATTGTATCTCTCAAGGGTGAGGTTGGTGTCCAGGTTAAAACAAAGTGATTTGGTAGTCAGTGTAAATAGTGGTTTTAAGCCATCAATGTTTATGTAATTGAGCCAGGTTTGTACTGTTTCTTGTTTGCTGTTCTTGGCAGTTATGAGGTTTTCTGTCTTGGTTGTGTTAAGCTTCAAGCAGGTGCTGGGCATCTAGATCTGGATGATGTGAAGGCATTGTATGAGGTTATAAATGTCTTTTTCTCCAGCGCCAAAGCAGCATTCTCCTTCTTTACAGCAACCAACTGCTGTTGAAATTCTCAAGGTACTTCTTTTGTTCTCCATCTTTATGCTCTTGGTCAGTACTGTGAACTCACTGATAGACTTTGGACAGAGAGACTGCTTCTCCTGAGGGCCCCTTTTTATGTTGAATATCTGCAGGTAGAGGAGAGGAAACTGACCGGAGTGGAACATGTACAATGTCCAACAACTTATTTTCTAGAATTCTGTTTTTCTTTTGGGGTGAGGTATGGGCTATAAGAGGCCTGAGGGCAAATAGCTGATTTTTTGACTATTGAATTGATTCGCTCCCTGACATGAACATGATAACATTATAGCTGAAAATCAGAACTAAGTAAAGCATGTACTCAAAACATGGGAAGTCCATGACAAGGCTGCAATGGGAAGTTGCACTCAACAAATCATAAAATACAGATAGTGGTCAAACAAAGATGGCTGCTATGTTATAAACACTGTTGTACCTTGCAAAACGACAAACGATTCTGCCGGTGATGAGACATTTCGGCATCTTTACTTCTGGGAGACAACATTCCAATTCCAAGGAGCATTTCATGGTGAGGTTTTGACATTGATTTAGGAGCAACAGACAGCGAGGGCTTCTCTGAATTTTCCCCTCAGTCCTGCTCCAAGTGCAGGCTGTTTTCCTAACATAGTGGTAAGGCGGTGGGGGTTTCAGCTGTTGCTGCCTCCCGCCTCTCAGCTTCTGAACCTCCCCAGAAAGGGGTTTTTGGCTAGTGTTACTGCCAGGGGACACTTTTTTCTTTAAAGTATTAAAGGTACTTTTTCATTTCAAACATGACTTATTATAGTTGCCCTATTTATAATATTGAGAGGGCATAACTAATACTGAATTTCTTCCTTATTTCCTCCAAAACAATCACACAATACATTTGTTTTAGGTTTATAACTGGGCATTATTATATTCATTATTTTGACTCACTTTTCTGGCTCACTATTTAGATAACCAGTGGTTTTATTCCTTTCACTATGGAAACAAAATCAACAGCAGTCTACCCAAACAAACAGAACCAAGTCGCTAAATAAGACTCTGGTAGGATTTCAGGCTAGCCATATAAGTACATATTCTATCTGCTCAGACATTAAACATATTCAAAGGATTTCGCTTCTCTTTCAAGGATGGTAGCAGATAATGAGATCAAAATCCATGATAACACTAAAGCCATTCCAGGTATGACTCCACTTGTGCATCTGATTCATCCCATTCAAACTACACTACTTGATTTGAGCAATAGAAACTGCCAATGCAATTTGCGAATTAATCTTTAATGTAATGACAGAGCTGCTATTTCTTAATGGAGTCTAGGTTACCTAAGCTGCAGAACCTTAAGTTTCCACAAAATGTGAAATTGATAAAGCCGACCGCATACCTTCTCATTGAAAGCCTCATCAAACCAAACCCTGACAGATTATCTTTAATTCAATGAGACATCATCATCTTCTTCTAACCAGAAAGGCTAAATGAGAAATTCCAAATATTTTTCTTGAAGGTACTAAGGTATTCATCCATAAGGAATTTGCAAAGGAGACAGTGAAACTTTGTCAATAATTCTCGGACTTAAGAAGAGCAAGACTGAGAGAAGCAGGATATAAGTATGGGTTTTTTGACACTTCTGTAATGCCTATTTGGAAAAGTTATATTTCTAAGTCTTTCACCTCCCCCTCAGTTCTGATACAACTTTTAGAACAACATTATTCTATTGTCATGGAATCACAACCTTAGAGTTCTGCTGGCTGATTTCTATTCCCCCATTGTACATCATATTATTAGCATAGCAGGTACATGCAGTGTGTTCAGTCTTGCCTCCTACCTCCTTATCTACATTTCTAGTTGATATGAGGTCGTGGTTTGTGACTTCCATTTATGTTGTCTGTCTTGTTTGTCTTGTTTTACTTAGGCTACTTTCTTTACATTATCCCTTAAATTCTCACTTTTTGTATCTTTCTTTCCCTATTGCTCATCATCGAAAACTGTCTGTTGTTTCTCTGAATGTTAAAGGTTCACAGCATCCATTCAAGAGACTCAAAATTATAACATATTTAAGAAAGCTTAATACTGATACCTGTTTTTTACATGAAATTCATAATAATGATACGATTTTACATTCCATTTCTAGAGGATGTGTAGGAGACATTGTTTTATCTTCTGCCATGGGAAGCAAAAATGGAGTGGCTAGGTTTTTTTATCGTAAATGTCACACACTATTATTAACTGATCATCACGATTCTGATGGTAGATATGTCTATGCCTAAGTTAAAGTAGACAAACACCTTTTGAACTTTGTTAACATATATGCTCCCACATTATATGACCCTTTGTTAAGGAAAAATATCACAAATCAAATAATTAAATCGGATATTGTTCCCCTTTCCATGGGGGGGGGGAGATTTTAACCTTATTCGTGACTTATTAGCATACCACTCCTCCACATTCAAGTTTAGACCCACTAAATCTTTCCATCTTTTAAAAACAATTTTCCCTACCACTAAATTGATTGATTTTTGGAGACTAGTACCTCCTACCAATAAAGAATTTTAATTTTCTTTCCAATGTACATTCCACTTTCTCTAGGATTGATTACCTTATGACCAGTTGCCACTTATATCAGATGATTACTGATCCCACCATGGAACCTAATATCATTTCTGACTATGCTTTAATCCCTTTTCTTTGACCCTAACAGAATCCTGGCCTAATAACATAGGTGGAGAATGAACTCTGATATAATTCTCAACCCAGTTAATTCCAAAAACCTAGCTACTGCTGTAAATGAATACTTTAAAAATAACAATCCTGAGGACACCTCTAAAATTATCCATTGAGATAAAATGTTGCTGGAGCCCTAATCGTGTTATACAACTCTTGGACCTCCTCTGCAAGAACAGTTGCTTCCTTTGGAGTTGTTTGAAGGATACAGGGAATACAGAAACTTGTTCTGTCCTCTATCCCCCCTTTTATTTCTTATTGGCATTAAACATCTTTATGCTCTTTCCCAGTTAATCAACAATATACTGGAATTGTTTTGAAAGATCTATGTGAAAAATGTCTGCCTAGACTGATGATGTTTTATTATATGTAAACAAGCCTATTATTTCCATACATATTATTCTTTGTATTAATAATCACTATGCAGATATCTCTGGCTACCCTTTAAACCTTCATGAAATAGAATGTTTGCCCCTAAATATTTTATGCAACTCCACAATAATAATACATTCAAACATTTTATGGTCTCAGACAATACTAAAGTATTTGGAATCAACTGCTTCAAAATGCTGAGTACCACGAAAGATAAAATAGATACATGGTCAACATTTCATCTAAACTGGTGGGGATGTATTAAAGTGCTTAAAATGATTATTGCTCCACAAATTCTTTACAATCCCTCCATGTTACAGTTATGTATACCTTCTACGATGTTTCACAAACTACATTAATTAATTGGTAAGTTTACCTGGAACAATAAGCCTACATGGAACCCTACAAATTCTCCAAAAAGAGGGTGGTGTTGGCTTACCTGATTTTAAGAAATATAATAGTGGCTTTTATTAGAATAAAGTTTGTTGTAACCATTTTCTTTACCCACCTTTTTGACAATGGCTAACACCAAGATAGGAAAAATCTCATCCAATCTTGCCACCTCTCAGCTTGCTCTCCTATATCTTGATGAAATATTTGCAGTTAATATTAAATCATCTACAAACATTTCACTTTGGTTTAACCTCAAACTCAAACTTAATAAACACATTACTACATGGAATTCATGGATTGATGCTAGAATTTTTTTATATTAATGATAATTGTCAAGGGAATATGTTTTACTCATTTGATTAGCTAAGCATCAAATACCACCTTCCTCAATATGAATTTCCTAGCTATAAATTATTATGTAATACCATTCAGAATATGTATTCTAATTCGCCACTGTCTGCTAAAATATCTAAGTTTGAGTTTTGTCTTGGCCGTTTTTGCAGGTATGGACACATAGCATCTAAGGTACATAGAAAGCTCCAAGCTAATCCTTCTTCTTTTTCCAGTTTTGCCTCAAAAATGGTCTTCGGAACCTACCGTAAAATCATCTCGTGTAAACTGGATATCTATTTGGTCACCTAATATTGCAAGTTTTCTCTCGGCCACTCTCCTAAGAACTAATATGTATCTTTTATACCAATGCTTTTGGTACTCATTGAAATTGTGCAAAACTAATTTGTTAGATACACCAAATTGCTTACATTATAATTTATAAAACTACTTTAAGAAGTTTAAAGCATGTACTATATGACTGTCCTATGGTTTTTAAGTTTTGTAATGATGTTTGGAATATTATTATTTACCTTTTTAATATCCAAACACCTTTATCATTTAATTTACTAACCTACAAATCCCATGCTTTTAAAACTGCATTATCTCATGCTGATTGTAAACTTATTTATTTCTTTATCACTACTGTTGTGAAATCAATAACTTCACACTGGAAAGATGCAACATTACTATTGGTTACGGTTTGGTGGGAATGTATTATTTTTCTTAGAGGTGGTCATTCCTAATTAGTTTGTGCTCATAAAGATGTACTATACTTATATCTAACATATTGTGTACTCATATGTTACCAACTTGAATTCATTATAATACATACACTGTTCAGTTAACATTTTTCTAATAGCCCTTCTTTGTTTTATTTTTTAGATTCTTGACGCTATGACCGTTTATATATGCTGCTGTAAATTATTGATTACAGAATTCTAAAGTCATTCTTCCATTTTCATTCCTTACTGTTATGAAAATATGTCTTGTATGATAATAACTTTAAAACCAATAAATATGCTTGAACTAAAAAAAAAAGAGCAGTATGAACCACCACACACTGCTATTTGCCCAAACAGGCAAAAATTAGTCTTTTAGGTTCCATGTCATAGGGGAGGCAACTGCAGGACACCTGGGAAATATAGTTCAGTACTCCTTTTGTGTTGCTACAGCCAGCCCATCAAAATAGAATAAAAGGCAGTAAAAGACAAGCCAAAATGTTCTTTTACCTAAACAAAAATTTCCCTAAGTTCACTGATAAATATACAACCTTAAATATTGATTTAGAAATATCTACATCATAACATGGAAAAAAATTGATGTACGTTGTTACAACGCATGCTTTTACCACGCATGCTTTTACAGCGCAGGTTTTTCAATGCAAGTCGTTAAAACGACTTGCGTTGGGGGGTGCTGGATAGTGAATAGTTTAATTTACTATTCCAACTCCAGTCTTCGTGGATAGTAGGGAAGGTGTTGGATAGTAAATTAAACTATTACCTATCCTAGAGCGCCCCCCAGCGCAATTCGTTGTAATGACTTGCATTGAAAAACCTGCGTTGTAAAGGCACTGCGTGGTAAAAGTTGCGTCGTAAAGGATGTTTCCCGAAAAAAATACATGCGGTAAAAACATTATTAGCAAGCAATTTCATATAGAAATAATCAAACCAGGGAGGATCATTCAGTTTAATGAGCTGTAGGTTCAATGGTGTATTGAAGCACCAGAGTGGGTGATGATTGACTAATTATAAATTTTTATGTCCATTCCTAATCTTGATTGTGACTTGTAGGTCACCATGGACAAGCTTATAAATATCAGTGCAAGGGAGAAGATAGCATGGTGTGCCTGTGGGATGTGGGTCACAAGGTGACAAGGAACCAAACATGGTTACAGAAAAATGCACAATATAAATTGAGTTGAAAAAATAACTGAAAGGCAAATGGAATGAGAGCATACTGAAAGGAAAATGCAAATAAGAAAAGAAAGCAAGATGGAAAGAAGGCTAGAAGGAATGCAAAAGTATATCAAGAAGGAAAGAAAGATGCAAAGGATATAACAGAAAAAAGATAAAAGAAAGCAAGAAGGAATGAAATTGCTTGGGGAGGAATTTAAGTGGACCTTCCTAGAAATTGTCACGTTCGTTGCCCACTTATTTAGTGCAATATGTTTCAAAGTGGGGGGCATTTTATTTTCCAGGCTATTCTCTTGGGTAAAAGAGAACTGTTTACTAGTGCCTAAGCAAATGTGTTGGTACTACAGCTCAATTCCTCTTTGGTATCTTGATGTATGCAAAAAAGGCAAGGTATGAGTCCTGCAAATCAAAGTTTTGTTGAGTTCCTCAAAACTGTAGAAACCTTAGCTTTCATGTTGGCTTGTCCTATGCCTGAAACAGCATCCATGTGGAAACCTACAGTAAAGAATATACCAATCAAATATATGGCTTCCAGCTGGGTAATCACAATCCAGAAAGCTATAACCACATGGTTGCCTGGTATACAAACGGTTATATATGAGGTAACTGAGGTAGTCTTATGATCCATGGGTTCTGATGATATCCATCCGCACCCTTTAAAGATGTGTTTGCGCCACTTGAATCGTAGTGCCATGCGCACTATTCTGGACTTAATACTTGCTTTAAAATTCCTGTAGGAGTGACAGCACCCCTTTATCTTAGTGATATCAAGATGTCCTTTTGGTGGAATTTGATGGGCCTAATCTTGAAAGACATTCCTATAACACCAGGGAACCACAGAGGCATCAATGTTCTAGTGGATCCATTTGCCTGGTCCTTAGGTTTATTAGACAATGCATACCATTGCAACCTTCCCAAGGAATTACTAATCTTGTTTTGGGCATTAACTGCTATTATCGAACATCTCACCAGTTACTCGAATGATAGGTTAGCAAAAATAAGATTTACAGTTGATTAGACACTCAAGCAGCCCCTGCCAGATCTTAGTTTTATGGCACGACACGGAGGCCATATTATGCAAATCTCCTTTATTACCACAGCTCAGTAGCAACAATTGAAGAATATAGAACTTCAATGAACATTCTGAGTAAGAATAAAGTCTCTTAGAAACCATGTCTCAGCCTTCTTTGTTGCTGCTGCTCAGAAAGATAAGTAACTCTTCCTTGTCCTCTGACCTACTTGTTATTTACACCCTTTCTTGAGTGTATGTTTGCATTATATGGGTACTATTGATTTATGACTTGATTTATGAATGTTCTCCTATTAACTCTACTGTGGGTTTACTGATTTTCATATACTGTATCATGTTTTGATTTTGCGCGTGTACCTGACTTTACATTTCGACATCTAATCCCCATGTCTGTTTTGATTGCCTGGTGCTCTCTCCTTCCTCACACCTCACTGTCCCCCCTTCCGGTTCTATTTCGGACCAGTTTCAAGCCTGCTTGCTACTACCTTGCACTTGTTATTCTTTCAACCTATGCGCGCGCCGACCGCTACACGCGGATCGGACTTTAACAGACTCACCTCCGTGACTCGCCCGACTCCCTTTCCGCCTCCAACGCCATCCCAACACCCTGATCAACATTGCGGACGCCTCGATCAGAGCCCGCATTGGTCCAAGGCTCTCCCGATCTTCCAATCTTCCGGCCCCCTCGCTTGCATTACTCGAGAGGGGCCGGATTAGAGAAATTCACCTTAGCAACGGCCAACGCACGCGTCAAACGTGCGTGACGGCCATTTTAACACATCGGGGAATCCCCGTATTTTACAATTGGACACCCATTTTAAATGGTTGGTTCACCTTATTATTTTCAACTAAATGACAGTTTGCCCCACACCTATCGTGCCTCTCCGAGAATCGACAGCGTTTTTTCAGTGACTTACACTATATTACCAATACTATCTCTACCATACTGGTAAGCATGTCAGAACCCATTTCCAATATTGAGGGTCAATTGGAAAAACTGGTCAATAAGGCCTTTGAAAAAGTCCTCGACTCAATCGATGACAACATTAATAAAAGGCTTGAGGCCTTACATTCCCCCCTCCCCTCTACAAGTGGAACTCAATCAGGAGCATCTAAGGCTCCCAGAAAAAGGGCAATAGGAGGTACAGATCGTAAAGATTCAAAAAAGCATAAAGCCACCTCCGCCCCCTCACGCCCTCGTGGTGGTGACAAGAATGGTGCCTTGGGCACCCATGTGGGCAAAACGAAGGCCCAGAGCCCCCTATTAATATGGATACTGAAGATGTTTCAGATCCTGAAATAGACCTGTCCTATTCCTCTGAATTTGACACTGATGAAGATGAATACCAAAAAAGAGGAACAGGGGACTCAGAAGGGACACCTAAGGTCCCAGAGAAAAGCATAGCCCTACTAGACCCCTTCGGAGACCCTATGTTCGACCCACTCCTAATTAAACACCCTCTTTCTCCTGAGTGGGCTCCCTCCCAACATGTCGCTGATTATCTATCCTTCTGGCTTCGGAGGGAAATTCCGCAAGAAGTCAGGGCAAGACTTCGTTCTGAATGCCCTAGACCCTCCCTTCCTAACAAAATAACTACAACTCCTGAACTTGACCCCAAAGTAGCGGCTTTTATCTCTAAAACCTCTCGAGACCCTAGAAAAGGACTAGATAAGGGCCTTAGATCTTGCCAGGACCGCCTACTAGATTCTATTGGTCCTATAACAAAAATTTTCGAGATGGCAGAAACAGCCTATCTCGAGGACCGACAGGTCGACCCTAAAGAACTGAGAGAATGGGTCCAAAGGGCTATATGTTTAATTGGAAACGCCAATACCGCCTTATCTATTGAGAGAAAAAAGGGAGTCCTTTTCAAAATCGACCCTAAGTTAATTGAACTAGCTAAGAACGATGGCGGTCAAACTACCCAAGGTTTCCTCTTTGGAGAGGAATTCATCAAGGATATGGCTAGATACGTAGGAGCCTTTAACTCCATTCAAAAATTCCAAAAAGATATAAAGAGAGTATTCCAAGATCGTGTTTTTACTCGGGCCGGGAGAATGCGGGCTCGTTTTCCAGGCCGAGGAAACTCAAACTCAAGACCCTTCATGTCTCGTGGTGGTGGCAGATTCAACTTTAACAACTCCAACAACTTTGGACAATTTTATCCCCAAAGACAAAGACCCCGTGGAAGAAACTTCAGAGGCGAGAGGAGACAACGCTCCTTTTCCACAGGTAAGAACCTTACCAGACCCTTCAGATACCCCTCCAAAGGTGGGAGGGAGACTACTCCAATTTGCTGGGAACTGGAAATTGGTGACAAAAGACCCGTGGGTACTCAATACAGTAAAAGGCTACAAAATAGATTTTATAGCTACTCCCCTTCAGAGAAAAGCCCCAAGAGAAATAACATTCTCGGGCAAAGACAAAATGTTAGTCTCTCAGGAAGTCCAAGAACTCCTAAAAAAAGGCGCAATAGTCGAATCCTTTTCCCCAGGGTTCCTCAGCAATATATTTCTGGTAGAAAAGAAAAACAAAGAGCAAAGACCAGTGATAAATCTGAAGGAACTAAATCAGTGGGTGATTTATCAACACTTCAAAATGGAGGGAATTCACCTCCTAAGGGACGTGTTAAGGAAAGGAGACTGGTTGACGAGACTCGACCTAAAAGACGCCTACCTAACGATACCTATTTGGGAACCTCACCAAAGGTTCCTACAATTCACTTGGCAAGGCCATCTATACCAATTTTGCAGCCTGCCTTTCGGCCTCTCGTCCTCCCCCTGGTGCTTCACCAAAGTACTCCGACCCATCGCATCCTGGCTGAGACAAAGGGGAATCAGGATGATCATTTATCTCGACGATATCCTTATAATGGCACAGTCAAGAAAGACTGTCTCCTCTCATACAGATCTCACGATACGTCTTCTACAACACCTAGGTTTTATCATAAACGTAAAAAAGTCTTGTATAATTCCTTCTCAACAGACCCAGTTTCTAGGGTTCTTGGTAGATACTGTAAAGACAGAACTCCGTCTCCCCAGCGACAAAGTGAGGAAAGTCAGAAAAGAACTGAGGAAAACACTTCTTATGAAAGTCTTTCCCCTGAGATACCTAGCCAAAATCCTGGGCCTTCTTTCCTCCACAATTCAAGCTATATTCCCAGGTCCCCTCCATTATCGGGCTCTACAGAGACTGAAATCGAGACATCTGAGAGCCAACGGCTCGTACTCCCAACTAATTTCACTAGATCAAGAATCCAAAACCGAGCTACTCTGGTGGCTCAAAAACTTAGAAGCTTGGAATGGCAGAGCCATCTTCGGAGATCTACCAGATCTACTAATAGAATCCGATGCGAGTTTAGAAGGCTGGGGTGCAAGATGCGGGAACTTATCCACTGGGGGTCGATGGACCCAACAAGAAAAAGAATTGCATATCAATTGCTTAGAATTACTAGCAGGCTCGTTTGCGGTTCGCTGTTTTACTCAAGACTCAATGAAATGCTGCGTAACTTTACGAATGGACAATGTGTCTGCAGTTCGCTATGTCAGCAAACTGGGCGGCCCTCACTCCAAAGACCTGACAGACTTGGCGAAAGGCCTATGGAGTTACTGCTTGAACAAAGGTATTTCAGTTGTAGCGGAACACATTCCCGGACTGAAAAACGAAGTTGCAGATTGGTATTCCAGGAATTTCAAGGATTCCAGCAACTGGAAATTGAACAGAGATGTATTTCTGTCCATTCAATCGAAGTGGGGTCCATTCAAAACAGATCTATTTGCAGACCGTATAAACACCCAACTGAAACATTTCTTCAGTTGGAGGCCGGACCCTCAAGCCATGAAAGTAGATGCCTTCCTACAAGATTGGACAAACCTAGCACCTTATGCCTTCCCCTCTTTTTCAATGCTCCCTCGTCTCCTTCTCCACGCTCGACGTTACAGTCAGAGCATGGTAGTGATAGCCCCTCTCTGGAGATCCCAAGCATGGTTTCCCATCATCCTAGAAATGAGCATAGATTTCCCAATTTTAATTCCTTCCTTCACGGAAATCCTTCTAGATCCAGAAGGTCATACACATCCCCTGATAGAGCAGGGCCTTCTAATTCTGACGGCATGGAAGATTTCAGGAGACAGTGGAATGTCCCTGGACTTTCGTCAAATGCTTTCAGACTCATTTCAGAGTCTTGGGCACCCGGAACAAGGAAAGCTTATAGACTGGCATGGAACAAATGGGTTCGCTGGTGCCTTCAACGACGTTACGATCCCGTTTCAACTGATCTAGTCAATGTTATCAACTACGTTTCGGACCTTTTTACTTCAGGTCTCTCTTACAGAACCGTTAACGTTTATAGATCCGCAATTTCAGACGGTCATTCTTTAATTAACGAAACATCAGTTGGACAAAATCTTCTTACTAAAAAGATAATGAGAAGCATGAGGGTTCTAAACCCTCCTGGCCCTAAATATACCACCCTGTGGGACGTCACTCTTGTCCTTAGGACTTTAACGTCATGGGGAGATAACTCTTCTCTATCGCTCAAACGCATCTCTTTTAAAATTACTGTCTTATTGTGTCTGGTGTCTTTTCGTAGAACTTCTGACGTTAAGGCTTTAGACATTTCTAGTAGGGCCTTTCAACCCGAAGGAGTTTGTTTCTTCCTTAAGAAAAGAACGAAGACCTTATCCTCTTCTATTTTCTATCCCTTTTTCCCTGAAAATGATAGACTTTGTGTGGTTAAATGTTTAAAAGAATATGAAAAAAGAACTAAATATCTTAGAACGAATGAATCACAACTAATAATTTCTTATAGATCTCCTCACAAAGGAGTCTCTTCCCCTACTTTAGCCAGGTGGGTTAAGAATGTCATGCATGAAAGTGGTGTTGATACTTCTGTTTTTGGTGCTCATTCTTTAAGAGGTGCTTCAGCCTCTAAGGCCTTCTGTTTAGGAGGAGGATTACAAGACATCCTTAGAGCTGCAGATTGGTCTAATGATACTATGTTTAGAGCATGTTATTTCAAACCAATATCTAATGTGATTGATAATGTTCTTAATGCACTTTAAACTTGCATAATATGGCCTCCGTGTCGTGCCATAAAATTTAGATTTTTTACAGCCTGCTGGGCAGAAAATCTGGATTTTATTAAGGACACGGAGGCTAATATTATCCCACCTCTTTCTTCATACCCTCCCATTTGTATGAAATTACATTGTATACCTTTTTTCTTTCAGAATAACCTGATCCTGGATTTTATCTATGGAGTTTTGGATCTTCAAGTTTTGGATCCTCAAGTTTATCTCATGCTGATCTTTCTTCGCAGTTCTTGAACAAAGAAGGCTGAGACATGGTTTCTAAGAGACTTTATTCTTACTCAGAATGTTCATTGAAGTTCTATATTCTTCAATTGTTGCTACTGAGCTGTGGTAATAAAGGAGATTTGCATAATATTAGCCTCCGTGTCCTTAATAAAATCCAGATTTTCTGCCCAGCAGGCTGTGAAAAATCTAAATTACCCTGAATAATCCATGAAAGCTTCATGATTGCTGTAGTCTGTTGCTGTCTGTCAAATTAATGCTGCCATCTAGTCAATGATTTAATCATTGATCTATGATCAGTGACAGTTACATTATTTAAAAAATGCAACTTTAAAAAAGCAGGTCGTCATTGTCTTAGACCATACACTTTTAAAATAGGCAAAATCAATTTTTTCCTAAGCAAAGTATAACACTTACAAAAGAACATGACATGAATTGTGGATTGTGCAGGCGTATTATCACAGGGACATAAGCAGAAAGAGCGAGACCAGTTGTTTATATTTGGAAAAGTGACCTTAATATGAAATATTCCTAGACGTAAACCGGTCAATAACAACCTATCATAAATTCCTAAGGTATTTGTCAGATGAGGTTGCAATCCTGGTTGGGTCAAAAGTAATTGATGTGCTCTTACTGATGGTTTCATAATATTTATAGTCAACCTAAAAGTCTCCAGGTGATCAGTACATAGCAGCTTTAATTCATTCCTGGTAACCTGATTCAAACTATCAGGGTTAGCAAAGTACTCAGGATGTCCTAGATCATTTACTAATTTTTAACATATGTAATCCAGGGAATACGGTCTACCCCGTGAAGAGACAGACAGTCATTAATCACATCCCGATTCAAGTTAGTGGAAGGGCTAGTCTAGACCTCATGCCATAGCAAGATAGGCTGTATTTTAATCTGGTCTGACAAATATGACAAACCCAGCTCAGCATGACAAATAAATGTAGCTGTGCTATTCTGTACCGCTAAAAGATGTCTTTAAAATCTATTTTCTGCTAGCTGCAAATAACTCAACTTTAGCATACATAGCAATTGGTATGCATTTGGCTTTATAGATTATTAGTAAATCAGCAATTGGATGATTTCCTAGCTTTCTAGCAAAATATATCAATGCACCAGTATCTTTGCACAATAGCAATTTCTTGACTCAATAGCCTTAGCCCTAGACCCCTTCTTTCAAATACAATGCCCAAATAAGAAAATCGGGTTTCCTGTTGTTAATATAGAAATCTCTGCACTTAACATTGGGCTTGCAGCATTTCATTGTGAATGTGTTGGTAATATTTACATTAAGGTCAAGATTTAACATATAGGCAGAAAAGCTAGAGATAACGTATTGTAGACCAAGGGGAGTACGGGCCAAAAGGACAGCAGCGTCAGCATATAAGAATGCTCCGATTGGCCATTTTCCAATGCATGATAGGTCCTGGCAGTTACTTCTCAGTGTTGCCCCCAAGCTATCAATATAAAGGGTAAACAGAAGGGGGCTAGCACATGCCTCTGCCTTCATAGGGAAACAGTGGCTAAGTTTACCACATCTTCCATAGCACACCTGGGCCCCAGTATCTAGATAGGACTGCTTTAAAGAGTTTAAAATTGGTGGATCCACCCCCATGGTCTCTAATATACTCCATAGCTTCTGATGATTGACACAGTCAAAAGCTGAACTCAAATGAACAAAACACAAATATAAGCTCCCTCTTTTGGCCTGTAGATATTTTCCCAGCAGGAGATTCAAGTTCAGGCTCTGTTCAACAGTACCAAAACCTTGGCGAAATCCATATTGTAACTCTGAAATTATACCATTTTCCTCCACACAAGAGCTGCAGTCAGTTTAAGACAACACGACGGACCCCCTTTACGAGAGAGTCCAAGAATTATATTGGTCTGTAACAGGCCAGGTCGTTACAATTGCCTTTCTTATAGATGGGGATAAGTATGGACTCCGTCCAGGTAGCTGTAAATCCCTGGGTACAACAAGCCTTTAGGACCATAGCTAACAACGGTCCCCAAAGCATGGTTGCAAGATTTAAATAAGTCCACAGGTATACTATCCGGGCCTTGGGTTTTGCCACCCATGCTCGCGTTTATAGCTGAGATCACCTCGTTGATGTTAATAGCAATCTCAATTGGGGGGTAGCTTGAAGGATTAATTCAAGAGGCCTTTTCATTTTGGGAATCTACCAAGTTACAATAGAGACTGGAAAAATGAGTCACTCATTGATCCTCCCCTATTGTTATTTCGATGCTTGGTAGTTTCCTAGAGGCAAGAAATGGAGCATTCGCTGCCTCCCAGAAGCCTTTTATATCTTTCAAATCTGAGGCATGCTTGAGATTTTGCCATAATTCCAATTTTATGGCAATCTTACACTCTTTAAGGGATAGCTTGTTAGCTGCTCTTGCCCTTTTTACAGCTCCTGAGTCTTTCATGGGATTATGGAAGGCTGTTATCAGGGCTGAATGTGCTTTTGAGCATTTGGAGTCGAACCAACCTTTTTTACAATCTACCCTATTTTTGCTTTTTGATAATAATTTGTTTTGTATGAACTGAGATATGTTTCCAAAAGAGCTAAGAACATCAGACTTGTTGGTGGTTTCATCGAGACAAACCAAGAAGTCATCTTTACAGCTACTTAGGAGACTTCACATAATTGTAAAAAGTCAACGCCTGCCCACTTAACTGTATAGCCATTCAATCTATTAATAACTATATATTCCGCAGGTTGAGTGACCAGTCTTTTGCTAGTTAGCACCTTAGCAGGAAGATCTATAAAATCACTTATAGGGTAATGGTCACTAAAAGACAGCCCACAGCCATTAAAAGTACTGCTAAACGGGATTGGTGGTAGACATAGGTCATTTGCAAAACCTCAGTCCAAGCTATATTTAAGCAGGTTAAGGTGATCACCAAGAGCAGAATGCAAAAAATGGGAGGAATCGTTATCTTCATCTAGTGCTATACCACAGACATCTCCTGCGGCGTGTAAACAAGGACCAGAATTAAAGTCCCCTCCCCATATTATGCAAAGATCTTTATTAGTGCCCTTTTGAATATTTTCCAGGTTTTTCTGAAAGTGCTTTAGGATTTGTTCAGTGTCCACGACGGGTATATTGTTATAAAAATGTATTAATATAGTACAGTGGGAGTTATCTATACACATTTTAAGCACCTGGTAATACGTTTTGGACTCCACAAGATCTATCTTACATGCATTCAACTTGTAGAAGATGTAGGTACATAAAGCACCCTTGACTGGAGAGAACTGCCAGAATAAAGAAAGTTTTGTACCCATTTATCTGTTGTACGTTGTCTACCCAGTTTTCTTGAATACATATGGTATCAAATCTGTGAATAAATTCCAGCCTGGCTGGGTTGGTCAATTTGGCCTTAAGGCCCGCCATGTTCCAAAAAAGAAATTCCATTTGGTTAGTCTAAGGCGCACAGTGAGATACACGATCATTGTGCGGAGGGTTGGCAGTGGAGACATTAAAATGATGACCATAACTATTGATTGGACATGCATGGGAGGTACTTATAATTTGTTGGAATATTCCAGTCTCGGTATTGGAGTCAACAGGAGTATCTCCCACCTAAGCGTCAACTTGTTGGACATTTGCCAAAGGCACTATACATGACAAAGTTAGACCAGTTAAATTATTTCTGGAAATGTGTGTTTGGGCCACATAGTTACTTCTATTTATGAGTCAATCAATATCCTCCAAAGAAGACAGCATATCAAATCCATTAAACAAAGGTAGACTGAATTGGGAGTGATTAATGGGGTATATATAACTCTGCTGTGTTACATTGAAGGTGTACTCTATTGGGGGATAAACATAGCCCAGAGGCAATACATTTATTTCATGATTGGTCACATAATTAGAGCCTTGTCTACGCAGAATCTCTTGTGTTAAATTTGGCGTTCTAAATGTAAGGACTACGCAATCTCCAGAAAGCGTTTTTTCTCTTTTCCCAACCCAACTCACTCTTCTCACCACTTAAAACTCCCTGAATAAGGCGTCTGTTAGGCCAGTTTTAGATCTGAGCCAACAAAGGGCCTTTTTTCTTAAGGACTCCCAGGATTCGATTGACTTTAAAGTAAGATGCGGTGCATTCGTCAGTATTATTGTGTAGAGAGTGGCCTCTGGCGGCAAGCTTAAGAGCATCTCCTCCCCATTTTCCCTCACCCTCTCCCTCTCCCTTGAAATTACACAGGGATTGGGTGACGGTGAAAAACCTTTAAGCCCTGTTTGGGCTTGCACATTATTATGGTTTGAATTAGAACCAACACATTCCCCAGGAACCGGTTGTGAAATTTCAGCCAGGGAGCACTGAACTACCCTACCCTCGTTTGATACACTTCCTGGGCAATTTTGCAAATTATTATTAGAGCTTACACGCTGTACTTTACTCAACAAGTCCTCAATAACAGATGTCATAGACAGCAATTTCTCTAAAGGAACCAGGACTGACTTATGATGATTGGGAAGATTGTCAGGTCCTAGGCCCTCCCTCGAGGCCTTGGGGTTCTCAAGGGTAGAAAGAGACTCTATGGGCCAGATTCATCAAACCAAAATCCGCTCGCAAAGGGCTAGATTCTGAGAATCTGGTCCTTTGCGAGCGGTATTTTTGCATTTGGGATGCATCATCCCAAATGCAAAAATTGCAATTTTAGAAATCGCTACATTGTGATTATTTGCATTTAAGGAATCTCAATTTGAGACTCCTTAAATGCAATGCATGAACCATTTCAAAATTGCGAATTCGCATTCTGGGGACGCTATTTATCGTGAAGTTTAACTACGTGGTAAATAGCAAAAACTTAGAAAAATGCACTTTAGTGCATTTTTCTAAGGTGAATGTTACACACACACATGTCCTTGGGACATGTGTGTGCGCAACACCAGTGTACATTACCATTTCAGGGGTGCAACAGGGTGTCCTTTGGACACCCTGGCACCCTTGAAATTGCTTCCTTATTTGCGATTCGCTAATTGCGAATCGCAAATAGGAATGAATGGGAAAGCCATTCCTTATTTGCGATTAGCAATTAGCGAATCGCAAATAAGGAATCAGTAGAAATGGCAAAAAATATTTCGATTTCTACCTGCGTCCCGTTTTGCGAGTTTTTAATAGCGAATCCTTAAAATTCGCTATTAAGGACTCGCAAAACATGACTTTGATGAATCTGGGGGAATGTGTCAAAGCACCATCCAAGTGCTCTAGGCGACCTTGCAATAGAACAACATTTTTGTGTATCGATTCTTTAATCCGTTCAAGAGCAGTGTCCAGGGCAGTAACACCAGCAGTAATGGTAGCAGTTTTATCCTCCTAAGTAGAGATCAGCGTTGGTGCACCGAGGTTGTTTTAGCTTCTGGCGACGCACACCCTTCTTGCGGCTTACAGGCGCCTTTGCCTTCGTGCCCACTAGGGGGAGATTAGAATTCAGGGTCCTAGAGGATATACTGAACCCTCTGGGAGTTTCCATGTGTGATGCTTTTGATTCATTCTGTACGGGGACCAAAGTATACAGGCTAACTGTCCCTTGAATCAAGCTGTCCCTTGAATAATGGGAAGTGAACAGGTTTGATGTTGGGTTATATGACCCGGGATGTGCATGCCTAGGGAGGAACGCCTCACTATGCCTGGCTGCCAGCTTCTCCTTGGACCTTTGGGGCATGTCATATCAGCTCTTCCTTAGCTCCTTGACCGTGCGCTGGGTCACACCGACAGCATTGATCTTCTCCTGTATATCCAGTCAGATCTTCCTCTTTCTGGACTCAGGTACACGGAGTGCCTTTTTGCCAAATAGGAGTTCAGGGCTGCACACCATCTCCTCAATCAGCATCTCCTGCTTCCTCTCGCTAAACTTGTGTTTAATCTTTCTCCCTGCACCCTCCTTGTCCTTCTGTTTGTCCTATGACTCCATTGTAGCTGTTTGTTAAAGCTGTGCTCACTCCTCTGCCTCTCCTCACAGCCTCTGACTCAGCCTCAGGCAATCAGGTGCAGCATGTCACTCCCACTTCCTGGGTGTGATGTCATCAAGCTGCACCTGAATTGCAGATTCCCTAAATTTGCGATTTCTTATTTGGGAATTTTGCAAATAAGGAATCGCAAAGACAGGACTTGCAGTATATTCTGCGAATTTTTAGAAATTGTAAAATGTTTGTGACTTTTAATTTACATCGCCATTTGCGATTCTCAAAATGCGATTTGCTAAAAATCGCATTTTGGGAATCGTAAATCGGTTTTTTGATACATATGCCCCTAAGTGCTGTAACTTTGCCTCTTCCTTTGCCTAAGCATGCGTACACCATAAAACTGCTAATACTAACACTGAATTATTCACTTAGTCGACCCGATACAAAAAGGGAGATGAAAGGGTAACCAAGCGAAAGCTGCTGTTACAGCTCCCCCACAAGGAGCAGTCCAGCATAGAATGGACATGAAAGTCCAGCAGCTTCTAGATGCAGAAAAAAATAAAGAGCATAGAAATAAAACACGAAATGAAAGGGGATCAGAAAAACAAAGTGGCACAGATATCTCTGTGTTGCAAATGCCGGTCTCATCCCCAGTTTTAGAGAAAATCAAAGGTCCAGAAGCTCAGATTGATAATAGCTTGAAAGCTGGTGGTAAGGTTGCAATAGGCCCAGTAGAGCCCATTTAAAGTACATTGGGGGAAAACAGTGTCCATTATTCTTTAAACAGAGTAAAACAAATACACTAATGGAGAAGCAAATACCACAGTCAGGAGATAGAGGCTAGCTGCTTAGGGTAAATACAGTAAAGGATAAGCACGCTTGCAGTAAAAAGGATACTGGGAGAGATCCTCTACAAATAACTATATCAACAGAAGGTCTAGACAGGTCTGGTAATTTTCGAACAGACCTTGGAGATTCAGAACTGTCAAATAACCAAGCAGACATACAAAAATCACAACACTGCATAACCGCTTGACAAAAATTCAAGAAAACATCGCAAAGTTTCCAGAAAGATTGATAGAGACAGAAAATCAAATTCGAGAATTAAAAGATAGAGTACAGAACATGGAGGAAGAAAAAAAACAATTGAGAAAAAACTAAAGTCTATTTGAAAACAAATCATGGATATGGAAAATTATAAATGATGATTAAATCTACGAATATTGGGAAAACCAGAAAGAAGCAAAGTTCTAAACGTACGCTATTGGACGGATTCCCAACTAAGGAAGACAATCTCAGAATTGAAAGGAGACGTGACCATTTCAAGGACTCATAGAGTACCAGCACAACAACAAGCTAATGCAAGATATCCCCAATTTTGTGGATTATTGTGTCAGGGGGTCTATTTTATATAGGGCTATTCAAAAGAAAATGTTATCCACTCAAGAAATCCCTCAGTCAAAGATTTTCTTAGACATTTCAGCAGTATCTGCACATAGAAGAAGGGACTTTGTCAAAATGATTGACACATTCAAAGAACGAGGCGCTCTGGCATGGATTATACAACAGTTCAAACTTGAAGTTCTTCTTAAAGGTCGCTTTCATGTGTTCACAGATATAGAAGAAGAACAAGCGTTTCTATGGAATTTAATGAACTGAGAAGTACTGCTCGACCGGGGCGTTGATGGCCACTAGAATACTCCAGGCAACTAGTAGGAACGAGTGTTCTGGAGTGCAACACCAAGGCACTCGAGGAGATTAAGGGGGAAAGGCGGAATGTGTGAGCAATTCTTGATCTGGGGGGGATTGGAAGGGGTGGGGGCAAATAAAAACTAGGAGGTGATAATGAAACCTGGAAGAGTTTTGAAATAATGGATATAGAAGGTCATATGAGTTTGTTTTATGCAAATTTGAAATATGATAGTGAATGAAAAGGCAAGGACTGTTAAATGGTAAAAGTGCTCAAATACATGATAACAACTCAAGGGAGCATACAAGGTGTAGGGAGAAAGTATAGGCATGCAGCATTTTTAAGTTGTAATCGGAATTTGTTTAGGATAGGAAGAAAGTTGTTATTAAACATGGTTAGCAAAGAGAATATTGAGCTGGGGATAGTAAGCAGGTATAGAGCACTTTTGGACAACGCACAGCACTTTCTAGATATTAAACACATAAAATATGCAAGTAACATACTGAATGCATATAGATCCAGCATTAGGGAAAAGGGGGTTATATAGACACTCTAGATATATATCAGTAATGTAGAATGATTGCACAATATAAAGAATAAATTCGGACTGTGACATTAAATGCTAATGGCGTGAATAACAAGGACAAGGCTATCGCAATAGATATATGGGAAAGAGGGCATTCCCTAGATGTGGCCCTTATTCAGGAAACCCTTTATAGTGAGAAAAAGCAATACGATTTTAAAATGTTTAAGTAATGGGCTGGATACCAATGTCTATCATGCGCAAGTGCAGCACATAGAGGTGTCGCAATATATGCTAGTAAACATTTTCCCCTACAAGTCACTTTCTCTCGAACAGATAGAGAGGGAAGATGGGCCTTTATTACTGGTTATCTTAATAACAATAGACTAACTATATATCCCCAATATACGCCCCAATAATTGATGACCCGACCCCAATGGAAGATTTATATCATGCCTTGCTTGATATCCCAGGTTTTTTGATTATGGGGGGCGATTTCAATTTTTTACAATGCCTAGAGGTTGATTCATCCTCAGCGAAACGTAGCCAGAATAAACCACGAATGGCAGCGGTTACATCAGAATTTAAAAGAAGGTTAAGCCTATCAGATATATGGAGGGAAATGTTGCCATATAAATATGAATATTCATGCTATTCTGGCAGGCATGAGTCAGCTGCCAGACTTGGTTTTTTTCTCTCTACTCATAATTTGCAGCTAAAGGCATACTCTCATATTCAAAATGCTTTTTCTGACCACAACTTAGTAGAAATAGAGATAACAGGCATCAAGGTAGAAAGGCAGAAGGATAGGTGAACTTTTAACAAAGTGAATCTCAAAAATGAGGAGTGGTGTAATGAGATACATAGTGAGGCAGCTTACTATTTTCCAATAAACAATAACACAGCAAGTATTGAGAATATATGGGAGGCCTAAAAAGCTACAGTACACAGGTATATCACATCCAGATCACAAAGAGAAAAGAACACTCGTTCTTAAGGGCAGAACTGGACGTAGAGTTAAACTGGGCTAGTGCTGGAGTATGGATCCCACCAGCACTAGCCGATAAGAGCGTTCTTAAGAAAGCTAGATCTAGTATGCAAGCGTATTATTACACACAGGGATATGTAGCCAATCACGCATATTTACAAAAGGTGTTTGAAGAAAGTGAATATGCAGGAACTTTTTTGTCGTGTCAGACGAAAGATCGCCAAGAGAAAAATAAGATTGTATCAATAAAAGATCCAATGACAAAAAGAAGCATAAAGACACACAACAAATTCAAAAGGAATGTTTTAAATATTATGAATCAATATACAGTATCCAAAAAACGGGGAATTTGGGAGTGCTTATTGAGTTTTTAGAAAAACTGGATATCCCAAGGTTAAGACAAGAACAAGCACAAACATTGGTGGCAACATTTACACTTACAGAGATTGAAATAGTTGTAAAGTTGTTAGGGAATGTGGAAGATGGTATTCTGGCAGAATTGTATAAAAAAATTAGCATCAGTATTACATCCTGAATTGCTAAAGTTGGCTAATCATGTTCTGGAGGGAGGTTAAATCCTGACTTAATTTCGTTTGGCAATGGTTGTTGGTTTTTTAAAGGAAGGAAAAGATAAAGAAAATATCAATTTGTATGAGCCTATAAATATTTCACAAGTAGATTATAAGATTATCGCAAAATTACTTGCCACTCGGACCATTCAAGTTATGAGAATGCTAATCCAGCCAGATAAGTTTGGCTTTGTGCCGGGCAGACAGCAATTTTTTAATAAAGTTTTTTTAGCAGAAGCCCTAGATTATTTTGCACAAAAGAATCATACCTGCCTATGTGATGTTTTAGATGCAGAAAAAGTCTTTGACTTGGTAGGTTGAGATAGCCTTTTCATTATTCTTAAAAAAATTGGATTCCCTATAAAATTAATTGATTTAATATCTAGTCTATATAAGGGAGCTAAAGCCCAAATAATCATAAATGTGAAAAATATTGAAAAGTGCAATAAATAGGGAACAAGACAAGGCTGTCCTTTATCACCTATACTCTTCGCTCTTTGTATAGAACCATTGACTATCGCAATCCATACAACACCTAATATAGAGCCGTCTATAAGGGGGATGACTCTTATTAAGTTGTATGCAGATGATATAATGTTTTTGCAGCCCGATTTAGAGAATCAGAAATGGGATTTTTCAATTTTCCAAATATATCAAGACTTGGGGGATATAAGATTAATAAGGCCAAAACAGACACTAACTGCACAGAAGACACTTTGTTACATGAATTTTATCCATGAATTAATTCAAGACCCAAGTGATACTTTGGGGTGTATTTCACAGAGAATGTGGATAACTTATTTCAATTGAACTATACCCCGCTTGTTAGTAAGGTGAAGGCATTATTCACTAGATTAAACAAGTTGCCACTCTCTATAATGGGAGGTATTGATCTAATCAGGATGGACACGCGGAAACTCACCTGCACTGCTGATTTCGGGTGCCATGAGGGGAAAGGCCAGCATTTCTGCCATCGGGTGCCGTGAGGGGAACGGCTGGGTGCTCTCCTGCACGCTGTGAGGGAAATGGAAAACGGTAATTTGTTTATCTGAATGGCGCCAGTTTGTGGTTTGAAGGCGAGACACATCGATAATGGAGTAAGAAAAGATCTGATTCGTGAGGGCCATTATTTACTCGCGATTGAGGAGCCTGAGCCCTGTGAGGACTTTCCCATTTTCCTCCCTCACCTAAACCCCGAATTTGCTTGGAATAACGAAGACACTTGTTCGTTAAGGTTTGATCAAGATAGTGAGGCATAGCCATAGGTTGCCATTGGAGTAGCGATAGGAGTATCTAATCACCCAGTCCTGAGGAGGCCAGATTGGTTGGAAGGCCGAAACGCGACCGCCTCGACACTTTCATTCCGGAGGAGTCTTTTATGTTATCTTGTTTTGGAATTTGTATCCATGTGACACGATCCCATTGTAGGTTCTGTATAATTTTCTCTTAGAACCACTTGTGTCTGACTACCTCCAAGTGTATCTTCTAGATTGAATAGGAGGACACTAAAACTGTATTTTTTGTTGGGTGAACAAGACAATCCTTGTACATTGTTTTGTGTATAAACTGTGGTGGGGTTTTGTATATAATTGTATATAATTGTGTATATAGGAATGTATAATTGTGTATAGTGTGAAAAAAAAATTGATAAAGAAAAACAAAGTACTTGCGGAAAAATAACCGGTTGGTGATTACAGTAAATAAAACTTGTTATCACGTCCTCTATGTCTAGTGATGGCTTTGTGAAATAAACAGTAGTAACAGTGGACTAAGGCCACCTAAATAGGAGAATTAACAGTCACCTATTTGTTAAATATTTTGGTTATTTGTTCCTCCTTTTTCCAAAATTCCTTTTTGCGCTTTTTGAGGGAAATGGCCAGCGCGAGGATCACTACAACCCCCAGCAGCCCCCAGGGACTCAGGGCGCACCTTTGACGCTCCAGTCTGCGCCCGGAGGCGCTACAAATTGGGCGAGCACCCCGTGTAGCGCGGGACGCGCGCGGGTGGCGCCTGGCCAAAGCACGGGCCAAGGGCGGGCCCGTCTTTGCCCGTCAGTGACTGGGCTAGGCTGGGCCACCCCCCTTGGCTGGAAAATCGCGCCTAGTGAGAAGTGAGAGGAAGTGAGGGTTTCTGCACTGGGGTCTGGCAACGAAGAAGCAGGAGTGACTAACCACTACACCTGTAAGTCCTACCATTTACTTTGCCAACGCAAGTTGTTTCTGTGGGCTTGTCGTCATTGTTAGTATTAAGAAAGCCCCCACAATTGTAGCCAACACCACAGGGATGAGTATGGGCAAACAAACTGTAAAAGCCTTATGCCATGCCCCCCTCCTTGTTCCACCCCTCAACTTCTTCCCCAGACATCAATTGATCGGATGTTACAAAGGGCGATAGGAGTGGTGGCCACGGAAATCCAGCAAACTGAGTGCCGACTGTCTATAACTCCGGACCTTCCCCATGCCTTGTCACCATCCAACCTTTCCCTTCCCCTTGAAAGGGGTGACAGTATACAAAGTCAGGATTCAACGCCTAAGTCGCCTGTTCCAACTACAGAAGCTACACGCAGTGCAACCACTAGAAGTAAAGGGTGCACTAAAACCACAGCTAACGCAAGTGCGGCCAATCATCATCTTCAACCCAAAAAAGTGGAGCCAAAAAGAGGAAAATAATCAATGGAATGATGCCCCTAATCTAGCAAACAAGAGTATACCAGTAATGATGTTTGCAGACGACACCTTGCTTCTCTCAAAATCCCTTATGGGCCTGCAAAAAATCCTGGATGCCTTTTGTGAATTTTGTTGGGGTAGGGTTTAGAAATAAATATACAAAAAACAAAATGTATGGCTTTTAACCCCAGTAAGAATGTCCGTTCTAATCTCTGCATGAATGGTGTACCGTTGGAAAGGGTTTCAGAATTTGATTACCTAGGTCTTACCCTAAATGAAAATATGACATGGAAACCCCAAATGGCCAAATCTAATTTGAAACCTATCCAGAGAGCTGGGGGTTTGGCTAAACATTATAGAAAGTCCTTCCACAAACCCCTGACCCCACTCCGATGTTCATGTTTTTTTTATTTTTATTAAAACTACCCTTATCTTATTCCCTACGATTCCTAATTAAATATCTACCTTCTTACCTTACCTTACCTTATGCAGTTTGTTGTGTCCCTCTAGGCACACAGGAGGACAACCAACTGACTGTCGGAGTCTAATTATTTGTCCTTGGTACAATTAGGAGTGAGAACAGCCCTTTAGGTCTCTTCACGGGTGTCAAACAGCAGCGGCAGTCCTTAACTGTTCTTGCCCTCTAATTAATCTATATCTGTTTTTAAACTCTATAGTAACATTTTTATATAGTTCATTATGTATATTCAAATTTTCTATAGCTGTCAAACTATGCTGGTATCATCATTAGTTAATGGATGCCAATTATGTGTACACAAATTTGTTTAAATGTAACATATAGCTATATTACAAATATGGCAACAATGAAAACAAAAAGCAAATATTATTTTAAAATATTATGTCATGACATAATAACAATAGATATAAACGTCTAATACACTTCTCAAGCTCTATGCTACACTTTTCTAAGCTACCAATAACTACTACATCAAGCTAATACCTAAATATCTACATTTTAACATTTATAAACACATATAATCAGATCCTACATTAAAATCATCTGATAAGCATTTACTAACACATATATACATGCATATAATTTAACACATTAACCCAACACCCACTAATATATAACTATCTAAAAATTCTATTTTATCTAAAATAAAACCAACTACTATCTGCAACTTACATCTATAATAAAACATGATAATATCCACACAAATATGTGCAATTGTACTATATTATATAAACATCACATACAAATAAACATAGGTAGCATTATATTTGCATACAGTGCTATACAGTGGGTCTTTACAGTCATGTAAAGGTGATTATTTCTTCTCAGTTCTTTGAGGATATCTCTGTTCAATTTACATAGTTTCCTAAGCATGTTATTGTTTTTGGAAAGCAGTTTATATGTCTTCAAATTGCCTTTCTTTTTTGTGATTTGGCTGCTGCTCTGTAACTTCCACGTTGTTGTGGTAGTGGAATAACACATGGGCCCTTTTCTATAAGTTGTGGGGTACGGAATCTAGTTGAGCTTGATGATTTGTGGGCTTTTACTTGTTTTTGCTTCTCCTCATATACTACAACTATCTTCCTAAATCCTCTTGGTATTGACTTCAGCCGATCATAACGAGCCTTTCTGCTGCCATACATTTTTTCCAACCTCATTAAGATTATCTATAGTAAGAAAGTAGAAGTACATTATTGTCATAAATCATTAAAAGAAAATTCCTGTACAATATTAGTAAAACACATTTTAACAAATGTGGCTAAACTGAGATTCTGTTAGTGTTATAAGATAGTAATACAACTTGGGATTCCTTTTTGAATAGTAAACCTTGCATTGCTGTGTAACAGCTCTTGCTTGTTACAAAACTATTTTATTGACTTATAATGATTATCACTAGGACCAAGCTGAAGAGCCACATGTCATAGAAGAAATTGTGACTTTTCATCTCTTTTCCATTAGCTCAACACAGCACAGCTACTTTATTTGCTGCCCTGTGTTGAATGGAAATATGGCATCTGTTGTGACTTGAGTTGTTGCTATGCACCCTTTCCTTAGTAATACCCTCCCAGCTGCTAAACCCGGATGAGTGCTTGGTGATTTAGAGGAGTGCTGGAGTGCTTCGTGAGGTAATAGAATGCCTGAGTGTCTGATGAGGTGGGGCGTGTCAGTTGGAGAGTGTGGGCTGAGCAGCAAGGAGGCTGCTCCTGTTATGTACTTACCAACTATTTACCTGAATCTTACCATTGTAATAACCTGTAACTAAGTCATAATAAGTCTTATCCTACAACCTACTCTATGATGGTTGGACTTCTTTCTATTACAACTCTGGTGATGAGGATGGGATGTACTTACCAGCTATTTACCTGAAACCTACCATCTTAATAACTTGTAACTGAGTCATAATAAACCTTCTTCTACAACCTACTCCATGGCCATTGAACTTCCTTCCCTTAGAACACTGGTGACGATTTGGAGAAAGAACCTATGTGTTGTAAGAAACTGAAGCGAATCTGAACCTGCTGAAGAAACTGAAGTAAAGAAATCTGAAGCTTGAAGGAAGAGAAACGCCATGGTAGCCCAACTAGTGTCCCTTATTATCTGTACAGCATGCAGTCTGTGGTGTTTGACATTCTTTACATAAATGGACCTAATGAGCTGATTCCAACAAGCTTGCTTGCCTGTTTGCTATTAACAACAACGGGAGAGGGGTCCAAACATGCTGAACTGTGGCAACCCTTTTTGTCCCTCTTGGCCTCTGAGTTCCAAGAGGTCACTTGTCCCTATACCTCCGCCTATTGCGCCTCTCGGATGCACGACAGTCAGAGAGGTGAGTAGGGGCAAATACAGTATTATGTAGGTTAGTTATTAGTGGACATGGAACACGGGTGGGGGGCGGTGGGGGAGGGCTGGGCGGAGGGGTTTACAACACTTTTTCCCCTTTTCCTTTTTAACTCCATTACGTGGAAAGTTTTCCTGTTTTGGAACAAGCCCAATATTATGGTTGCAGACCTGACCTGGTCCTTTAAGCCCCATGCTATGCAATGTTGATGGTACAACAGCTAAACCTGCATGATTGTAATTGTGTTTGTTTGAAATTACAAGAAAGAGATTTAAACCAAAAATATGTGTGGGGGCACAAGGAGTAGCCTGCAGTCATATGAATTTTAGAAAAATTAATTTGAAGGCACGTTGATGGATCGTGCTATTGACTGCAGTTACAGAAGTCAATAGGAGAGAACTAGCACCTGTGATCAGCAGAACTGGATTGGTACCAACTTAGGGGCCTATTACGATTGCAGATTTCCCGCATCCTCCGGACCGGTGGAAGTCACCGCCGGCCCGGAGGATGCGGGAAAACCGCTGCGGAGGCTTGAAAGACCCACCGCCAAATTAGGATGGCTGGTGCGTCTTGCAATCTGTCCTCCGCTTTTCCGCCGCGGTCGCCTTCCGACCGCAGTGGAAAAGCATTAACATGGCTGGCAGTGTCTATCAGACACCGCCAGCCATATTAGGATGGAGTAGAAAGTATGCTTTTCCACGGCGGCTTTTCCGCCGTGGAAAAGCATACGGACCTTCACTTCGGGGGCCCGTTGCGGGCCCCCTGGGTGAAGGGGGTGTGGGGGTGCACATGGGGGGTACCTATGGTACCCCCCTGCATTTGCGTGCACAAAGCGGCAGGCACCGCGCGGTGCCTGCTGCTTTGTGCACGCAAATGCCGTGCATGCATTTTTAACATTGCTTGAAGCTGCATCCGCCGCAATGTTAAAGATAGCGGATGTGACCGCCACCCTGGCGGTCACATCCTAATCTGCACGGAGGGACCGCCGCTGCCCCTGCGGATGGTCCCTCCTGCTCTATGGTGGCGGACGAACTCAGGTCCGTCCGGCATCATAATCGGCCCCTTAATTTTGTTCTAGATTAATATCTATGTAAACAGGCCTGGATGTTGGTGAAATTGTTGACATGACCCCCCACCCCGCTTGACTGTGAGACAACACGGTGAGTGTCTTTACATTTACATCCTGTTTTGGGAGGCGGCATGCACAGGAGCTTGAAACGCATGCATGTGCTTTTCAGCCTGTCCAGCTTTTGTATTTGAAATTGCCTGGGCGGCTGTGCGGCTTTGCCAATGGAGGCAATGATCGAGCCTCGGCAGCGCAGGTTAAAGGGAGGCTTAAGTCACGGATCTTCATGGGCACACCAGTTGAGTGGATTTGAAATGTTTAAATATGCGCTCCCACCTTCAAAAGCAGAACCTCGGAAGATAAAATTGCTTTGGAGGAACTGCTGTGATGTCATGAAAGGCAGGTGGCATTCTGTGCACCCAAGCGGAGGTGGCTAGATGCCAGGAGAGCCGTCATCTCTGCATTATTTCCTACCTTGTAGAAGGTGTGCATGCATGCGCATGTGGAATGTCACAGTTCATTGATTCGGCAGGTTTGTGATGTGTCGTTGATGATTAGAATGTTGATCTGTCTGTGAGCCTTTGTTGTGATGCAATGTGCTGTTGGAAACCATGGAGTGTATTGACAACAATGTGGAACAGCAGGTCTATTGTGTCGCTTCATGTTGAAGGAGACCTTGGCAGTGCAAGCGTCTATGTTTTTTGATTTTAGTTACCAGATATTCTGTTGGATGCGTGGGGCAACGGTGAGTTCATGCTATTTCAGACATTCCAGGCCTCATGGTGGTTGAGGCTGGTGTGCACTATAAGGGAACGTCTGATACTGATTACCAAAGCATTTGCTGTGCAGTGCAAGTCTGTATGTATTACTGAGGGAGAAGTGGATTTAATGCACATTTTTACTGTCATACCATATTTTTTCTCTAGTTGCTGGTGATTTTCGAGCAATGTTGTCTCAAAGATAGCTCGCTAGGGGAACTTGAAGTGTTTTTGTGACTTTTAATACTTACCATCCCATGTTTGCTGATGACACTTCATTAGGTTTAATTTTTTATTTTTTTGTCATTCTGCCGCCATGTTTGTTTCATGCAATATGCAGTTTCTGCCCATGTTGGTTTGTGCAAGTATGATTTCTTGTTTGTGTTATCCTCTGTTGGTGGTGTATGGGGGGTATGCAAAGCTGAGTTTTTAAAAAATAATTTTTATTTGTTTTTTACCAAGAGTCAGAATAATCAATAACATTATTTGCTGCGGTTGGGGAGCTGAGGAGGCGGCGATGTATGGCGAGCACACTCAAATTTGGGGGCCAAAGTCATCAGGCATAATATCCACCCCTCGCAACACTGACCCACACTCAAAGGCATTCTGGGACTTGTAGTAACCAGACGACCGGTTACTAGCAGGAAGTGTATGCTGGGACTACTCACCTTGGGGGCGGACCTATGCATCATTTAACAGGATGGGGCAGGGCATTTATCCCCAGATGGACATCCTGTTTCATACCCCCGGCGCTGAAGAAGGCGTCATGGACGCCGAAATGCATTCGCAATAGGTGTGTTGCTGCTGAATAAAGGTGCCTCCACTGTTCTCCCCTGCTGTGGCCTCTATTTCTTCATTCGCTTGGAGGAGTTCTATTCATTTATCAGCGCGAGTTCCAGAGTCGCGCTTTTGGAGGTCCCCGCAGCACAAAGTCGGCTTCAGCAACTACTGGTCTCTGCTTCGGTGGAATCGTGTATTCCGTGGTAACGGAAGGACTGAAACCCACCTCTGTGCCTGGGAAAAGAAGAGGCGGTGTTGTTCTCATTGAGGGCACCCTGGGCTAGTTGGACTTCCGACCCGCCCCCGCCAAAGACTGACCCGGGTCAAGGAGGTTGCTGCGGTTGGGGAGCTGAGGAGGCGGCGATGTATGGCGAGCACACTCAAATTTGGGGGCCAAAGTCATCAGGCATAATATCCACCCCTCGCAACACTGACCCACACTCAAAGGCATTCTGGGACTTGTAGTAACCAGACGACCGGTTACTAGCAGGAAGTGTATGCTGGGACTACTCACCTTGGGGGCGGACCTATGCATCATTTAACAGGATGGGGCAGGGCATTTATCCCCAGATGGACATCCTGTTTCATACCCCCGGCGCTGAAGAAGGCGTCATGGACGCCGAAATGCATTCGCAATAGGTGTGTTGCTGCTGAATAAAGGTGCCTCCACTGTTCTCCCCTGCTGTGGCCTCTATTTCTTCATTCGCTTGGAGGAGTTCTATTCATTTATCAGCGCGAGTTCCAGAGTCGCGCTTTTGGAGGTCCCCGCAGCACAAAGTCGGCTTCAGCAACTACTGGTCTCTGCTTCGGTGGAATCGTGTATTCCGTGGTAACGGAAGGACTGAAACCCACCTCTGTGCCTGGGAAAAGAAGAGGCGGTGTTGTTCTCATTGAGGGCACCCTGGGCTAGTTGGACTTCCGACCCGCCCCCGCCAAAGACTGACCCGGGTCAAGGAGGTTGCTGCGGTTGGGGAGCTGAGGAGGCGGCGATGTATGGCGAGCACACTCAAATTTGGGGGCCAAAGTCATCAGGCATAATATCCACCCCTCGCAACACTGACCCACACTCAAAGGCATTCTGGGACTTGTAGTAACCAGACGACCGGTTACTAGCAGGAAGTGTATGCTGGGACTACTCACCTTGGGGGCGGACCTATGCATCATTTAACAGGATGGGGCAGGGCATTTATCCCCAGATGGACATCCTGTTTCATACCCCCGGCGCTGAAGAAGGCGTCATGGACGCCGAAATGCATTCGCAATAGGTGTGTTGCTGCTGAATAAAGGTGCCTCCACTGTTCTCCCCTGCTGTGGCCTCTATTTCTTCATTCGCTTGGAGGAGTTCTATTCATTTATCAGCGCGAGTTCCAGAGTCGCGCTTTTGGAGGTCCCCGCAGCACAAAGTCGGCTTCAGCAACTACTGGTCTCTGCTTCGGTGGAATCGTGTATTCCGTGGTAACGGAAGGACTGAAACCCACCTCTGTGCCTGGGAAAAGAAGAGGCGGTGTTGTTCTCATTGAGGGCACCCTGGGCTAGTTGGACTTCCGACCCGCCCCCGCCAAAGACTGACCCGGGTCAAGGAGGTTGCTGCGGTTGGGGAGCTGAGGAGGCGGCGATGTATGGCGAGCACACTCAAATTTGGGGGCCAAAGTCATCAGGCATAATATCCACCCCTCGCAACACTGACCCACACTCAAAGGCATTCTGGGACTTGTAGTAACCAGACGACCGGTTACTAGCAGGAAGTGTATGCTGGGACTACTCACCTTGGGGGCGGACCTATGCATCATTTAACAGGATGGGGCAGGGCATTTATCCCCAGATGGACATCCTGTTTCATACCCCCGGCGCTGAAGAAGGCGTCATGGACGCCGAAATGCATTCGCAATAGGTGTGTTGCTGCTGAATAAAGGTGCCTCCACTGTTCTCCCCTGCTGTGGCCTCTATTTCTTCATTCGCTTGGAGGAGTTCTATTCATTTATCAGCGCGAGTTCCAGAGTCGCGCTTTTGGAGGTCCCCGCAGCACAAAGTCGGCTTCAGCAACTACTGGTCTCTGCTTCGGTGGAATCGTGTATTCCGTGGTAACGGAAGGACTGAAACCCACCTCTGTGCCTGGGAAAAGAAGAGGCGGTGTTGTTCTCATTGAGGGCACCCTGGGCTAGTTGGACTTCCGACCCGCCCCCGCCAAAGACTGACCCGGGTCAAGGAGGTTGCTGCGGTTGGGGAGCTGAGGAGGCGGCGATGTATGGCGAGCACACTCAAATTTGGGGGCCAAAGTCATCAGGCATAATATCCACCCCTCGCAACACTGACCCACACTCAAAGGCATTCTGGGACTTGTAGTAACCAGACGACCGGTTACTAGCAGGAAGTGTATGCTGGGACTACTCACCTTGGGGGCGGACCTATGCATCATTTAACAGGATGGGGCAGGGCATTTATCCCCAGATGGACATCCTGTTTCATACCCCCGGCGCTGAAGAAGGCGTCATGGACGCCGAAATGCATTCGCAATAGGTGTGTTGCTGCTGAATAAAGGTGCCTCCACTGTTCTCCCCTGCTGTGGCCTCTATTTCTTCATTCGCTTGGAGGAGTTCTATTCATTTATCAGCGCGAGTTCCAGAGTCGCGCTTTTGGAGGTCCCCGCAGCACAAAGTCGGCTTCAGCAACTACTGGTCTCTGCTTCGGTGGAATCGTGTATTCCGTGGTAACGGAAGGACTGAAACCCACCTCTGTGCCTGGGAAAAGAAGAGGCGGTGTTGTTCTCATTGAGGGCACCCTGGGCTAGTTGGACTTCCGACCCGCCCCCGCCAAAGACTGACCCGGGTCAAGGAGGTTGCTGCGGTTGGGGAGCTGAGGAGGCGGCGATGTATGGCGAGCACACTCAAATTTGGGGGCCAAAGTCATCAGGCATAATATCCACCCCTCGCAACACTGACCCACACTCAAAGGCATTCTGGGACTTGTAGTAACCAGACGACCGGTTACTAGCAGGAAGTGTATGCTGGGACTACTCACCTTGGGGGCGGACCTATGCATCATTTAACAGGATGGGGCAGGGCATTTATCCCCAGATGGACATCCTGTTTCATACCCCCGGCGCTGAAGAAGGCGTCATGGACGCCGAAATGCATTCGCAATAGGTGTGTTGCTGCTGAATAAAGGTGCCTCCACTGTTCTCCCCTGCTGTGGCCTCTATTTCTTCATTCGCTTGGAGGAGTTCTATTCATTTATCAGCGCGAGTTCCAGAGTCGCGCTTTTGGAGGTCCCCGCAGCACAAAGTCGGCTTCAGCAACTACTGGTCTCTGCTTCGGTGGAATCGTGTATTCCGTGGTAACGGAAGGACTGAAACCCACCTCTGTGCCTGGGAAAAGAAGAGGCGGTGTTGTTCTCATTGAGGGCACCCTGGGCTAGTTGGACTTCCGACCCGCCCCCGCCAAAGACTGACCCGGGTCAAGGAGGTTGCTGCGGTTGGGGAGCTGAGGAGGCGGCGATGTATGGCGAGCACACTCAAATTTGGGGGCCAAAGTCATCAGGCATAATATCCACCCCTCGCAACACTGACCCACACTCAAAGGCATTCTGGGACTTGTAGTAACCAGACGACCGGTTACTAGCAGGAAGTGTATGCTGGGACTACTCACCTTGGGGGCGGACCTATGCATCATTTAACAGGATGGGGCAGGGCATTTATCCCCAGATGGACATCCTGTTTCATACCCCCGGCGCTGAAGAAGGCGTCATGGACGCCGAAATGCATTCGCAATAGGTGTGTTGCTGCTGAATAAAGGTGCCTCCACTGTTCTCCCCTGCTGTGGCCTCTATTTCTTCATTCGCTTGGAGGAGTTCTATTCATTTATCAGCGCGAGTTCCAGAGTCGCGCTTTTGGAGGTCCCCGCAGCACAAAGTCGGCTTCAGCAACTACTGGTCTCTGCTTCGGTGGAATCGTGTATTCCGTGGTAACGGAAGGACTGAAACCCACCTCTGTGCCTGGGAAAAGAAGAGGCGGTGTTGTTCTCATTGAGGGCACCCTGGGCTAGTTGGACTTCCGACCCGCCCCCGCCAAAGACTGACCCGGGTCAAGGAGGTTGCTGCGGTTGGGGAGCTGAGGAGGCGGCGATGTATGGCGAGCACACTCAAATTTGGGGGCCAAAGTCATCAGGCATAATATCCACCCCTCGCAACACTGACCCACACTCAAAGGCATTCTGGGACTTGTAGTAACCAGACGACCGGTTACTAGCAGGAAGTGTATGCTGGGACTACTCACCTTGGGGGCGGACCTATGCATCATTTAACAGGATGGGGCAGGGCATTTATCCCCAGATGGACATCCTGTTTCATACCCCCGGCGCTGAAGAAGGCGTCATGGACGCCGAAATGCATTCGCAATAGGTGTGTTGCTGCTGAATAAAGGTGCCTCCACTGTTCTCCCCTGCTGTGGCCTCTATTTCTTCATTCGCTTGGAGGAGTTCTATTCATTTATCAGCGCGAGTTCCAGAGTCGCGCTTTTGGAGGTCCCCGCAGCACAAAGTCGGCTTCAGCAACTACTGGTCTCTGCTTCGGTGGAATCGTGTATTCCGTGGTAACGGAAGGACTGAAACCCACCTCTGTGCCTGGGAAAAGAAGAGGCGGTGTTGTTCTCATTGAGGGCACCCTGGGCTAGTTGGACTTCCGACCCGCCCCCGCCAAAGACTGACCCGGGTCAAGGAGGTTGCTGCGGTTGGGGAGCTGAGGAGGCGGCGATGTATGGCGAGCACACTCAAATTTGGGGGCCAAAGTCATCAGGCATAATATCCACCCCTCGCAACACTGACCCACACTCAAAGGCATTCTGGGACTTGTAGTAACCAGACGACCGGTTACTAGCAGGAAGTGTATGCTGGGACTACTCACCTTGGGGGCGGACCTATGCATCATTTAACAGGATGGGGCAGGGCATTTATCCCCAGATGGACATCCTGTTTCATACCCCCGGCGCTGAAGAAGGCGTCATGGACGCCGAAATGCATTCGCAATAGGTGTGTTGCTGCTGAATAAAGGTGCCTCCACTGTTCTCCCCTGCTGTGGCCTCTATTTCTTCATTCGCTTGGGGGAGTTCTATTCATTTATCAGCGCGAGTTCCAGAGTCGCGCTTTTGGAGGTCCCCGCAGCACAAAGTCGGCTTCAGCAACTACTGGTCTCTGCTTCGGTGGAATCGTGTATTCCGTGGTAACGGAAGGACTGAAACCCACCTCTGTGCCTGGGAAAAGAAGAGGCGGTGTTGTTCTCATTGAGGGCACCCTGGGCTAGTTGGACTTCCGACCCGCCCCCGCCAAAGACTGACCCGGGTCAAGGAGGTTGCTGCGGTTGGGGAGCTGAGGAGGCGGCGATGTATGGCGAGCACACTCAAATTTGGGGGCCAAAGTCATCAGGCATAATATCCACCCCTCGCAACACTGACCCACACTCAAAGGCATTCTGGGACTTGTAGTAACCAGACGACCGGTTACTAGCAGGAAGTGTATGCTGGGACTACTCACCTTGGGGGCGGACCTATGCATCATTTAACAGGATGGGGCAGGGCATTTATCCCCAGATGGACATCCTGTTTCATACCCCCGGCGCTGAAGAAGGCGTCATGGACGCCGAAATGCATTCGCAATAGGTGTGTTGCTGCTGAATAAAGGTGCCTCCACTGTTCTCCCCTGCTGTGGCCTCTATTTCTTCATTCGCTTGGAGGAGTTCTAAACATTATTTATGCATACAACATTTCTCCAGTCAGCTTTAAAAAAAGTGAGTTGAGATAATATACAAGGGACTTAAGAGTTGATTAATACATAAGTCTAGGAGGAATAAATTAGCTTATAGCTGGCTATGACCAATGCCAGTGAGACCATAGCTTCTCCATTTTTTTGTAATTGATCAAGGTCCCTGGGCTTTAGCACTAGCAGTTTCACATTCGTAAATGTGACAGAGAATAGTCTAAAATTCTGACATCTTAAGAGGTGTGGAATCTATCCATGCCCTGGTGACACAAAAGCAAGCACTAACAATTATAATCAAAATGAATGTTCTCAAACTGGGAGCAAATCCATCTTTATCTCCCAACACAATTTCCTTATCACTCCAATTAGTTTGAATCCCAGTACGCACTGTGATCAACTCAAATACGCTATCCCAATCATCTTTAAGCTTAGGGCATTTAACAAACATATGTAGTACATCTGCTGCATATAGCTTACATTTGGGACAGTATGAGCGTTCTGTGGGCTTAACCGTGCTTTATTTTGAAATACTATCGGGTGTATAATATAGCATACACATTGTTTTAGGATCATGTAATTTTAGATTAGTCGAGCTAATTGACTGGTCCAAAATGGTCGATGAATCCTTTAGCTCGGCCAGTCATCAGACGTTGGCCAGTCATCAGACGTTGGCTCCATTTTAAAGTAAGTTGAGGGCTATCATCGGAGACACAGAGCATATACTTTTAAGTTGTACTTATACTGACCATCTTTGCTTCCTGTTCTGAGCAATACAAAGTAAGAAGGGCAGTCGTTACCACATTACTCCTATACTTGAGATTATTAGGAACATGGGGCCAGATGTAGGTAGCCAAATACCGGTCGGTAACGGCCGAAAATACCGATTTTCGGCCGTTACCGACTGGTATTGAGCATTCGGTATGTAGGTGATAGGAAAGAGGCCGAATCGGTAAATTTACCGAATCGGTAAAATTACCGATCGGTAAAATACCGATTATGAAAATATACCGATCGGTAATATTACCGATCGGTAAATTTACCGATCGGTATAGTTACCGATCGGTAAACTTACCGATCGGTAAAGTTACCGATCGGTATAGTTACCGATCGGTAAATTTACAGAATAGGTCAAATTGAACATTGAGATGTAGGGAGGCTCTGAAATACCGATTTTGCCTCATAATCGGTATTTAAGAGTCGGTATTTACCATGGATTCAAATCAGGTGGTAACCAGGTGCAGCCTATAAAAAAGGACCCAAAATGCAATTCAGTTTGCACAATGGCGGCATTTTATGTAATAGCAAGACGGCTACGGCTACGGGAGGAAGGAGAGAGGGAATGGCTGAGACAGGAGCAGGTCTACAGGCAGAGGGTGACCCTGTTCATGCTCACAGAGGAGGAGATACTTCAAAGGTACAGGTTGGCTCCAGACACCATCATGGAGCTCATCAGGAACCTCAAACCACTGTTGGAGCACCCCACCCCAAGGGCACATGCAATTCCAACACATGTACAGGTGCTGTGCAGCCTCCACCTGCTGGCGTCAGGGAGCTACCAGAGCGTGGTTGCTGTGGCGGGAGGGGTGACCCAGAGCAGCCTCTCAAGGTTTTTTCACAGATTCCTTGACGCCATGTTGCATAGGATGGATCATTACATTTCTTTTCCATCCACCCATGCTGAACTTGTGCAAACAAAATCTGAGTTCTACCAGATGGCAAGATTTCCCCATATCATCGGATGCATTGATGGCACGCACATCCCCATTTGTCCCCCTGCTGCCACAGAATACATTTACCGCAATAGGAAGTCAAGCCACACCATCAACATCCAGGTGATTTGCAACGCAAAGTATGTCATCACAGACCTTGTCGCAAAATTCCCGGGAAGTACCCACGACTCCTATATATTTCAGAACAGCGGCATCTATGCACGTCTGTCAGCAGGGGAATTTGGCGAAGGATACCTCCTAGGTAAGACAGAGTCTGCGACCCCTTCCACACCTATTGCAGTGAGAATTACAAGTATGCATGTGAGTAATATATTCCCATTTCCCTTTTAGGAGACAGTGCATATGCCCTACGTTCATTTATCCTGACTCCCTACCTCAACCCCTCCACACCCAGCCAAAGGAGGTATAACCGGGCCCACAAAAGTACACACAATGTGGTAGAACGGACCTTTGGCATATGGAAAAGCCGATTTAGATGCCTTCACAAGAGTGGAGGCGCAAGGCAGTATACCCCCACCACCTGCTGCAAGATCATAGCTGCCTGTGCCATGTTGCACAACTTGGCTGTGAGGAAGGGCACAGAGGTCGAGTTGTCTGACTATGAGGATCATGACGACGACAATGCTGTGCCTGAGAGACAACTTGCTGGAGTCACAACACCAAGTGATGACAGATACAGGCGTGAGGAGATAACAAGCAACTATTTCTGAGTAAGTAATGAGACACAGACAGGTTGTGTATGGAACTAAAGTATTTATATGTTGCCACAAACTTAAAGCACTAAAGTGCAACTAATGAAATTAAACAAAGGTGGGGACAACATGTCCTGGCAAAGTCACTTTCGCGCCCGCTTTCCAGAGCCACTGGGATTTTCCTCACTACCTTCCTCCTGGCCTGCAGGCTCAGCTGGGAGCCTGCGGCTCCTACGAGGTGGCAACACAGCACTTCCCAAGCTGCTGCGGCTACTGGTGACCTCTCCTTCAGGCACATCCAGGGCAGGATTTTGAGCTGTTTGAGAGATCATCATTGCCTCTAGGGCACTGGTTATTCTGGCCATGCCCCTGGTGACCTCGGCCGTGTTTTGGGTGAGGCTTTCCTGCATATTATTGCCTCTACGGCATAGCTGTGCTGTGGCAGTGGCGAGGCGATTAATGGCCCTATTGGTTGCTCGGGCGTCCCTGTGCCTTGTGTGCTCTATGTTGTTCATTTCAGTGCACAGCTGCGTGATTGCAGAAGTAATTCCTGCAGCTAGGTTATCATTTGATTTGACAATGTCCCTGTTGCTCTGTGCGATGTCAATAATGCCCTTCCCCATTTCTCCTATTGTTTGATTTAGGGCACGGATTTGGCGGTGGCAGGCCTGTAGAGATTTGCCCTGCATGCGCTGGATGCGCACCATGCTTCCCTCCAGCCCACGGAAGACAGTGCCATCTCCAGAGCCACCTGCAGTGCTGGGCATGCGGCGACGTCTGCGCATGGTGTCAGGATCTGTGTTGGGCTGCAGTGCAGCTTGACGCCTAGGTGCAGTGTCCTCATCCTCAGCTTCTGTTGTGTCCATAATTGTCAGTGGGGCCACGAGTCGCCTCCTGGCTGGTGGGGTTTTAGGTGCAGCCTGTAGCATTGATGGGGATGTCTCAGGAGAGAAGTGCAATACTGGGGATTGGGAAAGGTGTGGGGAGTGTGGACACTCGGGGGTCAGGACTGTCTCCTCTTCCTGTGTGATGGCAGTTGTATCCTCCTCATCCTGCGATGCATGGACATGGCTTGGCCCTGCCTCTTCACTCTCCCTCGCTGCTGCTGTCCCTGTTGTCGGTGTGCCTTGACTGGCTGATGGTGCCCCTAGGTGTAAATAAGCGTATGTCAACTGAGTGCTACTGTGTCACAGTGACTTAAAATGAATCTTTACACATTTAACTTTCATTAATCTGCATTACTTTCACTGCCTTGCCTTGCTGATGTCTGTTCAGTTATACATGGTCTAATATTTGCTGACTACATTTCCCATAATGCATTGCTCCTGTATAGTGCTAGCAGTACTGGACTGGGGTTGGCCTGTGCACAAAGGGTTAAGGGATGCTGCTCGGTATGGGGTGTTGTGCTGCGCATGCTTCTTACCTTTTGCTTTGGCTCTGGCAGAGCTGTCCACTTCTCCCAGTCCACCACACTGTCAGGCTCGATGGTAGACGCCACCAACTCCTCCAGGTCAGTCAGGGGGGGTGCTGGATTCCTGCCTCCCCCGGTGAGTCCAGCCTGTTTGTGCAGCTCAGCCATCTTTTTCTTAGTGTGGCTCCTGAGGTCATAGAACCTTTTCTTCAATTCTTCCATGCTCCCGGTGGTGACTCCAACAGCATTCACCCTTTCTACAATGTGCAGCCAGAGCTTTCGTTTTGCTGACTCTGCTAGTGTGAGGGACAGCTTTCCAAAAAGTTGGGTGTGCACTCTAACCACCTCCTCAATTAGTACCTGCAACTCCATGTTGCTAAACTTTATTTTTCTCTCAGCCTTCTGGCTCTCTGTGCTGCTTGCCATTCTTTCTGTGTTTCACTCAAAACAACTCTCTCCCTGCTGCTCTGTCTGTCTGCTCAGCTCTGCCTGCCTCCAGAACTTTCTAATGAGTTGCAGCTGGCTGGGCAGGCACTTCCTGGTAGGAAGGGGGAGGGTGGCTGTTGTCTTAAGTTTCACTTTTGTTTTCTGCACGTTTTTGTAAATACCGATCGGTATTTACCGATCGGTATTTACCGATCGGTATTTACCGATCGGTATTTCCAATGCATTCCTATGGGCCAAAAGGCCCATAGGAATGCATTGGTAATGCCGATCGGTAAATGCCGATCGGTAAATACCGATCGGTAAATACCGATCGGTATTTTCCGATCGTCCGATACCGACTTTTACCGAATCGGTAAAATATACCGATTTTTTACCTACATATCCTTTACCGATTTTTAAATACCGAATCGGTAAAATTCGGTATTTAAGAATCGGTAAAATCACATTACCTACATCTGGCCCATAGTCCTCACCTGTAAAATTTTTAAAAACCATTGTTGTGGGAGTCCAAATACAGCTTGCAAAAAAGTGAATGTCCGAAAACCATGCTCATCAAACAGCTGCTAAGTTAACTATACCCACCTGGCCCCAGAGTTGCCCAATACTGTCATGAAATATATTGAGAAAAGACGAATTGCCTCAGAGAGGAACCAATGAGTAGACCATAGGTAGTGAAACTCTTGTACATATTTCTTGCCAAATTTGGACTATATCCCTTATTACTTTGAACATCACCCGCCTAAAATAGTTGGGGTCCATAGATTTATACATACAAAATCGGGAATACCTAATGTTAATTGATACCCATATTCAATTGATCCAGCCTTGTATCCCACCAATAGACTTCAAATGAGACCAGTGAATGATGCTCTAAAAAATTGCTTCAAATCCAGTAGACTAAATCCTCTTGTGTATAAGGTAGCTTCATCAAGAGGATAGCACGACTGGGTCTCTTATATCCCCATATGAAACTACTGACTGCCCTGTCCAATCATTTGAAAATAGAGTCTGAAACTCGAAGTGGTATTGAACTAAATAAGTTCACCAACTTTGGCAGTTTGCTCATTTTCACGATGTTACATCTACCCAGGATACTCACCGGAAGTTTGTGCCATTGACGAAATTGCCCTATGACTTTTTTCAAAAGAGTTTCATAGTTTAAGGGAATGATTCTTTCAATATGACTACACAGACATATGCCGAGATATGTAGCAACATCTGCCATTCCTGCCAAAGAGGCTTGCGGCTTAAAGCTTAAAATAGCCTGCGTCTTAGAAAGGTTCAATTTATAGCCAGAGAAGAGGCCGGACTGTTCAGCTTCCTCCAGATTACTGGAAAAGACTGCGACATCATCCGCGTATGCCATAATTTTCAAATTGATGCTATTCAGTCGAACGAGTTCTATACCCTTATTCTGATCCAAGTGCCTTATATAGGGCTCAATATACAGGGCAAACAGCAAAGGGGAAAGTGCACACCTCTGCCATGTATCCCTTCTAATTGAAAAAGACGAAGATGAATTGCCTTCACTACAGGGCTCTTATAGAGTTCCTGAACAAGAATGATAAATCAACTGCCTATGCCACATTTATCCATGATCAACCAAAATGCTTCACAAGTAACACAGACAAAGGCCTTCTCCATGTCCAACATAATCAAACCAATACTATCCTTAGCCTTACTGGCCACATCAAATGCCGCAATCGCAGTATTAATTTGGACCATAGTGTCCCATGTTGTTGTTCTGAGACCACATTGTGTATAACTGAAGCAAGACGCCGAGCTAGAATCTCAGAGAAGACCTTTCCATCAGCATTAATATGGGAAATAGGTCGATAAGAACTCCGTTCTTCAGGAGGTTTGTCTTTTTTGAGAAAGACGACAATATTATTACTTTCCCAAGATAATGGAGTTGCCTCTTCATTACTCATGGCAGTAACCAGATCTAAAAATTCAGGTGCCAAGATATCCACAAAAAGTTTATAAAACTCTAATGGTATAGAATATTTCCCCACTGTTTTCCCTGAGGTTAGTGAGTTTGTGGCTGTAACAACCTCATCCAAGATTATCCCCCCTTCAAGACCTGTTGCTGTTGAAAATGTAGTGTAGCATACCACATTCCTGCAGATACTTATCCGTAGTTTGAGTATCAATACTATCAGGTCCCTGATACAATTGCTCCATAATTAATTGAGGGTTCATATACACTATACCATTTTTCCCTTTAATTCGATGGATAGTATTATTAGATTTTTTATCAGAAATCGGATATGCCAACATGCCCCCACCTTTTCCCCATACTCGTATTAAAAAGCCCTACTTTTCTGAAAGATGGTGGCCACCTTCTCCTTCAGCCCCCTGCTAAGTGTTTGACATTTCTCAATGAATTTCAGAAATAATGACTAATCCTGTGTGTCTTTTAAAAGGATTGCCTGGGCATGATCTTTTTCCAAATTCAGACATTCCTGCCGAATTTGAGATTACTCCAATAGTTTATTCCTATTTGTAGCCAGGATGAACCGCAGCGTTACCCCCCCCATATAAATGCTTTCATACAAACCCAAACTATTGAAGTTGGAGCAGTGTTCCTATTCTTTAAAAAATATTCTGAGAGTAATTGTCCCATATACACCCGATATTCCGTACTAGTCAACAGTTTCCGGGGAAATGTAAATGATTTTAGGACAGATCTCAGTTAATGCCCCTTCCAGAAGTTGCCCCTGGACCAATATCAAATCGATCCGGGAGTATTGTCTATGAGGTGCAGAGAAATAGGTATAACCGGACTCTCCACGCATCTACAAGACAGTGAAGTCTAATTAATTCCATGATAGATGCACGTGTTTTAGGCATTCGGATGCTGACTTGCCAATTAGTAGTCTCTATTCTGTAGTCTCTATTCTGTAATCCATCACACAATTAAAATCCCCCATTATGATCAGCTTCCCCCCCATTCCAGCAATTCCAGGTTTAAGTAATCAAAAACTGCTGGATTGTCAGAATTACGGTCGTATACTACACATATAGTTTAGATCTTCCCATCGATATCCAACGGTACTATAGCCCATCTACACATGCTATTAGTGGAGGTTCGCAGTGTCCTAGCCACATGTTTTCTAGCTTTCATAATGGCAACCCCTATATCGTTACAGTTTGAGTTGTACATGTGAGTAATTCATACCCCAGTTGCTTCAATACTTGTCGGCCCTTGAATGCCAGATGTGTTTCAGTAACCCCGGCAATTTGTGGCTAATATGCGGCTAACTCCCCCATTCCATCTGTTGCTTCCGTATCTGATTTAAGCCTGCCACATTCCAACACAGTAATTTAATACTTGTCATTAACTGGCCAAACGTATCCGTTAAAACTACCTTGCCACCATCTCAAACTACCAAGCTACTCTCTCCTAACACTCAATATTAGAAACAATTTCAAGTTATTCTGGCCCCTATAGCTACCCCACACCTTACTTCTCTTCACTGTGACACAAACCAATTTATTGACCCAGCAACCCTCCTCCAACCCTGAAACCCTCCTAACCCAACCCAACCTACAGGCGGAAATCACCCACCCCCTAATGCTGTTGACTGGTTTGATAGCACACAAGGAGCACTAAGCACTGTATAGAGTGCCCCCATGCCCTCTTAGCCACCTCCCACCCCCCACACTCCGTACCACTCAAAACATAATCCAGTCCCCCTTTACCTAATAGTGCAACCCCTCCAATCATACCTCTCCTTCTTGCATTAACTTAAAATACAACATAAGATTTAACTAGAAGACAGTGAAGTCTCTTGTCTCCATTGAGTGACAGCTAGTGAGGCTTTCTGTTCAGTAAGAAATATCTGTGACCGCCCATTCTTGATGCCCTTCAATCACGCTGGCTCCTGCAAGAATACCTGCACCCGATAGCTTTAAATGGATCTATCAGCTGGCTCAACTTCCAGCACTTATCCTTTGACGTTTTACAAAGATCCGATCAAGCAAAGAAAGAGAAAGAATCAGCTGACAATGAAGCTGTTTGATGAGCTTTAAGATAGATCACCTGCGACAATGAAAATACCCAACATAAATAAGTATGGGGTGAGGATGAGGATGCCTGGAGTTCATTGCTTGCTTAGAGTTCAATGGTAGCCTGTGTGCTCCCTGTACCTGGGAGTCCATATCCCAGTCTGCCAAATCCGGGAGTGCTTTCTGTAGTAGGCTGACCACAAAGGCTCAAGTGTTGTTGCCTTCTTTACCTTCCGGTATTCCAAATAACCTAAGATTATTCTGACGTTGTCTGTTCTCAAGATCCTCAACTTTATGTAAGACATACTCTAGTTGGTGTCCATGCTCTGTGATTTCATTGGTAGTAGCTGTGCCGACCTCCTCAACCCCTGCAACTCGTTCCTGGAGCTCCTTTACTACTGCTGCTAAGCTGGCCATCTTTCTGGTGGCTTCCATGAGAGCATGCTGCATGTTTTTATTGTCTTCTTTGACCTGAGCATAGTTTTCAAGGTACTCAGTTCTTTGAATCTGTAAAAGCCACACAATGGATGACAAAGAAGGCTCAATTGTCTCCATTAGTCCACCCTACTCTGTGGGTTCAGAATTGACAGGGGATGTATCTTGATATGATGAGCAGCTTGAGGACTCTAGGGGAACATCGGTCACATTGGTACTAAAGGTAGTATCCATTCCAGATTGTGCTACGCCCCCTGCAAGCAATATGTAAGATGAGGGGGGCAAACACCCTAAGTCAGCATTGAGATCAGGGACTTTACCTCTCCTTTAGAGGTAACCCACTTCCTTAAGGGGCTCTCCCTAGCCCTTCGAGCAGATCTTGGGGAGCTAGGATCAGCCAACTGAGGTTTCCATCCACCTTAGCGAACTCTCCCAGATTTAGCCTGCAATTTATCCATGGTCCCTTTTTTCCCCAACAGTCTCCCCCTCTTGTGAGGAATTCCGGGTGGTTCGACCTCAAGGGGACCCCACAATATCTCAGGACCAGCCGTTTACCTTACTGGAGGTCAGATCAAATTTGCTGTGAGCTGCAGTGAAAGTCAGAGCCTGCTGCTGTCTTACCCTCTGCCACTGCAATCATCAAAACATACACCAACAGGGACTATGTGGTTCCAGGGCTGCCAGCCTGCAGTCGATTACACAATGCACTTTCAGAATAGGGCGACCAACCCTTAAAGTAGTAAGCTTTGATTTTGACTGGTTCTTTAACTCTCCTTCATCCATACCAGGCATTCTCTGTTGAGACTCAACCATTGTGGGGTCTCATGAACTACGACCCCCTTTTCCACCTCGCTGGGCTTTCACTCGTGGGTGGTCCATGCCAAACTCCAGGCTGCCCTGCTTTCACTCCACCAATAGACTGCAGGTGTCAACGCTATAAGCGCTGCAGATGCCACAAAAGCAGACACAATAGTGAGTGAAGGAAAACAGCCATCGGGGCTGGGCCAGCGATATTTGGCCCCGCTCCAGACTGACTGCTAGCCACTGCCTGCGAGGTCATCACCACCCGCAACCTGGCCCCCCCAGATCACCCCTGCACACAATCAACATCTACAGGGATGACAAGATCACACGGTGAGCACCGAGCGTAGATCGCAGAAAGAAGCCGGAAGCATAGCGGGAGCAGTCTCATCGCGTACACCTCAGCACGGGTTCAGCCTGCCATATTTTTCCCCCAATGGATGCTTAAGTGGATGTTAATGTGGGTCTGAACTTCCTACATATACTGTAAGCTGGTATTGCATGCTGAGTGGTTCTTTTTGGATGCGATCATTAATTTTCTGCCTACGTGTATCATGCTTGTGTGGGTTTTTGGCCCCTGTCTTTTAAGGTTTGTTGCATGTGTTATACTGAATGATTGTAGAGTTGTGTACTCTGGCATGGGGTTGTCTACCCCACCATGCTTTGCCGGAGACATACGGTCCTGTCATGTGTGCAAAATAGTTGTGTGCATTGTAGGGTTGTGTACCCTGGTACTGAGTTGTACGGTTGTATACCATAGTCATGCGTTGTAGGGTCATGTACCCTGTAGTGCATTGCCTGAGACTTTTGGCCCCACCAGGCATACAGTGTGTGTGTGCATTGCAGGGTTGTGTACCCTGAAGTGCTTTGCATGAGACTTTTGGTCCCATCAGGCAGTACAGTATGTGTGTGCTTTGTGTGTAAATATATCATTAATGTCAATAGATTCCCTAAGAGAAGTGGATGGGTGTGATTTTAACCTCTTCCATGCTCATGACGCCCCCCGGCCGTCATGAGTCACGGTGGGCGTATGCGCACGACGGCCGGGGGCCGTACGAGCCCCGCCCAGGATTGGAATATCCCAGCACAGCGGCGGAATTCGCGCCGCAGCGAAGCAGTTAATTTATTTTATGTTTTAGGAATATTGATCATTGTCTTCCACCTCCAGTCCTTTGAATTAGCAATTCAATAGTTCAATCTGTACTTTCATTTCTTATACTTATGAGTTTGGATGTTATGTATTGCATTTGTACTTTTGCATAATTTGTGTCAAACGTTTCCCTAAGGAAAGGAGATGTGTTGTGACTTGAGTCGCTGCTATGCACCCTTTCCTTAGTAACACTTTCCCTGCAGCTCAGCCAGGATGAATGCTGGAGTGCTTGGTGATGTAGTGGAAGGCTAGAGTGCTTGGTGAGGTAATGGAATACTTGAGTGTCTGGTGAGGTGGTGAGTGTGTGGGCTGAGCAGCGAGGAGGTTTCTCCTGGTGGGGCTATCCACTATCTGCTATGTACTCACCCGCTATTTACCTGAAACTTACAATCATAATAACCCTAAACTAAGTCTTATTAAACCTTCTTCTACAACCTACTCTATGGCAATTCCATTAATTATTCAGGTATTTGAAGCTTGCTACTCACCCATATCTCAACGAGAGAATTTCCTTCCACGTACCCAAAGAGGAACCTCTGCTCTGCCGACCTTGCCCTGGCAGAGGTCCCCCGCATCGCTGTAATAGAACAGGCGGGAGGGCTTTCTCCCGCATCGCAGCCAAGACCTGAAACAAGCTCCCTGTGAACAGCAGAGGCTCCCCAAACCTGCACACATTCAGGAGGGACCTCAAGACCTGGCTCTTCGGCTGATCCGCAGGTGCAAACTGGCCCTCTCAGTGCCTTGAGACCCTCACAGTTGAGTAGCACGCTTTATAAACCCCCTGATTGATTGATGAGGGTCTCAAGGTGCATGGGGAGGAGGGGTTCAAGCAGCTCGAAGGTCATCCAAAGAGTCAGGTCTTGAGACCTGAATAGGTGCAGTGTCGGGCTTCATCTTAAGCGGAGGGGGAGTTTGTTCAAGGTCTTGGTCATGGTGTAGGAGAAGGAGTTGCCAGGATGTGAGGGACAGTGTCCAGGACTAGGTTGGCAGAGCGGAGGTTTTTCTTGGGAGAGTGGAAGGAGATTCTTTCATTGAGGTATTGGGGTCCGGTGTTGTGGAGGGCTTTGGAGGTCTACAGGGAGCCAGTGGAGGTCGCAGAGGTTTTGGGTGATGTGGTCATGTCTTGGGATGTCGAGGGCGAGTCTGGCTGTGGCACTCTGGATGGTTTGGAGTTTGTGGAGGAGAGTTTTGTTGGTTCCAGCATAGAACGCGTTTCCGTAGTCCAGTCTGCTAGTGATGAGTGCATGGGTGACAGTCTTCCTGGGGTCGCGGGGATCCATTTGAAGGTCTTGAGGAGTATGCAGATGGTGTTGAAGCATGTGGAGGACAAGGCGTTGATCTGGCGGTTCATGGTGAGTGAAGAGTTGGGTATGATGCCAAGGTCGTGAGCATGGTCCCTAGGGGTGGGTGGGTTTCCGAGAGCAGGGGGCCACTGGTTGTTTTCCCATGTGTATGGGGTGGAGCTGAGGGTGAGGACTTCTGTTTTCTCTGAGCTGAGCTCCAGGCAGCTGCTGCTCTTGCAGGTTGCGACGTCCTTCATCCCTTCTTGGAAACTATGCTTGGTGATGTCGGGTTCCTTGGTGAGGGGGAGGATGAGCTCAGTGTTGTCGGCGTATGAGACTATGTTGAGTCTGTGTTTTCTTATGATGGTTGCATGGGGGGCCATGTAGAGTTTGAAGAGCGTGGGGCTGAAGGAGGATCCTTGGGGTACTCCGCATCTGATCTCTGTAGGTTCAGAGAGGAAGGGCAGGAATCTTATTCTTCGTATTCTGCCTGAGAGGAAAGATCAAATCAGTTCCCTGGATGCCAGCGTTGTGGAGTCTAGCTGCTAGTGTGCGGTAGGAGACAGTGTTGAAGGCTGCTGAGGGGTCTAAGAGGAGGAGGGCTGCTGTGTGACCTTGGTTGAGGAGGGAGCGGATGACGTTGGTGGTAGCAATTGGGTGGTCTCAGTGCTGTGGCTGCTGTGGAATCCGGATCGAGAGGTGTGCGCTAGCTGGGTATCAACGACTTTCTCAATGACTTTGGTGGCGAAGGGGAGAAGAGAGATGGATCTGATGTTCTTGAGGACTGTAGGGTCTGCGGAGGGCTTCTTTAGGAGAGGTTTGACTTTGGTGGGTTTCCAGTTGTCAAGGAATGTGGCAATCTTGAAGGAGCAGTTGATCGTTTGTTGTAGTTCGGGTGCGATTGCGGCCCTGCAGAAGATGAATGGCGGGCAGGGGTCAGTGGGTGCTCTGGAGTGGATGCTTTTCATAGTCTTTGCAGTGTCTTCTGTAGTGAGAAGGGTCCAGGTGAGGAGGGCGGTTGGGTGGCATTGCTCGTGGGGGGTGTTGGCTCGGTACCATGGTCTTGGTTGTCGAAGTTGTCGTAGAGCGTTTTGATCATAGGGGTGGAAGAAGAAGCTGAGTTTGTTGCAGTGGTCTTGGGAGGGAGGGACGTCAGTAGTTTTTCTGTTGGGTCTGGTGAATTCTTGTATGATGGCGAAGAGTTCCTTGGAGTTGTGGGAGTTGGAGAGAATTCTGTCTTGGAATAAGTTTCTCTTAGTTGATTTGATAAGTTGATGGTGTGCCGTGGTTGCAGACTTGTAGGCAGAGTGTGCTTCCAGGATTTGGTTGTTTTGACATGTTTTCTCCAGTCGTTGGCAAGAATGTTTAGATTCTAAGAGGTCCGTGGTAAACCAGGCGTCTTTTGCGTTGTGTTATCTGATGGAGGGGGGAGGTTATTTGCTGCTGTGTTGGCATCTGTCATGGTAGGTGGGAGTGCATCTGAGGGAGGAGGTAAGGTGTTCTTTGGTGATTTTGTTCCAGTTCCGTGGTGTGATTGAAGCGAATGTTGTTTTCTTCAGCGAAGATGGGGCCAAGAGTATGTCCTACCATGTGAGTAAGGGTGGAGACAAGTTGCTTCAGTCCAATGTTGGTGAGGTTCTCTAGGAGGGCGGCGTTATTGGGATCCCTAGGGTTGTCTAGGTGGTAGTTCAGGTCTCCGAGCAGTATGTCATCCAAAGGAGGCAAGGGCGTAGGGAGTGTGGTAGTCTGCAATGGCATTGGGGAGCAGGGTCTGGGCAGTCTGTAGACGAGTGTTCCGCAGAGCCTCATTCTGGGATTGGGCTGGATTTGGAAGTGGATGTGTTCCATGAGGGATGGAGCGTCGTCTGAGTTGGTGGTTGTTAGTCGGAGGGAGCTTATGTGGATGATGGCAAGGCATCCTACGGGGTGGTTGGGGTGGTCTTTGATCAGGATCTTGTATCAGTCAGGGATGGCATATGTGATGTCGGGTGCAGAGCTGGCATTGGTCCGGGTCTCTGTGAGGAAGGCGACGTCGGGCAAGTGGGTGTTGAGGAGGTCCCAGAGTTCTACGTCATGTCTCTGCTGGGAGGTCATGTTGAGGAGGATGCAGATCAGGGGCGGCGTACGGTGGGTTGGGGGTGGCTGTCAGGGCCTGGGGTGGGTGAAAGTGCAGTGGCATTGTCAACAGTAGAATGGGCCTTGAGAGTTGCTCAGTGTCGAGGGCTGGCAGTTGTTGTCATGTTCAGGGTTGAGAGCGTGGAGAGTGCTGGGGTCATAGCGGCGGGGGGTCCGGGGACCAAGGTCCATTGTGCTGATCGTGCATGGGTCACGGACTTGCACAGGCAAAGATGAGCTTGCCTTTGACGCACCCACTGCTTGAGGCCACACAGCAGCCGCCATTAACTAGGGGTCAGGGGACCAGCTGGGAGCGGGAACATGCTGGGGGTGACACAGGGGCAGCAGCAGCGGAAGTAAAGGCAAGAAGACAGAGGCAAACAGACAAAAAGCCAACAAAGGGAGAATAAGGCCGAAAAGGCCATTGGACTTCCTTCCATTACAACAGTGTCCTTTTATTACAATGTAAAGTATCCTCTAATTAGTATTTAAGCAACCCTTAAGCCAGGGTGGATAGTATGTAAAACTAGAACATGTCCAATAATTTATGCATGTACACATCGTTATAAAATTACATTTGCCCTTTCCCTTGTATTAAGGATACTAATCACATTTGGCAACATGCAATTAAAATCTTACAAATCATCTACCTATCTCACATTTATGCATCACTAAGTAAACAAGTTCCCCCCTGTGGTCCCAACTATAGGCCTCTTAGCTCGCCTGAGCACATTATTAGTAAATTGCCCATTGAGACTACACCTGTTAGCTGGTTGGGTCTTTCGCTGAAAGTCCTTAGCTGGAATATTGCTGGCATAAGGGATAGGATGGTGGACCCAGAATGGCTTTATTGTGTCATTCAATTTGACATTATTATGCTCCAGGAAACCTGGGTCCAAGAGCCGGTTGGCTGGGATGTCTATGAAAGCTTTAACGTGGCAGCAACCCACCTCTCCTGGTCCTAGATCGCGAGGTGGACAAACCACCCTGGTTCATCTTTCCAAGCATGTAAGGGTCTTACCAGTTTCCCTGAGTCACAATCAGATACAGATTTTATGGGTGATTGTCTATAAAGATTTCCATTTTTTCCAGGTAAATTTTTAGAACTCTATCAGTGATCTTGGGTGTCAAATTGAGGCTCTTTTTGAAGTAGTAACTATTCTAGAGGCTAGATCATATGCCTATTTCAAATCTTTTAACATCATAATAGGTGGAGATTTTAATGCTAAATTAGGAGTTAATCCAAATGATTGTAACCTCTTTGTGGCTAAAAATTCTCTGATCAGAGGGGATGTAAGCTACTGAATGCACTTGGTCAGGCCTGTTTATGAAATGGTATGGCTAGGGGGCCCGGCTCGTCCAGGGAATTACCCACTTTTGTGAGATGGGGTAAGGGACTATTATTGACTATGTTTTCACATCAAGGTCGCTTGATGACTATGTCAGCCCTGGGATGGTACACAAAACCTGTTTTAGCTACCATGATCCCATAGAAATTAGACTAGAAGTAAACGCCACTTTGGGTGCAAACTCCGATCCAGGGCAGACTTGTTTAATTGTGAAAGATAGAGGATTTAGGGTGAAGTCGCGCAATCTCCCAATCCCAACTCTGTCTAAGTCTGTAATTAGTTCAAACTTAGGTATCATTATGGAGCCCCTATTAGCTCTTGAAACATAACCTGCCACAATTTTGGAAGCTTTTGACAAATTAAATAGCTCTACTAATAACATTATGAGGGATATGTCGAGCAAACATAGGGGGTCAAAATTGGGCTATTTTGAAAAAGCATTCAGGCAGGCCACCAAGTACCTGCTTGAGGCTCTGAATTCCAGACCTCTCAAGCAGGATACCATCAAGGAAGCAAGAAAGGCAAATAAATTAGCTTACGGGAAGCGGAAAGTTGAGCTCAAGGAGGCCTCTTGGGAACTAGGGAGATTATGTGGTTTGGGCAGTAGTCAATGGAAGGCAGCCCAATATGGCCGTTCAGGATAATATTGGTTCTTCCATCTCCCCAGCAAAAAGGGTTGCTCACTATCATAAGATATATACGGTTGTGCTCATAGCTACGGAAAAAGAGGGTGGCTTGTACCCACTCAAGATCAGGTTTCATATCGAGGAGGTTAATGCAGCTATTATCGGCAGCACCTCAAACAAAGCGCCTGGCCCAGATGGGATACCTATGGATTTATACAAGGCAGAACCTCATCGCTGGGCCCCTGTTTTGGCTAAAGTATTTAATGCTGTGGCCCAGATAGGTTTACCCCCTGTCTTAGAAATCTGCAAACATAGTCCCAGTCTTTAAAAAGGGGAAGAGGCAGGATCCCACCTGTGATAGACCAATCTCTCTGTTAAACTCAGTCATGAAGGTGGTAGGTTATATAGTCCTAAAGCATGTAGAAGCCTGCACCCAAGCTAATGTTATTATTTGCCCTGTACAATATGGATTCTAAGAAGGGATGGGCACACTATATCAACATATAAACCTCAACTTCTTGATAGGTAAATATGTAGTGGTGAAACAGGGGTCCCTTTTTCTTGCATTCATAGAGCTCTGTAGGGCCTTTGAACGGGTAAACAGGTCAAAGCTTTGGGACAACCTGGAAGTATTAGGACTATCTTCCCACCCGGTTAATTCTCTTTGAGCCCCACATATGGACGTCAATGTTGTGTCAGATATGGTATGGCGGGGGAGTGTACCCAAGCATTTAGTCTCCCGCAGGGGTAAGGCAGGATTGTGTGATGCCGCCAATTTTATTTTTGTTATATATAAATAGTTAGAATATCTGTCTGATAGACAAAGGGGTTGACCTGCCCCAGATAAGGTCTGTTAGTGTGCCCTCCCTGCTCTATGCTGATGATGCAGTATTGATGGCTAGAATGGCTAATGGGCTAAAGCTATTGGCTGATCTCTTTGTTGATTTTATGGATGATTTGGACCTGGACACAAACATTTCCAAGACTCCCTATATGGTTTGTGGGAGGACGACTGCAAAAACTAGACCTACTGATATCAAGGGGGTGCCTTTGACTACCAGAACAATTGGCTTACCTGCATATGTAACTGATGCTCCAAATGTAGGCAAGCATGTAGCGTTCTGTTTAAATTGTCCTTGTCGATAGACAGTAAACCTATTCTGTCCCTACTGCAATTTTATAGAATGAAATGACTTACGGTGCGGCAATTTGGGGGTATCATAAATGTAAGGTGATCGAGCTGGAAGAGGACTGATTTTCTCAGAAATTATTGGGCTTGGGCGTAAATAGTGCATCCTTTTCCATTCACGAAGAATTGGAATTGGACTATGTGGAGGATCAAGTTACTTTGTTACTTTTGATCTCAGTATAATGTGATGAGAGATTGAATCTTAAGAGCGTGATTGAGGATTGGCTCAAGTGTATATATGGCCGATGCTGTGGTTAAATTATATCAAAACTGTCACCTTCATTGTATGGACCTTTTTAATAGGCCACAGTTTCTTAAAAAAAGATATTGAAGCCTCCTCAAGGAACGTTTTTTAAATCACGTGAAGGGTGAGAGGAAAGCCAGGGCCCTGGAGAAACACACTAATAGATCCTTTTTGCTCTTGAAAACTGTAGCGGGTATCGAACCGTACGTCACAGCTGTTAGACATCCTTGGGACAGATTACTGCTTACAAAATGTTGTTTGGGCTCTATCCGTACAATGATTTGTGTCCCCCAGGGTCAGTATGATCCCTATGCACTTTTAACTTGTACTTGTGACAATTGCTACTCCCAAACCTTCACACATTTGGTTTTATTTAGTAAGTGTTATGAATTTTTATGTAAAAAGTATTTAATACCGCTTTTAAAATCCTGGGGTTTCATCCTATTACGACCTGCCTTTTTATCGTCATAGCTATTACCTGATCATGTGGTGATACTGGTGGTTACGCGTAGCTGCGTTTTTTCCCTCGTTTGCACTCGTCAAGTTGGCAAGCGCATGTGAGGAAAATCCACCTCCCGGCGAGATTTTTCCTTGCTCGCAATCATCAAGTTGCCGAGCGCGAGAATGAGAAATCAACCTTCCAGCGAAATTTCTTAAAGTGGGCGGTCGGATTTCTCATTGCGAGTGCTCGCATATGCTTGCGACAGCTCGCATTGCGAAAGAGTCTGTATGTGTTGAGAAAGCTGCTGCTCGAGTAAAAAATCTACTAGAGCGACCGAAAGTAAGCAATGCCCACTTGGGCTGTGAATAGTGCCATTCGCGATGATTGCACAGTGCGGACAAACACCTAGTACTGAAAATCACTGTGAACTGCATTTATCTAACGCACTCCGCTGCTTGTGGAGCTCCGCGCAGTGGAGTTTTTTATGCATGTCGCAGAGTTACGCATAGCGGAACTCTGGGAACTCCACCCAGGCTTACTGATAATTAGCAGTGCTGGAGTCAGATTTATGACCTAGGGCACAGAGGTGAAGAACTGAGCACTGAGGTATTTAATTCTTTAATAAAATCCCTTGTCAACTCAGTATTGGAGTGTGAGAACAAAATGATGTTTCTAAATGTTTTAAAAGGAAGAACATTAAAATGAAAAGTTACCTAGATGATTGTCAGTAGTAGACATGGAAGGGGTGTACCATACACAAATGGAGGGAGTGCAGACCCACAATGGGTAGGCATAAGTGGCACACATAGGGGATGGGATCACACCACACACACCATGCCATACAGGAGGAGAAAAGGCACCATGTGCATGCAATGCATGAGAAACACAACCACAATGGTAGTGTAGAGCAGCAGGGCCACACAGTCTACACAAACACACTCAAGACACATTGATGATCAAACAAACACAACACTGATGTGCAAATCACACACTTTGCACATTCATAAGTGACCAAAACAACAAGGAGGAGTCAGACAGAACAGCATGGACACACCAACACACTGCACAGTGCACAACAGACAACTCACACATGTGCATACAACCATATCCACAGGGCGCAACAATTCAAAAAACAGGCACACAACTCCTGGGTGACACATGTGTGTCTTTCACAATCCAGGGGCACACACACATCCACACACACTACAAAGTCACACCCTTCACACTGCACACCTATTGACTACCCAAGAGCACACATCTCATGTAGGCCATGGGACCAGTACTAAGGGCCAACACAGGATGACCATACACATACACAGCTGGGCACACATAAAAGGAATAACATACATACATCATGACAGTGCCCAGCCTGCATGCAAACCTGTGCACAGCATCACACCCTGTGCTGGCAGTGTACCCCAACCTGACATGTGAACAATATACACAACAATAGCAAACCACTAAAAATAGAACTGCATTACAGGTTAAAGAGCCATCACAGATAACACCAGTATCAGTGTCTGAATGGCCTGAAGACCCTGTCACCCCTGTTTAAAAATGTGATGCGGGCAAAGATCTTGGCAAGGTTGAAGTGACACATAGAGCATGGCGCACAGGCAACCAAATGCACACACCAAAATAACCTTAATCAGCAAGGACACTGACAAAACAGACAACAGAAGTAACTGTCTTTATTCACATATTGCACAGATGTGACAGTAAAACAACAGTAGAAACAAGCAAGGCACAAAATGCTGATCATATGCAAGATAATCTGCACAGGCAAACTCCAAACAGGAAGGCCAGTGTCCATGGCAGGTGGCACAGCAATTACATGAGAGGCTGCACAGGGGATACTCCAACACAGCAGAGGATCAGGGCCAGTGTTCATGGCACAGGGGAGAGTCCAACACAGAAGAGCAACAGGGCCAGTGTCCATGGCAGGTGGCACAGCAAGTACATGAGAGGCTGCATAGGGGATACTCCAACACAGCAGAGCAACGGGGCCAGTGTCCATGGCACAGGGGAGAGTCCAACACAGCAGAGCAACAGGGCCAGTGTCCATGGCAGGTGGCACAGCAAGTACATGAGAGGCTGCATAGGGGATACTCCAACACAGCAGAGCAACGGGGCCAGTGTTCATGGCACAGGGGAGAGTTCAACACAGCAGAGCAACAGGGCCAGTGCACATGGCAAGTAGCACAGCAAGTACATGAGAGGCTGCACAAGGGATACTCCTACACAGCAGAGCAACGGGGCCAGTGTTCATGGCACAGGGGATACTCCAACACAGCAGAGCAACGGGCCAGTGTCCATGGCACAGGGGAGAGTCCAACACAGCAGAGCAACTGGGCCAGGGTCCATGGCAGGTGGCACAGCAAGTACATGAGAAGCTGCACAGGCAAGGCCAGAACAGGAAGGCCAGTGGGCATGGCAACGTGTAGAGTCAGGACATGAGAAGCTGCACAGGCAGGGCCAGAACAGCAGTGAATGACAAGGTCAGAGGGCAGGGAGAAGTGTACAGTTAGGACATGAGAAGCTGCACAGGCAAGGCTAGAACAGCAGTGAATGACAAGACCAGTGGGCAGGGAGAAGTGCACAGTCAGGACATGAGAAGCTACACAGTGAGTGTGTTTGACTGTACCCTTCCAAGGCCAGCAACACACCCAGGTTGTAAACAATGGGCAGTACTAGCACACCTGTATGAGAGACAGGTGTATGAGGGGGACTACCACTCACTCGTGGCTGTCAGGCGGACTTGGAGCTGGCTGTGTGTCTGAGAAAGCAGGACCACTTGACTGGGGAGACAGAGGCCCATGTGATGTAGGGCTATCAATGGCTTGGCAAGCTGGAGGGCTTTTTGGACCAGGTGGTGTAGTGGCACGTAGAGGTGGAGTCATGCAGACCTGTGACACAGTGTGGGTGGGAGAGGTTGGAGGGGTGCCTTTCCACTTCTTGGGAATGCAAAATGGCTTTCCTGTACTGGGGTTAATGGGAACTTGTGATGACACAACAGGCACACACACCAACAGAGCCACTTCAGGTGCAGACACTGGCACTCCCTCTGGTGACGTGCTGGATCCTGCATGACGCTTTGTCTGGCTACGCCTCTGGACCACCTTCCCTTGTTTGCCAGGTGTCCCGCCTACAGTGCCCTCCTTTGCCTGTTTGTCAGGGGTAGCCCCTACAGTACCCTCCTTCACCTGCTTCACTGGGATTGGATTTGGAGTTGATGTGGTGGGGGAATGCGGCCCTGAGCCCTTCCTAGGTGCACCCTTGCCAGACAATACCTCCTCAGTGGGCTTAGACACTGCACACCTAGCTCTGCATGAAGTTTTAGGGCCTGGAGAGTCCTTCGCTGGTGAAGCCTCTGAGGCATGGGAGCCTGATGCCTGCTTCCTTGCTTTTTCGGCATTGCTCTTCCCTGACGGGCTCTTGTCTTTGCATTCTGGGCTGGCTCTGCTCTTCTGTGGGGATGGTGTCTGTGGGCGGGACCGCTTGCGTTGTTTCTGCTGGGTGCTTCTTGTGCTGTATCGTGACTGGGAACCGTGGTCACTATCATCCGATGTGGCCACTGACTGGGGGGTGGACAAAGGCCCTGGAGCAGGAATGGGAGTATGTGCCTGTTGATGGGCAGGTGTCACTGTGGACGACAAAGCCTGGCCTGTACGGTGTAGCCCACTCACGTCAGAGTGTATGCCCTCCATGTAGGCAACCACCTGGCCTATATTTTTTGTCTTGGTCACTGAAGGGCTATATGGCCCATACAAAGCTGGCGCAGGAGCTCTACAGACTCACCACTGAGGGCAGCAGGGGGCACAGGTGCAGGCTCAGCAGTGCCTTGTGTGAATCTAACTCATCCCCTCTTACTGACACGGACACGGGCAGCACCAGAGGAAGTGGATAGGAGGCTGGCCACTGGCCGGGGTGTGGTAGAGAATAATGCAGAGTCCCCCTGTGCCTGCCAACATGGATGCATCACCGCTGGCATCATATGATTTCGTACTTTGTGTCTTAGGCACGGATTCCTCCTGCATACTCCGGTCACCCTCAGATGCGCTGGTGGGCTCTGTGTCACTGGCCTCCGGTGCAGCTGTAGTGCTACCCTCGCCACCACTGGTTTCCGGCTCCTGTTCCTCCGTGTCCACTGTCGATTCTGCATGAGAGAGAGATGCAGGATTGTGTTAGGGTCATCATCAGGAAAAAGCGAACCAATTAATGCAGTACAGGAAATGCCCAAATCTACATGGTGACCACCACACTCTGCAATCACATTGCAGCAACACACTACATAGACCACAACAGTGCCTGTAACCCTGAACATCTGCCATGACTGAGCCATGTTGAGGCCACACAGCACAACACCCTGCCCGTGGATGAAGTGTACCAGACACACAACTTGCTCTGCCCACACCTAGGGACATGATGTGGGGACACCACTTATTACCACTGACAGACCTTGAGGGAACAGGAGGGGACAACGCACACACCTATTAGGACATGACAGTCCACATTGGCAAGTAGGCCATACCAAAGACCATGTGGTACTCTGGGGCACATTGTTGTCAGATGTGTGTGCCTCACCGTCCATGGTGCATGCAAAGTAGGCATACATGCAGTAACACTCAGATAGTGGACACTGCTGATCACCCCCTAATAGATTCCCCACACTATCCCAATGCTGAATGATCATGTAAATCCTAACACATCTGGCAATGGGAAAGCACAGCAGGGAGGCTCACCCTTGTAAGGGCAGTTTGGGCTAATGCATGACACTGGCACCCATCCCAGCAGCCACTCACATGACACAGCACAGCACCACCCCACGAACATAACATGGGCCACCGCTGCCACAGACACCGTACACATGCATCCGCTCCCAGCCAAAGTCACCCTCCCCAAATACTCACCCCTGCCTTGCTGCCGATGCTCCTTCAGACGTGCATCCAGCTCAGGATGAGTCACTGCCAGTATGCAGCCCATCAGTGGTGTCATGTTGCACTGTGCCAAATACCCAGTGCCTGGTAGCAGCCCCAATGTCATCTCTGCCACGTTCTTTGCCAGCCGGCTGATGTCGTCCCACCTCTTGTGGCAGTGGGTGCGTCGTCGGTTGGATACCCCCAGGGCTCGCACCTTTGTGTCATGAACCAACATCTATCAGTACACTAGCAAGACACCGACTCATTACCAATTGTAATCTCCCTCCATCCCAAACTGGGGTACAGTTGTCCATGCTGCTGGGGTGTGGGACAGGGGCCATGGTGGGAGTGGTAATCCAGGCTGACTGTGCTCATGCTCCCATGGTTACATTGCAAAAGATGTTTAGGGTACATGGGAGTGGGTGTCTGTTGGATCTGTGGGACAGGTTTTTTGGGTGTGTGGTGCAGATGGATGTGATTTGTCTGGTGTGGTGTGTGTTTTTGGATGTGCAATACAGTACATATCAATGTGTTGTTTAACATTTGTTTGTACTTACCAGCCTCCACTCCCCCGGATACTCCTGTGAGACTCTCAGGATGCTGTATGGCAAGCACCTTCTCCTCCCATGGTGTGTATGTTCTTGGTGGAATGGGAGGGCCACCGCCAGTCCTGTCAGCCAGCTCCCGGTTCTTGCTTCTCCTCTCCTTGACAACCCTCTTGAGATCATGCCACCGCTTCATGATCTCCTTCTTGGATCACGGGGTGGTCCCTACTGCATTGACCCTTTGTACTATCCTTTCCCATATTTTTGTCCTTGTGGCTAATAGTGTCTGCTGGACCAGGCTACCAAACAGTTGTGGTTCCACTCTGACTATCTCATTGACCATGACTGTCAACTCACTCTCTGTGAATGTGGGCATTTTCTGTGATGCCATGGTGTGTGGTGTTTGAAGTGTTTGTGAGTGCAGGTGTGTGGGCGATGGCTGTGGTGTTTTTGTGTGAGGTGTGTTATAGGCTGGGGGATTGTTGGTGCTGGTGTGATGGTGGTGGTGGTGTGTGTGCTGTGTTCTCTTGCCTCTCCTGTGAGGTCTGGTGTATGCCCTTCTCTTCTGCAGTGTTGCAAAGGATTGTGGTCAGTAAAGGGGCTGGTTTTATACTCAGATGTGTGGGTGTGTCATAATGGGGTTTTGCTGTCAGGTGTGTTGTGGGAGTTGTCCTGGAAAATGTATGTTTTTTGTTTGCCATTTATTTATTTCATTTGGAAGGGTTTTGTGTATTTGGGGGGCATGGCTACTTTTTTGTGTGCAATGTTTGCCTTTGATGTGGTGTTTTTTGCATCGTCCGCCATGTTTTGTGAGGATCGTCCGCTGCGGTGGCCATGCTGCAGCTCTCCCGCTGGCTCTCCCATTCACTGCAGTGTGCGACTGCGGCGGTCGGAAACAGCGGTTCATACCGCGGGACCATCGGGGATATACTAATTTCCCATGCTGTGTCTCCGCTTTGCTTGCGGCGGGTTGTAGCTTTTCCGCTGCGTTTCCGACCGCCGTGGTCGGTTTTTGGACGTCATCGCCCGCGTTTGGTGGCTTTTGTTGGCCCGCTACCGCCTGGGTCGGTCTTTTTCGGCGTTGTTACTAATTTGACCGCCAGTTTATCCGCGGTCCGGCAGGCGGTTGTTTCCCGCCTCCATGGTGGTCGGGGTGGTTTTACGACCACCATCCTAATGGGGCCCTTTGATTTAAAAAAGAAGATGCTATCATGAGATCTTTACTTACTGACTGAACCAGCAACCTCCAAGCCAGTATGATGCAGCAGGTCAGCTTAATTGGAAATAACATCATCCCAATGGTGTTGGACCTGCAACACCATTCTGTCTGTTTTGCAGATCTCCTGAAGAGATGTTAGGATCTTCTCCCAACGTCTATGTTTCTGTTGGAGTGGGTACCCTTCAGCCACTCTACACCCTGAAAACTACATGTAAGGAAGGTAGAGCATAACTAGCCATTTTGAAGCTCCTACTACCTCTCTTCAAAATGTACTTTCCTCTATTTTTCTCTCATTATCCTACCGCTATTTAAAATACCCCTCCTAATAAACTCCAAAAAAGAATTAAGCTATTTCTAATCCAATACAAATCCTAGATACAGAGACTCTAAAAACACAAATTATCAGCAAAACACACAAAAACACATGACAAGACTTTACCAAAAAAGACACTCTATATTAAAAATATAGTTATTAAAAATATCGGGTTGTTTTGTTAAAAACAATATGTAAAATAAACTAAACAATACTTATAAATAAAATAAACATAGTTAAAAATATTTAATAATGTTTAAAATTAATAAGTAATACATATATAATAATAAAACATTAATTAAACATATATGTATAATATATAATATATATACTTACTTAATAATCAGTTTTAATAATTATTTTAAAAACTTAAAAGTTATTTAAAAATATTATAAATTACAAATACATCTATACACATAAAACTATCACATAAATAAAAATTAAATAATCAAGTGTAATACATTTAAAAATTTAAATTTACTTTAAATATTTTTTAAATTTATAATATACTACATTCGCTAAAATAATAAAAAAATATATTAAATAGCGGAGGGAATAAAACTACTATTCCAACTCCCAAAAAAACAGCAGTAAGGAAGATGTTGGATAGCGTAGGGCTTAAAATTATTATTCCCACTCCAGAGAGTACAACAGTAGGGAAAGTGTTGGATAGCATAGGGTTAAAAATTACTATTCCCACTCCAGAGAGTGGAACAGTAGGGAAAGTGTTGGATAGCGTGGGGGTAAAAATTACTATTCCAACTCCAGAGAGTGCAACAGTAGGGAAAGCATTGGATAGCGTAGGGGAAAAAATTACTATTCCAACTTCAGAGAGTGCAACAGTAGGGAAAGCATTGGATAGCGGGAGGGTAAGAATTACTCTTCCAACTCCAGAGAGTGCAACAGTAGGAAAGCATTGGATAGCGGGAGGGTAAAAATTACTATTCCAACTCCAGAGAGCGCAACAGTAGGGAAAGCATTGGATAGCTGGAGGGTAAAAATTACTATTCCAACTCCAGAGAGTGCAAGAATAGGGAAAGTGTTGGATAGCGTAGGGGTAAAAATTACTATTCCCACTCCAGATGTGGTACTGAAAATTTTGGACCTGTGTCATAAACATATTCGTATCATGATGAATTTGATATCAGCAGGCCGAGAATGACTAGTGGACTATGCACAAGCATTTTCGTCATATTCGAGTGACAAAATCACCCTGTATTCTGAGTTTTTCGCCCAGAACCCTCGGGTTCCATTTTGTGAATGGCAGCCATTTTGTGATTGCCCTTTACATAGGCCGGTGACTAAGGCCAAAAAGGACACGTACACCTTCGCTGACTCCTGCACGACCTGGGCAAGCTGACTCCACTGCCCAAGGCCAAACCTGTTTGGGCAGTTCCTCTCCCAGTGGCCGGTCGAGATAGTATCAAGGCACAACATGCCATAAACCCTTCACCACACACAAACCCTTCCTAATCTTACACACACCTGCCTCTGTTTCTTTTTTTATGGCTTGCTTTACGAGGAGGAGGCGCCCGTTTTCATTGGGGTTTCGTCGATATCTGATGAAAATACTGGGCCTTGCCGGGTAATTGATTGTGAGCTGAACAAACTGAAATATGGGCTTGTCTTTATGACTCTTCTTTTTCTTTGTATTGAAAATATGTGAATGGTCAACTGTAAAATAAGGAATGTTTGCCTGAAGCATAATATTTTGTATAAAAAGAGAAGGCTGGCTTTGGAAGATTGAGCAGTCTCCTGAGAATATACACCGTGTTGTACTTCTAGGACGCCTGTTACTTGGTTGCAGCCAATAAACGCGATCTTTGACTTCACCTAGAAGACTCTATGTTTCTGTTGTCTAAACAGGAAGGACCCGAAGTCTTAGGGTGTGTCCCTGGCACCGCTAGGTTCCGAAAAACCCAGTACTTCACAGAGACTGCAACAGTAGGGAAAGTGTTACTTCGCGTAGGGCTAAAAATTACTATTCCCACTCCAGAGAGTGCAACAGTAGGGAAAGTGTTGGGTAGCGTAGGGATAAAAATTACTATTCCCACTCCAGGAAGTGTAGCAGTAGGGAAAATGTTGGATAGCATAGGGGTAAAAATTACTATTCCCACTCCAGAAAATGCAACAGTAGGGAAAGTGTTGGATAGCGTAGAAGTTAAATATAGCATACTTATAAATACATTTTTTATTTAAACTAATTAATGAGTTAATTATTAAATCACTCTAAATTATTTACAAATACCCATTTATATTTCTTAAAAACATAATTACCAATGAATCATTCATTAACAATAAATTAATAATACATACCAACAAATATTAATTAATAAACAATAATTACCACATAATAAATATTGAACAATAAAATAGTTGTCATAACAAAAACATATTAATTAATAAAAAGTAATTAACACTAAAACAAATTGAACAATTAAATAATTTTTATACCACACAATAATAGTTATTAAATAATAATTACCAATTAATAATTACTTTTTAATATACTAATAAAAAATAACAATACATAATATTTAATAATATTTAATTACCAATTAATGGTTAATCAACAATAAATTCATTTTCCTATCCCAAAAAATTATAATGTAAAACATTTACCAATTAATGATTAATTTCCAATAAATTAATTATCAATACCCACCATTAAATGTAATAATTACTTAATTAGATTTCAATTACTTCCAACACTATTCCCCTATAAACGCACAACTCACTCCAATAATAAAATAATACACTTAACATAATTACCAATTAATAAATCAATAAAAGTTAATTACCAATAAATAAAAATGAATTACCAATTAATAAACAATGATTACCAATTATAAAAATTGATTACCAATTAATAATTATTTAACAATAATATGAATATGAATACCAATAAATAAAAATAAATCATGACTTAATTACAATTAAATTACTTCCCACCCAATTCCCCTCTAAACAACAACCCGCTACAGAATGTAAACGCAAAAAATAATTCAAATGAATTTATATTTCCTAAAAATTAATAATTAATTTAGAATAATTAAATTACATCCCACCCTATTCCCCTATAAACCCACAACCCGCTCCAGTACTGAAACACAAAATTGACTTAAAAAAAATATTAGCATATAAAAATAGTATACATATAAATTAAAACCAGTAGAACACTTAACAAAAAACATATAACACATACATATTAAATACATAATAAAATACATAACAATAATATAAATATCGATGTTAGTATCATCGAGATTAGTAACATCGATATATTTGATATCGATATTACTAACTTCGATATTAATTACATCGATATAAAAAAAATCGATATTACTTACCTTAGGGTCGATATTCTGTCCATAGATATTCTTGACCTCGATATTCTGTCCCTTCGATATTACCAACTCGATATTTGTGTAGGTCGATATTTAGGATTCAATATTTAGACTGTGCACCATTTGCTTCTCAATGCCACACAGTGTCAATGTGTCATGAAACAATCCATCAACACACAAACAACATTTAAATGTGTAACAAAGTCGAAATATATGTCATTCTAAAAATTGTATTGACCCTCTAACATTAATGAGTAGAATGACTTTTTTGCTTCCCATTTCTCCTCATACGACCCACGCATCGCCAAAACACTATCTGCCCAGACAGAGGCAGAATGGTTGCACCAAGAGATTGCTAACGCTCTGGATCAGTGCACCCCTAAACTAGAATGCACTTCTAGCAGGCACACACAATCAGAGAAATGGTACTCATTAATACTGAAAGTACTGAAAAGGAGATGAAAATCTCTGTAACATAAGTGGAGACTATCTAAAGATAGTAATGATAGGCAGATCTACAAAAGAGAGCTGAAAACACTACTATTCAAAACGAATAGAAGACAACTGCAAATCATCTAAAGAACTATATAAAATAGTGAGAGAACTCTGCAAACCAACTTGTATTTCCCATATCATGACTCCTACAATTGATAATTGCGAGCTAATTAACAGCTTTTTCACCAATGAAGTCTCCAAAATCTACGCTTCCTTTAATAGACAGCCTGTTGCTAACAATTCTGATTGGGAAACATTAGCATAATATCCCCAAGCACATGCTTCTTTAAGCAATCTGGACCCTTTTTCGGAAGAACAGGTTGCAAAAGCCATGATTGAAGTTAAAGCAGGATCCCCACTTGATCCCTGCCCTCACTTTATCTTCTCATGACTTGTATCGGTCTTATGCCCGCATGTTGCTCGTATCTTCGATAAATCCCTGGTTTCAGCTTCATTCCCAGCTATATGGAAGGAAACAGTGGTATTTCAACTGTTAAAAAAAGCAGGCTTGGAAATCTCTGATGGCATACAAAATGACCCAGCAACAAACTCAGCGATTTATGAGATAAGGAACCAACTTGCGATTATTTGAAATATTATTTCCTGTTTTTGTTTCTTACAATATTTATTTATATGAGCACCACAAGAATATTAGAAGATCAACACTCACTAATTTTTGTTGCAAGATTACAACTCAGCCCTGAAGAAGTCCCTGGTGGGATGAAACGCGTTGGTGACAAGCAATCATGTCATGTTTTAATGAATTTTGAAAAATAAAGAACGTACCAATCTACAATCAAGTCTTTGAAATTGCTTACTTTTGAGAAGCCATTCCTGTGACACTGTATATGTTACTATAATATAAATAATATATTTGTTCACTTTTGTACTGATATCATCTGGTGCTGGGTAATTTTGTATGCTGTTGGTAAAAGTGATCTTTGATCGCTGAATTCGGGGATGTTTAAGGGTCAAATCCCAGACGCCATGCACAGATAAATAGCTAGGAATTATAAGGCTACATTGAGTAGTGATTTGTAGTGCCGGTCTAGTATAGCTCTGACCCTTGTTCCAATTTATTGTTGGAAATCTGTGATCCTGCAAACTTCCAACCAATCTCTCAACTACCGTACAATCTGAAGTACAGGAGAGATTGGTCAATAAACAACTGGTCAATTTTTAGAAACTAATGACCTCCTAGATCACTCTCAGATAGGATTTAGAGCTGCCAATAATACAGAAGCCACCTTACTCGCCGGGCCAGACAACATTAGATCCTTGGTGGACTAAGGTAAAGCCGCTGCACTGATCGTTCTGGACCTAATGGCGGCTTTTGATACTGTATCTCACGGCCACCTGCTGTGCATCCTTCATGAAAAAGGAATACATTCACCAGCTCTTCAGTGGTTCACCTCCTTCCTACAAAATAGAACAAATAAAATTCAAATGGGCCCCTTTTCGTCCAGTTCAAAAACTATCAAATACGGAGTCCCGCAGGAGGCCTCCCTGAGCTCCACTCTTTTCAATGCCTTTGTCTGCTCCTTAGCTGTTATTAGCAGGAAATGGGGCTTTGATATTTGCTCCTACATAGATGACCCACAGCTGCTAATTGCCCTAAAAGACAAGCATGAGGACACCAAAAGTAACTTACTTAACTGTCTCACTGAAATAGCAACCTGGATGATGGAACGTTGTTTAAAGTTAAATGCCGGAAAATCAGAGATTCGGCTTTTCGGTGGCGCACACTTTATATGGGAAAACAGCTGGTGGTCCCAGGCATCAAGAGCCTCCCTAGAACCCAAGCAAGTTGCAAAAGTTTGGGCATACTCATCGATAATGCACTGACCATGCAAAATCAAGTTCAAACGATGAGCGGAAAAGGCTTTGCTATACTGCTATACTGAAACTACCTCAAAGACTTTTCTCCTGGACCCACTTAAACTGTAGAAAGTCCATTAGCCAGGCTTTATTTTCTTGTAGACTTGACTATGGGAATGCGCTGTATGTGTGCATGCCCGAGTATCTTTTCTCCCGACTGCGGCTAAAGTACTGGTTTGTAATAAAAGCAAATACAGCTCGGCATCTGAAAGTTTGAGAGAACTGCACTGGCTGCCTATCCACCTAAGGGCTACGGTCAAGCTCCTTTGTTATGCACACAGAGCGCTACACAAGAGTGGCCCCCGCATCTTGCAAGATAAGTTAGAATTCTAAGCCTACCCACAAAACTTGAGGTCCCGCCATCAGGCCCTGGCCAAGATCAAATGGACCAAAAGGGTTAGAGCAGGAGACCGATCCTTTTCCAAACTAGCAGCTGTCCCCTGGAATGAACTTTCACTAGATCTACGCCTAATGGACGAATATCTGTCCTTCAGGAAGAAATTAAAAGCTTCCTGTTCCCTAGATTATAGTCATGTGATTCACTTAAGCTATCAAAGTGCTTGGTGCTACTGTGTTTGAGTTCTACTACACCAGAGAACAAAATTCAGATAGTCAAGCAATGTTGAAGACAAGTTGATTCTGTGTTTTGAGAAGGATGATATGATTAATTCCACTGGAAGGACAACAGTCCAGTTGTTCCTTTTATGTACTCTGTGTTCCACACTGCAAGGTACATGATATATCCAAAATGTTTGCACGTTGTCCTAGTGCAGAGGCAACTGCCACAGTGGACCTCAAGAGCCAACACGTCTCAAATGACAACACACCTGATGGAAATATACTGACTCCCAATACATAGGCACACCCAGTAAAGGTACTCACTCGCACATACAAATCATTACACATTAAACGCACAGGCTAGCTGACCAGCACCATGCTGTTCAAACAACCCTTTTGAAAAGTCTGATCCTGATGGGCTTTAGGAGGATGCTTGTTTCTAGGGTGGTTACAAGGGTAGGGAGCTCACATGCTGCTAAAACACCTTGGGCTTATTTCCGGGGCTTGAAAAATAGGTGAGTGGGGAAATATTCCCCGGCTGAAATTGGAAAGAAATAGGAAAGTTCAATGTGTGATTGACCAAGAGTGTCAATCTTAGCGTCCTGACCCAACAGTATTTTACATGGTCTATTTACATACATTTTTACAATCACAGATTGTAATCATCTGTGGCACGTAATGGTTAAGGGCTGGATGGGTCCAGGTACATGGGTATATGTTCATCGACGTTTCGACTCGACTTGTGTCATATGGGACAGTTGAGCCTTTGCCTGCAAGTCTTACTCAGGATGGGATTGGTGGGGAATGGGAGGCAACTAACACTTGGTTTTAACACCTCATCCGCACAGGAAACTTGCGGGAGAGTATAGCTGTGTCAATGGTACAAGTTTAAATCCATCGGAAGCCCAAGAGACAATCCGGTTAGCAACTCAATTGCACAGGTTCTGATACCAGCCGATACGTCCGACGCATGCATCTGATGCATGAGTTGCTAACCTGACTGTCCCTGGGGCTTCCGATGGATTTAAACTTGTGCCATTGACACGGCTATACTGTCCCACAATTTTCCAACATCAACTTGATGTTGATGATCGCGAACGAGAAAAAATCTATCTGGGAGGTGGATTTTCATCACTCAAGCTCACCAACTTGACGTTGGCGTATGCGAGCAAGGAAAAAACCTCCGACTTGCGAGTTTTTCGGAACTCCGCGTAACATGGAGTGCAGTAAACTCCGCAAACTCCACGAGCGGAGCAGAGTTCACTGCCCAGACTTTCAGGGGGCCCTTAATAGTCACAGTTCTTTTCTCCACACAGTCCTCCCCTGATGACCTTGTATGATTCTTAAACATAGATTGTTTTAAATACCCTTTTACTTTAATTTATTTTTAAGACTGGTGATGTGTGGACGTCTATTACAGACATTTTGAAGATCAGAAAAATGTTGTTTGTTTTTTAACACCATGCAACACATGGGGGCGTGGCCACGGACGCGACCAAGATGGCCGCATCCAACTGAAGCTTCGCCAGTCGGGCGATTTAACTCACTTCTCCCTTGATGCAGCTGTGATTTTTCCCCCCAGAGGCTCTCCGCCAGTGCCCAGAGTCTTGTGTGACGCGATGTGAGGCCTGAAATGGAGAGGGGCCCTGCTGGAAGAGACGCCGCGGCCCGACTGCGCTGGAGCCTTCCTGCGGCCTACTTCGCCTGAGCGCGGCACCGCCGGGGACAAGGTGAGCCTGTGCCCCAAGCTGCCCTTTCCTTGCTGCAACACCCTCCGCCGCCTTGCCGGGTTTCCTCCCGCTTCTTGCCCCTCGGCCGCTGCCGGTCTGGTCTGGTCCCGGTGACCGGTGCGGAGCTCGGACCTTACTGGGCCTGTTCCGTGCCGTGCGGCCGGGGCCTGGAGTTGTTGGGCTGCAGGCTTTGGGGGACGGGTTTGTGGGGAGGGCTCCGAGCGTTGGGCGGGGGTCGGGTGGTTGAGGCGGGCGTGCGGCAGCAGGGTGGCTGGTCTCCCACCCTCAGCCCCCCCGGGGGTGCCCTTAATCCGGCAGGCTTTGCGAGACGGTTCTCGGCTCCTTCCTTCCCCCATGTGGGGCTCCTCTGCGGGCACCTGCAGCCTGGCAGACTGGACTGGCCCGGCCGTTACCTGGCATTCTCATTCCAGCCCTGCAGATGGATAGGGCTCTGCCCCTTCGGCCGGCTCACTGCTGCCCCACCATGGTGTGCTTGCTTGGTGCTCCAGACTGCGGCAATGCCTAATCCCTCAATGGCTCCTGGCTCCTGATTCCACTACAAATCCTCCACGCCGAGATTGCCTCTGGCCTCCCTCACTGCTACAGCGACACCACTGAGGGGCCAGCTTCCTGGTGGCTCACCGACCCTTGCTTTTTTCTAGACACAGTTGGCTGCTGCTCGCATCCTGTTCTAAATTAGCCCCATTGTGGGTACAACTGGGCCCGCTCTCCTTCCCACTTGGTGTTACCTACCTGGCCTCTGGATCTACAGTCCACTTCACCTCGACTCGCCCGCCCTGCTATGCTGCCCCTCCTTGGTCGGCCTTGCCCGATCCTAGGTGCCACGTACCTTCAATCCTGCGTCGCTGCTGCGCCTTTTGATGGACCATTCTAGGGACAGCACTGCCTCACCCCCCGACAGTAAACCACACACCAGACGGGCACTTAGAGAGATTTGTACTCAATACTGCGGCAATGCCTGATCCCTCAATGGCTCCTGGCTCCTGATTCCACTACAAATCCTCCACGCCGAGATTGCCTCTGGCCTCCCTCACTGCTACTGCGACACCACTGAGGGGCCAGCTTCCTGGTGGCTCACCGACCCTTGCTTTTTTCTAGACACAGTTGGCTGCTGCTCGCATCCTGTTCTCAATTGGCCCCATTGTGGGTAAAACTGGGCCCGCTCTCCTTCCCACTTGGTGTTACCTACCTGGCCTCTGGATCTACAGTCCAGTTCGACTCGCCTCGCCCGCCCTGCTTTGCTGCCCCTCCTTGGTCGGCCTTGCACGATCCTAGGTGCCACGTACCTTCAATCCTGAGTCGCTGCTGACCCTCTCTCCATCATGCGACAATGGTGAAAAAGGATCCCAAGCAGACCAAGCTCCAGTTTGATAAGGCACAAGGAGCGACAGCGGATGCCCTGTCGGATCAAGTCACGGACGCTACACTCAAGCAAGCCGGGCCGAAGATGGCTGTAATGCCAGAAACCGGTCCCCGGAAGTAGGGAGAGGTGTGGCGCCGCGGCCAGGGCGACTGACGTTGGAATCTGGGGATCACGGTTCGATTCCCGGCTCCGGCGGCAGGTTAGCCCAGCACCATGTGACTCTGGGCAATAGCTTGCTTAATCTTCCTGACGGCCCCCAGCGCCTAGAGACCCTTACGGGTGATTGTGAGCTTAACAAATGTGGATTATTATTATTATTATTACACTCCCTCCAGAAACGGATGGCTCGTCCTCCATGGCCACCGCCATGATGGCTGAAATGAGAGCGGGGTTCAAGGCTTTGAATGCCCGGTTTGACGACCTCGACAGAAAATTGGCCGACATGAACACGAAAATTCAGGGCCATGACCGTCGACTGGATGTGGCGGAGTCCAGGGTATTTGACCTCGAAGACGGGGCGTCCTCCTCTTTGAAACGGCTGGAACGGGTGGAGAAGATTCTTAAAGAAGAGGTAATCAAGAATGAGGACTTGGAGGCCAGGGGGTGGCGTAACAACATACGCATACTGGGTGTTCCGGAGACGACAGCCACTGGTCGCATGGATTCATTCGTGGAGCAGCTGCTTTCCGATCTTTTTGGCAGAGAGACATTCACCCAGCGCTTCGTGGTTGAGCGCACCCATAGGTCGTTGGGCCCACGCCCCAGGCCTGGTTTACCTCCTAGGCCCATCATCGCTCAGCTCATGAACTTTAGGGATAGAGACACTGCTTTGCGTTCTGCTCGTGAGATAGGAGAGGTCCAGTGGCAGGGGAACAGGTTGTCGTTTTTCCCAGACTTCCCCATCATGGTACAGGAGGCCAGGCGCAAGTTTCAGAGCGTTAAGGCGATGCTTAAGAACTTGGGAATCGGCTATGGAATATTATGCCCAGCTCGTCTTAAAGTGGACATTAACGGCAGACTGCGGATTTTCGACACTCCAAATGAAGCACAGGAGTTTTTCAGGGACTACAGGAAAGATCACACCGGTGCAGCAGGAGGGTCCAGATCTACTTCCCCATCAATGCAGGCGTCGCAGTCCAGCGTTGACCTCTTCTCCCAGACCGGGGCTGGCTAATGGTCGCTCACATTGATATGCTCCTTTAATGTGTCTTAATATCGATGCTGGTTTCCTTTTTCCTCTTCCAATTTTCGCACACGCTGCTTTGTACAATGCTTAATTGTTGATATGCCCAACTGGCGTGGCGCTGCCACGCTCCATGGTGAATACCTTTGTGGTTGGAGTTATGGTTCGTTATGTTTGGGTCTGCCTCTTTCTGGGGTGTAAGAGGTTGGGTGGGGGATGGCGGGGGTTGGTTTTTTGTTTTGCAATGGTTTTTCCAGTTTACAATCAATGCCGATTAAGATATGTAATTTGATGCATGCATACACAGCTATGACAGGTCTGATGCAGTTTGGATGGCACAGCTAGGGAATGTGCCCGGTCCTTCCGGGCTCACTTTGTTAACATGGAATGTACGTGGCCTAAATAATACTAGGAAGCGCAGGCAGGTCCTGAATTATGTGGCTCGGCACAAGGCAGATATCATGTTTATGCAGGAGACCCACTTATCTGGCACGGACGGTGCTCCGATAGCTTCAGGCTGGGGCCCCCACAGGTTCTTTTCCAACTATAGTAGATATGCGCCCGGGGTTTCTATCTTTATTCACAAGAGAGTTCAGTTTGCGCACTTCACCACATACCAGGACCCTGATGGTCGCTTTTTAATTGTCACTTGGTTATTGATGGGACACAGGCAATACCTTGATGGGGGTATATGGCCCAAACACTGATTCCCCCACCTTTTTTCACTCCTTATTGACTCGCCTCCTTTCCATCGACACCGGACTTTTGATCATGGGTGGTGACTTTAATCTTTTGATGGCCCATTCTAGGGACAGCACTGCCTCATCCACCGACACTAAACCACACACCAGACGGGCACTTAGAGAGATTTGTACTCAATACTCCTTAGTTGACGTGGAATTACATCTCCACGCTCAACATCCTGCATTCACTCACTACTCTGGGTTCCACAACACTTGGACGAGAATAGACTATTGGCTGGTTTCTCCTGGGGTGGTGGGTTGGTTGGGGACTGTCCTGACTCTTCTTCGCACCCTCTCTGATCACTCCCCGGTGATCCTCCAGTTCCTCATTCCTCAGGCGGGTGGCTTTGAGAGACAGTGGCGATTTCCAGGCCGTGCCCTGCTAGATTCTGTTTTTAACGAAGAAGTCCGAAAGGCGATCGAAGACTATTTTGACTTGAACACCGGTTCTGTTGACACATGGGCGGTCTTGTGGGAGGGCTTCAAAGCCTATATCAGAGGGGTTTGTATCTCAAAACACCCCGGCATCTTGCGGGATCTGCGCTCTACGCTTGGCCGCATTGAGAAAGATATTGCTGCTAATTGATCGTGAGATGCTTGACTCCCCCACTGAGTCCTTGACTACGCGTAGGCTGGAACTGTGCATGGAGTTTAGAGACGCCGCTGATAGGCATTGTGTGGCGCTGCGGTACGGTGAAGGGGAGCCCGGGTAGGGTCATGGCAAATACATTACGCCCCCCCCCCGAGGCCCCACCTATATCGTCTCTATGGCTGGGCCGGATGGCACCCCTTTACCGTCCACCCCCGAGGTTTGTGATCTGTTTATTTTGTATTACAAATCGCTGTACACCTCTCGCCTGTCTGGAGACTCCGGAAATCAGGATTCCTATTTATCTGAAGTGGCCCTGGTTTATTTAGAAAAGTACATGCAAGATTTCCTTTTGACTCCCATCACCCCCGATAGTATCGCCGAGGCTATCGACTCCTTGCGAGCATCTTCTGCCCCCGGTCTTGACGGCTTCTCTGCCGATTTTTATAAGGCATATAAAGACATTTTAGTGCCCTGCTTAGTGGAGGTTTATGCTGAGGCTCTGGAAGTGGGTATCCTCCCCCCGACCTTTCGAGAAGCGGTGATTATTCTGCTGCCCAAACCTGGGAAAGACCCCATGCTATGTGGCTCTTACAGACCGCTATCCCTCTTGAATCTGGATTATAAAATCCTGGCCAAAGTCATCGCCATCAGACTATCACTATTGATGGAATTCATCATATCTCCGGTACAGTCGGGCTTCGTTTCTCACAGATCCACCTCGCTTAATCTGCGGACGTTATTCACAGTATTGCACCGAATCGAGCCCTCCACCCCTGCGACCGCGATCTTGCCCGACACTGAAAAGGCGTTCGACTCTCTCGAATGGCCCTTTTTCCTGTCCATCAGGTGCCGTATGGGCATGCCGGAATGCTTTGTCACGACGGTTGCTTTATTATTCACTAACCCCACGGCCCGACTTCACCTTAACGGCACGCTATCTGATCCGTTCCCTTTATCGCGCGGTACACGGCAGGGCTGCCCTTTATCCCCTCTTCTTTTTATTTTGGCCATGGATCCCTTAGCTAGGCAATTCCAGGAGAACCACTTGCAGCGCGGTCTGCAATTTTGCACGGGCCCCCTGTTGTTATCAATGTACGCAGATGACACTGTGTTATATGTTCGTATGCCCCAAGACACGTTAGCTCCCTTAATTCGTGAAATCATTCGGTTTGGTGAGTTCTCCGGCCTCCATATTAATTGGCATAAGTCCGTTATTTTCCCCCTTACGACTGGCACCACGCCCTTTCAGTGTGAATTTCCATTGGAATGGTGTGATGACTCTGTCAAATATCTCGGGGTCCACATTCATCCTGACACCAACTCCATCCTCCGCCTTAATTATGGTAGCACTATTGGGTCATTGGAGTCGCAGGCCACGAGGTGGCTTCGCCTGCCTTTGTCCAAGGCAGGTCGAATTGCCATTATTAAGATGATTGTATTTCCCTGCTTTTTGTATTATTTCAACAATATTCCCATCCCCCTCACCAAGACTTTTTTTTGCAGCTTCGCTCAATATTGCTGCGCCTGGTTTGGGGGGACAAGACACCCCGGGTCAGTTGGAAGATACTTACATTGCCGCCAGACAGAGGTGGACTGGGTGTCCCAGATTTTTATTTGTATTATTTAGTTGCGCAGTGTTGCTATGCATACTCCTGGTTCCACCCGGACGCACGCATCCCGTATTTGAAACCGGAGACCGATCTAGTACTTCCACGACAACTTCCAACACTCCTCCCTTCTGGTTTCCCTCGAGATCCCCGAGATGTCCAGACGGTTTCTACCACGTGCTGGGCTTGGAGCAGACTGCGCCGATTTTTGGGACTTGACTCCTTATATTCCCCTGCTTTGAGCTTGCCTAATTGCTTCCGATCACCGGGGAAACTTTGGTCACGCGCACGTTGGAGAAATTTCATATACACGCACTTGGGGACCTGTTCAATCAATCAATCAATCAATCATAGACATTTATAGAGCGCTCTACTTACCCGGAGGGTCTCAAGGCGCTAGGGGGGGGTGCTGCTACTGCCCGAACAGCCTGTTCCCTGATGGACATGCATTTTCACTGACCGAAGACGCTCGCTTCAGTGAGCGTTCTTTTATGGACACATTTATCCTGACCCGGAAGCGCTCGGCTCTGAGAGCCGGATTCGGGTCCTTTCCTGTTGCCCCGGATTTGGGTCCTTTCCTGTTGCCCCGGTTGAAACCCCTCCCCTCACCCTATTGATTCAGAACCCGGACGGCGCCCATCTAATTTCCAAGCTTTACAGGATGTGTGGAGCACTTACACCCTTAGACGAGTCCAAGACCTGGACTGCTTGGGAGGCGGACTTGGGAGGCCTGATACTGGACAACCAGTGGGAGTTTTGCTGCAGGGCCACAATGGACATTTCCTTGAATAGTCGACATAAATTACTCCACTTTAAATTCCTTCACCGGATGTATTTCACTCCAGCCCGCGCACATAGAATTGACAGTTCCATGCCCCACCATTGTCAGAAATGTTTAGCTCCCTTTGCTGACTTTGCGCACCTCACCTGGACCTGCCCTAAGATCCACCAGTATTGGTTGAGCATTCATTCCACTTTGGGGGACATATTATCCATGCAACTCCTACCAATCCCTGAGATCGCTCTTCTGGGATATGTGGCGAACTTCCCCAAAAAGGTCCGTAAGCTGGCTGCGCTGGGTTTCCTCTTGGCCAAGCAAGAGATTGCACTGTTATGGGGCAGTAGACGCACCCCCATGTTGCACGCTTGGTTACAGAGCCTTGCTTTCTGCAACGTAAATTGCGAGGAATTTAGTGTCCTGCTTCCCCGCTCATCCAGGCCTGTTGATACTTGGGATCCATACAGGGATTACATCTCCAGGCGTCAGGCGATGCATGATTCACAGGTACAGGCTGGCATTTCCCCAGAGGGTGTGGGCTAGTTCTTCATTGCCCTGGTGACCTGCTTATAGGGCGCATATTTGAAAGCTATGTGTATTGCATTTTCTGTCATCATGTCCAGATGTGTATTCTTTCTTTTGGTCACGGCATATTATTCTTTGTGAACATTTTTGGTACTTTTTGTATATTTTGATATATGTTTTATTAATCCTTCACAAATTGTGATACAGCTGACTGCATCGTATCTTTCTTGTCATGCCTTCATTGCAAAAAAAAACACCATGCAACATCCATAAAAAAGTTCTTTTTGGATCAAAACACATATGAGAAATGGCAATGGTCGCAGAGTGATTTTCAATAATATTAGTGAACTGCTGCTCTATTACATTACTGAAAGCACACATCACTATCCCTGAATATTAATGGAAACACATTTAAAAGTTGGACCTGTGTTGTGTCAGCGAGCTGGCCCAAGAGGGTATTAAAAGGCTGAAACAGGATCATAAATTAAAAGCTGTTCCGCACAGTGGCCCCCAAAGTACGTTTGGTCCAGGGCCCCCAAAATCCTGAAGGTGGTGCCTTGCTTAGGACCAAGTCTCCTGTCTGGATCTTCACAAGCAGTCTCGTATGTTTACTAGATTGCACAAATTGTTGTAATTACTGCATGTTTTGTCACACTTTAATTGAGCATTAGGGGGAGATTTTTTTGGTGGACTAGTCAGTGAATTGTCACACCAGTAATTTATTCTTTCTAAGCTGGCACTTTAATCTTTCTAAGCATTTTTAAGTCTGTTTTGTCAAGGGAGCTCTTAAAGGGAAACTAGATGAATGTGTACGTATTGCATTTTCAGTGAATAGAAGTTCTCTGCTTTTTAGAAATTGGAACTCAGTTGTGTTTATTGCCAGTATTGGGACAGATTAGAGATGACTTTTTGGTAGGGACTCTCATTGTTATTCGTAGACACACCATAAAATAAACACAGAGGTTCAGATTCTTCCTGCTGGCACTCTACTGCTGCCCTGAAGGCGCACCAAAGGCAAGCCTGTCTGTGCCCATCAGTGTTTCGGCAGGTATCAAGGGCTAGAACCCCTGGTTGTGCATCATTAAGCAGGATATTGTACTCCTCAAAACAGCTTCATGCTTTGAACGTCAGTACTGATTCTAGTTGCCGTCCTTCTATTGACCCCACTAATGCATCTTTGTTTTGAAAAACATGCAATTGTGACTCTGAGCTGGAACAGATGTATCATCACCAGTGCTCACGGGAACCACTTCTAGTAGAAAAGAGCTGTAGCATACATTTCTGATTAATTATAGATCATTTCCGCAACATAAAATACATTTCTATGCATTCCTCAATGAGCAGAAACCGGAGGCTCTGGGGCATATTTACAAGCCCCTATCGTCACCAAATCGTCAATTTAGTGACGTTGTGGTGGTGATAGGGGCTTCACCTTACCTACAAGGCACCATTAACCCACTTAACGTGGCTTAATGCTGCCTTATATATAAGGCACCCTTTCACCCGGTAATTAGTGTAAAAGGGGAATGGGTGTTGCGGTGGGCGTTCCACCGCAACACCCATTGATTTTGGGGCTGCCCCCTATTTACAAGGGTGGCATAAATGGAAGGCAGTGCCCAAAATTAAGACCATGAAAAACTGGTCTTAAACAGGTGAAACAAGCAGAAATGCTTTATTTCTCCTCACTTTTGCTGTTTCCATGTGTGCTGCTTTGTGCAGCACACATGGAAACAGCACCTAGCCATTGATTTTTTTATGTGCAGGAAGGCGACCCTTCCTGGACATAAACAATCACAGAAAAAAATTACGTTTTGCAACCTCTATTTGTGCTGTATTAAGCTCTGAATTCCGTCCATCATCTGTGTGCCTTTTGCTTTGGCGCTGTAAGTGTGCTGGGGATGCCCAGACGTGGGTCCTGTGCTCACTGTGCCACTGGATTCAAGCTAGCCTGGCTGATGAGTGGTAAAGCCCTGAAACCAGTCTCAGGATGCTTATTTCTGTTCCAGGGAGTACCTGGCTTGGCAGTTCGGGCTAGACTGTTCCCATGAGGCACAGGGTCAAGACTGATTTGCATATGGCTGGGTCAAAACTGGGGTGACATGGTGAGCAAAAAAACAATGGATTTAACCCAGATCTCTTGACTGGGGTGATAGTTTGGTTTGCTCTGCATTCCATCCATCATCTGTGTGCCTTTTTCAAGCTCAACTTAGACATCATCAGAGTCCTCATGCTGGCCTCCAACCACTCCACCTGGGATGACTCTTAGTGGCCTGCAGTGCTTGGAACCCCCTCACACACCCAGGGACTACGCAAGAAACCTCTGCATCATCTTGGGCTCCACACTCTCAATGAACCTCCAAATCAAGGCTGTCTCATCCTCCTGCTTCAGCACACTCCACCTGATTCAGAAGATGCCCACGAGCCCAGAAAAACGGTCAACCATGCACTCGTCAGTAGCAGACTCATCTACGGCAACGCACTCTTCGCTGGCACCACCCAAAAACTCCTTCAGAAACTGCAAAATATCCAGAGCGCCTCGGACTGACTCATCCTGAACATCCCCCACCGCAGCTACATCACCGGCCACCTGAGACACCTTCACTGGCTACCTATCAACAGAAGAATCACCTTCAAGCTCCTCACACACACCCACAATACCCTCCATGCCGAACCTACATACATCAAACACCCCCTCTCTTCTACACTTCCATGAGAAATCTCTGGTCTGCCCAACTGGCCCTTACCACCATCCCATGGATCCGCAAGACCACGGCTGGAGGGAGATCCTTATCCTACCTCACTGTGAAGACCTGGAACTCCCTGCCTCTTTATCTCAGGCAATCACCGTTGCTGCCTCAATTCAGGAAAATCTCAAGACCTGCCTCTTCGACTGAACTGCAGATCCTCCCCCCCCACTCAGGTCCTTCGAGACACTAACAGATGTATACTCGCACTTTACAAGAATCCTGATTGATTGACCGATTGAGGAGGTATTTAAGATGGTTGAATCTTTTATGAATCCCACAAGCATGTACATCACACCCCTTCCATCACTGTTTCGCTTTAATGAATCGGCCAAGTTCTTTCTAACTAAAGTTGCTGCAATATATGCTACTTTTTCAGATAAGGCAGAACAATTTAAGATTTCTAATGCACCCTACCCTGCTGGTTAAGAAAGAATATTTGGTAGCATTAATGAAGGTAGTTAATTCAGGTGCCCCACTTGACCCTGCCACCAGGCACGGCCTGTGCAGGGCGTTATACCGGGGCGGTGACGTCAGGCGGGGGAGTGTCAGGGTGGGGGGTTGTAAAATGCGGGATATGGACCATTACAGGTACGTAAGGGCAATTTTTTTTTTTTTTCTGTACTTACCTGTAATGGTCCATATCCCGCATTTTACAACCCCCCACCCTGACCCTCCCCCGCCTGACGTCACCGCCCCGGTATAACGCCCTGCACGGGCCGTGCCTGGTGGCAGGGTCAAGTGTGCTGGTGGCACCCCTCAAAAATGTAGGAGTGCTAAGTCTTTGAGGATTCCCTGGTTTTGGAGAGAGAGACAGCAAGGTGATACCCATTGAATTTATAAATGCTTGTTTTAAATGGGTTAGTCTTGAACTAGAATGTCCTTGGTAAAATTATTTAAAGGATGTAAATAAGTAATGTGTTGCGTGAGATTTCAAGAACCAACTCCTCCATGTTTACCCTGTTTAGTAATCGACCTATTATATGGGTTGGAGGAAAATGTATTTGCTCTGCTCCTTATTACACAAGTGGTAGCACGTTTGTTACAAAAGGATTTGCCATGTTTTCCGCATCTGTGCAAAAGTTCTGTAATATTTTGCATGGTGTCTACCTGCCTGGATTGTTAAGGCAGATGCCGTCAACGATATGAAAAGGTCTAAAGCATTAACATAAACTCACTGGGCCTGATTCACAAAGATAAACTTGCACTTTTGCGCAAGTTTTGTGTAATTTTTTTGCATTAATAGACTAGAGTCAATAGTAGGTTTACGACTGCGGAGACTGCGCAGTCGTAAAAGAAAACTCCGAACATAAAAAGATGGTACAGTCTTTAACATAAAAAAAGATAGGACATGCTTTTCTTTTTACGTGTGGAGTTTTCGTCACCGATTGCGGAATCATTAACTTGCTGTTTTAACGGAGAACCGATATGTCTGCTGCACTTTTCAAACCATTATGACAGCAGAAGATACAAACAAGATGACCAGCAGTAGACACACCACTGCGTCACTGTTTGACGTCAGCTCATTTTGTAAGAATAGACAGGCTTTTAACGGCGTCGAGAAACCCGGCCCTCCACATTTAAAAGCCTTTAAAGGAATAACATGCTTCTTCACTTCCGGGGTTAGGCGTCATCAGGGTGAGGGATGACATTCTTGAATGTCAAACTGACCAAACCGAGTCGGAGGTGATCTCAGATGAGGAGTTGGAAACTAGTTGTGTCACTACTAGGCTGCAGCTGCGCTCTTGCACGTGTCAGGGTGAGAGGTGTTTTTCTTTTCAGACCCTGTTCTTTTTCCAAAGTGAGGCATTTCCCCCAAACCTTGTATTCTTCTGATCTTGACTAAAATAACAGTTTTTTTATGAAGAAGGGGAGGGACACAGGGTAAATCATAACGAGAGCTTTGAGATTAGGAGGAAAATGTAAAAATAACAGATTTCTTTGTTTCAAAATTGAGCTTTTAAAATACTGTGGGGCAGATTTACAAGCCCCTTGCGCCACTTTTGCTTCACTTTTCCCATGTTAAAAGTGACGCAAAAGTGGCGCAAGAGGCTTGTAAATCTTCTGTGCGTTTAGGATTGCTAGATTACTTTTACACGTAGTCGCTCTTCATATCTTTGTTTTCGCTGTTTAATGCCTCTTGCTGAAGACAGTCCATGCACTGGCAGGTGTCACACACAGCATTTTATTGCATCTTGGAAACCGTCCCAGGCACTATCCAAGTTTTCTGAATAATAAAAAAGCGTTCCTGGTTGCATACGGCCCATGTCAGGAACTAGTACGTTATAGGAACCTCCCTGAGTAAATTGCAATTTGTAATTGATGTATTTTTCTTGTTCTTTGTTTTGTTACTCCTGTTTTTATTTATTTGCAAGAACCTTTGTAAAGTTATGGTATTGCAACCAGGGTCCATATCACATAAAGGGAGCATTGCCCAAGCCAGTGTAGCGGCAGACCTTTGACTAGGTGTGCCAGGGTCAATGTGGCCTATTGAATAATGCACAGCCCCAGCTCAACTTCGAACCCGCACTTACCCTGAGGGTAGCACATTAGTGAAAGGTGGGACAGCTGTGTAAAGCACTAGTTTGCCTTTCACTGTACAGGCATCAACCAGTCTGCACTTCAAAGAGGGGAAGAAATCCACCTGTCAACAGTTGCAGTGAAGGTTTGCACCTAAGAGATGTCGGGAATCTATACAACCCACTTTCCGCTCTTCCAAGGGGTGTCCTTGGGTTAGAACTGACAAAGTGCTATCTCTTTAAGGCGCATCCTGGCGGCCTCTTTGCCTTTGCACCAACATTTGGGGGTCGATTCCGATCCGGAAAAAAGCGCTCCGAATCGTCGTACGGAGCGTTTTTTCCCTGTACGAATCGTACCTGTAAACCAGCCGTGAATCTCCGTACGATTCTCCCTCGGAACCCGCTGTACGCGACATCTGTACGGTTCACGGCTGGTTTTTACGACCCAGCAAGTACGATACGTGTCGGGTACGCACCGTACGACCCTTTTTCTACGGGAGCTGAAAACAGCCGTAAAAGCAGAGTTCGTGCCGAAACAGGTATGGAACGGCCCCCCCGGGTACGGTGCGTACCCCACATGATTGCAGGGGTACGGTGCGTACCCCTGCGATCATGGGGTGTATGAGCCGTACCCCATTGTACGATCGGTGTACGAGCCGTACCCCCATTGTACGATCGGTGTACGAGCCGTACCCCATTGTACGATCGGTGTACGAGCCGTACCCCATGAGCGATCGGTGTACGAGCCGTACCCCCATTGTACGATCGGTGTATGAGCCGTATCCCCATTGTACGATCGGTGTACGAGCCGTACCCCCATTGTACGATCGGTGTACGAGCCGTACCCCATGTACGATGGGTGTACGGCTCGTACACCGATCGTACAATGGGGGTACGGCTCGTACACCGATCGTACAATGGGGTCGGCTCGTACACCGATCGTACAATGGGGGTACTGCTCGTACACCTATCGTACAATGGGGGTATGGCTCGTACACCCCATGATCGCAGGGGTACGGTGCGTACCCCTGCAATTATGGGTGGTACGGACCGTACGGTGTGTATGTGTTTGTGTGCTTTTCCGTACGACTCGCCCTTACCTGATGTGGATCGTACTAATCGCGTCCTCATACCCCGGTCCGGATTATACTCGTCGGGTCGTACGGCATGTGTACGAGTCGTACGGTATGTGTACGAGTCGTACGGTTCACGGTTTCAGCTTTGCAATACGTACGGATCGCGACGATTCGGACGGATTCACGGAATACGGATCGTACTTCGAGACTCGGACGGACGGGTACGATTCGTACGGAGAGGGCTCCGGATACAAATCGTAGGGACGTTTTTTTCCCCGAATCGGAACTGACCCCCTATAGTACAGCACAGAAGAAGAGAAAAAAAAGCTTTGTCATTTTCATGGTATCCATGTGATGGGCTTTCTGTTGTGAAATCTGCATATGTTTAGTGAGATTCATCTGTGATTTTTGTTTTATGGCACAATGCATTGACTACAGATTATGTCAGCTAGGAGTCTTCCGCTCATATTTCAATTGAAGTTAAACCTATGAACCACATGCTTTTTTTTAAAATAAAAGATGAAATAAGATGAACTTCATCCCCCTGATGAAGGTTCTGTGCAAGGTCTAAAATCCATAATGTTTATGAGAACATCAACCAATGGCTATATGTGAATAAAAATATTGCTGTTGGTCCTGGCCATCTTTAATAAATCATTTATGGCCCTTTATAATTCGTTAAAGAAACAAAAAACTACATACAAAAGTCAAATTGGTTTATTTTGACAAAATAATTTCACTAAAGATAAAGAAAACATGGGCAGATTTTGCAACATAGAACTATGCCTTCTCACAATTAGCTTGGATTCCATGTTTGGCTCCATCCCTGGACAGGATTATAGTAAGTGGCATGCATCTTACATAGGTTGTATGATGAAATATCAGTGACAACAATATTGCCAACAAACGTGGCAAACAAATATGGAGGACGCAAATATCAACTTTACATACGTAGGGGTCGATTCAGATTCGGGAAAAAAAACGTCCGTACGATTTGTATCCGGAGCCCTCTCCGTACGAATCGTACCCGTCCGTCCGAGTCGCGTAGTACGATCCGTATTCCGTGAATCCGTCCGAATCGTCGTGATCCGTACGTATTGCAAGGCTGAAACCGTGAACCGCACGACTCGTACACACGCCGTACAACTCGTACACATGCCGTACGACCCGACGAGTATGATCCGGACCGGGGTATGAGGACGCGATTCGTACGGTCCACATCAGGTAAGGGCGAGTCGTACGGAAAAGCACACAAACACATACACACCGTACGGTCCATACACCCCATGATCGCAGGGGTACGCACCGTACCCCTGCGATCATGGGGTGTACGAGCCGTACCCCATGTACGATGGGTGTACGAGCCGTACCCCATGTACGATGGGGGTACGAGCCGTACCCCATGTACGATGGGGGTACGAGCCATACCCCATGTACGATGGGGGTACGAGTCATCATCCCATCGTAAATCGGGACCGCCCGCCATAAGGGCGGGGGTCCCGGGGGTGCTATTAGGATGTGCCCGCCACAGTGGCGGGCACATCCTGTATTTTCAGCATTGTTGCGGGCAGTGCTCTCTGCACCGCCCGCCACAATGCTGAAAATGCACTTTCACATTGTCATTTTCAAAGCGGCAGGCACCGCGTGGTGCCTGCCGCTTTGTAAATGACAATGAAGGGGGGTACCACAGGTACCCCCCATGTGCACCACCCACCTGTATTTCACTCTGGGGGCCCGCAGGGGGCCCCCAGAGTGAAGACCGCATGCCTTTCTGTGGCGGCATCGCCGCCGCGAAAAGGCACTGAAAACCAGACATCATAATATGGCTGGCGGTGTCTGTTAGACACCGCCACCATATTATTCCTTTTCTGCCTCGGCCGCAAGGTGACCTGGGCGGAAAAGCAGTGGACAGTCTTTCCGTACGCCGTGGTCCCCCCCCCGCCATCCTAATATGGCAGGGGGGAAATCTGGTGATGATATCGGGCGGATTGCCTCCGCCAGGCTGGCGGTGGCTACCGCCAGCCTGGCGGAGGTAATCCACCCGATATCATAATGGACCCCTAAGTATCCAATACGCCACACACAGCACCTTCGCTTACCAAATTAAAAAACTAATTTCCCTAGCCTATGTTCCTGTAACAGATGTTGCTGAACACTATAACCTATTAATAGATAGCCCTTACTAAAAAAAGAAACGAAGAAAGACTAAGCCCAATGCTTGACTACTTCGAAGATACATGGGTAGGAAGGCTACACCGATCTGGTCACAGAAGACAACCTAAATATCAAATTGCCTGGTGGAACGTCTACCTTAGCACCCTAAATAAACAAGCAAAAACAAACAATGCAGTTGAAGGGTGGCATAATGCCTTCCAAGCAACCACAGGCAGAGGGACACCTACCCTTCACAAATTAATACAATCCCTACAAAAAGAGCAGAGTTACCAAGAGCTTCGAATGGAGCAATCAATAACCCTGATTGGATCGAAATTAACTAAAGAAACAAAAAAAATGTATAACACACTCCAAAGCCAAGCAGTAGCGGTCGACAGTAGGAGTTACTGCAGGGCGGTGACGTGGGCAGCGGCAGGGGCAGTGTGGGGGGCAGTAATGTATGGATTACGGAGTTTTACAGGTAAGTAAACATTTAAATAAATAAAACGAATTTCATTGCGCGCACTGGATCACATTTGGTGATGCAGTGCGCGCACTAAAATTTGTTTTATTCATTTAAATGTTTACTTACCTGTTAGGATGGCGGAGGGGACAGCGGCGGACGGAAAGACCGTCCGCCGCTTTACTGCCCCGGTCGCCGTGCGACCGCAGCGGTAATAGAATAATATGGTGGCGCTGTCCAATGGACACCGCCAGCCATATTATGATGGCACAAAGTAGGGGCCTTTCCGCGGCGGCAATGCCGCCACGGAAAGGCAGGCGGAGATTGCTGCGGGGGCCCCCTGCAGGGCCCCCCGGTTGCCACCACTGTCGGGGGGCACATGGGAGGGTACCTATGGTACCCCCCCACATGTACATATGCAAAGTGGCAGGCACCGCGCGGTGCCTGCCGCTTTGCATCTTCAAAAGCATCAACATATGTTTTGCATTGTGGCGGGCGGTGCAGAGAGCACCGCCCGCCACAATGTAAAACATATAGGATGTGCCCGCCACTGTGGCGGGCACATCCTAATACCCACAACGGGACCTCCGCCCTTATGGTGGGCGGTCCCGATCTCCGTTAGGGTGACGGTCATCCTAATGGACCCCTTTGTTTGTAAATATGTTAATGTCATTCTAAAAAGTTACCTATGGTTGTAAACATTTTTTTGATTATATACCTCTGTAAAAATTAATATTATTAATATTTTCAATATTAATTTCTAGATTAACATATTACCATGTTGTAACCCACAAAAATGTTACTATTTTTAAATCTTTATAAAAATGTATCTATCAATGGGCTCTAGTTTAAAATATAAAAAATTGTATGTACACCAAAAATAACAATTATTTTCAACATGTTTATAATTAAAACATTTCTATATTGTATGTGATTTAAAGTAATTGTTATGAAATAAAATGTACACTAGGTAATTATGTTTATTATGAAAAATTACATTTTGAACATATGTGAATAATCATAAAAATTATTTCAGTGCAATTTATCAATTTTGATAATATGTAAATATTTACATGCTTTAAATTTCTTTTTTATAAAGACTATGGGGTCCATTAGGATGTCGGGCGGATTTCCTCCGCCAGGGTGGCGGTGGCCACCGCCACCCTGGCGGAGGCAATCCGCCCGACAACCACTCTCGTTTTCCCCTCCGCCAGATTAGGATGGCGGAGGGGACAGCGGCGGACGGAAAGACCGTCCGCCGCTTTACCGCCGTGGTTGCCTTGCGACCGCGGCGGTAATCAATTAATATGGTGGCGGTGTCCAATGTAGGAGCCTTTCCGCCACGGAAAGGCAGGCGGAGATTGCTGCGCGGGCCCCCTGTAGGGCCCCCAGGTTGCCACCACTGTCGGGGGGCACATGGGGTGTACCTGTGGTACCCCCCACATTTACATATGCAAAGCGGCAGGCACCGCGCGGTTCCTGTCGCTTTGCATATAGAAATGCGTCAACTTATGTTTTGCATTGTGGCGGGCGGTGCAAAGAGCAGCGCCCGCCACAATGTAAAACATATAGGATGTGCCCGCCACTGTGGCGGGCACATCCTAATGGTCCCGATCTCCGTTAGGGTGGCGGGCGGACAAAGTCCGCCCGCCATCCTAATGGACCCATATGTGCTTATTAAATTATACTGCAAATGAATTTTTTTTATAATTACTACTATAGTTATTATATTTTAATACAAATATTTATTAAAAATATTCTACCAACAAAAATTAGCTTCTCTACAAAGTTTTTATTACTCCCACTACACCGAGTATAAACTCAAAAAAGATGCTAAACAGTAAACCAAAAAAATGTACTATTCCCACTCCACCAAGTACAAACTCTGAGAAGGTGCTGGACACTAAACACATATCAATTATTATTCCTACTACACCAAGTATAAACTCAGGGAAGGTGCTGCACACTAAACCTATAAAAATTACTATTCCCACTCCACCAAGTATAAAGTCAGGAAAAGTGCTGGAAACTAAACCCATATAAATTACTATTCCCACTCCACAAAGTATAAACTCTGAGAAGGTGCTGGGCACTAAACCCATATAAATTACTATTCCTACTCCACCAAGTATAAAGTCAAGGAAGGTGCTAGACACTAAACACATATACATTACTATTCCCACCCCACCAATTATAAACTCTGAGAAGGTGCTGGACAGTAAACCCATAAACATTACTATTCCCACTCCACCAAGTATAAAGTCAGGGAAGATGCTGGACACTAAACCCATATAAATTACTATTCCCACTCCACCAAGTATAAACTCTAAGAAGGTGCTGGACACTACGCGCAGCGACCGCGCCCAACCCGCGCCGAAGGTGCGCCAAAGGTAAGCCCGTCTACGCCCGTCCGCGCCTGGACCGCGCCTAGCGCCAGACCCCCTGCCCCTCGCGCTGCCCAACCCCCCCGCATTACTTACGATGCTGCCACCCTCCTAGCCCTTAACCCCGGTCGCGCCCCCAACTGCGTCCAAGCCGCTCCTGGACGCACCCATGGCCCTTTCTCCTGCCTCTCCTGCAGATTCATCGGCACCGACAGCATATCCGCTGCGTCCACAACACAGACTCCCGACCCCAACCACCTAGAATGCATCCTTCTCAACACCCGCTCGGTCCACAGGCACGCCATTGACCTTTGGAACCTACTAGACACCATCTCTCCTGACGTCGCCTTCCTAACGGAAACATGGATGAACGCCTCCTCCGCCCCAGACTTCGCCATCGCTATCCCTGACGACTATAAGATCACACGCAAGGACCGCACGGACCATACAGGAGGCGGAATCGCTATCGTCCATAAGAAAACAATCCGCATCTCGACCAGCTCTGACGCCAACCTCGCTAATTCCGAACACCTTCACTTCCAGATCCACATCGACCCCAAGACTACTCTCAGAGGCACCCTCCTCTACAGACCACCAGGACCCCGCGCAAAATTCAGTGAAGACATCACGGACTTCATCACCCCACACGCGCTCCCCTCTAAAGACTACATCCTTCTGGGAGACCTCAACTTCCACCTTGAAAATAGCAAAGACCGCAACACCACCACCCTCTTGGACAACCTAGCCAACCTCGGACTTAAACAACTGGTCACTTCCCCCACCCACATCGCAGGCCACACACTCGACCCCATCTTCACCTCCAGCAACCATGTCTCCTTCAGCCACACTACGAATCTCCTCTGGACTGACCACACCTGCGTTCACTTCACCTACAACAAACCGAAACCCATCGCCCACCTTCAACCAACTCTACAAAGAAACTGGAACAAAATCACCACGGAGCAGATCTCCACATCGCTCCTTCAAACCTCCCCAGCCCTCTCTTCTAACGCCAACGAAGCCGCATCTAACCTCACCCTCTGGCTTTCCAACACCGCCAACACCCTAGCACCAATGAAAAAACGTCAACACAAACTTGGTATCAAGAAGGCCTCATGGTTCAACGATGACCTCAAGAAGTCCAAGAAACTGTGCCGCTCCCTTGAAAAGGCCTGGAAAAAAGACCCATCCACCAGCAACAAGGACGCCTTCAAAAGCGCCATCCGCACTCACCACCAACTGATCCGAAAAGCCAAGAAAACAGCATTCAAAGATCGACTTGACAACAACGCCCACAATAGCAAGGAACTTTTCAACATCGTCAAGGAATTTTCCAACCCCTCGGCCAACTCCAACGACATCTCCCCCTCTCAAACCCTCTGCGATTCCCTAGCCTCTTTCTTCCACAACAAGATTGCTGACATCCACAACAGCTTTGACAACCAACCCGGAAACCAACCCACCCTACCATCAGCCGACCATCTTCCCCCCGTTAACACCCTTAACGCCTGGAACCCCATCTCCACGGAGGACACCATCCGCCTGATGAATTCCATCCACTCTGGATCCCCCACAGACCCATGCCCTCACCACATCTTCAACAAAGCAGACTTCGTCATAGCTCCGCACCTCCGAGACGTCATCAACTGCTCCTTCAATTCTGCTACCTTCCCAGAAGATTGGAAACACGCTGAACTCACCGCCCTTCTGAAAAAACCAACAGCAGACCCCACCGAACTCAAAAACTACCGCCCCATCTCGCTTCTTCCATTCCCGGCCAAAGTAATCGAGAAAGCTGTCAACAACCAACTCGCCGCCTTCCTCGAAGCCAACAATTCACTCGACCCCTCACAATCTGGATTCCGAGCCAAACACAGCACTGAGACCGCCCTCATTGCAGCAACAGATGACATCCGTACTCTACTGGACAATGGAGACACAGTCGCCCTCATCCTCCTCGATCTTTCTGCAGCCTTCGACACAGTCTGCCACAGCACCCTTTTACATCGCCTCAGAAACATCGGAATCCAAGGAAAGGCACTGGAATGGATCACCTCGTTCCTCACCGGAAGAACCCAGAGAGTCCGCCTCCCACCATTCAATTCAGAGGCCTCTGAAATCATCTGCGGCGTACCACAAGGATCCTCACTCAGTCCCACCCTCTTCAACGTATACATGAGCCCCCTCGCGGCCATCGCCCGCCAACACAACCTCAACATCATCTCCTACGCGGACGACACTCAACTGATCCTATCTCTCACCAAAGACCCCAGCACCGCCAAAACTAACCTTCACGAAGGAATGAAAGAAGTCGCCGAATGGATGAAACAAAGCCGACTGAAACTGAACTCAGACAAAACAGAAGTCCTCATCTTAGGTAAATCCCCCTCTGCTTGGGACGACTCCTGGTGGCCGGAAGCCCTCGGAAATGCACCCATCCCGACAGACCACGCACGAAACCTTGGCGTCATCCTGGATTCCTCACTATCAATGAACAGACAAGTCAGCGCCGTATCCTCCTCCTGCTTCAACATTCTTCGCATGCTCAGAAAAACATTTCGCTGGATCCCCACCGAAACAAGGAAAACAGTCACCCACGCTCTGGTCACGAGCCGACTGGACTACGGAAACACCCTCTACGCAGGCACCACCGCCAAACTCCAGAAGAAACTACAACGAATCCAAAACGCCTCAGCCAGGCTCATATTAGACATCCCACGCAACGAACACATCTCTGGTCACCTTAAAGATCTCCACTGGCTACCCGTCAATAAGAGGATTACTTTCCGACTGCTCACCCACGCACACAAATCACTCTACGACATCGGACCAGACTGCCTCAACTCCCGACTGTCCTTCTACTCCCCCCCCCGCCTACTTCGATCCTCCAACCAAGCCTTCGCCACTGTACCCCACATCAACAAGACCACCATGGGAGGCAGATCCTTCTCTTACCTGGCTGCCAAAACATGGAACTCACTCCCCGCTTACCTTCGCCTCACCCAGAATCACCTAGCGTTCAGAAAGCAGCTTAAAACATGGATATTTGACATATAATCCTCCTCCCCTTCCTAAGCGCCTTGAAACCCTCTGGGTATGTAGTGCGCTATATAAATTGTATGACTTGACTTGACTTGACACTAAACCCATATCAATTACTATTCCTACTCCACCAAGTATAAACTCAAGGAAGGTGCTGGACACTAAACCCATATAAATTACTATTCCCACTCCACCAAGTATAAACTCTGAGAAGGTGCTGGACAGTAAACCCATAAAATTACTATTCCCACTCCACCAAGTATAAACTCTGAAAAGGTGCTGGACACTAAACCCATATAAATTACTGTTCCTACTCCACCAAGTATAAAGTCAGAGAAGGTGCTGGACACTAAACCCATATAAATTACTATGACTACTCCACCAAGTATAAAGTCCGGGAAGGTGCTGGACATAAACCCATAAAATTTACTATTCCCATTCCACCAAGTATAAACTCTGAGAAGGTGCTGGACACTAAACCCATAAAAATTACTATTCCTACTCCACCAAGTATAAAGTCTGGAAAGGTGCTGGACAGTAAAACGCTAAAATTACATATTCCAACTCCACTAAATATTTAGTCATGAAAAGTGCTGAACATTAAAACTATTACACATTAATATTTTCAATAACACTAATTTTTTTTAATATTTTGCTTTTTAAATTATAATACCTAAATGTTAAAGATATTTTTTTTATTATTATATTGTTTGTAAAACTAATTTTGAATGTTATCAATTTTGTCAAAATATTTATATATCAATATTTTTTTAATATTTAAATTTTTAATTTTTTAAAAACATTATCTAAAGTATTCACACCCTATTCCCCTAAAAACTCACAACCCACTCCTAATAGATATTAATACAATTTAATTTTTAAATTTATTTTGAATATTTAAATTTTACAATTTTTTTAAATTTCAATAATTTACTTTTAAATATTGTTACAAATGTCCCACTCTATTCCCCAAAAAACACACAATCCACTTCTAAAACATATAATTTTTCTAAATTATTTTATTTTAAATTTAAAAAAAATTAAATTAATTTCTAAATTTGATTGTAACATTTTTTTACAAAAATTAAAAATTTAATTTCAACTTATTTTCAAAATTTTAATTTAAAATATTGTAAACACTTCCCACCCTATTCCCCTAAAGAAACAAAACCCACTCCAAAAACATTTTATTTTTAAAACATTTTTAAATTAACATTAAACAACGTAATAATTTCATTTTCAAATTTTGAAAATAAACCTTTTTTTAAATTATTTAAATGATAAATTTCTAAATATTTTGAAAATTTTAATTTGAAATATTTTTATACACTTCCCCCCTATTCCCCTAAAAACCCACAACCCGCTCCTAAAATATTGATTTTTCTAAATTTTTTACATGCAAATATATTTTTTTAATTTATTTAAATTTTCAAAAATTGAATTTTTACATTTTAAACCACTTCCCACCCTATTCCCCTAAAACCCACAACCCGCTCCCTAAAAAATAATTTTTATACATTTTTTACATGCAAATACATTTCTTAAAATTTTTTTTACATTTTCTAAATTTGAATTTTAACATTTTAAAACACTTCCCACCCTAATCCCCTAAAAACCCACAACCCGCTCCTAAAACAAAATACATTTCTTAATTGTTTTAATTAATTTTATTTAAAAAATTACATTAGAATTATTTTAAAACACTTCCCATCCTATTCCTCCAAAAACCCACAACCCGCTCCTAAAATTTATTATACATTTTTAACTAAAATATTTTTTTAAAACACAATATTTTTATATCTTTACAAAAATTTCATTACAAACTTAAAAATTAATTTAGTCCAAAATATAACTATTGCAACATTAAAAACAGTGTACTTTTCGAAAATCGATATTCTAACACTCTATATTTTGACTTTCGATATTCTAACACTCTATATTTTGACTTTCGATATTTTTAACTAATACAATTAAACGATATTTTGAACACTCGATATTAACTACTTGATATTTATTACTTCGATATTTTTTAACACACTTAAAAATCGATTAAAATAATTTCGATATTACTTACCTCGATATTACTTACCTCTCGATATTCTGGAGTCGATATTCTGTCCAGTCGATATTAAAAACTCGAGATTTAGACTGCACACCATCAGGGGGTTAGGCTAAGGTTAATTCAGGGACTTTTAGTGGTTCACCCGACAAGGATTATGGTTGTTGCTAGAGTAGGGTTTGACTCTCTCAACCAATTACCCAATTTCTCACAACAGTAAGCAAATTGCAGTATTGGCTTTTTTATAATTTAGTTGTGTATTATGTTGAGGCATTTTTATAGTGTTTTTCTACTCTTAAAGATGCTTCAAAAGTGTTTTCTGTATGGTCAACTGAAGGTCTATTTAATTTGATGTGCATAGTTTGTAGGTGTGTCATACTATGGTTTACACAGGCATCATTGTGATGTTGCACATGTGGTTCAAAGCAGTGACCAAACATGATGCAACAAACATGTAGCTAATTACTGTGTAAAGCAAAAGATGTGGGAGAGATAGACGAGAATTTCCATATATATACCTTAGCACACCTATGAGCATTATGTTTTATGTTGACTGTGGGAGAGTGCACCTAACAGCAAAGATACTCTAATTCATGAATATGTACAGAGATCTTCATATGTGTTTTTTTTAGCCCACCTAGGAGTAGAGATGGTCTGACCCAAGAAAATCAAGAGTGAATATTTCTATATTGGTCTATGTGGTGCACCATGGGGATACAGAAACCGTAAAAAAACAGGTGTCTTTTGAATTAGAACGATTTAGAAACTCCTTATAAATGAGTATATGAGGTCCATGTAGATGTGAAATGTGGCAACCAATGGTGAATATCACCCCTACAGAGGTCCATTGGTTTAACTCAGAACAAAGACTGTCCCTGTTTTTTAGGAACAGTGTTGACTAATATGCTTGTTTTCTTTAAACTAATGCAGAAGGAAAGTTAATGTTGGAATGGAAAGTCCCCTGTATGGATCCGAAGACCCTGCTGCACTGCCCCTGTTGTTTCTCCTGTAACAATCTCTTTGCGCTTTCCCCTAGTGAGCCCGACAATCTGACAAGCTCTGAAAGAGGCCTTCCTTTGTCCTCTTTAAATAAACTTCAACTACAAAGGGTTGCTGTGAAGTCAAAGTTGCACCAAAAGAGGATATTGGATGTAGGACTGAAACATCTGTGGAAAGAAGGCTCTACCTGGCTAATGGAAAAAAGAAGATCTAAAGACTTTTGTTGGCACCCAATGACTGGAATTGTTCTTCAAATGACAAGTTGTCATCCGCCTGTTGCTGCTACAATGATACATAAGGCGGAAGGGCTGCCTGATTTTTAGAAGGCCCAGCTAACCAGTTTGCATTGGCCACTCAGAGAAGCTTGGTTGGAGAAAGACTTTGTTCCTAGAAGCCTGCCCTGGGGACTTCAAGCCTGTTGAAGTTATTTAGAAGAACTTTGTCAGACATAGGTATTATTCCTACCTCATGAAGACCAGGACAAACACGCAAAAAATTAAATTTTCATTCCATTCAGAGTTTTTTGTCATGAAGGAAAAGGTTTAGGTGGGACCTTGTGGTGACGGTATATGGTCATGTAGCACTCTGCCCAGCTCAAGCATAGAGCCTTGCCCCACTGGAGTATTTTAGAAGTAAAGAAAATGGCAAAGTCAAAATGTAAAACCCCGGACTGGGTGAGGAGGTGAGTGTACCCCAGTGTTGGTTCAGCGTCAGCTGCTAAGACATCAGACTTGAACTCACTCAGAGTTTTTGCCTTCAAAACTGAAAGATTCAGAGTAAGCTCAAAGATAACTTTACTTACTTTGAGGGACTCTCATTGGATTCAGCATCCTGCCGGAAAACCAAAACCATTGAGAACCAAAAAAAGTCTGAGTCTAAATGTAAAAACTTTGATCACAGTTAACCTGATATCATGCCTAGGTCTGCGGACTGTGAATTTCAACTGGTGCTTTGTATTTGGCCAAAACATTTTCAAGCTGTGTCCAAATTGGTTTGGTAATTTTATTTTGTTGTAGTCTTAACTTATTTTTTGCTTGGCACTGTTTTCCACACATTTCGCTGGGGAATTACCTTCTGCTTGTGCCATTGCTACCAGGGTTTGAGAGGAGATTATCTTAAGAACCATGTTTTATCCTAGCCACATTATGGTTAGTAAATTGATAGGGGAATCCCTTGCAAATTAATACCACTATTTCTGACACGCTAGATATACATACTTTTTAGAGGTAATTTTTCATTACTATTTTGCCACATTTGTGAGTGATATGCATAATGAGGATACCTCGGCATTGCTTCAAAGTTTTAGGATGGGGCCCGTTAGTGTGAACACTTCCCCATTCTTTATATGGTTAACAAAATAAGTTTGCAAATAAGCTCTATTATTCTTTAATAAACACCGCTTGACCATAATAAATAGTACTGAGAATTATTTTCATGAAATCGTTTGTCACAAACGAGGACAATGGAATGGTAAGCAGATTTAGATCACATCATGGCATGACCAGCGGCCAATCTCTGTGTTACTCAGTTTAGCTCATGTGTAAACATAGCTACACAGAAACACATAAATGCAAGTCCAATATGGCAGCGGGGTTGAGCTTCCTATCAAGCTTTAACTGTAAACTCCAGATACTGTTGCTACACTATCTTAGGCTTACAGTAAGCAATTTTATGGCAAGACCAGAGGCTCCAATTATGCTTTCTAATCTTGCTTTCATTCTAACAGCAGCCAAGATAAGTAAGAAGACTACAGTTCCCAGGGGACCAGGCGAACAGCTGGCCAATGGGAACATAGAAAATGATAACATAATGACCAATCACAATCCAGTATAGTAATGAGTCACCACTGACTGTGCAGCTTCCTCTTTTCTTGCTGCTCGCAGTCAGATAAGTGCCTCTTATCTTTTGCTCCCATTTTATTGTTGATAGTATTTATATTTATATGCAATTTAAGTGGTTTATGCATTGTGCTATGTACCTCGCTACGCGCTTCACCTAGCGCTTGCAGCCGCTCGCTGCTGACCCCCCTTTCCTCGCCGCTCTCGGCGTTATTTAATTGCGCACAGGTTCCCGCGCTCACCGCTTTGGTGGTTCTGCCCGGCTGCGCTCGGCTCGTGCTGACATGTTCGCGTTCACTCACCGAGTTCTGAGGTGACGCGTGCGTTTACTTTTGTGGCCTTTCCTCTCCCGCATTGTTTTAAATAACTGCGAAGGTTCCCGCAGCCCTTTAGCATCCTTCCTCCTCCGTTGCTAGACTCGGTCTGCCTTCCGGAGTTTTTCCCTCCCCAAGTCACACCCCTGGGTGTGGTTTTAAGCTCTTGTTACTCCCCCTCAGTTTCCATTAACCCTCGACTGCCTTATTCCTGTACTTGGGCATTATGGAGATTGACAGTTCACCTGAAATGGTGCAAACTAATGAAGAGGGAGAAGCCTTCAAAAAGGACTTAAATAAATGTATAAATTCGTCATTAGAAAATGCTGTTGAAATATCCATGAGGCGCATGTCAAAAAATATGGAAAATTCAATGTTAAGCCTAATGTCCAAGGCACTGGCCCAATCTGCGGGGGAAAGCAGAAAGAGAAAGGTGGTTTCCTCTGCACCGGTCTGTGCTTCAAAAAATGCGTCAGTATTGACTAGCGAGGTTTCCTCGCGTCTGATTGAGGACCAAGTGCCTCCCAGGCCTCTTGTATTGGAGGGGTTGTTGGTTCCGAGGGCAAACGAAAACAAAAGATGAAGCACGCAGAGTCGCCAAAACAGAAATTGGTCGTTTCCACCGTCTTGGACACCGATGATGACATGCCTGACGCTGATGATGACTTATTTGATGTGTTTTTTTATTGCTGACCCCCCCTGTCCCCCTTTCAAATAGACCAAATCAGATTCTTTTACTTTTGAGCCAGTGTGTGATTCAGAAGGGCTCTCTATGTTTGATCCCACATCTATCCGTCACCCTAATTCTACTGAGTGGTTGCCTTCCCACCATGTGGGTGAATATATTTCTGCCAGGCTTCGCCTTCCCTTAGAGGCCGCAGTGAGGTCTAGACTTAAATCCGAATGCCCTAAACCCGCCTTACCAGATAAAATTACCTTGGTCCCATCCATTGATCAACCCCTTCTCACCTTCTTTCCAAAGTTCGGTAAGAACACTCGTAGGGGGGTGGACAAGGCTTGGTCTACATGCCAAGACAAATTACTGGATGTAGTGGGTCCACTTGCCTGCATATTTGATATGGCTGAGTCAGCCCGCCTAGATGGTTCAGACCTCTCAGCTGAGGATATCTCTATGTGGGCCCAACGTGCCTTCTGTTTGCTGGGAAATGCCAAAGCTGCGGTCACACACAAACGGCACAAAGGCCTCCTTATCAAACTGGATCCCAAATTAGCCAATCTCGCACCTTTGGATCCAGGTTCCAAGGCTAATGGACTCCTCTTCGGAGACAATCTTGTATGGGATCTCAGTAGATTAGTTTCCACTTTTGCGTCATTAGACAAGGCGCAGCAGTCTATCAAGAAAGTCTTGGCTCCTCGGGTTTTTGGACGGTCAGGCGGAGGCAGGGGTCGCTCTTCCGGCCGTCCTTACAACAGTCAAGCCTCCAGAGCTTCCTACAATAAATCGAAGGACTACTGTTAGAACTGGGGGTCTCTAGTTGGCAGGGGTAGGTACCACTGTCCAAATAGGGACCCTTGCTTCTAGTCAGAGTAAGGAGGAAACCCTCTAAGATAACCCCTGCTCACGCTCTAGGTAGCTTGGCACGAGCAGTCTAGGCTAACCAGAGGCAATGTGTAAAGTATTTGTACCAACACTCACAGTAACACAGTGAAAGTACCACAAACTGACTCCACAACAGTTTTAGAAAAATAAAGGTATTTAATCTAAACTACACAAGACCAAAATGACAAAAATCCAACATACACAGTTGAAGAATATGGTTTCACAAGAGTTCTTAAGGTTGCGTTAAAATTCTTTAGGTTGCGATAGAATAATCCACAGATGCGTGAAAAGTTCACAGTTGTGTCATGTTTACTCACAGTACCTTTTAGTTGCAACAAAGTTCCAAAAGCAGAAGCTGGTGAGGTGGAAAACAAGCGATGCGTTGCTCCTGAGACCATGGGAAGGCGTTTGCGACAGCCCCGCTGCAGCAGCGGGCGTGTTGCGACGAATCCGGTCTGTATGGGGAGGAAGGCCACTTGTATCGATTCCGGTGCTTAGGTTCCGTAGGAAGTTTGTTCTTGCAAAGGCACGATGCGACGATCTCATAGGGGCTATGACGATCTCCGGGGCGACGATGCGTGGTCCAGCGGTGATCCTCTCTCCACTTTTGCGTCATTAGACAAGGCGCAGCAGTCTATCAAGAAAGTCTTGGCTCCTCGGGTTTTTGGATGGTCAGGCGGAGGCAGGGGTCGCTCTTCCGGCCGTCCTTACAACAGTCAAGCCTCCAGAGCTTCCTACAATAAATCGAAGGACTACTGTTAGAACTGGGGGTCTCTAGTTGGCAGGGGTAGGTACCACTGTCCAAATAGGGACCCTTGCTTCCAGTCAGAGTAAGGAGGAAACCCTCTAAGATAACCCCTGCTCACGCTCTAGGTAGCTTGGCACGAGCAGTCTAGGCTAACCAGAGGCAATGTGTAAAGTATTTGTACCAACACTCACAGTAACACAGTGAAAGTACCACAAACTGACTCCACAACAGTTTTAGAAAAATAAAGGTATTTAATCTAAACTACACAAGACCAAAATGACAAAAATCCAACATACACAGTTGAAGAATATGGTTTCACAAGAGTTCTTAAGGTTGCGTTAAAATTCTTTAGGTTGCGATAGAATAATCCACAGATGCGTGAAAAGTTCACAGTTGTGTCATGTTTACTCACAGTACCTTTTAGTTGCAACAAAGTTCCAAAAGCAGAAGCTGGTGAGGTGGAAAACAAGCGATGCGTTGCTCCTGAGACCATGGGAAGGCGTTTGCGACAGCCCCGCTGCAGCAGCGGGCGTGTTGCGACGAATCCGGTCTGTATGGGGAGGAAGGCCACTTGTATCGATTCCGGTGCTTAGGTTCCGTAGGAAGTTTGTTCTTGCAAAGGCACGATGCGACGATCTCATAGGGGCTATGACGATCTCCGGGGCGACGATGCGTGGTCCAGCGGTGATCCTCTCTCTCGCAGCTCCTCGATGCGATGATTCTGCGACGATGCTCGCAGCGACGTGATGCGGTCCGCAAGCAAGCGGTGCGGCGATCTCACCCAGCGACGACAGGCTCTGCGACGACACTCGCAGCGATGTTCGACTTTCCCGCACCGGTCTGGTGCGTCCCGCAAATGAAGGATGCGACGGCTCTGGCAGCGGCGTCAGGCGCTGCGACGATCTCGGCCTTCGTAGCGGCAGGAATCTTCTCGCACTGTCGGGGATGCGCTCCGCAAGCGTGCGATGCGACACTTTTCAATTGCAAAAGTCTCTTAAGCTTAGTTTCAAGCTTCCCAGGACAGGTACAATTTCCAGAGGCCCCACAACTGGATCAAGCACTCTAGGAAGGACAGAACTCTCTCAGCAGAGTTCAGGGAAGCTGGGGGTGAAGTTCTTTTGTTCCTGGGACTTCAGAACAGGGAGCCAGCTCTTCTCAGTCCCTTGGAGATTCCTTCAAAGACAGGGGACACAGCACACTAGCCTCTCCTTGGCAGCAAAGCAACAGCAGGTCAGTCCAGCAGCGCAACAGCAGGACAGTCTTCCTTCTTCAGTTTCAGCTTTCTCCTTGGCAGAGGTTCCTTCTTGATTCCAGGATGATCTCATTTTCTGTTGTCAGGGGTCCTGTTCTTATACCCCTAAAGTCTTTGTTCTCTCTGTGCATGTGGGCCCTGAGCCTGGTCTGAACCAGTTCTGGGTGTTGCCTGAGTACTTTGTTTTGCTGGCTTCTTCTTTCCTTTCAGAGTGAGGGGCAGGGTCGTCAGCCGCCCAGCAGGAGGTGGAGCCAGCATTGTGGAAGGCAGGCACAGCCCTATTCAGGCCCAGGTGCTAACTCCTCCTACCACTCCAGTTGCAAATGCAGTCATTCAGCCTAGGGCTGACTCAGCCAGCCTCCTGGGGAATCCACAGCCCCTGTCACTCTCAAACCAGACAGTCAATACACAAACAGGCCAAGGCACACAGAAGGGTCAGACAAGAGAACAGCAACTTTTTAAAAGTGCTGTTTTCAAACACAGGATTTAAAAACAACCTTTCCTAAAAGAAGTGTTATTAAATTCTGGGTTCAGGGATACTAAATACTTATGTCCTATCTTGTTCCTATGGGAAGAAATGCTGTTAACCACTGTAGTCAGCATCCCCCATGTTAATCTATGGAGCCAGATAGCCTTACAATAGTGAAAACGAAAATGGCTGCCATTCACTATCAGAGCACGTCACCTGCACTAGTAAATGCTCTGCCTTTTACATACACTGCACCCTGCCCAGGGGGGTACCTTGGGCCTTCCATAGGGGTGACTGATGCACACAAAAAGGGAAGGGTTAGGCCTAGTCAGTGGGGACACTGACCAGGAGGACATGGCAGTTTCCAAACTGCCCAAGGCACTGCAGTGGCAGGCCTTAGACACTATTTTAGGGCTACTCCTGTGGGTGGCACAATCAGTGCTGCAGGCCCACTAGTAGCATTTGTCATCACCAGCCCTGGCACACCCAGTGTACTTTACTAGGGACTTCATGGTGACACAAATATGCCAAACATGTATATCCAATCAGAATAACAATTTACATAGGGAGCACTTACACTCTGGCACTGATCAGCAGTGGCAGAGTGTCCAAAGCATCTAAACCAGCAAAAACGAAATCCAGCACAGCATCAAAAATACAGGAGGTAGAGGCAAAAAGATAGGGGAAAACCATGCCAAAGATGCCAGGTCTAACACGTGTCCCCTCCAGCTGAAAGTGGGGAGAACTACCCACCCGCTTGGGAGTTCTCTTCACTAAGGCGGAAAAACCTGGATAGACCATCAGCATTGGCGTGTTCTGTGCCAGGGCGGTGTTTCACCGTGAAGTCCAATCCCTGTAGGGAGATGGACCACCTCAACAGTTTTGGGTTCTCACCCCTCATTTGCATTAACCATCTGAGGGGCCTGTGGTCGGACTGAAAACGGAAGTGAGTCTCAAACAGGTAGGGCCTCAACCTTTTCAGAGCCCAGACTAAGCATGGGCGGATTTTGCGGATTCGCAATCCGCGAATTTGCGGATTTGCGTATTCGCGGATTGCGAAAATACGCGAAATCCGCGAATTCTCGCAGATTTGCGTATTTTTTGGGGGGGTGTGTGTTCGCACGGGTTTCTGCAAGTTCGCGAGGGTTTGTACAATTTCGCAAATTGCGAACTTACTTGTCGGGTCGCCAGTTTTGCGAACTTGTTGTTTCTACGTGCCCAGCCTGTTTGCTAAGATTTCTTCATCACTGCCACCCTCTGTCACCACTGGCACTCTCTTTGGTCACCCATGCCACCCTCTGGCTCACCCATGTCACCCTCTGTGTCATCACATCACCCTCTAGTTCACCAGTGTACATTATTGGGGCAAAGCAAAGCACTGCCATCCTCTGTCAACACTGGCACTCTGGTTCACCCATGCCACCCTCTGGCTGGCACACCCATGCCACCCTCAGTGTCATCACAACACCCTCTGATTGACCACTGAGTGAACAAACACCTGCTAAGTGCTTTAAGTTTTGCAAACAACAACACCTGCCCTGCCCCAACTGACATTAATGAAGGCTGGCACCTGCTTGTCTGCTCCCTTTCCTTTTTGTTGCAAATGCAATGTAAATAATTTTTTTTAACAGGATGCAATGGCATACTTGTAACTATTCTGTGACTGTCAGAGCAGGGTCACACAATAGTTGCAAGTAGGCAACCGGATTCTGGAGGGCCCCTTCAGGAAGCACTACAGGTAAATGGTTACAAATGATGAGCTCGAACTTTTGCACCTGCTCGTTCGTTTCGCTTTTGCAAAACTCGTTTTTCGGTAATTTCGCCCTATTCGCGGGGCGCGTCGTAGTGCGAACTGGCCCGTGGAGGCCGCGAACTCGTGCGAGTTACCTCAAGGTTGAGTATGGGCGCCGCCATTTTGTTTGCGTGACGTATTTCCGTTTCCGCCCGCTATGTGTAATCTCGCGCGACTCGCGCCTTGCGAATACAAGTTCGCACGAGTTCGCGAGAGAAATCGCGTGCGAACTTACTTACGCGCATGTGATCGGGCCGCCATCTTGTTTTTCATTCATTCCTATGTGTCTGGGTATGGTGTTTCTATCCTCTGTATATCTCTGCCATCCTTTGCTTGTTTTAATATTTTGTTGATCTATTTAACTTATTTTCTATCCCTCTATTTTTCTAGATCTATATTTTTGTGTTTTAGGCTACTTTTGTTTACTTTTGAACTACTTTTTTAAACTTTTATTTCCTTCTTCCCTACTCTTATTCTTTTTCATTTTTTCTCTTCTTTACTGCTAACACCTGCCCAGAACATGGTCAAGACAGCTGTCAATCTGGCCAAGACGGGCACCGCAGCCCGTGCCCGGCTCCCGTGTGGTCGCTTGAGGGCGGAAATGGTGGTGCCCCGGGAGATCTTCAGCCCTGAGGAGGTGGGCGCACTTGTTTTTTATGTGCAGCGCCGTCTCCCCAGGACCATCGCGGCAGGCGGCAGGATCGCTGCTGGTTACACCAACAGCCAGGAGCGACGGAAGCGGTGGGGGCAGGTGTGCCGGGCCCTTTTTAAGATCACGGGGGTCCAGCGCACCTACAATCAAGTCACCCACCGCTGGACCGACATCCTGGACCGAGAGCGTGACCTGCTAGACGTGCTGGGAGTGGAGGTCCCCGGGCTTGGTGAGTAGTAGTAGCAATTTTTTCATTACTCACTACTCTGTTTTTTCTCCTGCTCTATGTGGCTGTGTTATATTGCAAATGTTTGCTTTAACTTTTTTACAAAGAGCAATAATGCCACTGCTTATTTGTTTTCTATTTTGTGTTCATTTAATTGGGCTTGTGGTAAATAAATAAATAATACCTCTATTTTTTGACTAGATATAACAATAACAGATAGCTCAATAAATAAGAGTCAAGATTCGAGGTAGTAGGAGTTTGCAGGTTTAATACAGCATAAAGGACAGGAACAGGACAACCTGCACGGGCATAGGATGGCAGGGCCCGGCAGCTGCCGGGCAGGATCTGGAATGAGCGCGCTAGCTTTTAATAACAGTACACAAGTATATATAGTTAAAACAATTGCATTACAGTACATACAGTAGGCGTAACAGTGGGTGGGGCCTGTAACAGTCGCGAGAGATAAGGCAGAAAGTAGGTGTAACAAGAGGCGTGAACAGGGCGTATACATAGACATGTGATGTAAACGTAACGGAATATGTCATAAATGGGGCGGAAACATGGAGGGGGCTACCTAAGGAGCCGGGACCTCTAACCTAGTGGTGCGCGCAAACTGACAATGACGTGTTACTAGGAGAAGCTGGGGGCTATGACTTCTGCGCTAGAAGCAGAGACTGAAGTCTGGAGAGTCAGAGCGACATGTACCTAAACACTATCTAGTATCTGATGTTTAGAGAACATATTGATAGAATCCAAAAGTTATCAGGGTAAAGGCTAACAGACACTAAGACTGGTGCATGCATTATTCTACATGTAGTGTGTGTTGAGGAATATTAAATGACCATTAATACAGTATTTCTCTTACATGGAGACGTAAAGGCTAGACGATGACTGAAACTATTGATGCGATTCAGTAACTTAGGAATGCAAAGAAGGAGGGCTGGACTGATAACTAGAATCATAACATACTCTTGGCAGACTGGCAGGCAGAGCCAGGCCGAGCCGGGCACTGTGAGGCAGGAAGTAAGTGAAGGGTCAGGGATACAGGTGGGGGCTGTATCGCTCCTCAGCGAGGGTTCAGGAGACAGGAGCTGAATCTGAGTCCGGGCCCTTTTGAGGCCTAGAAACGGAGACTTTTCAATGAATTTAACGTGCACACTGTAAAACGTGGCAACATAACTTTACATAGGCCTGATGCTCGTTGTATTCACGAAAACTAGGAACTGGCATACTAGAGATGGACACAGCCGTAATTGCGTCTTTAATCGATCATGGGGAATACATATGCATATTAATCGTGCACATATAACATAACATGGGGAACACGTAGGGACACAGAACATGGCAAAATTTACTTTTCCACATTCCCTCCTTGTCACTACGTTTCCATCAGGAAACATCAATATTCATGATACCATCTATCATTTCATACAGTATCATTTGCTCGTCTCGAATTGTCTTGGAACGGGATTTAGGACGGGACTTGGGACTAGGAATACAAGAGGTAGCACAAATGCCGCAAATCGCAGGGCCACATTGTATACAGAGGCAGCAACTGAATATGATCGCTACTGCAATACCTAGAAAGGACAATACTTTCCATCCCCAGGCAGAAATTATACTCCAAAACCAACCGGACCATGTCCAGGTGCCTGGATCCTGGTGTAACTGATGGGCAATTTTATGAAGTCTGGTTATAGCTGAATAAACAGACGGCGCGTTATTAGGAATGAAAATGCAGCAACTAGATCCGATGACTCTACATGCTCCTCCTCTATCGGCCAGTATGACGTCAAGAACGAGACGATTTTGGAGCACGACAAATCTCATAGCGGATTGTTCTTCTGTTAAGTTACCTAGGGCAGAGGCAGTCTCATTCACTACTGCTTCAAGGGTTCTGGTTAATCTACGTATTAACTTACTATTCTGGATAGGTCCTATAAAGAAGAAGAAACCTCTATTGAAATCTGTATACTGTTCTAGAGCAGTTTCAGTTTGATCGACAATCGGGGATTCAATCTCCCTTCTATGTCTAATGTGTACTAGATGTGTGTTTCTGTGATAATCAGATGGGGCTAGAAAAACTGGTGGCAGTAGGAAGGCAATGTAACAGGTTCCCTCCCAATCGAGGGGCAGACGAACATATGCGGTCTGACCACAAACAAAATAAGAATGACGTGAAGCTTTGAAAATAGATTTCCCACTGTCACTATACTTGACAATAGTAGTACAATCACTATGTCCTACATGTGCGGAACCATTATTTCTGACACATAATTCGCCTTTGACTGGTAGTACTGAAATAGCAGGTAAGTCTGGAGTAGGGTCAGACTGAACATTCAGGACCATAAAATTCGAAGAATAATTACCCAAATTATAAACTTCATTTTCTAGATCTAATCCTGTTCTGTGGGGAAGACCTTGCTTGTCTGGAAAACATGTACTGTTCAGAAGGGACATATCATTTGAAGATGACGTTAACATGGACCAGGCTCCACATGAGCCATTATGTGAAAACGGATAAGGAAACAGTGGCAGAACTCCCTTCGGTGTCTGGAAAGGGGGGAGTCGACCACACACCCAACAATTAGTGGCATTGCTGGTCTGGTGTGAATAATGTAACATACGGATGAATGAATTGTTGCGCATAGCAAGACGATAAGATAGTTCGTGAGGAGGCAGATCACTAAACATGTGCTCTACTGTAGCATTAGAAAACTTATTTACATGAGAAATTGGAAAACATAAATGAAATGCATAACTCGTGCAGGTAACCATTAGGCTGAGAAACAATATAAAACTTAGAAAAACGATACATCGGATTGAGTTTTGACTAACTCTCTCACTATGGGGGTCTATTTCATACATGTCAGATACCTGTCTAACCGTTTCACCTAGGGGAGGACTTAGACAATTAAACTGGCTGACTTATTTTACTAGACCGGAGCTTACTTTTATACTCCTGCTGCGGAGTTTTCTCTAACAGGGGAGGCTTGGTATCAATGTCATTTGCGGGACAGTCCTTAAGAATAGTTTCTTGGCAGTCTTTAAAATCTTGACAATCCTTGGAAATGTTCTTGGAAACAGTTTTTAGTCCGTGAAATTTCTTGACGTGTGACAGGTGCACCCACCCCTTCCTGCCTTCCAACTTGACGGCAGTACGGGTGGTCAGGAGGACTAACTTCGGCTCCTTCCAGCGAGGCTCCAGCGGACTCGAACGATCAAAATTCCGGACGAGAACCAAGCTTCCTGGAACAATTTCATGCGGTTTCACCTCGGTATTGTCTGGAAATGCGGCGGCAACCTGTGAACGACAAGAGTGTAGGGCAGACATCAAGGAAGCTAGGTAATCTGTCAGCATATTACTGGAAACATCTGTAATACTTCGGGGTCTAGGTGTACCCCACACGTTCGGGGGGCGGCCGAATACGACCTCATAAGGGGACAGACCTGATCTGGAATGTGCGACCATGCGCATATAGAACAGAGCGACTGGCAAGGCAACTAACCAGTCTACACCTTTTTCTTGACAGATTTTGGCAATGCGGATTTTCAAGGTTTGATTATGTCTCTCTACGAGACCGGCTGCTTCTGGATGGCGTACACAATGGAACTTCCACTGGTACCCTAACAAAAGGGAAACGTGCTTCATGAGTTCAGATGAGAATGGCTGGCCGTTATCAGAATATACGACCCTTGGGAGTCCATAGCGGGGGAAATATTCACGAACCAACTGCTTGGCAGTGGTCGCGGCTGTGTAATCTGGGACTGGATATGCTTCTGTCCACCTGGACAAAGCGCATACAACTACAAGGACATACTTGAAACCTCGACATCGCTCCATCTGAATATAATCCATCTGGAGGACTTCAAAAGGGTGGTCAGGGGGCTGGAATCCACCTTGTTCCACCGGGACACTTTTACCTGGATTGAACTGGCAACATATCATACAGGTACGGACTTTCTGCTTGGCTGCAGCTCGTAAATGCTTGTTAAACCAAATGTTCTGGATACTGTCTAACATGGCTTTTTCTCCTAAGTGTGCTGGACTATGTGCGGTATTGATAATGACTTGAACCATTGAGTCGGGGAGAAACCACGTGGCTTTTCCCTTCGTCACCCATCCCTGCTCTGTCTGGACCCCTCCTTGTTCGGACCATTTCTTGATTTCTTCGGGAGTAGCATGTAACTGGATATCTATGACATCTTGAGTAGGGTCCTTAACTGTCATACAAGTAGTCTGTTCTAGAGTGGATGTCGGTGTCTTGTTAACTGGTATGTCTGGTGTCTGAGCTGTAAGCTTGGCTGTTCGATCTGCTAGATCATTACCTTGGGAAATAATGTCAGTGACTTTAGTATGTGCTTTGCACTTCATGATAGCGATAGATGTCGGTAAATGTATTGCATCTAACAGAGCTTGAATAAGGAGACCATGCTGAATCTTGGTTCCATGAGAAGTCATGAAACCTCTCTCCTGCCAGAGCACTCCGAAGTCGTGTACAACTCCAAATGCGTATCGTGAATCTGTGTAAATATTAACTTTCAGGTTCTTGGCGTGTATGCAGGCTTGTGTCAGAGCAACTAGCTCTGCTGCTTGAGCAGACAGGGTGTCAATACGGTGTGTTTCAATAACTTCAGTGTCAGTAGTCACTGCATACGCGGCTACTAGTTCTCCTGTACTCGTTCTCATACATGAACCATCCACATACAGTGTCAAGTCGGGATCTGGTAATGGAATATCTGTCAGATCTTGTCTTGGCTTAGTCATAGTGTTAACAACTTCCACACAATCATGTGTGGCAGGATTTGAAGTAACTGACGGTAACAGTGTAGCAGGATTTAAAACGTTGCAGCGTCTGATTTCTATGTGTGGCTGGAACAGTGTCAATTCATAACCTGTCAAACGTGCAATTGTCAAGTGCTGAGTCTGTGTTCGGTTTAAAAGAACTTCCACGGAGTGTGGAACTTGTACTGTCAGGGAGTGTCCTAGTACTATGGAATCACTTTGTCTGATAGCTAGTGCTGTGGCTGCAACTGACTTGAGGCACGCAGGCAGAGCCTGGGCTACTGGATCTAGTGTGCTTGAAAAATAAGCACAGGGCTTGTACTGTCCGGCTTGATCTTGTGTAAGAACAGATAATGCAGTACCATCACGTTCTGTGACAAAAAGTGTAAAAGGCTTACTGTAGTTCGGTGTTGCTAGAACAGGAGCTTGACATAAGGCTTTCTTTAATTCATTAAAACTAAGTGTATGTTCAGAGGTCCAAGGGAGGACAGTCGATACGGCTGCCTCCTGTGTCGTTAACTGTATCAGTGGCTTTGCTAGAAATGCATACTGAGGAATCCATTGTCTGCAGTAAGAAGTAAGGCCAATAAAAGCACGTACCTCCTTCTGTGTCTTGGGCTGTGGAAGACTCGCTATCAACTGGATACGGTCTGGTGTCAACTGCCTACCCCACTTGGACAGTAAGTGGCCTAAGTAGATCACTTGCTGGACACAGAATTGAAGCTTTGAAGGAGACACCTTGTGCCCCATCTCGGCTAGGAAGTACAGAACTGTAAGTGATGCTCGCTCGCAAGCACGTTCAGAACGGGCTGTGATCAGTAGATCATCGACATACTGGAGCAGGGCAGTGTCAGTTGGCATGTGAATGTTGTCTAGTTGTCTCTTAAGTGCTTGACTGTAGATGCTAGGACTTTCTGTGAAACCTTGAGGAGCTCGTGTAAATTTATAGCTCCTTCCATTTAAACAGAATCCGAAAAGGTACTGGCTGTCTGGATGAATGGGGACACTGAAAAATGCGTTTTTGAGGTCTATGACTGTGAAAAATATAGCCTCAGAATCAATGGCTGTCAATAGAGATGAGATATCTGGAACAACTGGATACTGGGGAATAATACATTTATTGAGTTCTCGAAGGTCAATCACTAATCGATATACTGGGGGTGCATTTGGATCAGTACGTTTCATGACTGGAATGATAGGAGAATTACATACATTGGAGTCAGTTTCTACAACTACTCCTTGAGCCATGAGCTCGTCAATAATTTTGGATAAGGCTGCTACAGCCTCAGGTGGCAATCTGTACTGTCTGATTCGTGGCAAGACTATACCTTGCTTGAGAGTCACACGATGGGGTGTGATTTGCATGAAACCAACATCAGTTGGACCCTGCGCCCATAGATGCTGCGGAACATTAGACAATCTTGGATCAAAATCTCGTAATACATAGTGACCCTTAAAGTCCCGTAAAAACAAACGTATTCCCTCTGGGGAACAGCAAATAACTGCACCTAATTCTTTCAGTGTCTTAATACCTAACAAATTTTCTGGACAGGACTTCGTAAGCAATAGATCAGTAGTTCGGGACAATGGACCTACTTCTAGAGTAACTGGCTTTGATATCTCGTTTACAATAGGCTTTCCTGAAAATCCAAGGGAAACATTTCTAGAGCCTGAGAGCGGAGCCCCTGGAACCTCGTCGTGACTTATAGTAGTCCTACTTGCCCCTGTATCAATCAGAAACTTTCTGTCTTTCCCTAATACTTGACTATGGACATAGGGACCTTCTTGATCTACAGGAATCTCGATGAGAGGCAAGCCTACCTCCCTCTCTAGGCTGTTTCATGAATACGCTTGATACTCTGGATACTCTGTCTGTGCATACTGGTACATCTGCTGTGTAACATGCTGTGTTGCAGCAATAGGCTGCGGTGCTGGAACTGTCTGTTGTGCATTCTGTGGCTGAGAAGTCTGTGAAACTTGTTCTTGTCTAGGCGGACGTGGTCTTTCTTTAGTTTTACCAGTGGCTATATTGTGTTTCAGAACTGCACACTCGTTTATAAAATGACCTGGCTGTTTACAATAATTGCATGTCCCTTTAACGGGAGCTACAGGATGACTGGCTTGATTCGGACCCCTCTTCTGACTGTCTTGAGGAACAGATTGTGCAACTAGTACTTTCATTTTCGTGTCTTTCATACGTCTTCTCTCGTGTTCTTGCTCTTCTCTGATTCTATTCTGGTGATACTGGAGCATCTGTAACATCTGGGACGGGGTACTAGCTTGCCATGTACTTTCGACTTTCAAAACTCGATTCTTAACTTGTGGACTTGAATTCTCGACTAATTTAGTAACAAAAAGATGAGGGTATGACTCGCTACTCGTCTTCAAACCACTGTTGATGCTAAAACATTTCTCAAATCTAGAATAAAAATAACTAGTATCTTCGTCTTGTTTCTGTTTACAGGCTGAGATTGCATCCCAGTCTTCCTTTTTAGTGGCTAATAATCTAGGTAAAACTTGTATTAATAATTCTGGTAATTCTTTACATTTGTCTCCAAGACCGGTACCTGGTACTCGTATCTTATCTTCAGCTTCTAGAGCTGTCCAATCGATCTTTTTCTCTCCCACCTCCCAATCTTTTTCCTTGAGTTTTTCGTATACCCCTGCGGGCAACAGGACTTTTAACATTTTAACCCCTTCAGTGCTAATGACAAGGGTAACTCGTCATGGAGTTTCCATTGATTTCAATGGAAATTACATTGAGGGGCAAGAGGGGCCTTAGCAGCCAAGTGGTTAATAATATCTGGATACGTGTATTCTCCCATACGGAGCATGTCTTTTAATTCTCGGGGGTACCCTGCTGGATCTTTGTCGTGACAGGGAATTAATTTCTTCATCTCTAAGAGTTCCATCTTGGTAACTGGGGTGTAAACAAATACTCATTGCATTTCACCATCTGGTGTCCTAACTGGGTGTACTTCTCGTAACGGATGCTGTCTATCTATGTAAAACGGTTTACTTTCTGGAGGTGAGACATGAACAAAATGTGGATTTAAAAACGTTCTATATTTGTGGCGCTGTTCTAGAATGACACTAATTAAATCGGTACCTAAACCTTTCCATCTATACTGGAGTAACTCGTTCAGGACATCATGTAACGGACCTGGATCAGAATGTTGACCCTCATACAGCGTAATGAGGTGTTGGATCATATAAATACCCACCAGTCGCTGCTCGGCTGGGGGCAGTTTCAGAAACATTTGTGCCACTATTTCGTCTGGAAAAGTGGTAGAATCAGTAATCCATCGGACTGCTGATCGGGCTAGTTCTTGTTCATGCATAGTACTTAACTCACTATAACCGATTCGTGATTTCAGAATTTGATCGGTAGCTTGAAATACTTGTTCTAGAGAGCCTTGTTCTGGTGCTGGAAGAGGAAAGACTTTCTTGTGTTCTAGGCGTAAATGTCGGTCTGGAAATCTAGATTTACCTACATACGCTATTCTGGCGGGATTCTCGTCGTCTACCTCTTCAGTAGGAGAGTCATTTTCTTTCTCGCTTCCTAGAGCTTCTTTGCGTTGTTCGTGTAACCTTATTATTTCTTTACGAATTTTCTTGTACATACTCTCTATACTATTGAGTGTCTTGTGCTTACCCTCGGCTATATTATCACTCCACCTTGTCAGAACTTTCATTTCGGTCGGATCTTTAGTCGGGGAATCTTGTTCCCGTATTAAACAATTGATCAGAAACTTTAATAGCATAAGCTGGATCTCGGATTTCCTGAGAGACATGACTTCAGCAATACTTTCTGGATCTTGTCTTGTACGAATGAAACGATACATTCTGTCTAGATCTTCTTTCATATTCGGTAGGGTGACCAAATACTCGGACACCTGCCTTATACGTACGGAATATATAACCATACTATCCTCGCCTGGGACTGGATCATAACAGCATTCAGTAAGAGCTCGCCTGATTTCTGCAATAGACTTGTATTTGGGCGTACGCTGTAACGCACGTTCATGTAACTCGACTGCTCCTAAACGTCTACTTGGCGGCGGGGTACCAGGAGGACCTCCTCCCGCGGCCCCTATACTGGAATCGTCGACTGATACTCTTCGTGCTGGCAGAGTGACTGATGTGGCGGGAATTTGTACTACGGGCTGGACCGGGGGTACCGTAACAGGTACAGCAACAGGTGCCCCGGTGACTGGAGGACCATGAATTACATTATTTACAGGAGCTGGTGGAACAGGATTTGCATATTCTGGGACTGTGTCGTCCAAATAGGACGAGAGAAAAATATCAGCTGCGGTCGGTTTGTGACGTAGCTTGGTCGGAACTAAGGGTGGCGGGAAATTACTGGATGCCTCCGGGGTTGCTTTTGGCAAGCCCTCGGCAAGAAGAGGATACATACCCTTAATTAGGGCATTCCTCTGTCTGTCTGACTGTTCGGTTTTAACTCGTTCACCTATTTCGATTAATTCCCTTTCTTGGGCTCTTTCTGAGGATTCTCTACTTAATTCTGACTTTCTGATTTCTTTTTCGGTTCTTTTATGAGATTCTTTGCGCCATAACTCGATGGCATCTTTCTGTGACTGTCTGGCTTTCTTTTTCCATAATGCTTCTTCTACTCGCATGATGCACTCGGCATCCCATGTACCCGATACGGGCCATCTATACTTTTCTTCTAACTGTTTGGTGTACTCCACCCACAAATCTAGATACAATATGGCACTTATGCCATGCTTTTGATACATAAAATGACCTGGACTGTCCCTAGGCGGGACAGGAACTGCTTCTTCTAACAGACCTTTTCTAGTTTTCAACTGACGTAATTTGGAAAACAGCGGCATGACTGAACTGTAGTCTAGACACAATACAATACACAATGAACACGATAATTACACCACTTTTATACCACGACATTGAAATACATGAATGACATTTAAAATAACAGTTCTGACAAAATACTACCTGGAATACTGAAAACAGAATACATGAATTTCTCGAGAACAGAACGGACTAGAACAGAAACTAGATGCACTGCTGAAACAGTACGAAACTTACCGGTCTCATAAAGAGACACGTCAGGACCCGCATCCACCTAAGTGGACACTTCGTGTTGGATCTGTGTACCCAAACCCACGGACCAGAGACAATGCAATTGACCCTGTCTAGATACTACCCCAGCAACGGTACTCACCGGGCAGCAAGAACGGAAGGCCTCGGACTGGACTGGACTGCTACGACGCCGGACGGACGAACTTCGGACTTCTGTTACGGGTGGGCCTCCGGATACCTCGGACCTTGAACTCTCGGCTTGGGCTCTGGTCGGGACTCGCCGCGTTCCTCCACCGCCTCGTCTGGATGCTGGACCGCAACCTCCGTCTCCTCCGTGGGCCTGAGGGATACTTGAAGCAGAAATATCTGCACGTGCACGGTATGGTTCCGTCACGGCTGCAGAGGATCAGGGGGCTTGCGTGGCTTCACCGGCGCGTGGGGAAAGGGCAAGTCCCTATTCGGGCGCCATTATGTGGTAAATAAATAAATAATACCTCTATTTTTTGACTAGATATAACAATAACAGATAGCTCAATAAATAAGAGTCAAGATTCGAGGTAGTAGGAGTTTGCAGGTTTAATACAGCATAAAGGACAGGAATAGGACAACCTGCACGGGCATAGGATGGCAGGGCCCGGCAGCTGCCGGGCAGGATCTGGAATGAGCGCGCTAGCTTTTAATAACAGTACACAAGTATATATAGTTAAAACAATTGCATTACAGTACATACAGTAGGCGTAACAGTGGGTGGGGCCTGTAACAGTCGCGAGAGATAAGGCAGAAAGTAGGTGTAACAAGAGGCGTGAACAGGGCGTATACATAGACATGTGATGTAAACGTAACGGAATATGTCATAAATGGGGCGGAAACATGGAGGGGGCTACCTAAGGAGCCGGGACCTCTAACCTAGTGGTGCGCGCAAACTGACAATGACGTGTTACTAGGAGAAGCTGGGGGCTATGACTTCTGCGCTAGAAGCAGAGACTGAAGTCTGGAGAGTCAGAGCGACATGTACCTAAACACTATCTAGTATCTGATGTTTAGAGAACATATTGATAGAATCCAAAAGTTATCAGGGTAAAGGCTAACAGACACTAAGACTGGTGCATGCATTATTCTACATGTAGTGTGTGTTGAGGAATATTAAATGACCATTAATACAGTATTTCTCTTACATGGAGACGTAAAGGCTAGACGATGACTGAAACTATTGATGCGATTCAGTAACTTAGGAATGCAAAGAAGGAGGGCTGGACTGATAACTAGAATCATAACATACTCTTGGCAGACTGGCAGGCAGAGCCAGGCCGAGCCGGGCACTGTGAGGCAGGAAGTAAGTGAAGGGTCAGGGATACAGGTGGGGGCAGTATCGCTCCTCAGCGAGGGTTCAGGAGACAGGAGCTGAATCTGAGTCCGGGCCCTTTTGAGGCCTAGAAACGGAGACTTTTCAATGAATTTAACGTGCACACTGTAAAACGTGGCAACATAACTTTACATAGGCCTGATGCTCGTTGTATTCACGAAAACTAGGAACTGGCATACTAGAGATGGACACAGCCGTAATTGCGTCTTTAATCGATCATGGGGAATACATATGCATATTAATCGTGCACATATAACATAACATGGGGAACACGTAGGGACACAGAACATGGCAAAATTTACTTTTCCACAGGCTGAGTAATGTATGAGTGTATTTTACAGAACTGCGTAATGCTAGACACAAAGGGGCAGATTTACAAGCCCCTTGTTCCACGTTTACACTGCCTTACCTGACGCACAGCGACGTAAACGTGGCGCATCCCTGCGAGTCATGTACAACGTGATGCATCTAAGGAGATGCGCCACGTGAAGGCCTGGGCCTGCGCCACAATGGGTGCGTTCCCACGCAGGGGGGGGGTGGGTGGTGGGGGGTGCCGGTCAGGCAGATGTGTGCCTCGCAAAAGTGCCTGCGTGAAATCTACAAGATTTAACGCAGGCACTTCCGCGACGCTGCTATGTCAATTCTTTATGCCTGCTTGCTTGAAGCAGGCGTAAGGACTGATGCGGTATGTTGAGTATTATTGGGCAGCCCTGAGCACTGCTATAGTTGCATCGCGCCCGCGACGCGACTCTAGAGATGCGCCCCTATTTCGTCACGAGATGCGTCACGCATCTGCCTACCCTTGCGCCAGGGTTTGCCGCATTGTAATAGCGGCGCATCTGCCGTGACGCAAGGTTAGTTTTGCGTTACGCATTTGTTCTGGTGCACATCTGGAGGTGTCCAGCTCAGAACTCGTAAGTATGCCCCTAAGTGTCAGATTAGCAATTACCTGCGCATCCCTGCAAAGTGTGCGGCACGCTAGCACCACCCATGGTGCGCCGTATTTACAATGCGGCACACCATGTTCCCAAAACGTCACCGAAGCGTTACGCATCGGTGCAGTAAAGGCGTTGCAACGATGGCGCAGCTCCAGCAATGCTGCGTCAAGCCGTAAGTCTGCTTCATGCAGGCGCAGGGTTTCAGTGACGCATCATTGTCCTAAATGACTGATTGAAATTTTATATATTCCCCATAACCACTTTTAGCATGCGTTCCTGCGCAGGAACGCCCTCCCTTGCGATGGAATGCTCCCTAATGGCGCAGGGTTTTAGAATGGGATGCATCTCCCATATGCGTCACGTTGTTAATATACGCCACACCATGGCGCCTCTCTTGTTGTGGCGCTGCGTCACAAAATTGACGCAAGAATGGAGCAAAAGAGCTGCAAGGGGCTTGTAAATCTGCCCCTAGAGTAGAGGCTCAGGTGCAGTCCTTCCTTTGTAGCCCTCTTTTTGGATGAAATAGTAGGTTCTTGTTCTTTCTAAATGTTTGATTTGGTTGACAAGGACATCGGCAAGCAGCAATCATCAATGTTTTCTGTTATTTCTTTCATGTTGTACGTCAGGTCCGCCCAGGGGCAAGCGGACCGAAAAATCTGATGCAGCAGTGGCTCCAAAGGAGGAGGATGCAGGCCAGGGCGGCGAGTGCTCCTTTGCTGGCCCCAGTAAGTTTTCATTTAAATATAGAGGACCTATTGTTGTCCAAGCATTCCTAATTTAATTGTTTCGAAATAGTGTTTAGATAGGAGCAAAATCAATAATCCTACTGTTGCAGGGACAATTCTCCACAAACCGAACTATGGACACCAAAGACCAGAGTAATAATATTTCAGAGCGGCGTGTTTGGCACACTGTATAAATAAACCTGGTAGTGTCAGCAGCACAGACTCCTCCTTGCAAAAATTGCAAAACTTTTCGCTCAGTCACTCTAGTCTGGACTCTCTGGAGGACTAAAAACCACAGAGTCAATTCAAGTTTAAAAGCTTTATTAAAAGTTTAAGTAAACACATATATTAAAATAAAGTTAGTTGGAAATGGAAAAGTGCTTGGTGCTGAGTTGATGAGTACTGGATTGGTACACATTTCTTGTGGTCGAGCCGAGCTTTCACCTGGTTTGAAGTTGATGTTCCTCTTGTCCTTAGAAGTCCAGTTTCTGTCTGTTCAGAGAAAAATAGTGTGTGTTAAAATTAAGCAAGCATTCAACAATTGTGACAAAAAAATGAAGCAAGACAACAGCTTTCCCTGGAAGGAGGGACATTTACTTTAGACTAGAGTAGACAGTCAATTAATTTTTCTGTTGTTTTCACATTTTTTCATTCATAGACCAAATACTAGTGGAGTGGTGTAATCTAACATTCTTAAATCTACTTTGTAGGTGGAACATCTGGTGGCGGGGCCAGCTCGGATGTGGTGGTCATCATTGACTCGGAGTCCGAGGGTCAATCTGGGGAGGAGGCGGCGCTAGAGGAGTCGGACCAAGAGCAAGAAGTACAGACTGTGAGGAAGGAGACGGTGGCGGTGGCGAGTACAGGTAAGCTGGATCATGGAGGTACTATCTGACTCTTAGATAGGATATGATGTGTATTCAGTGGTGGCCCAGTGACAAATTACAATATGGTAATTACAGCAGGCTGGGACCGACAGACAGATAGAGGCAGAGACAGAGAGAGAGGAAGACAGAAGGAGAGAGAGAGAGGGAGGGAGCCAGAGGGAGGGTGAGGGAGGGAGACAGAGAGAGAGAGACAGCGAGGTAGAGGGAGACAAAGGGAGACAGAAAGAGGGAGACAGAGAGAGAGAGAGAGAGAGAGAGAGAGGGAGGGAAACAGACATATCGCCTGGGCCTGGTGCAGATGATACGGTTGCTGGTGTGGTTAACGGCTCAGAGGAAAAATCACTCACTTCTGCCAGATCTCTTTCATATGAAAGAGCACCAAACCAAGGATACAAGTGAGTTGTGGGAAGGGAAATGGTGATTCAAGCGCCCCTCCCTGCGGACGCCCATGATACTGGCCTGAATAGTTTTGTACTGCCCTGGCTAGTTGCTAGTTGTACTGTGACACAACTTCCTGCTGAATCATTTTGTGTTAATCATATTCTTAAAGAGCATTGGTTACAGATTATGTCTTTCTTTCTTCATATAGTTGGCAATACTAAAACCTCCAAACCAACGAGGAGTATGCTGGCTGTACTGGCCCGGCAACGGAGGCTGGAAGCAACTGTTGCCGAATATCGGCGACTGGTGGAACTGGAGGGGGACGACACGCACTCCAGTGCATCAAACCTAACATCATCTACATCCTCCTCTGTTACCCCACGTTCTGCCGGTAAGCGCAGTGCTCCAGCGAACCGGAGCCGTGCCGGAAGACGCCACCGCCGAGCAGCAAAAGCTGCACCTCGCAGCACTGTTAAAGGTCGCTTGCGCCGTGCACTCCGCAGAGTGTCCGACCTAGAGGCGGAGGTCCAGAAATGGAACAAATATCAGAATGTGGTGGAGGGCCTCCGCCTAGATCAAGCCATCCTCCAAGAAAAGTATGATGCCCTGGCCCTAAAGCATGATGCCCTGGAGGCCAAACTTAACAGCTTGCATCCCTAGAGTGTCCCTTGCCCCTTTTTTTGAGACTTTTGGGGGGTGGGAATTGGGAGTTGGGTTTTTTGGGGACTTTTGAGGACTATTTATTTGTTGGGGTTAGGGAGGGTCTTGCGGGAGATTATTTTGTTAGGGATATAAATATACTTTTTCAAACTTTATCTGAGCATACCTGTTTTTTTACTACTTTTGAGCTGGGTGGGTGGTGGTTTTGCAGTAATTTCATTTAACTGAACACTGTCATCGTGTTGGTTCACGTGCAATAGGCCAAATGTTTTCCAAAGTAAATGCCTGTCACAGAGTTTGATAATTCTTGAGCCCTAGGACTTTGCTGCTAGTACCACTGTCACTCTCTCGCCTCTCCGAATACTCCATTATACTACCTCCCATCCAAACGCTTATCTTACCTGTAATTTGTGTTTGAGGGCTGGCTCCACCTGGAATTCACAGAGTCCTAAAGCGTTCTGCAGCAGGGCCACAACTGGAGTTTCCCGGCGTGGATTTTCTGCAAATCAAAAGCAATCAACATTAGAAATGTGGCAGCGGTGCTCACACAACCCTAAAACCTAGAAGCCCCACAGACAGCACCCCTGAGACATGCAAGCGAGCAATAATAACGCCTACACGTTCACGTGCAATAGGCCAAATGTTTTCCTAAGTAAATGCCTGTCACAGAGTTTGATAATTCTTGAGCCCTAGGACTTTGCTGCTAGTACCACTGTCACTCTCTCGCCTCTCCGAATACTCCATTATACTACCTCCCATCCAAACGCTTATCTTACCTGTAATTTGTGTTTGAGGGCTGGCTCCACCTGGAATTCACAGTGGGGGACTCATCAACGTTAAGTAAGTTTCTTCATTGTGCAGAATCCAGGCATCAACATTATGGGTAATGGATAGGGTGAGTCTGGAGGAGGAGGAGGACTCAGGATAGACGACCAGGACTGAGTTCTTGTCAACTAACTGTTGTGAACCTGAGGAATGCTGTGGCATCAAAATCAAGACAGTTCTGTTGCTGGGCTTGTTGTTTTATTGGTTGATTACAGTTTTGTTGGGAATGTGATGAAGCACTTGCTAAAGAAAGACAGACACACAGGAATAAAAGTGAATAAGGAGGACTATTTACAATTAATGGATGATTGAGTCATTTTCAGAACTCGCTGTCAGGGAAGCAGAACTCGTCCTCATACTCTGCTAAATCATCAGTCGGGGTTACTTCTGGTAACTGAGGAGAACTTTCCTCAGGTAGGGCGGTGTCCTCTTCTTCCTGCGTGCATTCTCGTACTCTGTAATCTGGTGGTATGAAGTGCTGGTTCATCTTTATCAAGGTGAGCCGCTCCACATTTGCGGGCAAGAGGCGGGACCTTTTGGAAGTCACAATGCCACCAGCAGAACTAAAAACACGTTCTGAGGACACGCTTGCGAGTGGGCAAGACAAGTAATTGATAGCCAGGTTGGTGAGCTCTCGCCATATTTTTCTTTTCCCATGCCAATACGCCAATGGGTCCTCAGTAATATTGACCTCTGTTGAGTCATCCAGATAGGCCTGCACCATTGAAAGAATGTCCTCCCGGATTCCTGTACTTTGCACTTCTGTGTCTTTTCTAGGACCAGGAAACCCTAGCTGAGTTAGCCAACTCGCTTCTGACATATCGCATGCGCCTGGTGCAGATGATACGGTTGCTGGTGTGCTTAACGGCTCAGAGGGAAAGTCACTCACTTCTGCCACAGGCACAGATGCAGAAGGGCTTTTTTGGGACGCCTGATGGCCTGCTGATTCACTAGTAGTACTGTCTTCTCCTACAGTTTCCTTCCGCTCTCTTTCAAAACGAATGGCTGACTGAGCTAGCCAACCTTTGTACTCTGTAACATCCGATGTTTCAAAAGGAATTATTACTTTGCCAAACAATGGCTTTTTGTAACGTGGATCCAGAATAGTAGCACAAATGTAGTGCTGTTGTTTCTTGATATTTACAAGCCGTTCATTGCTAACTAGGCGTTGTAATAATCTCTGCGCCAACTCATGTGCTTCGTTCTTTCCAACGTCCTCTAATTGTGAAGACACCACCTTGACTTGGTGCTCGAGCTTCAGCAACAGTGGGATAGCTTTGCTCAAAGAACAGTCCTCCCTGCTGACGTCACGCGTGAAGACCTCAAAAGGCCGAAGCATGTCTGTCAGGCTTTTAACTAGCTGCCATTGCTCCACTGCTAGCATCATTTCTGTCGTATCACCACCCAGGTTGTAGAAATACTCATTAACTACTGGAAACAGCTCATGCAGACGCTCAAGCATGTAGAAGGTTGAGTTCCAACGTGTTGCCACCTCCTGCATAAGTGCTTTCACTGGCATTCTACGTTCATTTTGCTTGTGCCTCAGCTCCTTCCGGGCCTTAAAAGAATGGTTGAAATGTGTGCATATTCTTCTGCAGATGGTCGGTGTTTTGTCGACTGCAAGTTCTTTTTTCAAAAAATTTTGCACAACAAGGTTGATACAGTGCGCCAAACACGGCACTCTGAAATAGAAACCGTCCGCCATGGCCTTAACTACATTACTGCCATTATCTGTAGAAACATAACCAACCTTGCAATGTCTTGGGCGCAGCCATTGCAAGACCTTTTTGTTAAAGTCAGCCAAAATGTTGACTGCAGTATGACTTTTCTCCATGCCAAACATGGCTAATGTTGCATGTTTACGAGCACCCTTAAAAATCTCGATCAAGTCACCACCTGCATTTATCTGTTTTATAACCCCTGAAAAAGAGACCCAGTGTGCAGTGATGCACATGTAATCAAGGGCTTGGCAACTGGTCCACATGTCTGTTGTCAGGTGTATAGTGTGAACAGCACTCTTCTGCAAAGCTGCCCCCACCAACTCAAGCACCTCTTTGTGTAGTGCTGGAACAGCAACCCTGGCAAAATAGTACCGGCTAGGAACCTTCCATTTAGGGGCCAATGTTGCCACGAGTTCAAGGAAACCCACACCTTCGACAAACGAAAAAGGGAGAAGGTCCACCGCTAGCATTTTTGCCAGCTTAGTGTTATAGAGGCGTACAGTTGGGTGGTTGCGTTGAAATTGCGCATCTGAGGAGAACATGGCTGAAATGGTGCGCTGGACAAATTTACAGGATGATGCTGATGCCTTCTTCGACCCACTTCTGATCAGTGTTGACATTTTCCGCATTGGTGTGTCTCCCAGACTCTCAGTGTGCCTGCTATGTGTTACGGAGGGTGTGGTGCTGCCAGGGGTACTGGGTGCAACCGGACACATGTCTGACGCTTCTTCTACCTCCCCATCATCTTCAGATGAAACACCTACTATGGGTATATTTTGGCCACTTGCCCTTTGGGATCGCTTTCCCTTGACGTTTGCTAGGTGCGGAAACCATTCAACAGCGTGCTTTCTTTCAAGATGACCTATCTGGCCTCCGGTTCCATAGTTGGTACCAGTCTTACCATGGCTAACGCTAGTCTTACAAATGCAACAAACGGCTATGTTATCATATTTTTCATGGACACTAAAAAAGTTCCAAACTGGGGACTGGAAACTTCTGGTTTTGCCGCAGATGAAGCAGTGGTGGATGAGCCTTGCAGACATCTACTGGGTTGTGCAATTATTGCAGCAACCTTACTTGAGGGAGTCGAGCTGGATGGAGTCCCCCTCTGGGGAGAAAATATGGGAGCTGTAGGTTTTGTTGAACTTGTGGTACTACTTGACTGCGTTGGTGGTGCTACCAGTGGCACGTCGCCAGGGTCACGCTCAGCATGACGTCGGGATAGGGTGTAAATGTCTGTCTGCTGCATGGCCGGTGTGGCTGGACTGACATGTGTGATGAATAGATCATTGCTGTCATCCTCTTCAACAACATCAGAATGCACCACTTCATCAAGTCGGACGTTCGGATCCATAAGTATGAGCTTTCCGGGGCCCTTCCTTTTAACATGTGATACCTTTCGCAGCTCATGGTGTGCCTCCCTCTCAGACGTCAGAGATGGTTGCCAATCTAGATCCAGATCATCATCTGATGGAGCGGGGCTTGAAGAGGAACTTCTACACACCCTCCTTGATCTTTTCCTTGCTGGGGAGCTGGGAGAAAATGAATCATCAGGAGGAGTGGCTTCGGCTTCCTGACATGATACCCCGGCTCCAAAGTCAATTTCCTCCTGTGCCCCTACTTCTGGAAGAACAACCATTGTGGGCACTTGCACCGCTCCATGCGCCGCTACATGGGCATCTTCTCTGACCTCTACTTGCAAGTCTCCATGGACCTCTCCTTCTCGGCCTTCTCCTTCTCGGCCTTCTCCTTCTCGGCCTTCTCCTTCTCGGCCTTCTCCTTCTCGGCCTTCTCCTTCTCGGCCAGCTCCTTCTCGGACAGCTCCTTCTCGGACAGCTCCTTCTCGGACAGCTCCTTCTCGGACAGCTCCTTCTCGGACAGCTCCTTCTCGGACAGCTCCTTCTTGGACAGCTCCTTGCGCATGTACTTCTGCTTGTACTAGTAGCCCATGCAGTTGTTGTTGCGGCTTTGGTTGTTGAATAGTACTTGTGAGATGAGTTACAACCTGTGTTGATGGTGTGCTGCTACTTTCTTGCGAGGAACCAACATCACTGGTCGTTGGTGATTCAACAGTTAAACAGGCTACCTGTGCAGCACTCATGGTGGGCCTTTGTTTTTTTTGTTGTTGTTGCCCAAAAAATGTATTGGTTGAGCCACCAGTCTCCTTGGTAAGTGGTGCCACTTGCTTCTTCTTCTCCTTAGTAGAGACATCTTTATTGCAAGAGGACCTACGGGCACCTCTTTTTGGAGCCATCTTCTTCAGATGTCGGAACAACAGGCCGCAGCAGCACTTCTTCCTGGCACTGATGCTCAACGATGATGCGGAGTTTTGTGCACCTAAACGCAAACGAAGACAGAGGAACATCAGTAAATATAAATGTTGCATATGTAGCGCTTGAATAAACAGTTTGCAAGTAGGCATTTATGAATACACACGTGCACACTGCACACCACCACACAATATGGAAATTTCAAAATTAGGATTTGCTAAATTTTTGGGAAACAGGAATTTAACATTGATCCAAGAGAGCAAACACACAGAGGGTTGTACTTTCATGTACCCCTGACTCCGCCTGGGCACAATGGGTGAAAGCAAGGCACAATGGGTGCAGGCCTATGTCTCAAAGCTCACTGCCTGCCTTCAAAATGGCCGCTTGACCCCCCCATCCACATGGCCAGGACCATGCCTCAAAATGGCCACCACCAACATAGCCAGCACCCAACCCCTACTCCAAAAAGTCAAAAAACACAACACAAATCAAATCACCACAATCCAATGCCATCCATCCATTTTCAGAAGGCTTATGCTGCCTGCTGGTGGTTTTCCGGTGCAAAATTGCAATTTTTACAATTTCGCGAGTGCGAGATTGTTGCTTCACGGTGCGAACGTGGCAAAAACCCGCAAAAACCGCGAACAGACCGATTCTGGGCCCCCCTGGGCATAATGGATGACATCAGAGCACAGTGGGTGCAGGCCTATGGCACAAAGCACACAAACTGGCTTACAAATGGCCCCTAGACCCCCACCCACACGGGACCAGACAATAAAATGGCCCCCACCCACATAGCAAGCCCCCAACACCACCCCAAAAAGTCCTAAAACACTCAAAAATCAGCACAATCCAATGCCATCCATGCCCTGGCCAGAATCATGTTAAAAAAAAAAATCAACAAAACAGTTGTATCATGCATGCACCCATAAATAAGCCTGGTGGTTTTCTATTCATGTGCAGCAGAATTGTAATTTTTACAATTTCGCGAGTGCGAGATTGTTGCTGCGCGGGACACGAGCAGTGCGAACACAAGCAAAAACATCCTCAGCTCGCGAACTTGCAGATTTTCCCCCCAAAAAGTCGAAAAAAAAGCAACACACACAAAAATCGCCACAAACAAACAACATCAACTTACTTCTTTGTGAAATCAAATTTCGAATCCAAAAGTAATCCAAAAGGCCTCAAATCCAAATATCCAGCAGCAACCACAAAAAGTAATCCTTCCCAGTCAAGATCGAAATCAAAGTGGCCAGGAAATGGAGGAGCTTGCTGGACAGGAACAGGAAGTTGGAGACTGGGGCACTTCCTTCACCCCACCCCTATGAGAGGAGCTTGCTGGACAGGAACAGGAAGTTGGAGACTGGGCCACTTCCTTTACTAATTTTTGTACTTTCGCTAGTGCGAGATTGTTCCTGCCCGCGCCGCGGACCGCGAGCAGCGCGAGCAGTGCGAACACAAACAAAAAATCCGCTTCGCGTGGATTTTGCGTATTCTCGCCGCATCCGCGAGAGTTCGCGGATTGCGGATTCTCCGAAAATACGAAAAATCCGCGAGCGTAACGGATTTTACGCCCATGCTTAGCCCAGACCACAGCAAATGCTTCTCTCTCAATCGCGCTCCACCTCTGTTCCCTGGGGAGTAGCCTCCTACTAATGAAAGCTACCGGCTGGTCTCCTCCCTCCTCAGTGATTTGTGAGAGTACTGCTCCCGCACCATGCTCTGAAGCGTCTGTCTGTACTATGAACTCACTGGAAAAGTCAGGTGCCTTGAGCAACGGTGTGGTGCACATAGCAGTTTTCAGGGTTTCAAAAGCAGTCTGGCAGGCTTCAGTCCAGTCCACTCTTTTGGGCAATTTCTTGGAAGTGAGTTCTGTCAAAGGGGCGACAATGGTGCCATATCCCTTGACAAACCGTCTGTAATACCCGGTGAGTCCTAAGAAGGCTCTCACCTCTGTCTGGGTCTTGGGGGGGCTCCCAAGCCAGAATGGTATCAATCTTTGCCTGTAGGGGCGCCACCTGGCCGCTCCCCACTTGGTGTCCCAAATACACCACAGATCCCTGCCCTATCTGGCACTTGCTGGCCTTGATAGTGATGTTAAGGACAACAAGGGGCCCAAGTGAATTAGCATCGGACCTCGGGGAGCATATTTTGTGAAACAACAACGGTCCATGCAAAAGAATTATATGCAAAGCAATGAATATAGACTGAATCAGTTCTATATTTGGGGCGACATGTCCAGCCGGACAGAGGTCTTCAATTTTTACTCAATTGAAATATTTCATACACAGGAATACCTTCAACAAATCACCAGAGTGGGGCACAAGCCTGCATCCAAACATAGTCAGATCAGTACAAAAGGTAAACAGAGGAAAAGAGCAGGGCTTTTCAAGGCAAAAGCAGCGATTTCTGTAAAGTATTGAGTGTACAGAAATATCAGTTAAACACCATTACATATAACATATAAATCAAGCATTTGTATATGGTGTACAATGAGTCGACGGCGTTTCGGTCCCACTACTTAGTCATGGGGACCATCATCAGGACATTTATATTTGCCTTTAACATTATAAGCCTCTAATGCCTAGAGAAGGGAGGGAAGGAGAAAGTATATATACATTTAATTTATGAACATTTAAAGCATATTATTGGCATATTTCCAAGTGACTTGAGTGAATGGTGAACCTGTTTTCTGTGAAGTTGCAGATCGGGGTGTAGACCGCGTATGCTAGTGATAGGGTGGGAGAGTGATTTAAAATAAGTGGGGGAGCTGGGCCAAGCAGTGTACATCTGTGTTTGAGATACCTTTTTAGTTTAAAAAGCGGCAGTTTTGGCGGCGCATTCATGACATAGTTTAAAAAGCAAACCGTGCAGAAGGTGAATCATTCGGATTCAGCGGAGTGGTGTGTACAGCGGGTTCACGTTGGGCAAGTCCGAGTATGAGGTGATAATTACACTAGACTGCATGCGGCATGGAGATTCAAGGCGCAGTGGAGGAGTACGCATACGGTGTGACAAGGAACATTTATACTAAACATTCGGCGGGATTCCGAAATATACGTGCTAGTAGACACGGCGCAGTGGGGTAAGAGTGAGGGATTGCTTACCGGGGGGGGGAAGGAAAAAGGTTACCCCGATCGGCACGGGCAAGGGCTAAGAAATTGATAGCCTGGGGAAGCAGCCCTGTAAGTCAAGGAGGACAAAATTAGAGCAAACGGGGAATTAAAAAGGGTTCACAAGGGTTAGAAGCGGGCGCAGTGGGGCTCTTACCAGAATCGGGCGCTATTGAGGTGGCCCGCGCTTCATTGATTAAAATCCGTGGTACCAGGGGAAGACCTGCAGGGAAAACAGGTAATTTAGGGATTACAGCGTGGTGGAGGTTCGGGTGGGAGAGAGCCACACATCGCTAGACTTACCGGTTCAATCGGTAGTGGAATCTGTTTCCTGGTTTCCTCGAGGGGAGTGCTGGGGGAGGGAATTTGAAGGACTGGAAGGATTCAGATTGGCTGGTAGAAACATGGGTGTTACAGAATCCCGGGGCATAGAAATAGACAAGGGTTTCAGTGCGACGGCCATATTGGAGTGGTAGGGTTCTGATTGGCTGGTAGAAACATGGGTGCTACAGAATCCTGGGGCATTGAAATAGACAAGGGTTTCAGTGAGGCGGCCATATTGGAGTGGTAGGGTTAGGGGAGGGAAAAGGAAGTGAAATAAAAGGTGGTGCATTGGTGCAAGTGATTATTACCCGGCGACAGTGAGCAAGAATTTTAAGGTTAATTCACAATAATTCTTAAAAGCATTACAGAAAACATTAAAGAAAACGTCTGATCTAGCAGATCCACAAGGCAACAGAGAAGTCCAAAGTAGAGAACTTAGGAAGGGTCCTCAATTGATCAGTGGGTTAGAGCTTAGAGGAGGGCAGTCCAATCCTCTTGAAGGTTGATTCCAGTGTTTAGACTGTCCGTTTTTATTATCCATTTAAGCTCTTCCTTATTGAGTATCCGCGTCAGGTCACCACCTCTTGGTGGTATGATCACTTGGCTGATTACAGTCCAACGTATGTCATTTTCCGTATGACCTTTGTTGGAGAAATGTTCAACCAGGGGAGCATTTGCTGTACCACATCTAATCCGGCTCCGATGTTGGGAGATTCGCAGTTTGATTTTTTGCTTGGTTTGTCTCACGTAAATTAAATCACAAGGACAAAAGATTGCATAGATAATGTTACAACTATTGCAGTTAGTAAAGGTCTTAAGTTCATTCTTCACATCTCTGAATACAAACTCCTTACAGTCAATGGAAAAATCACACACGACACAAGAACCACACTTAGAATGACCTCGGTGAGGTGACAGTGACCAGTGATCATTAAGCGTGGTGTTCACTGTGGTTGAGGATGGAAGGGTTGCCCTAACTAATTGGTCCTTGAGGTTTTTGCCTTTTTTGAAAGCAAATAGGGGGAATTCCCACTGCAGTAGTCCAGAGTTTAGTATGTGCCAGTTTTTTTTAATACTTTGTTTGACTCGGTTATAGACAGTGGAAAAGGTAGTGACACAGACCACTTTGTCTGTTGTTTGTTTGGGTTTAGGTTCCAATAGGGTCTCACGAGGGCAGTACCAAGCCCTTTTCATTGAGTTTTTAACTAAGCGTCTTGGGTAGCCCCTAGTTCTTAGTTTAGTAGAGAGGATGTTGGCCTCAGCAAAATAGTCTTCTTTTTGGTAGCAGTTTCTCCTAAGTCTTGGGAATTGGGAGTGTGGTAAACTGTCTCTCAGGGCCCTGGGATGACAGCTACCATAACTAAGTAGCGTATTTCTCTCGGTTGGTTTACGAAACAAGGATGTGGAGAGTAACCCATCCTTGTAGTGAATAGTTAAATCAAGAAATGGAATATGGGTTTTGCTATGGGTAATGGTGAATGTAAGACCATTACAGTTGTTGTTGAGCCAATGCAGGAGGGCCGGAAAAGCATCTGGCGAGCCACCCCAAATGAGGAAAATATCGTCAATGTACCGTTTCCATGTTAGAATGCCCAGATGGAACGGGTTGCTGTCTGTAAGAATTGTGTTACATTCTAGCCAGTCCATGTACAGGATCGCTAGGGTAGGAGCAAAAATTGCGCCCATGGATGTGCCACGGACCTGCTGGTAATACTGGGTGTCAAACATAAAGAAGTTTTGGGTAAGACAAATCTCAAGGAGTTGTATTATAAATAAAGTGGATACTATATGTGGGCGTGGTCTAGTGTTAAGTATTGTTTCCATGACTAGGAGCGAGTCTCTCTGAGGTATATTTGTATAGAGAGACTCTACGTCCAGGGTACATAAAGTCTCCTTTTCATGACCGAAGGGATGGTTTTCAATCAGGTTAATCATGTGCATGCTATCTCGAATGAAACACTTGGTTTCGGGCACAAAATCTTGTAGAAATAAATTAACGTAGTGTCCTAGAGGTTCTAGAACAGAACCGCAACCAGACACGATCGGTCTACCGGGGGGATTGGACAGTCTTTTATGAATCTTTGGGAGGGTATAGATAACCGGAGTTCTTGGGTTGGTAAAGTTAAGAAAGTTAAACTCATGCTTACTTAAATAGCCATTCTCGAGGGCATCCATGGTGAGTTGCCTGATTAGTGTCTGTATGCCTTTTGTGGGGTTACAAGGGAGTCTACAATAGTGATCAGTGTTTGAGACTTGGCGTAGTAGTTCGTCCTTGTAGTCATCAATATTTTGTAACACTATCCCGCCACCTTTGTCAGCCGGTTTGATAATCAGGGTGGGGTTATTTTTCAAAGTGGAGATGGCAGTTTTTTCTTCCAAGGAGATGTTGTATGGTATAAACAGATGTGTTTTTTCCAAGTCTGAGGTCTCTTTAAGGATGACCTTTTCAAAAGTAATGATCTCTTTGGGGATCATGTTTGAAGTGGGAGAGAAAGTGGATGGGGGTCTGAAAGGTGTGACAACTGTTTTGGGTTCCGAAGGGTTGAGTACAAAATATACCCGGAGTCTAAGTTTACGGAAGAAGCCCATTAATTCAGACTGGAGATCAAGGAAGTTTGGATAGGTAGTGGGAACAAACAACAAGCCTTTACTTAGGATAGAGATTGCTTGGCTGGACAGGGTATGATTGGATATATTAAACACAGGGATGGTTTCAGTGTTGACACTCTCAGTTACCATTGGTAAAACTTCTGTCTGTTTTGTCTCTCTCCTGGGGGATTGTGCCATCTTGATTGCTGTTTTACTCGTCCTCTCTTTGGAGGCTCGGAGTTGCCTCTGGCAAAAAAATGATTCTGGTTACGTGCAGGGCCACTTGAACCTTCACCAGGGTCAGAACTGTCAGATGATTCTGCCGAGGAATTGGTGAAGCCTACCACAGTGTCTCTTCTGTTAAACCAGCCCCAAGGTCTTGGGGTCTGTTGATTAGAATTAAAGTTGCGGTTGGTATAGAAGTCTTTGTGCAAATAAGGATAAGCACGTTCAAGCGTGAAAGATTTAATGTCTTTCTTCACTTTGTTTGACTTCTTATTTTGTTCAATACGGTGGAATTCTTGCACTGTTTTCTCAACTTTCTCAAGTAGTTTTTTGCCATCAGTTACTGTGTTATTGTCAATTATTTGTTTCTCGAGGTCTTTAATAATTTCGTCCAATTTTTTCAGTTCTTCACTCGCAGTTTCTATTCCTAGGACTAACCAATGCCTAGAGCAGGTGGTTCCTATACTACTGAATCCTGTGATGTATTTGGGATTATCGGTGAATACCCCCGGAATGTTCCGAACCTGTAGGCCTAATGGGATAGTGTTAGATTTCAGGTATTGGGTGAGCATGAGAACCATCAGTTCTAGTCGGACATATTTTTTCTTTTGTTTTTCTAAGTCATCAGATACGTTAGAGCTCCCAGTAGTGGTGTGCTCTTCTTGGTCTGTGAACAAGGAAGGGCCTTCGCAAATCTTTTTTATATATTCAACTGAATACAAAGGGGCTGAGTCAGACATTACAGTATGTTGCCAAGTGTGATCAGTCAGATCAGTACTCGGACTTGCCCAACGTGAACCCGCTGTACACACCACTCCGCTAAATCCGAATGATTCACCTTCTGCACGGTTTGCTTTTTAAAACTATGTCATGAATGCGCCGCCAAAACTGCCGGTTTTTAAACTAAAGAGGTATCTCAAACACAGATGTACACTGCCTGGCCCAGCTCCCCCACTTATTTTAAATCACTCTCCCATCCTATCACTAGCATACGCGGTCTACACCCCGATCTGCAACTTCACAGAAAACAGGTTCACCATTAACTCAAGTCACTTGGAAATATGCCAATAATATGCTTTAAATGTTCATAAATTAAATGTATATATACTTTCTCTTTCCCTCCCTTCTGTAGGCATTAGAGGCTTATAATGTTAAAGGCAAATATAAATGTCCTGATGATGGTCCCCATGACTAAGTAGTGGGACCGAAACGCCGTCGACTCATTGTACACCATATACAAATGCTTGATTTATATGTTATATGTAATGGTGTATAACTGATATTTCTGTACACTCAATACTTTACAGAAATTGCTGCTTTTGCCTTGAAAAGCCCTGCTCTTTTCCTCTGTTTACCTTTTGTACTGATCTGACTGTGTTTGGGTACAGGCTTGTGCCCCACACTGGTGATTTGTTGAAGGTATTCCTGTGTATGAAATATTTCAATTGAGTAAAAAGTTGAAGACCTCTGTCCGGCTGGACATGTCGCCCCAAATATAGAACTGATTCAGTCTATATTCATTGCTTTGCATATAATTCTTTTGCATGGACCGTTGTTGTTTCACAAAATATGCTCCCCGAGGTCCGATGCTAATTCACTTGGGGCCCCTTGTTGTCCTTAACATAACTTTGCGCAATCGACTGATTGCAAGGGCTTTCCTTGCCTTCCACTTCTCCTAAGTGGGTCCTCACCTCCCTACCCTTACATCTCTTGGCTCTGTACACACCCTTACACCCTCTCTCTCCCCCTCACACTTGGCAACATACTGTAATGTCTGACTCAGCCCCTTTGTATTCAGTTGAATATATAAAAAAGATTTGCGAAGGCCCTTCCTTTTTCACAGACCAAGAAGAGCGCACCACTACTGGGAGCTCTAACGTATCTGATGACTTAGAAAAACAAAAGAAAAAATATGTCCGACTAGAACTGATGATTCTCATGCTCACCCAATACCTGAAATCTGACACTATCCCATTAGGCCTACAGGTTCGGAACATTCCGGGGGTATTCACCGATAATCCCAAATACATCACAGGATTCAGTAGTATAGGAACCACCTGCTCCAGGCATTGGTTAGTCCTAGGAATAGAAACTGCGAGTGAAGAACTGAAAACATTGGACGAAATTATTAAAGACCACGAGAAACAAATAATTGACAATAACACAGTAACTGATGGCAAAAAACTACTTGAGAAAGTTGAGAAAACGGTGCAAGAATTCCACCGTATTGAACAAAATAAGAAGTCAAACAAAGTGAAGAAAGACATTAAATCTTCCACGCTTGAACGTGCTTATCCTTATTTGCATAAAGACTTCTATACCAACCGCAACTTTAATTCTAATAAACAGACCCCAAGACCTTGGGGCCGGTTTAACAGAAGAAACACTGTGGTAGGCTTCACCGATTCCTCCGCAGAATCGTCTGACAGTTCTGACCCTGGTGAAGGTTCAAGTGGCCCTGCACGTAACCAGAATAATTTTTTAGCCAGAGGCAACTCCGAGCCTCCAAAGAGAGGACGAGTAAAACAGCAATCAAGATGGCACAATCCCCCAGGAGAGAGACAAACCAGACAGAAGTTTTACCAATGGTAACTGAGAGTGTCAACACTGAAACCATCCCTGTGTTTAATATATCCAATCATACCCTGTCCAGCCAAGAAATCTCTATCCTAAGTAAAGGCTTGTCGTTTGTTCCCACTACCTATCCAAACTTCCTTGATCTCCAGTCTGAATTAATGGGCTTCTTCCGTAAACTTAGACTCCGGGCATATTTTGAACTCAACCCTTCGGAACCCAAAACAGTTGTCACACCTTTCAGACCCCCATCCACTTTCTCTCCCACTCCAAACATGATCCCCAAAGAGATCATTACTTTTGAAAAGGTCATCCTTAAAGAGACCTCAGACTTGGAAAAAACACATCTGTTTATACCATACAACATCTCCTTGGAAGAAAAAACTGCCATCTCCACTTTGAAAAATAACCCCACCCTGATTATCAAACCGGCTGACAAAGATGGCGGGATAGTGTTACAAAATATTGATGACTACAAGGACGAACTACTACGCCAAGTCTCAAACACTGATCACTATTGTAGACTCCCTTGTAACCCCATGAAAGGCATACAGACACTAATCAAGCAACTCACCATGGATGCCCTCGAGAATGGCTATTTGAGTAAGCATGAGTTTAACTTTCTTAACTTTACCAACCCAAGAACTCCGGTTATCTATACCCTCCAAAAGATTCATAAAAGACTGTCCAATCCCCCCGGTAGACCGATCGTGTCCGGTTGCGGTTCTGTTCTAGAACCTCTAGGACACTACGTTAATTTCTTTCTAAAAGATTTTGTGCCCGAAACCAAGTGTTTCATTCTAGATAGCATGCACATGATCAACCTGATTGAAAACCATCCCTTCGATCATGAAAAGGAGACTTTATGTACCCTGGACGTAGAGTCTCTCTATACAAATATACCTCAGAGAGACTCGCTCCTAGTCATGGAAACAATACTTAACACTAGACCACGCCCACATATAGTACCCACCTTATTTATAATACAACTCCTTGAGATTTGTCTTACCCAAAACTTCTTTATGATTGACACCCAGCATTACCAGCAGGTCCGTGGCACATCCATGAGCGCAATATTTGCTCCTACCCTAGCGATCCTGTACATGGAATGGCTAGAATGTAACACAATTCTTACAGACAGCAACCCGTTCCATCTGGGCATTCTAACATGGAAACGGTACATTGACGATATTTTCCTCATTTGGGGTGGCTCGCCAGATGCTTTTCCGGCCCTCCTGCATTGGCTCAATAACAACTGTAATGGTCTTACATTCACCATTACCCATAGCAAAACCCATATCCTATTTCTTGATTTACCTATCCAACACTGGGATGGGTTACTCTACACATCCTTGTTTCGTAAACCCACCGAGAGAAATACGCTACTTAGTTATGGTAGCTGTCATCCCAGAGCCCTGAGAGACAGTTTACCATACTCCCAATTCCTAAGACTTAGGAGAAACTGCTACCAAAAAGAAGACTATTTTGCTGAGGCCAACATCCTCTCTACTAAACTAAGAACTAGGGGCTACCCAAGACGCTTAGTTAAAAACGCAATGAAAAGGGCTTGGTACTGCCCTCGTGAGACCCTATTGGAACCTAAACCCAAACAAACAACTGACAAAGTGGTCTGTGTCACTACCTTTTCCACTGTCTCCAACCGAGTCAAACAAAGTATTAAAAAACACTGGCACATACTAAACTCTGGACTACTGCAGTGGGAATTCCCCCTATTTGCTTTCAAAAAAAGCAAAAACCTCAAGGACCAATTAATCAATCAATCAAGTCATTTGTATAGCGCACTACTCACCCGTAGGGTCTCAAGGCGCTGGGAGGGGGGGGGTGCCGTTACTGCTCGAACAGCCAGGTCTTGAGCTTCTTCCTGAAGGAGAGGTGGTCTTGGGTCAGGCGCAGGTCGGACGGGAGTGAGTTCCAGGTCTTTGCAGCCAGGTGGGAGAAGGACCTTCCTCCTGTTGTCGCTCTTCGGATGCGGGGGACGGCGGCGAGGGCGTGGCTGGTTGATCTGAGGGGGCGCGTGGGAGCGTAGAAGTTGATCCTGTTGTTGAGGTAGCTCGGGCCTTGGTCGTGTAGGGCTTTGTGCGCGTGGGTGAGGAGGCGGAAGGTGATCCTCTTGTTGACCGGGAGCCAGTGCAGGTCTCTCAGGTGTCCGGAGATGTGGCTGTTTCGTGGGATGTCGAGGATGAGTCTGGCTGAGGCGTTCTGGATCCGCTGGAGTCTCTTCTGGAGCTTGGCGGTGGTTCCGGCGTAGAGGGCGTTGCCGTAGTCCAGTCGGCTAGTGACGAGGGCCTGGGTGACAGTCTTCCTGGTCTCGGTGGGGATCCACCGGAAGATCTTCCGTAGCATGCGCAGGATGTTGAAGCATGACGAGGAGACGGCGTTGACTTGTCTGGTCATGGAGAGGGAGGAGTCCAGGATGAAGCCCAGGTTGCGTGCGTGGTCCGTCGGTGTGGGTGCGGTGCCCAGGGCGGGGGGCCACCAGGAGTCGTCCCAGGCGGAGGGCGAGGAGCCCAGGATGAGGACCTCCGTCTTGTCTGCGTTCAGTTTCAGGCGGCTGGTCGTCATCCATTCGGCCACCTCTCTCATCCCTTCGTGCAGGTTGGCTCTGGCGGCGTCGGGGTCGTTGGTCAGGGAGAGGTCGTTAGTTAGGGCAACCCTTCCATCCTCAACCACAGTGAACACCACGCTTAATGATCACTGGTCACTGTCACCTCTCCGAGGTCATTCTAAGTGTGGTTCTTGTGTCGTGTGTGATTTTTCCTTTGACTGTAAGGAGTTTGTATTCAGAGATGTGAAGAATGAACTTAAGACCTTTACTAACTGCAATAGTTGTAACATTATCTAGGCAATCTTTTGTCCTTGTGATTTAATTTACGTGGGACAAACCAAGCAAAAAATCAAACTGCGAATCTCCCAACATCGGAGCCGGATTAGATGTGGTACAGCAAATGCTCCCCTGGTGGAACATTTCTCCAACAAAGGTCATACGGAAAATGACATACGTTGGACTGTAATCAGCCAAGTGATCATACCACCAAGAGGTGGTGACCTGACGCGGATGCTCAATAAGGAAGAGCTTAAATGGATAATAAAAACGGACAGTCTAAACACTGGACTCAACCTTCAAGAGGATTGGACTGCCCTCCTCTAAGCTCTAACCCACTGAACAATTGAGGACCCTTCCTAAGTTCTCTGCTTTGGACTTCTCTGTTGCCTTGTGGATCTGACGTTTTCTTTAATGTTTTCTGTAATGCTTTTAAGAATTATTGTGAATTAACCTTAACATTCTTGCTCACTGTCGCCGGGTAATAATCACTTGCACCAATGCACCACCTTTTATTTCACTTCCTTTTCCCTCCCCTAACCCTACCACTCCAATATGGCCGCCGCAATGAAACCCTTGTCTATTTCTATGCCCCAGGATTCTGTAACACCCATGTTTCTACCAGCCAATCAGAACCCTACCACTCCAATATGGCCGTCGCACTGAAACCCTTGTCTATTTCTATGCCCCGGGATTCTGTAACACTCATGTTTCTACCAGCCAATCAGAATCCTTCCAGTCCTTCAAATTCCCTCCCCCAGCACTCCCCTCGAGGAAACCAGGAAACAGATTCCACTACCGACTGAACCGGTAAGTCTAGCGATGCGTGGCTCTCTCCCTCCCGACCCTCCACCACGCTGTAATCCCTAAATGACCTGTTTTCCCAGCAGGTCTTCTCCTGGTACCGCAGATTTTAATCAATGAAGCGCGGCCCACCTCAATAGCGCCCGATTCTGGTAAGAGCCCCACTGCGCCCGCTTCTAACCCTTGTGTACCCTTTTTTGTTCCCCGTTTGCTCTAATTTTGTCCTCCTTGACTTACAGGGCTGTTTCCCCAGGCTATCAATTTCTTAGCCTTTGCCCGTGCCGATCGGGATAACCTTTTTCCTTTTCCCCCCCGGTATGCAATCCCTCACTCTTGCCCCACTGCGCCGTGTCTACTAGCACGTATATTTCGGAATCCCGCCGAATGTTTAGTATAAATGTTCCTTGTCACACCGTATGCGTACTCCTCCACTGCGCCTTGAATCTCCATGCCGCATGCAGTCTAGTGTAATTATCACCTCATACTCGGACTTGCCCAACGTGAACCCGCTGTACACACCACTCCGCTAAATCCGAATGATTCACCTTCTGCACGGTTTGCTTTTTAAACTATGTCATGAATGCGCCGCCAAAACTGCCGGTTTTTAAACTAAAGAGGTATCTCAAACACAGATGTACACTGCCTGGCCCAGCTCCCCCACTTATTTTAAATCACTCTCCCACCCTATCACTAGCATACGCGGTCTACACCCCGATCTGCAACTTCACAGAAAACAGGTTCACCATTCACTCAAGTCAGTTAGAAATATGCCAATAATATGCTTTAAATGTTCATAAATTAAATGTATATATACTTTCTCTTTCCCTCCCTTCTCTAGGCATTAGAGGCTTATAATGTTAAAGGCAAATATAAATGTCCTGATGATGGTCCCCATACTAAGTAGTGCGACCGAAACGCCGTCGACTCATTGTACACCATATACAAATGCTTGATTTATATGTTATATGTAATGGTGTTTAACTGATATTTCTGTACACTCAATACTTTACAGAAATCGCTGCTATTGCCTTGAAAAGCCCTGCTCTTTTCCTCTGTTTACTTTTTGTACTGATCTGTGTTTGGGTACAGGCTTGTGCCCCACACTGGTGATTTGTTGAAGGTATTCCTGTGTATGAAATATTTCAATTGAGTAAAAAATTGAAGACCTCTGTCCGGCTGCACATGTCGCCCCAAATATAGAACTGATTCAGTCTATATTCATGGCCTTGATAGTGAGGCCTGCCCTTTGCAGAGCATTCAACACTTCACAGAGGTGTTGCAAGTGTTCCTCCCACGTGGAGCTGAACACAGCAATGTCATCCAGGTATGCGGCGCTGAATTCCTCCAGCCCAGACAATACCTGGTTAACCAGTCTCTGGAACGTGGCAGGGGCATTCTTCAACTCACAGGGCATGACTCGGAACTGGAAGTGCCCCTCTGGCGTTGAAAATGCTGACCTCTCTTTGGCCCCATCAGTTAAGGCAATCTGCCAGTACCCAGAAGTCAAATCAAGTACTGAGGTACTGGGCAGCTACCAACCAATCCACGAGCTCATCAGCTCTGGTGATGGGGTGTGCGTCAGTCTTCGTGACCGCATTGAGCCCACGGTAGTCCACGCAAAACCGGAGTACTGGAGGGCCACCGGGCGTAGCAGCTTTCTTGGGCACCAAGACCACTGGGTTAGCCCAGGGGCTGCTGGTGGGCTCAATCACCCCTAGCGCCAACATCTTGGAAACCTCTTCCTTGATGCTGGCCCTGACCGTGTCAGCTACCCTGTAAAATTTGTGTTTCACAAGCAGGCTGTCTCCAGTGTCCACATCATGGATGCACCAGTTGGTGACGCCTGGGGTCAGGGAGAACAGGGAGGAGAACTGACCCAACACTTGGCGACAGTCCCTCTGCTGCTCTGGGGTTAGGGTGGGCGAGAGCACCACACCATCCACTGCCCCATCTTGCTCTATAACTGCCAGGAGGTCAGGGAGAGGATCACTATCCTCTTCCATTCCTGCATCTGTAGCCATGAGCATAGTCACTTCAGACATCTCAAAGTGTGGTTTGAGGCGGTTCACATGCAAGACTCTCAGGGGCCACCTGGGAGTCCTCAGGTTAACCAGGTAGATTACCTCACTCTTCCTTTCCAGCACCTCATATGGCCCAGTCCACTTGTCTTGGAGCGCACAAGGCTCCACTGGCGCCATCACCCACACTTTCTGCCCAGGTTGAAATTCGACCAGAGTGGTATTCTGGTCATACCATCTTTTCATTTCTTCCTGGCTTGCTTCCAGGTTTGCCTGAGCGAGCTTCCTGAAGCGTTGTGTCTGGTTGCTGATGGCCAGCACATAGCTGAACACATCCTGGGGGGTTTTCCCACGGGACTTTTCCCAACCTTCCTTCACCAGTGAGAGAGGTCCTCTGACAGGGTGGCCATACAGGAGTTCAAAGGGACTGAACCCTAAGGACTTCTGAGGCACCTCCCTGTAGGCAAACAACAGGCATGGTAACAAGATGTCCCACTTCCGTCTCATGGGCTCCGCTAGGCCCATAATCATACCTTTTAGGGTCCGGTTGAACCTTTCAACCAACCCATTTCCTTGAGGGTGGTAAGGAGTGGTGAACTTATAAGTTACCCCACACTCCTCCCACAGAGACTTCATGTACTTAGAGATGTAGTTGGTACCCTGGTCGGAGACCACCTCTCTGGGGAACCCCACACGGGAAAAGATCCCCATCAATGCACGGCCCACCACGGGTGCTGTGATTGTCCTGAGACGGACTGCTTCCGGGTACCGGGTGGCATGGTCCACCAAGACCAGGATGAACCTGTTGCCTAAGGCTGTCGTGGGGCCCAGGGGCCCTACAATGTCTATGCCAACCCGCTCGAAAGGGGTGCTCACCACTGGGAAGGGCTGAAGGGGGGCCTTCAACTTCATTCCAGTCTTGTCACTGGCTTGACAGGTTTGGCAAGATCTGCAAAAGGAACCAACGTGCTTTCTCATCTGGGGCCAGTGGAAGTGGGTGACAAGCCGGTTCAGGGTCTTGTCTTGCCCCAGATGTCCTGCAAGAGGCACGTCATGAGCCAGACCCATTAGGAAGTTTCTGAAGCGCTCGGGTACCACCAGCACACGAGCTGCACCAGGCTCAGCAAACGTAGGCTCGCTATATAGTAGGTCATCTTCCCAGTAGATAAAGTGATCTCTGGCTTCTCCTCCTGCTGCCTGATCTACAGCCTGTTGCCGCAGCCCATCTAGGGAAGGGCATTCCTTCTGCGCCTGGCAGAACTCCTCCCTGGAGGGACCACCTTCTTGCTGCCAATGGGTCAGCTCAGGTAGGCCTCCCAGTTCGGCCACCTGTTCCCCTGTAGGTTCCAGGGCATCCCCCTCAGGTTCTGCTCCTTCCTGGACCGTGGGAACTGCTGGAGCGGGTTTCCCGCGCCCCTTGCCTCTTCCTCTCCTGGCAGGTCTCTGGGCCACTGTTTCAGGCTCCAGTTCTGCTGAATCACCACTACTGGCTGCCATAGCACGCGTGGTCACACAGATCCACGCAGGCAAACCCAACATCTCCAAATGAGTTCTGTGTTCTACATCCTTCCATGGAGAACTCTCCAGGTCGTTACCTAACAGACAGTCTACAGGCAAGGTATCACTAACAACTACTTCCAAAAGACCAGAGACTCCCCCCCATTCAAAGGGAACACGCGCCAGCTTGCAGAGGCACACAGAGCTGTCAGCTGCCACTACAGGGCAGAGTACATCAGGGATGATTTGCTCTTCATTACACCCACTGACACCTCACGGATGACACGCAGGCTCCTGTGTCTCTCAGAGCCTCAACCTCCCTCCCATTGATGTTCACCTTCTGCCCATATTTCTTAGTATTAGAGGGCAGTAAGGTTTCCTGGACCATCTCTCGGTCTCCTAGAGAGACAAGGGTCATAACTGCTAGCTCCCCCCAGTCACTAGAAACCAAATCCCCTCCCAAAGCTACATTTGCTAACGCTGGGGCGGGAGCACCGGTGGGTGCTAGCTTCTTCTTGGGGCAGCTTGGAGCAATGTGGACCACCTCATTGCAGTGATAGCAGGTAGGGGGACCTTGGTTATCTCTTCTGTCTCTATTGTCCCGCCTGCCCTTAGGGGGCCATGGCTGTCTAGGTTTGGGGGGTTGGGATTCCTTTCCCTGGGAACTATTTTGGGGCCCTTGTGAGAACTCCTTTTGGTTACCCTTGTCCCCCCCACTCTTCTGCTGGGGACCCTGCCCACCTTTGGCTGTGGTACCCACAATTTCTCTGTGGACCCTGGTACTGGTCCAGCGGTCCGCCTCCTTAGCAAGCTCAATGGGGTCTGTAAGCTTGCTGTCTAAAAGATGCTGGCGCAGCTCTGGAACACAAAGACTACTCAAGTGCTCCCAACTGAATAAATGGAACAACCCCTTAAAATCAGTTACTTTACTGCCCTTCATCCAATCGTCCAGTGCACGTGAGTACTGATTCACATATTCCATCCAAGTCTCAGACTCTTTCTTCTTGGAGTTTCTAAACTGCAGTCTATACTGCTCTGGAGTAAGGCCATACCTGCGACATAAGGCCTGCTTCATATTTGGGTAGGTCATGGCACCTGCCAACTCTAAGGGCTCTAGAGCACTCCTCCCAGAAGCCTCAAAATGTTTCCACAGGCCCGCCCCCCAATGCTGTTCAGGCACACCATTCATTCTCAATGCAATCTCATACGAAGTGAACCAGGCATAAATATCCTCACTCCTATGGTAATTCTGCACTAGGTCCTTGGGAATATATACTTTACCCCCATGCACTGGCTGCGCGCTGCCACCATTTGAACTGGCATCTACCTCCTTGGCTTTTAGATCCAGTTCTCTCATGCTCAACTCATGAGCCAAAAGCAATTTCTTTTCCTCCAAGGCACGGGCCCTTTTGCTCTGCTCTGCCGCCTTTTCTCTCTCTTTATCCATTTCCAATTGCTTCATTTTAATTTTTAGAACTTCCAACTCATATTCTCTTACTCTCTGATTTTCTTGTAACTCTTCTGGGTTGAGGCCCCTGCTGGAATGGTTGCTGCCAGCTCCTGAGCCTACCCTGCCCACTGGCAGATCTGTCCCTTGAAAACCATTTTCTGCACTAACATCATTTCCCTCTTGTGCCTCCCAATGGCCTTCAAGATTTTCTGCAGCTCCTCCTTTCTGGAGTTGCTCTTTATGGGGCACCCAAACTCAAGGCAGAATTTTCTAAGATGTTTTGCTTGGTAGGAGTACAAATCCTCAATGGAAAACTCCAACTCTACTTCTGCCCCCTCACTGAGTGCCTTTCCTTTCGCAGACATGATGCTTTAGAAGAGTTATTCAAAAATAGAATCAAAAATCAAAAACCACGATGTTACCCTATCTCCCTAGGCTGCTGTTCCCGAAATTTTCATATTGTTCTACGATTTTCCTGTCCTCCCCGCTGTCCCCCCCCCCCCGGCCTTGCCGAGTCCCATTGACTGTGCTTTCGTCTTCCTGATTAGTGGCTTTCCCCTCCGCCTTCTGGGCTGACTTTGATTATTGTGCATTCGCCTTGTTTAGAGTTAGTTGTTTCTATGTTTTGAAAAAACAAATTTTTTTATGTCCTGTCCTATGGTTTGAGCAATACTTGATATCTGATTTGTGCCTGGCCACGGAAGTGTTTGTTTGCTTCTTATGTTGTGCGTTGCTATTAGCGGCCAGCCCGTGTGGTTGTAGGCCCATCTTTGTACTTTTTATTTTAATTGCTCAATAAAAGTTTTTATAAAAAAAAATAAAAAATAAAAAACCAGTAGTATGTGGTGGCGTAGTGGTCTGCACTCACTAGTGATGTACACAAATTACTGTGGGTCTAGTACAAATACAAGTTCAATCCGCACCGCTGACCAACAATGTTAGAACTGGGGGTCTCTAGTTGGCAGGGGTAGGTACCACTGTCCAAATAGGGACCCTTGCTTCTAGTCAGGGTAAGGAGGAAACCCTCTGAGATAACCCCTGCTCACCCTCTAGGTAGCTTGGCACGAGCAGTCTAGGCTAACCAGAGGCAATGTGTAAAGTATTTGTACCAACACTCACAGTAACACAGTGAAAACACCACAAACTGACTCCACAACAGTTTTAGAAAAATAAAGGTATTTAATCTAAACTACACAAGACCAAAACGACAAAAATCCAACATACACAGTTCAAGAATATGGTTTTACAAGAGTTCTTAAGGTTGCGTTAAAATTCTTTAGGTTGCGATAGAATAATCCACAGATGCGTGAAAAGTTCACAGTTGCGTCACGTTTACTCATAGTACCTTTTAGTTGCAACAAAGTTCCAAAAGCAGAAGCTGGTGCAGTGGAAAACAAGCGATGCGTTGCTCCTGAGACCCTGGGGAGGCGTGTCGACAGCCCCGCTGCAGCAGCGGGCGTGTTGCGACGAATCCGGTCTGTATGGGGAGGAAGGCCACTTGTATGGATTCCGGTGCGTAGGTTCCGTAGGAAGTTTGTTCTCGCAAAGGCACGATGCGATGATCTCGTAGGGGCTGCGACGATCTCCGGGGCGACGATGCGTGGTCCAGTGGTGATCCTCTCTCTCGCAGCTCCTCGATGCGATGATTCTGCGACGATGCTCGCAGCGACGTGATGCGGTCTGCAAGCAAGGGGTGCGGCAATCTCACCCAGCGATGATAGGCTCTGCGACGACACTCGCAGCGATGTTCGACTTTCCCGCACCGGTCTGGTGCGTCCCGCGAACGAAGGATGCGACGGCTCTGGCAGCGGCATCAGGCGCTGCGACGATCTCGGCCTTCGTAGCGGCGGGAATCTTCTCGCACTGTCAGGGATGCGCTCCGCAAGCAAGCGATGCGACACTTTTCAATTGCAAAAGTCTCTCAAGCTTAGTTTCAAGCTTCCCAGCAAAGGTACAACTTCCAGAGGCCCCACAACTGGATCAAGCACTCTAGGAAGGACATAACTCTCTCCAGAGTTCAGGGAACCTGGGGGTGAAGTCCTTTTGTTCCTGGGACTTCAGAACAGGGAGCCAGCTCTTCTCAGGCCCTTGGAGATTCCTTCAAGACAGGGGATACAGCACACTAGCAAAGTCCTCCCCTCTCCTTGGCAGCAAAGCAACAGCAGGTCAGTCCAGCAGAGCAACAGCAGGACAGTCTTCCTTCTTCAGTTTCAGCTTTCTCCTTGGCAGAGGTTCCTTCTTGATTCCAGGATGATCTAATTTTCCTGTACTTATACCCCTAAAGTCTTTGTTCTCTCTGTGCATGTGGGCCCTGAGCCCGGTCTGAACCAGTTCTGGGTGTTGCCTGAGTACTTTGTTTTGCTGGCTTCTTCTTTCCTTTCAGAGTGAGGGGCAGGGTCGTCAGCCGCCCAGCAGGAGGTGGAGCCAGCATTGTGGAAGGCAGGCACAGCCCTATTCAGGCCCAGGTGCTAACTCCTCCCACCACTCCAGTTACAAATGCAGTCATTCAGCCTAGGGCTGACTCAGCCAGCCTCCTGGGGAATCCCCAGCCCCTGTCACTCTCAAACCAGACAGTCAATACACAAACAGGCCAAGGCACACAGAAGGGTCAGACAAGAGAACAGCAACTTTCTAAAAGTGCTGTTCTCAAACACAGGATTTAAAAACAACCTTTCCTAAAAGAAGTGTTATTAAATTCTGAGTTCAGGGATACTAGATTCTCATGTTCTATCTTGTTCCAATGGGAAGAAATGCTGTTAACCACTGTAGTCAGCATCCCCCATGTTAATCTATGGAGCAAGATAGCCTTACAATAGTGAAAACGAAAATGGCTGCCATTCACTATCAGAGCATGTCACCTGCACTAGTGCATGCTCTACCTTTTACATACACTGCACCCTGCCCAGGTGGGTACCTTGGGCCTTCCATAGGGGTGACTGATGCGCACAAAAAGGGAAGGGTTAGGCCTAGTCAGTGGGGACACTGACCAGGAGGACATGGCAGTTTCTAAACTGCCCACAGCTACTGCAGTGGCAGGCTTTAGACACTATTTTAGGGCTGCTCCTGTGGGTGGCACAATCAGTGCTGCAGGCCCACTAGTAGCATTTGTCATCACCAGCCCTGGCACACCCAGTGCACTTTACTAGGGACTTCATGGTGACACAAATATGCCAAACATGTATATCCAATCAGAATAACAATTTACATAGGGAGCACTTACACTCTGGCACTGATCAGCAGTGGCAGAGTGTCCAAAGCATCTAAACCAGCAAAAACGAAATCCAGCACAGCATCAAAAATACAGGAGTTAGAGGCAAAAAGATATGGGAAAACCATGCCAAAGATGCCAGGTCTAACAACTACAAACCCCAGTTCTACCCTCAGCAAGGTAAAGGCTTCAGGGCTAGAGGACAGAAGGACTTCCGTAACTCCAACTCCAATCAACAATGTAAGCCCCTCTCCTCCTCCTCCTGTAGGGGGACGGTTGAAACTGTTTTTGGCAAAATGGCAAACCATCAGCACAGACTCTTGGGTTCTAAACACAGTTCAAGGTTATCTTATAGAACTCTATTCTCAACCTATCCAAACTTCTTTTCCTCCACCTCTAGTTTTCTCCTCAGACATGGCCCTTCTGATCTCAGGCGAGATCCAATCCCTTCTTCAAAAACAGGCCATCCAGATTTCTCCCTTCGACTCCACAGGCTTTCTCAGCTCCATTTTTCTGGTTCAAAAGAAGAACAAAAAGTTACATCCAGTAATCAACTTGAAATGGTTCAATCAATTCGTGGTGTACAGCCACTTCAAAATGGAGACCATTCTCCATTTAAGAGATACTCTTCGCCCCAACGATTCGATGGTTCGCTTGGATCTACAAGACGCTCACCTTACTGTTCCCATTCATCCCTCCCACTCGAAATTCCTTCAATTCGAGTGGTCGGGCGTGACTTACAGGTTCACTTCTCTTCCTTTTGGTCTTTCTTCTGCACCTTGGTGCTTCACAAAACTCTTGAAACCTGTTGTCGCTTTTCTCCGTTCTCTCGGAATCAGACTCATCATCTATCTAGATGACATTCTGATCATGAATACATACAAACAGCGTTCTGCTGTCCGATCTGCAGACTACCCAGTCTCTTCTTTTGGATCTAGGGTTCCTCATCAATTTCGAGAAATCATCGCTGACCCCGTCCCAGAACATGGAATTCTTGGGTTTTCTGGTAGATTCTGTGGCAGCATCTCTCTACCTTCCTCAGGCAAAGGTTTCCATGATCAAAGTGGAGTTCTCTTCCGTACTCCAAATGTCTCTTCAATCTCTACGGTCGTTAGCAAGGATCGTGGGACTTCTCTCCTCTTCCATCCAAGCCATCTTCCCAGGTCCTCTTCATTATCGAGCCCTTCAACGTCTAAAAATCAGGCACCTACGTCAAGGCCTGGCCTACGCCAATCTTATCGCTCTGGATTTAGAGTCAAGAGACGAGCTTCAATGGTGGACAGACCATTTAAATGCGTGGAATGGGCGCACTATCTTCGCTTCGGCCCCAGATCTTGTGTTAGAATCCGATGCCAGCCTGTCGGGTTGGGGCGCCCGTTCTGGTCCAATATCGACTGGAGGTACATGGTCTCACGAGGAGTCCAAATTGCACATCAACTGTTTAGAGATGCTTGCAGGTTCCTTTGCAATCCAAAGCCTCTCAAAAAACAGAGTCCGCTGTTCCATCCTGCTGCGCATGGACAATGTTTCTGCGGTCTGCTACATCAACCACCTCCGCGGTACCAAATCCAAACCTCTGGCAGAAGTGGCAAAAATTCTTTGGGAATTTTGTCTGTCCAACCAGCTTTCCTTGACTGCGGAGTATCTTCCAGGAGACCTCAACTCGGTGGCAGATTGGCATTCGAGGTTTCTCCGAGACTCCAGCGACTGGAAGCTGCTTCTGTCCATTTTCATTTCTCTCTCTCAAAAATGGGGTCCCTTTTCCATAGATCTCTTCGCATCCCGTCTCAACTCTCAGTTGCCCCGTTTCTTCAGTTGGCGGCCGGATCCTTTGGCTTTGGCGACGGACGCTTTCCTACAGGATTGGTCACGCCATCTCAATTATGCTTTCCCTCCTTTTCTCATGATCAGCAGAGTGCTTTCTCAGATTCGTCAGCAATCAACCTCCCTGGTTCTGGGAGCCCCTCTCTGCTGGAGATGGCAATAGACTTTCCAGTGCTACTTCCGTCCTACGACGATCTGCTTCTGAATCCCCAAGGCGTCCGTTACAACCTCATTCTAGACAATTCCATGAATCTGTCAGCCTGGAAAGTTTCCGGCCTACCTCTACTGACGTCCTCATTTCACAAGAGGCTGCTCTCTTTATCAGCCAGGCCTGGGCCCCTGGGACTTCCAAAGCGTACAAATCCGCCTGGTCTCTATGGGCAAGTTGGTGTCTGGAAAGGATATCGATCCCCTTTCAGCCCCTCGGAACTTTGTGGTCCATTTTTTGGCTTCTGAGGCCAGTTCAGGTAAGTCTTTCGTACCATCAATCTTTATCGTTCAGCTATTTCCCTCAATCATGCCCCTATTGATGGCAAACCTGCTGGCACCCATCCTTTGATTTGCAGTCTGCTGAAAGGAGTCAGCTGTTCCAAACCTCCGTTGGCTAAGTATTCCTCTTTATGGGATGTTTCAGTTGTGCTCAAACTTTTTTCTGATTGACCAGATAACTCTGCTCTTTCTCTCAAAATGTTATCTGCAAAACTTACAATGTTATTGTGTTTAATTTCCATCAAACGTGTATCTGATGTTAGAGCCTTAGATATTTTTGCTCGTCAGTTTTCCCCTACAGGTGTTGTGTTCCAGATTCACAGGCGGACAAAAACTCTTTAGACTCTGTTTTTTATCCTTATTTTCCTGCACACCCTAAGCTATGTGTCGGTCAGTGTTTAAAGGTGTACGAACAAAGGACTTCTGATCTCAGAGCGCCCACCCACTCCCAACTCCTTATCTCCTTCCGTAAGCCCCACCTTCCTGTCTCCTCCTCTACCCTTGCCCGGTGGATTCGTTGGGTTATGTCCCTTGTGGGCATTGATGTCTCCGTTTCCGGAGCTCATTCTACCAGAGGAGCCATGGCCTCTAATGCCTTTTGGGCAGGCTCCCGCTTAGAGGACATTCTGAGATCAGCAGACTGGACCAATGATAATGTTTTTCGTATCTTCTATTGCAAACCAATCAATACTGTGGCTTCTGTTGTTGTTGATATGCTTTAAACAAGCATAATAGGAGCCTCCAGTCTTGCCATAAAAGGTGGATTTTAATAGTTGTTATGACGGCAAGTCTTAATTTTATTAAAGACACAGAGGCGAGTATTATCCCACCGCTACACTTCTAACTTGTGTTCTCCCTCCCTTCAGCGAATCCGGCACTGCCGCCTGCATCGTCATAGGAAGACCTCTCTTCACCTACTCCGTTCCTCGCCTCTACAGTCCTTCTCTCCTGTATGACTGGATCCTCCTCCTAGGACTCATGTTGGACGTCTTTCCTGGATTCCTCTGATTCAAGATGTCTGTTCCTGGACTTTGGTGTTTTCTTTGGTTGTAGTTATGGTTCCTTTATTTTCTGATCTGGCTTGCTTCCAGGTTCGCCTGAGCGAGCTTCCTGAAGCGTTGTGTCTGGTTGCTGATGGCCAGCACATAGCTGAACACATCCTGGGGGGTTTTCCCACGGGACTTTTCCCAACCTTCCTTCACCAGTGAGAGAGGTCCTCTGACAGGGTGGCCATACAGGAGTTCAAAGGGACTGAACCCTAAGGACTTCTGAGGCACCTCCCTGTAGGCAAACAACAGGCATGGTAACAAGATGTCCCACTTCCGTCTCATGGGCTCCGCTAGGCCCATAATCATACCTTTTAGGGTCCGGTTGAACCTTTCAACCAACCCATTTCCTTGAGGGTGGTAAGGAGTGGTGAACTTATAAGTTATCCCACACTCCTCCCACAGAGACTTCATGTACTTAGAGATGTAGTTGGTACCCCGGTCGGAGACCACCTCTCTGGGGAACCCCACACGGGAAAAGATCCCCATCAATGCACGGCCCACCACGGGTGCTGTGATTGTCCTGAGACGGACTGCTTCCGGGTACCGGGTGGCATGGTCCACCAAGACCAGGATGACCCTGTTGCCTAAGGCTGTCGTGGGGCCCAGGGGCCCTACAATGTCTATGCCAACCCGCTCGAAAGGGGTGCTCACCACTGGGAAGGGCTGAAGGGGGGCCTTCAACTTCATTCCAGTCTTGTCACTGGCTTGACAGGTTTGGCAAGATCAGCAAAAAAACCAACGTGCTTTCTCATCTGGGGCCAGTGGAAGTGGGTGACAAGCCGGTTCAGGGTCTTGTCTTGCCCCAGATGTCCTGCAAGAGGCACGTCATGAGCCAGACCCATTAGGAAGTTTCTGAAGCGCTCGGGTACCACCAGCACACGAGCTGCACCAGGCTCAGCAAACGTAGGCTCGCTATATAGTAGGTCATCTTCCCAGTAGATAAAGTGATCTCTGGCTTCTCCTCCTGCTGCCTGATCTACAGCCTGTTGCCGCAGCCCATCTAGGGAAGGGCATTCCTTCTGCGCCTGGCAGAACTCCTCCCTGGAGGGACCACCTTCTTGCTGCCAATGGGTCAGCTCAGGTAGGTCTCCCAGTTCGGCCACCTGTTCCCCTGTAGGTTCCAGGGCATCCCCCTCAGGTTCTGCTCCTTCCTGGACCGTGGGAACTGCTGGAGCGGGTTTCCCGCGCCCCTTGCCTCTTCCTCTCCTGGCAGGTCTCTGGGCCACTGTTTCAGGCTCCAGTTCTGCTGAATCACCACTACTGGCTGCCATAGCACGCGTGGTCACACAGATCCACGCAGGCAAACCCAACATCTCCAAATGAGTTCTGTGTTCTACATCCTTCCATGGAGAACTCTCCAGGTCGTTACCTAACAGACAGTCTACAGGCAAGGTATCACTAACAACTACTTCCAAAAGACCAGAGACTCCCCCCCATTCAAAGGGAACACGCGCCAGCTTGCAGAGGCACACAGAGCTGTCAGCTGCCACTACAGGGCAGAGTACATCAGGGATGATTTGCCCTTCATTACACCCACTGACACCTCACGGAGGACACGCAGGCTCCTGTGTCTCTCAGAGCCTCAACCTCCCTCCCATTGATGTTCACCTTCTGCCCATATTTCTTAGTATTAGAGGGCAGTAAGGTTTCCTGGACCATCTCTTGGTCTCCTAGAGAGACAAGGGTCATAACTGCTAGCTCCCCCCAGTCACTAGAAACCAAATCCCCTCCCAAAGCTACATTTGCTAACGCTGGGGTGGGAGCACCGGTGGGTGCTAGCTTCTTCTTGGAGCAGCTTGGAGCAATGTGGACCACCTCATTGCAGTGATAGCAGGTAGGGGGACCTTGGTTATCTCTTCTGTCTCTATTGTCCCGCCTGCCCTTAGGGGGCCATGGCTGTCTAGGTTTGGGGGGTTGGGATTCCTTTCCCTGGGAACTATTTTGGGGCCCTTGTGAGAACTCCTTTTGGTTACCCTTGTCCCCCCCACTCTTCTGCTGGGGACCCTGCCCACCTTTGGCTGTGGTACCCACAATTTCTCTGTGGACCCTGGTACTGGTCCAGCGGTCCGCCTCCTTAGCAAGCTCAATGGGGTCTGTAAGCTTGCTGTCTAAAAGATGCTGGCGCAGCTCTGGAACACAAAGACTACTCAAGTGCTCCCAACTGAATAAATGGAACAACCCCTTAAAATCAGTTACTTTACTGCCCTTCATCCAATCGTCCAGTGCACGTGAGTACTGATTCACATATTCCATCCAAGTCTCAGACTCTTTCTTCTTGGAGTTTCTAAACTGCAGTCTATACTGCTCTGGAGTAAGGCCATACCTGCGACATAAGGCCTGCTTCATATTTGGGTAGGTCATGGCACCTGCCAACTCTAAGGGCTCTAGAGCACTCCTCCCAGAAGCCTCAAAATGTTTCCACAGGCCCGCCCCCCAATGCTGTTCAGGCACACCATTCATTCTCAATGCAATCTCATACGAAGTGAACCAGGCATAAATATCCTCACTCCTATGGTAATTCTGCACTAGGTCCTTGGGAATATATACTTTACCCCCATGCACTGGCTGCGCGCTGCCACCATTTGAACTGGCATCCACCTCCTTGGCTTTTAGATCCAGTTCTCTCATGCTCAACTCATGAGCCAAAAGCAATTTCTTTTCCTCCAAGGCACGGGCCCTTTTGCTCTGCTCTGCCGCCTTTTCTCTCTCTTTATCCATTTCCAATTGCTTCATTTTCATTTTTAGAACTTCCAACTCATATTCTCTTACTCTCTGATTTGCTTGTAACTCTTCTGGGTTGAGGCCCCTGCTGGAATGGTTGCTGCCAGCTCCTGAGCCTACCCTGCCCACTGGCAGATCTGTGCCTTGAAAACCATTTCCTGCACTAACATCATTTCCCTCTTGTGCCTCCCAATGGCCTTCAAGATTTTCTGCAGCTCCTCCTTTCTGGAGTTGCTCTTTATGGGGCACCCAAACTCAAGGCAGAATTTTCTAAGATGTTTTGCTTGGTAGGAGTACAAATCCTCAATGGAAAACTCCAACTCTACTTCTGCCCCCTCACTGAGTGCCTTTCCTTTCGCAGACATGATGCTTTAGAAGAGTTATTCAAAAATAGAATCAAAAATCAAAAACCAGTAGTTTGTGGTGGCGTAGTGGTCTGCACTCACTAGTGATGTACACAAATTACTGTGGGTCTAGTACAAATACAAGTTCAATCCGCACCGCTGACCAACAATGTTAGAACTGGGGGTCTCTAGTTGGCAGGGGTAGGTACCACTGTCCACATAGGGACCCTTGCTTCTAGTCAGGGTAAGGAGGAAACCCTCTGAGATAACCCCTGCTCACCCTCTAGGTAGCTTGGCACGAGCAGTCTAGGCTAACCAGAGGCAATGTGTAAAGTATTTGTACCAACACTCACAGTAACACAGTGAAAACACCACAAACTGACTCCACAACAGTTTTAGAAAAATAAAGGTATTTAATCTAAACTACACAAGACCAAAACGACAAAAATCCAACATACACAGTTCAAGAATATGGTTTTACAAGAGTTCTTAAGGTTGCGTTAAAATTCTTTAGGTTGCGATAGAATAATCCACAGATGCGTGAAAAGTTCACAGTTGCGTCACGTTTACTCACAGTACCTTTTAGTTGCAACAAAGTTCCAAAAGCAGAAGCTGGTGCAGTGGAAAACAAGCGATGCGTTGCTCCTGAGACCCTGGGGAGGCGTTTGCGACAGCCCCGCTGCAGCAGCGGGCGTGTTGCGACGAATCCGGTCTGTATGGGGAGGAAGGCCACTTGTATGGATTCCGGTGCGTAGGTTCCGTAGGAAGTTTGTTCTTGCAAAGGCACGATGCGATGATCTCGTAGGGGCTGCGACGATCTCCGGGGCGACGATGCGTGGTCCAGCGGTGATCCTCTCTCTCGCAGCTCCTCGATGCGATGATTCTGCGACGATGCTCGCAGCGACGTGATGCGGTCTGCAAGCAAGGGGTGCGGCAATCTCACCCAGCGATGATAGGCTCTGCGACGACACTCGCAGCGATGTTCGACTTTCCCGCACCGGTCTGGTGCGTCCCGCGAACGAAGGATGCGACGGCTCTGGCAGCGGCATCAGGCGCTGCGACGATCTCGGCCTTCGTAGCAGCGGGAATCTTCTCGCACTGTCAGGGATGCGCTCCGCAAGCAAGCGATGCGACACTTTTCAATTGCAAAAGTCTCTCAAGCTTAGTTTCAAGCTTCCCAGCAAAGGTACAACTTCCAGAGGCCCCACAACTGGATCAAGCACTCTAGGAAGGACATAACTCTCTCCAGAGTTCAGGGAACCTGGGGGTGAAGTCCTTTTGTTCCTGGGACTTCAGAACAGGGAGCCAGCTCTTCTCAGGCCCTTGGAGATTCCTTCAAGACAGGGGATACAGCACACTAGCAAAGTCCTCCCCTCTCCTTGGCAGCAAAGCAACAGCAGGTCAGTCCAGCAGAGCAACAGCAGGACAGTCTTCCTTCTTCAGTTTCAGCTTTCTCCTTGGCAGAGGTTCCTTCTTGATTCCAGGATGATCTAATTTTCCTGTACTTATACCCCTAAAGTCTTTGTTCTCTCTGTGCATGTGGGCCCTGAGCCCGGTCTGAACCAGTTCTGGGTGTTGCCTGAGTACTTTGTTTTGCTGGTTTCTTCTTTCCTTTCAGAGTGAGGGGCAGGGTCGTCAGCCGCCCAGCAGGAGGTGGAGCCAGCATTGTGGAAGGCAGGCACAGCCCTATTCAGGCCCAGGTGCTAACTCCTCCCACCACTCCAGTTACAAATGCAGTCATTCAGCCTAGGGCTGACTCAGCCAGCCTCCTGGGGAATCCCCAGCCCCTGTCACTCTCAAACCAGACAGTCAATACACAAACAGGCCAAGGCACACAGAAGGGTCAGACAAGAGAACAGCAACTTTCTAAAAGTGCTGTTCTCAAACACAGGATTTAAAAACAACCTTTCCTAATAGAAGTGTTATTAAATTCTGAGTTCAGGGATACTAGATTCTCATGTTCTATCTTGTTCCAATGGGAAGAAATGCTGTTAACCACTGTAGTCAGCATCCCCCATGTTAATCTATGGAGCAAGATAGCCTTACAATAGTGAAAACGAAAATGGCTGCCATTCACTATCAGAGCATGTCACCTGCACTAGTGCATGCTCTACCTTTTACATACACTGCACCCTGCCCAGGTGGGTACCTTGGGCCTTCCATAGGGGTGACTGATGCGCACAAAAAGGGAAGGGTTAGGCCTAGTCAGTGGGGACACTGACCAGGAGGACATGGCAGTTTCTAAACTGCCCACAGCTACTGCAGTGGCAGGCTTTAGACACTATTTTAGGGCTGCTCCTGTGGGTGGCACAATCAGTGCTGCAGGCCCACTAGTAGCATTTGTCATCACCAGCCCTGGCACACCCAGTGCACTTTACTAGGGACTTCATGGTGACACAAATATGCCAAACATGTATATCCAATCAGAATAACAATTTACATAGGGAGCACTTACACTCTGGCACTGATCAGCAGTGGCAGAGTGTCCAAAGCATCTAAACCAGCAAAAACGGCACAGACTCTTGGGTTCTAAACACAGTTCAAGGTTATCTTATAGAACTCTATTCTCAACCTATCCAAACTTATTTTCCTCCACCTCTAGTTTTCTCCTCAGACATGGCCCTTCTGATCTCAGGCGAGATCCAATCCCTTCTTCAAAAACAGGCCATCCAGATTTCTCCCTTCGACTCCACAGGCTTTCTCAGCTCCATTTTTCTGGTTCAAAAGAAGAACAAAAAGTTACATCCAGTAATCAACTTGAAATGGTTCAATCAATTCGTGGTGTACAGCCACTTCAAAATGGAGACCATTCTCCATTTAAGAGATACTCTTCGCCCCAACGATTCGATGGTTCGCTTGGATCTACAAGACGCTCACCTTACTGTTCCCATTCATCCCTCCCACTCGAAATTCCTTCAATTCGAGTGGTCGGGCGTGACTTACAGGTTCACTTCTCTTCCTTTTGGTCTTTCTTCTGCACCTTGGTGCTTCACAAAACTCTTGAAACCTGTTGTCGCTTTTCTCCGTTCTCTCGGAATCAGACTCATCATCTATCTAGATGACATTCTGATCATGAATACATACAAACAGCGTTCTGCTGTCCGATCTGCAGACTACCCAGTCTCTTCTTTTGGATCTAGGGTTCCTCATCAATTTCGAGAAATCATCGCTGACCCCGTCCCAGAACATGGAATTCTTGGGTTTTCTGGTAGATTCTGTGGCAGCATCTCTCTACCTTCCTCAGGCAAAGGTTTCCATGATCAAAGTGGAGTTCTCTTCCGTACTCCAAATGTCTCTTCAATCTCTACGGTCGTTAGCAAGGATCGTGGGACTTCTCTCCTCTTCCATCCAAGCCATCTTCCCAGGTCCTCTTCATTATCGAGCCCTTCAACGTCTAAAAATCAGGCACCTACGTCAAGGCCTGGCCTACGCCAATCTTATCGCTCTGGATTTAGAGTCAAGAGACGAGCTTCAATGGTGGACAGACCATTTAAATGCGTGGAATGGGCGCACTATCTTCGCTTCGGCCCCAGATCTTGTGTTAGAATCCGATGCCAGCCTGTCGGGTTGGGGCGCCCGTTCTGGTCCAATATCGACTGGAGGTACATGGTCTCACGAGGAGTCCAAATTGCACATCAACTGTTTAGAGATGCTTGCAGGTTCCTTTGCAATCCAAAGCCTCTCAAAAAACAGAGTCCGCTGTTCCATCCTGCTGCGCATGGACAATGTTTCTGCGGTCTGCTACATCAACCACCTCCGCGGTACCAAATCCAAACCTCTGGCAGAAGTGGCAAAAATTCTTTGGGAATTTTGTCTGTCCAACCAGCTTTCCTTGACTGCGGAGTATCTTCCAGGAGACCTCAACTCGGTGGAAGATTGGCATTCGAGGTTTCTCCGAGACTCCAGCGACTGGAAGCTGCTTCTGTCCATTTTCATTTCTCTCTCTCAAAAATGGGGTCCCTTTTCCATAGATCTCTTCGCATCCCGTCTCAACTCTCAGTTGCCCCGTTTCTTCAGTTGGCGGCCGGATCCTTTGGCTTTGGCGACGGACGCTTTCCTACAGGATTGGTCACGCCACCTCAATTATGCTTTCCCTCCTTTTCTCATGATCAGCAGAGTGCTTTCTCAGATTCGTCAGCAATCAACCTCCCTGGTTCTGGTAGCCCCTCTCTGCTGGAGATGGCAATAGACTTTCCAGTGCTACTTCCGTCCTACGACGATCTGCTTCTGAATCCCCAAGGCGTCCGTTACAACCTCATTCTAGACAATTCCATGAATCTGTCAGCCTGGAAAGTTTCCGGCCTACCTCTACTGACGTCCTCATTTCACAAGAGGCTGCTCTCTTTATCAGCCAGGCCTGGGCCCCTGGGACTTCCAAAGCGTACAAATCCGCCTGGTCTCTATGGGCAAGTTGGTGTCTGGAAAGGATATCGATCCCCTTTCAGCCCCTCGGAACTTTGTGGTCCATTTTTTGGCTTCTGAGGCCAGTTCAGGTAAGTCTTTCGTACCATCAATCTTTATCGTTCAGCTATTTCCCTCAATCATGCCCCTATTGATGGCAAACCTGCTGGCACCCATCCTTTCATTTGCAGTCTGCTGAAAGGAGTCAGCTGTTCCAAACCTCCGTTGGCTAAGTATTCCTCTTTATGGGATGTTTCAGTTGTGCTCAAACTTTTTTCTGATTGACCAGATAACTCTGCTCTTTCTCTCAAAATGTTATCTGCAAAACTTACAATGTTATTGTGTTTAATTTCCATCAAACGTGTATCTGATGTTAGAGCCTTAGATATTTTTGCTCGTCAGTTTTCCCCTACAGGTGTTGTGTTCCAGATTCACAGGCGGACAAAAACTCTTTAGACTCTGTTTTTTATCCTTATTTTCCTGCACACCCTAAGCTATGTGTCGGTCAGTGTTTAAAGGTGTACGAACAAAGGACTTCTGATCTCAGAGCGCCCACCCACTCCCAACTCCTTATCTCCTTCCGTAAGCCCCACCTTCCTGTCTCCTCCTCTACCCTTGCCCGGTGGATTCGTTGGGTTATGTCCCTTGTGGGCATTGATGTCTCCGTTTCCGGAGCTCATTCTACCAGAGGAGCCATGGCCTCTAATGCCTTTTGGGCAGGCTCCCGCTTAGAGGACATTCTGAGATCAGCAGACTGGACCAATGATAATGTTTTTCGTATCTTCTATTGCAAACCAATCAATACTGTGGCTTCTGTTGTTGTTGATATGCTTTAAACAAGCATAATAGGAGCCTCCAGTCTTGCCATAAAAGGTGGATTTTAATAGTTGTTATGACGGCAAGTCTTAATTTTATTAAAGACACAGAGGCGAGTATTATCCCACCGCTACACTTCTAACTTGTGTTCTCCCTCCCTTCAGCGAATCCGGCACTGCCGCCTGCATCGTCATAGGAAGACCTCTCTTCACCTACTCCGTTCCTCGCCTCTACAGTCCTTCTCTCCTGTATGTCTGGATCCTCCTCCTAGGACTCATGTTGGACGTCTTTCCTGGATTCCTCTGATTCAAGATGTCTGTTCCTGGACTTTGGTGTTTTCTTTGGTTGTAGTTATGGTTCCTTTATTTTCCGATCTTATCTGACCAGCTCGTCAGCGAAAAGAGGAGGCTGCGCAGTCAGTGGTGACTCTTATTACTATACTGGATTGTGATTGGTCATTATGTTATCATTTTCTACGTTCCCATTGGCCAGCTGTTCACCTGGTCCCCTGGGAACTGTAGTTTTCTTAATTATCTTGGCTGCTGTTAGAATAAAAGTAAGATTAGAAAGCATAATACTCGCCTCCGTGTCTTTAATAAAATTAAGACTTTCCATCATAACCACTAGGAAAATCTACATTGACCAGTACATGAAAAATATTAATGAGCAATTTCTGGACTCTGGGTTCTTTTTTCTAGCCCTTCTTTTTGCAAATTGGGCACCTGAATTACTGCCTTATATACAGTGAATTACGCATGAAGTCACAAACATCATTAAGGTTTGAGTCGGTCCTGAATTACCAAAATGTATTCTACATGCATAAACTATAGCTACATTGACAGATATTTTTGTAAACTTTATAAATGGATGGATACTTTTAATGAATGTTGTGTCTATGCTTTCTGCAAACAGGCTTTCATGAAGTTAGAACAGGAGATAACCAACAGATGAACACACAGTGGTTTAATAAACATCTGCCCGTAAATAAAGTGGACATTTATAAGCAGAAGTTTTTATATTGAATTTTTTCCGAGACTTTACTTACAGCAAGCTCCTTAGATGAATAAACCACTTACATGGAAAACATAGGCTCTGCACAGTTTTGTAACTTACGACACAATGGGGCATATTTACAAGCAGTTAACACCACCAGAACATCACTTTTTTGGATGTACTGGTGGCGTTAACTCCTTTGCCTTATTTACAAGGCGGTAGTAAACCTCTTAACGTGGCTTAACACATTCTTGTGAATATGGAACAGCCTTGCATTTTGAGAATGTCGGAACGCAGCATTCCAATGTTGACGTAACACCACACTCTGTCAAATTCTTGTAAATATGCCCCTCTGTGTAGGTGCTGAACGCAATGAACCTTAAAGTATCCAGGAGAAATGCGGTGATGGGAGGTCCCTCAATGGTGTGTTTTGCAGTGGCACGTGTATAGCATGTACTTGTCTCCACTCCCCGGGGTGCTTACCCTTTCTCAGGCAGGCTGCTCTGCCCATGTGAGGGGGTGCGGAAAACTAGCTAGAGGAGAGCTGCAGATAGCCTTTCCAAAAGTATGGGAAACAAGTTTTTTTATACTGCCACGTGGCATCGCATCGCCACATTGTTTTGAAAGTAAGGTTTTCTACAATTTTCAGACAACCACCTCTTGTTTTATCACAATGAGTCAAACAATGTGGCGAACATATCGGAAGTATATATAACTATGTTTTCTATACTTTTAGAATACTTAGTCATCAAGATTGGCTTTGCTTATGCAGATGCATCTGAAAAGCATCTACCACTGGCAAAGCTAATCGAAGGAAAAAGGGACGACAGGGGAAAGATGTAAGATGGAGGCACAGAATGTCAAGTGGGAATAGGCATGGGGATAAAATAAGGCAGGGACGTAATTGTTTTTAAAAAGTTAGTGGAGGGGTGGAGGAAGCAACACAAGCGGGGGCATAGCAATGCAGAGAGTGAGGGGGCATGAAAAAGCACAAGTCAATACTTGCAGTTCAATGAAGTGCTAAAGAAAAATAACAAAAGGAGTTCCCTGAATATAAGCAACATCAACAGTGGAATGATATAAGTCATCAAGTCAGAATACTAAAATGGAATGGTTCCTGTGCGGGACAATCACAAGTATAGGGAGGAAAGCCATTGAATCAGAATTTGGAAAGTGAGATAGACAACAAAGTAATTCAATCATGAACAAGGGGCCATTGGAAACAATTGGTCGGGCAATAAACAGCTCAACCTGTCTGTACCAAGACCTAAAAATGGTAAAACACATGCAAACATTTTTAATGAGGGCAGATAGTTAGAAATAAACAAATGCATGCACTTTTCATAACTTTTAAATGCTTTTTTACTTCTCAAACAGGGCACCTTGAAAATCCTGTTAACATATTTACTTTGTCCCTAAAACCAGTAAGCCTAGCTATAGGTAGCTGTGGGCGTTATCAGACAACTCCTCGTCAGCACTGATTAGGGCATGGAAAGCACCAGAAATCAGTTTGAGGGATAGAAACTTTTCCCACTTCCCTCAAACTTGTGCAAGGAGTACGCCAATGAAGCTAGACTTAGGGAAGTGGTTAAAGATATATTCCCTAGAGATGTCGCTTTAGTTTTAGGAGGCGAAAGAGGTTCCCTCTGAAGGAAACGTAAACCAAAAAATAGGGCAAAAGCACATTCTAACACAACAGGCTCCAGCAATTATGCTCTGTAAGAATCTCACCTGTCATTCCGCAGGAACGTCATAAATATGAAGAAAGATCCACAACTTCACCAAATCACCTATTGTACCCGACACAGTCAAAGTGGCAATGGTAACCCGGGGAAGAAGGGAAACAAAACAAGGAAAAAGGGGAAGAAATCACACGTCTCAACCCAAATGGCAACAGGACCCGTCAAAATAAGGTAAAAGCTGTGGGCAGGAGAGAATCACAACGAACACGTTAGCTTGTGGAATGATTCACCAGCTATTCTGTATTTTTCGTTCTTTCACCACTCCTTACCTTATGATATTCCTTCTTCCATGTAATGAGTAGTAGAAGTATGGAAAAGTATAGAGCTTGTGTCTGGTGCTGGAAAAGAAATGAAGTTTTGTTAAGTGAATGGCTGATTAAGGGAAGTGTTAAAGCAAATAATATTATTCTATGTAAATGCCTATCTATGAACCAGATCTAGCTCGTGAACAAAATCAATGTCACTGTCTTCAAAAACATAATGACATAACAAAAATAAACCTTGTCTTCAGGTAAGTCTTTATCCTATTCTTTCCCTCTTTTTATAGGTTTTACTAAGAGGGGACGGATCCCCACAGTGCCAAGAGCACAGGATCAGGTAAGTGGTAGGAATAAGCAATGAATAAGTACTTTGTCAGCACGAGAGTGCTGTTATTGTATAGATAGATAATGCAGCTTTTCTTTTCTTTCTTATGTTTTGCAGGAAACAGAACTGGAGCCCGAGAGACGCCGAGAAGATGACCCCAACTGAAGAAACGCCGAACTCTACACGAGCAGCGCTGCGACCCGGAAGCAGCAGGTAAGGATGAAACTCTGACTTGTTTCCCGACGCGAGAACACGAAGCGTTATTGCTGGAGGGAGGCTGGGCTTTACCCTGCCTGACCTGTTCCTGTGCAAGCGTGTTCCTGGACAGCGGCCATTTTGGTAGTTCACCGATCCCGGTCCCGGCAATCGCGACATGCTCCCTATGTACAATCCTCAAGAATACACACAGGAAAAGAAATGTACATAGAGATACAACACTTTTACAGATGTCCATGCTTTTGGATGGATTCTTTTTTATCTGGAAAAAGAGATGAAACTCACATATTGTTGCCATAAATCTACAACACAAAAATCTCCATAGTTTAAAAAAGTGTGAATCATGTTGAAATAGAATGCCCATAGTCGAAACAGAACACCTATCTGAAACAGAATCATGAAATCGTATGTGACCATGCCATACTGATTGCCAATATAGAAATGAATAAGAGTGCATGTACGCATCTCACTTTTTTGCCTATCAGGAGAAAGCTATGCAATCCACTTGCAAGAATTTCTTTTGCACTTTTCTCCACCAGGCTGGGTCTTGTCTATATTGCCAAAGAGCCTTTATCTGTAAGACCTAGTGATACCACATGGTGGTTGGTTAGTGTCTATGCAGACTATATTGTAGGGAATGGTTGGATTACTTACTGGTTCCTGCTTAATCATCTCAGTACTTACTTAATGAGTGAATGTGCCAATTCACTGCATACTGCTCACTGCTTCCCAAGCGGTTTTCTATTTCTATCCTTACTACCTGAATTTTCCTGTTATGTTATATTACGTTGATTTTTATATTGTACTCATCACCCAAGAGGGTATTCAGGTGCTAGGGCAAGTGTGCAGTTGTATGGTCCCCAAGATACTTAAGTCTTCAGTTTCGTGTGGAACTCAAGAAGTGAGGAGGAGTGTCATGATGCGCCCAAGCGTCCCTAAAAACACGCCCAAGAAAGAGCCCTGATTCCCTCCTTAATATGGAGAGTGTCTAAATCACCTTAAAAAATCCCACCCCTTTCCCGTGCACCCTGCACGCATCTAGTATCAGTGTGATTTGTGCAATACGTTTTTGACTCATTAGATATGCGTTTTTTTCACTGTATCTTTCATCAGGTTTTCCATGTTGCCGTTTTGGTTTCCCTTCATGTATTATTGTGAGACCAAGGGCTCTTTATTGTCAAGGTTATCGGGGAAGCCTTGCCTGGGAGTGGAGAGGCCAAGCCGACCTACAGGTAATGTGCCTCCTTCTTGACTCGGCGTCACACGCACGCACGATTCTTGTGCACGGCTAGGTGTGGTCGCCTATTAAAACCGCACCCAGCCTTCCAGAAGACACTTTGCCTTCCGCCTTTGCTCGGAGAAGGATCGCGTCGGTGAGCTCTCGAAGGAACTTACCTGTTAGAAGAAAATCCTGCAGTCTGCATTCTTTTCAGCGGTTCCCCTTCGCTTCCCATACCTGTGAAACAAAGAAGGAAAGAGCTAAGTACATTTCTTGATTATTAGAAGGCGCCCTTCGCAAGAAAGGTCAAGGATAATTTTTGGACCATTTCTTTCATTTCTAAAAGAAAAGGAAAGAAGACAGAAGAGACATAAAAACTGAGAAACATAACTTGTTAAAAAAGTATTTGAGTGACCTAATTGAGTTTAATTACATTGCTGCATTACAAGAAGCTATTGTGATGTAAAAGGTGCTTATTTCTACAATATTATAGCATAGAAGAATCTTGTGTAATGAGAAAGCTCCACAAAATGTTTCAACTATTTATTTGAAATTGTAGTCTGGGATGTACGAGAAAGATATCTGGTAATTGTATTGGTGAATACATAAGAAGTCCTTTTCTTGGTGTATTATCTTTATCTTCTCTCAAGAACACAATCGGAACCCCCTTACTGAGCTTAAAGAAATAAATACAAGTAAGTGAAGGAATAGATGTCAATTATGAGGAAGGTGCAAGAATAAACAGTCTTTAATAGAGCCCTTTGTTTTGTAGCTCTCAGTGCAAAGACCCAAGTAAAGACACATCAAGACCAACAACCAGAAACTATCTGACGACTTGACCATCAAGACAAGACAAAGAAATACTGGACGTAAGACAAGACTACACTGATCGCAGGTAGGGGTTTAATTAGAACTACGATACACACACTCTCTGACTAAAAGATAGGATAGGAATGTCAATGTCAGTAGTGTAGTTAGGAAATATTCGCTATTCACTAGTATGTTAAGTAAAACCCTTGGTACTTGTTGTTTCGCAGGTCGACAGCAAGAACAAATCAACCATCCAACGTCCAGTGCCTGCCCTCCTCCCCTATTTCTAGTTTTAATCTTGCTGTGAATATAAACCAGTAAGTTTATAGTTAGTCATTTGGGAAGTTGGTCCCTTGCGTCTTTGCGAAATCACCTATGTCATCCAAGAGGCTTCAGTCACAGGACAAGGTAAGGGACGATGTAGCCTGTCTTGACAGAAGGCAAAGTCCACGAGCATCCTTTCACCCAGACGCAATGGACCAAGTATCCCTTCAGGATATAGCTTCCATCCTGAATGACTTAAAAGAAGAAAATGCTGCTTTACGCAGAGACATGTCAACTTTACAAGATGCTATTCAGCATAAGCCAATTCTGAACCCTGTAACCTTTCAAGGTTCTCCTTCGGAATCAGGGCCCCAAACTCAGATCCAAGTGGTTACTCCTGTTCCCACTCTCTTAGCCCAACCTGAGAGGTTTTATGGAGACTGTAACAAGTTCTCAATATTTTTACAGCAGTGTCATTTACACTTTCTAGCCAAGACATCTGCTTTTCCCGATGACTCCTCTAAGGTAGCTTTTATGTTATCTTACTTAGGCGGAGACGCTGCTCTTTGGTCAGTTCCTTTAGTTGAAAAGGATGACCCTATTTTGTATAATTTTAGGAAATTCGAACGTGCCTTAAAAAAGATGTTTGCCAAACATGTTTTTTGTACAATCTGCGGACAATGAACTTCTTAGTTTAAAACAGGGATCCTCTGATCTGCTTCATTACATCTCCCTATTTAACCCCCTGGTTCTAGAAGCTGACTTGCCATATGATAAGCGAGTCTCAATTTTTTATAGAGGGTTAAAAGACGAATTAAAAGACATGATAACCCAAATTCTGGAACCTCCTGATGACATCAATGAATTCATTGATTTGGTTGTAAAACTAAACCACTGGTTAAATAAAAGAAGAGGAGAGAAGGGAAAATCTGAACATAAACTGGTATTCTTTAAAGAGAAGACTACAACTTCTCGAGAGGTCAGTCCCAAAACTGATTCTGTAGAACCAGTGCAAATTGGTTCGATACGAGGTCCTTTGTCTAAGGACGAAAAAGAAAAGAGACGAAGACTAAACCAATGCCTTTACTGTGGTAAGACCGGTCATTTCGTAAAGGAATGTCCAACACGGCCAAACAAAACTAAACCAAAGTCCTCTGAGGTAGCCATCACCCAGGAAAGATCGGAAAACTAGGAAACTCGATAAAAGATGAGGTCTGTTTATCGGGTGTATATTCTAGTTTGGCCTCTACTCTTCCTCCCCTTGGGTGTAAGCATTTCTGTATATTAGTGGAATTACGGGGGCTGTTTCCAGCCTCTCGCTCAAAGAAAGTAGAAGCCATAATAGATTCTGGAGCAACAGAAAATTTTATTGATACACACTTCTTCCTTCAATTAGGCTTCAACTCAATCCTTAAGAGTCATCCTGAGACTGTGAGAGCAGTAGACGGTAAAGAACTGACTTCGGGTCCTATGGACAGACAAACGGAATTATTAGAAATGGACTGTTCACCAATTCACAGGGAGAGAATTCATTTTGACATCATAGATGCCCCTCAATATAATTTGATACTAGGAATTCCATGGGTGATTCAACACAACCCACACATAGATTGGGTTTCTAAAACTATAACGTTTAAATCATCTCACTGTTCACATCATTGTTTTCTTTTAAAGAGAACAGAGGATGTTTGACTTCAGAGCCGAATCTACCAATGTTTTAGTTTTGGACGGGGTTCCTTCTGAATACTCTGATCTTTTGGACGTTTTTGACAAAAAAAGGGCTAACACACTTCCACCACACAGGGACTTTGACTGCAGAATAGATCTTACGCCTGGAGCCACCTTACCCTGTAGTAGGATTTATGCTCTTACAGAGAAGGAGAATGTACACCTCAGGGAATATCTAGAGGAATACCTTGCAAATGGTCTTCTCTTTTTCCATTCCAAAAAAAGGAGGAGAATTACGTGCGTACATTGATTACAGAGCCCTGAATAATATTACCGTTAAGAACAGGTATCCCCTGCTTCTTATTCCAATGCTATTAGACCAGATTAAAAAGGCAACCATTTATACGAAATTGGACTTACGCGGAGCATACCATCTGGTAAGAGTGCGGATAGGCGACGAGTGGAAGACGGCTTTTCGCACTAAGTTTGGCCTCTTTGAGTACCAAGTTATGCCTTTTGGACTCTGTAACGCTCCAGCAGCTTTCCAATTTTTTATAAATAAAGTATTGCACGAATTCATCGATGTATGCTGTGTTGTCTACATTGACGATATCCTCATCTATTCCAACTCTGAAGAGGAACATGTACAGCAAGTGCGTGCCATTCTTCAAAAATTGCTTTCAAATTCTCTATATGTAAAATTGGAGAAAAGTCTGTTTCATGTCTCTAAGGTGGAGTTCCTAGGATATATCATTGGCCCCAAGGGAATCGAAATGGATCCAAAGAAAGTTGACGCTGTCAGCTCTTGGCCAAGTCCTACTACGGTAAAGCAAGTACAAAGCTTTTTAGGCTTTGCAAATTTTTATCGCCGCTTTATCCAAGACTTTTCTCAGATAATTACTCCCATTACGAAATTATTGCGAAAAGGCGTGAAATTCATTTCGTCAGCTCCGGCAGAAAATGCCTTTCAAGAATTAAAAAAGAGGTTCACATCTGCTCCTATATTATGACATCCAGATCCCAGCCAACCTTTTATAGTGGAAGCAGACGCTTCACAGTTCGCCTTGGGTGGCATTTTGTCACAAAGAAGTTCAGACACAGGTCAAATGCACCCAATAGCCTTTTATCTGAAGCAGAACTAAATTATGCAATTGCTGATAAGGATCTATTGGCCATAAAAGCAGTTTTGGAGGAATGGCGTCACTACTTGCTTGGAGCTTGTCATCCGGTAACTATTTATACTGATCACAGAAACCTTCAAGCTTTAAGATCTGTAAAAGCTTTATCAGCTAGACAGTTGCGATGGTCAATGTTCTTTAATGACTATAACTTTGTGATCACATATCGACCTAGGAAAGAAAACCTAAAGGCAGAGGCTTTATCCAGAATCGGGGACAAAAGTCCTGACCAGCCTGAAATTGTTCATCCTGTAATCCCAACTTCTTGTTTTCAGGCTGGTTTATCAGTTTGTGATGTAATCATTGAAATAAAGAAAGAATTAGAGAAAAGAAGTGTTGATCAATGGAAGAAAGATTATCCTTTCCTTCAGGAAAAAGACAAACTGATGATGGTTCATGATCTTATTTTGGTACCTACAGAGATACTTCAGAAGTGCGTAATTCATCTTCACCATGACACTCCTTTATCTGCTCATCCCAGTATTATGAAAACTTACGAACTCATTAAAAGAAACTTTTGGTGGCCTTCAATGTATAAAGACGAACAACAGTTTATAGAAACATGTAGTATCTGTATTCAAAACAAATCCTCTCATCAGGCTCCAAGTGGCTTGTTAATGCCTCTCCCAATTCCACCTCAACAGCGGTATACAATATCTTTAGATTTTATTGTTGAATTACCAGAAACCAAGAAAGGATTTACAACAATGTTAACTGTAGTGGACCAATTCACACACATGGCCCATTTTATTCCTCTAAAAAGACTTCCTACAGCCATAGAACTGGCCCATCTGATTATGATACATATAATCCGTTTACATGGCATTCCATCTGTGGTTATTTCGGACATGGGTTCCCAATTCATTTCTCATGTTTGGCGTAATCTAAGCTCTTTGTTAAACATGGAGATTCGATTGTCATCAAGTTACCATCCCCAAACTGATGGTTTGACAGAACAAACCAACCAGACCATAGAACAATTTCTTTGTTGTATGCTAACTAGTGTAACTGAGGAATGGTCGGATCTTTTAGGTCCTTTAGAGTTTGCTTATAACAACACAGAACATGCTTCTATTAAAATGTCCCCATTCTTTTGTAACTATGGCTTTCATCCCAAAAGCGTTCCAAAGCATACTAACAATACAAATTCTGTTCCAGCCATTTCCGATTATATTTCTAAATTATCAACTGTTCAAGAAGAAGCAAAGTACAATTTAGCAAAAGCAAAAGAGAACCAGAAAAAGGCAACTGATAAACATAGAACTGAACAACCAGAATACAAATCTGGAGATAAGGTTTGGTTGAGTACCAGGAATCTAAAGCTAAATGGGAATAGAAAATGTAATCCCAGATTCATAGGTCCCTTCCCTATAGAAAAAGTTATCAAACCAGTTTGTGTTAAATTGGTTCTCCCACAAAAATATCAGATACATCCAGTCTTTCATGTTTCCTTGATTAAGCCATTCCATTCTCAAACCCGTATACTTCGACTGATGTTCTTGAGAGAAGACCAAGATTATACCCCAAGAAAAGGACTTCTTATGTATTCACCAATACAATTACCAGATATCTTTCTCGCACATCTCAGACTACAATTTCAAATAAATAGTTGAAACATTTTGCGGAGCTTTCTCATTACACAAGATTCTTCTATGCTATAATATTGTAGAAATAAGCACCTTTACATCACAATAGCTTCTTGTAATGCAGCAATGTAATTAAACTCAATTAAGTCACTCAAATACTTTTTTAACAAATTATGTTTCTCAGTTTTTATGTCTCTTCTGTCTTCTTTCCTTTTCCTTTAGAAATGAAAGAAATGGTCCAAAAATTATCCTTGACCTTTCTTGTGAAGGGCGCCTTCTAATAATCAAGAAATGTACTTAGCTCTTTCCTTCTTTGTTTCACAGGAATTGGAAGCGAAGGGGAACCGCTGAAAAGAATGCAGACTGCAGGATTTTCTCTAACAGGTAAGTTCCTTCGAGAGCTCACAGACGCAATCCTTCTCCGAGCAAAGGCGGAAGACAAAGTGTCTTCTGGAAGGCTGGGTGGGGTTTTAATAGGCGACCACACCCAGCCACACCCAGCCGCGCACAAGAAACGTGCGTGCGTGTGACACCGATTCAAGAAGGAGGCACATTACCTGTAGGTCGGCTTGGCCTCCCCACTCCCAGCCAAGGCTTCCCCGATAACCTTGACAATAAAGAGCCCTTGGTCTCACAATAATACATGAAGGGAAACAAAAATGGCAACATGGAAAACCTGATGAAAGATACAGTGAAAAACACGCATATCTAGTGAGTCAATACTGCCTGTTCTCTACCAAGCCTCTTAGTCAGAGAATGATGAAAGAAACAGAGTTGTAGGGAGGGTCGTAAGTATTGGGATGAGTAAGAGGGAGTCAGAGAAATGCAGATGATAAGTAAATAATCTGACCATTTCCTACTCTTCCCTTTCGTAGTCTCATTCATTACTAAATCAGGTATGCCCTAGCTAACAAATACCTTCATCCGCCACGGGAGCACACACAAAAAAACTAGAAAGATTGTGTGAGACTTTTTATTCTAAATTTAACACATACTCCTGATGTAGTCACTTCACATATGACATTGTATCAAGATAGAAGTATACACCTTAACTAATCTCTCAAAAAAGAAAGAAAATAGAAAAGGACATATTTAAGCCAACATGGATCCCAAAAAAAGCCTTGATCCAAAGGCTAACTCCTGAGCTACATGTAATTTGTATTTTTTTTAAAAAGTACAGCTTGTGTTGCAGCCTTACAAATCTCTCACCCATTCTGTCCAAGAACTGTTAGTGGAATGAGCGGGGCTTGTCTCCGGAATCTCTCTTCCACAATCCTGATAGGCTAATGAGATTGCTATTCTTATACACCTTGTCAGAGTGGAGGATTAAGGTTTCTCCCAACTTTTGTTCATGTCAAAATTAACAATCACTGCATGTGATACTCCATACTTTGCTGGCCTTTTAAGGTAGAATCTAACTGCCCTTACCACATCCAGGAGATAGATTAAGGTGTTATCTGGAGGTAAGAAAGGAAGAATAATGTATTGATTTCTTTGGAAGTATACATTAACTTTAGGAATAAATTTGGGATCTTGAGGTTGGACTACTCAATCCTCTAAAATCCTTAACCCCTTGTGTGCTGTCGTCGGCTGTTGGCCGACGCGGCCCCGCCCATTTTGCGGAAGTGCCGCACTGCCGAGAAAATCGCAGCCGTGGCAAAGGGGTTAAGTATGGGTGTTGACAAACAGATGCACCCAACTCCTGAGCTGAGGTGATGACGGCTAGGAAGATGGTCTTAAGAGTAAGGTACTTCTCAGATGGCGACTCAAGATGCTCAAATGATGCCCTCTAAAGAAAGGATAAGACCAAGGGAAAAGCCCAGGCTGGAAAAGGGTTCCTAATCCTATGTGTTAGGATATCCAAGCCCTTAGAGAGTTGTAACACTAGGGTTTCACTTGAGGATAACTCATTCCATGGGGATCTGATTTCCTTAATGCAGACCACTGAATCATAAGGGTAGACACCATTGTCCCCTTATCAAAGCCCTTCTGCAGAAACTGGAGGATATTGGGGGCTGAGATCTGAACTGGAGAAAAAGACCTCTCTCGGAACTGGGATGCCCAATGGTCAGTGGCGGCTCCCCCGCTGTGAATAAAGGAAAAATAAAATGATAATAACTTGTTGTTATTAGCATTTCAATTTTTCCTACTGCAGCAACTTGGCAGGGTGGGGCTGCTCAGCTCACAGAGCTGGGGGAGGAGCGATGGGCCGTCTTGGGCCGCCAAACAGTCATGCGCACTTTCATATTTTCCTGGTGGAGAACATGCCAACCCTCCCAGTCCCTGCTTGACTGCCAAACCATGGTGCTCAGGCCATTCACAATGCTGCATTGCAGCTTTGTGTTTTGCTTTGGGTAGCCTGGGTGCTCTTCCTGTTCCAGGAGTGATGTGGAGATACGACAGTGGAGAGACACACCAAGCCGTGGCGAGGAGGTATGTTTTTTTTCTTTACCTCCTCTGCCCCCACCCTCCGCCCTGCCACCCCCAATCTGTGCCAGCCACCACTGCCACCACTGCCAATGGTAACCATGAGCCTTATTTGTGGATTTACTTCTGGACGTCTGCAACAATCTAGTAACAGAAAGAATCTCTCCCTCCCACCCTCTGGACCAACAATCTAATGCAGGCCAAGGAATATAGAGGAAGAAGGAGCTGCAATAGGGGAGAAGGAGACAATTGTAGAATCCATCCCTGTTCCAATGCTAGACGTGTCAGTAGTAGCAACCATTGGCTCCTTGTCCCAGAGGAAAGGACCAAAGTCATATCCACTATCTTTCTCTGGAGTCATGCCGCAATCCTTTTATTAGTGGAATGGTGGGAAAAGCATAAAGAGGCCCTCCCAGCCAAGGAGTGGTCAGAGTGTCTATCCTTGCTGCTTGCTGATTCTGGAACCTCAGAAAAACGCAATTTTGAATAGGGTCAGAGGCAATCTTTAAAGACCAGACCTGGATACCTTGCCCCAACAGAACAGTAATACAACATGAATATCCAAGGGTCTAATAACGAGTGCTTTGAACACTATGAACTCCAGAAACAGGTATTATGTAAATGCGCCAAATTCCTAGAAAGAGTCCGACGAAGGAAAATCCTATTTAAGTGGACAGATTCCCATCACTCACCACAGAGGTGACATGCTTCATCATCTGGGTCTCCTCTTGATGTCACACTAGTGGCACTAAGGGCTACAACCTCATCAGAAGGATGGGGGAGCAAGAGGATGTTTTAAGAGTAGCCAGGGAAAAACTGTACTCCTGTCTAAATTACCAGATGAGAGCATTTAAACTGTATGAGAAGTAACTGCAGTGCAAATTAATAAGGTGATATGTGAATTTAAATTTGAACTGTGAGAAACCCTATCTTTATTAATGTCTCCCACAATCCAACTTAAAAACAGTGCAAACGACAGTCTGTACCAAATAACTATCTGGTGTTTAAGAAAAGGTCAACATGTTTTAGCACATACGGATACATTTACTTCCAGTGCTTTCTTCAGGCCCACTACTATGTTGCTACTGCAAATGTGAAAAAAAAGAAAATACAAATAATGATAAATCCAAGTACATCTGAAACGGTTGGAACCGATACAACCGAATCATCTGTAATCAGGAATGTACACTCCTTCCTCTGAAGAACCCGTGTAGCTGATGTTATCTGTAACACAGTGAAGGGAAGGGGCACAACTATTTTAATAAGCACAGAGTTCTTATGTTCAAAACAAAACATCATTCATTGTAGTGACATTCTCATTATCATCTACATAAACCCAATGCTGGGTACATGCCATTCATTTTTACCCGATATGCATGAGGAAGATACCTCACCTCTCCTGGCAGCGGCTCAAGGGAAAAGGAGGCACCGCTCTATGAGAAAAAGTAGGAAAAATGCCCCAATTATTATGGTTTCCTACTAGTCCTAACATCCTATTGTCTGCCTCTATACAACAGCTGTAACATATAAACATATACACAACACAAAACTCAAAACTCTTTGGTATAAATCTCATCCAGACTGTATTTACTTGGATGTCTCTGTTATTCGTCAAGTCGTCTGGTAAATGGATATGAAGGAACATGCCTCCTTCCTACTTATCAAAGTATAATAACACTTGGCTCATGCATGTGCATCTGTCTCAAAAGAAATAGACTCCTCACTCTTAGATCAGGAGCCTAATGCGCAAAAACACAAACCTCTGCAGAGTCTGTACTGTTAATCTCATATCCTTCAGTAGTTGGCTGCGAGAGGGAGACTGGATCAGCAGATCATCCAGGTACGGATTGGTTACTACCTCATGGGCATGTAGAAGTCCCAAAACCGGAACACTTGGGGACATTTCTTCAACCCAAAAGGAAACACCTGGAACTGCCAGTGATTACTACCACCAGCAAATCTCAGGAACCTCTGTTGTAGTGGAGCTATCGGTATGTGCAGACAGGCTTCCTGCAGATCGATCTGGGTAAGAAAATCCTCACTGAAGAGGAGAGGAACTGCATGTTGTAGAGTGTGCATCGTGAAATGAGTCGTGGAAATATACCTGTTTAGGAAACTCAAATCTATAATCATTCGGAAATCGCCTGAGGGCTTCTGCACCATGAGTAATTTGAAGTAACATCCAAGACCCCTCTCTTTCAAGGGAACAGGAACGATGGCTCACTTGCCCTGTAAGAAGAAAATACCGCAGTTCTCTCCCTCACTTTGTCCTCGGGTCATGAGGTGTGAATAAAATGTGACTGCTTGAACTCTGGGAGCACCTCTATGAAGTATCCTTCAGCAATGATCTGCTGGATCCATTTGTCTCAAATCGAGTTTCTCCAAATCTGGCAAAAATGTCTGTAGACCACCCAAATGACCGAATAAATTACTCATGTATTGTATGATTATTTAAAATCGTTGCAAATATATAGGAATACTGTCAGAGTAAAAATTATGACAATTTGACAATAAAAATGCGTAATCAAAAAATAAAAACAAATGCAGTTCATTAAGGATCATTAAGGATCTTGCATGAATTAGTACGTCCAGCATGCCCCTAAAGTGCAGATTTTTTTTCCAGCTACGTAAGCAAATACAGGATAAGCTCAAGCAGTTTGTGGCCTTTGTGTTCCATGGGACCATTACCTGTAGAGCAATGAGCTACAATAGAAGGGGTAATTTGTGTCAGATACTCGTGCGGCCCATCATTTAGCAGTGTCCGCACCTGATCAATCTATTTGCTAAATGTTGCCAGATCCTGTGTGGTGTCCAAGGAGTACAGTAGGTTCAGCGCCTCCACGACCATGTGTGTCCCATGACATAGAAAGATTGGCTTTAAAAGCAAGCATACGGCGTTACACAGGGTTGGGCAGCAACATATCAGATGAAAGAGGGACTCATAGTTGCATAGCCTACAACCTACAATGTTGGTAAGAGATTTCCAGCCAATATTAATTTCTTTAATTGAAGGAGAAACTAATTGGGCACATAATATTTGTTTTAGACACCATTTCCCCAATGCTTGGAGTAAGTACGGATGAGTGTTATGAGTTATAGAAGCTGTTGCAAGTGAAGCTTATGTTCTTTTCTCCAATAATGCCTTCATGTCCAATGTCTGTGACAGTTGGTAAAGTTCCTTTTTTATGGAGAATTTAATCACACTGTATTTCATTTCATTTCAAAAAGCTTTATTCGATTTTTTGTATAAAATCATAAAAGCATACAATTTAAAAATACATTCATAATTAAAAATAAGGTACATACATATGAAACACAGATATCTCCAAGATAAAAGAATAGTCAAACATTTGCTCATCCTATGAATATAACTTCCTACCAATAGCATACTTTACAATGTTCATGATATCAGTTCTTCCTTTTCATCAAAAGGGAATGTGCAAGGGGTAACAATGAGTTAAAAAATACTAAACGGTATTTCAGATCTATTTGGGGCGGAAATACTACAAACAAGTGGTAAACAAGATCCTCTACCCAGGCTGGTACAATCCCCAGTTGTTGGCCTAGCGGCTCGAGTATACAATGTGCTGGGATAGAAGTCATGTAGGTCCCAGATGGATATGGGACCATCCCCTTCTTTAGGTTGCCAAGTTCGAAGAAGAGGGGCAATGTTTCTGCTTCTGAATCTTATTAGTATCAGGTCACCAATAATATTTTTCGGAAGGGGGCCCAGCCAACCTACTCTCCTTACGCTCACAATCCCACCGTCACAGTCACGGGGCAGGGGTCTATTTTTTGATAACCAAAACTGGACCTTATTTAACAGGTCATCCTGTCTCTCTATTTTACCCTTTTTTAGTTGCGGAACTCCCGAGAGGATGCATACAAACGGAGCTGCCTCTGGGGGTAGATGCATTCTGAGAACCCTGTTTCGCTCTACCCTGGGGACAGAATTTTTCGGTGTAGTGGAATTAAGAGAGGCTTTAGAAATGTTTAGGGGAAGATTTGTGGGAACTGATACTCGAATTTGGGCAACTTTATTTTGGGTAGCTTTATTTTGAATGGCAGGTATGGGCTTATTTAAGGTAACAGTTGTCAAAGGATGGGGGGGTATAGAAGCATGGCTAGAGGTTAACAGATTAGAGTTTATTTTTTCCTCAATCCCTGCCAATCTATCCCCCAGGATTGTTTATTTTATCGATTAGGGGGTCTATGGTGGATTTGATCAGTTGTTCGATCATTGACAATAGGGCACTCTGGGAGGAGGGAGCAAGGTCGTCTAATTTATCTGCCACCTCTCCGATTTGGGGAAGAATGATGGGGGTTGGACTCGAGGTTGGGAATTCAAATTGTATTAATTGTACTTTCGATTGGATCTCGTTGTATTTATCCCCGTCCTCCTTACTTTTGTTAGGTGTGGCCCGGGCGAATACTCGACATTGCATATTTGTTTTGGAAAATATGGGGAAAGGTTCCAGCATTCTCTCATTTGTAGTTAATAAATTAATATTATTTGGAGGGGCTGGTGATCCCGCAGGGACATAGCTGGTCTTACACAAACAGTTTAATTCCTCCAACAGTGAGAGACTACACATTGTATTGTTTGGTTGAGGAGGAGAGTGATTACAAGATAGACTGGCTACAGGCTGGTGGCAGTTGTTTTTATCCGCCTCTATAGGTAAGGGTAGCATTATGTTATTTATGTACTTATCTTGCGACCTCAGACAGGTAGTCGGCCGAGGCGCTAGTTTTGTGGCAACCCCTTTCTGATTCATGATATAGCTTGGATGTGGACAAGGTAATATAGAGTTTGTCGGGGTAATACTATTGACCGGAACAGTATGTAAAATGGGCTTTACCTCCTCCGGGAAAACCAAGTGGCGGAGCCCGTCCCGTCCTCCTCGTGCCTCTGAGGGCCATAGAGGGCCCGCCCTTTGCCCGGGCTTAGCCCGCGCGCGAGCCCGCTACGCGAGGGCTGTCCTTCTTTTTCTATCCCCTCCGGGGGCGGAAGTAGCAGCAGAGGAGTCTGGGGGATGTAGTTTCCCCACCCCACGGCAGCCACTATCCTGTAGTTCTGCGGCTGCGGGGGAGAGGCATCAAGGATTCCCAAATGTCCTGTGGGCAGCAGTGAGCAGGTAGGGGTGATTCTCCCCCCAAAACGAGTCTTCTACCTCCCACAACGAGTGTTCAAAGGAGCGCCCACTCCACCAGGGCTGTACTTCTTTTTCTATCCCCTCCGGGGGGGAAGTAGCAGCAGAGGAGTCTGGGGGATGTAGTTTCCCCACCCCACGGCAGCCACTATCCTGTAGTTCTGCGGCAGCGGGGGAGAGGCATCAAGGATTCCCAAATGTCCTGTGGGCAGCAGTGAGCAGGTAGGGGTGATTCTCCCCCCAAAATGAGTCTTCTACCCCCCAAAACGAGTGTTCAAAGGAGCGCCCACTCCACCAGGGCTGTCCTTCTTTTTCTATCCCCTCCGGGGGCGGAAGTAGCAGCAGAGAAGTCTGGGGGATGTAGTTTCCCCACCCCACGGCAGCCACTATCCTGTAGTTCTGCGGCGGCGGGGGAGAGGCATCAAGGATTCCCAAATGTCCTGTGGGCAGCAGTGAGCAGGTAGGGGTGATTCTCCCCCCAAAATGAGTCTTCTACCCCCCACAACGAGTGTTCAAAGGAGCGCCCACTCCACCAGGGCTGTCCTTCTTTTTCTATCCCCTCCGGGGGCGGAAGTAGCAGCAGAGGAGTCTGGGGGATGTAGTTTCCCCACCCCATGGCAGCCACTATCCTGTAGTTCTGCGGCGGCGGGGGAGAGGCATCAAGGATTCCCAAATGTCCTGTGGGCAGCAGTGAGCAGGTAGGGGTGATTCTCCCCCCAAAACGAGTCTTCTACCCCCCACAACGAGTGTTCAAAGGAGTGCCCACTCCACCAGGGCTGTCCTTTTTCTATCCCCTCCGGGGGCGGAAGTAGCAGCAGAGGAGTCTGGGGGATGTAGTTTCCCCACCCCACGGCAGCCACTATCCTGTAGTTCTGCGGCGGCGGGGGAGAGGCATCAAGGATTCCCAAATGTCCTGTGGGCAGCAGTGAGCAGGTAGGGGTGATTCTCCCCCCAAAACGAGTCTTCTACCCCCCACAACGAGTGTTCAAAGGAGCGCCACTGTATAAAATCGAATCTTTGCCCCAATTTTCGGTGGCCAGATTTAACTTTCTTGCAGCAGTGAGCAAGTAGTTGTGCCAAGTATTATTACCAGAATTGAAAATCGTATTAAGAACCTCTTTCATTGAATTTTTGCAAGCTATAATTATCGGGGAGAAATTTTTTGCATCAGCGGCCATACATTGGAAAAGTTGTGATATTAGGCAGAGCTCCAAGTGAACCAATATATTCGATGTGTACGAAGGAACCTGGAAAATTTGCTTGTACCCCAAACATTATATTTTGTCTAATTCGGTACTAATTAGATCAGGGTATGCTTGTTGCTCATAGTTGACAGCTGGCATGATCTTTGCTTTTATCACCCTCCAGGCAGCTTCGGTCGTAGGACTATGAAGGCAGGAGCAAAGCTTGCACAGGAAGTATATAGCCGCCTTTTTCTTTGACCTTCATCTTGTGTCGGTATGTGGTGGGTTGCCCTGTGTCATTGAATCATACACTAAGGTAATTGTAGGTCCGGATGCTCTCTATCTTCTGAGATACTATCCTCCAATTCTGGGATCTTTTTTTTGGCTGGCGTCCAAAAATAACCACTTTGGTTTTGCTTGTATTGGGTACAAGCTTATTTTTATATTATATTTGTTCAATGTATCCAGCATCTTCTACAGACCTGTTTTCGTGTGGTCTAGGAGGATAAGGTCATTGGCTTACTGCATTAGAAAGATCTCATTCCAGCCTATCCTTGGGGTCACTGGCTGGCTCCTAAGAGAGGGAGGCCCAAGTCTGATGGGTATAAATAGAACAAAATGGAGGCATGGATGCATTCTTGTTTAAGCCCGCGATCTGTTGGTATTTTGGAGGTATCTATTTCGCCAGAAAGTTTGATGAGTACCCATGTCTTGGTGTAGAATAAAATGATAGCTTTCAGCAGTTTGTTTGGAATGTTCCAATTTTGTTGCACACCACTCACTCGAACACGACAGAATAATCAGCAAAGCAGGCAAACACTGACAAGCTATTAGTAGTGGTTGCTTGGTGGGCAATGTATGAGAGTGCCACAATGTTATCTATCATCGGTCCTCCCTCACGGAAGCCAGTTTGATTGAAAGGGAGCAGACTCTCTTCAGTAACCCATTCGATAAACACTGTTAGTAGGATGTTTGCGTATGCCCTCCCTTTGATGTTGTGTAGTACGATGAGCCTGTAATTTTTGGGGTCTGTATTCTTCCCATTCATATGGATTGGTTGGAGTAGTGAACCCTGCCAGGAGTCAGGGGCATCTTTGTCCACTTTGCACTCTAGAAAAAAGGAGAGAGGACAGCTGACCAGAAGGGGGGTCGTCTCTGAACCCCAGAAGGCTGTTGGGACTTGGTGCATGGTACCTCCTGAACTTTTTGAGCGTGTTAATTACTGCGCGTTCATCCATCGATTCATTTTCTTGCTACACATGTTGTGTGCTAATTTTCTCATTTATTGGCAGGGTCCATGAGGATCGTGTTTGATTGGTTGATATCTCAGTATATAGGACCATGATGTGTTCTATCCATTTATCCGCAAGTACAGAGTTGCAACTATCAGTCTTGGTATGATATAGAGTATTTATATAATGCAAAAATTGCTGTTGTTTATTTGCTGACATTAAATACATTTTTTGACCTATTCAGACTCCTGATATTTTCTCTTTTGGGCCCCTACAAGGTCCTTGTGATTATTTGTGGCCTTTGCTAGCTCTTGCAGCTTGGCTATGGTACCTAGTCTGTTGTTTGCCCAGAAGACACTCCATAATTTACGGGTGCTTAATTTGACTTTCGACACTAGACCAGGGTGTAGCTGTTAAATTGTTATGTTGATGTCGGAAGTGAATTAATAGGAAGGAGTGCAAACCTTCAAGCAGGTCAGACCAGCCTTGGATGATGTAAGTTTGCGATTGAATTGACCAGCCCACCCATTGGTTATTCAAGGCTTCTATTTTGGTTGAGTTTAAGGTCGTCCATTTTCTCCTTCTTATCAATTTGTGGTGTTCCTCACTTCTTGTTCGCTCAATTGCTGGTAGCCTGACCCGACTTGTTCCTTGTAGAGACAAAAGGTCTGTCAGTGTGGCATGGTCACTTTCTGCCCTCTGGGCTATCTTGAAATCTAATAGTGCTTCATTCAGATTAGTATGCATTAATTATTACGATTGACATTTTGCCTCCATAGCAGCTGTATCCCTTGATGATACCAGCTTGTAGCAATTCTGATTTAACTTTTACTTCAGTAATGGTAAGTTTTGCAGAGTTTTTTTTACATATATCGATATGCCACCTGAGGGCCTCCTGAATTGATGGACGTTTTTAGCAGGCTTGTGGATCCCTGCAAAGTTGGGTAGGAGTGTGGGTGTGGTTGACCAAGTCTTTTGAACGCAGACAATGCCTGCTTCATTCAGTAATTTGAGTGAAGGATCTCCATGATTCCTGCTACATTCCATGATACAATTAATGTTGATGTGGCCTGATGATTTATACATTTCACCACCTTGGAAACAGTGCTAGGGATGTCTATGTTTTTCCCGAGCAAGGTTCTTGATGATACAGCTCCAGTCATCTGCTTGGTCTCTTGCACCTCTGGGCATCATGCTTATCCTTTGTTCTCTTACGTGCACCTCTGATTGATACAAAATGGTTACCTTCTTAATGTTGGAATTAGACTGCCAACTTGACATTCACTTGAGAATGCCTTTTTTGTAGACTGTTGAGCACTAGCTGTGTGTTTTCATCCTCTTTGGTGTGCACAACAATTCCCTAGTTGGCAAAATGCTCTTTCTCCAAAAGCACCCTTCTTGACAGGTCAGCCTGTCTCCAGGTAACTATTATGGATTCTCTTGTTTGACCTTGGCCTGTAAAAACAAACTGCATGTTGACTAAGTCTTCGCTTTTTATGGAAGCCAGTAAGGGTATATGCTGTAGGAATTCCAGAATATTGGAACGATTGAGGATGTCTAAGTTGCATCAAGATTCTTATTGTGGGGTTAATATTGTCTTTTGTGGCTCCCCCTTTTCTACTAACTTCAGACTTTCTATGTCATTTGATTAATGCCAAGTAGCCATTTTAATGGACTGGAGATTGCCCGGCAATGTATGATGTGTAGCCCACCTTGTGGACATGTGTGACCGTTGCTCTTGTGCTGTACTTGTGGAAGGAAACTGTACCCCGGGACAAGGGCGTTCTGGTCCCCCTTGGCAAATTGAGGCCATGAAATCCATGCTGGTTGCGTAACTAGATCCCCTAGGGGCATCGCATTTCTCTCCTGATGTAATTGCACTACCTGTCTCTTCGGTGAGGCATCCACCATTTCCTTTACCATTTGTTAACTAGTCATTATCTCTGTGTTGTTGTCCCTAGCCTGGAACATTTGTGGTTGTGATTGATGTCCTGTTTAGGGGCCTTCAATTGTGTTGCTTCTGGTTGACTTGATGGTGTCTGATGTTGCTATATTTGGAGTTTGGGAATTTGGCACCGTGTAAGAGGTAACCTTACTCCCTGGACTCATTGAATCCTCATGATCCCAGCTTGGTTCATGCTGGTACCTTCTAGAAGGCGCTGTTTTGCCTTCATTCTTTATTGAATGGCTATACTCGCCAACTTTTTGTCGCACTCCTTGTACATATTTAATCCTATTTGAGGTAGGAGGGGCATCAACAGGCCGCACAGATACGGATTTGGTTTCAATTACCATTCACTTTACGGATGTGGATAAATTATGCAGCAAACTGAATTAACAGTCATAATGAGCCAGATTTATTAGCACATTTTTCATGGCCCTGATGAAGTTTAATACAGAACAGATTTCTCATGGGAAAAGTTTCACTACACTGAAATCAGTGATATTGATTAATCTCGACCATACAAACTTATTCTCTCATCCTCATTCACCCACAACACCTATAGTGTCACCAGTCGTGACAAAAAAAGAACCAACTGGGGCCCCAACAGTCAATTATGTGAAACAATACTCATAAACAACTGATATGCAAAAATACACAAGTTAATTTTAATAAAATTACATATAGCTAACAAAATAATTTAAAATCTCTTGTGAACAAATTCATAATGTGCACAAATAATAAAATACACAAATGTGCTAACAATAAGGAAGAATAAAAACGAGAGAACAACAAACAACAGTGCATAATCATAAAAACATCCTAGATTCGTTACTCCACATAAAATTCATTATAATGTCTCATCGGTGTCCATAAATCATGTCGTCTATTCGACACCCAGTCAGATCCTTGGATGTAACACCATGTAATGCGTCAACGCGCTTCGATGGCACTTGTATTATTGTACGCCACCTTCTTCAGGACAGTGTATATAAAAAGTTCTCTCCCAATAAAAACCACGAATATATCCTAATCAGAAAACATATAAGCAATATATTATTTACTTGAACATATCTATCCAATGTTAAATTACATTGTCTAATTTCCCACCCTTAAATGCTCTTGCCTCCCCCACCCGAGACAATAGGACGGGGGGCAGTGTTGGTACATGCTATCTATTTAACTACTCAACCTATTTAAAAATGTCGTTTTATTGTTTTTTTTTACAATAAGTCTCCCCATTATCATTACTCAACAGACATGCTAAGTGGTGATAGAGCATAGGTGTATCTAAACCTGGTTTCAGAGAACCCCTATTCACAAGATCCCAAAAGGGGCGTCTCTTGACGTAATATTGTAAAACACAACTGTCCATAGGGTCCCCACTTCCCAATCATACATCCATTCCATATAAAGGCACATATACATCAATAAATGCACCATCTTGAGGGACGTGGCTTGCGCGCCGCTACAGAATGGCGGTCTGCGCTTAAGCTCCGGCGAGTCGGGAGCCGTCAGGGGGGATTGCGGTGCAGCCGAGAGGAGAAGGGTGGCTATATTTACCGCACACAACATCGGAATATGCCGTGACCAAGGTGTGCAACTTTCCGTTTGCTGTTTCTACGTCTTGCACTTCATTTTCGCCACAGAAGCCTTTCCTCACTCGAGCGCGGGCGTCCACCATTTTATGCTTTGGAGGCAGCGCTCCTCTCTTCGTCATCTGACTGGCAAAGAATTGCTTATCCTTTCCTTGGCTGAGGACTTGGGGATATTTTTGCCACAGCCATTCTTTGTATTTTCTTAGCGGCTGTTTCTCCTTCACTTTTACTTCGTTTTTGAGCTCATTTCTGCGGTGATGGTTTGGGTCTCCCTACGACGTCTATCTGCAGCAATGAGGATGTGTAATACCTACCAGAGCATATGGTGAGCTATTGGCGCTATTTAGGTGTCTTTCAGCACTCAACCTGATACCTTTTACAGCATGGAGTACTTGTCTACATTTCTTAGATACAAATGGCCGCCATTTTGTGCTCTGCAAAAGTAAATGCCGTTTTTTTCCTCAGCTATTATGTCTTTTGTTTTGTTGCATCTTTTTGAAACTGTCTCTTCATTATGTCCCTGCCAGTCTGCCATTAAGGAGTTACTGTATCTGGTTTTTTATCTGTTCCATTTTAGCTGTGTGGCACTGGTACTATTCTGCTTGTAATGCAGTTTCTATTTTATACTAAGGATAATTGCGTGTTTTTCCTTCCGCTCTTTGGTTGACTCTTACTGCTGAAACTATATTGATATTTTGAGTCATCCGGATTTTATAATTTTTGACTCTATTGCTGTCATTAATGGCTGATAACATGGGCCTCTCTCCTAAGCCTAAAGACTCGAAAGGCAATCTAAAGAGGTCTAAACAAACTTCTCCAACCATGGAGGTAGCTCAAAAAGAAGCTGGTACCACTTTGGACACTATTTTATCTCGATTGAATGCTGTTCATGATATTGCGCAATCCACTAAAACTAACACTGATTTCCTTCAAGTTGAGGTTGGAGCTATTAGAAGTGATTTCAAGTCTTTATCACTTCGAGTCTCGACTGCTGAATCTCGGATAAGTAATGTGGAGGATAATGCGCAACAACATTTGAGGTCAATGCAACAGATGGAGAGCTCTATGGTGGCGCTGCGGAGAGATCTTACGGAACAAGAGGATCGTAACCGCAGAAGCAACCTTCGTATTTTTGGTTTGCCCGAGGATGCGGAAAAGTCAGCGCCCTCTTTATTGGACTTCTTATACCAATGGATACCCTCTGTTCTACAGATTTCCTTTCAGAAGGATTTTGAAATTGAACGTGCTCATCGAGTACCTACCTTTCGACCGAAATCTTCACCTCACCCTAGGGCAGTGATTTTTAAACCTTTGCGACATCAACATTCTGAGCAAATTTTAGCGCAAATGAGGAAGATTAAAGCGGTCGCATGGGAAAGTCACAGGATATCGATTTCACAACACTTTGCTAGGGATACGGTTATTAGGCGGAAGGGCTTCCTTAACCTGTGTCGAAGACTGCTCGACATGAACATTCCGTTCTCTTTTGCTGGTCCCTCAAAATTTCGCATCACCTTTAAAGGTCGTACTCAACTTTTTTATGAACCATCGGATCTTTCGACCTTCTTGGACAATCAGATGGAGTCTCAGATGGATGCTTCACCTTCTCCTAATTCCTCTGGTTCCTGAATCTGTGGTGACATAATGTTCCTTCTGTGGCCTTTTTTTGGGTTGTGCATGCTTGCTTGCTTAGATATTTGCTAATGCAATGGGTTTTTTAGGATTTTAGCTTGCATATGACCATGTCCTCACCTTTTGTTTGAGTTTCAGTTTCATGGATTTGTTTTTTCTTGTTCTCTCCTTTTTTTTTTTTTTTTTTTTCAATGTTTTGCCTTAGTGCTGTTATTTTGATTTTTTCTGTCCTCTGATATGTGCTTCCTTTTTTTTCATCTCTTCTGTTTACGTAGTTCTCAGTTTATTATTATCTTAATGTTCTTTGCTGTGGCTCTTTCTGTTTGTTATCTCGTCTTTTAGTTCGTGTCTATTTGGTATTTCTTTTGTATGTCAGTTCTATTTGTGCTCTGGGATTCTTATGGTGTCCTGTTTTTTTTTCTGTTTCTTTTTGTATTTATATACTATTCAGTTTTGTTCTCTTGTCTTTTTACATAGCATGTATGTTTATTCCATATAGTGCTCATACCTTGTTTTCCTCTCTTTTTCTTCCTATTTTACCTGGTTTAATAATTATCGATTATTGTTGACTGTGTGATGGTTCCACTATTTAGTATATTGACGTGGGTGCTTAAATATTTATACATGATGATGAAATCTGTACTACTCGGCGTTACATATATCTATTTCTAGATTCATTAAGTGTTCTTGATATCTATATTTTTCTCTTTTTCTGTTATCTTTTTCTTTTTCTCCTTCTGCTCTCTTTGCTTTGGCTCTATACTATTTGTTTTTTACCAATTGTTTCTTTGTTTTACTATATCACACTGCACATTCACTTTGCTATATTATTTGTTCATAACTTACGGTGTATGAGTTAATATTTCTTACAAATTCATGTACTTTTTTGATGAATTATATCCATTCTTAATTGTTACTTACTGTTATATTCAACTTAGGATAATACTTCTACTGTTATCAATTCTACTCTTGTATGCTTATTCTGATGAATTTATAGTTATTGCTCTTTGGAACTATTGTTCCTTTATACTGCTGTTTTTTTGGTATTACCTCGCAAATAGTTTTTGTCTATTGCCTATATTTCTTCAGATTCCATACTCGTTTTTTGCTGATCTTGGCGTGTCCGGTTCTACTTTTGCTTCTTCCTTCCGTCTAACTATTTTATACTACAGCTTTCCTACATCATATTTTTATATCCCTCTCCACAATATTTTCTGGTCTTTCCTCCTTCTCCCATATATGTAATTCTAGTTTATCATATATCCTTTCTCCTTGCTGGCCTTCGATTTTCCTTTCCATGTTCCCTCCGCGTATGAATTTGGTCATTTTTAGACCTCCCCTGGTGGGTTTCTTTCTGATGGTCTTCCTATTTCTTTTTTCTAGTCTTCTTTCTTTTCCTGAATCTACTGTTGGCACCTCATATCTGTTGGATTGTTCAGGTTGTTGGTTTCGCGCTGTTTTGAGTTCTTTTGTGTCTGTTTCTGTTTTATCTTCTTTATTATTAGTGTTTAGTGTTTTTTTCGTTTTTCTGTTTTTATGCCTGGTTTGAACGTATTGTCCCTTAATGTTCGTGGATTGAATCACCCGGTGAAAAGGGCTAAGATTCTGGACTATTGTAAACATCTCTCTACAGATTTAGTGTTACTACAAGAAACGATGAAAATATCTTATAAGGAGGCTTTATTATTGAGGAAAGAGTGGGTTCTTGATGTGGCATGTTCTGATGCTTCTGGTAAAAAGAATGGTGTGGTAACACTAATTTCTAAAAACTCAGGATTGTCTTTTGTGTCTGCAGAACATGATTTGGAAGGACGATGGTTGTTGTCCCGCCTTACTAATGGCTCTCTTGATCTTTATGTTCTGAATATTTATGCTCCGAATATTGATGATCCATCGTTTTGGCGGTCACTCACCAAGAAATTATCTGAGGTTCCTCATAAGGGAAATCTAATTGTTGGTGGAGATTTTAATCTCCCTATGGATCCCATTTTGGACAGACAATCTGCTTTTAAATTTCGTCCTCCTAGTGCTCACACGCAGATGCGTCATATGTGTGCTTCTGCCAATCGGCACGATCTGTGGCGTTTACATAATCCTTCTGGTAGTGATTTTTCTTTTTTCTCTTTGCCTCATTCTAGTTTTTCTCGTATTGATTATCTTTTAGTCCATTCAGCCCTCTTACAAGTTTTGTCGTCCCCTTATATACACCCTATTCTTGTGTCTGATCATGCCGCAATATCCCCTCAATCTCTCTGATAAAAAAGAACCTCGTACTTGGAGGTTAAATACGGAGATTCTGCATGACCAGGATCAAGTTGCGGCATTGAATGAAGAGATTGACACTTATTTCGCTGATAATGATGGCTCATATGGTTCCCCAATAGTCTTGTGGGACGCTTTTAAATGTAAGCTTAGAGGAAAAATTATTAAACGTATGGCAAAAAGAAACGCTGATATTTAGAATCAACTTATAGATTTAGCTAATGACATTAAGAGACAAGAATCGCTCTATCGTACTTCTAAAGGTAAACATTTACTCCAAACTATTAAAAATGTGAATTATGCTTACAACACTATTGTTACTAAAAGAGCGCACATTGGGGTTCAAGCACAGAAGTCCAAACGGTTACTTCTAAAGAACCGTGCAGGTAAATTATTGGCGGCGACCTTGAAATTTCAGGACTTCAATCCTAGGTCAACCCAGATTTCCTCCATTACTGATAGCTCTGGTGTCAAGAAGTTTCAAACTAAGGAAATAATTGAGATTTTCCGTGATTTTTATAGTAAATTGTATACTCCTGTTAATCCGTCCTCTTTTGATCACTGCCAACAATTTTTAAAAACGTTTCCTATTCAGACGGTTTCAGATGCAGATGGTGTGAAACTGAGAAGTCGCAGCATGGCGTTGGCGTAGCTTGAAGGCCATGGTGACGGTGTTGCATGACTGGGCGTGGCGGTGCCAGGAATAATGTGAATGTAGAAAGATGGTGACTTCATGGCAGTCCTACGTAATTATGATAGATATAATGTCTGGCAATGTGCTTAACTAAGCTTTGATAATGTGAGCTTCTACGAAATCAAATCCAATCTGCACGGACAGCACGCCTGGGCTACAGATGCAAAACGTCAGCACGGCCTTTACTTTTAGCTCAGAGACCAATTGAAAAATTTTGTTTCTGCATCCAAATAGATGTGTTTCACTGTTTCTGTCATGCTTCAATTCATTCGGAGCTTAATAGTGTTCACTACATAGTTTTTGTCTTTTCCACGGCCCGCATAGCCATGTGTTCTGTTGTCACGGTGTTACAATTTTTAAAATAAACGTGTAATTGGGAACAGTGTCCAGTGTGAGGAATCCAGCATTGATATACCTGATCCTTCTTAAACACACGGATGCCATCTTTTTTTTAATAATTCTTTTTCACATATTTACTTACTTAAACTTTAGGTTTTCCCACCGCCTTTAGGAAAAGGAAATACCTGTTTAGTTTTAAATTTATGATTCTAAATACTCTGCTGTTACAGAGCATTGCATGTCTTTACCGACGTCATAACTAAATTGTATTAAGAAAATATCAGACGGGTTCTAATAAAGCCAATGTAAATTATTATATATGTACTAGTGACTTAGTTAAGTGCAACATATTTAAATAGTTTAAGTCCTCACTATCACTGTGCTTCATAAACCTTGCTTTCTCAAATTTGATTTAAAATGCACTATTTGCTCACTCTTTTTTTAAAATTCTTCAGGGGCAGAACCCTTGTACCCTCCTTATGATGGTCAGGCTTTCAAGCCTTGGGCGCCTTCTGTGCAACTTTCATCCCCAACTTTTACACCTCACCACTTTCAAATGTCACCAGCCACCACTGCAAAAGGATACGGATTGAAAATCTTTAACTAAAGATTGAGAGGCATAAACCTCTAATCTCAGTCATAGGTTAAAGCCAGCCTGCGTTCTCTTCAGTGTATCCTCAACCTTCCTGTCTACCGGAGCTGATACGACAATATCTTCAGTGAGAAGGAAGGTTTACCTACTAAAAGTGCTGGGAGCGGATCTACTACCAGAGATTGAGGTCATTCCTTCTCCCCCTTTGCTATCCATGTATCCAGGAATAAAGTCTTCGTCAGAGTCTCTACACATTCACTCTTCATGACATTTTGAATCGCCAGACAAATTGGCACTTTAGGAATGGATGGTCTCTGAAAATGAGTACACCATTACTCGCTCATGCATGGTTTGTCCTCCATCAGAGGCAGTTGGAGATTAGAAGAAAGGTACATCACAGAAAAAAAAATAAAAAAAATAAAAGATCCTCCTTCACAATATATTTCCCTCTGGGAGCAGAAGGGTCCTTGGTGAAACCTGTCTACTTCTCATCATATTCTCAAGAAGTCCACGAGAAACAGAAAGATGATGGAGATGTAGAACAGCCAGACAGTCTGAGTCCTTAGGAGAGCCAAGTGGAAGAGAATTTTTCCTCCACTGGCAATTATAGACTTCTGACAGGGATCTCACCAAATTCTGTATATCCTTATCAGAGACTGGAGGAGACTTTGAATCCTGTTCTCTGGTTCTGACTCCATGCAAGTATTTCTCAATGGAAGGAGAAGAATGGCGCAATTTCTCAATGTGTTTCCCCTTGTTAACAGCAAGCAGTTAAAATTAATGGAAAGCCCTCCAATTCCCTGCCTCAAAAACCCCAGGGTCAGGTAAAAACACAGACAACTAAAATATTTTCTAAAAGTGATTCCACAAATAGCCTCTGTAAGCTTCCGAGGATGAGGTGCTTTCTCAGGGAATTGCCAGCCAACAACAGTGCTTAGAAACCAGTATTTCCTCTCTAACTCAGCTAACAGGGGAGCATCTAGAACAGGCTCTCTTTCATTCCCTTTATTGGGATATGATATTGGAAAAATATCTCAATCGTTGAAAAAATGCAATAGGGAGAGGATGTGGCGCAGCTGCCAACCCAGCATCTGAGGATCCGGGTTCAAGTCTCTGCGTCGGTGCCACATCCTGTTATTCTGAGCAAATCACCTAGGCCTAGATGTATCAAGCCTTTTGTGAATCGCTTTGCGAATCGCAAACGGTGTATTTGCATGTTTTGGCATGCATCAAAAATTCGCAAATTAAGGAAATGCAAAACTGTGCTACTCCTTATTTTGCCATAGCATTTAAGGATTCGCAATTTTGCATTTGCGATTCCTTAAATGCTTTGGATATAGCATTTTTAAATTGCGGTTTTTGGTTAAGAAATCGCAAATTACCACCAACTTGTAGTTGATGGTAACTTGTGAATTCTTTAAAAAATGCACAATTTGGCATTTTTTAAGGTGGCATGTGACGCACACACATACCCATAGGGCATGTATGTGCGCCATATGCACACACATGTAGATTTCAGGGGTGCAGCAGGGTGTTTTTGAGACACCCCTGCACCCTTGAAAGTATTCTCAATTTGCGATTAGCAAATTGCGAATCGCAAATTGAGAATTATTTCACAATCATTCCTATGGGCCTCCTGGCCCATAGGAATGCATGGGAAATAAGGAAGACTAAGAAATCGCAAAAAAAAGCGATTTTTTACATATATTCAATTTTGCGATTTCTAAATATCGATTCCTTAAAAATCGCTAATTATAAATCGCAAAATTGAATGTTGATACAGCTACCCCCTAATCTCCATGTGCTGATGGACAGCGCCTGGATACCCTCACTGGTGATAATCAGTGTTATATAAATCTAGAACCAACCTAACCAGCAGCTGTAAAACAATCAGTAATCTATCAGCCATAATCCAGTAGCTAAATCTGCTATCATGCGATGCCTGCTGCAACCGGTTGTCTCAGTAAGGAACACGGTACAGAAAGCAGTCGTGATCATAGCAGTGGCATAAACAAAAAGATGCATTGGCAATGCAGCCGTGCACCTCTTCTTTTACTAAGTGGCATCATTTCACATAATTTAAACAGGCAGTGCCAGTTGCAGCCATACAAGTCACTTGATAACACTTTATTTTTCAAGAGGCAACATTTAACAATATGCAAACAGCCAGTGCCAGCTGCAGCCACATGGACAGGTTAATCTACATACGGAAATAGGGTTCTGTATCATTATGTATTAGACTCACAATATAAACAATGGATGGGCTGCCAACGCAGCCGCAACCTTGATTCCCTTTCAAGTGGTGCAGCCTTCAGAGTAGTAAAAACATAACACAGGCATAATGCAAAATCGCACGTCCAAAAATATGGCAGACCAGCAGCCCTCTATAACAAGTTAAAAACCTATACCATTAGAAACAAAAAAGGAAACCTCCTTCCTTTGTCATTGCTAGTTTAGTTCAGAGTTGTGCCAGCACCCTTGGAAGTAATAAAGTTGCCCTAGCAAATCCCAAAAGCCCCTCTGGACGCGACAACGGCACACAAAAAAAGAACAGGCAGTATTTGAAGAAAGGAGGAGATTTATGGGTAAACCCCTATACTGGGAATACAAATTTAAAAAAAGATTGGGAAGTGGTGAGCAGTATGCTAATGAAAGGAGCACAGACACTCATTATGTAGGGAATGCGATGGGGAAGGGGGAGGGGAAGAGAAAGAGGAGGTAATGTGAGAATGATGCATAGTAGGGTGACAAGTTTCTATGGCTTATAAAGCTAAGACCATTAGTCTCAAAAACAATATACAATGGTCGATCCGCTGTTGGTTCCAACACCTTTTTCAGGGGCCACTCTCTACTCTGCCTACAGTACAAGTAGGGTGTTACCACTGCATTGCTTATCCGCTTTTAGCATATAATATTTAAAAAGATTTGTGCAAAATTCCTGATGTGGCAAAACTCTAAACAAAACAACATAGTCTGTGGAGGCAAGAGCATGGGGTGTCATAAAGCCGATGATGATATCGCTCAAGGGGGGGCGGGGTCTGGGGGTAATGCAAATGAGGGTGCCATAGAGAGTAGTGTTTGGGTTTGTCTGGACCTTGAAGTGGAGTTGATCCATGTTAGCCGAGAGGTCGTCCGTGTGCGTGTTAAGGCGGTGGGTGCTTTTGTGTACGATGGTGATGCCTCCCCGGGTTTGTTGACGCGGACCTTGTGGACGATCTTGTATCTTTCCAGGATGGCAGTGGTGATGGGGTTCATCCAGGTTTCCGTGAGGAAGGCGATGTCGGAGTCGATGGTATTGAGCACGTTCCAGATATCCAAAGGCTTGTTTGTGGAGGGGGCACGTGCTGAGCAGCATGCAGTTGAGGTGGCTGGGTCCCGTTTTTTCAGTCATGCAGTGGGGGGGACGGGTGGCATGATGGTAGGTAAAGGTTCATCTGCAGTTCCAGCAGGGCCTCGGGTGTTAGAATCGTGATACCGGGAGTGCAAGGTAAGTGTTTTTCTTTTTTTAAATGTTATTATCTCTTCTCGTCGTCTGTCGACTTCCCCCCTCCTCACTGATCTTATCCGCACCGGCTATGACTGGTGGTGTAGCATTCAGTGTTGGGAGCATGGAGGGTGCTGACATCATAGCAGTGGATGGTCCAAGAACCATGGTCCGTGGCGCTCGGACCGGCGCGGACGTGCGCAGATGGCTTGCCTTTGGCAAGTCAGCGGCACGGCCATGCAGCAGCCACCATAAGTTGTATGAGGGGGAGGGCTGACTAGCTGGGAGGTGGGAAAGCGGGAAGTGGGAGTCAGTGCTGGAGGGGGCAGGGACGTAGGGGTGAACATCAGCCGTGGCATGTTGAAAAAGGCTCAAAATAGGCAAGAGAGCAAAAGCAGAAAAAGTGAAAAAAGTTAAAAGCTAAAAAGAGAAGGAAAAAAGAGATGAGAAGGCAGACATAAAGAGCGCACAGCAGCGGCAGACCAGAGAAGCTCCCCACTGGACCACCAGGGATGAGGCACAGGCGGGTGCCTGCGGGTGGAGGAGTTCACATTTTTGTTGCGAATCAAGCTCTTATGTTTTGTTATACAGATTTTATGTTCCTTTCAGTTTTGCCAATATTCATAAGTCCACACAGTCATTTGAGGCTGTATATCAACATTGCTGGAATTACAATCAGCAAAATGATCCAGGTTGACTTATTCGCCTGTTCTTGGGTCCGAGTATAGTATGAGCTGGATCCAATGCACCATCATCAACTATCACCAAGTAAAGTAGGCCCTTTTTCTGTGAAGTGCTGTCCTAGAATGAATCATGAATGACAAATAGGAGTCTTTAAAAACAATGCCAGACACAGAACAAGATGAAGTCACACTGTGACATCAGAGCAAGAGTTTGCTTCTCACAAAGCTGCAGTCTTGTCTGCAATATCTCCTCCAAAAAAACAAAAAAAGAAAATCAGTATTACCAGGGCCAGTTTAAGCTGATGGCTATCTCTATATAACTCACCACCCCCAACAAGCAACAAGGAATAATTGCAAAAGGAAGTTTTATGAAATCCTGGTTGTCACTATTGAGAATAATGATGAGGATAAAACTGTTATTGCCAATGAGGGAGGCACTGAGAGAGTGGAAGACACCTCGGGACAGATAGAACCTGTCTTGTCTTGTTTTCCAAAAGAAACCTAAAATGTGTATGTCAAGCATACATGCTAGAGGAGAAAAAACAACCACCCTTCTCTTCAGAGTTTCTAAGACCACAGATTTTACCACAACCAAAGCACACAGTCATGTTGGCACAAACAAAAATTGAATTGAATTGAATCAAGCTTTTATTTAGCGCATCTGCCACCTTACGGGTATCCTGGCGCTCAGACTTAAAAAGGTTGACCTAAACACAGACCAGATCAGCAGTAGGAGCAGGCTTAAAGGTCAGTCCTTGGGAAGAGCCAGGTTTTCAAGCTCTTTCTAAACTCAATCAGGGAGTTAGCTTGTCTGATGTTCTGCGGCAACCCATTCCATAATTGGGTGGCTGCCACACTAAAGGCCCTCCCCCATCCTAGAACGCCTAAATCTGGTGGTCGCCAACAGGCCTGTGCTAGAGGTCGGAGCTGCCTTTTGGGGTTATACCAGGTAAATTTCTCTTGTAGAGGGGCGGGACCTAAGTTGTGCGCAGCTTTGAATACAATACAAAGTGATTTGAAGTGTACCCTTTCCTTGATGGGCAACCAATGAAGGTCTTTCAAAGCCAGCATTGTGGAGGATCTGCGTTGTCTGTTTAGCACCATCTTTGCCGCCATGGACTGGACTCTCTGCAACCCCTGGAAGATGTATTGCGGCGCTCCCAAGTACAGGGAGTTGCAGTAGTCCAACCTGCTAAGCACTATGGGCCAGATGTAGGAGCCCAAATACCGGTCGGTAACGGCCGATTTCGGCCGTTACCGACAGGTATTTGGGTTTTCAGATGTAGGGGCATATAATTTTAAGAATCGGTAATTTTACCAATTCGGTAAATATACCGATTCTGTAAAATACTGAATCGGTATATTTACTGAATCGGTAAATCCATATGTAGCTGACACTCCTGAGAGTGCCACAGGCCCTCAAGAGTCGGTATTTTACCACAGAATCCTATTGTGTGGTAAAATACCGAATTCAGGTGTGCATGCACATCTGTGCATGCACACCTGTGCAATGTGACACACAGACATGCCCTTAGGGCATGTATGTGTGCCACATGTCACACAAGCCTGTACTTGGGGTGCTAGAGGGTGTCAAAGTGACACCCCCTGCACCCTTGCAGGATTCGGTATTTACCGATTGGGTAAATACCAAATCGGTATTGCCCATTGATTCCTATGGGCTTCAAGGCCCATAGGAATCAATGGGCAATACCGATTCGGTATTTACCGAATCGGTAAATACCGAATCTTACAGATTCGATATTCCTGAATTCGGAATTACCTAAATCTGCCCCCTTCCCATTTACAGACTCTTAAATACCGAATCGGTAAAATTCGGTATTTAAGAGTCTGTAAATGGGAATTACCTACATCTAGCCCCATATTCCTCACTACAACGGCGCGCGTATCTTTAGGGAGTAGTGGAAGAATCTGACGTAGCATACGCATCAGGGAAAGGCAAACCCCCACAGTTTTGTTGGCCTGCGATTTCATTTGAAGGCTACTGTCCACCAGGACTCCTAGATTGCGCACCGTTTTGTCTGGAGTCAAAGGTTCCTCCTCCGGTGTAGGCCTGAATTCCAGGGGTAACTGTTGGGACAGTCTAGCCGTAGGGCAATAGACCACCTCTGTCTTCCCTCCATTAAATTGTAAAGAATTACTCCTAAGCCATCCAGCCGTCTGCCGCATACACTCCTGGAATGTATCCATCGATACTGCTTGTCTCCCCTCAAGGGAGAACACCAACTGAGTGTCGTCGGCATAATTAACCAGGTCAATCCCAAAAGATTTAATTATGGGGAACAGGGGCTGTAAGTAGATGGTAAACAGAACAGGGCTGATCGTGGAGCCCTGCGGTACCCCATATTGCACTAGAGATTTACTGGAGGTAAAAGGTGTCAGAGTCACCATCTGTTGTCTTCCTGATAGGTAGGACCTTAACAATTTTAAGGCCTGCCCTGACACCCCTATACTCTTCAGCCTTCTCAACAATATTGCATGGCTCACCGTATCAAATGCGGCTGACATATCGAGTAACACCCAAATGGTGTTACTCCCATTGTCAGCTCGCATTCGCAGATTGTCTAATACGGTCGCCAAGGTAGTCTCTGTGCTGTGACCTGGACGAAACCCAAATTGGTCCCTATCCAGCAGATGGTTATCCTCCAGATAGCAAGAGAGGCTTTTGCTGACTACCTTTTCCAAGATTTTAATTGGATAAGGCAAAAGGGAGATGGGTCTGAAATTTGCTGGTGCCTTGGGTTCAAGTGAGGTTTTTTTTAACAGAGGTGTTACTACTGCTAACTTCCATGCCTCTGGAACAGTTCCAGCTTCCAGGGATTGGCTGCAAATCTGTTGCAACCAAGGAAAAGTTCCTTGGCCAACAGTCTTCCAGATTTTTGGTGGAAGAGGATCAAGTAGGGAGCCAGATGATACACTATTAGCCAAGTTGTTAAAAGAATCGGCCGTGAGGGCAGGGAATTTGTCCAGGAGGTGTTCGCCCGACCACTTCATCTGGCCTCCGGGCAGAGTTGTCCGGATCACCAATATTATTAGGGTGAAGATCTCCAACAATTTTTACAATTTTATCTTTAAAGTGAGCAGCAATCTCCTCACACAGTTCTTGTGAGGCAGCTACCTTCTTGCTTGCGCCTGTTGGGCAAGAAAGTTCCTTGACAATTTGAAACTAAGCTTTAGTGCTGTTAGAAGCTTGTAGGATGGAGTTAGCATAGAAATTTGATTTGGACTGAATGATGGCCTTTTTATACATGGCTAATACAGATTTCAGGGCTATCTTATCTGGTAACAAGTAGGTCTTCCTCCATTTCCTCTCAGCTTTCTTACATGTCGAGCGTAGTAGTTTTAATTCCTCATTGTACCAGGGAGCTGTGGCTTTCTTCCTATTTTTGAGGTTTTTTACAGGAATTATTGGGTCCAAAGTACTGGCTATATGATTACAAAAGGTTTCATAGTTCTCCTCTACAGAGGTGGAAGGGGAGAAGAGATTTACATTTGTGAAAGGCTGCGAGTTGTTCCTTCCCAGTTTAGCCCATTCTCTTCCTCTTCTATATGCTACTGGGCAGATATCATTGTTCCTAGGGCTGGGGACACTGATACTAAAATGGACCAGATAGTGATCCTTCCAAATTTGTGGCAATACTTCTATCACCTCTGTCTCGGTCTCTGAAGCAAATAGGAGATCCAGCACGTGCCCCCCTTGATGAGTGGGTTGCTGAACCAATTGATGTAGGTTGAGGTTCAGACAAGAGTTCCTCAAGTCTCTCAGGTGGCTGCCCAGGCTACCATATCCCATAAATAGAAATCACCCATAATCACCAATCTAGAGTGAGTCAAACTCAAGTTAGTGATGGTATCCAAAAGAGCCGGGAAGTGCGTATCCTGCCCAGGGGGTCTGTAACAGATCATTCCAGTAAGCAGCCTACCTTTGGCCTCTTGCACTGAAAAGCCCAGGATTTCAATTCCTTTTACTTAATCAATCTCTAGTGGCGCAAAGTTCCAGTCCTCCTTAAAAATAACCCCTACCTCTCCTCCCCTCCCCACAAGCCTGGGTTTATGAAAGACTTTATATCCCCCCGGGCAGGCAAATCCCATTTCTATGGTGGAATCAGGGCTGGTCCAAGTCTCCGTTAGAAAGAGAGCATCCAGATCCATATCTTCAATCATACAGCCAACTTCTAGATGGTGTTTAACAAGAGATCTACAATTAATCATCCCACAGTTCAGGGGCTTATTGGTCTGACCTATTTTAGGTAAATGCTGATTGTGTCCCCTAACTTCCCAATTACCTATTTCCAGCAGCTGTTCCCTTGAGTAGGCTGTCCTTCCTTGTTCTCTAAGGAGTCGGGCAGCATGGCTAGCGCTAGGCGCGTCCGGTGCTGACGGGCTTGCCTCTGGCGCGCCTCCGGCGCACCATCGGCGCTCGCGCTGCTCGCTTGCATAACCTTATCTAAATAGGCGAGCGAAAGCAGCCAGCCAGCCACTAGAGCGTAAAGGAAAATGGCGCTCACTGGTGGACAGCTCAACCCCACACCCAAGATGGCGCTGGTTATCACTCGGGAGCCTCGAGGGGGTTCGAATCCCGCTTAAACAGCAGGTGAGGTGCAAATTTTTAATGTGCAAGTGAGGGGGATTTAAAAAGTCATAGGTCCACAATGACTTTACTAAAATTGATTGAGAAGAACAATTCTCCCGTTTTCGCGAATATCCTACCGCAGCGCGGGTCAGCGTGAGGTCTATAATTCAGGTCTGGTTCGCCAGACCTGTCTAGATTTGGGATTTTTTTAAATGCATATATGCCTCTGGCTGCTCACAATCTGCATCATCTACTATGGTAAATAAAGTGTATCATAGGAAGCAAGCATGAGTGCAAACCTGAACAAAATGTTCTTGAACTCCTTATGTCTTTGCTAGAAGGAAAAAGGTTCCTAGAAATTAAACAGGTAATTTGTCCAAAATGGAAGGTTGTGAGCTTGGCACTTTCTCTAGCCACAAAAGACAAAGAAAGCCATTGTTGCAAGAACACCTATATAGGGCAAGACTTTTTTTCCCAAAAATATGCAGATTATGCAGCAGATGAAGAATTGTGTGGTAAATCTGGCAAATCCATAACTATTTGAAAAGGCCAGGCTTCAGAATCACATAATTCACTGGACCCTGATTATGTTGCAAGAAAACTACTCATAGGGCTCCATGGAGAAGCAAATATACTGCGTGAGCTCTAGGCCAATAGTTATATAATCAAGGTGGAAGAGGAAAAGAAAGTGTGCCACATGATGAAAGAAAACTCGCAGTGCTTCAAAAAAAAATTATATGCTCTTCATTGCAGAGTGCTCACAAACACACACCAGATGATTTTAACTGGACTCCATAGCTTTACTTAACCTCAGCAGTGTGGATGCCAACTCCATTAAGGTACTTATCTCTAAGGAGGATTTACTGATTGCTATCAAGGGCCTAAAATCACCCAGGACTAGATGACTTCATGACTGTATTCTATAAGACCTTTGCCTGCCAACATGTCACTTTAATAACTGAGGTATCCAATTGGTTGTAATGGGACTCCAAGGGGCAATCCCATCTATGGAGGAAGCAGTGATTTCTTTAATCTTTACGCCTAATTAAAACTTGATTCTGTCCTGCTCCTTGACCTTGATGCCAAGATTTATGCTGTGTTGACTAACAGGCTGAATATGTTGCAGCCCTCCTTAATACATGCAGATCAAGCTGTCTCTATTTGAGGACATAAGACTGGTGACAACATGGAAAAGACTCTATATATTATTAGGTGGAAGAGAAGTGATATTATCGTAAACTCCTTACATATTGAGAAAGCTTTTGACTAAGTGGCCTGGATCTCTATGTATGTATGTTTGTATGTGATACTTCTACAGCAAAGCCCTGTATAGCCTCAAAGACACACATAAAGTTAGCAAGTGATAGAAGAGGTAGCTGAATTGTGGACTGTTAGTACATTGTGATGAAGTGTCAAATCCGAAGGTGAGTTTTCAACTGTTTTCTGGGAGCAGCTGTATGGCAGTCTTGATGGATGCGGGGATATTGTTCTAGATCATGGGTGCATACATGGAAAAGTGCTGCTTTGTTTTTTCTTTTTTACAGATTATGCTAGGGGGCTGGCTGAGAGTGTGCTGGGAACCATCAGAGATGTTGATAAGATAAGCAGGGGTACTGGCAGTGATGACTCTGTAAATGATGCAGCTGGTTTTGAAGGTGCTGTGAGCTGGCAAGGGGAGCCAATAGAGTTCTATTCAGACAGGAGTGTTGTGGAAATATTTCTTTAGGGCCCGGATGAGACATGCTACAGCATGTATCATGCCATTAGTGTGGAGTCTGGGAGGCTATGAAGCATCATGTTACCACCATTTAGATGCAAGAATAAATGGACTTGAACAGCAGTTTGTTGGTCGCCTTCTGGAAGAAACAGATTCAATTATTTAAAAGAGAGAGCTGATACCAGATTGTCATTGGTTTTATTTCAGCAATGTGTTTCTTGAGGTTGAACCTGGTGTCTAGGGTGAATCCAAGTGACATGGCATTCAATGAAAGCTGGGGTTCAAAGCTGTCAACTTTCAAGTCATTGAGCAAGGTTTCCACTGTTGTTGCTTGTTATTCTTGACAGATAACATGGTCTACGTAGTGGACTTGCTCAGATCATTCAAGATTTGTCACACTTCATAGGATGGGTTCAAGTCAGTTGCCAGAGACTGAGAATGAGAATAGGAGTAAATGGTCAGCACTGGAGGAGCAGACATTCAGATGGGCATCTGACAGGGTTGTCCCCATTCTCTCTACTTTTTGCTGTTTGTCTCAAACCCACCTTACAGAAGATCACAGATAACTCCTCAAGAAAATGGTGCTATGGCATGATACCTTCAAGATCTCAGCCTTCACAGGTGAGATTTTATTAGCATTGCAGGAACCAGAGCAATCTCTGAAAGGTTTGCCATCTCAGCTGGGGGTATTTATGTCAATATCAGGCTCTTGAATGAACCTAAACAAATCTTAGGGGCTAGTGCTGGTGGGGGAAGCCTGTCTGCTCAGAAGGCTACAGACATTTACATCTATTTACCACTGAGAACCGCTTAGCTTTGACTAGGACAGGACTCACATGCTATAGTGCTTTACTATTCACAAATGGTCTACTCAGCCATTAGGCTAAGTCCATCGATTCCCAAAACCTTTAGCTCCCGCGAGTCATGGGACCTCTCTGGAAGCCTGAGAATACATGGGTCTCAAAAAGTAAATCACTAGCTACTCCTCCCCATACATTCCAATGTTTGGGAATATTTACTTCACCTGGCTTTGGAGAGGGTAAATGTTAAAAATTACCATACAATGTCCTAAATGCAGAGCATACATTCAGTTATTTGTGGGCCCCATGATCTCACATCTATACCAAGTTTAGAGGGAACAATGTTGCCTAAAGGAACTGATGTTTCTGTGGCTCCTGGACAAGGACAAATGACTATCATGAGTCTTGGCGAGAGAAGGAAATTTTGGGAGGTTGTCAGCAATGTGACTTGAAAACAAGATGGGGCCTTAGAACTGGGCATGGGAGAAAGGATGTAAAAGGCTAGGTATGCGATTACCAGGGTTCTGGGTTGGGATGCACTTTTAGGGTAATTTACCAGATGGGTATGTCTGCCTTATGTTGTATTTTCTTTACTCGAAAACTCAGTGAAAAAAACATTTAAATCTAAAGCGTCCTTAGCAGCTAAATCATAATCCTCATTTTCCGGATTTTCCTATGTAGGATACTCTCAGATTCCAATATAATTTAATGACATGTATAACCATGCTGTGGTCTTTTTTGATTCAGACTATAGTGTGATAGGCTTATTAAAAACTACTCCAACCGGTTACCACTTCCCTTTACTAAAAAAACAAATGCGAGAACTATTGCGTTGCAATAAAGGGCCTTCTCAACTGCTTGCTAGATTGTAAATATGAGCGAAAGAGACCGGCCTGCGACGTCTTCAAAGTAGAGATAAACAGTGCTGTGAAAAAGATGTGTAGGTGTTGTAAATTACACAGACACAATGTGTAAAGCGAGAGTTACATATGATATAAGCTATAAACACTAACAAAGCGCGCCAACACCTTTTGCTCTGTGTTTACACTGTTGTGGCTCAGGAGGAAGAGCGGGTGCTATTTCTTGCCCTCTCTGTGATTTGAGTGTGCAGTGTGGCATTACGTAATGTCATTGCTATCTTTGGCTCAATAAAAAACACTCCACATGTAATAGGGCCCTGGCTTCACCTCCTCGTTCAGGGTGGGCTGTGCTTTATGGCAGGCATGGATGGAGGGAGGAATGGTCTTGGCGGCAGCTCTGGCCTCGTACAGTGCGACTGCTATTACTAGTGAGCGAGAGGCACTAAGGTTGTGGTATTGGTATTGGTGGTGGTGGTATTGGTGGTGGTGATATTGGTAGAGGTAGTGGTATTGGTAGCGGGGGTATTGGTGGTGGTGGTATTGGAACTGGTGGTGATGGTACTGGTATTGCTGGTGGTGGTATTAGCATTGGTTGTGGTGGTACTGGTATTGGTCGTGGTGGTATTGGTGGTGGTAGTATTGGTGGTGGTATTGATGGTGGTGGTATTGGTAGTGGTGGTGGTGGGGTATTAGTGGTGGTATTGGTGGTGGTGGTATTGGTGGTAGTGCTAGCATTAATGGTGGTATTGGCATTGGTGGTGGTATTGACATTGCTGGTATTAGTGTAGGTACTGGTGGTGGTGGTGTTGGTAGTATTGGTGGTGGTGGTGTTGTGTATCGATTTAGATTCCATATGAATTTCCTGATTCATGCCTTTATATAGGTACATTTCACATTGCCATTATATAGGCATAGAAATCCAGTCCTTATTTAGGCATTGTCCATGCTAACCAAATACAGGAATGGCTTTTTACATCCATTCATCTACGTCACAACGAGTTCCTGGAAAACAAGACTCTTAATCCTTTAGGACTTCCCCTTCCTTGGATGTTGATTTCTCCAAGAACTCATTCATTATGCATGAACATCTATTCCTTAGGAGTTCATTCATGACGTTCATATGGCCGACTTCTACATCAATACTGGCAGTCCTAAACACCTTCAAGGTATAAATATACCTTCACTTGCTATTTCAAGGAACGGTTCCAGTTGGCTACCTACTTGCACGACGCGGCTCGCCACAGCAAGTCCCGAAGGAAGTCATCTCCCCAACTGACGCACTGACCAGAAACTGTCATCCTCCTTGCTGAGAATCTAGCTCCAGTGTTTCTGACTCCCCTTGAGGGGTGTTAGAGAATCGAGTCCCGAGAAAGAGATACCAACCTCACTGATTCTAAGGTATGGAGCTGATTAGAACCTAGAGAAACTTTTGCCAATTCTTGGCAAAACTAAACTAAACTAAACTTAAGCTAAACAGCACCTACTTCTTCCCTCATACTAGACTTAGGTTAGGTACACTGGGGTAGGATTATTTTAGAAGCACCAGTTGAGTATTTTAGCATGTGGTATTTATGTATATATTTTTATATATGTCACAGCAACAGACCATCCTATTACAGTATTATTTTATATTACTACTTACGCGGTGCGCATTATACTTCACATTGTGTCTTACAATTATAGCAGTTCACATCTCTTGAATGAGAAAGAAGACTGTTCAATAAACCCTTATATTGAAATGCCTGTTTCTCTATTTCTGTGCAACTCTGTAGAAACGAAGCATGCATGATTGACTGAGTGAAACTGTAATGTATTGTTATCACAACTCTGAAGATATTGTTCCGACTCTAAGGGAAACAAAGTTGTCATGTTTATGCGGTTGTCAGAAAAGAATCCCTTCTTGTTGATTCGACAAAGTTTCTTGTGACCCCTGAGTTAGCTAGCACACACACAATTAAGTTTAATGTACTCAATAGAGACATACTTACCTCAGTTCTATGTCAAATCTATAGTGTATATTATTCCAATGCGCAGAGCCTATCAGGGATATAGGAACTACACTACGGTGGTGGTGGTATTGGTGGTGGTGGTAGTATTGGTGGTGATATTGGTGGCATAGGTGGTGGTGGTAATGGTGGTGGTATTAGTGGTGGTGATATTGGTGGTGGTATTGGTAGTGGTATTAGTGGGGGAGGTGTTATTGGTGGTATTGGTAGTGGTGGTATTGGTGGTAGTATTGGTGGTGATGGTGATATTGGTGGTGGTATTGGTGGTGGTGGTATTGGTGGTGGTATTGGTGGTGGTGGTATTGGTAGTGGTGGTATTGGTGGTGGTATTAGTAATTGTGGTATTGGTGGTGGTGGTGGTGATCGTATTGGTATTGGTGGTATTGGTAGTATTGGTGGTAGTATTGGTGGTGATGGTGATATTGGTGGTGGTATTGGTGGTGGAGTTGGTGGTGGTGGTATTGGTGGTGGTGGTATTGGTATTGGTAGTGGTGGTATTGGTGGTGGTAGTAGTAATTGTGGTATTGGTGGTGGTGGTGATGTATTGGTATTGGTGGTATTGGTGATGGTGGGTTGGTGGTGGTGATGGTGGCATAGGTGGTATTGGTATTGGTATTGGTACTGGTGGTGGTGGTATTGGTGGTGATGGTATTGGTGGTGGTGGTATTGGCATTGGTGGTGGTACTGGTATTGGTGGTGGTGGTATCGATGGTGGTGGTGGTATTGGTGGTGGGGTAGTGGTGGTGGTGGTAGTAGTATTGGTGGTGGTACTTGGAGTATTGGTGGTGGTGCTAGTTTTGGTGGTGGTTTTGGTATTGGTGGTGGTATTGGCATTGGTGGTGGTATTGGTTTTGGTACTGGTGGTATTGGTGGTGTTGGTAGTGGTGATGGCAGTATTAGAGGTGGGATTGGTGGTGGTGGTAGTATTGGTGGTGGTATTGGTGGTGTTGGTAATGGTGGTGGTATTAGCATTGGTGTTGGTATTGGTACTGGTGGTGGTGGTGTTGGTAGTGGTGGTATTGTATAGGTAGTGGTGGTGGTATTGGCGGTGGTATTGGAGTGGTGATATTGGTATTGGTAGTGATGGTATCATTATTGGTAATGGTATTGGTGGTGGTAGTGGTATTGGTGGTGGGGGTATTGGTGATGGTGGTATTCATATTGGTGGTGGTGGTACTGGTATTGGTGGTTGTATTGATGGTATTGATTGGTGGTGGTGGTATTGGTGGTGGGGCGGTATTGGTAGTGGGGTATTGGTATTGGTGGTGGTATTGGTGGTGGCAGTATTGGTGGTGGTGGCACTGGTATTGGTGGTTGTATTGATGGTATTGATTGGTGGTGGTGGTGGTATTGGTGGTGGGGCGGTATTGGTAGTGGGGTATTGGTATTGGTATTGGTGGTGGTATTGTTGGTGGTAGTGTTGGTGGTGCTATTGGTGGTGGTATTGGTGATAGTGCTAGTATTGGTGGTGGTATAGTTATTGGTGCTGGTATTGGCATTGGTAGTGGTATTGGTACTGATGGTGGTGGTATTGGTGGATTTGGTGGTGGTGATATTGGTGGGGGTATTGCTGGTGGTATTGGTGGGTGTGGTGTATTGGTGGCATTGGTGCTGGTGTTATTGGTGGTGGTATTTGTGGTGATGGTGTGATTGGTGGTGGTATTGGTGGTATTGTTGGTGGTGGTATTGGTAATTGTGGTATTAGTGGTGGTGGTGGTATTGGGGGTGGTGATATTGGTATTGGTAGTGTTGGTATTAGTATTGGTGGTGGTATTGGTGGTCGTAGTGGTATTGGTGGTTGTATCGGTATTGGTGATGGTGGTATTTTATTGGTGTTGGTGGTGGTGTTATTGGTGTTGGTGGTGGTGTTGGTGGTGGTGGCGGTATTGGTGGTGGTATTGGTGGTAGTGGTATTGGTGGTGTTAGTATTGGTGGTGGTATGGGTGGTGGTGCTACTAGTGGTGGTATTAGTGGTGGTGGTATTGGTGGTGAAGGTTGTTGTATTGGTGGTATTGGTATTGGTGGTGATAGTGGTGGTGGTATTGGTGGTGGTGGTAGTGGTACTGGTGGTAGTGGTATTGGTGGTGGTGGCATTGGTGGTGGTGGTATTTGTGGTGGTATTGGTGGTGGTGGTGGTGGTGGTATTGGTGGAGGTATTGGTGGTGTTAGTGGTATTGGTGGTGGGCTTATTGGTATTGGTGGTGGTATTGGTGATGGTGGTGTTATTTGTGTTGGTGATATTGATGGTGGAGGTGGTGGTAATCATGGTGGTGGTATTGGTGGTGGTGCTATTAGTGTGTTGGTGGTATTGGTGATGTGGTGGTGGTATTGATGGTGGTGGTATTGCTGGTGGTATTGCTGGTGATGATAGTATTGGTGGTGGTATTGGTGGCATTGGTGATGGGGGTAATGGTGGTAGTATTAGTGGAGGTATTGGTGGTATTGGGTTTCAGTGGTGTTATTAGTGGTGGTGGTATTGGTGGTGATGGTGGTATTTGTGGTGGTATTGGTGGCATAGGTGGTGGTGGTAATGGTGGTGGTATTGGTGGTGGTGATATTGGTGGTGGTATTGGTAGTGGTATTAGTGGGGGTGATGGTATTGGTGGTATTGGTGGTGGTGGTATTGTGGTATTATTGGTGGTGATGATGATGATATTGGTGGTGGTATAGGTGGTGGTATTGGTGGTGGTGGTATTGGTGGTGGTGGTATTGGTATTGGTAGTGGTGGTATTGGTGGTGGTAGTAGTAATTGTGGTAGTGGTGGTGGTGGTGATGGTATTGGTATTGGTGGTATTGGTAGTATTGGTGGTAGTATTGGTGGTGATGGTGATATTGGTGGTGGTATTGGTGGTGGTATTGGTGGTGCTGGTATTGGTATTGCTAGTGGTGGTTTTGGTGGTGGTAGTAGTAATTGTGGTATTGGTGGTGGTGGTGATGTATTGGTTTTGGTGGTATTGGTGATGCTGGGTTGGTGGTGGTGATGGCCTGGCCGATGAGGATTATGAATCCAAAACCGGTCCCAGGATGCTTGTTTCTGGTCCAGGGAAGACATGGTTTGGCAGTTCGGGCTGGACTGTTCCCATGAGGCACAGGGTCAGACTGATTTGCATATAGCCATGTCTGAACTGGGGTGGCCGAGTGAGCTAAAGAATGGTGATGGATTAAAACCAGATCAGTTGACTGGGGGTGAGTGTTTGATTTGCTCAAACGCTCCGTCCATCATCCCCTTTTGTATTGCTTTGTTCGCCCTAAGTGTGGCAGGGTATGCTCAGACGTGAGTCCCTTACTCACTTGGCCACTGGATTCAAGATAGCCTGGCTGATGAGGATTATGAATCCGAAACCGGTCCCATGATGCTTGTTTCCGGTCCAGGGAAGACATGGTTTGGCAGTTCGGGCTGGACTGTTCCCATGAGGCACATGGTCAGACTGATTTGCATATAGCCATGTCTGAACTGGGGTGACCTAGTGAGCTAAAGAATGGTGATGGATTAAACCCAGATCAGTTGACTGGGGGTGAGTGTTTGATTTGCTCAAACGCTCCGTCCATCATCCCCTTTTGTATCGCTTTGTTCGCCCTAAGTGTGGCAGGGTATGCTCAGACGTGAGTCCCTTGCTCACTTGGCCACTGGATTCAAGATAGCCTGGCTGATGAGGATTATGAATCCGAAACCGGTCCCAGGATGCTTGTTTCCGGTCCAGGGAAGACATGGTTTGGCAGTTCGGGCTGGACTGTTCCCATGAGGCACAGGGTCAGACTGATTTGCATATAGCCATGTCTGAACTGAGGTGGCCGAGTGAGCTAAAGAATGGTGATGAATTAAACCCAGATCAGTTGACTGGGGGTGAGTGTTTGATTTGCTCAAACGCTCCATCCATCATCCCCTTTCATATCGCTTTGTTCGCCCTAAGTGTGGCAGGGTATGCTCAGACGTGAGTCCCTTACTCACTTGGCCACTGAATTCAAGATAGCCTGGCTGATGAGGATTATGAATCCGAAACCGGTCCCAGGATGCTTGTTTCCGGTCCAGGAAAGACATGGTTTGGCAGTTCGGGCTGGACTGTTCCCATGAGGCACAGGGTCAGACTGATTTGCATATAGCCATGTCTGAACTGGGGTGGCCGAGTGAGCTAAAGAATGGTGATGGATTAAACCCAGATCAGTTGACTGGGGGTGAGTGTTTGATTTGCTCAAACGCTCCGTCCATCATCCCCTTTTGTATCGCTTTGTTCGCCCTAAGTGTGGCAGGGTATGCTCAGACGTGAGTCCCTTGCTCACTTGGCCACTGGATTCAAGATAGCCTGGCTGATGAGGATTATGAATCCGTAACCGGTCCCAGGATGCTTGTTTCCAGTCCAGGGAAGACACGGTTTGGCAGTTTGGGCTGGACTGTTCCCATGAGGCACAGGGTCAGACTGATTTGCATATAGCCATGTCTGAACTGGGGTGGCCGAGTGAGCTAAAGAATGGTGATGGATTAAACCCAGATCAGTTGACTGGGGGTGAGTGTTTGATATGCTCAAACGCTCCGTCCATCATCCCCTTTTATATCGCTTTGTTCGCCCTAAGTGTGGCAGGGTATGGTCAGACGTGAGTCCCTTGCTCACTTGGCCACTGGATTCAAGATAGCCTGGCTTATGAGGATTATGAATCCGAAACCAGTCCCAGGATGCTTGTTTCCGGTCCAGGGAAGACATGGTTTGGCAGTTCGGGCTGGACTGTTCCCATGAGGCACATGGTCAGACTGATTTGCATATAGTCATGTCTGAACTGGGGTGACCGAGTGAGCTAAAGAATGGTGATGGATTAAACCCAGATCAGTTGACTGGGGGTGAGTGTTTGATTTGCTCAAACGCTCCATCCATCATCCCCTTTTGTATCGCTTTGTTCGCCCTAAGTGTGGCAGGGTATGCTCAGACGTGAGTCCCTTGCTCACTTGGCCACTGGATTCAAGATAGCCTGGCTGATGAGGATTATGAATCCGAAACCGGTCCCAGGATGCTTGTTTCCGGTCCAGGGAAGACATGGTTTGGCAGTTTGGGCTGGACTGTTCCCATGAGGCACAGGGTCAGACTGATTTGCATATAGCCATGTCTGAACTGGGGTGGCCGAGTGAGCTAAAGAATGGTGATGGATTAAACCCAGATCAGTTGACTGGGGGTGAGTGTTTGATTTGCTCAAACGCTCCGTCCATCATCCCCTTTTGTATCGCTTTGTTCGCCCTAAGTGTGGCAGGGTATGCTCAGACGTGAGTCCCTTGCTCACTTGGCCACTGGATTCAAGATAGCCTGGCTGATGAGGATTATGAATCCGAAACCGGTCCCAGGATGCTTGTTTCCGGTCCAGGGAAGACATGGTTTGGCAGTTCGGGCTGGACTGTTCCCATGAGGCACAGGGTCAGACTGATTTGCATATAGCCATGTCTGAACTGGGGTGGCCGAGGGAGCTAAAGAATGGTTATTGATTAAACCCAGATCAGTTCACTGGGGGGTGAGTGTTTGATTTGCTCAAACGCTCCGTCCATCATCCCCTTTTGTATCGCTTTGTTTGCCCTAAGTGTGGCAGGGTATGCTCAGACGTGAGTCCCTTGCTCACTTGGCCACTGGATTCAAGATAGCCTGGCTGATGAGGATTATGAATCCGAAACCGGTCCCAGGATGCTTGTTTCCGGTCCAGGGAAGACATGGTTTGGCAGTTCGGGCTGGACTGTTCCCATGAGGCACAGGGTCAGACTGATTTGCATATAGCCATGTCTGAACTGGGGTTGCCGAGTGAGCTAAAGAATGGTGATGGATTAAACCCAGATCAGTTGACTGGGGGTGAGTGTTTGATTTGCTCAAACGCTCTGTCCATCATCCCCTTTTGTATCGCTTTGTTCGCCCTAAGTGTGGCAGGGTATGCTCAGACGTGAGTACCTTGCTCACTTGGCCACTGGATTAAAGATAGCTTGGCTGATGAGGATTATGAATCCGAAACCGGTCCCAAGATGCTTGTTAACGGTCCAGGGAAGACATGGTTTGGCAGTTCGGGCTGGACTGTTCCCATGAGGCACAGGGTCAGACTGATTTACATATAGCCATGTCTGAACTGGGGTGGCCGAGTGAGCTAAAGAATGGTGATGGATTAAACCCAGATCAGTTGACTTGGGGTGAGTGTTTGATTTGCTCAAACGCTCCGTCCATCATCCCCTTTTGTATCGCTTTGTTCGCCCTAGGTGATGGTGGCATAGGTGGTATTGGTATTGGTATTGGTACTGGTGGTGGTGGTATTGGTGGTGATGGTATTGGTGGTGGTGGTATTGGCATTGGTGGTGGTGGTACTGGTATTGGTGGTGGTGGTATTGGTGGTGGGATAGTGGTAGTGGTAGAAGTATTGGTGGTGGTACTTGGGGTATTGGTGGTGGTGCTAGTTTTGGTGGTGGTTTTGGTATTGGTGGTGGTATTGGCATTGGTGGTGGTATTGGCTTTGGTACTGGTGGTATTGGTGGTGTTGGTAGTGGTGATGGTAGTATTAGAGGTGGGATTGGTGGTGGTGGTAGTATTGTTGGTGGTTTTGATGGTGGTGGTAATGGTGGTGGTATTGGCATTGGTGTTGGTATTGGTACTGGTGGTGGTGGTGGTGGTGTTGGTAGCGGTGGTATTGGTATAGGTGGTGGTGGTGGTATTGGTGGTGGTATTGGGGTGGTGATATTGGTATTGGTAGTGATGGTATCATTATTGGTAATGGTATTGGTGGTGGTAGTGGTATTGGTGGTGGGGGCATTGATGATGGTGGTATTCATATTGGTGGTGGTGGTGGTACTGGTATTGGTGGTGGTGGTATTGGTGGTGGCAGTATTGGTGGTGGTGGTACTGGTATTGGTGGTTGTATTGATGGTATTGATTGGTGGTGGTGATATTGGTGGTGGGGCGGTATTGGTAGTGGGGTATTGGTGTTGGTATTGTTGGTGGTTTTGGTGGTGCTATTCGTGGTGGTGTTGGTAGTAGTGCTAGTATTGGTGGTGGTATTGTTATTGGTGCTGGTATTGGCATTGGTGGTAGTATTGGTACTGATGGTGGTGGTAATGGTAGTGGTATTGGTGGATTTGGTGATGGTGATGTTGGTGGGGGTATTGCTGGTGGTATTGGTGGGTGTGGTGTATTGGTGGCATTGGTGCTGGTGTTATTGGTGGTGGTATTTGTGGTGATGGTGTGATTGGTGGTGGGATTGGTGGGATTGTATGTGGTGGTATTGGTAATTGTGGTATTAGTGGTGGTGGTGGTATTGGGGTGGTGATATTGGTATTGGTAGTGTTGGTATTAGTATTGGTGGTGGTATTGGTGGTCGTAGTGGTATTCGTGGTTGTATCGGTATTGGTGATGGTGGTATTTTATTGGTGTTGGTGGTGGTGTTATTGGTGTTAGTGGTGGTGTTGGTGGTGGTGGTGGTATTGGTGGTGGTATTGGTGGTAGTGGTATTGGTGATGTTAGTATTGGCAGTGGTATGGGTGGTGGTGCTACTAGTGGTGGTATTAGTGGTGGTGGTATTGGTGGTGAAGATATTGGTGGTGGTATTGTTGGTGGTCGAGGTGGTGGTATTGGTGGTGGTGTATTGGTGGTCGTAGTATTGGTGGTGGAGGTCGTGGTATTGGTGGAATTGGTATTGGTGGTGGTAGTGGTGGTGGGATTGGTGGTGGTGGTAGTGGTACTGGTGGTAGTGGAATAGTGGTGGTATTTGTGGTGGTATTGGTGGTGGTGGTGGTGGTGGTATTGGTGGAGGTATTGGTGGTGTTAGTGGTATTGGTGGTGGGCTTATTGGTATTGGTGGTGTATTGGTGATGGTGGTGTTATTTGTGTTGGTGGTAGTGATGGTGGTGGTGGTAATCATGGTGGTGGTATTGGTGGTGGTGCTATTAGTGTGTTGGTGGTATTGGTGGTGGTTGTATTGGTGGTGGTGGTGGTATTGGTGGTAGTGGTATTGGTGGCATTGGTGGTGGTGGTATTGCTGGTGGTATTGCTGGTGATGATAGTATTGGTGGTGGTATTGGTGGCATTGGTGATGGTGGTAATGGTGGTGGTATTGGTGGTATTGGTAGTGGGTTTCAGTGGTGTTATTGGTGGTGGTGGTATTGGTGGTGATGGTGGTATTTGTGGTGGTATTGGTGGCATAGGTGGTGGTGGTAATGGTGGTGGTATTGGTGGTGGTGATATTGGTGGTGGTATTGGTAGTGGTATTAGTGGGGGTGGTGTTATTGGTGGTATTGGTCGTGGTGGTAGTATTGGTGGTGATGGTGATATTCCTGGTGGTATTGGTGGTGGTGGTATTGGTGGTGGTGGTATTGGTATTGGTAGTGGTGGTATTGGTGGTGGTAGTAGTAATTGTGGTATTGGTGGTGGTGGTGATGGGATGGTATTGGTATTGGTGGTATTGGTAGTATTGGTGGTAGTATTGGTGGTGATGGTGAAATTGGTGGTGGTATTGGTGGTGGTGGTATTGGTATTGGTAGTGGTGGTATTGGTGGTGGTAGTAGTAATTGTGGTATTGGTGGTGGTGGTGATGTATTGGTATTCGTGGTATTGGTGATGGTGGGTTGGTGGTGGTGATGGTGGCATATGTGGTATTGGTATTGGTACTGTGGTGGTGGTATTGGTGGTGATGGTATTGGTGGTGGTGGTATTGGCATTGGTGGTGGTGGTGGTGGTACTGGTATTGGTGATGGTGGTATTGGTGGCATTGATGGTGGTGGTGGTATTGGTGGTGGGGTAGTGGTGGTGGTGGTAGTAGTATTGGTGGTGGTACTTGGGGTATTGGTGGTGAGGTCACGTAGTTTTTGACTCCGCTTCGTATCTAGCCGCCATTTTGTGTCCAGGCGCCATTTTGTGTTGCCTCACTCAGGCAGCACGGCGGACACGGTGTTTTTGTATTTTCAGCTGTCTACGTGTTCTTCATGTCAAGTAAACCCTCTGCCTTTGTTTATTAAACTGATGTAAGGGTCTGGCCGAGTCCACTAATCCATGTCTAGGATGATTGATTGCTGTCTCGACTGACTGTTTGGCTCTCACTTTTCTTCCTGACTTTATCTTATTTGACTGGCCTTCACTATTCTATTTGTGTATTCTCTCGTTACATAAACTATCCTTTGAAGCATTCAAACATGTTCTACCACCTGCAAATTGAATTACGGGCAGTAGTGTTGATTAACTTGAGGGGAGGAGAGCACACGAGGTCTGAAGGAAGGGTTTGTTTTGGACATTTGATAGCTTGTTTTCGAACTTTTCCTATTCGTCAGTTTTGTATGTTTGGGAGTGGGCATTGTAAATCTGTGTACTATAATAGATTGTGCGCCACGGAATTAAGTGGCAGTCTCCTGAGAATCTACTTTTTGTAACTTCTAGGACCACTGTGCTTAGCTGCAGCTAATAAAGCTGATTTTCTACGCCCAACAGAGTGTCTTGTGTCTCTGTTTGACAAGGCAGGTGAACCCGGAGATTTTAGGCGTGCCCTGCGCCGCTTGGCCCATAAGGCCCGGTTCTCCGATTGGCACCCAACGTTGGGCGACGTCAGTGGTGGTGGTTCAGCCCGAGGGTCGTGAGGAGCTTCGCAAGAAAATTCTGGAGGATTCGCGAACCACGTGAGCGACCCCTGTATGTCAGAGTGGACCGAAAGTCTTTTGAAGCGCGGCTACTCCTTTCCGACGGCTGCTGACGACTGCTGCCCTGACTGTCGCCTTGGCCCTCTGGTGATGATTGGTATCGCGAGACGTTAGACGGACATCTGTTGGCGTGAGAAAACATCTAGTTAAGTATTCGTGGGTAGCGCCCACTCTTTGTTTTGGTTTTTGTTATTCGATCAGTGCACTAATCAAAGCCGAGGGGTAAGTACGTTTGTGCTGTGACTATATTGTCTTAAAACCTCTTGACGTTTGAAAAATCCAGTTCGTTACGAAATGCCTGGATTTAGTAAGTTTAGGAAATTCTGTTGCTTTGGCTGTTCTAGGGATTCCTGGCTAGAGGATTCTTGTCCAATTCCTCCGGTTGGAACTCCCACTTATGAGCTCTATTCGAAACATGGTCTCGGTCCTATTATTTTTAATGAAACATGGATCTGATACACAAAGAAAGATGGTGTCTTACAGTGGCCACAAAATGGTAGCTTTGAGGCTGATATATTAAATAATTTGGAAGCGATTTTGTTTAAGAGAAAAGCCCGACCGGCAATGTTTGACTCTTTCCGCCTTTAACGTTAGGAAGCCAAACAGAAAGAAATTAAGCAAATGAAGAAAGATAAGAAGGAGCAAAATATGACAATTTTACAGGCTGCCCAACAGTTTAAAAATGACGAGACTGATCAGATGATCGAAGTTTCAGAAAGACAGCATCGTATGGCAATCGATAGATGTTATCCCGTGTTGCCTACTTCCTCAAAGAGTAAGGGTCCTGACGAAAATCCTTTAATGTCCCATTTACTTACACTACATCCGCCTTATGTATTAGGTGCTAATGCACCCCATTAAGACCTGCTGCTAATCCAGTTATTCAGGTTCCCGCACATTTGCCTCTTCCAGTGATTCCACTTCCGCATCCTTTGCCACCGACTTCTGTACCTCAATCTTCTGTGCTTCAGTCTCCTTCATCTTCAGTTTCTTTTGCTACTAGTTCTTCTCCTGTTTTACAGAATACGTTGTCTCCTGTTTTAGTGTCAGATTCCCCTACAGCCCGACAACGATTAGTTAACACTGTTTCTGGTCTCTTGTCGCCTTTTCTTGGGCCTCTTTCTTTTTCTCCTGCTCCATCTCGAAGGCAATCTCGTAGTCAGATTCCAGGTTCGGAAGAGTGGATTACATTAGATTCTCTCACTCGTAATGGATCATGAGTGATCTACAATATAGTGTGCGTGATAGTTTAGATACTTTTCTTCAATGGAATGCACCTACGCATAGGTATGTCTTTGATGTTATGTGTAATACTCTTATCAAAGCATGGGGAGATATGGATTTGGATTTACCTCCTCAGGGTTTGTTCGAGATACAGGATCAATTTGATAAGGGACTTATTGTGGGTCCTGATATAGAGCATGCTGTTCAAAAGCTTGTTACTTTTAAGTCTTCCTTTTTCTCTCAAGCTCCTCTTGAACCTGATCCTGCGGTTCGGCGTAAAATGAAACAATATCCTATGCGAGAAGTTCCTCCAATATGGAGAGATGAAGTTCCTCAAGCATGTGCTAATCCAGCCATTCCAGCTCATTTTCAGCGTATATGGGTACATGATCCTCGGAAAAGATCGGAAGTATTGGCGCTTAAACAGTCTTTACCGGACCCTCGTAAGAATCCTGCTGGGTATTATAAAGAGTTGTCCCAGACTGTTGATGCGTGTATTATGAATTTGGCAGATATTGATTTACTGATGGGAAATTTAGTCCCACAGGCTATATGGGCAAGAATTCGTAAAGAAGACCATGATCAGGCTTTAGGTGGTGCTTGGGCTGCTATAGTAGCCGCAGATGCAGGACAAATAGGTGGTGCCAAACCCGATGATTTGATTACGGAATTACCTGGTCGAATAATAGCTCTTATGAAAATGATGATGCCTGCTGTACGCGTTAACTGGGATAAGTTGGCAGCGTGCAAACAAAAGACGGATGAAAGTGTCTCCGATTTCTTTACCCGTTTCGAAGAAACTTTTATCGACCATAGTGGTCAAAATATGAGTACTGAAGGCGGACAGCGGTTATTCGTAGATACATTTTTCTTTAATCTACTTCCAGAATTATCGCATAAACTGAAACAATCATGGGCCGTTTCATCGACTGCCCAGATATTAGCTACTGCTCAGTATTATGAGAATAGGGATAAGGAAGAAAAGGAAAAAGTGGAGAAAAAGACTAAAGAATTGAAAACGAAGATTCTTTTGCAACAGGCTTATCCCCCTCGTTCTGATCAGCCCCAATCGCAACAGCCTTCACAGTTTCAAAGATTGTTGCAGAAACCTACACCTTTTGTTCCGCGACCTCCGTTGGGGCCTAATCAATGCGCCTATTGTAAAGAGGAAGGTCATTTTAAGATTAATTGTCCGGTTCTACTACAGCGTACTGGTAGACAATCAGTGCCACGAGGTCGTGGTGGTGTTCAGTCATCACCTAGGGGTAGAGGGCGAGGTATGTTGCCTCAAGGACAGCGTTCCTTACCCTCGCAGAACACTATGAATTATTTTGACCAACAAAATTCGAAGTCTGCACAATATTACAATGATGATTATTATGTGGAGAGTGAAAGTCCTGATTTTCACACTAGCTAGGACAGCCATAGGCAAAGTAAGGGAGTCGTATCAGTTCCAGAGGATCAGAATGGACCTTATGTCGATGTTGTAGCATTGGGTGTTACAGAACTATTTCTTTTGGATACTGGTGCTATGAGAAGTTCTATTATGCATTCCAAACTTCCTGGGGCACCTTTGTCTGGCTTAACGAATGTTTCCGTAGGATTCTCTGGCGCCCCAGTTAGTAACCCTATTTCTTGTCCTTTGCCTCTTTCCATTGGCCTGTATGATTTAGAAGCTCCACTTCTTTTGACGACGGGTTGCGGAGAGAATTTATTGGGTCTGGATTTATTGAAACGCTTGCATGCTACCCTGTATTGTTCCCCCTCTGGTGTACATCTTACTTTGGGTGATAAATTGACTTCTCCGATGTATGTATCTAAAGACCAACTGCCACTCGAATTGCGTTTGCTTCCTGCTACACTTTGGGCTACGGGTCCGAATGATGTTGGTTTGCTTCAATTTCCGCCTTATGTGATTACTGTTAAGCCTGATGTTAAATTGCCACGCATTCCTCAATATAAGATCTCTAATGATGGCGAGAGAGCTTTGCTAGCTATTGTTTATGACTTGGTTCAGAAGGGTGTGGTCGAAGAGACCAGGGGAAATGTTTGCAATAGTCCTGTTCTGCCTGTACTTAAACATACTGATCCTTCTCAGCCACCTGTGTATCGTTTTGTGATTGATCTTCGAGAGGTCAACAAAATTGTTGTCCCTCAGTTTCCTGTTGTCCCAGATATTACTGCTCTGCTCACTATGATTCCTGTTTCAGCAGCCTGGTTTTCGGTTATTGATCTCAAAAATGCTTTCTTTAGCATTCCTATTGCTGAGGAGAGTAGGGATCTCTTTGGCTTCTCTCTCGGAGGCCAAAGCTTCTGATTTAAACGTGCACCTCAAGGCTATTGTGAGAGTCCCTCCATCTATAGTCAGGCTTTGAAATCTCAGCTTGACACTTTTTCTTTGCCTCCAGGTGCTACTCTTATCCAATATGTGGATGATTTGCTGGTGGCTGCCGATTCGGAAGATGTTTGTAAAAATGTGACTGTGTTACTTCTGCAACATTTGTCTGACTTACATCATACGGTGTCACCTTCTAAGTTACAATATTGTTGCCAAGAGGTTACCTATTTAGGTCATCTCTTGTCAAAGGAGGGAAGGCGATTGACCCCAGAATGTATCAATGCAATTGCACGAATGTCTGTGCTATCCACACAAAGAGAGGTGCGTGCTTTCTTAGGCATTACCTCTTATTGTAGACAATGGATCCCGAATTTTTCCTTGCTGGCCAAACCTTTGTTGGCACTTACTCTGAAAGATACACCCCAACCTCTTCCTTGGACTGATGAATGTCAGAAGAGTTTTTCTGATTTACGTACTGCTTTGTGTTCTGCTCCTGTGTTGGGTACTCCAGATTATAGTAAGCCTTTCACACTCTATGTTCATGAGAGAGAAGGTTATGCATTGTCAGTCTTGACACAACAATTTGGAGACAAACAAAGGCCATGTGCCTATTTTTCGGCTACTTTGGATCCAGTAGCCAAGGCATTACCTAGTTGTCTCAGAACAACAGCAGCAGCGGCGATCTCCATTCGTCAATCTGCTGGATTAGTGTTAGATCATACTCTTAATGTTATGGTGCCACATGCAGTAGATACTCTTTTGAATAGAACAAAGACACAACACTTAACGAGTGCTCGTTTGTCTGGATATGAGTTGACGCTTTTAGCTAGTCACATACATATCAAGAGATGTAATGTTTTGAACCCAGCAACATTGTTACCTGTTTTAGATGAGAATAACGTACGAGACCAGCATGATTGTTTTCTTCGTACAGAAGAAGTAACTAAAGGTCGAATTGATTTAAAAGATACACCACTTGTGGATCCGGATGGGATCCTGTGGGTAGACGGGTCTTGCTTCAAGCTTCCTAATGGCGAGACGACAGCAGCCTATGCTGTTACAACTTTGCATACAGTAATAGAAACTGCACGCATTCCACAGAATTCAGCGCAAGCTGCAGAGTTAATTGCATTAACAAGAGCATGCGTGTTGGCAAAAGGAAAGAGAGTGACCATTTACACAGATAGCCAATATGCCTTTGGCGTTGCTCATAGTTTCGGCCGTTTGTGGAAGGAAAGAGGATTCTTTACCTCCCACGGCACTAAAATACAGCATGGTCAGTTGGTAACTGACCTTCTTGAATCACTTGTTTTGCCTGCTCAAGTAGCAATTGTGAAGTGCAGTGCGCATAAGAGGATTACTGATGATGTGGGTCGAGGGAATGCATTTGCGGATGAAGTAGCAAGGGAAACAGCAAAAGATGTTGAAAGTCACATGTATGTTGCGGGCCCCGCGAGATGGGTTGCAGAAGGAGGTATGGGTGAAGACACAGTAGAAAACGTGAAAATGATTCAGAAGGAAGCAACGGAGAAAGAATTGAGTAAGTGGAGAGAGAGTTCGGGAATGCTGGACACGATGGGATGTTGGACGGAATTATCAGAGCATCAGCGGTGGTTGTTACCAGATGCGTATGTATTACCTGTAGTTACTATGGCGCATGGACCAGCCCATATCAATTGAAGGGGTATATGTAAACGTTTGGCTCCAGTATGGCAGAATGAAGGTAGTCCCAAATGTGCTGAAAATGTGGTGAAGCATTGTATTGTTTGTTTGATGCACAATCCAGGAAAGGGAACACCAACTCCGGCAGGTCATTTTGCTCCCCCTATGTATCCTTTTAAAGTATTGCAAATAGATTACATTCACATGGAACGTTTTAACAACCTCAAGTATGTCCTGGTGGTGGTTTGTGCCTTTTCCAGATGGATAGAGGCCTACCCCTATAGGACAATACTGCTTTGTCCACTGCCAAAGTCCTTTTGAAGGAATTTTTCCCGAGGTTTGGTTTGCCGCGCATTGTCTGGAGTGACAATGGGAGTGAATTTGTAGGCCAAATTATGCAAAAGGTGTGTGTGGGTCTTGGTATTAGACAGAAATGTCATGTGGCAAACCACCCTCAGTCAGCGGGTTTGGTAGAGTGTTATAATGGCACTCTCCAGCTTAAATTAGCAAAGATACAGGCCAGCACAGGCCTTTCCTGGCCTGACGCCTTGCCTTTGGCACTTCTCTCAACAAGAACGACAGTTCATTCTCGTTTGGGGCTTAGCCCATATGAGATTGTTTTTGGACGCCCAGCTAATGTTTGGGGAGTCCCTCGACCCAAGAAATACTCGGACATTCCGTATCCATTGTTGGTTTATTATCTGCACGACCTCACCACTAAATTATGTGTTATTCGTCAACAGGTCCAAAACGCTTTGCCGGAGGCCTCCTCAGATCCAGGACACTCCATCCAACCTGGGGATTGGGTGTGTCTGAAAAATTTCCAGAGGAAAAAGAACCTGGAACCTCGTTGGGGGCCGCCGAGACAAGTTCTATTAACCACTCGTACAGCAGTGAAAGTCGTTGGGAAGAAAAATTCCACGGCGTGCACTGTAAAAGGGTACCATTACCTTTACCTTATGACCAGTGGGTCTGAGAAGGTGTTGGTGATAGCGAGTGTGAGCAAGTACCCAGATTTGTACCATTCAGTAGTGCACGCCTGGATTGGACAAGTTGTGAAAAAGAAGACGACGACGTTTTGCCAGAAGCTGTACCATCGCACTTACGACTGAATACATCAGATCCAGAGACTCTGTTTAGGGACTAAACGATACCTGGCAAGACACGGTACAACCTACGACAAAGGTTGACCAAGGACAATTGAACTTTGTGTTTTATAAACTTTGCTTTTATTAAAAAGATTCCTTTCTATTATCCATCAAGTTGCAGGGTCATGGTAGGAGTCTTAGGCTGTGACCTAAATAGTGACTAGGTCAACAGGACTTGCAGTGTCATAGGACGGCTAACAATCACAGCCAAGTGATTAAAGAAGATTATCGTGAGCAACGCCTCTAGAGTAATGGATAACGAAATGGAAGGGGGTAATATTAAAATGATGAAAAGAAACCATTATAAGAAGTTACTGTTTAATCGTTGTGGCGTAGCATTATGTATTTTAGTATGTTTATGCAGTTTATTAGCATGTGTAGGATGGATTATACATATTATGCAGCCAGCCCCTGCTCCTAATTCTGTCTCTTTGATTTCCTCTACTACTATTTCTCCGCACAAATTCTATGCACTCCCAGACCATGAACAAATGAGGAGAACGGAATATCTCAACAATTCATTAATCCAATTGTTACATCAGCATCAATTGGTAGTGAATACTACTGACTGTTGGGTCTGTGGGCTCATGCCCCACAATACAGAGAGAGGGATGCCGTACTTAGTTCTCCCATTTTCATATGAAGGTTCTGCTTGGGCTTATCTGGCTATGTTTTCTAATGCATACCAGAATCAACTTCGATACCCTCCTGATGGGTCCTATAATGGTGGAGTATATTTTAGCCATAGTGCTTTGATAAAGGGACTAGTAACTATGGCAAACATCGCTGACATTAGTAAAATTCCCAAGGATGAGAAACAAGCATATGATGGGTGGAATGTAACTCGTTATATCACTAGCCTCACTGACAAGATTAAGCAGAAAAGATCTTCACCGATCTAGACTATACCTCATAAAGGTAATTTGTGTTTACAAATAAATGGCCAGAACACTAAAATCAAACAGGAAAAGAGTAATTGTTCCCATCCATATGTTTATACACCCTCAGTTTCTTCACCGTTGGTACCATCTCAAGGTACATATTTTATCTGTCATGGTAGAGCTTATACATGGCTTCCCACATATTTCTCGGGAACATGTTATATAGCTTTCCTTTTTCCTCCGACATATACTGCTCCTGCAGATCATCACAGAAAAAGATATGGTAGGGGGATTATTGACTCTGAAGACAGCTGGACAAGAGGGAGGAGATTTTCTGAAAGGGGTTCTTCCCTTTTGGGGTCCAATAGTTAATAGCAGAAACATCAGACGTCTAGTCCGTGTGGTCGATGCTACCATGAACATAACTTCTAGAGCATTGAATAATTTGACAGCTGAACTTCAGGCGGATCGCCTCATGACTTTACAAAACCGAATGGTTTTAGATATTGTTCTCGCAGATAGAGGAGGAGTTTGTAAATTAATTGGGTCTAGTTGTTGCGTTTACGTTCCCGATAATGCCCCTACAGTATACCAAGCCATTTCTAAACTACATGTCATTTCCGAGTCCATTCATCAGGATACTGGAGATTGGTCTGTGATGGGATGGTTTTGGGGACTACTGTCCACATGGGGATGGAAAGTATTAACTTTCCTTGGAGCGGTTCTAGCGATCATCTTTTCTTGTTGCCTCTGTTTACAGTGTGGCCCAGCCATCTGTGGACTTTGTGCCACTGTATGCGTTCCAAAACCAGTGTCACAGAAAACAGAGAATATTAGAATGATGTTACAGCAACAACTCAATGACCTCATGACCATTGACATCAACTCAGACTAGCATGAGTCCTTTGTGCCTTGCCTGAGTATGACAAAGGGAGGGTCTGAGGTTATGTAGTTTTTGACTCCGCTTCGTATCTAGCTGCCATTTTGTGTCCAGCCGCCATTTTGTGTTGCCTCACTCAGGCAGCACGGCGGACACGGTGTTTTTGTATTTTCAGCTGTCTACGTGTTCTTCGTGTCAAGTAAACCCTCTGCCCTTGTTTACGAAACTGATGTCAGGGTCTGGCCGAGTCCACTAATCTATGTCTAGGCTGATTGATCCCTGTCTCGACTGACTGTTTGGCTCTCACTATTCTTCCTGACTTTATCTTATTTGACTGGCCTTCCCTATTCTCTTCGTGTATTCTCTCGTTACATAAACTATCCTTTGAAGCATTCAAACATGTTCTACCACCTGCAAATTGAAATACGGGCACTAGTGTTGATTAACTTGAGGGGAGGAGAGCACACGGGGTCTGAAGGAAGGGTGTGTTTTGGACATTTGATAGCTTGTTTTCGAACTTTTCCTATTCGTCAGTTTTGTATGTTTGGGAGTGGGCATTGTAAATCTGTGTACTATAATAGATTGTGCGCCACGGAATTAAGTGGCAGTCTCCTGAGAATCTACTTTTTTGTAACTTCTAGGACCACTGTGCTTAGCTGCAGCTAATAAATCTGATTTTCTACGCCCAACAGAGTGTCTCGTGTCTCTGTTTGACAAGGCAGGTGAACCCGGAGATTTTAGGCATGCCCTGCGCCGCTTGGCCCATAAGGCCCGGTTCTCCAGTGGTGGTGCTAGTTTTGGTGGTGGTTTTGGTATTGGTGGTGGTATTGGCATTGGTGGTGGTATTGGTTTTGGTACTGGTGGTATTGGTGGTGTTGGTAGTGGTGATGGTAGTATTAGAGGTGGGATTGGTGGTGGTGGTAGTATTGGTGGTGGTATTGGTGGTGGTGGTAATGGTGGTGGTGTTGGCATTGGTGTTGGTATTGGTACTGGTGGTGGTGGTGGTGGTGTTGGTGGTAGTGGTGGTATTGGTATAGGTGGTGGTGGTGGTATTGGTGGTGGTATTGGGGTGGTGATATTGGTATTGGTAGTGATGGTATCATTATTGGTAGTGGTATTTGTGGTGGTAGTGGTATTGGTGGTGGGGGTATTGGTGATGGTGGTATTCATATTGGTGGTGGTGGTATTGGTGGTGGCAGTATTGGTGGTGGTGGTATTGGTGGTAGTATTGATGGTATTGAGTGGTGGTGGTGGTATTGGTGGTGGGGCGGTATTGGTAGTGGGATATTGGTATTGGTATTGGTATTGGTGGTGGTATCGTTGGCGGTGGTGTTGGTGGTGCTATTGGTGATGGTATTGGTGGTAGTGCTAGTATTGGTGGTGGTATTGTTATTGGTGCTGGTATTGGCATTGGTGGTGGTATTGGTACTGATGGTGGTGGTTATGGTGGTGGTATTGGTGGATTTGGTGATGGTGATATTGGTGGGGGTATTGCTTGTGGTATTGGTGAGTGTGGTGTATTGGTGGTATTGGTGCTGGTGTTATTGGTGGTGGTATTTGTGGTGATGGTGTGATTGGTGGTGGGATTGGTGGGATTGTTGGTGGTGGTATTGGCAATTGTGGTATAAGTGGTGGTGGTGGTATTGGGGGTGGTGATATTGGTATTGGTAGTGTTGGTATTAGTATTGGTGGTGGTATTGGTGGTCGTAGTGGTATTGTTGGTTGTATCGGTATTGGTGATGGTGGTATTTTATTGGTGTTGGTGGTGGTGTTATTGGTGTTGGTGGTGGTGTTGGTAGTGGTGGTGGTATTGGTTGTGGAATTGGTGGTAGTGGTACTGGTGGTGTTAGTATTGGTGGTGGTATGGGTGGTGGTGCTACTAGTGGTGGTATTAGTGGTGGTGGTATTGGTGGTGAAGATATTGGTGGTGGTATTGGTGGTGGTCAAGGTGGTGGTATTGGTGGTGGTGTATAGGTGGTCGTGGTATTGGTGGTATTGGTATTGGTGGTGGTAGTGGTGGTGGTATTGGTGGTGGTGATAGTGGTACTGGTGGTAGTGGTATTGGTGGTGGTGGCATTGGTGGTGGTGGTATTTGTGGTGGTATTGGTGGTGGTGGTGGTGGTGGTATTGGTGGAGGTATTGGTGGTGTTAGTGGTATTGGTGGTGGGTTTATTGGTATTGGTGGTGGTATTGGTGATGTTATTTGTGTTGGTGGTAATGATGGTGGTGGTGGTAATCATGGTGGTGGTATTGGTGGTGGTGCTATTATTGTGTTGGTGGTATTGGTGGTGGTATTGGTGGTGGTGGTGGTATTGGTGGTGGTATTGGTGGTAGTGGTATTGGTGGTGTTAGTATTGGTGGTGGTATGGGTGGTGGTGCTACTAGTGGAGTGGTGGTATTAGTGGTAGTGGTATTGGTGATGAGGATATTGGTGGTGGTATTGGTGGTGGTCGAGGTGGTGGTATTGGTGGTGGTGTATTGGTGGTTGTGGTATTGGTAGTGGAGGTTGTATTGGTGGTGGTATTGGTGGTGGTGGTAATGGTGGTGGTATTGGCGTTGGTGTTGGTATTGGTACTGGTGGTTGTGGTGGTGTTGGTAGTGATGGTATTGGTATAGGTGGTGGTGGTGGTATTGGTGGTGGTATTGGGGTGGTGATATTGGTATTGGTAGTGATGGTATCATTATTGGTAATGGTATTGGTGGTGGTAGTGGTATTGGTGGTGGGGGTATTGGTGATGGTGGTATTTATATTGGTGGTGGTGGTACTGGTATTGGTGGTGGGGGTATTGGGGTGGCAGTAGTGGTGGTGGTGGTACTGGTATTGGTAGTATTGATTGGTGGTGGTATTGGTGGTGGGGCGGTATTGGTAGTGGGGTATTGGTATTAGTATTGGTGGTGGTATTGTTGGCGGTGGTGTTGGTGGTGCTATTGGTGGTGGTATTGGTGGTAGTGCTAGTATTGGTGGTGGTATTGTTATTGGTGCTGGTATTGAAATTGATGGTGGTATTGGTACTGATGGTGGTGGTAATGGTGGTGGTATTGGTGGATTTGGTGATGGTGATATTGGTGGTGGTATTGGTGGTGGTATTGTTGGGTGTGGTGTATTTGGTGGTATTGGTGCTGGTGTTATTGGTGGTGGTATTTGTAGTGATGGTGTGATTGGTGGTGTGATTGGTGGTGTGATTGGTGGGATTGTTGGTGGTGGTATTGGTAATTGTGGTATTAGTGGTGGTGGTGGTATTGGGGATGGTGATATTGGTATTGGTAGTGTTGGTATTAGTATTGGTGGTGGTATTGGTGGTCGTAGTGGTATTGGTGGTTGTATCGGTATTGGTGATGGTGGTATTTTATTGGTGTTGGTGGTGGTGTTATTGGTGTTGATGGTGGTGTTGATGGTGGTGGTGGTGGTATTGGTGGTAGTGGTACTGGTGGTGTTAGTATTGGTGGTGGTATGGGTGGTGGTGCTACTAGTGGTGGTATTAGTGGTGGTGGTATTGGTGGTGAAGATATTGGTGGTGGTATTGGGGGTGGTCGAGGTGGTGGTATTGGTGATTGTGTATTGGTGGTCATGGTATTGGTGGTGGAGGTTGTGGTATTGGTGGTATTGGTATTGGTGGTGGTAGTGGTGGTGGTATTGGTGGTGGTGGTAGTGGCACTGGTGGTCATGGTATTGGTGGTGGTGGCATTGGTGGTGGTGGTATTTGTGGTGGTATTGGTGGTGGTGGTATTGGTGGAGGTATTGGGGGTGTTAGTGGTATTGGTGGTGGGTTTATTGGTATTGGTGGTGGTATTGGTGATGGTGGTGTTATTTGTGTTGGTGGTAATGATGGTGGTAATCATGGTGGTGGTATTGGTGGTGGTGCTATTAGTGTGTTGGTTGTATTGGTGGTGGTGGCGGTATTGGTGGTGGTGGTGGTATTTTTGGTGGTATAGGTGGTAGTGCTATTGGTGGTGTTAGTATTGGTGATGGTATGGGTGGTGGTGCTACTAGTGGTGGTATTAGTGGTGGTGGTATCAGTGGTGAAGATATTGGTGGTGGTATTGGTGGTGATCGAGGTGGTGGTATTGGTGGTGGTGTATTGGTGGTCGTGGTATTGGTGGTGGAGGTTGTGGTATTGGTGGTATTGGTATTGGTGGTGGTGGTGGTGGTGGTATTGGTGGTGGTGGTAGTGGTACTGGTGGTAGTGGTATTAGTGATTAGGATTAAGGTCCTTGCTGAGGCCGCCGGAACTGGAGAGGGGCCGAAGATGGAGGGCCAAAAGGCGGCGGACCAAGGGGAGGTGGTAGGGCCAGTCAGGACCAGCTCCATCTTGTCCAGATTAAGTTTAAGTTGCTTGTGGTTCATCCACTCAGAAATGAAAACTAGGGTGGAGTGGAATTTAGGCAGGGAGTCCAGGGGAGAGGAGAGATCAAATACTAGCTGGATGTCATCCGCATAATTGTACACGGAGACCCCCATGTCAAGAAGAGAAAGAATAAGGGGATGAATGTAAAGATTAAAAAGAAGGGGGGACAGGGAGGAACCTTGTGGGACCCCGCAAGGAACCAGGCGGGTGGAGGCAGAAAAGCCCGAGAGATGGACCGCCTGAGTCCGTTCCTTAAGAAAAGAGGCGAGCCAGGAGAGGGCAGTGCTCCGAACGCCCGCTGCGCTGACACGGCCGAGAAGGATGGAGTGGTTGACCGTGTCAAACGCAGCGGACAAATCAAGGAGCACCAAGGCTTGAGGTAGATTGGAATCAGCCTTGCTCTTTAGCTCGTCTAGAACGGACAGGACCACTGACTCAGTAGAGTGGGCCGGGCGGAATCCCGCTTGGTGGGAGGCCAAGAGATGGTTGTCCTCAATGAAAGTAGAGAGACTAGTTGTGATGTAGCTCTCCAAGTGGAGGTAGTGGTACTGGTGGTGTTGGTATCGGTGGTGGTATTGGTGGTGGTGGTATTGGTGGTGGTGGTAGTGGTATTGGTGGTGGTGGTATTGGTGATGGTGGTGTTTGTGGTGGTTTTGGTGGTATTGGTGGTGGTAGTGGTGGTGGTGGTATTGGTGGAGGTATTGGTGGTGGGGTTGGTATTGGTGGTGGTATTGGCAGTGGTGGGGGTATTGATGGTGGTGATATTGCTGGACGTGGTTGTATTGATGGTGGAGTTATTGGTGGTGGTGGTATTGTTTGTAGTGCTGGTATTGGTGGTGCTGGTGGTGGTAATAAAACAGGCTATTGAAGACAACCCGTCACGTGGCTTTATTACAGATGACATGTAACACAGATGTGCTGTTGTCAGCATCAGCCCATTAGCACAGGATTATGTGCTACCTGGAATTCACATGACTTAATTCGCTAATCATTTCTAAATCCATTTTACTTGAGGGGTTGAAACAGACACAAGACAATGCTGGGTTAAAGTGATTGAAAGCCGGTGCCTGTGTTACGGGGGCAGCCGTGCTGCTTAAAAAAAAAAACAATTAGTTTCAGCTGATACAGTGCATGTCCAGCCTGCAGTAAGAGAAACTCAAATAAATTGTGGTTTCAGACTACATAACAGGTCCTGTGTAACAACCCATGTAAAAGGGCCAGTCGTCATGGGAGGGTACAAATGAAGATAAGGCCGTACTAAGGGGGACTAACAAGCCTATTAACGAATCTGAAGGCAGTATTTACGAAAGTAAATGACACAAGCCAATTAAAAATATGGGAGGAGTGTGGGCGCAGCTTCTCTCCCATACTCTACTACAGCAGTCTCCCAGAGGGCGCGCTGCAGCTAAACTCAACCTAAAAAAACAGGTTCCTATTCAGAATGTTGTATATTTACACTAGCAGGTATGCAACCTCTGCTGGATCTTAATTTACAACTTTTAGGAACTTACAAAGCTTTCAAGAAAGGTCACTGGGCAGCACCAACAGTCACAGGTTTCCAGATGCAATTCTGGAACACATTTGTGAATGAGTATTCTGACAATACGGAGGCCTTTCCACATCCGTAATTTTAAATGTTATACAATTATGCATGGAGAAATGTAATAGACTTTGTGCAATTGTGCTATTTTTCCACTAGAGACAGCCTTTACCCTACTACACCCATTCCTATTTTGGGAATGATCCTTAACCTTTATGTGAAAAAATGTACTTCTTCCCTTTGTCCTGAGCAAATTTCCACCACATTTCCAGGATGAAATGGATTGGGAAATACCTGAAAATAGGTACAAAGTCTTGAGCTTGAGCGCATACCCAAACCTTCTATAGAACACCTACTCCCCACCCCAGGAGTGGGATATATTCAAGTCCAATATTATAACATCTTGGAGTATTTTTTCACATGAGTAAAAAATAATTTAGAGGTACAAATGATACTTTTTGTATATACAATGCACTTGCAAATTGAGCATTTGTTTGCTTACAGGTGTAAATGTCTCTCTGAACCAGGCACACTGTGCCCCGCAGGAGGTGGGAACTCAATTGCACTTAGAAATTCTGCACATACGCAGTGCACCAAGGACTATTTTGGCCATGAACAGTAAATGTATAGGCAAGTCTCATGAACTTAAATGCTGACACGGTCCGTATCGATTGGTAAACTGTTGGGATCTAGATTGTGAGTGGGTGGGGAGCACCTGTGATCGGGGGGGGTCCTTCTTGGAAGGTGGAATGTGGTTGCAGTGGAAGTTGCTGCTGGGGTTGGAGCCTACCATATGTGAATAATGAAGTGGCTGAACTTACCTTACCTTGTAGTCTTCTCTTCACTTGCAACGATTTGTCTTCTAGCTCCATCACCCCTTGGTAAAGTATCAGGAGCTGCGCCACATCAACGTTACGGTCTGCATTGCTGTGTCCATGATGTTTGGATGATTCTTTCCGGATTTGCGGAGTATCCCTCTGTGTGAGCGGAGAGCCCGTCGTGCGTGACTGCAGAGGCCTTAGAGTCCTCGTACAGGGGCGTACAACATCCAATACCTGTTGGTGAGTCTTTGCTTCTTCTCGAGGTCCAAGCACCTCTGTGTTGCCATTGTAGTCTTGCGGATGGGGTGGCCCATGCATGCATTCATCGTTGCCTGGATACGGACCCACAGCAATCATCACAAGTCTTTCCCTGCTCAGCTGTCAGACGCACACCTCACTTTGCATGTCTGAAGCATTCATCCTTCATCTCGGATCAGGCAAAGCAAAGCCTGGGGCCTACTTCTACAACAACGATTGGCGATCAGTGATGCGCAACCCACTAGCACAATATTGAGTTTGAAATTCAGCATAATCGCACAGCTCACTCGCTGATGCGCACACCTGTCATTAGGTTAAGATAAAAACTTATTTTTTTTTCTAAATCCCACATTTTCTTGTGACTCACAAATTGTTGATGACTATGCTTCTATTGTTAAAACTTTGGACAAAAGATTAAATCCTAAAAGGAATGTTGTACTCGAGCACTCAAGTAAATGCTCACGAACTCTTCATGTAGTTTATGATAGTTTACTGAATTCTTCGTCAGGAATTCACAGGTAGCTCTGTATCTTTCTACGGTCAGGCTGGATCTGACTCCTACATTCTAAGCTACTGTAGAATACAGAATCTAGTGACTCTAACTCGAATGTTCACATGTTCTACAATCTAACGAATGAATTAATGAAAGAAAGGAATCTTATACTGCACAATTTAGCCCAAGGGCATCAAGGCGCCAAACAGTTCATCCAATCTGTAATTCTCCAAGTGTAACATTACGGATATGCCTCAGTGAAAAAACAAGTTTTTAATGCTTTACGAAACAGCGCGAGGGAAGATTGCCCTGTAAGTTCAGGGGGGAGCGAGTTCCATAGCCTGGGTGCAAACGTGGAGAAAGCTCTACCTCCCCATGTCGCTCTTACAAATCTAGGAACCACAAGGAGATTTTTGTTGGAAGAGCGAAGAGCTCTACTGGGGGAATAGGAGTGAATGAGGGACCTAATCCCCTCTGGGCCGGTACCGTAAAAAGCCCCAAAAGCAAGACAAAGGATCTTAAAACAGATCCTGGACTGAATGGGCAGCCAATGCAGGTTTCTTCTAGCCAGCGAGGCCGAGGAGAGCCTGGGGAGATTAAGGACCATCTTTGCCGCCGCATTCTGGACCATCTGCAAGCGATGGATAAGGTTCTTGTTTATACCCACATAAAGGGCGTTGCAGTAGTCCAGTCTTGAGGAGACTAATGCCATAGTGGCTTGTTTCCGAGCATCGGGGAAAAGATAATGAGTGACCTTTCTAAGGACCCTGATGATGCCGCAGCAGGTAGAAACAGTCCGGCTGACCTGACGGTCAAAAGAAAGCGAGGTATCCAGTAGCACCCATAGGTTCCTGGCAGACTGACAGGGAAGAGGGCAATCCCCAAGTGAAGCCTGCCACCAGTCATTTGACCAGATATCCTGATTGCCCCCGAAGATCAAGACCACCGTTTTCTCCCCATTTAACTTCAGGAAATTCTGTGTCATCCATTGAGATACCGCCTCCATACAATTCCTGAAGTTCAGGGAAGAATCCCTCACATGCTGTATGAGAGAGACCATTATTTGGGTGTCGTCTGCGTACGACAAAACCTCGAGCCCGAAAGATCTAACTACCCTGGCAAGTGGGGCCAAACAATGTGGGGCTAAATGAGGAGCCCTGAGGGACCCCACAGTGCACAGGGTTCGGGGGAGAGAGAAATCTAACACATATCTAATACATCTAATTAAAACAATACTAATACAAACCCATTACTACAAGCACCACAAATTTTTACAACGTGCTCAGATTTCGGCAAGCCATTGATGACTTTGGGGCAGCCCTCGCGACTTTAGTAGTCACCTGCAATTACAGGGAATTCAGGGATGAAATTATCTGAGATCAACTTATTGAAAGAACAAGTAACAGGAAACTTCAAGAGAAACTATTGGCTTCTGATGATCCTGACCTTGACCCTGCTCTTTCTTTAGCCAGAATTATTGAGCACTCTCAATTCTGTGTGAAAGAATGAGTAGTACTACTTCCCCTGGGGAGGGTAAATGATTGAATATGAAACCCAGTTTCAAATCTCTTAAGGGGCCTAATACCAATCCTGTGCATCCCGTGCCACAACTTAAAGCCAAAAGTGAGTAAGGAGAAGTTGTATGCTTCCGCTGTGGAAGCAAATCACATTTAGGGAATGCTGCGTGTTGGGATCTAGAATGTGAGTGTGTGTGAGCTCGAGGGTTGGGGGGTTCCTTCTTTGAACGTGGAGTGTTGTTGCAGCAGCAGTTGCCGCCAGGGGTTGGAGCCTACCAGATGTGAATAAAGAAGTGGTTGGACGTACCTTACCTTGTGGTCTTCTCTTCACTAATGTACAGCCAAAATGCCTTTAGCATGTGACACCCCTTTAACAAAAGAGGGAATTTCTAGCTCTGTACCTGTAAAAACGAGTGAGTGCAAAAAGTCTAACTAAAGAAGCACACATTTGCTTAACTGATATTTTTCTGGAGGAAGGCCGATGTTAATATTCTATGCTCTGTTTAAATTAAAAGAAGGGATTGCTTTAATACTAGCCAAACACGAACTGCACGGTTGCCATAATTTCTAAGACTAATAATGTCTCCATGTACCTGTGCTTTGCTTCAGCTGTGACAGCTGTGTGTTTTTAAAAGCTTTCCATAGGCGAGGGTTATAGAATAAATGCGGTATTACTCACAAGTACCGTGACCTTAATAAATATCACAAAGTCTGACATTTAATACTTTTCTATAGACTCACCTAGCCACCTTGAACTGAAGGTCACGTCACTGGCAGCTTGTTGAGAAACTTATCATTTTAATGAAGACAGTAACTCAAATGAAACTGTGAATGTGGTGTCTTCAAGCGGGTTTTGGAAAATACCCTCTTGTGTAATTTCAGCCACTCCAAGCAGGTCATAAAACACAAGAGCAGCTTGCACGAGTTTGTGAATTATTGTGTCTTCAACACTTCAAATTAGGCTTTGCTGACAGCATTTGTCAAACTTTGGTTTTTTACTGTTTGTGATATTAATGAAGCACTGTTTTTTCCCTCCTGGCTTGAGGCGTGTTTTACACCTTAATTACACACACCCCGTGCCAGGGACTCTGAACTGGACTAGTTCATGAATTTTAAAGGGAAAATGGCAAGTTGTTCAAGAAGGCGCGTGAAGAAGAGAGAGCAAGAAATGGCAAGAGATTGAACGCAAGAAAATGCAGTCACTAGCAAATGTGCTTTATGTAAGCTATTTTGCATAATGCTAGCACGCAGAATATGAGCGGGTTTTCTGATGGCTTACTGAAACCAAGTGCACCTCCAAATCAGTTTATACAAAGCCTTTGTATGCAGCTCGTGTGGAAATGAGCAGACACATTGCAGTGCTTAATTTGTAAATGAATAAGTGCCAGGGCTCTTGTCAGGAAACCACTGCAGCTTGCACCACACATTGCCCTAGCCATTCTGCCAATGATAGTAACAACCCAACTACTAACCATCACACTCCTACAAGTGCGAAAATTCAAACTATCTCAGGCTCCCAAAATTATAAGAATTACTTCGGTGGCAGGTAATAGTAAATTTTAAGGTATATTGAATTATAATTTACTGTTGTTGTGGTCATCTGAAACAGCACCACCTTGAGGCAGACAGTCTGAAGTGCTGGTGTTGACAATTAAGTGCTGAGCACTGAATACCACCGGTTCGAATAAAGCACTGGACACATGCATCATAGGATGAAGCAAGGTCATCGCTGGCCTTGAGATGGACCTCGCTCTATGACAAAAGGGATAGTTAATCGACATTTTAAATATGCACATATTTCTTTGCTTTTCAATAGTATTGTACACCCTAAGGATCCTATCTCTACTCTTCAGAATGTGGATGTAGATACAGTTTAGTTGAAAATTTTATTTGACTCTCTGCACTATCGTACATAGTATACTCATGCCTGTTACACATGAAAATGATATGTCAATTAAGTACTTGAATTACAGTTAAATAATAGCAAATATAAATATTATGTTATCCAATGGTCGGCTGTCATTGCTCTGCAAATTACAATTATATCACAAACAAATAAAAAACATAATCTAATCACAGATTGCTGTTATTCTGATGACCTGCACTCCAGAAAATGAATTAATCCAAACCTGCGTTGTGTATAATTATCTTAAGTAAATGTTAATTTTTAGCAACAACTTCCAAAGCATTTTTTTTTTTTAATCCTCATTTTACCATTGGCAAACACAAATGAACACTAACAGCCCTAGTTGTGTCCTGGGCGCCTCGGGCTGAAGTTGTTGCTTATGTCTTAGGCCGGCCCGGCCTGCCCATTTTGTCCAGGGCATGGTGTAATCATAGGACCCTGAGGCTTTAGACCAACCTCATTTCTTTTCCCCACTCTAACAAGGGATCCCACACCATACTATTTACATTTTGTGTAATGCCAGCTTCAAGGCGTGCCATTCTCAATACAGCTCTAAGCCAATTCTCGAACAGGGGGGGGCTCGGGTCTTTCCAGATCTTACAAATCTCTGTGGGCAACAAGAACAAGGTTAAAAAATAGAGCCACCTGTGTTTCCCCAAATCTACAAACAAAATCCGTGTCTAACCCAAAAAAAATTCTAACTGTGTTCAACTTAATTTTATCCTTATAAATGCCCTCCAAAGCTCTCTCTACATTGGCCCAGAAAAGATCTAAACTGGGACATTCATAAAACATATGGATGTCGTCGACCTCCAGTAAACCACATCTAGGGCAACAGCATGGTGAAGAGGCAAACTTGGATATCTTTTTGGGGGTGTAATATAACCTGTTTAAGACAAATAAATGTTTTTTCTTAAGAGAAGCAGGCCTAACAAATCTGTAAAGATAGTGGAGAGATGTTTCGTATAGTGTGCTTGAAGCAGCCTCTAAGGGAGATGAATTCCAAACAGTATGCAATGGTGGTATATGCCCTTCCTCAACCTCAAGCATACTTCTATACCAATAAACCACTTCTTTTTTCTTATACCCAGGTGTCAAAAGGGCGGATTCAATGTCCCAATTGCCACAGATGTTAGGCTTCTCTACAGAAAACCAAGAACAAAGTTGTATATATTTGAATCTGGAGAAAGAATCTCCAATCTTTAGCCTCAGCACCTCCTAAGGAAGAACCCCTTCCGATGTTTCCAGGTCAGACCACACTGTTATGCCAGCCCTTTTGATAGGAATGTCTTTAAGGCATATTGGTAAACCTGGGGAATCCCAAAGTGGAGCTAGGTCAGAGTAATATTTTATGCCCCATCTTGCCTTAACTCTGGTCCAAACTAAAAAGGCCATTTTCAAAACCTTTAGACGTACCTTTTTATAGAACTTTGGTGCCCCAAACTTGTACAAGAAACCGGGCCCTCCCCCTTCCTGACAAGCCATAATCCCCAAGATCTTTCCCCAGTTGGATTCATCATGGTTAGAGAGGAGACTACGGATGTTCTTTAGTTGGAAAGCTAGGGCGTACCCCAGGACATCTGGGAGAGCTAAACCTCCCTTTAACAGTCTACTTTTCAGTTTCTTCCACGACAGCCTAGAGTTCTTGTTAGCCCAGATAAAACTTCCAATTTTTCCTTGAATTCTACCGAGCATTCTTTCAGGGAAAGCCAGGGGAATCATATTAAAAAGGTATGTGATCTTGGGCAGTATCACCATTTTAACCAAGTTGACTCGGTCGTATATCGTTAAGGGGAGGTTCTGCCATCTCAAAAATAGCTGATCGATGTCCTTGGCCACCCTCTTTATGTTTATCTGGGGTATATTGGTTATGTCATGAGTTATTAGTATACCCAGATATCTGAACTGACTACTTTGAACTCCATACCAGTTGTTAGTCCCCCAACACATTATTTCAGTTTTTAAGGAATTAGTGAGGTACCCTGAGTATTGGCCAAAATCAGACATAATCTCATCAACTCTGGGGAGAACCTCTGCAGGATTGTTTGTATAGATCATCAGATCGTCCGCGTACAGCGCAAGCTTACAGCTGTACTCATCCACTTTGAACAGAGTTATCTGCTCATCCAACCTCAACTCTTGCGCCAGGGGCTCAATGTAGAGGTTGAACAAGAGGGGCGAAATAGGACACCCCTTCCTTGTTCCCCTACTGATGTTAAAACGAGATGTCAACAGACCATTAAACAATATATTAGCAGAGGCACCTTGATAGCAGCCTCTCAATACATGGGGAAAGATTGTCCCGAACCCCATGACATTCAGGACATCCCATAGGTAGCCCCAGTTGACACGGTCGAAGGCCTTCGCAGCATCATATGCAGCCACAGCCAGGGGCTCCGACCGTGCCACAGCCAGATCTATGCTGCCGATCAGCTGGGAAGTCAGTTCATGGATGTGCCTACCAGGCATAAAATCCTTTTGGTCAGAATTAATGAGTAGGGGGGCCAGTTTGGCCAATCTCCCTGCCAAAATGCTAGTAAAGATCTTATAGTCCGCATTTAACAGGGAGATTGTCCGAAAAGAGTCTGCCTTAAGAGGGTCCTTCCCTGGTTTAGGTATAAGAACAATTGTGGACTCCTTCCAAGAAGGTGATACCCTACCCTCCAAACTATACATGTAATTAAAAAGTTGACAGAGTCTTGGGAGTAAAACGTGCTGGAGAACTTTATATACATCGCCAGGGAGGGCGTCTGGACCGGCTGCTTTGTTATTTTTAATTTTTTTTATATGAAGACTTACTTCTTCGATCGTAAATGGTCCATTCAAAATCTCATGCCCTTCATCTGTCAATTTAGGTAGGGCCTTATTTTCTAACCACCGCAGTGAGTTATTAGCACTTGGGAACTGTTCTTCCTTATATAGTTCAGAGAACATGGCAAGAAGGCGTTCCTCCATGTCTTCTTGTTTGGAAGAGATGGTACCCTGGTCATCGATAATTAATTTATTGATATTATTTCTCACCCGGTCTGCCCTGATCTTGCTGGCCAGGGTCGCCCCTGCTTTTTCTCCATACTCATAATTTTCCATGGAGTATGTAGCCCACTGAGCCTTAACTTTCTGGTCCAATTATGCTCGATATTCAGATCGGAGGCAATCTAGATCTACCAGGATCTGAGGTAAATTATCTGCATGGGATTTCTGCCTTAAATTCTCTAGATTAGAGATTTTGTCTTCTAAGATTTTACACTTCAATTTCTCTTTCCTGTTATTAGAACAGATAAGGCTATGGAACTGACCTTGAATATAGGCCTTATATGTGTCCCATACTATTTCAGTCGGCGCTGATCCCCAATTATCGGAGAAATAGTTGGTAGTAGATACGGTTACCATAGTAATCAAATCTGGGTCCTTGAGAGCTGTACGTTGTAAAGTCCACCGGGAAGTGGTCGCTCTAATAAACACCCCTTTTGAAAGAATAAACATCACAGGGGCATGGTCAGATAATATACTGGGCAATACTTCTATCTCTACCAATTTGTCCAGACCTAATCTATCCAGAAGAACATAATCTAGTCTAGAGGCATGCCCATGTTTTTTGCTAAAATATGTGAAGCCCGGCTTGTTTCCCTTCTGAGCTCTCCAGGCATCGATTAGCCCAAGCTCGTGCATCATATTTTTCATGGCTCATCGAGATCTCGGAGCTGCAATGTGGCGGCTGTGGTTGGACCGGTCTTGCTGGGGGTCGAGGAGGATGTTAAAATCCCCTCCTATAACTATAGGGGTATTAACCTGAACCAGAGTGGACTGTATGTTTAATATGCTATAAGGATCATCTATGTTTGGCCCGTAATATGATATAATAGTTTCTTCCTTTCCACTAAACTCGGCCCCTGCTAGGACCCACCGCCCTGACTGGTCTGTTAAACTATATTTTAGAGTGCCGCCACTATCCACTTTAATCAGAATGGCTACTCCCTTATTAGTCACAGACTGCCCGGAGCAGCAAAATGAGGCTATCCATCTGATTTTTCCCAAAAATTCCCTTGCCTCAGTAATACTTAAATGAGTCTCCTGGAGGAGAATTATTTTAGCTGTGGACTGCTCTAGATATTTTAAAATTAACATATGCCTCCGAGGACATCGGAGCCCATTGACATTCCAGGAAATACAGGATATGTTATTATCCGTCATCGACTGGTCTCTCTCGCCCTGGAGCGTGGTGAACCCACTTTTCTAAATATATACGCCTGCAATTATTGTGAAATGAGGACATTTTTTTATTTTTTCCCCTGCCAACCCCCACCCTCTCCTCCCCCCTCCCTCCAAAGCATTTATAGCCTCACTCCAAAACTTGACAACTTTTATTGACATCTAAGTGTATGATGTAATATCATCTTCTACTGTTCAAGCACCACAAGCTTGAAAATATCGACTAAATAACGCTTGCTGATTCTCTTCAATTGGGGACTTAATGTGTGAAAGGACCAGGTCAATCTACTCTAGACCTTCTCTAGAGACACACTCCGATGGTTCTTTTTTGCATCATGTAAATGTAAAGAGGAGGAAAATCGTTAGTTCACAATCAATTAGCGTTTAACTCTGCTCGATACATAGTAACTCACAAACAACTATTGGAGGTTACAGTACCAAGATGAAAGAGCAAGACCATACATACACACACTGAGAGAGGAACACAAATTCCCACAAACAGTCCAATGCTTGGAGTATTATACTCCAATGGTGTGCACCTCCACCGCTCCCGCTGTCTCCAGAGAGCAGTCTCCAAGACCAGAATTAAATTTGTCCATCCAGTGTTATTAATGTTAGATTTCTTTATTCTTCTTGTGTGATAAAAAATAGCCAAACAGCCAACACATTTCGTCCCGCTTCGGTGGACTTCATCAGGGCTCAATTTTAAAATTCAAATTCCTATTTCTGTAAGGAATTGCAACCACTCTGTATTGTCCGATATGTTTCCCCGCATTTGAACTATGCCCTCCTGTATCCAGGGTAGTTCATTAGTCATTGGCTTCTGTACCATAATAATTTCAAGGTGCAGGATGCCAACAATCTGCGTCTCATGCAGGCCATCAACTTTAGCTAACATAATGGCTATGATGTCCTACTCCACTATTCTCAGGGAATATAAAAAAGACATTCTCGCTGCTAAAATTCAATACTTCTCTGGATTGATTGCATCCTATCCTAACAAGCCTAAGGACATTTTTTCCATCCTCAACAGCCTGTGCAAACTGGATAGAGTGATTGCTAAACCCCTTCCATCCCAAGATTTATGTGACTCCCTCCATGATTTCTTCTTCACTAAAATTTCTATAATAAAACAACACATTGCCCTCCCTTCCTCTTCCTTTGATCCCCCTCTTCCGCCTCTTAGCACCCATTCGATTACGCACTTTCCTCCTATATCTACTGAGATCTTTCTCAGCTTAGTGAAGTCTACGAAATTGGGCTCTCCTACTGATAGCTGTCCCTCACATATCCTCCGGAAGATCTTCTCAATTTGTCCTGACCCACCTCTTGCCCTTCTCAATAAATCCTTGTCATCAGGTGTTGTCCCTAATCTTTTTAAGTCCGCCAAGATCGTACCGGTTTTGAAAAAGGCAGGTGCCGACCCTACTGTCCCTTCTAACTTCCGTCCCATCTCCTTGCTTCCTTTCTTGGGCAAGGTGTTAGACATGTAACTCATTGTTTGAGCTCCTTTATCGAAGCCTCCAACCATCTAGACCCTTACCAGGCTGGTTTTCGGCCTACTCACTCGACAGAATCAGTTATCCTCTCGGTCTTGGATGATTTAAGAGTGAGTGCTGATCATGGTTCTTCCCAGGCTTTGATACTCCTGGATCTATCAGCGGCATTTGACATGGTCGACCACTCTCTTTTGGTCGACCGTGTCAGATGCGCTGGCATCTCGGATGTTGCCCTAAGTTGGGTCTCCTCGTTTTTGGAGAACCGCCAACAGGCTGTCCCCTTTTTGTTCTTCCCCCGAGCGGTTACCTGCGGTGTTCCCCAGGGTTCCGCTCTTTCTCCCCTTCTTTTTAATCTGTATATTTTTCCTTTAATCTATGCTTTGCGTCCTCAGGAGGTCACAGTGTTCAATTACGCTGATGACCTCCAACTTATTTTTACCCTTTCTGCTTCCCCTGAGTCTGTCTCCCATTTTCAGAACACTGATTTTTATCCATGATTGGATGTGCACGAACCATCTAAAGCTAAATCCCGACAAGACGGAGCTCGTCTTGATCGGAGGCTCGCCCAATCCTTGGTGTTCCAACTTTTGGCCTCCCTATCTTGGACCTGCTCCCTCTGCGTCTAAATCTGTGAAAAGCTTGAGCATTAAAATTAGTGATGACCTGTCGATGCACACTCAGATCAGCATGATTGTTTCTTCTTGCTTCCTATCTCTCCGTGTTATTCGGAAAGTTTCCCGTTTTTTTACCATTGACGCTTTGAAGTCTATCCTCTTGGCCCTTGTTATCTCTAAGGTGGATTATGCCAATTCTTTGTATATTGGCATCCCTGCCTATGAATTGCGCCGACTTCAGTTCATTCAAAATCAGGCTGCTAGGCTGATTTATAGTCGGTCTAGATTCCACCATGCCCTCCCGCTTCTTAGGCAATTGCATTGGTTGCCGGTTACTCATAGATGCCAATTTTAATTAGGATGCCTCATTTTTAGATCTCTGGCGGGCTTAGCTCCCCATTATATGGCATCCAGGCTCCTAATCTATACTCCTTCCAGGAATTTACGGTCTTCGTCAAAAAACCTCTTGGTTGTTCCTCGTTTTGTCAGGAAGAAACATGGGGGGTCGTGTTTCTCTTTCTTGGCGCCCAGGTTTTGGAATGCCCTTCCTGACAACCTTCGATTTTCTCCATCGTATTTGGAATTCCGCAAAGGTTTGAAGACTTGGTTATTCATCAGAGCGTTTGAAGTCTAAGTTGTCATTTATGGGAACTGCACGGTACTAGCGCCATGAAACCTTTTTGGTATACGTGCGCTCTACAAATTGCCCCAACTTCAACTTCAACTTCATAAGAATGTGCTACTTTTAGCATTCCAGATTTGCATAACACTATGACATTTTATACGGACAAATTTGGCTAAGTATAGAAATGTCATTGTTAAATACATTCAGTATATAAGTAATTTCAACTTCACATCACAAGTTGCTCATGTTTTCTGCTAGTTACATTAATTTCCTACGTTAATTCTCCATGCTACTTGCCAAAACCTAAAACATTTCACCCAATTGTGTGAATACATTTCACAATTCTAACACCTCATGGTAATACAATTGCTAGATTATGACCGGGTGCGCTCTACACATGATTATGATGCACCCCTACAAATGACATGATAAATTCACAACATCAGTGATAATATGCAATATTTTTTAACTGACTAATTGACATAAAGGACATGTTGCCTCAGTAGTTACAGCCACTCACCTGTGTCTTTTGTGGCCCCTAAGATATCTGACTGTAATTATTAGTCTTTCGAAAACCTTTCTGATTTTAGGCCTCAAACCTGGAGTTAAACACCTCTGAAGTGTACGCTTAACAAACTGAGTATTCAAAGCCTAAACAACATTTAATGAGTCATTTTACCAAAACCCAGCAGTAGTAATAGTATTTGAAGTAGTAGTAGTAGAAGTAGAGGTAGTAGTAGTATTTGTTGTTGTAATAGTAGCTGAATTTCTGGAAGCCTGGATGCCCAAGATGAACTTTTCTTTTGGCCAGCAATTTGAAACTGAAAGAGCACCTAGAATACCGTCTTGTAAATTACTAGTTGTGACCCATGGCTTACCAAAATCTCAGCGGATGATTATTTTTAGACCTTCAAGATACCATCATGCTGAAATGATCTTAACACACATATGTGCTAAGTGCAGCAAATTCAGTGCAATGGTGCCAGGATTGGAGACATTTCCTGCCTTTATGATAAATGTTGAGGGACTTGACCATAATCTTCTCATTTAAAGAGGGTGATTACATTTGGTGAACCATCTGATTTACAGAACTATGGGCCAGCTGTATCAATGTTTTTTACCTATTCTGTGTCTATGGAAAAATGTGTTCATACATATGGCCCTAAATTCCCTCCTTGACTTCAGTAGATATGGACTCTTACATTTAGTGTTTTTGTTTCCGGAGATTGTGCTGGTGGTAATATAACATGTTTGCCATTTTGCTGCTGTGCTGTTCTGATTATCATTCTCAGCGTTAGATTCTTCTCTCCGTTTTAAGAGTTTGACCACGGTCATGGGTTCTCAGGTATAAAGTGGGGGCTGAAATTGTCGTGGTACATTTTAGTTGGGTTAGTGCCTGTGGAACACCATGCTCATTAATTTGTTTGTCTCTACATTCTCTGCTACTGGTCTGAATCACCAAATCTTTTGTTATGATATGATCATAATAAAGGCTTAAGGAGCTCATAATTTCCAGTTAAAAAGGTTGCATACCTCAATGGTATTCGTATTTCTCTTTCTTTGTATGATGAATTACCTAAGCTTATCTTTGTGTGATCAACGCTGCAACTGTTACTCATGTTCTGTCAGTTCATGGTTCCCATTATGGTTCCGTTCAGGAAATGAGGTGGTGGTGACTGTCTCTGGAACTTTGCTTGTGCCACATCGTGCTCTGACTACAATTTGAGCAGGGGAGGAGTGTATTCATTGCTCCTCAGAAATGAGTTCTGGGGTTGGATTTTTGTTGTCCGATATATGGGTTTATTTATTTTTTGTTAACGTCTGCTCTCATCCTCCTTCCTTCTTTTTTTAGCCCTTTTACTCCCTAACCCACAAGGCACTTTTTTATGTAGCTCGCCAATGGCTTTCTATCTTCAAAGTTTATTATGTCTTGGCTGTTCCTTACTGCTGACAGACATGGTAGATGGTTGATAATCAAGGTTAACCCCTTCGATGCGTGTGACAGAATGGTTCCGTCATGAGCATCTGTGCTCCTGTGCTCATGGTGGAACCGTCATGAGGACAGGGGCACAAAATCCCTCTGGTGCTGGCACCAGAGGGATTTCTTTTTCTCTGCCAAAGCCTCGGGAGCTGGGGAAGAGTTTCCCCAGCTCCCGAGGCCCCGCCATTTCTATGAAATGACGATCAGCGCGCACGTCGCTCTGACGTCATTTCACAGAAACCGAAACTGAAATGAGCCTTAAGGCTCATTTCAGTTGGCTCATTTCAGTTTCACTTTCTACATGTTCAGGGGGCTATCTCAGCCCCCTGAGCACGTAGAAAGACGGGAGAGGTATCATTGGGAAGGGGAGAATCTCCCCTTTCCAATGGCACGCCTCTCTAATGGAGCCCTGCTTGGGGATCACCCCAGGAGGGCAATCCCCAAGCAGGGATCCACCCACTAAGACACCAGGGAGGGGGGAGCGGCCCCTTGGGAAAGCGCTTTTGCTTCCCCCAATAACATTGGCCATAATAAGTCTTTCTGCCCCCCCGGGGGGGCAGAAAACCCACTTGACGCCATGGATTTTTTTGCAAAAAAGGGGGTGTGATGAACAGAGTACCTGAATTAAGCAGACCACTCTTACCCAGTCCAAAGATCAGGGCTTGATCCATCACCGTTTTTTAGCTCACTGCACCATCCCAGCTCAGAACTTGGCTATATGCAAATTAGTCTGTTCCTGTCCCAGTGCATGGTGGGAACAGGGCAAACCAAACTACCAAGCCAATTCTTATACTGGGAAGGAAACAAGCTTCCGGGGACCGGTTTCTGCCATTTCAGGCGTCGTCGGCCCGGCTTGCTTGAATCCTGATGGTGCAATGAGCAAGGGACTCACATCTGAGTATACCCTTCCACGCTTATGGTGGACAAAATGATTCAGAAAAGGGGGTGGTGATGAACAGAGTGCCTGAATTAAGCAGACCACTCTTACCCAGTCCAAAGATCAGGGCTTGATCCATCACCGTTTTTTAGCTCACTGCACCATCCCAGCTCAGAACTTGGCTATATGCAAATTAGTCTGTTCCTGTCCCAGTGCATGGTGGGAACAGGGCAAACCAAACTACCAAGCCAATTCTTATACTGGGAAGGAAACAAGCTTCCGGGGACCGGTTTCTGCCATTTCAGGCGTCGTCGGCCCGGCTTGCTTGAATCCTGATGGTGCAATGAGCAAGGGACTCACATCTGAGTATACCCTTCCACGCTTATGGTGGACAAAATGATTCAGAAAAGGGGTTGGTGATGAACAGAGTGCCTGAATTAAGCAGACCACTCTTACCCAGTCCAAAGATCAGGGCTTGATCCATCACCGTTTTTTAGCTCACTGCACCATCCCAGCTCAGAACTTGGCTATATGCAAATTAGTCTGTTCCTGTCCCAGTGCATGATGGGAACAGGGCAAACCAAACTACCAAGCCAATTCTTATACTGGGAAGGAAACAAGCTTCCGGGGACCGGTTTCTGCCATTTCAGGCGTCGTCGGCCCGGCTTGCTTGAATCCTGATGGTGCAATGAGCAAGGGACTCACATCTGAGTATACCCTTCCACGCTTATGGTGGACAAAATGATTCAGAAAAGGGGGTGGTGATGAACAGAGTGCCTGAATTAAGCAGACCACTCTTACCCAGTCCAAAGATCAGGGCTTGATCCATCACCGTTTTTTAGCTCACTGCACCATCCCAGCTCAGAACTTGGCTATATGCAAATTAGTCTGTTCCTGTCCCAGTGCATGATGGGAACAGGGCAAACCAAACTACCAAGCCAATTCTTATACTGGGAAGGAAACAAGCTTCCGGGGACCGGTTTCTGCCATTTCAGGCGTCGTCGGCCCGGCTTGCTTGAATCCTGATGGTGCAATGAGCAAGGGACTCACATCTGAGTATACCCTTCCACGCTTATGGTGGACAAAATGATTCAGAAAAGGGGGTGGTGATGAACAGAGTGCCTGAATTAAGCAGACCACTCTTACCCAGTCCAAAGATCAGGGCTTGATCCATCACCGTTTTTTAGCTCACTGCACCATCCCAGCTCAGAATTTGGCTATATGCAAATTAGTCTGTTCCTGTCCCAGTGCATGATGGGAACAGGGCAAACCAAACTACCAAGCCAATTCTTATACTGGGAAGGAAACAAGCTTCCGGGGACCGGTTTCTGCCATTTCAGGCGTCGTCGGCCCGGCTTGCTTGAATCCTGATGGTGCAATGAGCAAGGGACTCACATCTGAGTATACCCTTCCACGCTTATGGTGGACAAAATGATTTTTTTGCTGCCATATTTATTTAGGGTTGGGCTGCCCAAAAAGGGCACGCCAATGCCCCCAACCCCTTGTCAAAATTACAGCCTTTCTGCCCCCCTGGGGGGCAGACGGGAGCAGTATCCCCCAATCTGCCCCCCGGGGGGCAGAAAGCCCACTAGATGCCAGGGATTTTTTTGCCACCATATTTATTTACAATTACAGCCTTTCTGCCCCCCCTGCGGGGAAGACGGGGCAGCAGCACCCAATCTGCCCCCCAGGGGGCAGAAAGCCCACTATACGCTGGGGATTTTTATGGGACAATTTAATTAAGGTGGGGCTGCCCAAAACAGGCATGCAAATGCCTCCACCCCCAGACAAAAACTACAGTCTTTCTGGCCCCCTGGGAAGCAGATGATGCAGGAAGCCAACTAGAAACTAGGGATTTTTTGGGGCAAATACACTTAGGGGTAGGGGCTGCCCAAGAGGGGCATGTCAATGCCCCACCCCCCCCTGTAACAATAACAGCCTTTCTGTCTCCCCTGGCGGGCAGATGGGGACAGTAGCCCCCAATCTGCCCCCCCAGGGGAGCAAAAAGCCCACTAGGCGCTGGGGATTTTTTTTTGCCAATTTCAATCAAGGGTTGGGGCTGCCCAAAACAGGTATGCCAGTGCCCCCACCCCGCCTGCAAAAATGTCAATCTTTCTGCCCCTCTGGGGGGACTATGGGGCATAGCCCCCAATCTGCCCCCCCCACCTGGGGGCAAAAAGCCCACTAGAAACCAAGGATTATTTTTTATTCGTGTAGGGGTGGGGCTGCCCAAAATGGGCAAGACAATACCTCCCCCCAGAAAAATTCCAGTCTTTCTGCCCCCCGGGGGGACAGATGGGGGCAGTGGCCCCTGGCAGATAGGCCACTTGGTGCCTGCGATTACGCTGGCTTGTTTATGGGTCGGGCTGCCCATAATGGGCATACCAATGCCCCCCACCCCCACAAAAATAGCCACAGTCTTTCTGCCCCCCTTGGGTGCATATCGGGGCAAACCCTCCCCGATACCCCACCAGGGTGACAGAAAGCCCACTAGGCACAGACTTTTTTTTAGCAATGTGCCTACTTGTGGATTTTGGTCCCTAGCACAGCTGGCACATAGGGAAACCTAGCAAACCTGTACATTTTTTAAAACAAGACACCAAGGGAAATCCAGGATGGGGTGACTTGGCTGGCTCTCATCAGGTTCTGTTACCCATAATCCCTTACAAACCTCAAATTGTGTGAACAAAACACATTTTCCTCACATTTCAGTGGTGGAAAGTTCTGGAATGTGCGTGGATTCACAAAATCCCATACACCCCACATTTCCAAAAGGGTTCCAAAAACAATGGCACCTCACTTGTGTAGGTAGGCCTAGTGCCCGCGACAGAAAACGGTCCAAAACGCAATGTGGACACATCACATTTTCACAGTGAAAACTGACCCTTTTTTTCAAAGTGCCTAGCTGTAGATTTTGAACCCTAGCTCTGCCGGCACCTAGGGAAACCTAGCAAACCGATACATTTTTTAAAACTAGACACCAAGGGGAATCCAGGATGGGGTGATTTGTCTGGCTCTCCAAGTTCTGTTACCCAGATTCCCTTGCAAACCTCAACATTTGTCAAAAACACATTTCCCTCACATTTCAGTAGTGGAAAGTTCTGGAATCTGCGTGGATCCACAAAATTCCACACACCCGCATTCCCCAAAGTCTTCCAGGAAAAATGGTACCTCACTTGTGTGGGTAGGCCTAGTGCAGGCGATATGAAACAGCCCACAACGCAACATGGTCACCACATTTTCACAGTGAATACTGACCCTTTTTTTGCAAAGTGCATAGCTGTAGATTTTGAACCTTAACTCTGCAAGCACCTAGGGAAACCTACCAAACCTACAACACACTAAGAATACTCCCTTGTGACCTATCTGTTCTTTTTACGATTCAATTATGAATTCGACATAGGCTGTACAGATAATTAAACCATAACATACATAACATACAAAAACATATACAAATTTGTACGTTTTATTCTATTTGTTCATTTTCTTTTTTTATTATCAAAAATTTCTTTTTCTATTTATTTTTTATCATGTCAACATCTCATACTCTTCAACTACATTCATACTCCATTTGCAACTGCATATCTATGAGGAGTCAGAGACCTAAAAATGGCTTCAATCTCCTTGACCACTTAAAGCAACTGCATATAGCAGGATCTAAATAGCACTGGTCAATGTGTTTCGGTGGTTTGTAGAAAAGATAGACACCACCTTCATCAGGACGCGCCAGATAACTTATTCTCTACACCCAGTGGATACCTAAAATAAAGTATAAATGTAATGAGTTCACAGCCCGTGATATAAACCATCATATGATATCAATTGGACCTACATATATACACTATATTGTGATGCATTCAGAATTTTAAAAACAACCATACCACGCTACTACATATAATACAAAACATCCAAAAGAAATGTTATTGTGTATTAACCCTTCATCCAATTATTGCGCTGGTCACACTACCACTACTTACAGAATGAAAGAGGCAGTTCTGATAGATGTGACAACAGGAAAGGTGTTATATATCATACCACCACCAAAAAGATTTTCTTATCTAAAGGAAGACACTGGCTTGCCCAGATAAATCCCCTTTGAGTCTCAAAAGACCGCAAATAAAATAAAATGCACCAGGACCACAACATGCCTCTGTGATATTACATGCTCTAACTATTTCTTCAGCAATGGATATAATGTTGTGTTTGCCGTCCATCCAATATTATTTATTGTTGTCGCTCTCTGTTGGAAAGGAACAATAGTATTATGTTTTTAATTCACAATAGTATTCTGGATCTGTTTACCAATGCGCAGACAGTAGCGCTTCAATATTATCTTACCCTCTATATTCAATTTGATGTGTCACTGTAAGTCTATGTTTTTTCCACCTCATTAAGTGACCCTATTTTGGGGACATTAACAAAGTATTGCGTGTTAAGACCATATATTTTCCAACGAATGGCTTTTATTATTCTTAGATAGATAAGCCATACCATTGTACCTTAATCTATTTGCTTAAATCAGGCCATAGTTTTTTTGGTCTAAACATTCAATTATGGCAGCATTTGAAGACCCGAATCTTTGTAAAGCTGAGTCCAGCAAGGCTGCAAAGAGATGATACGGTCTAAGTAAAAAAGCCATCACTGGATAACCAGGTAATTCTAAAGGAATATTAATGATTTCACAACAGCTGTTCATTTTAATTACATTCAGGGGTGCTCTAATCTCACAATCCTTTTTATAAATCAAAATATAATTCAACGGTGTTCGATGGATTGTATGACTATGGTAAGTTAGAGCATTCCCAAATACTGGGCGAGCTCTAGCTATTATAGTGTCTAGTTCTTCCCATCTGTCCCAATAGGGTGAATTGATTCAGTATATCAACCAAATGGCTTTTTTTTTACCAATAGTCACAACACATTGTGATATATCCTGATCCATAAGACACACAGTTCTACAAAAACATTACCCTACAACTGGTCCATTCTACCTGCATTTTTAAAAACCCTATGGCGAAACCCACTACTCTATTTGAAACCACGCGTTGGAGATCACACGGACCCTTCCACATACCTTCTTTTGTTAACGAAAGGGCTCAAATACCCTCTTGGTGGGGATCCGGAACTGCAAACAGTCACAACAGATTTTACGTCTGCCCGATACCAGTATTTTGTATGCAATGCAGAGATAGAAAAAGCGCTTGTTAAGGCAACATGTTTACCCACTAATCTATTTGTTATGATGCATTGAGGATCACACGGACCCTTCCACATACCTTCTTTTATTAACGTGAAGATTCGAATACCTTCACGGTGGGGCGCCGGAACTGGAAATGGTCACAACAGGCTTTGCATCTGCCTAATGCCGATGTTTTATAGGAAATGCTGAGATACAGAAAACGTGCGTTTAAGTGACCCATTGATGTGATGCATTAATCAGAACTGAGGACGGACTAGCCGTTCAAAAACAGGCACGACATCTTAGTTTGTTCAGTGTTATATAAACAATGTAATGACGCTAGTGCTCGATGATACACTCTTTCTGGTGATTCTTGATCATCCAGTTATATCAGTTTATCTTCAATTAGAATGAGTACAATAATATTATTATTGGTAAACTCTACCCACATAATTTTGTTGATAATTATCTGATGGTATAACAAATATATATGTCAAGCTACGATCAGATGCACACACCGTGTGCAATATCGCTGCCCTCGAGTCATTTTCACTCACAATAGCTACAAGCCAGCAATCCATGTTCTCGTGTATGTGAACATAGTTTGTAAATCCAATCAGTCCCATCAATGTTCTTCAAAGCATATAAGATTTAATTGTCCTCGATACCTGAGCAGTCTCCACAACCAGTCATATGTTGATCTACAATCAGATGCACTCACAGTGTGCAATATCGCTGTCTTTGAGTCATTTTCACTCACAATAGCTACAAGCCAGCAATCCATATTCTCATATATGTGAACATAGTTTGTAAATCCAAAGCTAGCAAACCTATAAATTTTTTAAAACTAGACACCCGGGGGAATCCAGGATGGGGTGCCTTATCTGGCTCTCACCACGTTCTGTTACCCAGAATCCCTTGCAAATCTAAAAATTTGTCGAAACAAACACATTTTCCTCACATTTCTGTGGTGGAAAGTTCTGGAATCTGAGTGGATCCACAAAAATTCCACCCACCCCGCATTCCCCAAAGTCTTCCGAGAAAAATGGTACCTCACTTGTGTGGGTGGGTCAAGTACCCACGACAGGCAAGCGCCCAAAACCTATTGAGGATACATTAAAATGCTATACTACCAAGAAATAACTGGGGGTCTGGAATAACAACTAACTCTGTATTCAATCAGTGCCTAATCTGCAAATTGTACCACAGTGAACTCAGTGGAATACATTGGGACTGATCACAATGTGATTTTATTCCCATCAGTTACACACTCTGAAGCGCCCTTGTTAGTCATCATTTGGGCCATTTCACAAAGTGGTGTGTCCACACTGTAGACATAAGTGTTCTGGATAGTATCAAATGATAAATCAATTAAACAAATGAACTATCAGGGCAGTAAGTAGATGTAGGTGGTAACTGGAAGCAGTGCTAAACAAAAAATGTGAGTGAAAAGTGCTTCTGTTAAAATTGGATAGTGGGTGCACAGACAATTTTATTAGGAAGCAAACCACTTCCAAGGTTAAAAACATAAAGTGCAAAGTGACAGTAGTTCATAACAAATATCTACTGCATGTATGGTATGGTCGACATGTTTCTGCAGTTTATAGATACTAACGGTATCTCCTGCTTCTTCAGGACCAATATTATACTTTGCTACTGCTTCGAAACGGGTTAGTGCATAACAAATCAAAAAATATCACCTGATTTAGTCCTCTCACTTCTCTTTTGAGGTGAAACAGACATCCGCACACAAGAGGTACCATGTGGACAAGGCACAATAAAAGAAAAGAGAAAGTGAGATAACATTTAGATATCTCTTAGTCATGAGCTTTATTCTGTCATAATAGCCCATCATAGGTATGTTAAGCATTACCCAACCCAATATTATTTGGATTCCCTCTCACTCACCTTGAGTATGAGAGGCAGGCGCCACTCCTCACCTGGCTACAGCTCAGGAAATGGGGCACCGCTCTAATAGAGAACCATAAAGTCGATAATAAGAAACTCTCACGACTGCTGCCAAACAATCATTCTGTCTATACTGTTGCTTCTAATCTCATTATACAGTCTTATATTTGTGAGCTGAAGGGTCCTACTGTTTTCAGAAGGAACAACAATCGTGGTGCCGATTCGTATTGAGGCGCTCGCAAGCATGCACATTTGTTATTAAACATGTGTGAGACAAATGAGCAGTTTACATGTCTCTTGAGAGTTGTAGGCTGCACACATCTCTAAAAACTGCCTTTCTTAGAAAGTGCTTTTTCTGGGAGAATACCCCTTCTTAGAATAGATTTACTTATAACAAGAATGGATCAAGAAATTAGGTAAATGCTCAAGGAGATAAGTGTGCGTAACACTCCAAAAGAGCATACATCAGCATTACGTGCGATGATAATGCCAGTTCATTAAATCTATTGTGGTGCCTACCTGTCCGTCTGTACACCAAGGTACTCCGGCAGATCATTCCAGATCTGAAGGAGGAAAACAGAGAACGCTCTACCCCCTTTCGATTTAGAGAAGTACCTGGGGGAGGCTAACCTGCAGGCTCAGATGATCGCAGAGTCCAGCCAGGAACATATTTCTCTGGACGATCTTTTATATACTTGGGTGCCTGACCATAGATTGCCTTGTGGGCAATACATAGTCCCTTAAACTGCGCTCTCTGTTTGATAGAGAGCCAGTGTAGTTTATGTAACAGAGGGGTAGTGCGTGTCTTTCTAGGAAGTCTAAAAATGAGCCTGGCTGCATCGTTCTGCACTACCTGCAATCTCCTGATAAGCTTCTGGGGGAGGACAATGTAAAGGGCATTCCCTTAATCCAGCCTGGAGATGACAATAGCGGAGACGATTGACTGTAGTGAGGACAGGAGAGGAGCAAGTTTCCGTAGCTGCCTGGGTAAGCCAATACAGGTTCCTACCACCGTGGTGACCTGGCAAGACATGGATAGCTCAGAGTCGATCTTCAACCCCAAGCTTTTTACAACCGGGACTGGTACCGGGACTGCATCTAGTTCCAGAGGCCAGAAAAGATCACACCAGGGGCTATTAATTGTTGGGATAATGAGCAATTTGGTCTTATCCGGATTTATTTTCAATGAATTGGCCGTCATCCAATTCACAGTAAATCTGAGCAGCTTTTTGACCGAATCCTGGACCTGGCGACAGTTGCTAAGCCAGATAAGGAGTTGAGTATCATCGGCGTAATGAAAGACCTGACAGTCCATGTGAGTGAAAGTCTCCACAAGAGGTTGCAGGTAGATATTAAAAAGGAGTGGGGATAGTGCAGAGCCCTGAAGTACACCACACGCCAGGGAGCCCAGATCCGATATCTGCTCACCCAGCTGTACTCTCTGAGTACGGTCAGACAGAAAAGACTTTAACCATAGGTGTGCTTGCCCGCTGATACCCAGATTGATGAGACTGTTCAGCCAAAACCCCAGGTGCCCCCCAAAAACCTGGTAGTTTTGTTATATGTAATTTTGAAATCTCCACAGTACGATTTGGGCCATTTCCTGTTGCAGCCACTATGCCTACCCACACAAGTGGGAGACCTGGAAGAAGGCTGGAAGAAGGCTGGGTAGTAGGAAATGTGTAGATCCACGTAGATTCCAGAGCTTTCCCCACACAGAAATTTGCGAAAAAAGTGATTTTTCAGCTAAATTTGAGGTTTGCAGGGGATTCTGGGTAGGAAAATGTTGGGGGACCCACGCAATACATACCCACGCAAAACATACCTCGCTTGACTCCACCGGGTGTCTAGTTTTCAAAAATGGGTTTGGTAGGTTTCCCAAGATGGCCGCCGAGCCTGGGGCCAAAAACTCATTGGATCCCACTTGCTAAAAGAAGTTGGTTTGTGATAGGTATTGTCGCCTCAATAGGGTTTTGGGCCCTTGCCTGTCCCGGGTACTTGACCCACCCACACAAGTGAGGTACCATTTTGCTCGGAAGACTTTGGGGAACGTGGGGTGCATTGAATTTTGTGGATCCACTCAGATTCCAGAACTTTCCACCACAGAAATGTGAGGAAAATGTGTTTTTGTTTTACAAATGTTTACGTTTGCAAGGGATTCTGCATACCAGAGCCTGGTGAGACCCAGTCAAGTCACCCCTTTGTGGATTCCCCTGGGTGTCTAATTAAAAAAAAAAAATAGGTTTGCTATGTTTCCCGAGGTGCCGGCAGAGCTAGGGTTAAAAAACTACAGCTAGGCACTTTGCAAAAAAAGAGTAGTTTTTCACTGTGAAAATGTGGTGTGTCCACGTTGTGTTTTGTGCCATTTCCTGTCATGGGCACTATGCCTACCCACACAAGTGAGGTACCATTGTTCTCGGAAGACTTTGGGGAACGTGGGGTGGGTGGAATTTTGTGGATCTACGTAGATTCTAAAACTTTCCACCACAGAAATGTCAGGAAAATTTGTTTTTTTTGTCAAATATTTAGTTTTGCAAGGAATTCTGGGTAACAGAACCTGATGGAAGCCAGTCAAGTCACCCCATCCTGGATTCCCCTGGGTGTCTAGTTTTAAAAAAAAGTATAAGTTTGCTAGGTTTGCCTAGGTACCGGCAGAGCTAGGGTTAAAAAACTACAGCCAGGCACTTTGCAAAAAAGGATCATTTTCACTGTGAAAATGTAGTGTGTTCATGTTGCGTTTTTCACCATTTCCTGTTGCAGGCACTAGGCCTACCGACACAGGTGAGGTACCATTTTTCTCTGAAGACTTTGGGGATTACTGGGTGGGTGGAATTTTGTGGATCCATGCAGATTCCAGAACTTTCCACTACAGAAATGTGAGGAAAATGTGTTTTTTTGTCAATGTTTTAAGTTTGCAAGGGATTCTGGGTAACAGAAGCTGGTGAAAGCCAGTCAAGTCACCCCATCCTGGATTCCCCTTGGTGTCTAGTTTTCCAAAATGTATAGGTTTGCTAGGTTTTAGGTGCAGGCAGAGCTAGGGTTCAAAAACTACAGCTAGGCACTTTGCAAAAAAAGGGTAATTTTTCACTGTGAAAATGTGGTGTGTCCACGTCGCATTTTGTTACGGGCACTAGGCCTACCCACGCAAGTGAGGTACCATTTTTCTCAGAAGACTTTGGGAAACGCTGGGTGGGTAGACTTTTGTGGATCCACGTAGATTCCAAAACTTTCCATCACAGAAATGTGAGGAAAATGTGTTTTTTGTCAATTCCTTAGGTTTGCAAGGGATTCTGGGTAACAGAACCTGGTGATAGCCAGTCAAGTCACCCCATAACGGATTTCCCTGGGTGTCTAGTTTTAAAAAATTTACAGATTTGCTAGGGCTCAAAAACTACAGCTAGGCACTTTGCAAAAAAAAAGGGTAATTTTTCATTGTGAAAATGTGGTGTTTCCATGTTGCGTTTTGAGCTGTCTCCTGTCGTGGGCACTAGGACTACCCTCACAAGTGAAGTACCATTTTTATCGGCAGACTTAGCGTAACACATAATTGTACAGCAACTGTTATTACCTAATGACTTCTGATGCATATCTGCCTTTCAAATGAAAGACAATGTGTAAAAAAGACGTCATTTTGAAGAATTACCTATAATTCGCATGCTAGTATGGGCACTCCCAATTCCGGGAATGTGCGAATATCTACTGTTTCTAAACACTCTATTTTGTTCCCATTTTACAAATACATAAGTGTCTTTCATACCAATTTTTCCATGTATACATTTTCCCACAATAATTGCTATATATCCAGTACATAATAAAAAACCATTGCAAGACGCTGCTCAGTTATTGGCTCTGGGTCCGTCGGGTTCTGGGTGAACCTACAAGTTCTATATATCCCCACAACCAGAAAGGTCCAGCCAATGTAATGGTATATTGCTTTCAAACAGCGGTATTAATTAGAAGAAGTTAAAGGTGAAAACGTTGACACAATTGGCTGTTTTTTTCAACTAATTTTCAATTTTTCCTATATTTAACTGTTATCTAGAAAGAAAAATTGAAGGATCTACACAAATGACCCTTTGCTGAATTAAGAATTTTGTCTTCCTTTCAAAAATGTATAGCTTTCCAGGATCCATTATTGCTTTATTAACCACTTCTATCATTAACTGGAAGGAGGTTGAAATCACAAACAATAGCAAAAATAGGCCATGTCCCAGAAAAATGCCAAAACTGTGTAAAAAATGTTGGTTTTCTGACAAAAGTCTGCTTATCCCTGAATTTGGGAAGATGGTGATTTCAGCACCACAACCATTTTTGATACCATTTGCAGGGGAAAAGCCAGGCGCTTTCATCTGTAGCCCTTTTTTTGCATTTTTCCCAAAAGAAACAAAATGTAGGTGTATTTTGGCTAATTTCTGGGTTCCCTCCAGGGGAATCCAAAAACCCTGGGTACCTTTAGAATCCCCATGATGTTGGAAAAAGAGGACTCATAGTTGGCATGGATACCTTATGAGGTCAAAAAGTTACAGGGGCCTAAGTGCGAACTATCCCAAATTGCCAAAAAAGGCTTAGCACAGGGGGTGGGGGGAAAGACCTAGCAGCGAAGGGGTTACGAGAAATGATAAGGTTTTTTTACATTGTAAGCATTTACACCCCTAAAGATAGCTCTGTGGAATTCTGGCAGGATTATAATAAAGTGGTGTCAGATCTTCCTGGAGATCTTGACATGATCGAGAGAGAGGGACTTCAACTTACCAATGGATAGGGCTTTAGACAGGATATTGAATACTAAAGATAATATAATGTTAAGTCTGAGGCATCACCGGTGATCAGATGGGATGCACTAAAAGTATTGGAAGGAGCGGTAATGAAGATCCTCATGGCAAATATGAACTTCACAATCGACTTACTGAGCTCGAATCTGAGATTAAAAAAAGGCAGAAAGAGATCTTAGAGGTACTAAAGGGTCCTCTACATTAACTTAACTATGGAACCTTGAATACGACTATGATAAGATCTTGGTTAAGCAAGCCCAGAACTGGCTCAATATATATAAAGCCCCAAGAAAGTGTGGCAGAAATGTGCCAGGAAATCCCTAGCACAAGCAACCAGTAGCTCCCAGACACCTTCAGTGTAGCTCACAGCCTTGAGTTTATTTCTAAATAAGCCAGGTCACATGTTCCTTTTAAAGTTAAGGGAAGGCTGTGTTTATTTAAGATTGTTATCTTCAGGCTGCTGATAGCAGGCTTGTAAGTGATTTTAGGTGAGTAGCACGCTACTCCAGAACCAAAAAAGGAATAGTGGTGAATTAGTCTGGGGAAATATGAAATTAATTTGTGCGGTGGACATGATTAGTTTGTTATTTGGATTGAAAAGGATAGTCGAGAGATGGAAGAGGGAAGGGTTTGCATTTATATAGTGCTTGTTACCATTGATGAGGTGTTGAATTGCTTTTTGGCAGCCAGCAAAATATAGGGTAGAGCAAAAGGCAAAAATACTGGGGTGAACACAAAGACAAGGTGAATTTCCTGCAACCATCCCACTCCCATAATAATCACTGTGGAGTCTCAAATGGGATTTGTTGACAATGTTCTTCACTGGTTTTCCCCCTATGCTTTTCCTCCAAAACCAGTATGTTCACATGAGCACATTCAGGTCCCAAAAGAACCCTGCGGAGTCCCCCAGAGTTCCATTCTATCCCCTTTCATCTTCAATCTCCATGTGAAGATGCTCGGTGCTCTGATAACAGATAGTGCTCTCAAGATTCACCAATATGCTGATGATACAACATCTCTACTTGAAAGCCTCCTCTGCTTATGATACTGCCTGCACATTATACAGACCTGGATGTCCAGTGCCTACATGAAGCTAAACCCAGCCAAAATAGAATTCATGTTATTTGACAAGAACAACAAATAATACAAGCCTGGCCTAATGATATGAACCTTGACTGATTCAAGCCCCAACTGTCACTGAATGCCAAGTCACTTGATTCACCCTGTGCACCAACGTACGGATCACACTACCGAAAAATAAATCAAGGTAGCAGCCCTGCCATTGATCCACAATCTGGAACAGCATGCCTTTATCTCACCAGTACCACAAAGTCACCATCACCCTCCACCTCAGAAATCTCCCCTCCCACCATCACGAATAGAATCCAGTTCAAGATCCTCAAGCATGCATACAAAGTCCTTCACGATCAAGGGCCATCCAAAATAAATCATTGACTGAAATTCCATCAACCCTCCTCTTCACTTATTCTTGCCCAAACCCTGCACCTGTCGCAGATATAGTGGGGGCAGCTCCTTCTCCTACGTTGCCACCAAGACCTGGCTTTTTGGACGGAGACTCTGCATCCTCAGTGCTCATATACCCTTAGGGGTGACAGTACCTCACTTATAAATTCTGATTGAAGTGGCTCCAATTTAAGAAAGAATTGAAGACTCACCTCTTTCAAGAACACTACATCACAATGCATTAATCATCCACAACCCAATTGCCTCTTGTAGGAAAGTACCTCTTTTTGATATGGTCACCCCAACTTTTGGCTGGTGGTTGATGTAATTTTGACAGGAAGTGCACTGGATTCCAGCTAACCAGGTCTACAGTGCCAGATCTCTTTCACAAAACTGTGCAATTGTTTCCCCAATTGGCAATACCTTTAGTACTTTCTGTAAGTCCCTAGTAAATGGTGCCCCTGGTCCCAAGGGCAAGGAGTCTAAAGAGGGTCCTTAAGGGCTGCAGCACAAATTGTGCCACTCTAAAGGACTCCTCACCAATCTTATACAGATTGCCACTGCAGGCTGCGTGTCTTGGTGCAGACAAAAATTAAAACACAACATGGTACACACCCCTCAAATCCATGCCTGTATATACTGCATGCAGTATAGGTAGGGCACCCCTACAGCAGCCCTTACAGCCCTAAGGCAGGGTGCACCATACCACATGTGAGGGCATAACTGAATGAGCAGATATGCCCCTGTGCTGGCCAGTTCCCTTACTCAATTACAAGTGACCAGGGAAGTCATTTTAAAAGAATGTGCTGAACACTGATGAAAATGAGTTCCCCAGCTACATGATGGCTTTACTGAAAATAGGGATGTTTGATATCAAACATATCATATTAATAAACCCACAGTGATGGCAGTGTTGGATTTATTAATACATGAGTAAAGAACAAAAGAGTAGTCCCTGGCTGGCCTAGGGATTAGGCAGAGAAGGAGTGTTTCCTTGGTTTAAGGAATAACAAGGTGGGGAGTGGTGGGGGGAAAGTAGACAGGCGATTAGCCTATAGGTGCCATAACCACATGAAAAATAAATCACAATTATTGAGGGAAAATTTCAAAACAAAATGCGTAACACAAGATTTAGAAAATTGTACAATTTTTAATTCACAGTATACAAAAATTAACATATAGTGCCAGTTAAAAACAATATAAAAATTTACTTAGAAATGTACATGGGTACAAAGAAATAAATTAAAAACACATGAACACAAGTTGTCGACGCAGCGTTTCGGTATCTAAGATGTAACCTTCATCAGGACAGGGTTCTAAAAGAAGAAACATTCTATTAAACATGGCTCTATTTCTTTTTTTATACCAACATTTTATCCACATGTTTACATAATTGAAAAACCCACATTCTCAAGCATGATTAACTGGCAAGTACTGTATTGTCATATTCATTTACAAAGATGGGCACATTTTTCGCCTCTTTTATTAAGCATGTGGTATGGACTTAGAGAAAATTGGGAGCAGGTTGGCTAGGATTTGTCTATTTGTCCATTTTAGCGCCAACAAAGGGAAAAACTTGAGTAGGGGGATTGGCAATACATGAAATATCTATCCAGAGATATGTCGACCAGTCTTTTTAGCACTGGATCTTGTAGGGGTTAATTAATCCCCCAAACATACTAGGGCCAAAGACCAAAGGATGGATTTCAACAAATACCTTAAAACGGAGAAGTATGGATCCTCTCAATTTAATTCTACGTTACTGTTGTAACGTCACACCAGGTGGTGGCACATTCCTTTGGATGATAGGATGATTCTAAATGATTTGGAGAATGTATCAATTATTAATATCACGCAATTCATGGATTGTTGCTTAAACATGGATGTAGAATAAGGTATTACCTTAAAAATGGTGCTCTTGGTGTGTAATTAAATTATTTACACCGCTGAGATGGTTCAGTTAAATCTTTAAGGAGTTACCTTCATCAATTGGTAATTCTCTAGGTTGGTGCTAGTGCGTCCTATATTGTAGAAAGACAATATGTAGAATATATGATGTATCTAATTAAATCATATACGCATATTAAGGGGCCTAGATTAGTCTTCTATTTACCTCATTATTTAAGAAGCAGAGAAGAAGAGTGCGGGTAGCCACCGTTGATTCATTGCTTACTGATAATATCTAGAAAAAAGGTGGTGGACACTCATTTAGTGTATTATTTTATTTTAGACATTCCTAAAAATACGGTCCAAGTGGCTTAATACTTACCAAGACGTATGGGCTAGGATATATTTCTTGATATGTTAGTCCATTCTATACTGGTTCATCGCAAAGTCAAATTGATGCGACGTACTCTTTTGTCTCCACACTGGGTAAGTTACATCACCAGGCTGGGGAGAGAGTTTGCATGATATCAATTTATGCCATTTTTTGTATAAACTACTGGTGATAGTTATGTCTACGTATTCAGTCTCACTAAGTATTAATAAACACTTTTTCCTTTCGCAGTATTAAGCCTACTATTATTTACAGGTATAGTTGGGGTGATAAAATCATTATTTATTTACTAAGCCATAAACTCTTGTAGGTGTAATTATAGCATGCTGATCACAGGCCCTGATGTTGGTAATGCTGCTGAGTGACATAGCCTAGGTATCTATGTGTAAAAGGCTCTATCAGTGGGCAGCTAGATACAGCAAGAAGCGTTAGACTACAGCGGATTTGCTAATATCACCCTCCTGGAGGATTCTCTTACCTTGCAAGTGTGCTGCGGACTCCCTGCTACCTCGCCTCTCTCTGTTCGTGAATGTAGCAGGGTGGCAGCAGACCGTGTTTATAAGCCGCCAAGTGGGGAAACACAGCTGGCGCTTGTTGTAATTGATCGATTTCCGCGCGTTTTCTATGGCGCATTGAACTACTCGGGTAGTTCCAATAGAGAGAACTACACGTGTAGTTTTTCTTATTTTAGCTTCCCCAAACATTCCTCACTTCCTGTGATGCTGATCGCCCTCACCGGTGGATGACGAGCGATGCTGTAATGGAGTATTATTATTATTATGCGGACATGCCGAAACACTTGTCTTCATGGGATAGAACTGAACCAATTGGTTCTGTGTTCCCATATGAACCAGGGACAATACTGAGATTGCTTCATTTACGGGCATTAAACTACCCGGGTAGTTCTGGGGAAAGACACTACGCGAGTAGTTTGGCCTTTTGCGCTCCCCACAATGATGATCACTTCCTGTTTATTCTCATGGCGTTAGGTCCTTATCAGTACGTAAATAAACTACTCAGGTAGTTCGTTGGTTGCTTGCTTTTTTACTATTACAACCAGTGTATTAGAGGAATGCTTTTTAGACACGTCCAATGCTCCTCACGAGTTTCAATAATCTAACGCACGAACAATTCTCTTTCATTTTTAGCGGGTAACAACAAACTTAAGCGTACTGCTATTTATTCTAAGTAAATGGGAAATACAAGACATAAAAAATAAATGAGAGAATTCTAATTAAACATAGTGGGCGAGATATACAAAAATATTTTTTGTTTTCACCTAGCAGAGCCTTTGGGGTGTATGTTACTAACTCGCAAGTCCACTAGGGGCATTTGATGATGGTTGCTATAGTCTTGTTAGAATTAGAGGTCTTTCAGGCGATTTATTTGACTAGAGGGAAATAGATGTCTATGGTGACCGATTAAATCAGGATTCGTTCCCAGTCCTCTTTATTATTTAGTCCCTTTTTCACTGTTTTGAATTTAGACATAAAGAATTGTTCTCTTTTCCTGCGTTTGGTTTCAATATCGCCCCCTCTGGCATTCATATGTGTCTGTTCCAACACACACCACGAAAGGTCATCTAGTGAGTGGTTGGCCTCCTGCCAGTGTTCGGTCAGGGGTGCTCCTTTCTTCTTGGTCCTTATTGCTGACCTGTGTTCGTTCAGTCTCAGCCGAATCTCTCTGGAGGTTTCGCCTATGTATGGTAAATTGCATGGGCATTTGATCAGGTATATTAAATTTTTAGACCTGCAATTCATCATAGACCGGATTTTTTGAGAATTTTGGTTTACTTCTATACAAGCACCCTTTATTATTGATTTGCAATTACCACAGTTACCACATGGAAAAGTCCCGGTTGGGAGGGGGGCATTATTAATACCCGGTTGCAAATCGATTTTGGTTTCCCTATAGGTGTGCACTAGACTGTTCCTTATCGTTCTGTTGCGTCTGAACGCAAACATTGGCTTGGGTATTTTTTCTTTCTTGTTGTTGGTTATTAAGTGCCAATTTCTGTTTATTATGTTCTTTATTTTGTTGCTCACAGAGCTATAATTAGTAACAAAAATAAGTGGTTTGGTTGCTTCTGTTTTGTTTTGTTTATCCTGGAGGAGATTGTCCCTGTTATAATATTTTGCTCTTTTATAAGCGTGTTTGATCATCCGTTTAGGATAACCTCGGGTGATGAATTTCTCAGTAAGTATATTCGCATGTTTTTCAAAGTCCCGCATCTTAGTACAGTTGCGTCTAAGTCTGAGAAATTGACCGAAAGGTATATTATCTTTCTGGCATGGTGGGTGAAAGCTTTCATAATGCAGCATAGTGTTGCGGTCAGTTTTTTTAGTGAACAACTCAACTTGTAATTTGTTCTCATCACTTTTAATCAAAATATCTAAAAATTCACACTGTTGTGTGTCATGATTCGAGGTAAATTTTAAATTGCTGTCCCCTAGGTTCAGCCATAAAATGAATTCATCCAACGTTTCCACTGAGCCTGTCCAGATAAAAAAAACGTCGTCTATATATCTAGACCAATTTGATATATTCTCATAAAACGGTGCCATGGGGTTAAATATGTGATTGTCTTCGAACCTGGCAACGTATAGACATGCCAGGCTCGGCGCACAGGTAGCTCCCATGCTGGTCCCCTAAATTTGTTTAAAAAAATCATTTTGGAACATAAAAATGTTGTTTTTCAATACCAAAGTAACACAATCCACTATAAAAATTTCTTGTGCATTAAGATCTCTATCATGACTGGTCAGGAGGCTTTCTATCATTTCAATAGTACTGTCTTGTGGTTCTATTTCTTTTTTTATACCAACATTTTATCCACACGTTTACATAATTGAAAAACCCACAGACAAAGGCGGCAGCATTGTCATTATGTCAACACAACAGTATAATGACAAAATGCATGTGCTATTAAATAACCAGGACCACTATAAACAAGTCAAAAGAGAAGATTGGTTACAACTAAAAGAAACTGTTAAAAGAACATTAGACCTAGCATTAGAAGATGAGGTGATTTGCAACGAAGAATACAAATTCCTTGTGAATGACAATCCAGTGGTACCGGCTCTGTACGGGTTACCGAAAGTACACAAAGATATACATAATCCACCTATGAGGCCTATTGTCTCCAGTATCGGTTCCCTTACAGAACCATTAAGTCAATACGCTGACATCTTCCTTCAACCCCATGTCATCAACCAAAAAGCCTATGTCAGAGACACGGGTGACATTATCCAGAAACTAGAGGGAATCCCATTCAACCGTGACACCCAAATTTTAGTAACCCTCGATATAGAGGCTTTGTATACTAATATACCACAAGACAGTACTATTGAAATGATAGAAAGCCTCCTGACCAGTCATGATAGAGATCTTAATGCACAAGAAATTTTTATAGTGGATTGTGTTACTTTGGTATTGAAAAACAACATTTTTATGTTCCAAAATGATTTTTTTAAACAAATTAAGGGGACCAGCATGGGAGCTACCTGTGCGCCGAGCCTGGCATGTCTATACGTTGCCAGGTTCGAAGACAATCACATATTTAACCCCATGGCACCGTTTTATGAGAATATATCAAATTGGTCTAGATATATAGACGACGTTTTTTTTATCTGGACAGGCTCAGTGGAAACGTTGGATGAATTCATTTTATGGCTGAACCTAGGGGACAGCAATTTAAAATTTACCTCGAATCATGACACACAACAGTGTGAATTTTTAGATATTTTGATTAAAAGTGATGAGAACAAATTACAAGTTGAGTTGTTCACTAAAAAAACTGACCGCAACACTATGCTGCATTATGAAAGCTTTCACCCACCATGCCAGAAAGATAATATACCTTTCGGTCAATTTCTCAGACTTAGACGCAACTGTACTAAGATGCGGGACTTTGAAAAACATGCGAATATACTTACTGAAAAATTCATCACCCGAGGTTATCCTAAACGGATGATCAAACACGCTTATAAAAGAGCAAAATATTATAACAGGGACAATCTCCTCCAGGATAAACAAAACAAAACAGAAGCAACCAAACCACTTATTTTTGTTACTAATTATAGCTCTGTGAGCAACAAAATAAAGAACATAATAAACAGAAATTGGCACTTAATAACCAACAACAAGAAAGAAAAAATACCCAAGCCAATGTTTGCGTTCAGACGCAACAGAACGATAAGGAACAGTCTAGTGCACACCTATAGGGAAACCAAAATCGATTTGCAACCGGGTATTAATAATGCCCCCCTCCCAACTGGGACTTTTCCATGTGGTAACTGTGGTAATTGCAAATCAATAATAAAGGGTGCTTGTATAGAAGTAAACCAAAATTCTCACAAAATCCGGTCTATGATGAATTGCAGGTCTAAAAATTTAATATACCTGATCAAATGCCCATGCAATTTACCATACATAGGCGAAACCTCCAGAGAGATTCGGCTGAGACTGAACGAACACAGGTCAGCAATAAGGACCAAGAAGAAAGGAGCACCCCTGACCGAACACTGGCAGGAGGCCAACCACTCACTAGATGACCTTTCGTGGTGTGTGTTGGAACAGACACATATGAATGCCAGAGGGGGCGATATTGAAACCAAACGCAGGAAAAGAGAACAATTCTTTATGTCTAAATTCAAAACAGTGAAAAAGGGACTAAATAATAAAGAGGACTGGGAACGAATCCTGATTTAATCGGTCACCATAGACATCTATTTCCCTCTAGTCAAATAAATCGCCTGAAAGACCTCTAATTCTAACAAGACTATAGCAACCATCATCAAATGCCCCTAGTGGACTTGCGAGTTAGTAACATACACCCCAAAGGCTCTGCTAGGTGAAAACAAAAATTTTTTTTGTATATCTCGCCCACTATGTTTAATTAGAATTCTCTCATTTATTTTTTATGTCTTGTATTTCCCATTTACTTAGAATAAATAGCAGTACGCTTAAGTTTGTTGTTACCCGCTAAAAATGAAAGAGAATTGTTCGTGCGTTAGATTATTGAAACTCGTGAGGAGCATTGGACGTGTCTAAAAAGCATTCCTCTAATACACTGGTTGTAATAGTAAAAAAACGAGCAACCAACGAACTACCTGAGTAGTTTATTTACGTACTGATAAGGACCTAACGCCATGAGAATAAACAGGAAGTGATCATCATTGTGGGGAGCGCAAAAGGCCAAACTACTCGCGTAGTGTCTTTCCCCAGAACTACCCGGGTAGTTTAATGCGCCCGATCACGTGCACGTAAATGAAGCAATCTCAGTATTGTCCCTGGTTCATATGGGAACACAGAACCAATTGGTTCAGTTCTATCCCATGAAGACAAGTGTTTCGGCATGTCCGCATAATAATAATAATACTCCATTACAGCATCGCTCGTCATCCACCGGTGAGGGCGATCAGCATCACAGGAAGGGAGGAATGTTTGGGGAAGCTAAAATAAGAAAAACTACACGTGTAGTTCTCTCTATTGGAACTACCCAAGTAGTTCAATGCGCCATAGAAAACGCGCGGAAATCGATCAATTACAACAAGCGCCAGCTGTGTTTCCCCACTTGGCGGCTTATAAACACGGTCTGCCGCCACCCTGCTACATTCACGAACAGAGAGAGGTGAGGTAGCAGGGAGGCCGCAGCACACTTGCAAGGTAAGAGAATCCTCCAGGAGGGTGATATTAGCAAATCCGCTGTAGTCTAACGCTTCTTGCTGTATCTAGCTGCCCACTGATAGAGCCTTTTACACATAGATACCTAGGCTATGTCACTCAGCAGCATTACCAACATCAGGGCCTGTGATCAGCATGCTATAATTACACCTACAAGAGTTTACGGCTTAGTAAATAAATAATGATTTTATCACCCCAACTATACCTGTAAATAATAGTAGGCTTAATACTGCGAAAGGAAAAAGTGTTTATTAATACTTAGTGAGACTGAATACGTAGACATAACTATCACCAGTAGTTTATACAAAAAATGGCATAAATTGATATCATGCAAACTCTCTCCCCAGCCTGGTGATGTAACTTACCCAGTGTGGAGACAAAAGAGTACGTCGCATCAATTTGACTTTGCGATGAACCAGTATAGAATGGACTAACATATCAAGAAATATATCCTAGCCCATACGTCTTGGTAAGTATTAAGCCACTTGGACCGTATTTTTAGGAATGTCTAAAATAAAATAATACACTAAATGAGTGTCCACCACCTTTTTTCTAGATATTATCAGTAAGCAATGAATCAACGGTGGCTACCCGCACTCTTCTTCTCTGCTTCTTAAATAATGAGGTAAATAGAAGACTAATCTAGGCCCCTTAATATGCGTATATGATTTAATTAGATACATCATATATTCTACATATTGTCTTTCTACAATATAGGACGCACTAGCACCAACCTAGAGAATTACCAATTGATGAAGGTAACTCCTTAAAGATTTAACTGAACCATCTCAGCGGTGTAAATAATTTAATTACACACCAAGAGCACCATTTTTAAGGTAATACCTTATTCTACATCCATGTTTAAGCAACAATCCATGAATTGCGTGATATTAATAATTGATACATTCTCCGAATCATTTAGAATCATCCTATCATCCAAAGGAATGTGCCACCACCTGGTGTGACGTTACAACAGTAACGTAGAATTAAATTGAGAGGATCCATACTTCTCCGTTTTAAGGTATTTGTTGAAATCCATCCTTTGGTCTTTGGCCCTAGTATGTTTGGGGGATTAATTAACCCCTACAAGATCCAGTGCTAAAAAGACTGGTCGACATATCTCTGGATAGATATTTCATGTATTGCCAATCCCCCTACTCAAGTTTTTCCCTTTGTTGGCGCTAAAATGGACAAATAGACAAATCCTAGCCAACCTGCTCCCAATTTTCTCTAAGTCCATACCACATGCTTAATAAAAGAGGCGAAAAATGTGCCCATCTTTGTAAATGAATATGACAATACAGTACTTGCCAGTTAATCATGCTTGAGAATGTGGGTTTTTCAATTATGTAAACGTGTGGATAAAATGTTGGTATAAAAAAATAGAGCCATGTTTAATAGAATGTTTCTTCTTTTAGAACCCTGTCCTGATGAAGGTTACATTTTAGATACCGAAACGCTGCGTCGACAACTTGTGTTCATGTGTTTTTAATTTATTTCTTTGTACCCATGTACATTTCTAAGTACATTTTTATATTGTTTTTAACTGGCACTATATGTTAATTTCTGTATACTGTGAATTAAAAATTGTACAATTTTCTAAATCTTGTGTTACGCATTTTGTTTTGAAATTTTCCCTCAATAATTGTGATTTATTTTTCATGTGGTTATGGCACCTATAGGCTAATCGCCTGTCTACTTTCCCCCCACCACTCCCCACCTTGTTATTCCTTAAACCAAGGAAACACTCCTTCTCTGCCTAATCCCTAGGCCAGCCAGGGACTACTCTTTTGTTCTTTACTGTTGTTTTTCTCCTCGTCCCCGATCGGATTTGAGAGGAGACCTCCCTTCTACTTATTTATTAATACATGCACACAGACAACACCTTAGAGGTGCCCCCTGAAAACCTGCCAGCTGTTGGTGTGCAGATTGACTGGCTTTTGCCACTCTGCCACCAGAGAGAAGCTTCTGAACCACCCACCCCCCAAGGGTGAGGGCTTTTCCTCTCAGGAGGTCAAAAAGATAGTCTGCTCGGACAGCAGGTGTTTACACCCTCTCCCACAGAATGACCTGCAACCTAGCATTCCAAAGCAGAGGAGCTTCAAATAGCCCACCATTTTTTTATGTAAATCTGGCTGCTTCCCTCACAGGAGAGGATGCCACTCCCCATTGTCCAGAGCCCTTTGGCACCTGGACAGGTGGGAAAATTAGCTAGTCAGGTAGGCGTGTCCACCCTCAATCTTGTACCCCCCCTAAGGTGGGCTACCTGAAGCGGAGGCGACTTTTCAAAGTTAGCCATCTTGGTGATGGCAAACTTAGGAACTCTGGGACAGGGTTATGTCCACTTCCCACAGGAAGTGGTCATATAGGGGCTACTATCCTACACCCTGAATTCAGTATTTAGGGAACATTTGAAACCAGAAAAGTAGATCCTGCTGACCTATGAAGAAGAAGGACATTGAAGAGCCGCAAAAACAAAGACTGAAGAAGGAGCGAGTGACCTGGCCCCAGCCTTGCCGTTCTGCCTGCTGTTCCCGTCGAATTGCTCCAAAGTTATCTCACCCTGCAAGCTCTCATGCCTCCCAAAGCCTGGGAGGACTGCCTGCCTTCATGAAAGACCCAAGGACTCCCATAGAGCAGCAGAGCAGTGCTCCTGCATCCTGCAGGCACCCCAAGAAGAACCAGGAAGACTTTAGAACCACTAAGTCATAAAGCCCTCAGGAGACAAAGTCCTCTTTGGTTTTGCCCCTCGTGAACTTCCAAACCCCGCCTGCAGCCTCTGTGTGCAGGTCCTTCCACCGCAAGCATCCCAGACAAAGAAACCTGACATCTCAAAGACCCTCTGCACCCTGCTGTCCCGGCACGAGGAGAAGAGGAGCACTGGTGTCCTCATGTCCCCTAGCATCGCAACACTTGAACCCTCTGGGTGGTTCAGCCCCACTGGCCTCCCAGTCCAAACATGGAGCCTCTTTTCACGACTAACATTGGGCACCCGACACTGTATTGCACCACTGCACCCTGCCGCCCTAGTACAGCTAGAGGTGACCTGCTGGTGCTCCCTTGGACCTTGCCCCAAACTCACCTTAAGTCCAGGAGGTGACCTACTGGTGCTGCCTTGGACCTTGCCCCCATACTCACCTTAATTTCTTAAGTTGCTGTGCACTAGCTGAATGCTGTACTTGTTTTTCCCTCCCATAGGATAACATTGCAGCTTCTGAAAAATGCACTATCAACTTTTTAAATGTAAAAGTATTTCTCTTGCAAAACAGTATAAGGATGAATGGATGACTGGACCCAACAGTTACTAAGGAAAGTTTTATAAAGTCTTTGATAATATTTTGGTAGATCTGTTTGAAGCACTGTCTTTCACCAGTATGCACCTGCAGGTTTCATGTTGGGCACAGTTTCCACTGCCACCATCATCGTTATCCCCAAAGAAGGGAGAGATCATCTTTATGTCAAGAACTATGGGACCATTACCCTTATCAATATTGCCTGTAAAATCTATGCAAAATTATTTCTTTCACCTTGAAAAGGTTGTAGACAAACGCATGCATTTGGACCAGACGAGCTTCTCTAAGGGTAGACTGGCAGCTGATAATATCAGACTTTCTTGCCAAAGCCAAGAATGTACATTCCCTCATGGCAGTGATGGCCATTGACATGGAGAAGGCCTTGGACAACGTATGGTGGAACTTCTTACATATTTTGCTTGAAATGTGTCATCTGGGTGAAGATTTCATTCACATGATTACGGTTTTATACTCAAACCTGGAGGTGAGAGTGTGAGTCAATGGTCCTTGACCCAGTCATTTAGGCTATCTCAAGGTACAGACCAGGGTTGCCCCTTATCCTACTTCTATTTCTATTGGTAATTTACCATTTTCTAATAGCTTTATGCAATGATGGCAAAATCAGAGACAACTAGATGTGGTGGCTTATACAGATAATGCCCTGATCTTAACTGAGGAAGCAGGCCGGGTCATTTTGATCATCATGCAGAAGATAGAATGGTATTCACTGGTGGCAGGCTACTCCTTTAACGGATGTATGACGGTACAACGCGTACCGTTACAACGCGTACCTCTACGACGCAGGTTTAACAACGCATGTCGTTACAACGACTTCCGTTGGGGGGCGCTGGATAGTGAATAGTTTAATTTACTATTCCAACTCCAGTCCCCGTGGATAGTAGGGAAGGTGTTGGTTAGTAAATTAAACTATCCCCTATCCTAGAGCGCCCTCCAGCGAAAGTCGTTGTAACAACTTTCGTTGTAAATCCTGCGTTGTAACGGTACCACGTTGTAACGGTTCCGTTGTAAAGGATGTTTCCCCCTTTAACTGAGAGGAAACAGAAGTCTTTTCCCTGAATGTCAACTGTTCATCTGAGGTTGTGGGGGATTTAGTTCTGAAATGGCAAACATCCATGATTAAATATCTGTGAATCTAATTTATAAATGACCGGAAGGAATCCACAGCTCTTGACAAAGGTAAGTTGCTTTCCAAAAATAGGGCCCTTCTGGCATCATGGTCACCCAAATACATCAAATAGAGGGGTAGGGCAGAAACGCGAATGATGATGACCGAGCTCCTGGTGAAATTTCTGTTGAGTATAATATCTGCTTCCCTTTCAGTGAGTTTCTTTAAGACAGTGGATAAGTATATAGCTTACTTTCCTGGAAAGGTAAAAGTGCCAGAATCATCAAAGTTAGGTACACTCAAAATGAATAAACAGAAAGGAGGCCTTAACCTCCTTGACTTTTCTAAATACTAAATGGTTTTCTGTCTGCACAGGGGACCTGGTGGTTCACGCATTATGGTTAAAGTGCCCCATTGTGGCTGCTAGTAGAATTTCATGTACTTGCTCCTCTCCCCCTAATTACTACTCTTACAATGCACCAGGTTCCCCAGCTTGTACTGTAGCATTCACAGGTCATAATCTTTTGTACGATTCATGTCCATAAATTCTAAGATAAAAAAAAACTGAAGAATGAGATGCTTGGTTCTACCATGGCATCAACCTGGCAAAATAGACACATGAAAATCCTGCAAAAATCTATTTGCTGTGAAGACTGGACAAGGAAAAGGATCCACTTTGTTGGTGATCTGGGATCAAGGGAGGCCCCAATGCCCTTCCCTCAGTTGCACGAGAAATACTCTTTAGAAGATTTTGAATTTTACAACTTCCTCATACTTAAAAAGGGCTCTTAGGAATCTAGCTCTTTTCTTTTCCATCCCCTGAGCTCAACTCCTTACTAGGCAATTTTAGGAAATGTGGCCAACTTGCTTAGAAAATATACAACATTTTTGAACCACCCAAATCATGTCTTGTAAAGCACTAAGGGCCACATGCATAAAGAAAACGTTTTGCAATTTCCTAATCGTGAATCCTTGCTATTCACAATTAGGGAATTCGCAAAATGGCATGCATGAAAGTGTGTTGAACACTTTGCAATTTCTAGGGGATCACAAATGACCTACCTCATGAATAATAATGTGGTAGGTCGAAATTTGTGATCCCCTAGAAATTGCAAAAATTACAGGGATGATGGCCAGCTGGGTTCAGCAGACCACCATGTCTGTGATTGCTTTTAAATGAAGCAATTTTTTTTTAATGCAGCCTGTTTTCCTTAAAGGAAAACAGGATGCGTTTCTAAAACAAAAATGAAGTTTTCTTTTCATTTTTAAGAGTATGCAGTGGTCTGTGCAACCACTGCCTGCTCCTAAAAAATGCTGTAACAAACTTTCACAAAGGGGAAAGGGTCCCTTGGAAACCCCTACCTATTTTCGAATGGGTTACCACCTACTTAACGTAGGTGGGAAAATGTGAATGTTTTGCGACTGCATTTCAGTTACAAAACATTTCTACATTCCGATGCAATTCGGTATTAGGAATGGACGCCCTAAACACGCCCCTTCCTATTAGCGAATCACAAACCCAATTTGCGAGACAGTGAATCGCAAAATAGGGTTTGCTGCATCTGAAAAGTATTTTTTGCATTTGCAAACGGGCCAGTCCTGCGAATCAGCCTGTTTGAGAAGACAAAACTGCTTGATGCATGTGCCCCTTACTGACTAAATGGAATTCTCATGTTCCCCTCTCTCACATTCAGCATTTACCAATTACTGTTTGGAAGGTTATTTGGTAAACCCCTTTTAACAGAAAAAATATTCCGGCTTTGGCACAATACTGCTTCTGATCCTTGCATACGACATACTGTACAACTACAAACCTTCACCAACTAAGTCTGGTAGGTTCTGTGATTTGCTGTAAATGCGACATGGAACATATGCTTCATGCATGTGGATTCATTTGCCCCATTTAGAGCAGAGTACAGGCCATCATTCAGGACATTCTTGAAATGCGCTTTGAGATTGACTTCCTAATCATCGCCGTGGACATGTCTGCTCATACGCTGTCACTCATTGTACCATCTGTAGTGTCCTCCTCAGCCTGGGCACCCGCAACTGGCTACACCAGACACAGAGCTTGGTATTACACATCTTTATTTGTCTGCATGTAAGTGCAAATTCAACATTCTAAATCTGCGTTCACTTCACCATGCTCTAACGATTACATCACAGTTCTACAGAGCCCATTAGAAGTCACAAAGTTTCTGTCATTGCTAACTCACGCAACACCACGTCTCCCCCTCTGTTAAATAAAAAAAGCAGTTTTTTACAAATGTATATACAATCATAGTGCTTCAATGAGTCTTCGTGGTGCTCTGATCACACGTCCTAATCGTTTCTTTGGAAACTGGGGACTGGCACTTGAAGTGTCCATGATCTGCTTTGGATAATTAGGAACAGCTGGAGTCAAAGTTTTTTTTACTTGTTCTTTCAAATCCTGTCTCTACATTGACATTACTCCCTGAAGAGCAATGAGCCACATGTAGGCGAGAGGAATCTCACGTAATGGACTTCCTAGAAAGTTGGCCAGTCACCATGTGTTCTTTGCTGGTCACAACATGAAATGGCTTAGCACTGAAGGAAGTATCAGGTTTTCATCTTCCAAACTGACGGACAAGCAATCAATCCCCTCTAGTGAAAAGAACATCTTTTACATGTTGGCCCTTTTCTGCATATGTCTTAATTCTCCTTTTACAATTCAAGTCGTTTATGCAGGTTTCTTCCTAAGCACTTCATCACCTGTTGGCCCATTGTGGTAAATTGGTTGTTGTGGCTCTCCTGGACATCAAGGTTGCAGGGCTTTCACCTTATGTCTATAGATTATTAGGGATTCATGAGATCACCCAATATAAACATGAAGAAGCTATCGCTCTGTGGCAACTTAATTCGGCAGGAGGTCTGCAGTCTGGGGGACATTATGCTTGACAATGTGTTACGCTTTGCAAAGATCTTATTTTACCGACATCTCTAGCCCTTTTTACGACACTCTCTCTCAAAGCAATGTCAACAAGTTGTGAGGAAGATGAGTTTCTCTCGTCAAACGGTGGTCCCTTATCTTCAGTGGTCTGTTAAATAGAGATACCAATATGTTTTATGAGCATTCTTCTGCACCTTCACCATGTTTATACATGTTGCACGGTCATTCATCTGCCGTATTCACACTAGTTTTAAAGATTTAAGGAATTACGGATGCCTTGGGTAAAGAGTATATATACAGCAAGCAAGTAAGTAGACATTGTCTTCTGGGAAGTTGGGCTGTTTTCGAGCTCCATTTACATTAATTCAGAATTGTTTTTAGTTAACGGTGCTTAAAAAATGATTACGATAGTGAACTTGTTTTTTGTTTTTTTACAGCTCACGATCACGACTTATCACAGTCATAATAAGAAGCAGGTTTACATTGTCTCTGGTCACGTGTTCTATGGGTAGGCGTTTAAACTCACTGTCTTATATAATTATTTGGGTAATTGTTATTTTAGTGATGGATGATTGGTAGATGAGAGTTTAACAATGCTACTGACACTTATTTATGTGTTTTGGCTTTTCAGGACGGACAGCTGCTACGTATTACCCACCGCGTTTCGTGGATCTTATTTCCAGGATCCATTCAAATATACTTCTTTTGTGTTTGAAGGCAATTATATTCATTCACTGGGATTTTCCTTCAATCCATTCTGCACACGTGAGAGGTCAGTTGCACTGTAGCTTTTATAGTGTCGCATCGGAGAGGCTTGGTCGGTTCATAATAGAAACATGTTTCCCTCTGTTTTTTGTTCTCCCTTAGTGACCAGTACTTATGAACTGGAAACAATTACATTGAAATATACATAATGGACTCTTCAGAACAAAGCTGTCCTTTCTATTTTTGAGTTGGACACTGTCTAGAAGAAAAAACAGCATGTGGCTCCTTCTGGGGCAGACATACACACATCTGGTCTTGGTGTCGCCCAACACCCAGGGAAACAAACTAACACCATATATTTCTGTCCTGTAGATACTTGGAGGAATACTGGGTTATGGGCTTGAGTGGATTCAACAACATTTTCTCACTCAGAAATGCCCGCACAGGTGCAAAATTAGTTAAATATGAAGATGGCTGTCATCAAATGAGCAGTGCACTGTAAACTTTGATTCTGCCATAGTTTTGTGCTATGTGCTAATATTCCATAATTGATTGTGCTAACTACATTCACTGGAAAACCTCCAGGTATTTGGTATTGCCAAACTCCAGATATTGAGAGCGACATTTACTTGTTTATCATGCCAGTATTTATGTTTTTCCAGAACTTTGAGCAAATGTGCTGAAAACATGAGACTTTTGCCCCATTTCTCATTATACATTCAGACAGCATGGTCATATTGATGTGGGGGTTACACAAATATATATGCACCCTGTCTACAAAATGGTAAAAATCTGACACCAAAACTACCAGGTCATAGCGCTACTAGATAGTGAGGGGAAGCTACTCGCTAAATATTTTGGGACATATTTACAAGCCCCTATCGCTACAGAAGCATCACTTTTTGTGACGCTCCCGTGGCAAAGTGGCAATTCCCATCTTTACAAGGTGGCGCTAAGCTTCTTAACTTGGCTTAACGCCACCTTATAAATATACCCATTTCCTCCGAAGTTATCTGCGGCAAATAGGCGTGCAATGGGTGCTGCAGTGGGCATTCCACCGCAACACCCATTGCTTTTTGATGCTGCCCCAGATTTACAAGGCTGGGGCAGCACCAAACACGAACACCAGGGAATATCTGTTCTTAGGATGGCAATACGAGGAGAAATCACTAATGTATCCTCACTTTTTGCTCTTTTTCTGTGTGCTGCATTCTGCAGCACATACAGAAAGAGCAAATCACCATTATTGATTGATAATGTAGAGGAAGGAATTCCTTCCTGCACATAAACAATCACCCCTGCAGCACAGGCACCCTTGCAACTTGGCAGCATGGTACCTGCACTGGTGCTAGGAAGCCTTTTTGAGCCAGCGTTAGGGGAAACACAGGGGTGTGCCGTATTCTTGTGAATATGGTGCATTCCTGTGTTCAAGAAGTGTCAGAGCGCAGTATTTCCAAACTGGGTGTAGCACCGCACTCTGACCTTTTTTGTAAATATTCCCCTGGGTCTCCTAACAACCAAGGCAAATGGCAATCAACTAATACCATTCACTCAAATGGGATTTTCTGCAGGCAGTTCAACTTTACATAACATTGTGGCAGTAACCATACTCACCAAACAGGCAGCCATCAAGAACTCTACCCTTTATGCCTAATTCTTCGATTACAGTTCTGCTTTTGATGAGATTAATCGAGAATGGCTTTGAAACAAGTTGATAAAGAAGGGAATACATCCATCTTAACATTACTTTATACTACAGTTACACAAAAACACCTCTATTTCAGAAAAAACTAACTTCCAATAGATTATCAACAAAAAAGCCAACCTTGAATGGCATAAAACAAGGTTGTATTCTCGTCCCTTTATTGTACATGCCTGATTTGCTTTTTTGTCTAGAGGTTTTGGAAGATTTGTCACTGCAACGCAGCAACGATTGCATTGCTCACTTGGCCTACGCTGTGGACATCGTGACCTTTTCATTAACCCTAAAAGGCCTGAAAATGTAATTGTCCAAACTAAACACCTATTAACTGGAAAACAAACTTCAAGTTAATTACTCAAAAACTAAAGTGCTTACATTAGGGAAGAAAGTAAAACCCAATAACTGGACTTTTGGGAATGCAATAGTAGAGCAGCTTGACAGATATGTATATTTTGTTGTTACTGTTGATGCCAAGTCATCCTGGCTAGAATACATACACAACAGAAAACAAAAAACAATAGTAAACACGAACGCCATCAACAGATTTGCCAATCTCTGATGAGGAAGGGCAATCACTCAATCGGTCACAGCAATAATGACCAAACGTATTCCTTTGTTACTTTATTCCTCAGCAGTCCTTAACTGCAAGACACTAGCCAAACTGGAAAATCTATATGTCCAATATTATATTTGGAATGGTAATGATAATTCCTCTTTACTGGCAAAGTTGGATTTAACATTACTGTTTTAGAAATGCCACTTTTAGGAAGTGGGCATTTCTCTGCTTTTACTGCTCTGTGTGCCTGCAGCCTGACTCCAATACATGTCTGGGGTGGGTGAGAGCTACACGTTGTGCATTCCCTCTAGAAAGCCACAAACACAGGAAATGTAGGTGTGACAGAGAACCTATCTGCATTCATCTGCATTCTAATAGCTCTACCTGGGCAGGAAGAGAGAGGGATGCTGACACTTACACATGAATAGGCAGTGTCCTGTTTCCGACACTAAGGGCTGATTACCCTATACTGATAGGTCGGAGCCAGGGCTGGGAAGAAAGGGTTTGTGGGCATTTCAAAGACCCTTCTTCGAAGTCACCCCAATTTCAAAGGCACAATTGGGTATAGGTACTGGAGTACAGACTCTACCAAGACAGTACCCTACTGGACCTGTGAAGAACTCTGCCAGGAAAAAGGACTGCTGTGCTGCTTTAAGTACTGCCACGCTGTGGGAATGCTGCTCTGGAAGAACTGTTTTTCTGCTCTGATGTGCTGCCTGTTACTAGCTGCTTCTTATCCTAAGTCCTCCTGAGGAAAAGGACTGGAGCCATCTCACTTGAACCCAGCGCGACTCCATGGGCTTGCTGGCTTGCCCCGTCCTGAAGTCTCAGGGCACTAGAAGACTTTTAGAACCCTGCAACAGCACCTGGACTCTGCCATATGTTTGTCTTGCCTTCCCAAGTGATGCCAATCCAGTCGCGGGTTCTAGGAAGTGCTTTTTTCATTGCTGACCCAGCAGAATCCACGCATCGATGACTATGCATTCATCGGAACCAATGCATTTCACTTTAATACGGTGCAGAGACTGCCCAACTACATCGCTTTGATGGTCTTCGTGGCACAACAGCAGACTGCACGGCTCAGCAACAACGTATTCCATTCATCACCAAGGGGTTTTCCTACAAAGTCTCGCTGACTGCGCAGATTGGAACCAATGCATCGCATTCATCCATGGGACCGAAGACGACACAGTGACTTCTAGCAACAAGTCTTCGACGTTGCGCCTCATCCATTAAAGGTACTATTTCAGTGAGATCTGCGTGAGTCCTGTAGCCAGCCTGTCCTCCAGCGCTGTTGGCCTGACTTTGGATTTACTCCGGTCTAGCGTGACCAGCTTTATGACTCTAAGCACCATATTTTCATTTAATCTTTAGAATTTTGTGACTCTATTTATTGGATCTTTGTAATTTTGGTCTTGCTTTACTCATTAAAATATTTTTCTAGACCTGTGTAGAGTCTTTTTTTAGTACTTTCATTGTGTTACTGTATGTGTGTGTTGCACAAATACTTTACACATTGCCTCCTTAGATAAGCCTGACTGCTCTGTGCCAAACTACCACAGGATGAGCACAGGTTATCTTTTAGTGTGTGCTTGCCTACCCTGACTCGCGTGGTGGTTCGCTTGGGCAGGGTTAATACCTCTGCCAACCAGAAACCCCATTTCTAACAGCTATAAAATGTTTGAAGAGAAAAATCTATGTAAAATGAATGATCCCACCTGTTTCAGTAAGGTACTCGCAGTAGCACTGAACTATTTTCTTTAGCAAAGACATCACTTTACACATTTTATTTGCAAGTACACAAACCACCTCCTGGGTTTCCCATTCATTATTCATGTACGAGGTATTTGGACCAAATATTGAATTTTAAAAATAGAGTTGAAGAAATATCGGAAAAAAGTATTGTGATTCAAAAATATTGCGATGCAGAAATATCGTTGTCAAGAATATCGATTTCTCAGGTAAGTAATAAAGTTTTCCAGAATATTGTTGTAGTTAATATTGTTTTCAATAATATCATTGCAAACAAATATTGATTTTTAATTATCTTTGTGTGTTAGTTCATATATTAATATTAATGTGTTATTGTTTGTATAATAGTTAATACATTTTTAAATGTAGTATTTAATTTTAAGTGATTCATAATTTTTCATTTAATTGTTAATAGTAATTTATATTGACAAAGCAGGTTTCTTGGTTTGTAGGGGTGTAGGGTGGGAAGTTAATTGATTATGAGTGATTAACAATTATGTATTAATTCATTATTAATCAATTGGTTGATTATTAATTGTGTTAATTCTGTAACAATTATACTTGGGTTCGTAGGAATATAGGGTGGGAAGTGAATTAAGTAATAATTACTTAACATTTAGTTATTATTTTATTGTTAACTATTTAATTGATCCAGAAATATGTAAATTAGGTAATAATTAAAAAAAATTCAGTTATATATTAGGTGTGGGCGGTTGGGTTTTTAGGGGCATTGGGTGAGAAGCTGATTAAGCAATAATTAAGCAATAATTAACAATGTATTATTAATTATTTTATTAATTATGTAAATTGTGTAATAATTGTATCTTTTAAGTTTCATGTTAGGTGTGGGCTGTTGGGTTTGTAGGCGTACATGGTGGGAAGCTGATTAATTAGAAATACATTAACAATTCATTAACAATTTATTATTCATAATTAATTGATTAATAAATAAGTAAATTGTGTAATAATTATAGTTTTTTAAGTTATATATTACCTGCAGGCTTCTGGGTTTGTAGGGGTATAAGGTGGGAATTTGATTAAGTGATAACTGATGAACAATTAATTAACAATGTATTGCTCACTATTTAATTGATTACTAATTATGTAAATCGTGTAATAATTATATTTTCAAAGTTATATATTAGGTGCAGGATGTGGGGTTTGTTGGATTATAGGGTGAGAAGTTGATTAAGTTGATTAAGTAATAAGTAATTAACAATTTACTATTAATTTTTAATTGATTAATAAATATGTAAATTCTGTAATAATTATATTTTTAAGTCATATATTAGGTGTGGGCTGATGGATTTTTAGGGTTATTGGGTGGTAAGTTAATAGAAGAAATAATTAATTAATTAACAATTAATTATCAATTATTTAATTGATTATTAATTATGTACATTGTGTATTAATTGCACTTTTTAAGTTATATATTAGGTGTGTGTTGCTGAGTTTTTAGGGGTACAGGGTTGGAAGTTAATAATGTATTAATTGATTAATTATTAGATTCATATCTAATATTTAATTGATTAGTATGTTAATTGTGGTACATTTATTTATTTTAGTTATATTTTAAGTGTGAGCTGCAAGGTTTGTGGGAGTATAGTGTGGTAAACTAATTAAGTAATAAATAAATGTCACTTTTTAAAATTCATAATAAGTGAATGATTGCTGATCAGGTTGATTGTTTAATTTATTTATTTTATATATATATATATATATATATATATATATATATATATCCATCAATCCGAAGGTAACCCCCCGGTTTGTCCTCATTGGAAAGAGCCACTCAGCAGGCAAGTATGTTCTTTGGCATTTATTATGAAAGCTGCAGCATCTCGTCTGACAAACCGGCATTCAAAATCACAACAGTCCATATGCCGACGCGTTTCGTGCGTTATACGCACTTCTTCCTGGGCGGACTTTAAATTAGCTCACAGCAATCCACGGCACCTGAAATACTTATGACACTCGCTTAGTAGGGCGGGGACAGCTCGCGCTGAAATGCCGGTTTGTCAGACGAGATGCTGCAGCTTTCATAATAAATGCCAAAGAACATACTTGCCTGCTGAGTGGCTCTTTCCAATGAGGACAAACCCGGGGGTTACCTTCGGATTGATGGATATATATATATATATATATATATATATATATATATATATATATATATATATATATATATATATATATCCGTAAAGGTGAAACACGTCGTGACTTTCTCTTGCCAGAATAAAGGATTTATTGCAAACGCTGGGTGTCCAGGTTAACTTCTTTATATGAGAGGTAGTTTGGAGAGAATATATATATATATATATATATATATATATATATATATATATATATATATATATATATATATATATATATATATATATATATATATATATGTGTGTGTGTGTAGGAGAGTAGGGTCTACTTCCTAGGGTCACCCTCACTTTTTGCTGTGATTCTCTGGTTTTTCGACTTTAGTGTGGCTCTGGGCCTGCTAATCAGATCCACAGCCGAGCTGTTCTCTCTCTGAATTGATACCATGTACTTTAGGTACATACCAGATTGGGTCACCTCTGTGAGCCCCTGTATAGTGTACCCAGGGCATAGGTGCATCCAAGGCCTACCAGGGGCTGCAGCATGTATTATGCCACCCCTGGCTGGCCCTCCAAACTGACACCACAGGCTGATCACTCAGCTTGGGTAAGGTGGTGTAATCGCCCCTTACTTAGATATAGTATACCTATATCTACCTTATATATAGACACATATGCACCTATAAGTCACTCCTATGGTAGGTCTCGACAATCCTGGAGGCAGAGTGCTTGGTTTTATGTGAGAGGGTGCCCTAGCATGAGCTGAGCCCCTCTGCAGCTTTCGGAACCATCTCCTTATAGCTGTTCTATGATATAGCCATACCATATACTCTTAAGTGCATTATAATCCTCGCGGTTAATGCTAACTTTGGTTTGGCTTTATCAAAACATGTTGTGTAAGGTGTCAAACACTTTGGAATACTACCTCCCCCCCGCCAATTCTGGCGGCGGGGGTAGCATTTCACCCTTCTAGAGGGAAAAGACATGTAGGTTACTGCTTTACCCGGTTAAAGTTAAACAGAGCCCCAGCATCACAAAATGGATGCTGCTGCCACAGACACAAGTCTGACCTCCTGCTGCTGGACGAAACTCCGTCAGGGGAGGCCTGGACAATAGGTTTCTTGTCCAGGGAGGTGCCAGCACCTCCCCAGACAGGCTGATGTGTATTGGGACAGGGAGGGCTGCATCAGCAGATGCTTTTTGAGACACTGCCTGGGGCACACAAGGTGCTCTATGCATAGCCCGGTTCAAACCAGTTGCTGGGGCACTCCAGCCCCAGCTCTGGTGCGAAACTGGACAAAGGGAAAGGGGTATAACCACCCCCTTCTCAGGTCCACCCATAGGAGGGACCTAGGCAGGTAACCCAGCCCCTTAGCTTAGTATAAGTATAGGAGCTGTGTCCCCAGGACTTTAGCTTATCCTGGAAAGAAACTTTGATACAGAACTCTTGGACCTTCGACATTCTATTCTGACTAGAAGACGGAAGACATGTCCCTTGTGGTCAAGGAGTGACCACCCTGTGCAAACAGGCACCACCAATAACTTGCCAGTCTGCTTTGTTGACACTCCCGCCAAAACCCGAAGACTCAGTGACACTGGAACTGGACTCTCACACCTTTTTAACTGCGATCCACATCCACAGCAAAGCTGAGACCCGTGGCTGACACGAGAGATGTGGGACCAGGCACCCTGGACATCCTGTATTTTGCTAATTGCTCAATTACCAAGGTACCCTTGCAGTTGTGCATTAGGGTCCGAGAAGCCCCAGACCCGAGCGCCATTTGCACTGAAGCTCAGCTCTCCACACTCCACGAGTGTCGCGTGGGGCCTGCTCTTGCATTTCAGCTTGATGCGTCTTCCTGGTTCCTTGCCCATTGGCTAGTGAGCCCCCTGAAGACTTTTCTTTTAAACTAAAATGCTTTTCTGGTTTCTCCAGGCTTGCTCCAGTTTCCCTTTAAAGAAAAATCCGCATAGACTTTGCTGGTCTGCAACAGAGCTAATTTTGACATCCTGCGTGGGTTGTGGTTGCAAAGGCTTGTTGGGTCCAATGTGGATACCAACACCGCAGTCACCTAGATCCTTTGTGGGACAGCTCGAATCCAGCGCCTGGTCATCATCGATGCCTCCTGGACCTTGTGGCTGAAGAGACAAACTCACCTTCTTCACCTTCAAGCACGTGACATCGCCTGGTTCCTTCCTGGTTCCTTCCTGGTCACTGGCTAGTGACCCAGACTCTGTCCCCTCTGCTTTCAGGTTCTTCTTTGCAGCTCTCCATAGAAAACGACAACGAAACCCGACATGAAAAGACACCTATGCACCCGGCTTCCCTGTGTGAGGTAACACGAGTACTCCGGTGCTCCCGTGGGTCTTGACTCTCGGAGTGTCCTAGTGTAAAAGGGTTTCATCCTAGTCCATCCGGAAGTGTCCTTAAACAGTAACTTTGTAACTTCTTCATTTCCCATTATAAGTCAATGGTAACTCACGACTGTGTTTAGAGACTGCACGCGTCTCCCGTGGGCCTCCTACTTCCTAACCTATGGTTGTTTAGTGTAGTACCAGCGATTCTACAGGCCCTAGGCCTGCTGTCTAACTCTCACGTGGTTCTTATACCACTTCCTTAGTATATGGTTTGTAAGGTCCCTAGGGCATAACTGTATTTGTGCAACTTATCGTATGCTAATTGAGTAACTTGTGATGTACTTTGACCTCTGACCTCATAAAGAACGCAGAGGGGTTGTGTTAGAAATAAATACATATATATTTGATATATACCTTGTCTGTTGTCCTTTCATTGGTATTCAAGGGATTATAATTGGTAAAACAGCTTGCTTCACATGCTCTCTGAAGTCTTAGCCTAAGACTGCTCGTCCATGCTACCACTAGGATAGCTTGTCTATGGGAAACAACCATTTTAACGCATGCGTTACGACGCATGCGTTGACATCGCGTGCACTTACAACGCATGCGACGGTACGACGCATGCGTTGTCTATGCACGCCATTACGTCGCATGTGTATTTAGAATGCATGCATTCCCAACGCATGGGATGTAATGGACGCGCGCTGAGACGGCCTTCGGGGGACAGAGATGACAGGGAGACAACGCTGGAACAACGACGAGACAGGTAAGGAGGTGCTGTTTTGAGGTTGCGTTAGGGCTTAGGGCTAGTTGCAGTATAGGTGCTGTTTTGAGGTGGGGGATTAGGGCTACTAGGGCTATTTGTAGAATGGGTGCTGTTTTGGGGTTGCGTTAGGGCTACTAGAGCTACTTAGAGAATGGGTGCTGTTTTGGGGTTGCATTAGGGCTTATGGCTTCGTGTACTATTGGTGCTGTTTTGGGGTTTTCGCGCAAGCAACAAAATTCGTTTTATTTATTTAAATGTTTACTTACCTGTAAAACTCCGTAATCCATACATTACTACCCCCCACCCTGCCCCTCCCCCTCCCCACGTCACCGCCCTGCATTTACTCCCACTGCCGGCCGCGGCTGTATTTCACATGCATGCCTATACGAATGCGACGTAATGGTATACGATGTGATTACGCACGATGTTAGGGCACATGCGATGTATTAATTGCGATGTAAAGGCATGCGATGTGAGTGTTTGCTATGTATCATCATACATCCCTTGTCTATAAGGTTGACTTTACAACCACCATCAATAATGGTCAATTAGACTGGTGCAAGGTGCCCACTAAAATAGTGGACATCATATGCCAGGCTAACTTCCCACAAAATATATATATATATACATTCAAAGATGGCGACTATTTCATTTGTTATGTTGCCCTTTCTTTATGTCTATGCCATATACACTGTGAATGAAGCAATGTGCTTATAAGCAATGGCGGCGCGCGTTTATTTCGCAATTGACAAAGGCTAAGCGCCGAAACGCGTCTTGTCCGTGCTGGTTTGCCAAATAAATATCTATTGGCGTTTTAAAACCCCCCTGTGAGTGCTTTGTCTGATTCACATCGAAATTGTGATAAGTCTGGGGCAGCAACTATTTGTACGGCGGGTACACCCCCGCCTTGAAAAGCACCCGCTCGAGAGTGCAGCAGGCTGGTGTTTGCGGAGCAATAATAAAAAAATATATATATATTTGTATATATATATATGTTGGTTAATTAATAAAGCTCATATTTAGAGTTTTAAATGAATAAGGTAAATGTTTCAAATATGTTATGTGTTTGAAATGAAGTACTTTCCCTACCCCTCTGAAGTCCAAAACTTTCCCTACTGTTGCACAGACTGGAGTGGGATTAGTAAATGTAAACCCTCCGAAGTCCAACACTTTCCCTCCTGTTGAACAGGCTGGAGTGGGGATAATACATTTCACCCCTCCAAAGTCCAACCTTTTCCCTACTGTTGTACAGACTGGAGTGTGAATAGAAAATGTTATCCCTTCGGAGTAGAAGGCTTTCCCTCCTGTTGCACAGACTGGACTGGGGATTGTACATTTCACCCCTCCGAAGTCCAATGCCTTCCCTACTGTTGCACAGACTGCAGTGGGAATAGTAAATGTTTCCCCTTTGGTGTTTAATGCTTTCCCTACTCTTTCAAGCACTGGAGTGGGATTAGTAAATGTAAACCCTCCAAAGTCCAACACTTTCCCTACTGTTGCACAGACTGGAGAGGGAATAGTACATTTCACCCCTCCAAAGTCCAACATTTTCCCTACTGGTGTACAGTCTGGAGTGTGAATAGTAAATGTTAGCCCTTCAGAGTCCATGGCTTTCCCTCCTGTTGCACAGACTGGACTGGGGATAGTACATTTTACCCCTCTGATGTCCAATGCTTTCCCTACTGTTGCACAGACTGGGGTGGAAATAGTACATTTTACCCCTCTGGATTCCAACTCTCTCCCTCTATTTGCACAGGCTGGAGTGGGATTAGTAAATGTGACCCCTCTGGAGTCCAGCACTTTCCCTAGTGTAGAATAGACTGGAGTGGAAATAATACATTTACCTACTCCAAAGTCCAACTTACCCCTACTGTTGCACAGACTGTAATTAGAATAGTAAATGTTATCCCTCCAGAGTCCAACTCTTCCCCTACTGTTGCACACACTGGAGTCAGAATAGTAAATGTTACCCCTACAAGGTCCTACGCTTTCCCTACTGTTGCACAGACTGGAGAGGGATTAGTAAATGTTACCCATTTGGAGTCTAATGCCTTCCCTACCGTTGCACAGACTAGAGTGGGATTAGTAAATGTTACCCATCCGAAGTCCAACTCCTTCCCTACTGTTGCACAGACTGGAGTGGGAATAGTAAATTTCACCCCTCCAAAGTCCAACGTTTTCCCTACTGTTGTACAGGCTGGAGTCTGAATAGTAAATGTTACCCCTTCGGAGTCCAAGGCTTTCCCTCCTGTTGCACAGACTGAACTGGGGATAGTACATTTGACCCCTCCAAAGTCCAATGCTTTCCCATCTGTTGCACAGACTGGAGTGGGAATAGGAAAAGTTACCCCTCCGGAGTCCAACACTTTCCTTACTGTTGTACAGAGTGGAGTGGGAATACTAAATGTAACCCCTCCAAAGTCCAACACTTTCCCAAGCGTTAAACAGACTGAAATGGAAATAGTAAATTTAACTACTCCAAAGTCCAACTCTTCCCTACTGTTGCACAGACTGGAGAGGAAGTAGTAAATCTTACCCCTCTGAAGTCCAACGCTTTCTTTAGTGTTGCACAGACTGAAGTGGGAATAGTATATCTATTATTCCAAGACTTCAATGCTTTTTTTATAGTGGTTAAATAGATCTAATATGAGCATTTGTTTAATTTGATATTATTTGTGTTTATATGTTTGTGTTTATTTATTAAAATATTATCAATCAATCAATCAAGACATTTGTAAGGCGCGCTACTCACCAGTGAGGGTCTCAAGGCGCTGGGGGGTGGGGGGGCTGCTGCTACTGCTCAAACTGCCAGGTCTTGAGAGGCCTCCTGAAGGTAAGTAGGTCTTCGGTCTGCCATAGGAGGATGGGGAGGGTGTTCCAGGGCTTGGCGGCGAGGTAGGTGAATGATCTGCCACCGGTGGTTGCTCTCCGGATGCGGGGTACGGTGGCGAGGGCGAGGTCGGTGGAGCAGAGCTGGCGGTTCGGGGTGTAGAAGGTGAGTCGTTTGTTGAGGTATGCCGGTCCGGTGTTGTGGAGTGCTTTGTGTGCATGGGTGAGGAGCTTAAAGGTGATCCTCCTGTTGACGGGGAGCCAGTGCAGGTCTCTCAGGTGGGGTGTGATGTGGCTGTGGCGAGGGATGTCGAGGATCAGGCATGCAGAAGTGTTCTGTATGCGTTGCAGTCATTTCAGCAGTTTGGCCGGGGCTCCCGCGTATTCGTAAATAACTTTTTATATTTAATTAGTTTGGTAATTTATTATGTTTTGCATTTGATGTGTTCATATATTTTAAGTTTAATATATATATTTAAATATATATATATTCATATATGCATATGTATGCTATTTACAGTAGTAAGTTAAAACAAAGCACAATTTTTTCATATTATGTCAAATATATTTTCTAATAATAGTGTCATATTATATATGTATACATAAACACACATATATATGTATATGTGTATGTTTATGTAAGCACATATTTATATATAGTATTAAATATTACTTACATTTATTCAATTCACATTATATTAATGTTATTTAATAAAATATTTAAGATATATGTTAAAAAAACAATATTTTATATGTTTTTTAACAATATCATTGTGAAAACATATTTTGTTCAATATTTATGTACTTATTATTATAAGTATAGATGGTAAGCCCTATTTTTGTAATTGATATTTTTGACACAATATTCCTGTATCTCAATATTGTTGTGATTGACATTATACCAGTGATGCATATACATCCTGCAGAGTCTGGCATTTACCTCATCCTGATACTGTAAGGAATGTGCACATTATTTCTGCAGGTATATATTTAATAACAATATATATATGTGTAAAAGAAAGGAAAGTCGGTCTTCTCCTTTAGGTGTTCTGAGAACATCCACAAAGCCACTACAAACCCAGACTCAGCCACACCAGGGTAAAATTACAAACTACTGTCTAGCGCACTAGTGTCCAACCTAGTCCAGGAGAGCCCCATCCCTCACACATTTTCAGGTTAAATGCTATGCAAACAAATTACGTTTGGATTCATTGAGCTTATTTATTATAGGTTTTGTGTTGCCCTGCGCTACGTAAGGTGATGCAGGTCGACGCAAAACCTACAATGAGATTTACCAAGCCACACTAGGCCACCCTGCGTGTCCCTGCATGACTCGATCAATCTGGTGTAGCGCAAGTCAGTGGAAGGAACCGGCTTGCGTTACACTGTGTGGGGAGGGCAATACATGGGTTTTCCCACGCATTCACCCATGTATTCTTACGAATTCCCTGATTTACCAGTACAGGTAGACCTGGGAATGCATCAGCGTTGTGTGCCTTCCCTCAAGAGGTCCAACAAGCTGAAATATCTTTATTGCTCCTGGTTGTTTCCTCTTTCTAAGTGTGCCGCATTGTGAAGTACAGTTACTAAGAAGAAAATGACTCTGAGGATTGTTCTTATGCAGGAAGGTGCTCCTTCCTGCACAAAAACAATCCTGCCTACAACACAGGCACCGCTGCACCACACCACAAGGGTACCTGGGTTGGTGCTAGGCAGACCATTGTGCACCGGTATACACCCGTTACGACGCAACTTTTACTCCGCACTACCATTACAACGCGGGCATTACAACGCATGGCATTACAACGCATTGCGCTGGGGGGCGCTCTAGGATAAGAGGTAAGTTTAATTTACTATCCAACACCTTCCCTAGGGTCCACGGGGACTGGAGTTAGAATAGTAAATTATACTTACCACTATCCAGCACCCCAAAGCGCTATGCGTTGTAACGGTATTCGTTGTAAATACCGCGTTGTAATGGTACGCGGAGTAAAAGTATGCGTTGTAACGTCATACATCCTTGTGCACCAGCGCAGGCAGAGAGCCGGAATGAGCCGTATGATGGTAAAACAGCGGATTCCTGCCATCTCTCCGCTTTATGTAGTGCAACGAAGAGAGGTGGCTTGCTGCATTGCATGACTATTTGTGAAATATGCCACTTTGTGTGTTATAGGAGCATACTACTGTTAGCATAGAGGGGTCGAAGTCAGATCTAGGAGTGTGATCAATACCACATTTTCAGGTCAGCCACTGACTATGTATGCAGTGGACATTTAGATTAGTTGTATGTAAATGTATTATTAGCTCCTTACATTCTTCTACACGAGTGACCAACATAGTCCGAGATGGACCAATACATTCCACATTTTCAGGACGCCAAAAACATAAATGAACTGATGAAATTCTCGACAGATCCGACCCTGCACTGGACACACCTAGTGTAGTGCATCACACAAATCGTTGCGTAACTGCTGCACTGGAATGTGTTGTCAGTTTTCAGCAGTGTTTCGATTTGCTATGGAAGAATAGTATTTGTTGAAAAATTATTGGCAATAACGAACAATACAACATGCTGCTATAAAAAAGTACCGTGAAATTAATTTTCAATCACAAATTCAAACAAACTCCAATATTACCAGATCAAATCTGTGTATATGGTGTGGGTGACAATATAGAAATACCGCAATACCACCAACACAAATCTCTTTATATGACAAGCTAATGATCTTCAGAAAATGGCTGTGCAATCTCTCGATGGCCACAGAATAGTGGACTTGTCCCTGAGAAATTAGATTTAACATAGACCGCCTAAGAATTAAACACTCAACAGAGGTGTGGCTGCACGCTCACATGAAGGCAACTCACACAAAGATATCAGGTGTTGATCACTGATGGAGTCCACTGTCCACTGTATTCTAGTCATTGCATTTAACAATTGTTTTCTCACAAATGTACTTTAAATGTTTTGCACCCGTTGAAATGAGACGTGCCTTCTAAAATGATGTACACTTAGGACATAAGCAGTGCTTAATTTGTGCCAGTGGTTGCAGGCGGTCAGCACTGGCACTCGTCTTTGGGGATCGAGGCATAATGTTCACCATACGTCTTATACTCAGAGCAAGGGATAGAAGGACAGAAAAGGTGGAAAGATAAGGAAGAGAAAAAGAGAAAACCAGTGACAAAGGGAGAAGGCAGGGATGACAAAGAACCAGTAGGCGGGAGATAAAGGACAGGAAGTGTTGGGTGGTGGAAGGAAGGGGTAGAGAGATGGAATCAACACAAGGCAGCATTGATTTTCTGCAAACCTGGCAGTTGGCCACAGAGGTGGAGGGGTCACAAGAAAATCTACATAGGCCTTACAATCGGTTTTTTTTGCAAATGAAGTACTGCACAAAATCTAACATAATTTTGTATGCAAGATAATCATATTTATAACAAATATAACTATCCATGCTGCCGAATCTATACTATTGCCATACAAATCGAGACTTTCTTTCGAGCAGGTCTTTTCATTGTTTTTTTGTTTTTGTATGCTTCCATTTAAAAACGTGTAAGCATGTACAGTGTAACTAATCAAACGCTGCAGGCACCGACAACGCTCAGATGTTTGCCCTTATTGCTTAGGGAAGGTTGTCAGACATTTCCTGCTCGTCGTCAGACACCGTGGACATTCCGAGGTGACTCCCTCATTGCTGCCGGGGCGAGGGGAGTGAGACGTGGAGCGAAAGAGCCGCACTGTGTGATCTTGTGCCCACTGAGCCACCTGCGCGCTCTTTGGCTGCAGCTGTGGCAGACCTCATGCGGCGACGCTGCTTAGACATACTTGGCTCTCGGCCAACCTCCCAGTTTCAGCTTTACCTCAACTGGCCCCTGTCTAGTGATCTAAGTGAGGTCGAAACTCTTTAAATATGTAAAGCTGGACGGGTCAGGAGTAATGGCTACACTGTGTTAACTAGGTCGGTAGCTCCATAGAATGAGTGTATTGCAGGCAAGGAGAACATAAAGCATCCCATCGATTCTCTCTGAAATCGACATAACAGACATATTTATAAAGTTCCGCCCAGTGATACTGGGCGCTGCTGATTCACAAAGAATTTGTTATGACTTACTCAGATACTCTTGTCGTAATGCTGAATTTCAGGCGAAAACCAGTTGTAGTAAAAGAGTAAGTAACAACTACTCATACTCCAATCTTCGTGATTCAGGTCCTAGATGTTTATTTTTACCAGCATTGTGATACCCATTTCATGACCTTCAGAAAGACAAAAGGCTGAGAAGTTAAGACCAGAATAAGAATTTATGATTTTAGTGTTAAACATACTTTTCTGAAGTGAACGCATTAGTCTTATTATAGGCCCTGCAGAAATGTAGTCCTCTTTCTTCCATGTGCGTGCCTCATTAATACTCAGCGGTACAAAAGGGGGTGGTGATGGAAGGAGCATCTGAACCAATCAAACACTCACACCCAGTCAAAAGATCTGGGTTTGATCCATCACTGTTCTTTAGCCCACTCTGCCACCCCAGTTCAGATATGGCTATATGCAAATCAGTCTGACCCTGTGCCTCATGGGAAAAGTCCAGCCCTCTAACTGCCAAGCCATGCCTTCCCTGGACCGGAAACAAGCTACCGAGGACCGGTTTCTGGCATTCCAGCCGTCTTCAGCCCGGCTTGCTTGAATCCAGTGGCAAAGTGAGCAAGGGACTCACGTCTGAGCATACCCTGCCACACTTATGGCGGCCAAAGTGGTACAGAATACATTAATACTCAGACACTGAAAAGGCACGTCTTGTCTTGTACTCATGGACTTGGGGAGAGATGGTGCTATAGGATTGTGATATAGGTTAACAATGTAACTCATCCATTTGAACCTATGGGCTTGTTTCGCGACTTTCTATTGTAGTACACCTGAATTCTAGGAGTAAGTCAAGAGTAATCAGTAGTAGTCCTGTCTCACTACTGAAATTCATGACTACGAAGAGCTAATCACACTTACTCATACACCAATCTTTATCAAATTGGTCCTTCACTTTTAGGTTCCTCTTCTCTCACTCTTTGTTGCTGCTTACCTAATTGGCTAGTATGTGCCAGTTCCACTTTCTCTTCTTTCATGTGGAGCATGGACAAAGTACTAAGACAGCGTGCATGCGCTGTCACTTGCAATAGACAATGTTTACTACAAGGAGCTTGGAGACCGCCCTTTTCTTATCATTCATTGGCTTTATTTACACACTTATTTGCTGCTTCCTAATTGGCCAACATGTGCGAGCTCCACTTTCTCTTCTTTCGTGTAAAGCATGGACAAAATACTGATTAGTGTCCCTCTACTTCTTGAGCAGTGATTCAGATACTATTTTTCTTATTTTCTGTGTTGCTTCTTCCATATTACTTCATCCCTCCCATGCCTTCCTTGTCGTGTTGCTACTTCCCTTCCACCTTCCACCCTCCCATTGTCCGTATTATTTCTTCCCTCCCACTTCCCACACTTCAGTTGTCTGTGTTAATTTTTACCTTCCACCGCCCACCCTGCCGTTGTCTGTGTTGCCCCCTATCCGGCATAAGATAAAAAGTGCTATGAAACGGCCAGCACTGGTTGTATCATAGTTCTTTTTATACTTTCCTGTTATTTGTGTTGTTTGTTACCTCTCTTCCGCTGTCCTGTTTGCTCATTCCCTCCCACTCTCCCTCATGTTGCCCACATTTACCTGCCATACAGAAAAAAATGCCATGACTCGGTCAGCTTTGCAGGTCATAGCACTTTTTTCTACCTTTTAACTATGATGCACTGCTCGACAACATGGCTAAAAGACATTATCAAAGCCAACAGCTCTTGCATAGGCGAGCCCTATTGGCTTTGCAAATGTTTCTTTTGAGTGCTCTGGTGTACTTTTATTGATGACAGACAGATGGGAACATAGGTGGGTAGTGATAGTGCGGGAACTGAAGCAATCCTAATAATATATGTTTCTCTCAGCAAAACTATAGGGTATATAGTAGTTATACTTTATAGTTTTAATAGTGAGAGGGCAAAAGTTGGTATAGTGCCGTTTGTAGCTGCGCTTCTATTAGTGACAGACACTATCTGGGCTGCTGTAGAAACATGTTTGTGGTGTACTTGTATTAGGTGGATTATGAATGTCCCCTGCTCAGGGGACTCACCACATATTGCATAACACTCGTGGCGGATTTGCCACAGTGGCTGCCACAAAGAATGCTAGCTTAGGTCTTCCTGCTCCTGGCTATGGCAGGGCTCCAATCCCAGCGTCTCTCTGGGGTGTGGGTAAAATGCTATCTGCTCCTCTGTAGGCCCTGTGCTGTAGGTTCAGCTGAATAAGTTCAGGGTATCTTGGTATATCTGGTTGCCTCTCACCCCATGCACTGACTAGACCAGGTCTCCTTCCACTGTCTTCAATACCAAAAAATCCCTGTACCCTGGACATTGGTTAGTATTCATCTACTAGGCATGAGAATCTACTTGGTTGGAAAAAATACTGTTTAAATCCAACATCACCACCTCTATATTTGTGGTTAAGTGTATCTTCTCTAATGCCTGACCGTCCACATCAAAACACTGTTTGTGAACTGCAACTGGGAGATTCCGGGCAGAGTTCAACTCGACACAACCAATGATGTCTGCCCACTGAGACAGTACATCCACCCACACTTAAATGATAAACAAACAAAAAATGTGTGGTGAAAAGGAAGGCACCTCACGGGCGAACAACCCTCTGGGAACTTGGCAGATGTTACCAATTCTATGCCCCTTTCTCATCATCGGTTGCCATTCCTTTTCAAAAAGAAAATAGTGTCCAAAAAGTGCAAAGAAATAGGTGCTGAACAAGAAGCAATAGCTCCTTGATGTGACAAACAAAGTGATTAAAATCAACAGCCACACCAATTGTACACCTTTATTACAAAATCTGGTGTGTGCTGGTGAAGTAAAAAGGCTGGTAGCTTACTGTCGCATACCACTACCTGTAACCGACATGTTTCACTGCCTTGTATATTTTATGGCAGATTCATCAGGGTTCACCAATCGGTCACCGCACCAGTGTTGGACATCTTTATTTTGGAATCTGTCGAGTTGAAGAACAAAACCCCAATTAAAAACACTCCCGCAGACTTACTCCTCGCACTCATCGTATCTTTTCAAGTGATAGAAAATAAAAATGAAAATAAAGAGATGCACCATTACCCTCAACCAGCAGCGTCCTCTCATACCAGCTGGCAGGGGGAATCTCAGCCCTAATGTAGATTGTTGTATCAATCTGCAAGTAATCAAACCTTGATCAAACACATGCTTATGTTGATTGAATGAGCTGACAAACAACAACTTTGTCCAGTGATGTTAAAATCAACCATCACTTACTCACAACAACCACATGTACACTCACTGCATATATACATATCCCTCAGATGACAGCCACATGCTTACTATGCCATGGTTCAACCCAAATGATACACCTGTTGTCCGTGTATTACTTTTGTATTACTCCTTCCACTGTCACCTATAAGGAAAGTGTTAATCCAGGACTTGGTTAGATGGGGTCCCCTAACCTTTTTGGCCACCGACCTCATGTTTTGACCTTGTTTTGCTAGCCGTAGAACTTGGGTACATTTGGCACTGGCGTGCAGTGCGAGAGCGCTGTGGTCATTGTGTACATACTGCAGAGTGGTGTATATATAAATGGCTGATTTGAGTTAGCTGTAAGTCACTTCGTGACCTGGGTCTTGAAGTATCCTCCGAGGGCCAGTGAGCTGGCCTCCTGTTTACGAGATCCAAGGGAAACAAAGTATCTCACTGTCTCCACAAGATCTTAAGCACCACACTGGGTATGGCGGAAACAGGTGGAAGTGATTGAGGTTGGGATAAGAACCGTCCTGACTTACACCATAATTTAATTGTGCAAGAGGAGTGATGTGCTTAAGATCAGCAGTGAAAAGGAAACATCCCTTTGGGTAAATTTCATTACAGACTAGTCATTCTTCAAACAGATTACCATACAAACAGATATTACACACTTTCAGCTTGCTCTTGTACCACACCTGAAGATTGGACCATATACAACCGGGAAGCCACTAACACAAAAATTAAAAATTACACATACATTTATTATTCATATGACAATATTCTCATCAATAAAAATGACCAAACAATCAATGTACATAATATCTCAAAATCAATAAAACACAATACATTAAAAGTTAATCAGACAGTCCATAGGAGATAGAGAGTAGAAAAACCAGACAGATACAATATGTCTTTACAATCCACACATCCGTCATATAGCGATGTCAATAGCATGGAGCTCAGTGGTTTATGATTAATATTCTTGAGCCATGCCTGAATTGGCGGATTGTGTACTAGAGTTTGGCGTCAACGCTTTTTGATGGGTCAATTTAGAAATCCATCTTTCTCAAGACAAGTGTATAGACTCTCTGTACTTGTTCTCAAGACAAGTGTATAGACTCTCTGACAAATTTGTAGGGTCACCTATTTCTGTAAGATAGACTCCCCTTCCCGTACTCTCGATCGTCTGTACTTTGGGGATATGGGTTAAACCCCACCGGATCGATTAAAATGTCCCCGTAGTACTACTAAATGCTATATTTGGCGGGGATCCTAGTTAAAATAATAATACATCCAGAAATCCAGGGTTTAAAAATGATGCTTGTACTGTGGGGGAGTTCAGTCGTATACTCACTCCTTTAGGAGAGAACGATGATAGTTGGAAACTGGTTGTCACGCTGGTTACCAGTCAACTTCAGTAGCTTAATCACTGGGGCAGAAGTCCCGCTTATGGTCCCTTTAATAATTAGGGGTCGAGTTTCTTCAATCTGTTGGTGTGTTCTTTCCTCAAAAATTAAACAGCAAGATCAGCAGCCATATGAGGTGCCGGGAAGTGAGAAGGTCCAGGAGTGTGGGGTAAGTTTGAGAGGTCTGAGGGAACCGTGCTTTCAACAAGGGGACCTGTGCTCGCTTGTGCTCCAGAGTGTGTGGTGTCAAAGGGGTGTTGGGGGAACCTGAGCCTGGCGTTGAGACTGTCTTCAGCCTCCAGACTAGGAGAATGACAAAGCCTGACATTGTGGCCTCTGCTCAAGGTCAATGACTTCCTCTCACTGGACCCATGCCACAGGGTGCTTTGTTTTGGAAAACATGATGACGAGACCCGAGTGGGTTTGTGTGCCTTGTGGGCACCTGCAGCTGACTGTCGGAGGTCTACAGCAGGCCTTTGCTTGAGGGGGAACACATTTCTCCAGATGGGGACCGTGCCAGCTTCCTGGGTCACAACCTATTGTCTGCGGGGGATTGTGATCCCACCCTTGTGCAGGTGCCGGTTGGCACTTGGAGGTCTAATTTGAATGGCCAAAACTAAGTAACAGTTTATTTCCGTGTTAGGTGGTTACAACTGTCTAGTCAACAGGGTGCCAGCAGGGGCAACGAGTATCGCTGGCTGGTAGAGTTGAAATTATGAGGGGCTGGGTCACGAGGGGTAGTGTGCTTGACCTTCCTGCAATGGGAAAGTCAGACAATTGCATATAACTGTAAAAGGTATATACAATCTGTGTTTCGTTGTGATTTCAATAGAGAAGTTTGACAATTGTTCGTGACTGTAAAGTGTATATACAATATCTATCTCATTTTTATTTCATTGCCTGTGTGTAATACAAAGATAACACTTTTTATACATACAGTATAGAGTCTTTTTTGTAGCGTACATGGTGTATTTTCGAAGGAGTGTTGTGCCAATGCTTTACACTCGAGCACTGAGGATAAGCCTGACTGTTCGATGCCAAGCTACCAGATGGTGAGCACAGGTTATCGGACAAGTGTATTGAACTCATCATTTTTGGAATAGTGGGTTCTGACTTGCTTCGATGTGTCTTAGCCCGCCCTAAACCACTGGGTCTAACAGGAAGTTTGAGCTGTGGCACATAACACAGATATCCCTGGCTTCTGTAGGGCATGCTACATAACAGTGCCAAAGCTTTGGGTCAATGTCCTCCAATCATTTGATTCTTCTAACTTGGAACACCAACCATTGACCTGCAAAACACTTTCAGTCACCAAGAAAATGTTGTATCCTAATGTACTGCAACATATGTGGTATGCTAACCCTGTGTGGGCTGCTGAAGAACTTACCTACATCAATAGTACGCTACATTGGGTTGATTGTGGGGTTGAAAGGATGTTGTTTTTTGCTTTGAGCCCATGTGGGAAGTGTTTTCAAATTGTGCATGATGACCACAGAGTGTTGTTATTGTTTTGTGAGACTTAGACTGGTGTGAAGGGTGAATGTGGTTGAGGGATAGATGTGCAAATTTTAAATGTAATAACTACTAGAACATATGGGAAGCGCCTGGACACTTTAAGGGACTTTGAGTTAGCCTCCTTCATTCTCTATTGTGTTTTGCCTCGGAATCTACAATCATGACTTGCAATGTTCTCACATTTGGGATAATCCCACATGAGTATTTTAGAATTATAATTTTTAGTTCTCGTCTACCATATAGCTTTTAGCAGTATTTAGCTAAAAGCCTCTTGTGGGTAATCCCAAAAACCGTCTGCTTAGAGCCCACATTCCTTCCTGTTGCTTGACTTTATTTTCACCCCTATTTGATGTCCTCTTATTTAATGGCTTGTCTCTCTTGCTTTATAAACAAGCATTGACAAAGCACTGACAGTAACAATATTTATTGAATGCATTAAATAGAACCTAATACTAGTTTTTTAGAATAAAAGCAGCTGATCACATAATTTGTTCCAGTAATTACCAGGCATTTCCCCGCCTGGCAAAATTTGGCAGATTTAACCTGCAGGAATATACATGGTGAAAAATGTGGCGGTTCTACGTTATTGAAAAAGAGAGAGAGGGGGAAAGGGAGTTAAATGAAGGTCCAGTGCCTCGTGCTCCTGAAGAATGAGCAATTCAATTCAAAAGAGCTTTATTTCGACAATATTTGTGCCCTAAAAAGCATTGCAGCAATAAATACAATATTAAAAATAAAGGGGCCACAACTTGGAGGGGAATAATGAGTAATTTACTAACAAGAGTCGCTGTTCCTAAAAGAGAAGTATGGGAGAGGTCGTTTTAGAAAGAGGGGAAGTCGGAGAGACTTTTACTTGATGCCCTCACACACCCCGAAGGATGTCATGCTTCATTATAGGTCGGTGCTCCTCGTTGATCCATTGCTTCAATGTACTACGGGTCCCCCGAAGGGTCAGTTTATCCGAGATCTTTTGGTTATCAAGCCGTATGGTGTGTGCAGGTCAGTGCTAATTCTGTGATAGGTGAGTTGTGAGTTAAAAATAACTGGAGAGTATCCAGGGTGAAAGAATTTAATAAAAGAGATCCCTCTGTCATGGTTAAAAAAACAACAGGTTGGGCGCTGCTCAAGGGTAGTTATGGTCCTCAGTAGCTAAAGGATGTTGTGCAATTATGTAAGTGAGATGCATTAGGTACATGTTTCGTGCTTTACGTGGTCTCTGGAAGAGATCCCTAGTACTTCCTCAGGACCAAGAAAGGGGGAAAATGTAACGATACGTGTGTGGGTAGTGGCCCTATAAATTGAAGTAGTGCCACCAAAAGGACCTTGGAGGTGGTCCGAGCTAATGGATATAGTAGATTTCCCCATGAGTCAAGCGAGCGTCTGCTAATCGTCACAATAGTTATGTTGCCAGGCACAGTCTCTTGCACCTACCCGACCTCTCGGTTGCTTGAAGGTTCTACGTTAGCCACAAAACGTATAATTCCACTACATTTGATAACAGGAGTTTCTGCACATACCAGAATTTAACTGATTACTCATAGTGAAGGCCTTAGACAAGGTATTATGGCAGGTTAATATTTGTATCTGCAGTGTATTTGTTCTTCCCCTTGGCAATCATGTAGTAGAGTTACTTTGTAACATAAAGGACCAAAATATGTCTGAGATACAAATTATCATTACAAAGGAAAGCATAGGATAATTTTAGTAGTTCATGCACCAACTGATGTGAGAACAAAAGGTCCGCTCACTTTTAAATTATTTATGCTCAGCAATGCTGCAAAACACAAATATGGTTACATGAATCAAAACTTCTTTAAGAAAAACTCTATCAGTACATCACAGTAACAAGAAGGACGAACTGATGCAAATAAACACATAAATCGACAAGAAAACATTCTGAAAAACAACCAGTGCTCCAGATTACATTGTAGGCTAAACTCAAATGCCGGAGCTTACGTAATGTGCCTTGTAAAATTGCTTGTAAATGTGACGCGTTACTGCATGCAGACGTACTTAGATTTACTTCTGTATGAGTCAATTGTGCCAATGATCCATGCAGGTGTCTGGTCTGCCAACCTGACATTTTCCCCTTACACAGACGGGTCATTTGACGTCAGCACCAGGTGTCTATGAATAGGATCATAGCCAAACGTAACTTGCATTTTATTGCTGCTCAGCAAAGCAATAGAAGGAAGGCCTAAAACAAAAATCCCTTAAATTACAGTGTTTTAGGTTATGTTCTCTAAAACATTTTAGGGAGTGACAGGCTTCGCAGAACCTTTTGTGAGGCTCAGGTCAAAAACATGGCCCTTCTCTAGTTTTATAGCGATACATAGTGGCAGCTAAGGTTACTACCTCTCTTATCGAGGAATGCATCACAGGAGCAGTCCATGCCTGCTTTCACAGATGTAAATATTTAGCACCGGCAGTGCAGGGCCCTGAAAAGAGCAGGTCCGGAAAAAGAGCCCCAGCCGCTCCGCCCTTGTGACTGGGGAGTTTGCAGTTATATGTGTTTGTGAGGCCAGGGAAGCATATGGGAATGATGGGTGTGGGTTGAGTGTAGTCTGGGAGAGGTGCTGGAATGGAGAAGCATGTGAAGGGAAAGTTTCAAGCAGGCAGAGGTACAGGCATGTAGAAGTAGAGGAATGACGAGGTGCAGGCTGGGAGAGTTACAGGCACGCAGCTGTACAGGCCAGTCTCGTCTAGATATCGACAGAGAGAGGTGAAGGAAGTGAAAGGTGTAGGTTTATAGAGGTGCAGGTGAGCAGGCAAAGTGAGGGGAGAATGAGGTATGCAGCCAGTGAAAGTCTGAGGAGGAGGAGGGGCAGACTAGGAGAGAAAAGGGCTGAGAGAGGTGCAGACAAAAAAGGTGCGGGTAGAGAGAAGTGCAGAGAGAAATTGGGGCAGGATGGGAGGCAGTTGACAGAGTTGTCGGTAAGAAGAGGTGCAGACAAAATCGGACGTGGGGTGGGTGCAGTGCTTAATTTGTAAAAATATAAGTGCCAGGGCTCTATCAGGAGGCCTATGCAGCTTGCACCACCCATTGCCACTGCCAACGCAGTACTTACACAACTACAAACCAGCACACAATATGACAATTTAGACTATTCCAGGCCCACAAAGCTATAAAAATAGCCTGGCTGCAGGTATTCCTTGCTTTTAAAGTATACTGAATTAATAATCAATTGCTGTTGTGCTCATCTCTAAATTTTACAAACAGCGCCATCATGTGGCCACTGTCATAAGTGCTGGTGTCGACAATTATGTGTCGGTGCCAAGCACCGGAAAACATCGGATCAAATTAAGCACTGGGTGAGTGCAGGCTGACAGATGTGCCGACAGAGAACGGTGAAGACAGAGATGAGTGCAGGATTGGTGGATTATGAGAGAGGTGCAGGCACGGTGCGGTGTAGACCGAGATAGGCCTGGGGTGGATGCTGACTGAGAGGTGTGAACATTGCGAAGTATGTGCTAGAAAAGGACGGGTGCATATGAGGAAAGATACCGACAAGTAGAGTTCGAAGGTCAGGTTGTGTAATGTGTTTTGTTTTATTGTTGTGAGTTCTGGCAATCTTTCCTTCCAAGTGTGAAAGTGTCCAAGAAATACATAGTAGTTTTTTAAAGGTTTTATTTAAAGCCAATTTTAGTGCAGAATAAATGCAAGAGTATTATTGCAGGTATCCAAACAAATGTGTGGTGAATGTGAATGCCTAATTTAAAATTATGAAAACAGGCATTGTAGTACATGTTACATTTCAAGAATCTCTACATGTCCTATCTTGCTATCAAAGGTCCGCTGTTTTAGGAGGGTTTAGTATTTAGTTGTCATCATACTTGCATACCTGAACTTCTTTTATTTTCAAGTCGCCGTCGTCCTGTTTCCAAGATGAGGCTGAATTGTGTCTCTGTAGGCAGATTGCTATGAGATAATGGCCTCGATACAGCTCTATAGAGAAATACTCTGCTTTCTGCTCAACATGGCATCAACATTCCACACTCTCCCCGATAGGGCTGTGAATGATCAAGTTATATCTTTAAGCCAATTATTGTGTGAACAATTATTCATGCTATTGATGATGATGTCCATTCCCGGCCAAAGTCATCGAGAAAGCTGTCAACAACCAGCTCGCCGCCTTCCTCGAAACCAACAAATCCCTCGACTCTTCACAGTCCGGCTTCCGAGCCAAACACAGCACTGAGACCGCACTCATCGCAGCAACAGACGACATCCGAACTCTACTGGACAATGGAGACACAGGCGCCCTCATCCTCCTCGACCTCTCCGCAGCCTTCGACACAGTCTGTCATGACACCCTGCTACAACGACTCAGAAACATCGGAATCCAAGGAAAAGCATTGGAATGGATCACCTCATTCCTTGCCGGAAGAACTCAGAGAGTACGCCTCCCACCATTCAAGTCAGAGGCCACTGAAGTCATCTGCGGCGTGCCACAAGGATCTTCACTCAGCCCCACCCTCTTCAACGTATACATGAGCCCCCTCGCGTCCATCGCACGCCAACACAACCTCAACATCATCTCCTATGCTGATGACACTCAACTGATCCTCTCACTCACCAAAGACCCTGACACCGCCAAAACGAACCTACATGAAGGAATGAAAGAGGTAGCCGAATGGATGAAGCTTAGCCGTCTGAAACTGAATTCAGACAAAACAGAAGTCCTTATCTTAGGTACCTCCCCCTCCGCATGGGACGACTCTTGGTGGCCAGAAGCCCTCGGAAAAGCACCCATCCCGACGGATCACGCACGGAACCTGGGCGTCATCCTTGACTCCTCACTCTCGATGACCAGACAAGTCAACGCCGTCTCTTCATCTTGCTTCAACATCCTTCGCATGCTCAAAAAAACATTTCTCTGGATCCCCACCGACACTAGAAAAACGGTCACCCACGCACTGGTTACAAGCCGCCTTGACTACGGAAACACCCTTTACGCCGGTACCACCGCAAAACTTCAGAAAAAACTCCAACGCATCCAGAACGCATCAGCCAGACTCATATTAGACATCCCGCGCAAAGAACACATTTCTGGTCACCTGAAAAACCTCCACTGGCTTCCCGTCAATAAGAGGATTACTTTCCGCCTACTCACCCACGCACACAAAGCCCTTTACGAACTTGGACCCGAATGCCTCAATACACGTCTTTCCTTCTACACCCCCTCCCGCCAGCTGCGCTCCTCCAACCAAGCCCTCGTTGCTATTCCCCGCGTCAACAAAACCACAATGGGAGGAAGATCATTCTCCTACCTTGCGGCCAAAACCTGGAACTCACTTCCCATGCACCTTCGCCTCACTCAAAACCACCTAGCATTCAGAAAGCAACTTAAAACTTGGATATTCGAGAAGTAATTCCCCACATCTCATCAAGCGCCTTGAGACCCTCTGGGTTTGTAGTGCGCTATATAAATTCATTGACTTGACTTGACTTGACATGTCGGGCTCGGAAGAAGAAGATGAGAATTCACTTACATAGCCATCTAAAGCAGCTATGCAATTTCTTGTGCATCAAACACTTAAATAGATGTATGAGCATAAGAATTAGAAGCACACTATCAGAGTGCAACATACATGGTTGTATAGTAATGGACAAATGAGCTGTTCAATGTGTGCAACAGAATAACGCTCTATAGGGCCGGAGGCCAAGATGAGCATTAAGCAGATGCACAATATAAACGCTTCCTAAGAAACATTGACGGCAAAACCTAGAAGAAAATTTGTTTACTTGCTTTAATTTCTTGCAAACTTATGGAATGTGTTGGGTGTGCAAAATTGTCAAATCTAATGTTCTAAGAAGCGTTAATGCTTCATGGGAATAATGCATCTTCTGGCTGACTATTAGCAGTGTTTCTAGATAAGAGACAAAGCTTTCTCTTCAGAATGAACATATAACAGGGCTCAGCTTCCATGATAATGTGGTGCAAAAGTAGAAATAACTAATATTTCTGCACTCTTGAAGATGCTTAAAACAAAAGCATTTTTTCAGCTGGTATTGCAAACGTGTTTACAAATGATTAACTCCCACTTGCTTCACAAAACAATTAAAATGGAGAAGGCACGTAAACTCCCCTTAATAGGGTGAGGTGTGACAGAGAACCTGTTGCTGGGAAGCATGCTGCCCAACATGACACTTAGGGCCATATGTACAAGCCCCTATCGCCACCACAGCGTCACTTATATCAACGTTGTGGTGGCAATAGGGGCTGCGCCTTATCTACAAAGCAGTGTTAAGCAACTTAACGTGGCTTAACAATGCCTTGTAAATTCGCCCCCTTACACGGTATGGTTAGAGTGAAAGGGGGGGCAGTGGGTGTTGTGGTGGGTGTTCCACCGCAACACCCATTCATTTTGATGCTGCCCCCTATGTACAAGGGTGGCGTACATAGGAACAGCGCCAACATTAGGACCAGGTAAAACCTGGTCTTAAGTTGGCGAAACGAGGAGAAATGCCTTATATCTCCTCGTTTTTGCTTTTTCCATGTGTGCTGCCTTATGCAGCACACATGGAAAAGCAAAATGCCATGGATTGTGTATGTGTACATAAACAATCCTTTAAAAAAATGGTATTTTGTGACTTTCTTGTGTGCTGCATGAAGCAGCACACATGACAGTGACAGAATGGCATTTTAGGATTGTTTATGTGCAAGAAGGGGGACCTTCCTACACATAAACAATCCTCCCCTGCACCCAGACACCCTTGCACTATGGCTAAACTTAGCACCATCGCAAGGGGAAATGCAAGGCTGCACCAAATTCTTGTAAATATGGTGGAGACTTGCATTTCAGAAGTGGCGGAGAGAGGCGTTAAGCCAGGAAGGCTAAAGACTCTCTCCAGCACTTCCTTGTACATATCCATTTTAGATTAAGGCCCTCAGGTTCACTGCTATGTGGAGGTACTAGATGGCTCAGGAATAAGCTGAATAATAACTAAATATGATGATTCAAGGTATGGAGGAAGGTTTAGAATACTTGAGTAGGGATGTTTGATTAATAATGTCCCCCTGCTACCATTCCCAGCAAAGGTCTTAGAGAAAAGCATCAACAAATACCTCACCAAATACCTCAATGACCACCAACTACTTAACACCACTCATTCTCTCCCTCATGTAGAAGATGCATAATACTGGTCAAATTCAATGCCTGCATTACTGAAATAGCTCAATTGATGAAGACTAACTGTCTGAAGCTCAACATTGACAAGACCGAAATTGTGAAGAAAGAGCACATCACCTTGGGTCTCCACCGGGCGGCCACCAGAGCTAGAAATGGTATCCCCCCCCCCACACATGCCAAACCTTGAAGATGCTGAGGAACATTTTCAATGGCTCTCAATCAGCACCAGGAAAACCTTCATGCATGCCTTCATCATGAGCACACTGGTCTATGTGAACACCCTCTAAGCTGGAATCAGCAATAAGCTCACCGGACGGCTGCATATCATTCAGAACTTGGTGGCAATAATCACTCTCAACCTCCAACACCGTACTCACTTCACAACACACCTGAAGGAGCTCCACTGACTCCCCATTAATAAATGAGCACAATTCAAACCCTTCACCCACACTTTCAAGGCACAACATAACACTGACCCAGCCTATCTCAACAATCATGTCTGCCTTCACAAACCTTCCAAACACCTCTTCTCATCCGGATTCGTATTTGCACAAATTTCACACATATAGATAACCAGATCTGATGGTTGAGTCTTCTCCAACATCACTGCTAAAGCATGGAATGATCTGCCACTATACATAAGAGCCTTCCCTCCACTCCTTAAATTCCATAGGAAGCTGAAGATCTGGCTTTTCAAATATTCCAACTATTCCCTATGTGCACATAAACTCACACCTGATCAGCACCAGGATACCCTTCCGGGGAAAGTGTGCTCTGCAAATCTGCATAACATAACATGATATGAATAAGAGTACCATAATATAAACAGTAATAATTATATAATGCCATGGCATATGTGTACAGTTCCGGTTCCAGTGCATAGCAGAAATGCGATGATGCAGAGAACTAGCAGTGAGGAGGCTGTACTGAAAGGTGCTGGGGTGCCACAGCAGGCAGAGTAGCTGTGGCTTCAGGGGGAGCAGCCAGTATGTGGTCGGTGTAGCCGCTTCATTGAAGGATCCATCAAAGGCCTTGTGAGCTGCAGCTGCCGGCCACGGAGCAAACAGATTGAGCTTGCGATCATCTTTGCCTCCACCCCCACCTTGGCCACCCATCCTAGCTGCCTAGCTTCACTGAAGGCTCCATTGAGAGCCTTGTGAGCAGCAGCGCTAGCCCACTGAACCTACATTGCAATTCTGTTCTCATCTCTGTCTCCGCTCCCCCACCTTGGCCACCCATCCCATTCTCCTAGCTTCATTGAAGGCTCCATTTTGTGCCTCACGAGCGGCAGCTGCACTCTCCAGTGGTTCTCCGGACCAACACATTGCCTGCAATGCAAAGAGGCCCTTGCTGAGGTGGGACTTCATCCCCCAGCATTCTCCTTAATCCAAGGAGGGGCCTGGACATTCTGGGACACAATTCAAATGCCTTAGGTATACTGCTATCCAGGCTGATGAATGCTGATAGCCAGAAACCGGTCCTTGGATGCTTGAATCCGGTCTGGGAAAGACATGGCTTGGTAGTTCGGACTGGACTGTTGTCACGACGTCAATGGTGTTTACCACTAACCTCTGAAAGATGTCAGCAGGAACGATGGATGGATGAATAGTCCCCCTCCTCTCCGGAACGCACAATACACAGTGTAGGGGTAACACAACTATGTATGAATGCCTCCCGGGGAAAAAAGGGAAGGGGATAAAACAATGAAGGTTGTCCTGAAGGGCTTCCGAGAATTGTCTGGATGCCGTCCACCCACTCTCTCGCCAGTCACAATAAACCCCTGGTGTTTGTGTTGAGGAGGACTGGAGCGCCTGAAACACCCTCAGGAAAATAATACATGAAACAGTAACTCGTCGAGTGGAACCAAGCCTTCTCAGGAGCAGCCTGACAACAGGCGGCAAAGGTTTCAGAGGTCGACAAAATCAGCAAGGAATGAGAAAATAAAGTATAAACAAAATCAGCAAGGGTTTTCTTCTTGTAGCACGCACCGGTACCGGCACGCCAAAATGCACAAAAGTAATTTCCCAGGAAGAGCACCAGTGACGGAGACGACAACGCGCTCCTGCGCGGGTCTCACAAACGCCACTCACTGTAGCGAGGCCGCCCGTCTTATGGATGCGGGGACTCGCTGACGTAACTAGAACACAGAAAACAGTATCGAGAAATGCTGGGAAGCAGAATCCGTTCTGCTCAAGAATAACAAAGTACCTGGGTCTCCGCTCCTACTATGCAGGCAAGGCTCCGTCCAGACCACACGCAAGGTCCTGATTGACAAGCCCCGAGCCATTACCTCGGAAGGCTTTTGTAAATCCAACGCTTCCGTTTCCGTGTCTGCAGGGTCTCTGGGGAATGTAGTCCCGCAATCGCCAGGCTCCCTCCTGTGGCGATATGCGGTAACCACATCGTCTGATCAGCGCTATTCGTCCCTTCCTGAACCTAACACCCATGGTAAGCGCTACAACTGTTTCCATGAGGCACAGGGTCTGAGCTGATTTGCATATAGCCAGTGTCTAACCCAGGGTGGTGTGGAGTGCAAAAAAATGATGGATTTAGGCCCAGATCCTTGTACTGGGGTGAATGTATGACATTGTTCTACATTCTGTCCATCAACTGTGTTTTTTGCAATTTTCACCCAGGGTGGGCTGGGTATGCTCAGACGTGAGTCCCAGGCTCTCCACACCACTGGAGTCAAGCTATCCAGGCTGATGAAGGCTGATAGCCAGAAACCGGTCCATGGATGCTTGATTCCGGTCTGGGAAAGACATGGCTTGGTAGTTCGGACTGGACTGTTCCCATGAGGCACAGGGTCAGAGCTGATTTGCATATAGCCTGTGTCTAACCCAGGGTGGTGTGGAGTGCACAAAAACGATGGATTTAGGCCCAGATCCTTGTACTGGGGTGAATGTATGACATTGTTCTACATTCTGTCCATCAACTGTGTTTTTTGCAATTAGGTATACTGCAGCACAAGATATATTCTCTAGCTGTTTCCCTGCCGGCATGTTGCTCGCATGACAGATAGGCCCTTGCTGGGGTGGGACTTCGTCCCCCAGCATTCCCCTTAATTCAAGGAGGGGCCTGGACATCCTGGGATTCATTTTAAATGCTGCAGGCATACCGTGGGACACACTCTCCAGCAGTTCCCCTGCTCCCACATTGTGCATATTGCTGGAGTGGGACTCCATCCCTACGGAGCCCATTCGGCCATACAGAGCCCAACTACCCCCAGGAGGGGTTACACATCTGGCTATCCCCAGGAGGGGTTCCATATGAGATCTTGAAACCATAGGAGCGGATACAACCTTAAAAGCAATTACAGGACCTAAAGGAGCCACTAGCACTGGGGCCAGTTGATCAGGGTGGAGCCCAGATTGAGTCATTGTGTTTGCTGAGCGGAAAATCGTCACTTGATAGCCCCTATCTGTCACCAGTTTTATCAGACATTTTGAGATCCAAAAAGGTACGTACTAGTGTCAAACCTGTAAAAAAAATGTGGGCCAAGGAGAAGGCAAAATTGAAAGATTGCCAATCCACATTGTATCCAACAACAGGAAAAACCATCTGCAACAATGTGTCCACACCACCTGTTAAGACAAACGGCCCCAAGATAGAAAAAAATAACAGATTTCTTAAAATCTCCCACAGAACCAACCAACCAACCATACACTACTGGCACCTTCAAGTGACACGGTTGCCAACAATCCAAACATATTCCTTGTTAAAGTGCAGGTGCACACAACAGATCAGGAGCAAACAACATATACTCAGCAAACAACCCCTACCTCAGACAAGTCACCACCAAACACCTGGGAAAAAACTTTCAGCCTCTGAGTGATTTCCTTTCACCTCACTGTTCACAGCTTGGATAATGCCCTATTAGAAGGGACACCAGAAGATTCTGTAGTATGGTAGGATCTCTTATTGAGCCCTTTTGATGAGTTTCATGAAGGTGCCACTGATCAGCACAACACCACAGCCAACGCTGGGCCTAAATTTGATTACAAGGCACTGCTATCTCCCATTAGAATGTCCCAGGAAAATTTAGCAGCTCAGACTGGAAATAGCCAACAGGCCAGGCCCACCACAGTGGCACAACCAGGACACAACACGGGCTCAACCCCCACTCAGTTTAGTGGTACAGAGGCTCATACTCCAGCTTAGTCCCGCCAAGGTGAAAAATATATCTTCTCCATTTCTATAATGGGCACCCTTACTGGACATAATGGAGGTGATTTCCTCGCCCTATCATTTCACTCGAACAAACTTGAAATTCAGGCTGATCTATTGAATGCCTTGGCAGTCTACGTCTTAGGCATTGACCAACAACTGCAGGCCCTAAATGGCCAGATCAGGCAAGTACAAGAAGACTTACCCACATCTAACCATTCGTGTCAGTGCACCACAACATGAATCTCCTTAAAACAATCCCAACCATACTCTCAGACATTTTAGTGGGAGTCAAAATCCACAAACTTCCACCCACAATAAACATAGTACAAACAGCCCTTCATCCTTCGTTAAAAACACACAACCCAGCCAAGTGGGAATGGGACAACCTACAGTCATCAATATTGCAGGGCAATATACAGCAGGCACCTTCAACCAAGCTTTGCCTCAAGAACGCCACAGGCTAGCTCTGTTAATAAGATACAAACTGCAGAAACATAATTTAAACAGCACTTCAAGAAGGTCTCTGTTGGACTTGGCCCTTTTGGCAGGTTCACCCCAACACTTTTTTGCATTTGCCTAGCCTGTTTCTGTAACCTGGTGTTGGTGATTTTAGGCCTCTGCGCACTTTTTCACTGTGGTCCAGTGTAAAGTGTGTGCGCTCTCTGTTTATGTGTGGTGAGAGTGGCCTGCACTCCCATAGGAATGCATGGGGAATATGTGTGGCCATGGTTGTCCTGATGTGTGGGGAGTGCAGGGTCGAGATTGGTATGTGCAAACTCGTGTGATTAAATGCTGGACGATGATGTGCGCAGATTTATTGTGTCTAGTGTGGAAGTGCCACTTCTAGAAGTTGGCATGTCTGTGCAGTGAATGTGAATTGGCTGTCTGGCTTGTGATTGGCTGGAGCTGGCTGGTGTGCCTGGCTCCAGGATTCAGGATGGGTCTGCCCCGGTGGTGAATGGAGAGATCTGCATGTTAATGGGAGGGAGGAGTGCACCTGGGACCTGAATAGGGCTGGGCCTTCCCTCCACAATACTGGCTCCTGAAGAACTGTAATCTTCATTCTCAGGGAATGTTTACTAATAGAAAAAAGAACTTGGCACAGAAGCTGAAAATATGAAAAGACATCTTTATTAAATTTAATAAGTGAGGCCACGTCACACAGAAGCCGTAGCAACTGAATGAGGTAGTCTGAGGAGTACAGAGAACAGAGGCCTTATATATGCTCAGGGTTACAAAACTCAGCATAAAAGTAAGGGTCAGTCCTTGCTTTTGCAAGCATGCAAAAAATGCCTAACGTGGACATGCAAGGTCTGCCAAACGACACACCCATTTTACAGTTGTCCGGCTCATAATCAATCATTGAACAAACCCAACATTCTTCTTTAGACAAGCTGGATAAACCCATAATAAAAAGGAGCACAACCATTATCGTAAATAGACCATAAAAGAAGAAACAGAAACAGATAGAAGTAGGATAAGGCATGTTTGTGTGCAGTAAAACTTTATGATGTCCTGTGCTCTGATCCTTAATCTTGATCAGCTAAAGGGCAGGAACTGGTTTAACAAGGTCAGCTTCAGGCAACAGGGTCAGTTCACTCAGGTCAAACAGGAGTTAGCATGAACTCGAGCTAAGGTGTACATGTCCTTAAAAGACGAGTTCAGCCACAATCATCGGCCTATGTGAGGGCAACCACAAAATGGCTGCCATACACAAAACGGAACCCACGGGTTCAGAATTCACAGAACCTCACTCCACCCCCTGTGGTGTGTCTGATGTCCCTGACCCATCCTGTGAATTGTTTAAGGAGCGGTGTGCTCCTGGGGCACAGTTGGTTCTAGAGCCAGATGGCTCCAACGCCCCTAAGCTGTTTTCGAGTCTAGAGGGCTCCAACGTTTGGCACCTTGGTTATTCCAGAGACTAGAGGGATCCAAAATGCGCAGTGTTTATTTCAAGAGCCTAGAGGGCTCCAAGGTGCGCAGTATGCACTTCCAGAGCCAGAGGGCTCAGACGTGTGACGCAGTTTTTGTCCTAAGGGCCAGTGAGGGACCATGCCGCAGTTTTGCCTCCACAGCAGCCCAGCAAGTAGTGGGCAGTTGCACCGTTTAGGTTCTTTCTTGTAGGGGACATGTCTTTGTGAATTTAGGAGTAAGACGCACTCCCTTCGCCCCTGCCTTGGCCTTCCACAGCTGCGCAGCACTTAGTGCCAGCTGCAGCATTTAGGCCCTGTTCTTGTTCTCAGCTGCCCAGCAAGTAGTGGGCAGCTGCAACGTTTAGGTTTGCGCAGATGGTGCACCCCTGACTGGCGCTGCATTGGCAGCGCGCCCTGACATTCTGGAAACAGGGCATTTGAGCCCCTTCTTGATGGCCAGTTTGCCAGGGGGATTGGGAGAGGTATAGGACGCAAGGCCCTAATGTGATTGATGTGTGCCTTAAATGTGGGGCTACGAAATGTAATGCATCTAGTTTGTTTTACGCACCCTGTGTTGATACCTCTAGAGATGGTTTTACCTGTGGAGGTTTGTGTTAGTGAGATTGTACTTCACTGTGATTAATGCCCCTAAATGTGAGTTATACTTAGGAGGTAGGGTCTAATGTGTTTAGACTAGTGAGGAGATTGCCTACTGTATTTATACTGGTTAGGCCTAATGTGATTTATGCATAATGTGCAATGCCCTAATGCCTGTGATACCTCTAAATGTGTTTTCATGCTTAGGAGGTTGTTTTGCCTAGTATAGTTTATACTAGTGAGTTTATGTGTCCCTGCGTGATCTATGCCTATGGTGATTAGTATTGCGTAGTGTGTACCTACCTTTTACCAGTGGTTACTGGTTGTGTTCTACAATTGTTATTTTGTGCTATTTCTACTAAGTGCTGATCCTGACAGTGGCCAACTTGGCCCTGTCCTGTGTAAATAATCCCTTGTGAAGATTGCCTGTGCCAGTTGGCACAATGTAAATTGTGTGATTACTATCTGATGTGTTTTGGAGAATACAGAAGTTATTTTTATATAACCTTGTGTGGAGTTCCTTTTGTAGTGTGCCTGGGATGTTGTTGATGTGTGCGTACGCAGATCACTGACAAAATATCGACCTAGAAAATATCGACCTACAGGAATATCGATGCAGAACTATCGAAGGCAAGAATATCGCCATCCTATCTACAACATGGTAAGTACACAAATATCGAAAAAAATATATAGATGTTAAAAATATCGATGTTAAAAATATCGTTTTTTTCTGTAAAAAAATAAATTTAAAATAAAGTAAATAACACTAATAAATAAAATAAACATAATTAAAAATATCTAATCATGTTTAAAATTAATAAATAATACATATATAATAATAATACATTATTAAAACATACAGAAAATATATAATATATACATACTGAACAATAAGTTGTAATAATTATTTTAATAATTTATAAATTAATAACAAATATTATAAATTACAAATACATTTACAAACATAAAATAAAAACATAAATAAAAATTGAAGAATTACATTTAATAAATAAAAGAAATTAAATATACCTTCAATATTTTTAAAATTCATTATATACTACATTATCTAAATTTCTACAAAAAAATTAAATAGCTAAATAAAATAAAAATACTATTCAAAATCCATAAGTAAAAAAAATACAGTAATAAAAATGTTGGATAGCATAGAACGTAAAATGACCATTCCCACTCCAGAGAGCGCAGTAGAGAAACCGTTGTACAGCGTAGAGGTAAAAATTACTATTCCAACTCCAGAGAGTGCAACAGTAGGGAAAGCATTGGATAGCGTAGAAGTTAAATATAACATACTTATAATTGTTGTAAATTAAATAATTAAAAATTGTATTTTTAAATAACTCTACATCGTTTGCAAATACCCATTAATAATTACTAAAAACATAAATACAATTGAGTAATTAATTAACAATAAATTAACAATAAATACAAATAAATATTAATTAATAAATATAAATTACCAAATAATAAATATTGAAAACTACAATATTTTTCAAAACAAAAAACATATTGATTAGAAATTGATTAACAATAAAAAATAATAAACAATAAATGTATTTTTAAATAAAAAATATTTTTTATGAAAAATTAATTACCAATTAATAACATTAATTTCCAATTAATCAAAAGTAATTAACGATTAAAAATATCAATTGTCAATTGTAAAAAAATAATTGGCAATTAAAAAATGTAATTACCAGTTACAAACCTTAATTATCAATTAAAAAAATTTATTGCCAATTACAAAATGTAATTACCAATTACAAACCTTAATTACCAATTAAAAAAATCATTAGCAATTAAAATAATTAATTACCAATTATTAATTAATTAGAAATAAAAAAATTATCAATACCGATACAAAATAAACAATTACTTCATTACAATTAAATTACTTCCCACCCAATTCCCCTATAAACCCACAACCTGCTACAGAACTTAAACGCAAAAATTAATAAAAATTAATATACAATTACTAAAAATTAATAATTAATTTACTATAATTAAATTACTTCCCACCCTATTCCCCTATAAACCCACAACCCGCTCCAGTACTAAACATAAAATTAAATTAAAAATAACATTTTTAGTATACAAAAAATAGTACACATATATTTTAAAACAAATAACATACTTTAAAAAAACATATAACACATACATATAAAATACATAATAAAATACATAAAAACAAACAAATATCTATATTAGTAACATCGAAATTAGTAACATAGATATAATTGATATTGATATTACTAACTTCGATATTACTTACATCGATATGAAAAAAATCGATATTACTTACCTTAGGGTCGATATTCTGTCCAACGATATTCTTGACCTCGATATTCTTCTCCTTCGATATTTTCAACTCGATAATAATGTAGGTAGATAATTAGGAATCGATATTTTGACTGTGCACCGTGTGTGCAAATGCTTTACACATTGCCTCCGGGATAAGCCTGACTGCTCGTGCCAAGCTACCAAGGGGGTGAGCAGGGGTTATCTTTGGCGTCTAGCTCCCTTGCCCTGACTAGAGTGGTGGTTTCTGCTTGGCTTTAGCGCAGGCCTTAGCCAACCAGAAATCCCAGTTCCAACAGTCTCCTTATTCTCTGATAAACTTCAACTTGGCGCAGGAGCCATCCCATCAAAATTTAAGAACCTCCCTGGCAAAAAGCAAATGCAAATGCAGCAGAAAAGCCAGGAACAATAGGTGGAAAAGTACAGTAGAACAAAGCCCCCCACCCATCCCAATCATACTTATGAGGACGCTGGCAATCAGCAGATCCTAAAGGAGACCCAGAACCAACAAGAGACGCTATTTCTACAAAAGGAAGGGACCCATAAAACACTCAGCTGACAGGATCCAGTCATTCTGACTTGAGCTTGATGGGCACTGAAACTCAGAGATCTAGACAAGCACTGGACCCCTTTAGCAGTGAAGTCAGATAAAGCATGCACCACAGTCAATGCCATGAAAACACTACCCACTCGGGAAACAGCTCCCATACCTGCAACCAGAGAACTCTCTCTCTCAACAACCATCACAGCCACCACAAGTGATTGGGTAAGCCAAGTGTCTCCACTCTACGCAAAGTTACAAGGTCTCCCTCATATTACCACCTTAACAGATGTGTTCTGCCTACCTGCAATTCACCAGTCTCACCTCCATAGAAAATCGCCACAAGGACACATGGCCTCAGCACAATCCAGTTATTTGCCTCCGTCACAACAAGAACCTTCTGATTGGTCATCCATTCACCCGGTGGCAGAGGCACCCCCACAATCCCACGAAGACACTGCTGACACGGACTCAGTAAAGCTTGAACTGGTTTCACAGTATAATTCTAGAGAACCACATGACGTACTAAACAGGAGTGCAATCTTAAAATTGGCAAGCACTCTTTACAACCTTAAACATCTACAAACAAAGCATTAAATTCAAGCCTAATCCATCCAGGCAGGCAGTGATATAATAGTAGTCACCTGGGTCAATCCAACATTTTTAGCACAGTTATCGCAAAACAGGAAGAGCTTATCCAAATGTGTCATTAAAATAAGGCCAGAGTCTAATCCAAGCCCCATCCTTCCCCCACAGAGACCATCATTGAAGAGGCCAACACCAGCTAGTAGTGTATTATGATGAGCAATAGGTCCCACAATCAACAAACCCACACACTGCAAAACTTAAAGCATTTAGCAAATAATACCCTACCTTCATCATCAACTTTATTTCGATCACAAAGATCATAAAAGCACGTAGCACAGAGCAAAAAAATATTTATACATTTTATAAAAACAACATTGGTATAAAGTAGTTTACAAATACAAAGTACCGAAAGTTTTAGAAGAATAAAAGTACTTCATACAACTGATTTCCCACGCCTGAACCACAGTGCATACTAATATCTCGAGAGGCAATTCACCATTACTCTTTGTGTATCAGTACACAGAATTTGTAGCACCTTGAAGTAGTGTCCCGGGCCTGCCAATGTACACAATGGAAATATCCATTTTTTCTTCAAAGATGAATAATGAGGACAAAAGAAAGGTAAATGGACAATGGATTCCGGGCAGGATTTAAACATAGGACACTGATCATCTGTAAGAACATTTTGAGACCATTTAGAACAAAACAGTTTGGTGGGTAGAGTCTTATAGTGGAACTGTAAGGTCAATATACGTGCCGGGGGGGGGGGGGGGGGGGGGGGGAATTTCGTCAATGCTAGGCTCAAAATAGGGAACACATTTGAAATTGAAAAAATCAGTAGGCAAGCTGGTTGCAGGGTTTGTCAAATCCTTTGCAAGCGTTTTTTTCCCAATACAGTTCTTTAAGCTTTGCCCTTGGTACTTGAGTCATACATTCTGACTCCAATTCCAAACTCCCTAGCAGTTCCCTTAAAGACGTGAACCTCCTAATTGACTCTGCCCTGGTGAGTTTTAAAATGTCATACAAGGCCTCTAGGTAAGTTTCAAGTTCGTCCACAGTCCATAACCTATACTAAAACATTTAGGGGTCCATTAGGTTGTCGGGCGGATTGCCTCCGCTAGGGTGGCGGTGGCCACCGCCACCCTGGCGAAGGTAATTCGCCCGACAACCACTTTCGGTTTCCCCTTCGCCAGATTACGATGGCGGAGGGGACAGCGGCGGACAGAAATACCGTCCGCCGCTTTACCGCCGGGTCACCTTGCGACCGCGGTGGTAATAGATTAATATGGTGGCGGTGTCTATCAGACACCGCCAGCCATATTATGATGGGCATTTGGGAATGCCTTTCTGTGGCGGCAATGCCGCCACGGAAAGGCATGCAGAGAAGCCCTGCGGGGGCCCATTGCGGGCCCCCAGGGACTCCGGGGAGGTGGGGGGTGCAAATGGGGGCTACCTATGGTACCCCCCAGCAGTTCCATGCACAGCATGGCAGGCACCGCGCGGTTCCTGCCATGCTGTGCACGGAAGTGCACAGCATGCTTTCCTGCCATTGTGGCGGGCGGTGCTGAGTGCACCGCCCACCACAATGGTAGGAATGCAGGATGCACCCGCCACTGTGGCGGGTGCATCCTAATGCTGGGGACGGAACCCCGCCCTTAAGGCGGGCGGTCCCTTTTTGCCCGCCCGCCATCCTAATGGACCCCTAAGAGTTTATAACTCAACTTATGTTCCAATTGTTTATGAGCAAGGTCCATGTACCGAGGTATCAGGGGGGAGCTAGATGGAAGATCCACCAAAGACCTTAAAAAACGATTTTCAATGACAGAAAGGCAGTTTGTATTGCTGACACTCCGCATTTCTGCACCATAGAGTGCCCCCCAAGGACGACCTTGACGTTGTAAATTTCAAATACCGGAGCAATTTGACTTGAGACGTCTTCTTTTGAATTTTACTAATATGGGCACACTGGTGGATTAGTTGATTTTTTACTCTCTCAATACGGGCACCCCAATTGATCGATGAAGTCAGGCGCATACCTAATTAAGCAAAAGCTTCAACTAACTCCAGTTGAGTTCCACCAGCAAGTACAGGTCTTTTGGACAGTTTTACCTTGCCCCTATTAAGGATCTTGTACTTTGTTTTCGTCTTATTTAAAACCAGGCCCCTTTCATCACAAAACCTTATAAAATCAGTTAAAAGTTTTTTCAAACCCTGCAGAGATTTAGAAATTAAAAGAGTGTCATTGGCGAAGAAAAGTGTCGGTACTTTTCTCACACCGATTTATGGGGCATCACAGCCATCTCTATCTATTAATACCCTACCTATATGAGGCTTGTCTCCCTGCAACCACAGCAGGGTCCTCTCGAAGGATCTATGTGACAGCCATGAACTAAAAAACAAGAGGGCTCTAGCCACGTAGGCCATCCCCCGAAATTGTGTTCCTGGAATGTGAAAGGCTATTGCAGGACTCTGGTTGCAAACTTCAACCCTACTCACTAGATTTAAAGAATTCCACCTTGAAGCAACTAAATGAAAACAGGCAGGAAGAGTCACAAGTGGTCTCTCTTTATGTATTGGAACTCACCTTCTGTGGTCTCAAGAATACATCGACCTCGGATTAACCTGGGCTCAATGTGTCACAGTCTCGGGCCCCTTCAACAAACACTAAACAATTTCTCCGTCCTAATTTGCAACTTATATATCTACCTCAGTCAAAAGAGCAAATCTGGAAAAATAGAGTCCTTGATTCCACTACTCAAATCTCTGCAATTTATTTGTCCCCAAGCCTGCCTGTCTGGTATTCTTAGGGGACTTTAACATGCATTTGCTGCAAAGCAGTCCTCCATCATTTCAAGAGTGTCACACACATTTGGTTCAAACATTACCACCAGTAATTTCAGAATCGATCAACATGGAAAATCCTGCATTGTAGCTCTCCAGCACTTTGGACTTTATACACAACTGCCTTCCCCAGGATCAACCAGCAGCTTTTGCTAGGTTATCATGATAGAGCGCGCGAGGCCACCCGACCAATAGTTTTCGCCGTTTTCCGGCTTCAGGGCCCATATACTTTCAAATCACCATACACATTGACCAGGTGACTTCACGAGCTCTACCAATTTGTGTGTGTTCCCTACTATTTGTTTTCAGCGTACCCGACTTACCATCCACTAACACGGGTACCTAATGACCACAATGAATCAGGGAGCTAGCTGAAAAGAAAGGCAGCAAAATACAAACCCAACCAATAATGTTCAAATACTGTTTAAATGACCACGGACAACTGGAAGTTTTAAAATGTTTATCTAAAGTTCGTTCTCTTCATGCATCAAGTATACAAGAATGAGACAATCAATGACCAAGATAATGTAAATTATGTAGCTATATAAAAATAATGATAGGGTAATCATTGAAATACTGATATAAAATGCAAGAGAAAAATACTATGCAATTCAGTAATATCTAAGCATGGGCATACTATGTATGGGTAACTATAGGAGGGCCTATAATGAGTAACACGCTTCACTTAAAGTAAAGGGGCCTTTGAACAGTCTAGGTAATGAAGTTCTAGACCATATCAGAAAATTACAAACTGCAATGCAAAATACAATCTCTAACAAGTAAGAAGACATAAGAACAAACTTATGAAAATATGTAATTGACTTTCAATAGTTGCGGAAAGGCATGGAAAATATAACATATGCAATGATGAACTTTATTAAAGCAAAAGTTAGAAATTCAGAAGGTGCAAGATTTTAAGAATTTCAGAGCAATATTTACCTAGAATGGTGTGGAAACCAAACCCTGGCCACGGGTCAGTTAAGGACAGGAAACCCTCAAGGAAGGATACCCCTCAAAGGACAGCAGGTGCAGAATGGACACCCAGGACAGGACAGGATACCCTCGGAATAGGAATCAGGACAGGACCCTCAGGACAGGACAGCAAACCCTCAAGACAGGACCGCTCAGGACAGGACCGGAACCCACAGTTCGGAAGCAACGCCTGCGCTCCACCCGCTCTGCAGCTATCGATCAAGACCCCGATTGGGTCAGCGAACTCCCAGTTAAGTGCTTCGCCAGCACTTTAAGGTTCAGTAGAACCTTAGACTATGGTCAAATTCGGACAGAGTGCTCCGCAGCTCTCTGTATCTTCAGTCACCTATTGAGTGCGTTGGGTCAGTGACAGGTCAGCTAAACCAGACAAGTCGGACGGCTCCCTAGGTGAACCCAGGGTAGATATACAGTTTGGGGACAGTGTACCACCCCCCAATGTTGCAAAGTGTCAGAATCCCTCAATTTGGATTGGTCCTAAGGTAGGATTTGGGTAGCACACCAATCACAACATAGTAATTTAAGCCTACATTTGCATAGTAGGGTACCGCCTAACTAGATTGGGGTTCCCATGAGAAGTTGTGCAGAAATACAATGGCAATTTTAACAATGTTGCACTGCGAGAACATGTGATTGGTTCAGCCGAGTTTTCAGGTCGTTTCTCAGGAGCATCTTGCTCGTCACTGCCAACTGGCTGTGTTCCATCAGTCAAGGTCTGCTGTGCCTCGGCAAGTCGCGCAGGCGCAGAAGGGACCTCCAAGATGGTTCTCGGTACATACAGAACCCCATTCCCCGCGGTACATGAAAAGTAAGCGAAAACAAATTAATACATAATAATGTCATTATGAAAACACATCACAGGGTTTGTACTTTTAACTCATCATCAAGAAATAAACTTATGCGTTTAAATGTTAGCTACATTGATACAGGCACAAGAGCAGTGGCACGAGCAGTACCACATGATAAGCACAGCTATGAATTACGCATGCGCATAAATTTCCCTCCACTTCTGCAGACGCGTCAGGACACGTGAGTGTGGCTGACGCATGCGCAGTAACTAAATACAAGCAGCGGCCATTTTAGGTGACTCGAGTAAATTATTTTAGTAAAACACATGTGCAAGCTTCACGATCCTTATCCAAACTAAACATAAATGTTAGTAAAACATACACTTGTTACCGTATTACACATAAACGAGGTTCTTGACTTCGGCAAGCCGCAAAATATGCGAAGCTTTGCTTCATCAATCCCCTCTTTGATGATATTTACTATCATCACAAAAATGGAACCAGATGCCAACTTTCTTTCACACTTTATATAGCTCTATTTCTTCCAGCAATCGTTCTAACTTTTCTCTCTCAGTTTTAGTAGGGTGAGAAGTCTTCACCTTTTTGTATATCTGATCATTCACTTCCTCCAACTCAATTTCATCCACACTCCGTTTCAACCCTCTTGCATTTACCTCGTGCTTCTTGGTGCGCTTGCGGCATTTACAACAGATAAAAATGAGAAATATAATAAGACCTATAATACCAATTGGCATCAGTATCTTGAACAACAAGCTTTTACCTACACTAGCAAGCCAATGACCTATATTTGAGAGACCATCTACCAGTCTCTTCCAGGCACTATCAACCTCGAGTGGTTTGAGTTCCTTTGTCAAATTAGTAATGTTTTTCACATATCTTTTGATCTTTACACTTTTATCCGGAATATAAGTGCAACAATGTTGCGCCTTCAACATCCGGCAGACTCCGCCCTCTTTCGCTAATAAGGTGTCAAGAGCAAGTCGATTCTGTAAAACCATTGATCTGATTGCAACCATTTCGGTATTGACCAGCAGAAATCCATGAGCTGTTTCAGTAGACAGCACATCTACTATAGTAGACAATTTGCAAATTCTGTGAGTGTTCAGAACCACTCCCACTCCAGGTATCAGTGCACTGAAAATACTACCCATAATTTCACCTATACTTTCTCTTTTACTACGCACTAAGCCATTAGTATCTTCATTGCTTCCAGCTTTTCCATTCACATGGTATATTTTCGGGAAAACAATGCCAAAATAGCAGCTTCCATACCAGTGATCCGGCAATTTGAAATAAGCCTTGTCCCCACAAATATAATAAATTCCAGGAAACACAGGCTCTGACCCATTTTTGAAACCCCAACCTCCAATTACCTTGTAATTATGTTCGCATTCACTGGAACCAATGAAAACATTATTATAATAGCTAGTCTTCTCGCGGTGAAGACATAGCTTGCCTTTCTTTTCAAAATCCAGCAACAGAGCAGGTCCCGCCCCACCATTTGAGGTGCCTTCCATGTTCTCTGCCCACTTTGGCTTTTTCTGACTTTCGTCATTAGCCTTCTTTTGTATTTTAATTCTTCTTTTCTCTGCCATGTTCAGGAACATCTTTTCCTGTTCACGCAAAGAACAAGTCAAGTTATCTCTGTGTGCATCTGCTATGTCAATGTTACCTATGGTCAAGAAGTAGTCTCCCATATATCTTATGGTGTCGCTTTTGGTATGTACAGGATTCAAGTTCCCACGTATAGGAAGTTCAGAAAAGATTACGTCATTATTAGAGTAATAGTACTGTAACGGTCCTCTTTTGTAAAATAAACTAGCTAAAATGCTACAGGAGATTCCGTATGTTAATGGCAAGTGATGGTATGTCACGCCTTCAGCCACAGAAGTAGGTAGCTTCATGCAGACATAGCAATCTTCAATTTCCATAGTCTCTACATAGTGTATTAACAAGTTTGCGAAAATATTTAAGTGTGTCTTGTTCTTAACTCCATGATAATGTAGTCCTCCCTCATCTGATGCTTCTAAGTCTCGTTTTGTTTGTCTCAGTGCTCTCTCATGTCTTGCTACACTCTGTGTTGTCAACTCCTCACTGTCAGTATTTACAACTTCAGTAGGGACAATGTTAGTATCTTTACTTACAGTGAAGGGTATAAAGATTGTTAGTCCTATCCAAATTACTATCAATACTACTATACTACATATACACACCTTGCAGCACGTCTTGAAACGACTGCAACTAGGTCTACCATTCACAGTTGAATCAGACATTTCGGCTCAGAAGAAGTTTCTTGACCCCTCTTTGTGTCTTTACACAGCTAGCTTACTTTGTGCAAATTCACGGTGGTTCGTCTTCTTCTTCAGCAGAGTACTCAGGGACGGGCTCTCCGTCGCTTACGTCAGTTATATCAAGATCTTCAAGTTCTTCCAAAACGAGTGTCCATTCAGGAGACTTGTATTTCTTGTTTTGTCTTTTTAATCGTTCACTCCTTCTTTTGGAAGAGTTTTCTTCTTGCTCTGCTATCCGTGCACTTCTCCTTGCTTCTGCACGTTTCTCTTCCACCGTCTTTATCCTTAGCCTTAGTCTCTTTATGAACCTAGGCTCAAGGTTGTTTCTTTTCTTTAGTCTCTTAGTTGGTACTTGGACTTCACTTTCTTCTCTTATCCTCTTATTCTCTTTAGCTTGTGGCAATTCTGCTTCACTTTCTTCTTCTTCTTCCCTTATCTCGCTAGTTCCAGGGCTATCATCAATTTCTTCTGCCTGGTTACTAATCTGGCCTAGTTCAGGAATATTTTGTTTTTGGCTTTCGATTGTCTCTGTTTCTGTTTCTGTTTCTGTTTCTGTTTCTGTTTCCTGAACCCGTTCTTCTAACCCTATCTGATCCTGTTCAAGCACTTCGATCTCTTGATTTTCTTCTGCTCGAACTATCACTCTATGTCTAAGCTGTCCCTTATCCTCATCAGGAGTTAGTGGAGGTGTATCGAACACCTGTTCTGTCCCTGTCTGACCTTCTCCTTCCTCAGTTTTGATGTGAATCTCAGGCGGCTGAGGTTCTTCGCCTGTGCCTTGCTTTTCCTGACTAGTCCACTCTCTACCTTCACTAAGTCGCTCTCTTGTTCTGATAGGATCTTCAGTCAGATCAATCATCGGTATCCATTCTTCTGGCCATATGCTTGGCAGCTCGTCATCAGCTACTCCTGGCTCAGCTTCCTGGACCTCTTCAGCAGGCTGGATTCTTGGCAGTTCGTAGTCAACTACTCCTGGGCCAACGTCTGCTGTTCCTGCAGCCTGACTGGTGCTGGGCTGCTCGTTGTCAGCTACTTCTGGTCTGTCTCCTGCAGAGTCCTCTGCTGGTTGCCCTTCTTCTGCAAATTCTTTGTCTGGTAATACCTTCTGGGTGTGGCCAGCGTGGATCCACTGGGGAATACCTGCGACCTTTACTGCAGTGGTTGTTACCAGGATTACTTGGCGTTTCTTTCCCCACCTTGGTGCCAGACAGTTTGATCGAGTGTGCTTCTTTATTTTGACCCAGTCTCCTGGAACCAAGCTGTGGAGAGGAGTCGTTGGATTGAGGATGCCGTCGTCTCCAATCTGGCGAGAGATAGAACGCACTTGGTCACCCAATCTTCTGCAGTATTCAAGCACCAAATCATCAGTAATACTCAACAGTTTGCTTCCTGGCACCCATGCTTGTCTCATCACTCTTCCCATAATGATTTCATGGGGACTTAGGCCTGTCTTGCGGTCAGGAACACTTCTCAGTCCCATCAGGACCAGGGGCAGGGCCTTCACCCAGGTCATGCCAGTAGCATCTGTCAGCTTTGCTAGTCTGTTTTTGATAGTTCCATTTACTTGTTCCACTATTCCAGAAGCCTCTGGGTGGTATGCACAATGGAGTTTTTGCCTTATTCCAAAGGCCTTACAGAGTTCAGCCAGTATTTCATTCTGGAAATGTCCACCCTTATCTGATTCAATAATGAATGGCACCCCGAATCTAGGTATCAGTTCTTTTAGTAAACACTTCGCTACTGTCAGTGCGTCACTTTGGGGAGTAGGGTAAGCTTCTACCCATTTTGAAAATACGCAAACAATGACAAGGACATATCGCTTCCCTTCACAACGGGGCATGGTGATGAAATCAATCTGTATCCTTACAAAGGGACCCCCTGATCTCCCAATTTTGCTCAGTTCAACCATTGTCCTCTTGCCTGGGTTCATCTGTTGACATGACAGGCACCTCTGGCAGAGGGACTCTGCTACTTTCCTGAACTTCTTACTATACCAAGTCTGTTGAAATACCAGAATCATGGCATCCCTACCAATGTGTGATCCTTCATGTATTAATCTTGCCATTGTGCCAAGCAAGTGTCGGGGTAATACAGGCATACCAGTTGGGCCCAAGATGACACCATCCACACGTCTCGGTCTACACCCATCCTCCTTCCATTTCTCTCTTTCTTGCCAAGGAGCCGACTCCTGCCACTCTCTCACTTCATCCCAAGTAGGCACTTCCTCAAACACCTGAAGTTGGCAGCTGGTTCCTGGCCCCCCTCGTTTTGGATTTACGATATACCGATCTTTGGCGCACCATTGGGCCACTCGGTCAGCATAATCGTTTCCCAGTGATACTTTGTCCATGCTCTTCTTATGAGCACCACATTTTACCACTGCCAGTTCCTTGGGTAACTGGATGGCCTCTAAAAGGTCATGCACAACCTTTGCATTCCGAATGGGAGTACCTGAGGAAGTCAGGAATTCCCTCTGTAGCCACAATTGGCCAAAGTCATGCACAACTCCATAACAGTACTGACTGTCAGTATACACTGTTATGCGTATATTTTTCCCAATTTTGCAAGCTTTTATCATAGCAATCAATTCGGCTACTTGTGCAGACTTTATGTTATATAGATAACCTGCTTCTTCAATTTTGGTTAAGGAGACTACAGCATAGGCAGCACTCAGGCCTCCTAGTTCATGTCTTAGACAGGAACCATCCACAAATAATTCCATGTCATGCACAGGCAATGGCGTTTCCTTTATATCTGGGCGTGGTTTGGTACTGAACTCTGTCAGATCAATACAGTCATGTTCATCATCATCCCCCCCTTCCATTTCCAGGGAGTCGGGGAGTAAAGTGGCAGGGTTCAGAATACCGCACATAACAATGCTTACATTTGCTGCACCCACAAGAATCCTCTCGTATTTAGTCAGCCGACTAGGGGTGAGATACTGCGTTTTAGTTCTGGTCAATATAATTACCACTCCATGTGAAACATACACAGTCACAGGATGTCCCATGATTATGGACTCACTTTGTTCCAAACTTGCACAGGTAGCAGCTACTGCTTTCAGACAGCCTGGCAACCCAGCAGCTACTGGGTCCAAGGTGGCAGAGAAATAGGCCACAGGCCTTCTGGTCGTGCCATGTTCTTGAGTCAGGACTGACAATGCGCAATTATCGCGAGTGTCACAGAATAGGGCAAACTCTTTGGAATAATCTGGCATTCCCAGCGCAGGGGCTGTACACAGACAGTTTTTCAGTCTTGTGAAGGCCATTAGGCTTTCATCGTCCCATTCTACAATGTCTGGCATTCCTCTCGTGGTCATTTTTATCAAAGGCCTGGCTAAGACTGCAAATCCCAGAATCCACTGCCTGCAGTATCCTAGTACTCCCAGGAACATTCTGACGTCTTTTTGAGTACGGGGCAACTGCATCTTTTGAATTATTCTCACTCTTTCTGATGTGACTTTTCTGACACCCTTTTCTATCTGGTGTCCTAGATATTTCACTGATTTTGCACAGAACTGTAGTTTGTCAGGGGCCACTTTATGCCCTTTCTCACACAGATGATTTAGGAGGGCAATGGTGTCAACTACACAGTCCCTATGACTTTTAGACGCCAGTAGAAGGTCGTCTATGTACTGCACTAAGACCGAATTCCCAGGTAAGGTCAAAGTCTCTAGACATTTCTTCAAGATCTGATTAAAGATAGAGGGGCTCTCTGTATACCCCTGAGGGACCCTGTTCCAGCAATACACGTGACCTTCGAAGGCAAATGAGAAAAGAAATTTGCTGTCGGGGTGCAGGGGTATCGAAAAGAATGCATGACATAAATCAATCACAGTGAACCACTCAGCATCCCAAGGAATCTGGTACAGAATCACTGCAGGGTTCGGGACAATAGGGCAGCAAGGAACTACAATTTTGTTTACCTTTCTCAGGTCTTGCACTACCCTATACTTGCCACTAGGCTTCTTGATGCCCATAATCGGTGAGTTGCATGGGCTGCTCATCACTTCCTGTATGATGTCTCCTTCTAATAATTTTTGTATTTCCAGAGTGACACCTGCTTTCACTTCAGCATTCATGCGGTAGGGCTTAGTGTTAGGATATACTGCATTGTCCTTGATGGCTATCTGTATGGGGTCCACATCTTTCATTAATCCCACATCTTTTCCAGTGAAATCCCACACCTCTGGCTTTACCGCTTCCTGGAGTTCTTGGGGCAAATCCTGCAGGGTCAATCTTTTAATTTCTGAGTCAGGTCTAAGTAACAATAATTTATAAATGCCATCTTCATCCGGGGTCTGTATTTCAACACCTTTTGGTGTGCAAAAGATGGTACAGTTCATTTTGCACAGCAAATCATGACCCAGTAGATTCACTGGACTGGTGTCACAGACAACAAACCTATGCATTTGTTTAAAATTTCCAATTGAAATCTCCATTGGTTCGGAAACAGGAGTACTAATCAATTGATTAGATACACCCACTACTTGGATATTTTCTCCCGAGAGGGGTAGGTTTGGAACGTCCACTGTTCTTACAGTAGAACGGGTAGCGCCAGTGTCCAACAGAAAGGTGACATCATTTCCGTCAACTTTTCCTTCAATGTATGGTCCAGTCTGGTCTACCGGCAAGGAAGCGCCAAGTACGCACTCCTCGTCCTCCCCTCTCAGGCCCCGTCAGTCCTGATCATTACAAAGGAAGGTATCATTTAGCAGATACTGCGAAGTTGCTGCATTTCTGTTCTCACCGCTTTCCCAAACTTCTATCTCCTCACCCTCTGCTTGCCTTCCCCTGTATACCTGCTTGGGTGCTCGAGGCACCTGAACTGTTTTTACCTGGGGTTGTGTCTTTCTTGGTTTTTCTTTCTGCGTCTGTGGAGTTAAATCAGGAGTTTTTGCATTATCATCTAGTAATTGAGGACACTCGTTTCGCCAGTGTCCAATTTCGCCGCACTGATGGCAGGGAAATTTCTTCATAGCCTCTTCCCTGCTAAATTTTGGCCGGGGCTTTCCTCCACCCCCTCCCCCAGGACTTTTGTTCTCAGCATTTTTAACCATGTTACTCAATTGTTTTTCCTGCTGTTCTGCGAGCTTCACCTGAGCCCACATCACCTTTTCCTTAAGGGCCTTTTTCTTTTCCGCCATCTCGTCCTCGCAGTACTTAGCGTACCGCAGGACCTCATCCATTTTCTTTGTATGCCAGCAGATTTTATTATCTTTTATCCACTGACAAATTTCAGGTCTTAAACCATTTACAAACCTGTAAATAAAATGCGTCATGTCCTTCAAATCGATGTTATCAATACCACTGTATGTTTTAAATACCTGCAATAACCTCTCATAGAAGGAGTGCACTGTCTCGTCCCTTTCCTGCGTTGTTCTATCTATTTTTGTCCAATCAGTTTCTTTTGCGGGCACCTTTTCTTTCAAATGCTGAATTACCTGCTCATATTTTCGCATGACATCCTTTGATGGCTCCCCTGTTTCCTTATTTCTTGGGTATTCCTCACTGGGCCAGTCTATGGCTATTTTACACTGGGTCCATAAATCTACCGGAACCACAATGTCGAAAAACCCATCCAGGTCTTTCCACAGACACTTCTGTACCTTCACGAACCTTTCCACCTGCCTGTACCAGTCTACTGGTTTCTCTCGTAATTTTGGAAAATCGTTCGTAAAGGACACAATATCCTGTCTAGACCAGGGGACATGCACATATTTCCCTCCAGGTACTTCACGCATGGGGCATAACTGTTCAGGTTTCTCCACCTCCCTTAAAGCAAATTCAGGAGTCACTTGTCGGGAGCGAGCCTCTTCCCTCTTTTTCGCCCACCTGCTTCTCCATCTTTCCACATCTCCCCATTTCTGTAATACTCCCAATAATTCTTTAATCTGCAGCTTTTTTCCTGCCACATTCAAGTGCTCTATATCTTTGTCTGAGAAGTCTGCTCTGTACGGTTTCTGTAAGGGCTTGGATTTTGAGATATCTACCCCCATACTAACTGCTGTTTCGGTCAGTTTTTCGTGGAGCACTCTGGTGTTCCTTGTAAAGCTTTTACATATAAACGACAATTCTTCTTCAGAGTAGGTATTCAATCGATCCAACCCCACATTTCCTGCCATTAATTCTTCTATTTCTACCCTCAGCTTGTAGAGGTCTAAAGGTTTCGTTTGCGGAGTCTGTTTCTCTAATTCACGACTCCAACTCTCAATGTCATCTGGAGTTACCAGAGAGACATTCCTAGTGCCTGTTGCGGATTCTAATTTAATCTCTTTCGCATTAAAAGGGTTATGTCTCTGCTGCATTCCCTTTCCGGTCGGTTTGTTTGGCAAGTCCAAGAACGCAACTTCGGACTCGCACTCACTGGACTGATCATCTATGATTATCGGTTCCTGTCTCGGGGGTGCCATGACTGGGGTCATAACTGGAGTAATCGGATTTCCCTGACCATTTCCGTATAACGGGACCACTGGTCCAATAGTTACTGGAATAGTCAATGCCTCAGGGCTGGTATTTAACTGGGAGATTTTCTGAATTATTTCTGTCCTTTGTCTAGCTAGAGCCTCTTGCTCCTTTTCCACTAGTATCCTTCTTAATGTCGTGTCATGTAATATCTGTGGGGTCAAAGGAGGAGTAAAACTCGGGGCAGTAGGATGCGTTTCACTTGGTCCCCCACCATAATTTGGTTTCGGAAATAAAGTTCCAGTGTTAAAGGACCTGCGCTCTTCCCCATATGGAGGTTGAATAAAAGGCAGTCCTGAATTCGATGGTTTCTCTTCGCTTTCATACAAGGGTCTGGGAAACAAAACTTTCGTACGTGAATATTTTTCTTCCTGGCTTGCGGGCACTTTGGGATATATATCCCTTGTTTCCGCAGGCTCGGGTTTCTCAGAATAGGGCAATACTTGACCACCCCCTCCCAGTCCTAGGAATCTGTCTTCTTCCTTGAGGAAGTGGCGTCGGGGAGCATCTCCTACACTGGAAGGTCGGGTTCCCTCGTTATAAGGTGGCGGACTTCTGGTACAGATGTCATCTATCAGTTCATCATCTGACTCCCCCGGGGCCCCCCAATGCTTACACTTTTCGGTACTTTTCTCACCCGCTGCAGGGTTATGACATGCCGGCATCATGGGAAACAAACCCTCAACAATCATGCTCTGCCTCCACTGTTTCATTCTTTTATCCCTGGACTCCTGTTTCAGCCTGGGGTACCACTTGGTCAAACCCTTGTCCATTCGGGGTCTTTCTCTTTCAAAAGCCTCAATTTCCCATTCCTCTAATGCCTCATACTGCGTTAGTCTCGGTCTGGGATGCAATTCGTTCATCCGAGTCCTTAAATTAAATAGGATCCTACCATTGAAAGTCCCATCTAATGGAAATGCCAATACTCCATCATCTTTTGTGTACTTCACCCAATTCTCCAACCACACACAGGTATTGTACCCTCGGTCAAACATCATAAATGAGGCAGGAGTATTAGGTGGTGGAACAAGAACACCTTCCCTAGATTTAATTGGTTTGTCCGTTTTAAAATAATTTTTCACCTTACTTACAAGGGACAATTTTCTCTTTGTTCCGTACATAATATCGTATCTATTAGTTTTCCACTGATCCCTTTCAAACCCTAGGTGCCTTGGATCAGGTCGAGTTCCTGTAGTCTGCGAGTGCCACATACGACTTCTACGCTAAACTTTGTTTACAAACTACCTCCAATCAGAACGCGCTCCAGAAATCCGTGCGACCAATGGGTGCGCGACTCTGAATAATCTCCGCCAATGGGTGCGCGGCCCCTTCGTGAGACAGTTCCCACGCTCTGGCTCTCACCCCTCCTTTACAATACCAGCTCCGCTACCCGCCCGCTGTTTCTACCAATCCCAGCGCGGCACAGAGTGACGTCAGAGGCGCTTCGCGACTGACTCCCTCCCTTCACAAGGTAACGGAAACTTTCTTTCTTTTAAAGTGCTCAGTGCTTGGTTATTTTACAACAAATACACATTCGCCACAGTGCTCAAGTGTCTAGACAGAAAGATTTCTTTTACTGCAAGTAAACTACTTCCATTTACTTTTCACGCGCTGCGGGCAGATCTCTTCCGCCTACCCTTCACTCTAGCATCGGTGAACCTGTTATTCCCCTAAACTCATCCACTTCTTTCCGGGATATGTTCCGAGTTTAAGGTTTCCCAGCGGACCCCTTTGCTTTCACGCTAGCTCCGAGGAACCTGCTACTCTTCCGATGTGACCCTTACTAGGTTACGCCACTATGGGAATTTTGCCAATGAACCCAGTTACTGTCATTTATTCACACATGTATTCAGAAAACCCTAGTTAGTGCTTCCCGGTTATCCTAACCTGCACCTAACTTTCCTCGAGCCTGTGACCTCAGGACAATGGATTCTATTCACCACTTGCCCTTTCAATTCCCCGGGGAGTTCGGACAACATGAAACAATACGGTTTACAAATGCATGGATTAGTACATATAACAATATAAGAACAAGAATAATAACAATACAAAAATTCATGAGTTTCAGCAGCGTATTCACAAGAGAATGATCAGGTCTCTTAGAACAGCCGCTCTTCTAGCAGCATCAATATACTAGCAGCTTCCGACTCAACTAGTTCAACTAATCCCTGCCTTACTCTCAACTAGTCCCTAACCATCCTCTAGCTACCAGAAAAACTGATAGAGCGCGCGAGGCCACCCGACCAATAGTTTTCGCCGTTTTCCGGCTTCAGGGCCCATATACTTTCAAATCACCATACACATTGACCAGGTGACTTCACGAGCTCTACCAATTTGTGTGTGTTCCCTACTATTTGTTTTCAGCGTACCCGACTTACCATCCACTAACACGGGTACCTAATGACCACAATGAATCAGGGAGCTAGCTGAAAAGAAAGGCAGCAAAATACAAACCCAACCAATAATGTTCAAATACTGTTTAAATGACCACGGACAACTGGAAGTTTTAAAATGTTTATCTAAAGTTCGTTCTCTTCATGCATCAAGTATACAAGAATGAGACAATCAATGACCAAGATAATGTAAATTATGTAGCTATATAAAAATAATGATAGGGTAATCATTGAAATACTGATATAAAATGCAAGAGAAAAATACTATGCAATTCAGTAATATCTAAGCATGGGCATACTATGTATGGGTAACTATAGGAGGGCCTATAATGAGTAACACGCTTCACTTAAAGTAAAGGGGCCTTTGAACAGTCTAGGTAATGAAGTTCTAGACCATATCAGAAAATTACAAACTGCAATGCAAAATACAATCTCTAACAAGTAAGAAGACATAAGAACAAACTTATGAAAATATGTAATTGACTTTCAATAGTTGCGGAAAGGCATGGAAAATATAACATATGCAATGATGAACTTTATTAAAGCAAAAGTTAGAAATTCAGAAGGTGCAAGATTTTAAGAATTTCAGAGCAATATTTACCTAGAATGGTGTGGAAACCAAACCCTGGCCACGGGTCAGTTAAGGACAGGAAACCCTCAAGGAAGGATACCCCTCAAAGGACAGCAGGTGCAGAATGGACACCCAGGACAGGACAGGATACCCTCGGAATAGGAATCAGGACAGGACCCTCAGGACAGGACAGCAAACCCTCAAGACAGGACCGCTCAGGACAGGACCGGAACCCACAGTTCGGAAGCAACGCCTGCGCTCCACCCGCTCTGCAGCTATCGATCAAGACCCCGATTGGGTCAGCGAACTCCCAGTTAAGTGCTTCGCCAGCACTTTAAGGTTCAGTAGAACCTTAGACTATGGTCAAATTCGGACAGAGTGCTCCGCAGCTCTCTGTATCTTCAGTCACCTATTGAGTGCGTTGGGTCAGTGACAGGTCAGCTAAACCAGACAAGTCGGACGGCTCCCTAGGTGAACCCAGGGTAGATATACAGTTTGGGGACAGTGTACCACCCCCCAATGTTGCAAAGTGTCAGAATCCCTCAATTTGGATTGGTCCTAAGGTAGGATTTGGGTAGCACACCAATCACAACATAGTAATTTAAGCCTACATTTGCATAGTAGGGTACCGCCTAACTAGATTGGGGTTCCCATGAGAAGTTGTGCAGAAATACAATGGCAATTTTAACAATGTTGCACTGCGAGAACATGTGATTGGTTCAGCCGAGTTTTCAGGTCGTTTCTCAGGAGCATCTTGCTCGTCACTGCCAACTGGCTGTGTTCCATCAGTCAAGGTCTGCTGTGCCTCGGCAAGTCGCGCAGGCGCAGAAGGGACCTCCAAGATGGTTCTCGGTACATACAGAACCCCATTCCCCGCGGTACATGAAAAGTAAGCGAAAACAAATTAATACATAATAATGTCATTATGAAAACACATCACAGGGTTTGTACTTTTAACTCATCATCAAGAAATAAACTTATGCGTTTAAATGTTAGCTACATTGATACAGGCACAAGAGCAGTGGCACGAGCAGTACCACATGATAAGCACAGCTATGAATTACGCATGCGCATAAATTTCCCTCCACTTCTGCAGACGCGTCAGGACACGTGAGTGTGGCTGACGCATGCGCAGTAACTAAATACAAGCAGCGGCCATTTTAGGTGACTCGAGTAAATTATTTTAGTAAAACACATGTGCAAGCTTCACGATCCTTATCCAAACTAAACATAAATGTTAGTAAAACATACACTTGTTACCGTATTACACATAAACGAGGTTCTTGACTTCGGCAAGCCGCAAAATATGCGAAGCTTTGCTTCATCAATCACACAAAATGAATGCTATCCTGGACTACACCTTGGTAGATGCAGAGTTGGTTACAATGCCCACCCACTGTGGCATAGCAGCCAGAGTAGAGATCAATCATTTCCCAAAGCATGTGGAGTTACTGCCATGCCCACCAAGGGACCCTTGTTTGAATGATCTGCTAACCTCACTCAGGGCCTTTAACTTAAAACATCTCACATGGGCAGGGCCCACAGTGGAGGCAATTATGGACCTCAAGGGTACTTGCATGTCATTAGCACAACCCAGTTCTATACAGCGGCCAACTCAGGTTCAAGATTGAGAAACTTTGGCCATGGCTCTCATCTCTAACTTTTTATCAAATCACACTCCAAGCACCAGTAATTCTCACACAGGGGCAGTCTGGTTTACTACAAAAAAACTTCTGAAAAAAAGGGAGGTCAACAGGTAGATCCAAAGACATCTGAACTCGGACCCTCAGATTAAGCAAGACACAACGAAGAGATTGGAATCCCTGCGGTCTGCCTTCAGAAAGGCATTAAGACAGCCAAAACATCCTATCAGACAAAAGTATGGTCAAAGCTCCTTCACACAAGCAAATTGAAGACTAGCACATTATCTTGGGCCAAAATTAACAAGCTTGCACATGGGTACTATTGCCACCATAATTATGATATTTCTGAGGCAGAATTTGACAGCACATATTTCAGCTGCATACTCCTTGGAGCACCCTGTCCACCCCACATGGAATTGTTTAGAAAAGCCAAAGCCCTAGGTGCAAAGTGCTCCATCAGAGGCACTATCATAAAATCAATCTGGTGGCCCATGGTCGAATGATTCACAGGTCTGGTGTGTGGAAAAGTAAATTTTGCCATGTTCTGTGTCCCTACGTGTCATCCATCATATGTTATGTGTGCATGATTAAATATGCATATGTATTCCCTATGTTCGATTAATGACGCAATTATAGTTGTGTCCACCTCTAGTATGTCAGTTTCCAGTCCTCGTGAATACTACGAATATCAGGCCTATGTAAAGCTACGTTGCCACGTCTCTCAGTGTGCACGTTATTTCATTGTAAAATCCCCGTTTCTAGGCCTCAAAAGGGCCTGGACACCAGATTCAGCTCCTGTCTCCTGAGCCCTCGCTGAGGAGCGATACAGCCCCCACCTGTATCCTCGACCCTTCACTTACTTCCTGCCTCGCAGTGCCCGGTTCAGCCTGGCTCTGCCTCTGAGTCTGCCAAGAGTATGTTATAGTTTCAGTTATCAGTTCAGTCCTCATTCTCTGCATTCCTAAGCTACTGAACTGCATCAATAGTTTCCGTCATTGTCTAGCCTTTCCGGCTCCATGTAAGAGAAATACTGCATTTAATGGTCATTTAATATTCTTCATCACGCACTACATGTAGAATAATGCATGGTCCAGTCTTAGAATCAAGTTAGCCTTTCCCCTCCTGACTTCTAGTTTATATCAACATGTTCTCTAAACATCAGATACTAGATACTGCTTAGGTACATGTCGCCCTGACTCTCCAGACTTCAGTCTCTGCTCCTAGCACAGAGTTCATAGCCCCCAGCTTCTCCTAGTGATACGTCATTGCCAGCTTGCGCGCACCACCAGGTTAGAGGTCCCGGCTCCTTAGGTAGCCCCCTCCATGTTTCCGCCCCATTCATGACATATTCTGTTACGTTTGCATCACATGTCTATGTATACGCCCTGTTACACCCACTTTCACCCTTATCTTTCGCGACTGCTACGCGTCACACCCTTTGCTCCACCCACTGCTCCGCCTATCATATGTACTGTAATGCAACTGTTTTACTATATATGCTTGTGTATTGTTATTAAATGCTAGCGCGCTCATCCCAGATCCAGCCCCGGCAGCTGCTGGGCCCTGCCATCCTATTCCTATGCAGGTTGTCCTGTTCCTGTCCTTTATGCTGTAATAAACCTGCGAAACTCCTACTACCTCGAATCTTGACTCTTATTTATTGAGCTATCTGTTATTCATTTATACATTCAAAAATAGGGTATTATTTATTTATTTACCACATAATGGCGCCCGAACAGGGACTTGCCCTTTCCCCATGCGCCGGTGAAGCCACGCCGGCCCCCTGACCCTCTGCAGCCGTGACGGAACCATACCGTGCACGTGCAGATATTTCTGCTTCAAGTATCCCTCAGGCCCACGGAGGAGACGGAGGAGGCGGTCCAGCATCCAGACGAGGCGGTGGAGGAATGCGGCGAGTCCCGACCAGAGCCCAAGCCAAGAGTCCAAGGTCCGAGGTATCCGGAGGTCCACCCGTAACTTAAGTCCGAAGTCCGTTGTCCGTCGTCGAAGCAGTCCAGTCCAGTCCGAGGCCTTCCGTTCTTGCTGCCCGGTGAGTACCATTACTGGGGTAGTATCTAGACAGGGTCAATCTAATTGACTCTGGTCCGTGGGTTGGTGGTACCCAGACACACAAACGAAGTGTCCACTCCGGTGGATACGGGTCCTGACGTGTCTCTTTATGAGACCGGTAAGTTTCGTACTGTTTTAGCAGTGCATCTAGTTTCTGTTCTAGTCAGTTCAGTTCTCGAGAAAAATTCATGCATTCTGTTTTCCTGTAGCCAGTATTCCAGGTGGTATTCTGTTCGGACTGTTATTCATAATGTTCTTCATGTATCTTGATGTTGTGGTATGAGTGAGAAGTGATTTTCGTGTTTATTGTGTATTGTATTGTGTCCAGATTATAGTTCAGTCATGCCGCTGTTTTCAAAGTTACGTCAGTTAAAAACTAGAAAGGGTCTGCAGGAAGCAGCAGTTCCAGTCCCGCCTAGGGACAGTCCAGGTCATTTTATGTATCAGAAGCATGGCATAAGTGCCATACTATATCTAGATTTATGGGTAGAGTATACAAAACAGTTAGAAGAAAAGTATAGATGGCCCGTATCGGGTACATGGGATGCCGAGTGCATCATGCGAGTAGAAGAGGCATTATGGAAAAAGAAAGCCAGACAATCACAGAAAGATGCCATCGAGCTATGGCGTAAAGAAGCTCATAAAAGAACCGAAAAAGAAATCAGAAAGTCAGAATTAAGTAGAGAATCCTCGGAACGAGCACAAGAAAAAGAACTAATCGAGATAGGTGAACAAGTCAAAGCCGAACAGTCAGACAGACAGAGGAATGCCCTCATTAAGGGTATGTATCCTCTTCTTGCCGAGGGCTTGCCGAAAGCGACCCCGGAGGCATCCAGTAATTTCCCGCCACCATTAGTTCCGACCAAGCTACGTCACAAACAGACCGCAGCTGATATTTTCATCTCATCCTATTTGGACGACACAGTCCCAGAATATGCAAATCCTGTTCCCGCTCCACCAGTCCCTGTAAATCAGGCACTTCCCGTTCCTCCAGACACCGGGGCACCCTTTGCAGCACCTGCTACGGTCCCCCCGGTCCAGCCCGCCATACAAGTCCAGCCCGCATTCCAATTTCCCACCCTGCCAGGACGAAAAGCATCAGTTGATGATTCTAGTCTAGGGGCCGCAGGAGGAGGTCCTCCTCGAACCCCGCCGCCACATAAGCGTTTAACGGCAGCCGAATTACATATGCAAGCGTCACAACGTACGCCCAGACTGTCTGTTGCAGAAATAAGAAAATCCCTTGCCGAATGCTGCTATGACCCAGTCCCAGGCGAAGATGATATGGTTTTATATTCATTACGCGTAAGAAATGTGGCCGAGTATCTAGTCACCCTACCAGATATGAAGGAAGATCTAGACAGAATATATCGTTTCATCCGTACAGGGGAAGATCCAGAAAGTATTAGTGATGTCATGTCCCAAAGGAAAGCTGAGACCCAGCTCATGATATTAAAGTTTCTGATTAATTGTCTAATAAGAGAACAAGATTACCCGTCCAAAAATCAGGCCGAAATGAAAGCCCTGATGAAGTGGAGTAATAGTATAGCCGAGGGTAAGCACAAGACTATCGGTGCTATGGAGAGTATGTACAAGAAAATCCGTAAAGAAATAATAAAGTTACACGAACAACGTAAAGCAGCACAAGTAAACGAGAAAGAAAGTAACTCTGATACTGAAGAGTTAGACGACGAGAATTCCGCCAGAATAGCGTATGTAGGACAACCTAGATTTCCAGATCGCCATTTACGTCTAGAACCCAAGTCTACGTTCCATCATCCAGTACCAGACCAAGGTTCTCTAGAACAAGTATTTCAAGCTACCGATCACATTCTGAAATCACGAATCGGTTACAGTGAGTTAAGTACTATGCATGAACAAGAACTAGCCCGATCAGCAGTCCGATGGATTACTGATTCTACCACTTTTCCAGACGAAATAGTGGCACAAATGTTTCTAAAAATGCCCCCAGCCGAGCAACGACTGGTGGGTATGTATATGATTCAGCACCTCATTACTCTGTATGAGGGTCAACATTCTGATCCAGGTCCGTTACATGATATCCTGAACGAGTTACTCCAGTATAGATGGAGAGGTCTAGGTACCGATTTAATTAGTGTCATTCTAGAACAGCGCCACAAATATAGAACGTTTCTGAACCCGCATTTTGTTCATGTCTCACCCCCAGAAAGTAAACCATTTTACATAGACAGACAGAATCCGTTACGAGAAGTCCACCCAGTTAGAGGAACGGGTGGCGAAATGCAGCGAGTGTTTGTATACACTCCGATCACAAAGATGGAACTTCTGGAGATGAAGAAATTAATTCCCTGTCATGATAAAGATCCAGCAGGGTTCCATAGAGAATTAAAAGACATGCTCCGTATGGGAGAATACACGTATCCAGATATAATTAAAATGTTAAAGGTTCTGTTGCCCGCAGGGGTGTATGAAAAGCTCAAGGAAAAAGACTGGGAGGTGGGAGAGAAAAAGATCGATTGGGCAGTCCTAGAAGCTGAAGATAAGATACGAGTACCAGGTACCGGTCTCGGAGATAAATGTAAAGAATTACCTGAATTATTAATACAAGTTTTACCTAGATTATTGACAACTAGAAAGGAAGACTGGGATGCAATCTCAGCCTGTAAACAGAAACAAGACGAAGATATTAGTGATTTTTATTCTAGATTCGAGAAATGTTTTAGCATCAACAGTGGCCTCAAGACAAGTAGTGAGTCATACCCTCACCTTTTTGTTACTAAATTAGTCGAGAATTCAAGCCCACAAATTAAAAATCGAGTTCTGAAAGTCGAAAGTACCTGGCAAGCTAATACCCCGTCCCAGATGTTGCAGATGCTCCAATACCACCAGAATAGAATCAGAGAAGAGCAAGAACATGAGAGAAAACGTATGAAAGACACGAAAATGAAAGTACTAGTTGCACAATCTGTTCCTCAAGACAGTCAGAAGAGGGGTCCGAATCAAGCCAGTCATCCTGCAGCTCCCGTTAAAGGGAATTGCAATTATTGTAAACAGCCAGGTCATTTTATAAACGAGTGTGCAGTTCTGAAACACAACATAGCTACTGGTAAGACTAAAGAAAGACCACGTCCGCCTAGACAAGAACAAGTTTCACAGACTCCTCAGTTACAGAATGCACCACAGACAGTTACAGCACCGCAGCCTATCGCTGCAACACAGCATGTCACACAGCAGATGTACCAGTATGCACAGTCTGAGTATCCAGAGTACCAACAGTATTCATGAAACAGCCTAGAGAGGGAGGTAGGCTTGCCTCTCATCGAGATACCTGTAGATCAAGAAGGTCCCTATGTTCATAGTCCAGTATTAGGGAAAGACAGAAAGTTTTTGATTGATACAGGGGCAAGTAGGACCACAATTAGTCACGCCGAAGTTCCAGGGGCTCCGCTCTCAGGCTCAAGAAATGTTTCCCTTGGATTTTCAGGAAAGCCTATCGTAAATGAGATCTCAAAGCCAGTTTCTCTAGAAGTAGGTCCATTGTCCCGCACTACTGATCTGTTACTTACTAAGTCATGTCCAGAAAACCTATTAGGCATTAAAACACTGAAAGAGTTAGGTGCAGTTATATGCTGTTCCCCAGAGGGAATACGATTGTTCCTACGTGACTTTAAGGGTCACTATGTATTACGAGATTTTGATTCAAGACTGTCTAATGTTCCGCAGCATCTATGGGCGCAAGGTCCAACTGATGTTGGTTACATGCAAATCACACCCTATCGTGTGACTCTCAAGCCAGGTGTAGTGTTACCACGAATCAGACAGTACAGATTGCCACCTGAGGCTGTAGCAGCCTTATCCAAAATTATTGACGAGCTTATTGCTCAAGGAGTGGTTGTAGAAACTGACTCCAATGTATGTAATTCTCCGATCATTCCAGTCATGAAACGTACTGATCCAAATGCACCCCCAGTATATCGATTAGTGATTGACCTACGAGAGCTTAATAAGTGTATTATTCCTCAGTACCCAGTTGTCCCAGACATCTCTTCCCTATTAACAGCCATTGATTCCGAAGCCACGTTCTTTACTGTAATCGACCTCAAGAACGCATTTTTTAGTGTTCCCATTCATCCAGACAGCCAGTTCCTTTTCGGATTTTGTTTAAATGGAAGGAGCTATAAATTCACACGAGCTCCTCAAGGTTTCACAGACAGTCCTAGTATTTACAGTCAAGCACTTAAGAGACAACTAGACAACATTCACATGCCAACTGACACTGCCCTGCTCCAGTATGTCGATGATCTACTGATCACAGCCCGTTCTGAACGTACTTGCGAGCAAGCATCCCTTACAGTCTTGTATTTCCTAGCCGAGATGGGGCACAAGGTGTCCCCTTCTAAGCTTCAATTCTGTGTCCAGCAAGTGGTATACTTAGGACACTTACTGTCCAAGAGGGGTAGGCAGTTGACACCAGACCGTATCCAGTTAATAGCGAGTCTTCCTCAGCCCAAGACCCAGAAGGAGGTACGTGCTTTTATTGGCCTTACTTCTTACTGCAGACAATGGATTCCTCAGTATGCATTTCTAGCCAAGCCATTGATACAGTTAACGACACAGGAGGCAGCCGTATCGACTGTCCTCCCTTGGACATCTGAACATACACTTAGTTTCAATGAGTTAAAGAAAGCCCTATGCCAAGCTCCAGTTCTAGCGACACCGAACTACAGTAAGCCTTTTACACTTTTCGTTACTGAACGCGAAGGCACAGCATTATCTGTTCTCACACAAGATCAAGCAGGACAATACAAGCCCTGTGCTTATTTTTCGAGCACATTAGATCCTGTAGCCCAGGCTCTGCCTGCGTGCCTCAAGTCAGTTGCAGCCACAGCACTAGCTATCAGGCAAAGTGATTCCATAGTCTTAGGACATTTCCTGACAGTACAGGTTCCACACTCTGTGGAAGTTCTTTTAAACCGAACACAAACTCAGCACTTGACAATTGCACGTTTAACAGGTTATGAATTAACACTGTTCCAGCCACACATAGAAATCAGACGCTGCAACATCCTTAATCCTGCTACACTGTTACCATCAGTTAATTCAAATCCAGCCACACATGATTGCGTGGAAGTAGTTAACATTACGACAAAGCCAAGACAAGATCTGACAGATACTCCGTTACCAGATCCCGACCTGACACTTTATGTGGATGGTTCATGCATGAGAACTAGTACAGGAGAACTAGTCACCGCGTATGCAGTGACTACTGACACTGAAGTTATTGAGACACACCGTATTGACACCCTGTCCGCTCAAGCAGCAGAGCTAGTTGCTCTGACACAAGCCTGCATACACGCCAAGAACTTGAAAGTTAATGTCTACACGGATTCACGTTACGCATTTGGAGTCGTACACGACTTCGGAGTGCTCTGGCAGGAGAGAGGTTTCATGACTTCTCATGGAACCAAGATTCAGCATGGTCTCCTTATTCAAGCTCTGTTAGATGCCATACACTTACCGACATCTATCGCTATCATGAAATGCAAAGCACATACGAAAGTTACTGACATTATTTCCCAAGGTAACGATTTAGCAGATCGCACAGCCAAGCTTACAGCACAGACTCCAGACATTCCAGTTAACATGACACACACTCCAGATCCGACTACATGTATGACAGTTAAGGACCCTACTCAAGATGTCATAGACATACAGTTACATGCTACTCCCGAAGAAATTAAGAAATGGTCCGAACAAGGAGGGGTCCAGACAGATCAAGGATGGTTAACGAAGGGTAGAGCCACATGGTTTCTCCCCGACTCTATGGTTCAAGTCATTATTAATACCGCACATAGTCCAGCACATTTAGGAGAAAAAGCTATGTTAGACAGTATCCAGAACATTTGGTTCAACAAACATTTACGAGCTGCAGCCAAGCAGAAAGTCCTTACCTGTATGATATGTTGTCAGTTTAATCCAGGTAAAAGTGTCCCGGTGGAACAAGGTGGATTCCAGCCCCCTGACCACCCTTTTGAAGTCCTCCAGATGGATTATATTCAGATGGAGCGATGTCGAGGTTTCAAGTATGTCCTTGTAGTTGTATGCGCTTTGTCCAGGTGGACAGAAGCATATCCAGTCCCAGATTATACAGCCGCGACCACTGCCAAGCAGTTGGTTCGTGAGTTCTTCCCCCGTTATGGACTCCCTAGAGTCGTATATTCTGACAACGGCCAGCCATTCTCATCTGAGTTGATGAAGCACGTTTCCCTGTTGTTGGGGTACCAGTGGAAGTTTCATTGTGTACGCCATCCTGAAGCAGCCGGTCTCGTAGAGAGACATAATCAGACTCTGAAAATCCGTATCGCCAAAGTATGCAAAGAAAAAGGTGTGGACTGGCTAGTAGCTCTGCCAGTCGCTTTATTTTATATGCGCATGGTCGCACATTCCAGATCAGGTCTGTCCCCGTATGAGGTCGTATTCGGCCGCCCCTCAAATATGTGGGGTACTCCTAGACCCCGAAGTATTACCGATGTTTCAAGTAATATGCTGACAGATTACCTAGCTTCCTTGATGTCTGCCCTCAACTCATGTCGTTCACAGGTTGCCGCCGCATTTCCAGACAATACCGAGGTGGCACCGCATGAAATCGTTCCAGGATCCATGGTGTTGGTGAGGAATTTTGACAGATCAAGTCCGCTGGAGCCTCGCTGGAAGGAGCCCCGACAGGTCCTCCTCACCACCCGTACAGCCGTGAAGTTGGAAGGTCGCAAAGGCTGGGTGCACCTTTCTCATATAAAAAAGTTTTATGGACTGAAACCCGTCTTAAAGAACATTTCCCAGGATTTGAAGGATTGCCAAAGCACCATTTTTAAGGACTGTCCCGCAAAAGACAATGTTACTACACCCCCCCTGTTAGAGAAAACTCCGCAACAGGAGTATAAGTTAAAACTCCGGTCTAGTAAAATAAGTCAGTCAGTTTGATTGTCTAAGTCCTCCCCTAGGTGAAACGGTTAGACTGTTTCTGACATGTATAAAATAGACCCCCATAGTGAGAGAGTCAGTCAAAACTCAATCCGATGTATCGTTTTTCTAAGTTTCATATTATTTCTCAGCATTATGATTTCCTGCACCAGTTATGCATTTTACCTGTATCTTCCAGTTCCTCATGTAAATATGTCTTCTAATGCTACTGTAGAGCACACGTTTAGTGATCTGCCTCCTCATGAACTCTCTTACCGCCTCGCTATGAAAAATAATTCTTTCATCCGCATGTTACATTACTCACACCAGACCAGCAATGCCACTAATTGTTGGGTGTGTGGTCGACTCCCCCCTTTTCAGACACCGAAGGGAGTTCTGCCACTTTTTCCTTATCCATTTTCACATAATGGTTCGTGTGGAGCATGGTCCACGTTAACGTCATCCTCAACAGATATGTCTTTTCTTAACAGTACATGTTTCCCAGACAAGCAAGGTCTCCCCCACAGAACAGGTTTAGATCTAGAAAATGAAGTGTATAATTTAGGTAACTATTCTTCGAATTTCATGGTCCTGAATGTTCAGTCTGATACTACTCCAGACTTACCTGCTATTTCAGTATTACCAGTTAAAGGCGAATTATGTGTCCGAAGTTATGGTTCTGTACATGTAGGGCATAGTGATTGTACTACTATTGTCAAGTATAGTGACAGTGGGAAATCTATTTTCAAAGCTTCACGTCATTCTTATTTTATTTGTGGTCAAACTGCATATGTTCGTCTGCCCCTCGATTGGGAGGGAACCTGCTACATTGCCTTCCTACTGCCACCTGTTTTCCTAGCCCCATCTGATTATCACAGAAACACACATCTAGTACACATTAGACATAGAAGGGAGTCCCCAATTGTCGATTATACTGAAACTGCTCTAGAACAGTATACAGATTTCAACAGAGGTTTCTTTTTCTTTATAGGACCTATCCAGAATAGTAAACTAATCCGTAGGTTAACCAGAACCCTCGAAGCTGTAGTAAATGAGACTGCCTCTGCTCTAGGTAACTTAACCGAAGAGCAATCTGCTATGAGATTTGTCGTTTTACAGAATCGTCTCGTCCTTGACGTCATACTGGCCGATAGGGGCGGGGCCTGTAGAGTCATCGGATCTAGTTGCTGCATTTTCATTCCAAATAACGCGCCGTCTGTTTATTCAGCTATAACCAGACTCCATAAAATTGCCCATCTGATACACCAAGATCCAGGCACCTGGACATGGTCCGGTTGGTTCTGGAATATAATTTCCGCATGGGGATGGAAAATATTGTCCTTCCTAGGTATTGCAGTAGCGATCATATTCAGCTGCTGTCTCTGTATACAATGTGGCCCTGCGATTTGCGGCATTTGTGCTACCTCTTGTATTCCTAGTCCCAAGCCCCGTTCTAAATCCCGTTCCAGGATAATTCGAGACGAGCAAATGATACTGTATGAAATGATAGATGGTATCATGAATATTGATGTTTCCTGATGGAAACGTAGTGACAAGGAGGGAATGTGGAAAAGTAAATTTTGCCATGTTCTGTGTCCCTACGTGTCATCCATCATATGTTATGTGTGCATGATTAAATATGCATATGTATTCCCTATGTTCGATTAATGACGCAATTATAGTTGTGTCCACCTCTAGTATGTCAGTTTCCAGTCCTCGTGAATACTACGAATATCAGGCCTATGTAAAGCTACGTTGCCACGTCTCTCAGTGTGCACGTTATTTCATTGTAAAATCCCCGTTTCTAGGCCTCAAAAGGGCCTGGACACCAGATTCAGCTCCTGTCTCCTGAGCCCTCGCTGAGGAGCGATACAGCCCCCACCTGTATCCTCGACCCTTCACTTACTTCCTGCCTCGCAGTGCCCGGTTCAGCCTGGCTCTGCCTCTGAGTCTGCCAAGAGTATGTTATAGTTTCAGTTATCAGTTCAGTCCTCCTTCTCTGCATTCCTAAGCTACTGAACTGCATCAATAGTTTCCGTCATTGTCTAGCCTTTCCGGCTCCATGTAAGAGAAATACTGCATTTAATGGTCAATTAATATTCTTCATCACGCACTACATGTAGAATAATGCATGGTCCAGTCTTAGAATCAAGTTAGCCTTTCCCCTCCTGACTTCTAGTTTATATCAACATGTTCTCTAAACATCAGATACTAGATACTGCTTAGGTACATGTCGCCCTGACTCTCCAGACTTCAGTCTCTGCTCCTAGCACAGAGTTCATAGCCCCCAGCTTCTCCTAGTGATACGTCATTGCCAGCTTGCGCGCACCACCAGGTTAGAGGTCCCGGCTCCTTAGGTAGCCCCCTCCATGTTTCCGCCCCATTCATGACATATTCTGTTACGTTTGCATCACATGTCTATGTATACGCCCTGTTACACCCACTTTCACCCTTATCTTTCGCGACTGCTACGCGTCACACCCTTTGCTCCACCCACTGCTCCGCCTATCATATGTACTGTAATGCAACTGTTTTACTATATATGCTTGTGTATTGTTATTAAATGCTAGCGCGCTCATCCCAGATCCAGCCCCGGCAGCTGCTGGGCCCTGCCATCCTATTCCTATGCAGGTTGTCCTGTTCCTGTCCTTTATGCTGTAATAAACCTGCGAAACTCCTACTACCTCGAATCTTGACTCTTATTTATTGAGCTATCTGTTATTCATTTATACATTCAAAAATAGGGTATTATTTATTTATTTACCACAGGTGCACCCTTAAGCAACTGAGATCCGAAGAGGTGCCAGGCCCAAATGGTCTTCCACATGCCTTTTTTCAAACTTGACCAACGCCCCTGGGCTATGTATCTCTCTCCACTGTTCAATCAGGCCTTCCTCACGAACTCTATACCGGCATCCTGGCGAGGTATTATTCTGCATCCCATCTTCAAATCGGGATCGCAGGCCGATCCAGCAAACTAAAGATTGATCGTTCTTATTGATGTTGAAGCTAAAGATCTTTGTCTCTAACCTATTTGTCGACCTGGAAGTCTAGGTATCCTCTGCAAACATTGTCCTAAAAACAAAGGTGGATTTAAGGGCAGGAATGAACATGACCACCAACCTCATTGCAGCAGCCTCCTCGCCTTAAACACCAGAGCCAAAAGCTTAAAACTTTACGCCTGCTTCATGGATCTGAAAACAGCATTTCATCGGGTACTGAGAGATCATTTCTGGGTGAAAATGGCCAGCTGGGAAGCCCCACCAGACTTACTGGAGGCTGTGATCAGTCTGTATTCAAACACCTGGGTCCAAGTTAAAATCAGTAACGGCTACAGAACCACCCACAGGAATGCTACCCACACTGGCCTAAAGCAGGGGTGTGTCTTAGCCCCCTGTTTATTTAACATTTACATGTCAGTCAACTATCAGAAGCATCATGCAACCTTCCTAAACTAGCAGATGAACCTCTTAGATGTCTTCAATATGCCTATGACATTGTTTTATTAAGCCGAACCCGGATCAGCCTTTAGCGTCTAAGCACCCACTTGGTACAATACATCCAAATGTTGAGGCTGGAACTTAATCCCAATAAAACAAACTGATATGCTTTTCAGCTAACTCCTGGTGCAACCATCCTAGCTTCAAGGGGACAGCTGGAGGAAAATCTCTAGACCTAGTCAAAAAATACAAATATTTGGGTGTCGTTATGGATGCCAGATTATCATTCAGGAAGCATCTAAACCAAGGAAGAGTCCTTGCTAACATACTACGGTTTGCATTTAAACTAGTGCAAAAAAAGATTGGTAGCACATCCCAGCACTATCTGCTGCAGGTCATTGGGTCATAGTTTCTCTCCTCATTTACTTATGGTTCTGAATTGTTAAAGGGGAGTGATACAACAGCACTATACCAGCTTTCATCGACCTTGTTCAAACGCATCTTCTGGCTCTCGCAACATATACCACAATCACAAATGAGAATGAAGTTAGGATTCTTCCATCAAATCCCGGTCAGGAGGGACACTACTATGAAACTGTGTTGGAAGTTTAGGGCAGCCCCACAAGCTTCATTGGCTGCCCTGTGGTGGCCAGAAATGAGGAGGCAGCCACAAATCACAAACATTTTTGGCCAATGGTCCTCCAGCAGGCCTTTAGCAACCTAAATTTAGATATTGCCTGGAAATCAAAACTCAACTTCATTACCTTTATAAAGATCACCAGTAAGGTGGCAACACTACAATTCTGGACTACTGATAAAGCAGAACACGCCCTGAAAAGGCACACATGTAGAGTTCTGCACTCATATGCTTTTTGGAGCTCGCAACCATATTTGACAACCCTTATTGCAGCTCCCATACAACACACACTACTTATATTTTGTAAGGGCACTTTTTCATCAAAAGATCTGGTTCCCACTTGGAAGAAGTTCTGGCCGGATCTTCTATGTAGTCTATATGGCCACAGCCAAGAAACCCTACTTCACTGTTTGTGTGTCTGTCCAGCCGTCTTACACCTTAGACAAAAACTGTTGTGCCCATCCACGAGAGCCTCCATATTAGGACCTGCCTCCCCGCAGTGATGGCTCTCCTGAATGGTCACAGTATTCAGCTTTCTAGCAAGGCCGCTAGGTATCTGCTGCAAGTAAAAAGGCTGCTCACACAGCAAGCTCCAGACAACCAAATAAAATTGATGGCTTTTCCAGCCAGAAGCAGCCTATCACAAACACTATGAAGCAAACTTTAAATGTACTCAATTGGTTTTAAACTTGATCCACAGCCACCTATTTTGCTGCACTATATTAAATGAATTTACTGGCATCATTTGATCTTATGCTAAATAACTAAGTGTATTCAGTTCTACTTTTCGTAAATGCTGAAATGAAGTGACTGTCGTTATTTTATCTTATGCCAAATGCCAAATTGTTATTATTATCTTTGCACATTGCGATGATTTTTATTATTCAGCAATAAAGAATTTACTTACTTACTTGCGTGTGCTGATTCTGAGGGCTCAGAGATGGCCCCTTTACCTTAACCTTTCAGAGCAAGTGATTCTCTAACAGGACTGGTAGATGATAAACACCCTTTACTTCCTTAAGTCTAATTTAGAGGGCGTGGCTGGAAATATCTGTCTTCTATCCTTTTCTCAGCATAGCCAGCAATAGCCTTAGGAAGCAAAGTAAATCTACCCATGTGACCACCCTAAAAGTGGGTTTCTCAGAACAGGAAAGGTGACACAAGTCTATGACAATTTAAATCTGCCTTAGAAAGAGAAGTGAGACTGGGAATGATTGGAGAGTGTGAAGAACCTGCTCTTGGATGTTGGCCTATACTAAGACACCAAGGGTCAGGAATAGGCAGTTCTGTATCATGGATGATGGAGATCAGACAGCACTTGTTGGTTCCTATAAAAGCCCTGCAAATTAGCAAGAAAGTGCCTGGCAACCTTTTGCTTGTTGTATGGCTTCCGCTCTTGCTTAATTCGTACGTCGTTGTGCTATCTGTTTTTATAGGGTCTTGTTACCCCAAAACTACCTTCTATGTGGTGCTTAATTTGTTTAAAAAACGAATAAGTGCTAGGGCTCTCACCAGGAGGCAACAGCAGCTTGCACCATACAGTGCCCCTGCCAGTGCTGCCAACAACAGTACCAACACAACTACTAACCATCACACTCCTACAAGTGTGACAATTCGGACTATTTCGGACCCCCAAAGCTAGAAGAATGGCTTGGTCGGCAGTTATTAGTAATTTTTTTATGTTGATTGTAATAATAATTACCTGTTGTGATCATTTTGAAATTAGCATACAGCGCCACCTTGTGGCAGACAGTTAGTCTTTCTCCATTGCAGACTTCTCCGATAGCTTGTTCCAACTGTTAAGATGTCCTGCTGTCTGCTTGTTCTATTTAAAGGCACTGCAGTGACAGTAGATAGTGTAGCAGAAATAAATATTCAGCAGGATCTTCCTTCCTTAACAGGCCTTATGTCTTTGGCACTTCCAGAAAATGTTTCAGGAGATCAATGAAATGTCATGCTTTTCTTCCTCAGTGCAAATTACATTTCTTAAATCAATCTCATTTGTTTCAAGTAGATGGAGCCAAAGTTATGTTCATCCTCTCTCACTTGTCCCAAGATGCCTTAGGCTGGGCTGCATCTTTAATCAATGGAAATAGTCCATTATTGAAACAATATTTGGATTTTCTTTTGCAGTTTACCAGAGTTTTAGCAAGGTAACAGACACTGCAGTCTGCTCATGTTATTATGTCTGGGACCAAACAAGGAACTAGAGAAATCATGTCATATGTGAGCAGGTTCGATCAATTAAAAAATTAAAAAATACTTTATTGCGGTGAATAGACCATAAAAGTGCAAGTGCAATATACTGACAAGTAAAAACGTTCCTGCTGCATCAACTTAAAGCCCCTGAGTCCAGGATTACAATTACAAATTGTCACTGTTAGCCCACACCCCAATATATGGGTAAAATGCATAACAGCACATACAATGTATCAGATTAATAAACGATATACACTTATTGGGCAAAGGTAAAGCTGATACATTCCATGGGAGAATTTGTGCCCAAGTTAAATTAAATGTGAACATCAGAGACCTGTGTGAGTTTTGAGACCATTGCCCACCCCTTCCCGTCCGTGGACCAACACATCCATGGGCTTCATTGTTGATCCACCTCTAGCTCTAGTTTACATCACAATGTTGGTAGAAGTGGACTGTTGTTTTAAGTCTGGTCATTTAATTCCTAAAATTACTCACTACTCCACTAGTTCAACATTTTTTGACTCAGATAGTTAGATTCCATGGATTACCATACATTATAGGAGATAGATAGGGATACAGAGTTCAAAGCAAAGTTTTGGAATACTTTATTACAGACTTTAGGTACAGTAAATTATCAGTTCACCAGTTCCCACACACAAACAGACAGTCAGATGGTTGAATTCAACCAATCCTTATCATGCTATATTTTGGAACATCCAGAGGATTGTGTATCATGAGTACCTCTTGCTGAACAATCTTACAACAACCGCTTACATAGTAATTCCTCCTTTTATTCTACCTAGGTATTTCATGCAGGGGCATGGCTTTTGTCATTGTCTAATACTATAGTACCCTCGGTTACAGCTGTAATGAAACAGCTTTATCAGGCTCGTAGCTCATATAGGCCTTTATTATATGTTTGGTGGTAAAAACACCATACTTGCACATAGGGTAAATACTGATTCCATGAGGTTTAATAAAGAACATATTTGTTATATAGCACTGATTATAAGTTGTTACTGTGTACTGAGGAATCATTATTTAGTGCATGCATTAAATAATGAATGTGTGTTATTTAGCCTATGTCATAAATACTGCACTCAATAAATACTAGGTGCACAAAACATCAGGAAGTACTCTTTTTCAAGCACTGCTAAATATACCACCAAAATCAAACAAAACATGCCTGTGGAAGGAAATAATGGATTAAAATGAATACTGAATCAACATATCCCCATGTTGTTGAGATCCTTCAAAACAGGTTACACACCTTGAAATTCTAGGTACTTGAGTGAGTTGCCAAGCATAAGCACTAAAGCAAGGCAACTGGTGATAGCTCTCCATTTCAGCTACTTCAAGCTTTGGGAAAAAACAATTAAGCAAAGGGTAATCGTGGTCATATGAAATCAAATTGCAAATCAGTATTGACTTGATCTAATAAATCTGTCTATCAGACATAAAACTAAAGGATTTTAGGACCACAACCTTTCCCCTCCCTAAGGTGTTACATTTCATCGAAGGGCTCCTCTTCACACCATAAACCAATTTTTTGGGTGGGGACTACAACTCCCCAGCAGGCGAGGAGCTCTTAAGAATTGTGACCCTAAATGTGCTATGGTATGGGTGAAGGGCAGATTGTGAAGAGAGGATGATGAAAAGAAAAAAAGAAAACTATCTCTTGGTGGGGCTCTTACTGTCTTTATGCATGTCCCCAAGGTACAGGGTTACAGGATTAAAATTAAAGGGGAACTTATTGAACCTTCATCAAAATCATGGATCAACATGTTTTAGCCTCTCCTGACACTGACACTATTATGGGTGGCCGAGGCTTTCATTAGGACCACAAATTAGTAGTCACTCTGCATAATTGTATGCAATAAATTAAATGTAACAAGGTAAAGTGTTGCAACCAATGGCTCCTGTAATTGCAAAGGATGTTATGTTATGTGTATTTGTTAAGCACACTATCATCCATGAGGGTATCCACCTTTGTCAATACCCTGACTGGTCTTGTAAAAAACCTCTGCTTGAGGTCTACTTTTCTCGACTTGGCGGGATGCAAGCAAAAAAGCTAGCAAAGTTGAAGCCAACCCCATCTCTGCCGGTAGAGCTCGAGTGGACATCCTTTACTGATGGTTGAACAGCTTGCTAAGCCCGAGGCCTGTTCTCTTCACCCTCATATATGATATATTCACCCTCAGATATGATTTTAATATATTAATTGAACCTGGTCTTCTTTCAGATTTTAGACACACCTGTTCCTTGTTGGAAAATGAGCTAAACTTAAAGCCTATTTAAAGGAGAATTTCCAAAATGGATTGTTCGTACATTCCTCTTCTCCGACTCTGGCAACTTGGGTTGGTGTTCCGGAGAAAGATTGAGATCTTATACTGTGCATTAAATTATAGAAATTTAAATGAAATCACCATGAAAGACCAATATCTTTTACTTCTCATCAAAAATATTTTGCGATCTGTACAAGGAGTACAAGTGTTTAACATACTTGATTTGCAAGGTGCCTATCATCTCCTATTTATTGAAGAGGGTGATGAGAGGATAAGAGCTTTTCACATCCCAGTCAGCACTTTGAATATATAGAGAGACGCCTTTTGCAATGTGCAATCCTCCTGCTATTTTTCAATGTTTTAATAATTTAAATTAATACTCTAACTTTGATCTAACTATTTTAGTTTCAGCTCAGCTAAAAGAGTTTTTATTTGTCCACTGCATGTAAGTATATCTCTTGTGTGCTAACGAATGATTTTTCAACATCACTTTTTGCACCAATTTATCTTTCACTGAGATTAATTCACAATCCATGTTTTTTCAATCATCTGTGGCCATTGAGGATATTTAAGTCTAAGTATTGTCTGCACTCTCTCTTTTGATCTTTAAACATGCCAGAGTTCATGTTTATTGATATTATGCAGTTCGTTTTTTTCACTGTTGTCCTTCTCCTTGATCTTTAAATTTCTAATTGATTCCTCGTACTAATCCCCAGGAAAACTTGATTATATTTCTCCCACAGCCATTGCAGTGCTCCTTTAGTACTCCCAATGATGACCATCCATTAACTTATAATGGTTAAAGTGCAATCTGTCACTGGCTACTGTAATAAATATACTGGGTGAAATTAGCAAGTCACTGAGCAATGTTGATCCTTTTATACAGGTTTCTTCCTAATTCTTGTGTATATACACATGTGGCACTTTATTTCATTCATGTCACAGTGTGTTCAGTCTCCAAGCACTTCACTATTGATGTTTTTAGCTAATTTGGTGATAATTATTTTTTACATGTAAACTGTGCTATTTGGGGTTAGCACTATCCATAGTCTCCTCAGATAAATAGGTTCCTTGTGAACCATTGTCCTCCATATATGATTTAACCAAATTTGACTTGGCATAACGTTTACCTTTGTACTATATAAGTATCACACTGAATGGAGGCATCTTTTTTATAAGTAATGTGGAACCACTTGAAATAATTTGCAACATTAACAAAATCATCAATGAGGGTTAGCTAAGAGGCTTGGAGGAAATCTTTATTTGCAAAGTATGATTTGGCTATTTTGTATAGTCCTGGTGGAAGAATATTGTGGCTGATGCCTTATCTCACCATTATACAGAGTCATTACTTTTTTAGGATTAATTTAACATTTCTTCTCATTGTGTAGTTAAAATTGCTCGGGCCTTGTTAGACAGGGTTAAGGTGCCTCAAGAACAAACTGCTTCAAAGAAATCTAAAAACTCCATCATAAGACAACTCTTGTATGACTTAATGAGTTGTATTTCACTCAACAAGCTATTTTTAGTTCTGCAAAAGAACTACACCTTGAAGTGATATGTATACGTCATTATTCTGCTATTTCTGTCTACAAGTTAGTGAAGACTATATTAGTTCCAGACTTGCGACCATTTTGGTTGCCTACTGTTCTTGTTAGTGTTCATGAATATGTTCATTTTTTATCATCTGTGCCCAAAATGAATTATAACATTGAAACACTTTTGGGGTTGTAGGCTTTACCATTGGCTCCTGAACCATGGCATATGGACTCTATAGAATATAATAGATATTTAGCATTCTGAAGGATCTTTAGTAAAACTGGTTACTTTGTCAAAGAAGGTATGTTTTTTCTAATGTTTTTGAGTTTCCTTCAGCTGAAGGAATGGCTCAATGTTTCTTGACATACCTTTTTCCTCTTTGTGGTTTACCCCATATATCATTATTCCTGACAGAGGTACTCCATATCTTTCAGTTTTTGGAAAAGCCTTTGCAAAGCATTAGGAATTAAACATGCTCTTTCTTCTGATTGTCATCCTCTGTCTAATAGGCAAACAGAACAAACTAATCAACGCCTAGAGCAGTATCTTGAATGTTATTGCAATGCTATTCAAAATAACTGGGTCTCTTATGTACTAAATGCAAAATGTTCTTGTAGCAATGGTACTAAAGCACTACCAACGTTTCACCATTTTCCATTTTGCAAGGATTCCATCCAAGATTATTCCCTTCTTCACCTTGTTCCTGCTGCTTTTAAAAACCAATATGACATAAAATTAGTATTAGAGTCTGCACCTGTCGTTTACAAAAATCACGCCATTTAGAAGAGAGAAGCAATTTTGAATGTTATTCCTTAGGCATAATGAAGCAATTCTGCATATTATTCCTTATAGGATAAACGATAAATCCAGCCACAATACCATATGTGGCCAGAAGACTTATAGATGGGATTGATGAGATTTCTAGATGAGCTATAATACCTGAGAACAATTGCCCGATATACAACTACAATTAATAACCCAATTCTTTCTGGTTTTAAAACCCAATAGATCTTGGAGATTCCTTTTGGATTATAGAAATCTGAACTAACACTGTCAAACAAATGCAGATCAAAATGCTCATTGTACAGGCACAATGACACAGCTTGCAAACAAAAATTAGAAAAGTATCATTGATTTGGCTAACATTTTTTTCACACAAAGTATAGCGGCTGAGTCACAATGCTTGACAGCATTCACATTTGGATGGACACAGTATTGAAATACACATTTGTTTTAGGAATGTAGGAACGATTATTAGACCTTTTCAGCCTAGATTACTGAGTTCCTACAGAAAGACATGAGTGTAGTGTTGTTTGTGGATGAACTATGTGTAAAGTATAACAATTTAGATGGTCACCTACAAGGTGTAGACAGAATAGTCAGAATATTTGGTGGTGCAGGACACAACTATGTTCCCAAAAATGTAAAATTGTTTTCGTAATCATGATTTTCATCGGCTATGAGTGGTTCATTGAGGGAAAAGGTTGAGCTGCTGAATTCCTGGAGAAGTGTTTCACATGGACGCCCCCCAACACTATCAGTAGACAAAATGCATCAACGGAGCTCCAACAATAATCTGAAACGGTTAAGCCTTTATTTCAATTGATTACTCCCACAACTACAGGAAAAGATTGGACGGAATAGCACAACAGCATTGTGAAAGAATTACTTGATAATAAGTGTATTGGGTGATCAAGGTGTTTCCATGTCAGTCAGGCTTTACATACATAATTCACATATATTTGTGATGGCATGTGAGAGAGCATAGAGGGGGGGGTAAGTAATGCTATGGTTATGTCCTCAAAATGGACAGTGGTATCAAAGACTCCCTTTTTATTATAGAAAACGAGCTGCCATCATGTGTCTAACAGTAGCAAGTGTGTTTCATGGCATATCACCTCGAATAACCTAAACACCTGTTGTAATTTTCCATAGTACAGACTGCCTCTGACATTTCTTTCTGAATGTCAGATCTAGCCTGTATGCATCATGCAGTAATTGTAAGTGTTGCTTCATTCTATTTTTTTAAAATCTTTCTAATGACTAAAAATATGAAATGTTTAATACACGTCATATCTGCCTTAAAGGTGGTTTAGCGTTTGATTTTATATCATGGTTGCTGTTTTTTTAACATTGCAGTTTTCATGTTGTAATGCAGAAATGGGAAAACAAATAAGTCTGACCATATTATAAGTAAAAGTATTGCTTGATTGATTTGCAAGTTCTGTGTGTGTAGATAGGTGAGTGAGTGGGTGAATCTGAGACTGTGTCAAAGGATGGATGAGTGAGTGGATGAATGATTGAGTAATTAAGCATGTGTATAGTTATTGGATAAGGGACTGCATGAACCGACAAGTGCCTGGATTAATAAGTGAGTATATGGGTGAATTATGAGTGTGTGGGTGAGGAAAGACTGCACCAATCCTACAAGCTGAAGCCTCAGACAGCAGTAATAATGTTAGAAATACACGTTATGTTATAAAAATGGCAGATGTTACCATTATTATGCAAATTCAAGCGTTACACCAGGACTACTAAAAGGTTTGCACAGAATTCCATTGTACAATATTTCACTCCAATGGGTTGTACTGTATTGCATTGCGTAATTCGAATGCATTTGATAGTACATTGAAATATATAGTATTAAATTGTATAGTGTTGTTACATTTTATCGCATTGTTGGAAAGCATATTATTGTTCAATTGCATGGCATTTCATTAATTTCATTGCAAGGTAATGTATTGTCGTGGTAATATTGTAATATGCAATAGAATTGCTTTGCTTAGTAATGCAATGCACAGACGTCCACTCTGTCAGTAACGAGCAGCTCCAGATGATGAAGGTGTCAGGGTAGAACAGCAGAAGGCCACTACCAATGCCAACAAGCTCCATGGGTGTCAGACAAAGACATCCTCCAAATCTTGCAGAAGAATATGCTCAAATTAGGCAAATACTAGCAAGACATGAAAGCCCAGCTGCAGTTATGCCGTGCACCATAAACTGACAAGGATCCCACCCAAGTAGACTCTTCTGACCCTACTTACTCAAGTGGATGAAACTGAACAGAAATCCTAAATGCATCGGGCCTTATTTACGAAGAAATGATGCGCACGGCACCACAAGCCATTTTCCTGCACTGAGCTGCCTCATTTTAAAAGCACAGGGACATGCTGTATTGACAGCAATACGACGCATCCCTGTGCTCCCCCCTGCACCAGCCCTAAAACAGTAGCCATGTGCCGACGCAGACACTCTTGCACCATGATGCATGTGTGCCTGCATTGCAGGTATGGTTTTTGTTGTGCAGGAAGAGACACCTTCCTGCTCAAAAACAATCTGATCTGATGGCATTTTCTCTTCCTATGTGTCATACACAATCCAGCACACATAGAAAGAAGAACAAACGAGGAGAAATAAAAGTATTTCTCCTCGTTGCACCACTCTTACACCTCCTGAGGAGGCGTAGGACCCTCCCGCATTCCCAAGTTTCTGAAACACTGTAAACCTGGGAATGTGACAGAATCTATGGGTGTTGCATGGAAACACCCACAGCAACACCCATAGCACGCCCCTTTCATGCAAAGTAATGCATGAAAAGGAGCCATATTTACAAGGCCATGAAAAGTCACACAGGGTGGCTTTGCGTGGTCTCGTAAATATGGACCAGAACACTGCACTTCAGGTGCATAAAAAAAAGAACGCACCGGCAGCGCAAGGGGCTTGTAAATTAGCCCCACAAACTCTATTCGTACAAGACTACTTCCAACTGAAAAAAGGTCAATCCAATACCAACATTGGAGGCCCTCGAAAAATGGTATCCACAATGCAATTCTAAAAAGTAAAATACATCTTTGCAAACTATTTATGCATTAAAGATGAAATCAATTTCATGCACACTAAAAAGTGAATGTACTCTTATTATGAGGATTGCGAGTATGTATCTATGCATAAAATATTTTCACAACGCAGCTACTGTCCAAAGATAGTTGGTATGTCTTGGGGCTCCGGTATATAACGGGAGAGCAGGATATTTGTTCCTTTGCAGTCAGAGACGCTGTGGCTCCCTCAGCTCTCAGGTAATTGGCCCCTGGTCAGACAGCAATATCAGGATGCAGTAAGCATTTCATATTCACCTCAAAAACGAGGGGAACTCATTACTCTTAGTGACAGCACTGACTCATAAAAGACCCGAGCTGATACCAAGAGAGAGGAGGGACCAAGAGCCACAGGAGGTAAAGGAGAATGACCTTGAAGGGACACAGAGACAATGGGTAACCGATGCAGTGAAGACCACATGAAAGGGGCAGGTGGCTGCACTCACAAAGACACACTTAGAGTTTATGTTTAGTAGGAAAGGAGTTTCCCTGATGGCAACTTAGCAGAAGAAAACCTGGCATTTCAAATCTATCTTTTAAGATCCCAACCGTATTGTGGATAGCATTTCACAATGATAGATGGCTGGCTTCTAGATAGAGTTGTTTTCATCCTGAAGTCACTAACAATCCCATTAGTGTATTTGTCTATGTCAGAGATCACTGAGCGCGAAGATAGCTGGCGTAAGCGGGAAATAAGAAGCTCACACAAGATGAACCTCTCCTCTTGATGCAAGAGTTGTTGAGAGAGTTTGGTGCCAAAATCGCTCCAGACAATCTTAAAATAATATGGTGTAAAATTTGCAAACAGCATATTTTTGAGGCTATGTAGATTTATGTTAAATTGGAGATACAAATCTGCTCTGAAACAATTTTAAATTTTGAAACAGAATACAAGCACCCATGCAATATCTATTATAAATGACAAAAAGGGGAGTAAGAGTTTCTCCAAGAAAAGTTTAAAACATGTAAAAATTTGAATTCTTTTTCAGTCACCCACAGGATGATCGAACTCATATTAAACAGGTCAAGAAATCTAAAATTACCAGAACAGCTTTAAGAGATGTCACTCCAGTTCAAATTCCATAAACAATTGCCAAAACAAGACCTTCAGCAATTTTTTTAAATTCAATACTTGCTCTCCTCAAAGATATACGCTCTTCTGTAACACTTTCCTAAACTAATTTGATCAATGTCTCTCTTGTACATGGTACAGTTCATTGCTGTCTGAAAAACTACAAGCTGGATCACTGATGGAAAAAGCAGTTGCCGATACTGGGATCTAAATAAACTTCTCCTGGTATATACCTTACCCTTACAAGTGAAGGGTTTCAGAAAGGGATCTTGTAAAGAAGCTCTAACAGTCTACATCTGATAAGGACCTTCCAAGCGATCACATTGTGTATGCAACACAAGGAAAGCGTACTCGTTTGTTATGGGAAAAGTGCCAATCCAGACAATCACGTTACAAGGTGGGATGCAGCCTGAACTTCTTAGACTGTCAGCAACGTCTGTCACTACTCTCAGCTGCTTCACTGCTTTCTAAAAACCCTAAACACAAGATTGGGCCTTTCCAAACACTGTCGGTAAGTGGTTCGCTTCCCACTTTGATAATAAAAGCTAATATATATAAATATGCAATTCCCGCTCAACCAATTCTCTGCTCCAATAAATGGCCTCCAAGGTCCAATCCTCTTTCTTGCTCTTGTAAACTTGTACACAGAAACACAAACTCTTCAAAATGTATTACGAGCTCAATACTGATGATACTCGCTATACATTAAAATACCATCTTCAAATGGCATGGTATCCCTCCCAAATATTTTAAAGGCATTTACTCTTGGATGTCACACCATTATCTTAAGTTAACACAGCTTAAACTGAAATTCTCCTGATGTCTCCTCACAAATCCTCTATTCTGTTACAAGGATGGCTCAACACTTTTTCCAATCTATACTGCTGCCCTAAGATTGTGGAATGCTGAAAAAAAATCTAGACATTATCTTTGCCAAGAATTTGAATTTCTAAGATCACATAAGTGCCCTAGTCAAAGGAGAAATTTACCAGCTGAGACTCCTGCTTGGGTAGACCTACTCATCATAGATTTGAAAAAATTTGGCCCTGACACTTGTACTAAAGAGTTTAGAGATTAGACCAAGTAACTCTCTTTTCATGGGATCCCCAAGAACCATTCACTAATGGTGTGATGTTCTGGATTTGGTGCTCACAGGATGATTTAGAGATGCTGAATGTCATATACAAGAAGCATCCTCTACAGGATGCACTGTCCCTCATCCACATGCTTCAGAATCAGGTCATGTTCCACCTCAGGTGGGGTATACAATACCCAACAGGCTCCCTAGGGGGCTCTTTTAGGAGATCTTTTTTTTAAGAAAAGGATCATTGATTGTAAGCACACTTAGACTGTTTTTGTATTTTTATGTTTTTACATCGGGAATGGATTTGACAGATATTAAAATTACCTTAAATTCGGCCATAGTAGTAGTTTAATGTTTGATGTTATACATTATCCATTGTAAGACAAAAAAAAGGGATTTGCGGGAACAATCAGCCCTTAAGTCCATTATCCAATCTTGGTTGGTATGCTTTTTCCCCACTTGCCCCTATATGTCTCTGGGTTTATACCCTGAAGATCCACCAAGCTTCCCTCAAAGCATTTCTATATGCTTTGTGTAGGCTGTCCACTTGTGAAAGAAAATGTGATCATGTAAAGCCTATATTGATAACCCTCAAATGGCGGCCAAGAAGAGCAAGACACATTGAAATTGTGTCTTTCTTCAGCTATACAACTAAGACCTGGATTTCCATTCAGCAAATCATGAAGATAATTTTTTCATATCAAACCTGCAGGGATGAACTAATAAACCCACTGTTCCATTGTTATGGCCCTGTTTAGACAGACTTTAGTTTTGCCTAGCATGTAAGTGGACCCTGTGTAAAGTGCTCTGTGACATTTTAGTTCTGGTCTGCCCTACATGAAAATGCATGTACTCATAGGGGCTCGCCCATATGTTAATGAAACTCAAGAGAATGGGTGCCAGATTTAACACTTATTCACGCAGCGCAGTGCAGCAGCCGCAAATGCTCCCCCGTGCTGCGTGAAAAAGAGAGAGCAGGAGAGCGCCGAATTTGCTAAAATTTAGCACTGTCCTCGCCTCTCCCTAGCGCCGGTGGTGAAATGAGTTGCTGTGTGCCAAGGAGACACCTTTGCGCCATGGTGCAAGGGTGTCTCCATGAGTATCGCATAGGTTTGTGCTGGAAGGATAGCCTTCCAGTACAAAATACCATGCTTATACTAATTTGTCTGTTTTCACTCTTTGTATGTGTGCTGTAAAGTGCAGCACAGTACAAAGTCAGAAAGAAAGGAAATATGAAAGCATTTCAACTTCCTTGCGCCTACTTTAAACGGGTGAAGTTTCCTAATGCTAAACCCTGTTTCCATAGATAGTTGCATGTGAACGCCCATGCACTACCCATGGTACACCCCTTTGCCACTAGGTAATGCAAAGCAGCGCTGTGCTGCTTACCGTGCTGCTTACTGTTACTTTCACATTATTTGCAGCGTAAACAAGTTCAGTGCTGGAAAGTAAATTGAGCCGGTTTGTGTCACTTTTGTGATGCAAATTCGGAGTAAAACCATAGTAAATCCCTCCCATGAGGTGAATAGAGCAAAAGAGTGCACACCAGAAGGAGGAAAGTTGGATGTATGCTGAGTCCTTTAACAAAGACCAGGCTGTCTGCTGGTGCGAAACAAAGGGAGCAAAGGTCACTCCAAAAAATTGAATAGAGGGCACCTAGTGGCAAAGGATGTAGCAAATTCACTGTTTTCAAAAGGCTGCCTAGGGGCGATTTATTTGAGCAAAAATAACAGCAAACCTCATCCATTTGAGCTTTGGTTTGTCTGAGAAATAATTGTGTGTTAATAGTGACAACTAGGTCATCCCAAATAGTCTAAAACTCCTGAAGCCCTCGCAGCTGCCTGACATGAACAGAAGATTCTGTTCCATTGTTGTGGTGGGACCACATCCTTCATGCTGCACCTTTCACTCGAAGGAATGCTGCTTAAATGCAGAAAATGGTCAGAAAGGGAATTCTGTCCTTGGGAAGAAAAACATGAGAGCACAATGTGGTTTTAATATGCAAAGAACCCAAGCGCTATACAAATAGATTATTTTGTGCTTTTATTATATATGCTACAACTCAAACACCAGACATTGAAGTATGTTGGTCAGCATATATATGTGAGTAGGCACACAGTGCAGGTCTATGAATAGAGCAGGGATTGTCAGATACACAACGGCTGTGATGCTTAAAGTTGTAAGACGTTCAGAATCCATCCTACCGAGGGTCCATACTGACAGAGGAGGCCTCGTGTGCTCGCAGGGATGAGCAACTGCTTAGGGACATTTATATTATAGCCCTTCTCTCAAACTAACAGCCCAGCGCAGCACAAACCCCTGCAAACCACACTGCCTTCTTTAATCTGCTTACGTGCGACTGCCTTTCATGGACCAGGAGACGGGGCAGGGTCGCCAATTGGAATTCTGGACAAGTCGTTAATGATTGAGAAATACGGCTGAGAGATTTGTGGTCACCATTTTAATGAGAAAGTGTCAGCAGCCTCCGTCCCATTAGGGAACAGTAAACACTGTAACATTTTACAAGGGTACAGAGAGAACGTTTTGGGACCGAGGATCATGACTGGGTTATACTTACATTTTGGCGAAAGCTTCGACTCACCCTCGTTTACAGACTGGTGCATGAACGTGACATTGATTCTAACATGCCCAAGAGCACACGGCTCGGGGTCATATTTATCTAAATGCATCATGTAAACAACGGAACAACATGGCCACTGAGGAAACGTTAACCCGTCTGTGCATTGATAACCAACTAAAGGAAACGTAAGTATTTTTATTATTGTTTTATGAAGTGCTTGTGCCTCTTCAGAAGATGCACGCCCTGGGAACATGAGCAGAACAGTAGGACTTAGGGGCGATCACAGTGCGGAGAGGAGCTGATATTACTGGGGTCGCAATGACCGGTTCTAGCTGCTAATTCCCCTCAGACGCCATATTTTGAGTTTTTGAAAACCAGAATGAGAAATAACATGCACGCGCCGGATAATACGGGGACCTGTCCCTGCATGCTTTCACCCCGTATTCGAACGTGTTTCTGTGCACAGGAGGAATACATGTGCAAAAGTATCAGTGAGACAGCAAGGAGCTGATTTGCACCCCGCGCACCTCAAAACACGGCATGGTGCTATCTTCCGGGGGTTCAGACTTACAATCGAGGCCTCATTTTGAGTCTTAATGCATGCTTAGCACAAACTGGTGTTTGGGCTTTTTACCAGTCTCCATGATGCCATCTTTAACGTTGAGTAATAGTGGGGTGGAGGTGCATAGATTGGTATGTATGCGTCTATAGGTTTTTTCTAACACTATAAATATTAATTTGGGTCTCCCGATTACGCCATCTCTTATATCACATGCAGTTACATTAAATTGTGTTTTTCTGGATATCGATTTTATGTGATCATGATTGTAACATAAGCAGATGCAATAAACACCAATATGGTGTCATCTGTCAGAAAAGAGCAAACTTGACAAATCCATTACTTTTCAACGTCCAATGGTGTTAACAAACCCTTTGTCTTTGACAGAGCATTTTGCTGATGCTGTTGCTCATCAGTAGAAGAAAAAAATGATTGTTTGCTTATGCGAAACAGCATCAACAAAAATAAAGTACAATATGGAACAGAAGCAAATATGTCATCCCACATGGGCATGTGTGAATCATGACACTACAGAAGCAATAGAAGTATACAAGCCATTCAATCAAATAATGGTAAAACATAACTATGCCTCCATGGAGGGACAAGCACAAGAGGAAGGAAAGTCATCAAATAAATGTAAATGTAAATGTAAATGTGTAAATGTATAGGCATTTATATAGCGCACTACTTACCCGTAGGGTCCCAAGGCGCTTCGACCGCTGCGAAACCCTTCCTGGCTTCCCTGAGAAATGGTCCCTTAATGGGTATCTCCAGGGTGAGACCAGGCATCCCCGGCGGTCTGGTGGGGCCGTTAGTGAAGATGAGGCAAGCTAATGCCCAGAGTTGCCGAGTGTGATCGCTGATCAGAGTGGGCACCGAGGCGAGAGAATTATCGAGTCCGCTGACCCTGGTCCAGAAACCTGCCGCGCCGGGAATCGAACCCTGGTCCCGGGCCGTCCTCTGCTCTCGGGTCTGCCGCCTCTAACCAGTGAGCCACACTACTAGAAGTTGGCACATGAGACTGACAAGAAAGTCAACAAATGCTAAGCAGGGTACTGACACAAAGCCCACCGTGAGTTTTGATGCAGTCCACAATAGATCTTGAAATGATCAAGGCAACCCTCTGTGCCAAAGGGGACACAGTGTTTTAAAGTACTCAACAAACAGATTCCCATTAATAGTATTATTGGACCACAAAATGCTATGTCGATTTTTATGACGCCATGTTTATTTGATCAAAGAGCTCACATTATTAAAAATAGCTGTGTATTGCAAAATACCACTTTTACATAGCAATATACACTATTCATTGATAATATAACTTAAACATTAAGACCACATGAAGTATGTATTGTAAAATTCATTGATGTCTTTAAATCATCCCAGACGTCTAAATATTCCGATCAATTCAACTTTCCTGACACACAGTAGCTACACACCATCTTGTTAACCTTATCATTTTACATCTTTACGAAGCATTTCTCATCCAATATATTGAACCATCTAAAAACAGTAATGGGACATAGCGATTGTCGACAAGGCATTCTGGTGTCTCAATAGGGTAACCATACTTTCTTCAGTACAAACCTTAACAATAGACTTTTGTAAATCACTTTTATGTCTAAGAGACATGGCTATGCAAAGACTCACTACTTGTAGATGGCTTCCTACAAGTACATAGATATGCCTCTCCAAACATATCAGGTCGACCACATGGAGGTCTAATGATATTAATCTCCACTAAGGATGCAAATAAATTTACCTTGATGCAGTCTACTAGTAAATGAAATTTGGTGTGCCTCATACATCTGTATAAAAAGTGCCTATATGACTACATCTAATGGAAATAAATGTGAATGCAATTGTTTCTATTTTAAGCATCACTCTAAGTATTTGCACTGTCTATCCATACTACGTGGCGCAATTGTTGGGTGACTTCAACCATAGATTAAACCAACAAAAGATAGATTTCTTGTATAAGGAAATTTAATTTGCTTATAGTATCAACTTTTGCAGGCAGTTTATCCTCCGAACGCTATTTGGAACTTTTTGTTTTGTCATCTAGTGGATTCTTTATTTAATTAATAGGAACATATAATGTCCAATAGATTATATTTTTATGCAAGCTTGCTTTTTCCATCGAATTGAGGTTTGAAATTCTGCAATTGCAGTGGAGTGATCTTCACCCACTACATTAAGCCATGAATTTCAGAGCCCCATATGTAAGAAAAATAAAGTTACAAAGTGCTAAGCAACATGAAAAGAAATTGAATGATGAAACCTGGGAATATCAATCTTGGTTTGATGGAGAATGTAAAAATGCAGACGATGAAATCGGAAAAAAGTATAAAGTTAAAGCATGTTTATGAGTCAGAGGACTTCTTTAAATCCTCAAAAAGATTATAAAGTGGTGGTAAATAAAAATAAAATAACACATTATGATAAAATCTGGAAGACTGTGATCAATGCGATAGCAACATAAAGAGGCCGATTCCGATTCGGTAAAATCCCTTTACAAATAGCCATACGGAGCATATTTCCCGTACAAATCGTACCCGTAAACGTCCCCGTACGTATGATGAAGTACGATTCGGACCCAAAGCAGATCTCCGTACGAAGCGTACGAAAGACAATACGACTTAAAAATACGTACGAATCGTACTCGGAACACGCAGTACGTGACGTCCGTATGGATCGAAGCAGCATTTTCTGACCCAGCAAGTACGATTCGTCTCGTCAACACTCCGTACAACTTTTTTTCTACGGGAGCTCAAAACATCCGTAAAAGCAGATTTTGACTCGAACCGCATACGAAACCGACCCCCCGGGTACGTGAGTACACCCCGTGACTGCACACACCCGTGTACACACCCAATGCATTATTGGGGTATGGTGCGTACACACCACATGATTGCAGGGGTACGGTGCATACACTACCCATGATTGCAGGGGTACGGTACGTATGTGATTGTGTGGCTCTCTGTACGAATCGCTCATACGCGACGTTTTCCGTACGAATCGCGTTCTGATTCCCCGGTCCGGATCGCACTTGTCGGGTCATACAGCATGTTTACGGTTCGTACGGTTCACTGTGAGGGTCCGTGTCGTACGGATTTTCCCTTGCTTTTCGTACGGTTCGATACGATTAGGTCGTACATTTTTCAAACAAATTGTACTACGCGATTCGGACGGATTTGTACGAGTCGTACGGAAAGGGCTACGGATTCGGCCGTACTGATTGGTTTACCGAATCGGAATCGGCCCCAAAATGTCTAAACCTTTTCTAGCTGATGCAATATAGGGTGGGAAAATGAACTAGGGGAGATGTGGTGCTTGGTTGATGTAGCAACTTGGGTAACTTACCTTGAGAAAATATATTCCAATGAATATGTTCTCTGCATGACATTATTTAATAGACAGGAAGCTAGTAGCCCAGTTTACAACTGAGGACATAGAAGAAACAATAAGGTCATTAAAGTTCGCAAGAGCGCTGGCCCTGACAATTGACCTGCTGTCATAACTGAAACAAACATCGATTGGTGGGTTACGTTTATTTTTTGTGTTTCAAAGAATACTAAACAACAGGGATTTTGCCAGCAAACTGGAAGAGAGCAATATTTAATCCGATATTTAAAAAAGATCTTCTAAATGCCCCGCAAAATTATTGATTAATAAACCTGTTAGATGGAGGAGAAAGATTATGTTAAAAAATAATGCTGGGCTTACTGAAAGAATGGACATAAAGGACATATTCCCGGTAGGGCAGTGAGGCCTTAAAGAGGGGAATTCCACCATTACTTACTTTTTTATGCCTACTATGCCTCCTGGGGTATAGACCATCAGCCAGAACTCTCTAGCCACCTCCTTCCTGGGCTTATCTTTCAATTTGACTACAGATGTAACCCATCTCCTGGCAGACAGCCTTGAGGCCGCAGCGCCAGATGTTTCTTGGCCTTCCTCTTTTCCATTGCAGGTTACAGTTCAGGGCTTGCCTGGTGGTGTTTGATGCAGGCTTGCAGAGGATGTGACCCATCCAGCCCCAGCATCTTTTCATGATTCCTTCACAAGCAGGAATTTGGAAAGTCTGCTGCCATAGATTGTTGTTGCTGATGGTGTTTGGCCAGTGTATTTGGAGAATATTCCTCAGGTAGCTGTTAATGAAGTTCTGGACTTTGTTGGTGGTGGTCACTGTTGTCCTCCAACTTTCTGCCAAATACAGAAGGGCCGATTTTACCTTGATGTTAAAAAGCCTGATCTTACTTTCCATCATTAGGTCCTTGGAGCTCCAGATCTTCTTTATCTAAATGAAGGCAGACCGTGCTTTACTGATTCTTGTCATGATGTAAGCATCTGTGCCATGCTATTTGTCTATGACACTGCCAGGTAGGGTAAAGCTTCAACCTCTTCTAGTACATTGCCTGCAAGAGTGGCTGCAGTTGTGATGGCCGTGTTAGCCTTCAGGACCTTGGTTTTTCCCCTGTGAATGTTGAGGCCAAGTTGTGCTGATGTGGCTGCCACCTTGTTGTTCTTCTCTTGCATCTACATATGGGTATGGGAGAGTAGGCCCAAGTCGTATGTAAAGTCCAGTTCGTCCGGCTGCGTTCAAGGTCTCCATTAGATCCTCGCTGTGGATGTCTTCATGATCCAGTCTATGCCAGCAGGAAAAGAAAAGGTGAGACTCCGGTCCTCACTTGGAAGGCTTCCATGAACTGTTCTCCATGGAATATCTTGCAGGTCATTCTCTCATAAGAGTTCCTGATGAATCTTACGAGTTTATCTGGCACACCATAGTGGAAGAGAAGTTTTCAAAGGGTGTCTCTGTCCACTAGTCGATGAAGTTGACATAGAGGGGGAGTTCCGTTCCATCGACTGCTCAATGATGATGCGCAGTGTTGCAATCTGGTCTGTGCAGGATCTATCTTTGCAGAAGCAAGCTCGCTTGTCTCACAACTGAGAGCCCACTTGTTCCATTATTCTGTTCAGGATGACTAGTTAGTAGGAGCTGTCCCTCTCTGTAGTTTGAGCAATTACTCAGGTCTTTTTTCTTAAGATCTTGATGAGATATCCCTCCCTCCAGTCTGATGGCACCTTTTCCTCTTTCAAGATCCTTCCAACCATCATGTGGAGCATGTCTACTGATGTTTTAATGGTATTTAGACAGACGATCCAAAACACAAACATTGTGGGATAAACTATTGTGTCAAAAATAAAAATATCACTAGCGAAAACAAGCAAGGAACATTATTTGAGCTATTTGGAATGTTAAAAACAAACTACCATTTGAGGGGCTCCTGGCAGCGCCAAGAAGTATTCCCACACATTGATTCTCCACCTAACGTCACCTTGAAAGAACAATGTTAAAATGTAAAGTTCGATTAAATCCTTTGTGATGTGCTCGACTGTAAAGAATGTGATTCTAGGAAACAATGTTGTTGCTTTATGTTGCATCAATGTTATATGTTACTCTCTTTACATAGTGCTAGATTGCTTAGTTATTACAGGCACATAAATATATTTAAGGCCACTTTTTTATAAGTATGGAATTTTAGGTTGGCGACCTCCAGCAGAATGTTTAATGAATATGAGGTATGTGGATGTAAGTTGTGCAATAGTAAGGTATTTATTAGCAGTGAATGATCTTTTAATTACATTTTAACAGGATGTATTGATTTTTATGAGTATGTATAAAATGTATGGTGTATGAAATTTGTTATTTTAAAGATTAGGGTCTAAATAAACATATTGTTCGACTGACTGACTGACTTTGTATCACAATAATTCTTTTCACCCAGTTGGTCCATGTGACACCGTAAATAAACACACTTATGTATCAATGTCTCATAAACCTATATTAAAGAGTCCAAGAGTCACATGTTGCAGGATTGCACTTTTTATGCATTCTTAACATATATTCCCTTTTTTTGCACCTTGCACATCCACAATTGGTTGCCACAGTTCAATATGCTCTATAAGCCATATACATTTCTCCAACTGCTGAATGTATACACAATGAACTTCAATAATAACATTTGGCCTAAGTAAATGTTTACTGATTCCCGGTGCTTAAATGGCTGAATGCATGAGTGTTTTTTATAATACTTGTTTTTATGTGGATTCACTGTTTATATCAAGTTAATATTATACTTTGCCCAGTAAAAGTAGTATATGGGTTTTTGGAATACACAGCTTTTTGAATCACATGAGATTGTTGATTAAAGAGAAATGGTTTAGTAGAATTTGACATAACACTTTCTGGTCCAATAGAAATCTGAAGACAAATCTGTTTGTTCATGGTCCACAAGAGTCCTTTAGCAATACACAACCAAATACTGGGGTTGTGGGTGCTACAGAGAGCATTTGCAGCCCAGAACTAATACCATATTTAGTCAGCTGAGATGAGTGGGTTTATTAAATTGGTCATAATAATACTAAAATAGTAAGTAATTGGGTGAAATAGAAATCATATAGTGATCAGTCAGTTCACAGGTTATGAAATGGCAAGCCTATTGGAAGGGGATGGAGATGGGTCACTATTCCCTAGATACTGTGCTTTCCCAGGCCTTAAACTCATGTTGCAAGATTTATTTCTAGATTCTAATGGAAATCTGCCAATTTTATTAATGACCAAGCTGCTAATATCACTAGATTGCGGCAGATGCTGGATCAGCAGTGATTACTCTTTTCCGGTATAACAATTTTTTTTAAAGTAGATGATTGTCCTTTGAAGGGTCCCTCTTTTGTTTGTAGACCCAGGCACTGCAAAAACCGCTGATCAAACCATCATCTGACACTCACCCTTCAGCTGAAACAGGAAAAATTAGAGTAGAAAGACTGTAAAACTAAATAAATAGCATATACAGCTCCGCCAATCGAGGTGCAACCAAATATCCAAAATAGCCAGTAAATATTAAAACGAAACTGAAACAAGTTATGCACTAAATCGAAAAGCACTAAAATAATTAATTTAAAAAACAGGAGTGATTCGAGCTCACGCTCAACTGTTAATTTAGGCAGAGCATACATCTTGGGTGCACCTGTATCATATGCAGCATGGATTAATGTTAAATTTAGTCATTTCTATCATAACTTTAGCTACATAATATAGCAAAGTAGTGTTTATAGAGATTCTTAATATTAACTAATAGCTCATAAAATATAAGCAAAGGCACTCTAGTCAAGTAAAGCATTGACCGGCATATAATGGCATTATAAAGTTACTAGTTGGCAAAACGCTCTGGGCTTGATTCACAAAGGGTCTCTGCACTCATGGCAGAGGCCCCACGATTGCGAGGGAGTCTCCGCACTCGGGCGGAATCTTGGGATATCAAAAATATTGTCAACAGGAATATCAACTGTAAAAGTATCATTTTTTGTGTTGTTTTTAATATTGCTGTAATACATATTGATGTAGAAAATATAGTTGTATGTAATATGATGTGTAAGTGTTAATTAGTATCTCATTTATTGTAGTGTGTTTGATTTACGTTTTTTATTTGGCTTTTTAGTAATATATTTTTTAGGTAACGAAAATGCGAAATTTGTATTTGAAGTTGTATTACTGTTTATACATTTTAAATTAATAATCTTTTATATTTTAATATGTATATATAGGTTTGTAGTTTTGATTACTGTATTTTTAAATACATTTTTTTTAATTTTATAGTAAAAATAATTCCTGACTATGGAGTATTGATTATGTATTTTAAATGTTTAATTTGTATTATATTGTGTAAAATGTTATATTTTGAAGTTAATATTGTCAATTTCACACTTCAGTGTTCAATACCTTCTTCCTATATGGTTTAGACTGGAGTAGGAATAGTAAATGGCACCCCTTTAGTGTCCAACACATTTCCCAAATTGTTTTTGATTGGAGAGAAAAGTGTAAAGGTCACCCCTTTAGGTTCCAAACCCTTCCCCAAATTATTTTAGATCGCAATGGGAATACTAAATCTCACCTCTTCAGTGCCAAACACGTTCCCCAAATTGATTTAGATTGGAGGGGGAACAGTAATTGTTACCCTTTATTGTTCAACACCGTCCACAAATGGTTTATATTGGGGTGGGAATGGTAAATATTATCCCTTAGTGCCCAACACCTTCCTGATATAGGTTTTGATTTGGGGTGAAATAGTAAACTTCAGTATGCAACATATTCCTCAAACTTATTTAGATTGGAGTGAGAATAGTACATTTCATTCCTTTAGTGTCCAACACCTTCCCTAAATGTGTTTAGATTTGAGTGGGAATAATAAATGCCAACATTGAAGTGTCTAACACCTTCCTCAAATTAGTTTACATTGGAGTGTGAATAGTAAATGTTACTCCTTTTAGTGCCCATCTTATTCCTTAAACTGGTCTAGATTGGATTGGGAATAGTAAATGTCAATCATTTATTGTCCAACAGCTACTACAAATTGGATAAGATTGGAATGGGAATACTAACTATCAACCCTTTATTGTCCAACGCCTTTCTCAAATTAGTTTAGATTGGTGTGTGAATAGTAAATCTCACCCTTTAGGGTCCAATACTTTCCCTAAATAAGTTTAGTTTGAGTGGAAATAGTAATTACCAACCCTTTAGTGTCCAACTCCTTCCCCAAATTGGTTAAGGTTAGATTGGGACTAGAGAATAATGCCCATTTAGTGTCCGACACCTTCCTAAAATGTGTTTTGATTGGAGTGGGAATATTAAATGTCACTCCTTCTTTAACCAACATACTCCTCAAATTTGTTTAGATTGGAGCGGGAACAGCAAATGGCACCCCTTTAATGTCCAACACCTTTCTCAAATTGGTTTTTGATTAGAGTAGGAATAGTAAATATCACCTCTTTAGGGCCTTACTTATGAGATGTGACGCATCGCTGCATGAAAGTCACTTCTTAGTGCATCCTCCTTGCGACATGATGGATGTGTCCTTTTTCCTGTATGACGCATCATGTCGCAAGGAATGAGACGCATCTGTCGGCACAAAACTGCCGCATTGCTGGGGTGTGTCTGAAAACAGATGCAACTCCAGCAATGTGTCCTTTCACATTGGGCAAGCCCCTAGTGAAAGGGCCTGCATCAATCTTTTGCCTGCTGTGAGGCAGGCATAAAATATTGACGCAGTAGCGTCATAGAAGTGGTAAAGTAAAATCTGACAGATTTCACTGCACCACTTCTACGAGGCTTGGACGCACCGGCGGTGCAAAAGTGTTGCAAGGGCTCATAAATGATCCCCTTAGTGTCCAACACCTTACTTAAATTAGTTTAGATTGGAGTGAGAACAGTAAATGTCACGTCTTTAGAGTCCCACACATTCCCCAAATGGTTTAGAGTTATGTAGGAATAGTAAATGTCTAGTGGTAGTGGATTTTCACCATTCTCTATAGGCAACATTCAGATTAGGCCCCACTAGCAGTCTGTGTCTCAGGAATCCCATACCAACGATGTTAGAAAAGCCCAAAATGCTCCAGAGTCAAAGCGCTATTGGCAGAGAAGTTCCCTCAGGGCTTTCTGAGTTTTTTATCAGTCTTATTTGCATTAGCAGGGAATGTCTGATTGGAATCTCCAAGAGTGTCTCTCTCTTGAGGGTGGGGCCAGCAGCTGCTCCCTTCCGTGAGTATCACTTATGCAACTCTTCAGGGCAAAGGCTGGGTATCTTAGGCGCTCCTCTGATGCAATAGCAAGTTTCCCTTGGTCTGCCCCCATGAGTGGTGGGGAAGTTTACAGCTTCTGGTTCCAATCCTCATTTGGGATAGGGGTCTGAATGGGGAACAATAGGAACTTCTCCTCATGACAAGAAATGCGTTACTTACCTGTAACAGCAGTTATCCAGTATTGGTGTCTTTCATAGATTCACATGCCTGAATCATTCCCCGTCGTCGAGACGGGAGCCTCCGGTAAATAAAAAAGTAATGTCCTATAGACATACATAGAGAAAATAGGCCCAAGGGTCTCCCCTTAGTGGCCTTTCCTTGTCCTTATGTAAAAAGGACCAAACTCTTACAGTCAGCCAATCAGCTCCGACCTCCCTCTAGGACCTCCCTGGGAGGAGCCCCAGTCCCTCAGATTTTCGTACGCACCCAACTAGGTTGGCGTAATATTGTTAGAGAGGGATGTGAGACCTTCCAGGGGAGGCGGGAGGGTTGCATGTGAATCTATGAAAGACACCAATACTGGATAACTGCTGTTACAGGTAAGTAACGCATTTCTTATCCAGTATTTGGGTGTCTTTCATAGATTCACATGCCTGAATCAGAATAGCTAGCAATCAGATATGCACCTGCGTGATGGAAATGCTCTGTAGTCACAGTAGACAATGCATGTGTCGTCATACAACATGTGGACAGCATAACAGTAACATCACAATAGCAAGGAACGTGCATACCTGGATGGCGGGTTGTAGGAAGGCTCACATCACTGAAAGAGATGGCGAAGCACTGCCTGGCCCACTGCCGCATCCTTCTGAAGTTCGATATCCAGGCAGTAATGTCTGGAGAAAGTGTGCGGTGACTTCCAAGTCGCCGCTCTGCAAATGTCCAAGATTGGTACCCCAGCGAACAGTGCTGCGGACGTGGACATCGCCCTGGTGGAGTGAGCAGTAACATGCTCAGTTAAAGGCCGTCCGGCCTTGTCGTGGCAGAATGCAATCGCTGAGGAGATCCACCTGGAGATGCTTTGCTTCGTGAGAGGCAGGCCCACTCTTGGTCTGCTGTATGCCACAAACAGCTGTGAAGATTTCCTGAGAGCCTTAGTTTTGTCCAGGTAGAATTTTAGGCACCTCTGAAGGTCCAGAGAATGCAGCGCTCTTTCCGCTGTTGTGGACGGATTTGCAAAGAAGGACCTGAGGACAATTGGCTCGTTGAGATGAAAGTCCGAAGGGACTTTAGGTATGAATTTAGGGTTTGGTCTCAGTACTACCCTGTCTTGTCTGAATTGCATATATGGTTCCTGAATGGACAAAGCTTGCAGCTCGCTAACTCTCCTGGCTGATGTTAGAGCGAGCAAGAGTGCTGTTTTCCAGGAGATGTGTTTGATGGATGCTCGATGGATGGGTTCAAACGGACTTTTCATGAGTTGGTTGAGCACCAGATTCAGTTGCCACGTTGGAGGGACTTTCCGAGGCCTCGGAAAGGATCTGTAGAGCCCCTTCAGGAATTGTTTGACAAGTCTACTGGACCACAGAGAAGGTCCTGTGAAAGTCCTGGTGAATCTGGAGATAGCTGCTAGGTGAACCTTTATGGATGCATGTGCCAGGCCTGACTGTGCTAAATGCAGCAGGTATGGCAGTATTTGTTCAGGGGTGACTGAGAGTGGTCGTAGACCCCGATCCACACACCACATGCAGAAGCGTTTCCACTTGAGAGTGTAGGTTTTGTTTGTACTATCCGCTCTCGCTTTCGACAGGATATCCCTGCAGTCCTGCGGGATATTTAGGCCACTGAACTCCCTGTGCTCAGGAGCCAGGCCGACAACTTGAGCGATTGGAGGTTCGGGTGTTGCACCTGTCCGTTGGACATTGTTAAGAGGTTCGGGTGTTGCCTCAGACGGATCGGTGACCTGATGGAAAGTCGAAGTAGATCCGAGAACCAGTGTTGTCTCGGCCAGAACGGGGCAATCAGGATTAGGGTACATGGCTCCGCCTTCATCTTCCTGAGGAGCCTCGGGATCATTGGAAACGGAGGAAAGGCGTACGCAAATGCGCTGGACCATCCGATGGAGAATGCATTTCCCAGAGACCCTTGTTGGGGATGCCAGCTTGCGTAGTGTGGGCATTTGGTGTTTTCTCTGGTGGCAAACAGGTCGATGTTTGGGACTCCCCATTGAGAGAAGACGTGTTCCAGGGCGTTGTCGCTCAGCTCCCACTCGTGGGAGAGGGATCGTTGCCTGCTCAGGGCATCCGCGATAGTATTGTCTTTTCCGGGGACATAGTCCGCCTTGAGTGGGATCCCGTGTAACACTAGCCAGTTCCAGATTTTCTGCGATTCTCGTGATAGAGAGAGCGAACGCGTTCCCCCCTGTTTGTTGAGGTAGTGCATCGTCGTGGTGTTGTCTGTTTTGACGAGCACTGGGGAGTTCTGGATGCGTGGCAGGAATGCCTGTAGAGCAAGATATACCGCCCTCAGCTCCAAGAGGTTTATATGGAGCAGTTTTTCCTGAGAGTCCCACTTGCCGCTGATTCGAAGATCTTGTAGAACAGCGCCCCATCCTTCCAAGGAGGCGTCCGTGGTGATCACCAGAGGCGTCGCCGGAAGGAGAAACGGTAATCCTATATTCAGATTTTTTCGATTCCTCCACCAAGCTAGGCTTCTGGACATTTTTGGTGTGATTTGCACAATGTCCTCGAAAGAGCCAGTGCTTTGGGTCCATTGGGCCGCGAGAGCTTCCTGCAATGGGCGCATCCTGAGTCTGCAGTGAGGGATGAGGAGTATGCACGAAGACATCATTCCCATGAGGGATGTGTAAGTGCGCACTTTGACGTGTGTTTTTGTCGCCACAGCCCTGGCCAGAGACAGTATCTTGTCCGCCCTCTCCTTCGAGGGAAAAGCCTTCACGCAGTCCATGTCCAGGATAGCCCCTAGGAAGGTGATCCTTGTTGTAGGGGTGATGCAGGATTTTTTGAGATTGATGGTTAATCCTAGCCTCTGAAAAAGATTTGTGCAGGCGCAGGAGGATGCTGCCGCGCCCTCGGCTGAGGGTGCTTTCACCAGCCAGTCGTCTAGGTAAGGGAAGACTTGGTGACCCAACTGACGCAGAAAAGCCGCCACCGGTGCTAGGCACTTCGTGAAAATCCGCGGCGCGGACTTGAGGCCGAATGGTAGGACTCTGAACTGATAATGTCGGCCCGCCACCTCGAACCGCAGGAACTTTCTGTGACGCTTGAGGATGGGGATGTGGTAGTAGGCATCCTGGAGATCTAAGGATGTCATGAAATCCCCTTGTTCGAGAGTGCCCAGGATTTCTTGAATCGTCACCATCCTGAACGATTGGCTCCGTAGGAAGGCATTGAGTGCCCGAAGGTCTAGAATGGGCCTCCACTTGTTCTCTTTCTGTCTCACAAGAAAGAAGTGGGAATAAAACCCCTTTCCCTTCTGGGATGCTGGAACTCGTTCGATTGCTCTTTTTTGTAGCATTATAGCGAGTTCTAGGGTAAGTAGCCGTAGATGTTTGTGCGTCCGTCTTGTGGGAGGCGTGTTGGGAGGGAGGGATGTGAACTCGAGAGAGTGTCCGAATCTTATAATTTGGAGGACCCATCGGTCCGTGGTGATGTGTTGCCAATTGTTGAGGAAATGGGTCAGTTTTCCTCCAATTTGAAAGGATGTAGAGGGTGGTGGGACTGGCTGGAGTAATCGGTCACTGGCGTCCGCCGGCGCCCCTTTTGGAATTCCTGCCCCTGAAGGTAGATCGTCCGTATGAAGATTGACGGGCTTGTTGTTGTTTGTGCTGGTATTGATTTTTGTTGGTAGAGGAATACGAGGACCGGTTCTGGTAGGAACCGCGATAAGAGGACTGACCTCTTGATCTGTTTCCTCGAAAGGACTGGTTCCGTGACTGTAACGTGCCTAGTGCCCTTGCAGTGTCGGTGTCCTTCTTGATAGTTTGCAGTGCCTCGTCGATCTTGTCCCCAAAGAGATGCTGGCCGTCGAAGGGCATGTCCAGCACCTTCAATTGTACCTCCTGGCGGAACGACGTCGCCTTCAGCCATCCTTGACGGCGTAGCACCGCGGCTCCGGCTAGCTGACGGAAGCCAGTCATGGCTGCATCTATAGCGCAGTCAATTATTTCCGCCGCTGAAGATTGACCTTCCGACAGGAGAGCCTTGACCTCCCCCCTTACGGCATCAGGCAGTTCCTTCAGGTATGGGGCTATGTCCTCCCAGAGTTGGCGATTGTAGCGCCCCAACAAGGCAATGGAGTTGGTCACCTTGATGGTCATGGCCGACGTGGACGTGAATCTCTTTCCTATCGTGTCCAGCTTCCTGCCTTCCTTGTCCGGAGGAGCGGACAGTGGGGAGGAAGGGTTGCGGGAGTGTTTTTGGGCCGCCTGCGCGACCACCGAGTCAGGTTTGGGGTGCCCGTTGAGGCAAGCCGCCGCTGCAAGTGGGGCTTTATATTTCTTGTCCAGGCGCGGAACAACCGCAGGTACAGAAGCGGGTGTCAGCATTAATTTCTTGCCCTGTTCCCACAAGAACTCTATGATTGGAATAGATTTGGTTGCCTTTTGTGTCTGCTCTTTGAAGTCGTGCAGGAAGCAGTCAGTTTCCGTTGATTCCACTACCATATGGAATCTCTTCGCTGCCCGTTCCACAAGTTTGTGGAAGCCTGCTATGTCCACAGGCGGCGAATCCGCATGTCGCGGTTCAGGTGAAGCCGGGGATGACGCTACATACTCGTTATCTCCATCCTGGTCCGAGTGGTCCGAGTGGACTTCCTGGACCTCTCCTTCCTCCAATTCTTCCTCCTCCTCGTCGTCGTCCGAGGAGTCCATCACCTGAGGCTGGGTCTGGTCACGGTGGGTTTGAGGGAGAGTTTGAGATCGTTTTGGGGCAGGCGCTGGTGTATGGTCCACCGGTGTCTGATGACCACTGTCCGCATCCGGGAATCTTTGTTTGTAGTCCTGTACAAGGAACCGCAGGTCATTGACCAGAGTCGCCGGTAGGCAGATCATGGGGGTGACATCCGTGCGGACACTAGTGTGGATGGAGTGTTCCTGATAAGTTTGCTCCTCCTGCTCCTCATCAGTGCTTTGGCACTTGACGTTGAGGTCCGAGATAGAGGTAGCTTGACCCATGCGGTCATCCTCTTCGGATTCTTCACTTTGGAAGATGTCGTGAGGTGGTTGCATCTCCACTTTGCTTGGAGACGTGGTTTCCGGGGTAATTTGCGTTTTGCTAGACTTGCTAGACGCAGCATTTGTTCCTGTCGACGTCGAGGGCGTCGTCGACGGCGGCAGCATGAGGGTCGGCATCTCCACCAGTTTGGATTTTTTCCATGGTTCTGATGCCATCTCCGACGACGAGTCTTCCGTCGTCGTCGGCGTCGTCGACGGTACCTTCGTCGACGGTGCCTTCGTCGACGGTGCCTTCGTCGACGGTTCCTTCGTCGACGGTTTTTCCTTCGTCGACGGTGCCTTCGTCGACGGTGTCGTCGTCGACGGTGTTGTCGTCGACTGTGTGGACGACTGTACCTTGGTCGTCGACGACTTTGATGACGATGTTGTCGTCGTCGGTACCTTCGTCGACGGCGAGCCCGCCGTCGACGGTGTCTTCGTCGTTGTCGTCGACGTCTTCGATGACGCCTGTGAGTACTTCGATGACGGTGGGCTCGTTAATGACGATGCCGTCGTCGATGGTGTGGTTCTCGTCGTCGACAGGGTCTTCGTCGTCGACGACGATTGCAGTAATATAATAGAGGAAACAGGTCTACCTGATGATGTCGAGGAAGTAGTCGTCGTCGTGAACGCTGAAGGCGATGACGCTGATGTCGTCGACACAGTGGTTGTGACAGAGGTTGTCCTGTGGGTCTGTCTGGTAGACGATGGAGCAGGCCTTTTGAAGGTTTGATCAGCCTGAACAGACACTAAAGATGACGTAGATCTTGCCTCTGAAGACTTTTTTGCCTTCTTAGGAGGAGTGTCTGAGGGGCCCGGGGAAGTTACCCTAGGCCTCTTTTGAGAGACTTCTGAGCTTTTGAAACACTGCCCTCAGAAGATTCTAGATTGTCTCTGTCCTTCAGCCTGTCCAGCCAGATGAGAAGGCGACCTTCTCTGTCTCTCACAGTTTTTTTAGGTAAAGACCTACAAATCCTGCACTTGTCCGAGACATGATCCGGGTAAAGGCAGTACAAGCATAGCTCATGCTTATCATCCACGTGGATCCTCTTCTTCCCACAGGAAGAGCAGGCCCTGAACAGGGCTTTCTTCTGTGACTCAGACATGGAAGAAGCTTGTGGAAAGAAACCACTTACTGCAAACCAGTGTAGTGAAGAATCCTTGAAGGGTTGAGAGTGAAGAATCACTTTTGAAGAGAGTGAGATGGTTATAAAGGAATCTTGAGCAGAGCTCAAGCTGGAGACTCCCTAGCACAACGTGCGGTAGAAAATCTGAGGGACTGGGGCTCCTCCCAGGGAGGTCCTAGAGGGAGGTCGGAGCTGATTGGCTGACTGTAAGAGTTTGGTCCTTTTTACATAAAGACAAGGAAAGGCCACTAAGGGGAGACCCTTGGGCCTATTTTCTCTATGTATGTCTATAGGACATTACTTTTTTATTTACCGGAGGCTCCCGTCTCGACGACGGGGAATGATTCAGGCATGTGAATCTATGAAAGACACCCAAATACTGGATAATGGCATCAACCAGGCTATGATCGTTTTCTTTACTAGTGGCCACACTGGCATACAGAGTCACCACCCTGTTCCCCATGTGCATGATGGCTCGATAGGCATGGTTAACTTCACAGTACCCTCTCTTGCATATGCGGTCACCGATTCACACTGCTCATGGGAGACAGCCCAATCAGCACAGTTAACTTCATGTTGGCCCCTTCTGGCATATAGAATGGCTGACTTACAGACTGCACAGAGGCAACGGCCTAATCCACACAGTTAATTTCATGGTGGCTCCCTCTGCAGTGGTGGCTTGCAGAAGGAGTGCTACGGGCGGTGAGATGGGGGAGGGGCAGGGTGGTGGGTAGTGGACTTGGACTTACGAAGGAATGGAGGAAAGTAAGTAAATACAAATCCACTACCCCCCACCCTCCCCCTCCCCCGCCCACTGCCCCACAGCACTCCCTCTGCGAGCCACCAATCGGTGCAGCAGCTGTCACCTCACACCTTGCTGCAGGGATCCACTCACAAGTATTCTCCACTGCACCTCACTCCCTTCAGTGCTCTCGTATTTCTCAAATGGATCACTGGTCTTGGCATGCAGGGAGGTGAGCTTTGAACTTGTATGTCCCTGGGTGATCTCCCCTCACCAAGCTGGGAGACTGGCAGGCCTTAGCTGCCAGGCCTGTTTAAAGGCAGAAGTCTTGCAGAGATTCCCCCACTCACGCAGCCTGACTGGCTACTTTACAGTTGACAATTTTGGGAACCTCGAACTCCCCTTCCTATAGTTTTAGACACCAAATGTGATTTAGAGTCTGAGTTTTTGAAGTTTGTTTTGGGGTTCTGCTTCCTGTCACTTCAAAGGATGCTCTTTGATTCAGGAAGAACTCACTGGCAGGGGGCCTGGGAGCATCTCAGAAAGGAGATGGACCTGCTGATAAGAGAATCATAAAGACTCTGGCTGGGTCCGAGTTAACCTTTGATACACAAATCACTGTGACTGATATCCAGGTGGGAATACCTAGTTGCTCCCATTGCCTGTATTATGAGACTATCAGATTTGGGTTGCTCTGGCTATGAGAGAGGACACCTGATTGCTAAGATCAGTGGATCCCTGTGTCAAGGTGTGAGGAGAAGGCTACTGTACCAGTTGGATCCTTGCCCATGTGCAGTGTGTAAGTTGGTGATCCCATATGCCAGAAGGGCCCGCTGTCAAGTTAACTGCACCGATTGGGCTGTCGTCTGGGTGAGGTGCAGGTGTGATGACCCTGTATGCCAGAGGAGTTCACCAAGAGATTCAAGAATCGAAGCCTGTTTGATGCCATTGTTGTGAGAAGAGGCTGTTGTGGTGACCTGTGTGGGCCCGAACCCGGGCTGAGGATTAGAACTAGAAACTGTTGAATTCCTCCCTCCTTCCTGTGGGGGAACACTAAAGGAAACTTACCATCACATTGTAGGAGTGCTAAGTTTACCCAGCAACACCCCTGCAGAGACATGTGTGATACTCACTGAAGGCAGCTGCTGGAGACACTGCACCCACAATAGAGATGCATTTGGGGACTCTGGTCACACAGTCCCTGGTGGTGAGGATAAGACTAATAGAACGGCCCCAAATCCGGGAGCGAACTAGCCTGCAGGATAGATCTTCAGCGCTGGAAAACTTTTCACGTTTCTATCACAGTTGACTTGAGACACCTGAGACTCGGACTGCTATTGGTGCCAATAGTGAATGGGACATAACTCCTACCGGTAATGAGAGGGGAGTGTGACTCAGAGGCCTGCTCATTGACCACTACAGCCTTGAAGACTGAATTATTTGTGTATGCCGTATTTCACTATGTGTTTCATAAATACTACTTTTGCCATATAGTATTTGGCTAAACAATCATTTATTGGTCCTGTTAAACATACTTGATTTGTGAGTCTGTGTGCACCCCTCTGTATCTACCTATCCCCAAGGACTGCTCAACCTGCGCTGCCACTGACAGTCAAGTGCTGATGGGGTACTTGGCCTATATGTTCAGGATCCTAAGGAGGTCCCGCCATTGGATATCAGGAGTAAAAGGCCTCAATACCCACAGTAGCTCCTGCTTTTCCCAAGGCCCTCTGAAAGGGTTTCTGACACTCCACATCTTCTTACCTTGACCAGATGTTGGTTGATTTTGCATTTCTGTAGTCAACGCGAAAAGTAATGCTCTTGGTCTTTTTTAGTGACTGTTCAATATAAGATGCTGGAAAGATGTTAATCAATCCAAGGGTCCACATATTTTATCTTGGTGTGAAGGACTAGAGTTGCAGGTTGTTTTTTTTGGCTTGTCATGTGGCCTATCATAACGATGGTAGGACTACATCTGTTTAGCAGCTCACTTCACAAACAATCAACCTCTTTATTTAAAAGCGGACTGCTAAATACAGCGGCAATACCCAGCAGTGGTTATAGATTATTCTCCTGTCTTACTGGTGTATACGGTTATGGATGATGTACTCCACAAGTTTCCCACTGCTCTGTACCACCAACCTTTTCCTAATGCTAATGAACAACAGTATTGCGTGAAGCACTGCAGTAGATTTCCTATCCTACATTTCCCATTTAGCATACCTTGGTCATAAATGTCAAATTTCCCAAAATTCAGCTGCTTACCTAAATCTCAGCTTTTGCACCCACGAACTCCCATTCTCTCAGATCCCTCCGCTGACTCCAGGAGGAAAAAGTATCTATGTTTAAGGCTGCTACATAGCCTTCTTGAGAAAAGGCCTTGTTTATCTTCATTATCTTATGTCTCATTATCTTCCTGGGACACCATTCCGTTCTTTATCTTTCAACCTTCTCCAAACACCTACGGTTAGTAAAAAATTGAGTTGACTGCTGATCTTTCACCTTCTTGAGATCTGAACATTGGGATCTCTACCCTAAAAAATATGACTTATCTCTAACCACTCGCTGTTCCACAGATCTATCAAAATATGGCTGTTGCTTACTTAGGCTCGTATCCTTCATCTGCTGTGTCACATATTTCTTTAGCCTCAGGATACCCTACTTTCAGAGTGTCAGATAGTGCTTCACAAATATAATCATTCATTCAGTTATGCTGTCATAGCTTTCCCAACGTGCTGCAGTATATGTGAGGCCAAATTGTGTACAGTTAGGAAACATTTAGAGCAATTAGCACGATTTGCACCAGAATACACCACTCCTAGCCACAAAATATTTACAGCCACAACATAAACATGAGATTAAATAGGGGTGAATTTCTAAACAGCATACCTTTACCTACAGTGCATTACTCTACTTCAATTAATCCTGGGGAATTGAGAGCAAAATAACAACAAGCATTTGCAAAACAATCGGTCTTGCCTTTGGGACCTTATATGTATTTAGCTATGCAGCACATTGGCCTGGGTGCTGAAACATCTACTGTTCTTAAACATGGAGGGAAAGTAAGCACCAAACTGTGGAACATGCCAGGTATGGGAACCCATGGAGAGAAATACTGCCTATCAGCGGGAAATTGTATTGTCCAAAGCGCCGTTTTTAATTTAAAATCAGCTCCTTCGGTGGTCATATCACGGAAAGTACAAGATTTGAAAAACAATTATTGTCTAGGGGTGCTTTTTGAATACAAGTTTCTATGGCCAGGTATCTAGGGAATTCTAAAGTGATTTTGGTATTTTACTGACCTCTGCTGGTCATTTTCTATCAAGACAGTTAATTAGAGGGAGTTGAACTAGCATAAAGCAATTCTGGTGTTTTACTGACGTATACTGGTGGTTTTCTATCTAAACGGTTAAATAAAGGCAGTCGATCAGAAAAAAAAGTCCCTTAGCAGAAGCAGACAAGTCCCAGGGCTGATCTCCAGATCCCACAAAGTACATACAACAGATCTTCCAGAAAACACAAGTGCTGTCTAGGCTCAACCTAAAAAAAGGTTATCAAGAAAAAAATAGGATTTCCCTATTGTACCATGAGTACAATTTAGTTCTCAGTTATGTACTCTGCATCTGAATGTGAACCATAAACATTTTATTCATCAAAGGAAATATTAGCTTGTATCTAAAATATCTGGTAGCACCTCATATATGTCCCAGTCCATATATTATGGTGACATACGTCACCAATTATTTTCCTTTACTCCTAGTCTGAGCTGTATTTTGGTAGTGATTTCCATTATCTGTTTTTTTTCCAGTACATAGTAAACAAAGATGTTTCAAATAATCAAAGTTCATTACAGTGCCCCCCCCACCCCGACACCAATATATACATTGCGGTATAGTCCATCGGGAACCGAAAAATTACAGTTACTGTTATATAATACATACAACGCAAAACAAAAGGAAAAGGAGAAAGACGATAGAAAAGAAGCGATAAAGTACAAAGCAATATCAGAATACTAACAATTCTCAATTACACATTGTTTGGAAGAGAAGAGAAAAAATATCTTAAACAATCTAAGTGTTTACCCCATCTAACCAATTCATTAGAGGTTCCCAAATCTCTAGGCCTCTTTTCTTTGATCGCCTCCACTTTTTAGCATAAATGGCACTCTCTAGTTTACAAGTGGCCAGGAGCCTGGCCTGCCATTGTTCGAACGATGGAGGGTTTGGATCTTTCCAATGTGAGGCCAAACAAATCCTATATATGGTCATGGCAACAAATATCAAGGCACCACCTGCCCTGATGCTAATACTTTCAACTAGACCTAACATGATAATCGTAGGAGTAAGTTGAATATCTTGAGCCAATACTACTCCTAAAAATTGTTGGACCTCTTTTACAAAAGTTTTTAATTTAGGGCATGTTGCAAACATGTGTACCTGGTCTGCAGAATACTAAGCGCATCTGGGGCAAGCTGTTCCTCTCCCGGTTCCCCACTTTGCTATTTTACTCCGGGTAATATAGAGAAATAATCCTGACTTCTAAAATTGAGCCTGCAATTTAGATGATAGCAGGTATTTGTGAGCAGAATTTAATGCTAAAGGAAAGGTGTTTTGAGAGGTATTCAGCTTCAATTGCCATTTTACATCAATTTTCTCCAGATCGTCTGGCATTTAAGATTGCATAAATTCGGCCAATCCGAGTAGTTTTATATTCCAGCATTTTATCTATAAAATCTAGCTTTCCAAAGCCAGTGAGCCTGCCTGTTTTATGTACTAGAACATTTTTAACAGACCCGAAGAAGAAAATCTGATTCTCATTTAGCTCAAATTGGTCCTTTAGCTCGTCAAAAGGCCGAACTCCAGCCTGAGTTCATAGATCCCCCAATTTAGCTATTCCTGCTCTATACCATTTATGCAGGTATGGATATCCAAAGATTAATGGCAGATTTGAATTGTTTTTAATTGGAGTATAATAATGTAATCTCCCCAGCCCAAAAATTCTTCGGAAGTTGGTGAATACCCTATATGCACTTAATAATGTCTTGAACAGGACTCGTTTGTAGTATCCGAAGTCAAGCTGTCTCCATAGACATCCCTTAGCACTTTTGCCCAGGAATAACACACATGGGGATGGTAGTTTTATGGGGTCCAGGTCCAAGACTTCCTGCAATAAAAACGTGCTATACTGCAGAACAGTTGCCCAATAATATAACCTTATATTTGGCAGTGCCCACCCCCCCCTTTCCTTAGGTAGAGAAAGTAATTTATACGCTCTCCTTGGCTGAGAATAGGCCCAAATAAATTGACAAAAAACGTGTTCATATAAATGCATAATGTTATTATTAAACTCAAGGGGAATGGTTCTAAAAAAATAGAGTAGCTTCGGGAAAAAAGTCATTTTTATGATATTACATCTGCCAGCTATTGTTAAATGTAAATTGTCAATTTTCTTAAGAGATTTTTTAATTTCTGCTGCTAATGGAATCAGATTTTCTTCTACTATCACATCCGTATTGGCTACTATATTAACTCTGAGATATTTAGCTTTTGAGACAACTAGACTATCAGTCCATTTAATTTCGTCACTCAATACGATCTGAGTTTTTGTTCTGTTGAGGGCGTACCCTGATAGTTTACCAAATTCAAGGGCCTTGCGTTCTATGGCTATGATTGCAGTTTTAGGGTCAGGGGTGACTACCGCAAGTTCATCAGCATAGGCCATAATCTTAGTGTCTTTGTCATGCCTACTAACCGCCACTATTTCTGGGTTGGATTCAATTTTGCTAATAAGAGGATTAATAAAAAGAGCGAAAAGTAGTGGGGAGCAGGGGCACCTCTGCCTGGTCCCACGTGAGATTTTGATCTGTTCTGTAAGCTGCCCATTAATGTTGATTCATGCTACAGGAGTTTTATATAAGGCTTGACTTGCCTGAAGCATTTTGGGCCCAAAGCCAGTCCGCCTCAGTACATCCCAGAGGAATAGCCAGGAGACCCGATCAAACGCTTTTCAGCGTCGAGTAGAATTAGTGCGATCGGATCTCCTGACATCCTAGCGGCATCAAATAATGTAATTGTCCTACGGACATGTTCAGAGGTTCCTTTTTTAGGGATAAACCCATGTTGCCATCTGGAAACCACACCCTCTATTCGATTGGATATTCTAGTTGCTAACATTTTTTGAAATATTTCAGAGTCTGTGTTTATTAAAGTTATTGGCCTGTAAGATGCCATTTCCAGGGGAGACTTGTCTTTTTTGGGAAAGATCACTATTTTAGCTAGGGACCAAGAAGGGGGTGGTGATTCCGCGTTAAAAACTGAAATGAACACTAAACTGAGGAGCTCCTTAATTTGAGGTAGAAAGTGTTTATAAAACTCTACCGGGATGCTATCCAATTCTGTAGCTTTACCATCCCGTAGGCTCGCCAGGGCGGTAGCTATCTCTTCCCATGTTGGAGGATGTTCCATTTGTTCTTGATCTTCTAAATTGAGTTTAGTTATAGGTATAGACTCTAAATACCCTGCATTATCGATTTCCCTAATCTCAGGAGGTCTCGTGTCCTCTTCTGAGTACAATTCCCTATAGAACCCCCTAGAAACCTTGTGTATTTTTTCCGGGTCATTGGTTATCCCATCAGTCTCCGTACAAATAGAGGTTATTGTGTTGGCTGTTGACTGTTGCCTAATGAATAATGCCAGCTGATGCCAATAAGTTCCCCACATTCATATAGTTTTCCTCGGGCCGAGGCCCATCTAGCTGCAGTTCTTTCTGCCAAAATTTATCCAATCTCAGCTTTTACTGTGGCAACAGCATGCTGTACTACCTCAACCCCAGCTCCTGCCATAACTGCTAAGGTCAACTTCCTTTCCTCCACTGATAATTTATCTAGTAACTGCTTCACTTGCTCTTTCTCCATTTTATTCCTCCTAAATGAGAAATGGAAAGTCTCCCCCCCTGACCTCCGCCTTAAAGCTGTCCCATGCCATCATAATGGGAGCCGTTCCAATATTTACCCTCAGAAACTCTAGAATCCACCCCTGCATATATTCTTTATATTTGCAATCATACAGAAGCGCTTTTTCAAAACTCCAATTCGACTTCAGCCCTTCAGAGCCTGGATATTCTAACATTAAAGTCAGGGGACTATGATCTGACATGAGCCTGGGTAAAATATCAATGTGGCATGACTAAAAAATAATCTAGTCTGGCTAGCGATGAGTGGGGAGCTGAGAAAAAAGTAAATCCATCTTGTTCTGGTCTCTGGGCAGCCCAGACATCTACTAACCCATGCGTTTTGATTAGATTTAACATAGCTTGAAACACCCTTGGCTTTCTGCCTCTATATTTCCAGTTTGTTACAGTTTGCCAACTGCTTGGTAAATTTAAATTCATGTCTCCGCAAAGTATTATGGGAAGTTGCCAGTGCGCTAGCTCTTCATTTACCCAGTTAATTATACCCGGATCGTCTAAATTGTTCCCATATATAGAACAAATTGTAAAGGAAAAGTTTGCACACAGCGAGCATCCCACAATTACCCATCTCCCAAGACTATCTGATTTAACTCTATTCACTTTTTTAGAGCAAGTCTTTGATTGGCTAGAAGCCCCACTCCTTTCACCCTTGCGCCTTGAGTTGTTGCCCCTAAAACTTTATATCCCAATGTATGCAATAGATGCTTTTGAGCTCCTTCAACGTGTGTCTCTTGGAGACATATCAGATCTGGTCCTATTGACTGCAGCCCCTGTGCTACTTTCTGTCTTTTTGCTGGGTCATTAAGACCACAGATATTTATGGAGACTATTTTAATTTTTTTTTGATAGCACTCATTATACTTTTATAACCTCTTTTTGCCTATTTCTTTCTTCCATACTCTCTTTTATTCCCCCTTTTTTCCCTTCCACATACCAAAAAAAACCACTTTGATATACTCTTTCGTTCATGACGTTCCCCTCAAAACCCTCTGTCCCCACCCCACAGCAATCCTTAGGTGTCCCTATCCCCACCCCCTTAATTGAGATGTCAAGATGACCCTGTATGATGGTTGGCATGAGTGAGTTCCATCCACCAAGTCACTCTGAGAAAAGAAAACAAAAAATTATATTTTGGAGGCATAACTAAGAAGTACCAAAAACTAATAATAAAAAAAGGAAAAAAAATTGTTTCCTTTCTTCCGCAACCGCAATTACGGTACACCGGGCAGATGATTTTCAGGACCTTTTTCAGCTTCGGGATTGTAGCCCTTGTGCCCTTTTGCCCCTGGACATTGGACAGTACTTAGTTCAATTTTTTCCCCGCTCCGTGATTTCCTTTAGAAACTCCCCAGATTTAAACTCTGAGAGAAACATTCGAGTGGTGCCATCATAAAGGACTTTTAATATGGCCGGGTTCATCAAATAGACTTGTGCTCCTTGTTGTTGGAATGGGGATATTAGCTGACGAAGTCTCCATCTCCGTTCTATGGTCGCGTGGCAAAAGTCCGGTTTTGCAAAAAATGTAACACCATTCATTTCTTTCTGGGAATTGGGTCTAGCTTTGTCATAGACCAGCTGTCTTAAAAGAAAATTCCCAAAAAGACCAGAAACACCCTGGGTTTCTCGTTCCTGCTGTTATCACCCCGTCTCAATTTGATGTTGAAGTGAAAACGATGGGCCCTTTGTATTTCGTGCTCCCAGTTCCAGTTAGTATCTGTGGGAAAAGAGGCTTCTAGTAATTTTACTATGAACTCACGGGGGTCTTCTCCTTCGACCCCCTCGGGGGTCCCAAGCAATCGTAAATTGTTCCGCCGTTGTCTATTTTCCTGTTCTTCCATTTTAGCCATCAGGTCCACCAGGCACTCCTCGTGTGCTCCCATTTTCTATTTAGCTTTGGCGGCTTCCACTTCAAGTGACTCTGTCCATGCTTCCACCATGGCTACCCGATCCCCAATGTCCGTGCTCAAGATTGATGTCAAAGAAGGCGTCTCCAAACTTTCCTCCTGATCCCTTGAGGCCCCTGGCTGAAATAGACATTTCCGGGAGCGTTCAAACAAGGGGTGTTGGAGTAATCCCACTACAATTGCGTACGTTTTCTCCACGATTGCCTTTTCCAAAGCACAGTATTGGTAGCTTTATTAGGATCATTCTCTTCACTATTCTCATTGAGCAACACTTCCTAGCTTAAGGACGATTCTTCGTTGCCAGTGTCAGTTAGGGAGCCATCTGACACAGAATAAAAATTCTCACCAGTGGGATCGGGCGTCAGCGGGGGTAGGAGATCAGCATTAATCGGTGTGTGTAGCATCACTCTATGTTCTCCACTAGTCTCCTTTTGGGCTAAAACCGGCTGTACTTTTGAACCACCTGTTTCACTAACCATAAAATCAGCCACCGGTAGATCGAGTAGGGAAGCCGCGCTAGCAAAAGTCCCCACATCGGCAGCTTTACCAGAATCCCCTTGAACCCCCTGATCACGTGTGTTGGTTTTTTTTTAGTCTCTTCTGAAGATATCCTGCCTGATCCTGTACTAGCACTGGTAGAAATAGCCTTAATAACAGTAAAATGTTTGCTTATGGAGGGAAGCCCCCAGCATTATCTGTCCCCATTTCTTTCATTGTGCCAGCTTTACCAACGTTTTTTTTTATAGTGCCAGTGTCCCTTTTACCTTTAGGCGGTGGTGGTGGCGGAAGGTCTGTTCTATCTCTGTCCTATGCAGAGACAGGCCTAAACTTAAGGCCTTTCTGACCTCGTGTGGTCATGTTCTCCTTCTCTGCTCCCCGCTTTGCCACTTCCTCTCTCCCAAACTTGCTCGGCAGCTCTCCTGGTCACCAAAAGGCGAATATCCGCCCGGAAAGAGCCACGTAACTCCACACGGCTCTTAGCACCCAGAAACTGAGCGATCAATCCGCCGACATAGCAGAACTCCGCTCGGCTCCCCGGAGTTCGTCCAAATGAGGCCACAGCAAACATCAGAGGCGGCAGCGTCCATGTCAGCACAGCGTCAGGTCGAATGGTAGATTGCGATTCCTGGATTCCTCCCAGCGTGCAACGTGGCGTGGTGGCTGGATCGTGGCTCCTCCTCACACACCATAACTGCTCTGCGCTTACCCTTACTTCCAGTGGGACTGTGATTTCCTTTATCAACAACGAATGAATTGTCACCAAAAAGTTTGACCTTCCCCTTCCTCTTCCTCATACAGGCCCATAGGAATGACGCCACTGAATAACAAGCCAAAGGGTCAGGTAGTGTTTTTAGAAAGTCAACTTAACTATGATGCTGTTGCCTCCAGTAGAATATTTCGTTACCTTGATAGACATACGTGTCTGTGATCGGTAAGGTCTTCACCGGTTGGTTACCCCCTCCCTTTTCTGGCCCTAACGGAGTCCCAAACTAAAGTAGTTCCAAACTGTATAGAGTTGCAGTTCTGGTTTATTTTGAAAATCAGGAATCAGGGTGTTTCCTCATACACATAAGCGTTTTCTTGTAAGGAATAATAGACAGTCAATGTGGATTAAACGTAACACGAGTGTGGGGCCCTTCACTCTAGACTCCTGGTCTCTTTCTGCTTCCAGCTCCGTTTCGTGGTAGGCGAGCGTGGACCCAAAAGAAAGGAAAATAACAAAGACTTAGGCTTCTACTTAAATGCTGAAGTACATGGGGAGGGTAAGTGCACCGTCACCAGTCCCTAGTGTGTCGTGCCTAACGTGAGGGAAAATAAATGGTGACTTTCAGTGATAACCCCTTATACGAGCCCACTGCCCCTGGACAAGCCCTGAACTTGCAGCGGGTACTTGCCTGCTGCCACAACCCTCCTGGGCCGTGGTGTTGGGAGACCAAGTCTCCTTGTCATCGGGGAGTGCAATGGTCCCCAGCGCAGCGCTCCTGGAGCTGTTTCCCACGTTGTCTCCTCTTTGCCGGTGTGCAGCTCCTGCTCTGTTCCTTCGGTGTGCACCTCAGCGGCGTCCTCTTCTTCTTTCCTTGGGGTTGGGTTGCTCTGCTTGTCCTCCGGACCTGCTTCAGTCGCGTCCACCTGCTCTGACACAGCTGAACGCCATTCCGCACGTCGGCTGTGTTTTTGAACCGTCTCGGGCGCGGGATCCGATTCTGGCACGAGAGCGTCGACTCCACTTCCTGTTTCTGTGGCAGCGGCCATGTTGGGTTGGTCGGCGCCGCTCTCGAGAGGGACACCATCACATTACCTTCCGCTTCGGAATGGACAATCGGGCCATTCTAAGACCGGGAACCTGGAGAGATAATCCACGTTTGTTTGGAGTTTTCCTGGCACATGTATGGCTTCGAAGATGAAGGGCTGCAATGCAAGAAACCACCACAAAACTTTGGGATTAGAGTCTTTATGTAATGAGAACCACGTAAGAGGGGCATGATCAGTCAAAACTAGAAAGGAACGTCCCAAGAGATAATATTGAAGTGCCTCCATGGCCCAGTTGAGTGCCAAGCACTCTTTCTCTATTGTTGCATATCTGGTTTCTCTGGGAAACAATTTCCTGCTGAGAGATAGGATGGGGTGTAGGTCTCCGGAATCATCTGGTTGGGATAGTACAGCCCCAAGTCCCCTGCCTGAGGCATCTGTTTGAAGGACAAATGTCTTATTAAAATCAGGACAGGTAAGGACTGTAGACTTGCACAGAATCCTTTTTAGTTTCTGGAAGCTTTCTTCTTGGGAGGCTAACCAAAGAAGGTTTTTCCCTGTGTGTGTTTTTGTGAGTAGATCGGCGAGGGGACTGGGTATTTCAGAGAAACGTGGGATAAATCTTCTGTAATACCCCACCTACCCGAGGAATGAACGAACATCTTTCTTACAGGAGGGTCAAGGTATCTGGGAAATAGCTTCTATTTTGCTGACTTGTGGCTTTATACAACCCTTACTGATGGTATATCCTAGATATTCTATGCGGTCCATCCAAAAAGTGTTGTTTTTGGGATTGAGAGTGAGACCTGCCTGTTTTAAAGCCTGAAGTACCGCTTCCAGGTGTGTCAAATGAGTTTCCCAGTCTGGACTACAGACGACGATGTCGTCTAGATAGGCAACTGCAAAGTGGAGGCGTGGGGCCAGTATGGTATCCATTAACTGTTGAAAAATAGCGGGGCCCCATGCAGGCCGAAAGGTAGAACTTTAAAGTGATATAGACTCATGGGTGTTGAGAAGGCTGTTTTTTCCTTGGCTGAACAGGTTAATGGTATCTGCCAATAGCCTTTGGTTAAGTCTATGGTTGTCATTACTCTAGCGTCCCCCAGCCGTTCGATTAACTCGTCCACCCTGGGCATTCGGTAGGCATCAAACTTTGATACTGTGTTCAGCTGACGGAAGTCTATGCAAAATCTGATGCTCCCATCAGGTTTTGGGACGAGAACGACCGGAGAGGACCAGGCACTGTGGGAGGGTTCAATTAAATATGCTTCTAACATCACTTTTATCTCTTGATCGACTGCTTTCCTCCTAGCTTCAGGAACACGATAAGGTTTCGACTTAATTGGTTGGGATGTTTTTGTAATGATGTTGTGCTCTACTAAAGTAGTTCTCCCATGATCCCCGGATAGGACGGTTGCATATTTCGCGCACAGATCTAACATCTGTTGTTTCTGTCTTTCTGTCACTTGTGGTCTTAATTTGATAGGGTTATGTTCCTTATCTCCCTGGGGGACGTAGGACACTTCCATAGGTTTATCTGCAGTTATGTGACAAATTGATGTGTCTGTGTTTGGGGTATCTGGAAGGGGCCCCTCCCAAGCTTTATGCAGATTGACGTGATATATATGTCCTTTGTTCTTTTTATGGGAGACATCCACTCGGTACGTTACTGGGGTTACTTCACTCAATATCTTGTAGGGACCCTGCCAGGTGGCTAACAGTTTCTTCTCTGAACTAGGTAATAAAATGAGTACCTGACCTCCTGTCTTGAATTCCCTAAGCCTTGACTGACAGTCATATTGTTGTGTTTGCTTCAGCACTCTCTATGTTTACATGAACCTCCTCATACAAGGAATACAAGGTATCTTTTAAACTGGCTGAATACTGAAGCAGAGGTTTACCCTCCTCTTCTTCTTCTGTCCATTTCTATATAGCCATGTCTAGGATTATCCGCGGTTGCCGCCCTAACAAGAGTTCAAAGGGCGAAAAGCCTCTTGATTTTTGTTCGTTTGTCCTAATAGTGAATAAGACTAGGGGGAGCTGCCGATCCCAATCTCTCCCTGCCTTGTCTATGCTCTTTCTTAAGATGGTCTTAATCATACGGTTGTATCTTTCTACCAACCCATCTGTTTGCGGGTGGTAGACTGACGTACGTATCTGTTTTACTTTGAAGATGGCACATATTTGTTTCATTAAACGGGACATAAATGGTGTTCCCTAATCCGTTAACAATTCGTGAGGGAACCCTATCCGAGAAAATAAGGTAACCATGGCATGGGCTACAGCGGAGGAGGTTGCTGAGGAAAGGGGTATGGCTTCTGGGTATCTAGTAGCGTAATCTACCAGCACAAGGATATGCTGGTGGCCTCGAGCAGAGGGACTTAAGGGACCCCCCCAAATCCATCCCCACTCTCTTAAAGGGGAAATATATGATGGGGAGTGGTTGAAGGGGCGCTTTGGAAATGACTGGTGTGTTGACCAATTGACAACGGGGACATTACTGCAGTACCTGGCTACTTCCTAATACACCCCTGGCCAATAGAACTTTGGCAACAAGTATTTCAGAGTATGCTCTTTACCATAATGCCCCGCCCCAGTCTGGCTGTGGGCCAAGGATAGTACCTGTTCCCTATAGGATCGCGGTACCAACAACTGCTCTTTTCTTTTGTCTCCCTCATGTGTAACCCTATATAAAAGAGCCTTCTTCACACAGAAAAAGGGGCCTAACTGATCTGATTGGTCCTCCTGCACCTACTTCCAGGCATTGAGCAGTGTGGTGTCATCTCTTTGGGCAGCCCGGAAGCTTAGTCCTGTCTCTTGTGATGTGTCTGGGGAGGTACAGATAGGAGTGGGTGAGAGTGGTTTTCACTGTAGGTACATAGCTTTTTCTCTCTTTTTTTCCTTTCGGGTTTTTGGGATTTTAGGGAGTGTTTCCTCTATTTCTTCTGCATAGAAAGGGGCACTGTCCAACCAAAGGGCAGAGGGAGGAGATGGGGGGTAGGACTGGAGATAGTCATGGAACCTGGGAAGGTCTGTTCCTAACAGGACGGTCTCAGGGAGGTTTGGCACAACCCCTACCTTTCTTAGTTGGGACTCTGCCTCTATATCCAATAACACCTCCGCCAAGGGATACAATTTTCTATCTCCATGGACGCATGTTACTTGTATACATTCCTCACTTATCAATTGGGAGTCCCGTATCATAGACCTGTCCACTACCGTGTGATGGCACCCCGTGTCTAGAAAAGCTAAAACCGGTTTTCCATTCAAGTATATCTGTTTTCTATACCTTTCTGGGGGTTTCCCCGTCACTAACACTGTAGTGATAGAGTCCACAACAGTTCAAATATATGATAACTTGAAGTTTAATTGCAGTACAGGTGCTGCGCAGCAGCTGACATCTAAGCCAGTAATCGACACCTCCTTTGAACAAAACATTATTTTCGGAATCATAAGTAAGTACACATTGAAACTGGTATTCCGAGAATGACTAGAACATTACATGATCCTCTTCTCTACAATAAATCCCCAAAAAAATAGAAAGAAGAGGAGAAGAAAAACATAAGATGAAGCTAGATCAAATAAGAAATTGCATATAATTTTCAAAATAGCAAGACATTGTAAGTTGGCATGCAAATGTGAAAATGAGGAAGAAACATATTAACGATACCTGGCAAGAACAATTTTCAAAATGACAAAACATTGTAAGTTGGCATGCAAATGTGAAAATGAGGAAGAAACATATTAACGATACCTGGCAGGAACAAAACGTTGACGACTACTCCTACGTAAACCGTCTGTCGAGGGAAAGGAAGATAATGAAGAGGATGGATCTTTCACCCCAGTAATATCAGAGGTACAAGATGAATCTTTATCACAAACTGTGTCAGAGATATGACTGGTGTGTCTAGCAACTTTAACTACTCTAGCAACATTCCACCAGTTCTTGAAGTTAACTCTTACAGCATTTCCACACACTTTATCTACAGTGAAAGGTTCAGAGAATTTAAAGCTTCCTTTCCTCCTGTGAACAGGTATTTATTTTTTCAAAACCAGGTTTTATTGACATTTCAAAAGTAGATTGCGGAAACAGGTACAGCACTCCAGTCACTGGAGAGGCTGTAAGCATAGAAACATGAATCAAAGTTGCAGCAATCAGCACAAAAGGCAGGATAAAATAGGGACATTAACTACCCGGATCCCCCCCTTCCCATCCCGTAACAACCCCCCACCCGGATCCCACCCCCACCCCGTTCACGATGGTCACCAGGATCTAAACAAAGTAATCTGCACAAAGATGGTAATGCGCTCTCATTCCCGTCCCGGCACTCATGGTAGTAGATCTGCCATTGCGTCCTGCTGCAGTGGCGGTTCCAGCCACAACCCCCTGTACTCTGCCCACCTCTTCCAAATTTTATAGTGTTTGCTGGGGCAGCCACGGGCCTCATAAACAGGGCGTTCTAGTCCCATACAGTAGTCCATACCTCTTTTCCAGACCTCAATCGGGGGAGCTCCAGGGTTTTTCCAGGCCCGGGCCACATCCCGCTTAGCAACCGTAAGGCCCAGGAGCAAGAGATGCCTCTTATAGATGTTACCGCCCACCTGCTCCAAGACATGCAGAAGACCCAGCTGCGACGTACGCGGGAGCTGCCAGCCCAGTATCTCATCCAAGCAATCCCAAATACGCCTCCAATATCGTACCATTGCCCCACAGGTCCACACCGTATGCAGGAACGTACCCATTTCCCTACCACACCTCAGACAGTCGGGGGAGGCAATCAAACCAGCTCGCCACAGCCTCTCTCTCGTATAGTAAGCCCTGTGTAGGTATTTAAATTGGATAAAACGCAGCCGCACGGCGACGGCCGCCTCCCTCGGAGCCGCAAGAGCCTCCCTCCATCCTTCCTCATCGATTTCACCAACGTCTTTCTCCCATTTGGCCCGAAGGCCATCTAGGGAGGGCGCACAGTGAGTGACTAGGGATTGGTACACGCACGAAATTTTCTTCTCCGTTAATTCTCCCATAAATAATTTAGCCTCTATGGGACTGAATTCCGGTAGAGAATCCAACCCCTCCAGGGCGGGGGAGATAGAATGGCGGAACTGCAGGTATTTGAAGAACTGGGTACTCGGCATGTCGTACTCATCCCTCAACTCCTGGAAGGATTTAAGGGTCGTACCCCTCATAACATGCCCCAACGCCGAGATCCCTATTGAGTCCCAGCCGCGAAACCCCGGCAGGGTCGACAAGGCCGGTAGGCGGCCATTTTTGCCACAATGGGGTCTCCCCAGTCAGCCTATTCCACCACCCCATGCGACCAAGTGCCCGACGCCAGACTCGAAAGACAGTTTGTGTAACCACTGGAAGCTTCTTTCTTTTCCCGGCAGAGTATAGTAGCGTGTGCAAGGTATCGGGTTCCATTAGGTATCTTTCCAAAGCGTATGCCGGGTCACCCCGATCTCCATACCACCATTCGTTGAGGATCACGAGATGGGACGCCTGATAGTAGGAGAGGATGTCCGAGGACCCCAGGCCACCGCAGTATGTAGAGAGGAAGCAGTTGCGAAGGGCCACCCGCACCGTCCCCCCAGCCCAGAGGAAACGGCCCAGCGCCGAATCTACTTGGCGGAACCATTGTGGCAAAATAGGGTAGGGATGGTTCTGCAGTTGGTAAAGCAGACGAGGAAGAGCGACCATCTTAAAGATGGCTGACCGGCCATAACGGTTCAAGGGCATACGGGACCACGTCTTCATGTCCGATCTGACTCTGTCCCAAACCGGAATAATATTACGCTCCCACGAGACTCCAGGGATGTCAGTCAAGAACACCCCCAGGTATTTAAGGCCTCCTGTCGCCTTTTGTAAGGCCGATGCCCAGTCACCAAGAACCACCCCGCTGCCTAGGGTCCACAAAACAGACTTCCGGACATTGAGATTCAGCCCTGATACTTCTCCAAACACTCTCAGTATCTCAAGTACTCTGGGGCCAGATCTGTCGAGGTCCGTCAGAAAGAACAGTAAATCTTCCGCTTAGAGCGCGATACGGTCTGACGGCCCAGCCTCCCACTCGAACCCCTTCACTTGCGCATCTATTCGCACCCACGCCGCGAGGGGTTCCATTGCTAGAGCAAATAAGTATGGCGAAAGCGGGCAACCCTGTCGGGTGCCCCGCCCAATGGGAAAGGCGTCTGAAACCGCACCCGCCACCCGCACTGACGCCGTCAGGCCGGTATACAGCAGCCGCACATACGATAGGAAGCGAGGGCCAAGATTCAAACGGGGTAGGAGTGCCTGCAAGTATATCCAGCTCAGCGAGTCGAAGGCTCTATCAATGTCTGCCAATAGGAGCATCGCCTGGGAGCCGGTGGCCTTCATCATCTCCAGAGCCACTTGGGCCCGCCTAATATTGTGTCTTGTGGCTCTGTGTGGCATAAAACCAGCCTGGTCCGGGTGGACCAGAGCGGTAATGAGAGGTAAGAGGCGATTGGCCAGTGCCTTCGCCAGTATCTTTGCCTCGATGTTCAGGAGAGAGATAGGGCGGTACGATTCATGTCTATCTGGCGGGCTCCCCGGCTTGCAAAACACCACTATCTCGGCATGTCTCCAATCCGATGGCAGCTGGCCACTTTCCCCGGCAGCATCCAATGCCTTTTTGTAATGGGGCCCTAACTGGAGGTGGAATTTCCGTAGAAACTCACACAGGAAGCCATTCGGCCCAGGGGCCTTCCCGGCATTCAGCTCGCCCAATGCCTTACCCAGTTCCTCCGCGGACAAAGGAAGCTCCAGGTCAGCACGCTCCTCGATGGAGATCCCCCGCGGCGGGAGACCCGCCAGGAATTTGTCAATATCCTCCGCCGGAAGGGAGTCCCCAGGGGCGTATTGCGCCTTGTAGTAGCTCGCGAAACTGGCAGCTATAGTCCCTGGATCAGTTATGGGGGTCCCTGCCTCATCCATCAGTGCCGGCAGCGTCTGAACCTGGAACGCATTCTGGCACAGCCTGTACAGCATAGAGCTGGATTTGTCCCCCCACTGGTATATTCTACTCTGCGTTGCGAGCCATATTTGGCGCGACTGTGCCTGCAGGAGCCGCCGCGCATCCTCCTCTGCCCCTGTCTCTGTGGAGTGTACCTCCAGAGTGCGGACGCGGTCTTCCGCCTTCTCCAGTTCCTCCTTTCGAGTCCTGCGGGCCCTCGCACACCAGGCAATATCAACACCTCTGAGTGTCGGCTTCATGGCCTCCCAGAGGGTCACCACGTCAGAGTCCGGTCCCTCATTCTCCCTCCAGTAGTGGGCAATGGCCTCACGCATGTGGGACTGGTAGTCATCCCGTAGCAGATGCCAAGTAGAGAGGCGCCACCGGAACGGCTGTCGCCGTCTGTCAAGGAGAATATCGATCGTCACGGGGGAATGATCAGAAAGCCCCCGGGGCAGAATGGCAGTCGATGCCACCCTTCCGACGGTGGCGCACGGGACGAACAAGTAGTCCAACCGAGAAAATGAACGATGGACCGCGGACACATAAGTAAATTCCCTATTGTGTGGGTGTTGGCAGCGCCAGGCATCCGTCCATCCCATACCTCTCACCATCTCACTCAGTTTCGTAGGGGCAACCGCCATTTGTCCGCCCCCCGGCCTGTATCGATCCGCAGATCCATCCATTACATCGTTCCAATCATGACCTATCACTGACAAGACGTCCGGCACCTCTGCCCAGACCGAAAACAACTTCTCCGCCAGAGACCATTGCAAGGGGGGGGGAGCATACACACTACCAAATACGACTTGTTCCTCACCAATCATTCCTTTGACAAAAACATACCTGCCCTGTGCATCAATCCACTGCGAGGAATGTACATAGGATACTCTCTGGTGAACAGGTATTTTAATGCAAACCTTGTCACCAACAACAAAAGCTTGTGTACTGACTCTTTTCCCTCAGTCAAAATCCAATTTTTGTTTATCTTGTGCCTATGTCACATTGTGTCTCGCAATCTGATCCACATTTCCCATGGAATTCAGTTTCACCCATTTTGACATCCATCCAGGACAGATCTTTGAACAAGGCGTTCTCCCTCGCAAAAGTTCATAAGGGGACACTTTAGTGGATGAATGGGGTGTTGTGTGATAGAACCATAACATGGATTTAACCGCATTTTGCACATTACACTTCTCAGCAAGAGCCCATTGCACAGAATTGTTTAACACTCTATTGATGCACTCCACCAGCCCATTGGCTTGTGGGTGATAGAGAGCACTTTTGGAATGTCTTATACCACTTTGGCAAATAAAACAATTGAACTCTTGACTGACAAAGTGCACCCCATTAGCACTCACAATTGTGGAGGGGAAACCTTCAAGCAAAAAGAGATCTTTCAAAAAATCAATAACGTTTCTTGAGTTTGGTTCATTAATGAAACGTACTTCTGGCCATTTAGAATAGTAATCTATGGCAACTATAGCAAACCTAGAAGAGGACGGGAGCATATAAAAAGGTCCAACCAGGCGTGTCTAAGATGGCGGCGTGATCGGACGCGGGTCTCCGGAGCTCCCTGCCCGATTCCGCCATATCGCCTAACATAGCCGCAATTCTCCGTTCATTGGCACCCGGAGGTCGAAAGAATCAACCGCCGGTGCTCGGCCAACCGAGAGACGGACGCCCATTGCTCCTGCTGCGAGAGAGCCGCCGGAACCCGGATTTGGCGCCATTGTGCAGCGGCTGCGCCGCTGGACCGGAGGGGGTCCCTTTGGCGGCCACCAGCAGCTCGCTGCCCCCCTGTGTGGTGGGGACACTCCTGGACATCCGGCGAGGCTTCGCTGAACCCCGCTGCCGCCCGCTCGGGCCCTGGGGGCTTGCCGCTGCACCAGCACTTCTGCCCGGGCCGCCCTGATCCGGCGGCAGCCTACGCAAGACCCCGGCTTCTGGCCTACTCGCGTACCGCGAGAGGGCCTGTGCATCGGGCCGGCAGCAGTTCCGGCAGGACGCCGGCCCGCCCCTTCTGCAGCGGACCTCCTCGACTGCATTCCAGGCTGCCACGCACGTCGCCTGAGGCGGAGGCTGCGGCCCGGCGGCTGTGCAAATCGAGGCCTCGGCTTCGGGCCTAGCTCACTCCCCCACCTGCCTGGAATTCTCGCCGAGAGCCGACCTGAGCCCCGACAGACCCCGCAACCGAAGGGGCCCTGGACACTGCCCCCCTGGTTTTCCGGCAACCTGTGGCGACACAGCTGACCTGGCCTGGCGACCGGAGTCCCTGAGCACGCCGACCCACCACAGGTGAGGAGAGTGGGGAAGGGAGTGGAAGAGCTCGGGGGGCACAACCGAGTCCCCGGCGTACGGACATCCCTGTGGGCCCCCACTGCAGAATCCTAACTGATACCTTTGGAGCGCCTCTCTGGGGGGGTGAGCCGCACTCCACTCATTGCGGTCTCTCGCCGGTCGGGCGGAGGCTACCACCTTGCCTCTCCCCCCCCCCCTGGGCTTGCGGTCATCTGAAGACATCGGTCCCTGCCCGTGCGCAGACGTCTACAGCCGCCTGGACACTGCCATACCCCCCACTCCCCGTCTGCCTCCTCACTGGTCCCTCTTAGTACACGCGCTCCACTATCCAACTGCCTGTCGGGGCCATATTCCCTCACGCGCCATGGCAGGACAAAGAGGCAAAAAGGGATCGCAAACTCTCCCTGAACTGTTGGCTAAATCGCAGCCCAAGCTTGGCAAAGACCCGCCGTCCCCTGGGACCGGGAAGGCATCATCGGCGACCACGGATGACCAAATGCCCATCACCAAAGCCTTTCTGGAGACGCTCTTCAACTCGCTACGGGACGATTTCAAATCCCTGCAACAGGAGGTGGCGGGGGAAGTGAAGGAACTCCGGCGGGATGTGGAGAACCTCGGCGAACGGGTGGTCGCAGTCGAGGAGGCTGATCAAGCCAGGAGCTCCGAGATCGAACTGCTCCAGCAAGAAGTCCTGCGACTCACGGACCAGCACCTTGACCTCCAGGCCCATACGGAGGACCTGGAAAACCGTTCCAGACGGAACAACATACGGGTCCGGGGGGTCCCTCAGAAAGACGAGGGGGCTGATGTCACCGCGTACCTGCAGGCCCTCTTCAGGAGTATTCTGGGTGAGGCAGAAGATTTCCACATCCGCATTGACAGGGCACATCGCGTAGGGCTGCCTCGCAGAGCCCCAGCCCCACCGCCGGACATCTTGGCCTTCCTTCCGGACTTCCCGCTTAAAGAACGGATCCTCCGGGAAGCCCGGAGAGCTCAGCCCATCCAGTTTCGAGGCCATCCCATTGCCCTATACCAAGATCTTTCCGCCACGACTCTCCAGAAAAGGAAGGATTTCAAGCCAGTCACGGACTTCCTGCGGGGAAAAGAAATCTCATATTCTTGGGGGCATCCCTTTCGAATCATATTCAAATGGAACGGACGGCTACAACAGCTACGATCTCTTAAAGACACTTGTGATCTCCTGGGTCTTGACCAAGTAGATGCTGAACCGGTTTTCAAGAGCTCGCAGGGCTCCTCCAGAGGGGGTTGGCAGACTGTAAGCCGCAGACGATCCCCTCCTCAGCGCTTCAGGCCCGATGCCTCTGTCATTTCCCGGGAGCGTGAGACTGCGGTGGCAGAGGTGGTCAGAGAGACCTCTTCCCCAGAGTGATACTGACTCTTGCTTTGGAGATTGTGTATCGCACCCGCTCAGCCCTGACGGCTGGCGGTTCGGGCGGGGGGCCCGGTGAAGCTGCCATCGGAAATGACCCCTTCATTGTTCTTAACCACAATCCTGTGTGCCTTGACGGGATTGGGACTACAGGTTTCCATTTTGTTGGGTTTGGGTGGGGGGGAACTGGGTTTGGGGTTTTGTTATTACGCCGCGGCCTACTACTGTCCTTATTTGCATGTGCTACGTTGCATACTTTGGTGGCTGCGGGCTGTTTCTGGGAGGGATGTTGGGTTAGGGAGGGATCCAGGGTGGGGACCAGTGTGCCACGCTACTTCAGCTTTCGCGCGAAGAGACCCCTCACCAAGATGCATGTGCCGACTTGGAGTATTCACCCACACAAATGGCTCATACCTAGACACAAACAGGGACCATACCATACACTATTCACCGAGAACCGCCACGTGCTCCTTTGACGTGCCTATGGCCCAACCAGCGCTGCATCACATACCCCCTGCGCGATGACAGACACCACCCTTAAGATTATAACGCTTAATGTGAAGGGGCTCAACAACCCGATCAAGAGGAGAGCTGTTCTCTCTTACTTGGAAAACTCTGAAGCCGCTATTTGCCTGCTACAAGAGACGCGTCTCCTCCAGAAGGACTGGCACAGAATGCGCTCGCGAGCCTTCCCGCAACAATTCTTTTCCTCCCTTCCAACAAAGAATGCCGGGGTTGCGATCCTAATCTCTAGCTCATTTAGAGGGAGGGTGGGTAACAAGGTGGGGGAAATCAAAGGCCGCCTCCTGGCATACACTCTCACCGTGGGTGACACAACGCTCACGATCGGCACCCTGTACGCTCCAAACACAGGTCAAGAGGCCTTCTTAAAAGGCGCCATTTCCGAAGCCCTCCAGACACCACACACACCCCTACTCCTGGGCGGGGACTTTAACATTGTTATGGATACACATGCCGATCGGTCTGGCCACCGCTACGGGGACGTTGGGGCCTTGTCGACTGCCGGGCATGATTGGCTATCCGAAAGGGGCTTGGTAGACCTCTGGAGGGCACGTCATCCGACTGCCTCACAATTCACGTTCTACTCGCATGTGCACCACACCTACGCCAGGCTTGATCACTTCCTGGGTTCTTCAGACCTCCTTACAACCCTTGAGGACATTACCATCACACCCGCAGCCCTCACTGACCATGACGCGGTGGAACTCTCCCTCTCTCTCCGCGCACCCCGTCGCCCTCGAGGCCCATGGCGCCTCCGCGAACCCCTGCTACAGCGCCCTGATGTCACTAAACGTATTGGGGAATGCATAGACACTTACCTATCTACCAACGATATACCGGGCATCTCAGCGACGGCTCTTTGGGGGGCTCTGAAATCGGTCGTGCGGGGCGAGCTCATAGCTATTTCGGCTGCGGAAGCTAAAGACCGCAAAAGCAAGAGAGAGGAACTTACGGCGCGGGTGGCAGAGCTGGAACGGGTACATAGTCGCACGTGTGCCCCTCGAGTGTGGAAACAGCTAAAAGCTGCTCGGGCCCAACTCGCCAGTCTGGATACAGACAGGGCGGAGTTTGCGGCTCTCCGCCTACGGCATACTTATTATGTCGGAGGGAACAAAACGGGGCGTCTACTGGCCAGTGCTCTAAGGGCCAAGACCCAACGGGCCAAACTCACCTCTTTGGTTGGCGCCCATGGTGAAGTGCTCACAGACGATGCCCAGGTGGCCGAGGCGTTTCGTTCATACTACGCTTCCCTGTACGGGGGGGAGGAGGTCCCGTCCGGGGATATTGAAGCGTACCTAAATACTGTGGCTATCACAGCGATCCCTGAATCTACCGCGGAAGCTCTCGATGCCCCCATAAGCCAGGAAGAAGTCTTAGCTGCCATCTCTCGACTGCGCCCCCTTAAATCCCCAGGACCGGACGGCTTCTCAGCGGGCTTCTATAAGCTCTTCAATCGGCGTTTGGCCCCGGTGCTTGCTCGCCTCTTCAACTCTTTCGAAGGGGCGGCTGCCATACCTCCGGACATGCTAGCCGCTGGAGTGGTAGTGCTTCCTAAACCCGGGAAGAAACCCACGCACTGCTCTGCGTTCCGCCCAATCTCATTACTGAACCTAGACCTGAAGCTTTTTTCAGGCATCCTTGCTGCCCGCCTTGGCCCGTGCCTTCCTGGTCTTTTGGAACCAGACCAATCTGGCTTTGTTCCAGGCCGCCAGTGTGCAGACAATACTAAACGGGTGCTCCACCTTATTGACAAGACGCATTCTCGAGCTTCGGACTCTGCGCTTCTTGCCATCGACGCGGAGAAAGCGTTCGATCGCGTGAACTGGGATTATTTACAACTCGTACTCCGCCGGTTCGGTCTCAGTGACCGTTTTTGCTCGCGCATAGCGGGCTGCTATCATCATCCACAGGCCACGGTTTGCCTGGGGAGCCTGCGCTCGCCCCCGTTTGAGATCCAACGAGGTACCAGACAGGGGTGCCCCCTCTCCCCCCTCCTATTCGCGATGTATATCGAGCCTCTAGCACAGAGAGTCCGCGACAACCCGAGGATAGAGGGCATCGACTTCGGGCGCGAACCCCATCCTATCAGTTTATACGCGGACGATGTCATAGCCACTCTACACAGCCCTGCTACTTCTGTGCCCGCCTTCATGGAGGAACTTGACTCGTTTGGGGCTGTTTCAGGCTTCCGCATTAATATCGCAAAATCCCTCATCTTACCTCTAGGCAAAAATGCGCGCCCGCAGGCCCCGACAATGGGTCACCACAGCGGCCTACAGGTGGTCGACCGGGTACCATACCTAGGTATCACCCTGACTCCCTCAACCGACCTCACGGTCTCCACTAATTACGCAACTCTCGTCACCCGGATCCGCTCAGACCTGGCGAGATGGTCCAAACAACCTCTTTCTCTGCTGGGGAGGGTGGCGGCTATAAAAATGTCAGTCCTGCCGCGGATTTTATATTTGTTTCAAACAATTCCCATTGTGCCCCCTGCGGGCACGTTGAAAACCTTACAAGACTTACTGTCTGGCTTTATTTGGGAGGGGAAGAGAGCCCGACTTCACAAACTGCTTGCATACAGGAGCATGGATGAGGGCGGTCTCGGAATCCCGGACTTGGCGCGGTACTTCCAGGCATCCCAGCTCCGGTACCTGGTGGAGTGGTACAGACCCGAATCGGAGAAGAGATGGCTCTTCCAAGATAGAGCTATGGCTCAGACGCCGCTGTGGCGGGTTCCATTCCTGGCCAAACACCACAGGCCCAAGTATATGTCACGGTCCCCAATCACTCGCACGACCCTACAGGTGTGGAATCGGGTAGCGCTCAAACGCGGACTGACTACTTTCCCTTCCCCTTTCACTCCCCTTCTGGACAACCCTGACTTCCCCCCAGGTGTGGGCCCTGGTGCATTTTCTCAATGGCGGGGATCGGCGTGCCGAGCTGCGGGACATCTTTTTGACTTGAACGGATTCCTTTCCTTCGACGACATTAAACAAGGATACGGGATAGAACACCCCCACTTCTTCCAATACCTCCAGCTCCGACACTGGCTCACAGACCCGAACGTCATTACCCTAGTGGGCCGCCCCATGACGGACTTCGAGAAGTGGCTGCTTACTAAGACCACAGATAAGCGCCTCGTCTCCGAACTCTATAAAATGCTTGCCCCTTCACCCTCCCAGGCTAAATCACCTGGTCAACGGCGCTGGGAGGCTGAACTTGGGAGGACCTTGTCATCCAAAGAATGGGGATACATCTACCATAGAGCCTCACACACTACACGAAACACCAAAGCGAGAGAAACTGCAGTCAAACTCGCCATATATTGGCACCTTACTCCAGTCCGATTACACCAGGGAAACCCGAAGCGCAGCGACCTTTGCTGGAGAGGGTGCGGGGAACGTGGTACCTTGACTCACATCCTCTGGGGGTGCCCCGAGCTGGGAGACTTTTGGAAACAGGTCCTGGATGACATAGACTCCACTTTCGAAACTGAAGTCCCGAGATTCCCAGCGTACACCGTGTTGGGCCTGCCCAATGCTTTAATGTTTCCCCTCAAATCACTACGCAGCCGACAGATGGGCATCGCTATGCAGGCAGCCACACAACACATCTTGTCACTATGGGGCACTACGACTAAACCTACGCACACGGGATGGCTCCACAAACTGTGGTTCACCCTTGGGATGGAGCGTATCCATGCCACTCTCACCAGCTCCACAGACGCCTTTCGCAAGACATGGCTCCCCTTGCTGACCCTCTTATCCAAGGAGTTCAATGAAATCACCTGCCCCAAGTATCTTAGGGTTTTGCGTCTCACTAGCACCACCGATGACTCCCGGTGACTCTACTACTCATGGCCTCGTCATGCTCCCGCGACTCAATGCAGGTGTCACTGACCTTCATGGGCACACTGGTCGGGGTGGAGGGAGGGGGGATTTTGTGGGGGAGAGGTGGGGGTTTTTGGTTCGTGTTGTTTTCCTTATGTCAATCTTTTGCTCTTCCAAGCATGACATTGCATCGCTAATTGGGCATACCTTCCTTGCTTCATCTGCTGCACAAGGGAAGACATGCTTGTATGTCCCGCCCGCACTGTACGCTCTGAGTTTACTTTTCTCACAGAGATGTCTTACTATATGCCTGTTACGAATTTCAATAAAAACACTTTTTGAAACTAAAAAGGTCCAACCAAATCAATACCAATTTTTTCCCAAGGCCTGTCAGGAAGTTCAATAGGTTGAAGAGGAAATGAACGAACTTTTATACTCTTCTTAGCATTAGAACATACTACACACTCTTCAACAACCATATGGATATCCTTATCCATTTGTGGCCACCAAAAATGTTCACAAACCCTTCTCTTAGTAAGGGTCATACCCAAATGACCTTCATGTGCTCCCTTGACAATCCTGACTCTAAGCACATCTGCAGGTATTAATCTATCACCAAGTACTAAGAGCCAACCCTCAACTGAAAGTTCATGACCAACTTTCACGAAGGTCTGTAAAGAAAAATAAGCATTCTTCTCTCTTGGCCAACCATTCCTCACACATTTAATGACTTCACCAAGAAGAACATCATTGGAAAGTTGCTTTCTCCACTCAGCTTTACTAATGGAACACATGTCATCCAAACCAATAGAAACAACAAAACAATCTTCATCGTAATCTTCATCACCATACTTTTCACTTTCAGACTCCACAGGATGTCTAGAGAAATAATCAGCTCTCACATTCTTGTTCCCTGGAATATATATTATTTCAAAATCATACTGTAGCAACATAGCAGATAGACTAGCGGTTCTTGGGGTATGCTCTTTCAATTTATCCCCAGAAAGAATGGAAACTAAAGGACTGCGATCAGTTCTCAATTGAAAATGTTTACCCCAAATGTAAGGACTAAACTTTCTTATGGCCCACCAACATGCCAACAATTCCCTTTCAATCACTGCAAAATTGAATTCCGAACAACGCAGTACCCTTGAAGCATAACCTAAAGTCTGCTCAATTCCATGGACATTCTGAGTGAGAACAGCTCCCAAACCTATCCCGCTAGCATCCACTGTAATGGTGCACATAGCATTAGGATCAAAAGGCTTACGTACTTTTGTGCTGACTAACTGCTGCTTACTTCATGCAAAAACAGAATCACATTGAACATCCCAAATGAAAGGAACATCTCTCTTAAGCATATTTGATAAAGGTTGTACTTTTGAGGCATAATCTGGTATAAACCGTGAGTAGAAGTCACATAAGCCAATAAAAGACTTCAGACCATCTTTATCCTTTGGAGGAGGACTGTCCAATATAGCCTTAACTAATCCTGGCCTTGGTTCTACACCTTGCTCTGACAAAACATGACCAAGATATTCCACTTTCTGAGCTCTGAAAACACACTTTTCTTTCTTCAAAACAACACCACCATCCCGCAATGCTTCTAGTACTTGAAACCTTATGATATCCTGTGATTCACAAGTCGTACCATGAACTAGAACGTCGTCCTGAAAGACAACTGGCCCTTTTATGTTTTTTAACAGATTAGACATGATTCTCTGAAAGACTGCTGCCGGAGAGGCCAATCCAAATGGCATGCGACAGTACTGAAAAGAACCAATGGGAGATACAAAAGCAGTGAGATGCCTGGATGCGGGAACTAAAACAATCTGATGATAAGCCGAAGCTAAATCCAACTTGCTAAACCATTTTGAACCATTTATCAGAGACAACATATCAGGTATTTTAGGAAGAGGGTGCGAATCCACCCAAATATTCTTATTAAGACAGCGTAAATCCATGCAGACGCGAAGATCGCCATTTTTTTTTTTCGACAACCAAAGGAGAAAGCCAAAGGGAGGATTCGATTGGTTCAATTATCCCTTTTTTGCAAAGACTGTTGAGTTCCTGTTCCAACTGGTCCCTAACACTAAATGGTACGTTTCTCATTCTGTGTTTAACTGGTATAGCATTCTCTTTTACTCTGATAGTATGATTAAACCCTTTAACCTCTCCAAGTTCTTATCCAAAAACACTCGGCAAACGTTCGACTAGTTTGTCCACGAAATCATCTGTATGCACCACAGACACAGGATCCTTAGTGCCTGGCCTAAGTACCATCTTAAAGAGACCTTGGTGATACCACCCAAGAATTTTTAATCCTTTAATGGCAACATATACTTTTCCAAAAATGTTCCTCCCTCTAAATTCAAGTGTGTCTTCAAAATACCCTGCAAGCTCAATTTTTCTACCCTCATATGAAACAGGGGAAAATCTGGTGGTTGTAATTCACGATCACCCCAAACTTCATGAAACAATTTTTGGGTTAACATAGTTATCCTCGCTCCAGAGTCCACTAACAAACAAACTATCTTTTCACCAATTCCAATATCAATATATGGATCCACACATTCCGGAGATGAGTCAGATTCATTACACAAGTCTCCCACCACAACCACCATGTCTCTTAAATGATATTGGATGTTACTAAAGTCATCCTGCTTATATTTAGACACAGACACGTTTGCAACAGAAGAAGAAGTGCCTATGCCTTGTTTGTTACCTTGAAAATTGGAAGAATTACGCTTCATATTCTAACAAACTTTTGCAAAGTGTCCTAACTTTCCACACAATCTACAAATGACATTTTTAGCAGGACAAGGATGTCCTGATCTGAAATGTGGATAATTACCACATTTAAAAAAAATATTAGTTTGCTTGAAAAAAAAAAATTCTGAACGTGTAAACATGTTATTTTTTGCTTCTTTAGACTTCACAACATTTACAAAATCATCCTTAGGTGTAGTTGAGGAAACTTTTTCTTCTAGTTCTTTTGAAAACTCAATACTTTTAGCAATATGTATAGTCTCTTCAAGAGACGGATTACCTAAAGATAAAAGTTTCTGCTGAATGCTTTTGTCCGTGCACTTACAAATATATTGGCCTCTAATCAATTGATCTCTAAATGTTTCAAACTGGTATTCCGCACTTAAGACTCGCAAAGCAGAAATCAAATCTTCTACATTCTCCCCATGTCTCTGTTCTCGCTTGAAAAACCTGTGCCTAACTACGACCAAGCTCGGTTGTATGTCAAAGCGCAATTCCAACATCTTTGTTGTCTCTACGAATTCATCAATGTCATCTTCTTTTTGAGCACGCACTAAGGGTGACAAGTGTTTGAATATAGATCTCCCTTCGAAACCTAGAGCATGTAACAGAAGATATTTTTTTCTCTCTGCTCTGTATCGTGACACTCCAATTGCTCCAAGATAGGTTATAAAAGCATCATACCATTTTTTCCAAGCTATTGGAGGTTCACCTGGCAACTCAAGAAATGCCGGGGGCGAAGAAACAGCCTGCATGTTTATCCTTTGATAAATATCAAAAAAATATGACTAAAAAAAAATGAATATATTTTTATATACTGTCAGTTAACAACATATGAATATACATTGAATAGAATAAAAAGCTGTAAATAATTAGTTAAACTTATATGTGACACATTAAAAACATCACATCAACTCACTATGCTCAAGTGAGAAAACAGTTTCTCCACACTACATTTTTCTTTCACAATGTGAGTCTCTATATGCTACTTTTATTTATATTCTAGGAATATTCACCAAAAGGAGTGCGTGTCACTGAGTGCACGCTAGGATATATTCACTAAAAATGTTGTATATATTTCTCCATAACGAGGACAAGACCTCAAGCAGGTATAGGTCAGGGATATTACCCTGGTGCCTGGTCAATTGGTGTTAACAACAAGCTCTTGTTGTTAAGAAACCCCTCACCCACCTACCTGGTAGGTGGCATGCTTCATCATCGGGGCCCAGCTGGATCACCGAGTGCGATCCAGCTGTGCTGCAATGCCTGTCTACAGTGGAGCGGGATTTCGTGTACTAGTGAACAAGTGCTATGTGTGGTGAGTTATGTGCTAAAAATGTCTATAGGAAATGCCCTTATAAAAGTTTTAATGGAAGGGTCCTATGGCATGAGTAAAAACATAGATGGGATATAATTGAGGTAAAAATGTCCCTCTATATCGCAGTCAAAAAAAGTGTAGGTCTACTAGTTTCAGCCTTCTACGATAGTCGTGAGGCTTTCTTCAGGACCACTGGTGAGCTGAGCCAAACAAGGGCACAGCCGTGTGCATATATATATATCAACGCGCACCCTAAAGCGCGTTGTGTATGTAGTGGATCAATATACTCACAGATCCAGCTCGTAAAGTATCTGAAAAGGAAGCAAAACAATGCGAGGCATATCTTGTCATAATACTCAGAATGATTAATATTGTGCCTATGGTGAGCGAAAGTAGCCCAGGTGGAAATACCTGCTACATACATACCTCATGCATATCTGGATCTTGTGCGGCATGCACGGGAACACTAAAAATATTAAACCTTGCGGAGTTACAATGTGCCAAGTGGGCTTTTATTAACTACTAATGTGAAGTTCTAATTGTGCTTAGAAATATAACTATTTTTTAAACAATGGAGTTAGGTCCTGGGACATACAGTGGGTTGGACCTTTAGTATAATGTGAAATACAGAAATACCCCCTGTATCTTTTCTTTTATGGCTCAGCACTTAAGCATCACAAACTAGTTTCAATGTAGTTTATGCGGTATTATTTATTTATACCTTTTTATTTTACTGTTTATCAGAATTTTAAATTCATTAATATCTGAGAAAACACACTGTAACAAACAATTACATCACAATTCACATCACAGTTCAACATACATATTTACAATTACAAATTACATCTATATACAACCAGTAGAACAAATCAAATTGTCTTTTCGACAGACATTCAATAAGGCTAGAGTTATTCAATAACACTAGTGACAATGCCATGCAGCATTTACCTGGGCAGTCCACTACTTACGAACCAATATCGTTAAATCAAGAATACATGAAACCAAAATCTATTTAAATTTAAAAAAAAAAAAAAAAACAATAACAGAAATTTTTCTGAAGACCACAAATTAATTTCTTGGTCAACTGGACATTCAAGGTATATATTTTTTTCAAAATGCCGACGCGTTTCAAACCCTGTCACTTCAGTTATCGGGTTCTCATCAGGGCTCTTTTCTTTTTAGTTGTCTGTGGGATATATGGAAAAGAGCTTCGTTTTAATATTTGGTTAACCTAATAGGTTCCTCATTTGCTTTTGCCTTCAGACTACTGAAATTCACCTGACTTCCAGCCTTTGCTGGTCCAAGGGCTCTCTTAGTGGATAGTCGTTCAGCTTACATGCCCCCTAGAACACAAGTGGTCAAGGTAAGCCCTCGTTGTTAAAACGAATAGGTCGGTGATCCAAATGTTTAAGCTCTTATTGAACGTACCTGCAAGTGTCTTCAAATTAGTGTGGACACCTTTTGGTACTTGTTCTATACTACAATTTGATTTGTTCTACTGGTTGTATATAGATGTAATTTGTAATTGTAAATATGTATGTTGAACTGTGATGTGAATTGTGATGTAATTGTTTGTTACAGTGTGTTTTCTCAGATATTAATGAATTTAAAATTCTGATAAACAGTAAAATAAAAAGGTATAAATAAATAATACCGCATAAACTACATTGAAACTAGTTTGTGATGCTTAAGTGCTGAGCCATAAAAGAAAAGATACAGGGGGTATTTCTGTATTTCACATAGAAATATAACTATGGCACATCCTGTGTAGCTATATCTCTATATTAAAAATAGCGCGTGGTATGAGGTATTGAGAATTAATTACACATGTGCAAGGACACAACAAGACAGTACAACATGTAACATAAAGAAGGGGCACTGCTTACGTTATCTTTACGGGTAAGAGGCTACATGGATCGAGCCTCACGTAGGAGTGCTAGGGGACCCTGTAAGTAAATGAGGATGCCATAAAATTCTGGATATAGGCGGTAGACTGTCTACATGGAATTCATACTGTTGGTCGGGGGAGAATGGATCATTATTCACGTTTGTCACCGCTAGCTTAGCTTCCAAACCTGGTACGTGGAGCTCATCCGGTAACACAGCGGTTCCGGTAGCTCGATGTATACGGAAGTCGGCAGAACCACGTAATTGCGAGTGCGAGTCACATGGTTGCAAGAGACTAGAATGCTAACTGGAAGCAGCGTGGTGGCTGCTCGGGAGTGTACAGCGCATGCGTGGAGCGCTGCTACTTTATTGAAAATTGTGATGCACAAAAATATAGTGATGCACAAAAAAAGGGTAACAGAGTGATAAACATATGCCTGGTAATGCATAAGAACTAATTATGTGAGGAAGTTGGTATCTCATCATGATCGCCAGTGCAGGTCACCTGGTAGCAGGAAACTGGTATGTTAACTAGGTCTGCTGCTAAATAAATAAAATGGTGAATGTGATGCCCTAAACGTGCTGGGGCATGTGGTCTGCGTAATTCATACAAGCCTGGTTATTTGAGGCAAATGGGTGTATGCTTTAATAATGGGACTATGGTTGTAGCGCAAAAGTAAAGCGTTTCAATATCGGTGACAAAATTAGGATTGTATGGTATGAATGCCTTTAAACACTAGGTATGAAGTATTAAATCACGCGTAGACTAACTAGCGTGCAAACTATATAGCTCTACACCGGGATAAATAGGCATCCTGCTGCTAAGTGGATGAGGGAGCAGCACAAATGTGCAGTGCTACTACTGTACTGGCCCCCCTATATGGTGAACATAGCAATGGGTAATGGTGTGCCACACGGGGCTTGACATACCGACAGGACAGATGGTCTTGTGTGTCAACATTTGGAATGAAGGGGGTTAGTGGTAGGTCAGTGTCCAGGATTCATGGTTTTAGTATCGAGTTCCAGGGCACATTATCATTGAGGCCAGTAACGTGGGTCTGAAGTCTGTACACCCAACGCTGTTCCTTCTCCAGGAGCGCATTCTGCAGATTGTGTCTGTTACTCTTTAGTTGTTCAATGACTACCCATGTCATATCGTTCGTGGTGTGTCCAGTAGTCAGGAAATGGTCAGTTAGGTTGGTTCTGTGCTCACAGATTCTGGTTTTGACTTCCTGGAAGTCATACCGATGTATCTTAAGCTGCACGGACATGTGATCATATGAACAACGTTAGCTGAATTACAGTTCATGTGTTTACAGATTTGCCATGTTTTGTCTGGTTCGAGGTTCAGATTTTTTGTAGTCTTAGTCAAATGACACACGCTGCAATTACCACAGGCGAAATGTCCGGTGATATTAGGCAAGCCCCAGGAGTTGAGAACTGTTAGCTCTCTGTTTAGATTTTGTCTTGGGTGCGTGGATACCAGGCTATCTCGTAGATTTTGTGATCTTTTATATGAAAATAACGTTTTTTCCCACTGTAATTTCCCCAAATTCAGTATACTCCAATTGCTCTGGATGATTTTGGCAACTTTGGTAGAGATGGAGTTATATGTTGTTACGCAAGTCAGTGGGATGGTAGTTTCAGGTTTTACTGAGGGTTCAAGTAAAGCATCCCTGTTTTGGTTCCTAGCCCGTTTTAGTGCCTTCTGGACGATCCTTGTGAGGTAGCCTCTCGCGGTAAGTTTCTGTGTGAGGGTGTCTGATTGTCTTTTGTAGTCTCTGATCTCACTACAATTTTGCCTCAGTCTGTGAGGGGTTTCTTAACAACAAGAGCTTGTTGTTAACACCAATTCACCAGGCACCAGGGTAATATCCCTGACCTATACCTGCTTGAGGTCTTGTCCTCGTTGTTCTAATATATACTTTTGGGGAAAAGGACAAGCTCCTTTTTCTATTCCTATTCCTCATTTGTTAATTCTGAGAAAGTGGCATCTACAGCCACCTGGCCCCCAGAAAGATGGGGACAGTACATTGCACCCCTTTTGTCAGGGGAATTACAAGCTGTGTACCAGGCAGCCAATCCGGCAGGGGTTACCAGTTACACAGACATACAAAGGGCCATCCTGGAACGTTTAGGGTGTGACCAAGAGTATTATAGATCACAATTCAGAAAGGAAAAATGGACAGCAGGCGATAATCCTAGGGCCTGTATTATCGTATAAGGGACTTGGGTAATCGCTGGTTACAACCTACCGTCTCTTCTGTGGATGTGCTTACCGAAAAAGTATACCTAGAGCAAAACTTGGAAGCCCTACCATTCAGTACCAGAGCATGGATCAAGCAACATCCCAACTTGACGGTTACCCTTGCAGTAGACCTAGCCTGTGCATTCCACCGATCCCCAGGGTTTAAAGCTCCATCTCATAAACCCCCGGCTGGACTCCCAAGGACGCCCGCTAGACCTCCTCCGCTCCCTGTAGAACAAAAGGGTCAAGCCTTTCCATGACCCCAACCTCGACCACCCGTCCCAAACCCCCCCTTAACCAGGCCACAGTGTTTCCACTGTGCCGAGTGGGGACACATAGCTCGTAATTGTCCCTCATTCCTTCCCCCACAAGAGCCCATGGAGGTGGGGTATACCCGAGAGAGGGTGTTTGCAATGTTCTAGTCATTCTCAGAATGCCAGTTTCACTGTGTTGTTACTTATGATTCCAAAGCGAATGCTTTGTTGTCGGTTACCGACTTAGATGTCAGCTGCTGTGCAGCACCTGTACTGAAGATAAACTTCAAGTTATCATTTATTTGAACTGTTGTGGACTCTATCACTACAAAAAACGTGGCGACGAGGTACAGGTGTATGCTGGACCCAGAGATTGTTTTTTTAAGCAGTTACCAGAAAATTGCCAACGAGCAGTCTATTTATTCGAAGTTGAAAGAAGAGAAAATTGCTCATCATTGGAGGATGCGACAGAGTTAATTTCATATAAGGTACTGTTTTCAAGATTTTAACAGCAGCAGCGTGAAAGATATTGAAGCGGAGCGTTTCAGGGTGATTCAGCCGTCACTGCGCTGAAACACAAGTCAGCTTTTCAGTTTTTTAAAAGCAGCCATATTGATGGTACAAGCCCAAGGAGATTGACATAACGGAAAAATAACGTAAGCGCCATCTTAGGTGTGGATGCGGTCGTAAATCAGTAACGTTGATGCAATTTTAGTGTCGGAAGTATTGCTTAAGAATAATAGTGCGATCAGACACTGTTACAGATGAAGATCGTGTGACATAAAGTGTGTGCGCGTTAATGGTTAAATGCACACCAAGCAGTCTGATCACGAAGAGGAACATCTAATACACTTCAAGGGAGCGTGCGTTATCGGTGACACGCACACCAAGACAAGTCAATCTATTTAAGAAGAAATATGAAGTAAGGTATTCAACCACACTTTAAAGAAAAATTATACTGCGTGTTTATTGTCAGTGACACTCAACCCTTTATATTGGACAGTTTTTGGGTTTTTTTCATCATTGAACATAAAGAACATTCCAGGAGGAAAAATATATACTCCATAACAACAAGAGATCGTCTCCTGGTTGGAATTTCTGAAGAACTGACCCAGGCACATTAGGATGGGCGCGTGCACTAGAAATAGTGTCAGTCAGGCGAAGAACGGCAGTGTCCTGAACTTTTTGGTTTGAGGTCAGGAGAGCTGCTTGATCCTTTAAGGCTGCCTGCAAAGCTTCCCTCTCTTTTTGTGCATGCTTGGTTTGCTCCTCAAACACTAGTTGCAAGTGGTGCTGCCCTTCTGCTAGCTGAGTGATGATAGCCTCCATGTCAGGGTACTGTCCTTTTTTCTCAGAGACTCCTATCCCACTTCTGACACCACTGTGATTGGGAAGGTCTTCAACGGTTGGTTACCCCTCCCTTTTCTGGCCCTAATGGAGTTCCAAACTAAAATAGTTCCAAGCTGTATAGAGTTGCAGTTCTGGTTTATTTTGAAAATCAGGAATCAGGGTGTTTCCTCATACACATAAGTGTTTTCTTGTAAGGAATAGTAGACAGTCAATGTGGATTAAACGTAACACAAGTGTGGGGCCCTTCACTGTAGACTCCTGGTCTCTCTCTGCTTCCAGCTCCATTTCATGGTAGGCGAGCGTGGACCCAAAATAAAGGAAAATAACAAAGACTTAGGCTTCTATTTAAATGCTGGAGCACATGGGGAGGGTAAGTGCACCGTCACCAGTCCCTAGTGTGTCGTGCCTAACGTGAGAGAAAATAAATCGTGACTTTCAGTGATAACCCCTTATACGAGCCCACAGCCCCTGGACAAGCCCCGAGCATGCAGCGGGTACTTGCCTGCTGCCACGAGGGAGACCAAGCCTCCTTGTCGTCGGAGAGTGCAATGGTCCCAGGCGCAGTGCTCCTGGAGCTGTTTTCCCACGTTGTCTCCTCTTTGCCGGTGCGCAGCTCCTGCTCTGTCCATTCTGCGTGCACCTCAGTGTCGTCCTCTTCTTGTTTCCTTGTGGTCGGGTTCCTCTGGTTGTCCTCCGGTCCTGCTTCGGTCGCGTCCTCCTGCTCCGACACAGCTGAACGCCATTCTGCACGCCGGCTGTGTTTTTGAACCGTCTCGGCCGCGGGATCCGTTTCTGACGCAAGAGCATCGACTCCACTTCCTGTTTCTGTGGCGGCGGCGGCCTTGTTGGGTTGGTCGGCGCCGCTCTCGAGAAGGACACCATCACAGTGTCTCTGCTGGATTTGCTTACTTTCAGCTGTTTAATTTCTTACTGGGATTTCTCAGTCCAACTGCTGATATCCGCTAACATATTAAACCAATCACCAGATTGAAATTGGATTTGGCTTCAATTGATATGCCTTCATGTAGGAATAGATCTACATTTGGAAAACATATTTTGATAAAAGTGTGACATGAATCCGGGACCATTTTGTGAATTTATGACAAATATTCTGCTACAGATTTTGAGTCCTGAACATTCTTAAAAATGAGCTGCATTCCTATGTATCCACCACAGCAGCGGCGGTCGCTGCAGGTAAAAGCGGTGGGGCTGGCTGGGGAGGGTGGACGATTTCGAAAGACTACCAGGGAAAATTAAATAAATAATTAATTTTACCTCGTGGTCGTCTCTTGAAATCTCCCCCCCCCCCCAGCTGGTCCCACTGCTCTTACCTGCAGCGGCCACAGCTGCATCACAGCTAACAACACTTAGCTGTATGAGTTGAGTTATAGTATTTGTTTAATGCAATAGGTTGAAAGAGGACAGTTTCATATCAATAGGTAACTGATTTGTTGTGTTCTTTTGTCACAAACCATGGACTCCTGGGACATGCGATTGGAGAAAAGAAAATTAGGGGGGTGAGAGGGAGATATATTGTGAAAAGGGAGGGACCTGTTACACACATTAATTTTTTATTTGTCCTTAAAACCCACTAAATATTCCGTGAAACCCGAGACAAAGCAGATCCAGCTTGCTACTAATAATCGCCCTTCTGTATTCATCATCTAATTAGGGAATTCGGTTTTGATGGCTTGTGAACTCACAAAGAATGCTAACTTTATTCCCTTTCTGAGAAATGTGTTTGTATCAAAAAAGGCACATTTTCTAATGGTTTTATGGACCCGAGTTTGGTATTTGGCTAAGCAACAAGGCCAAAATGATGGTATTCTTTAGAATAATAGAGGATTTCATTTAAATAAGGGCTGTGGTCAAAATAAGTCTAATCAAATAATTCCATTAAAAAAATCTCACTGCTAGTATAAGACATAGTTTAAGAATATTTATTTAACATAAATGGTATGTATTTACATGATTAAATGTCAGTATTATGTTTAGCTTAAAAATTATTCAGCAATTTAATTTAATTTACATAAAAATAATTTAGTGATAGAGTTAGGTTTAGCTCTGAGATTAATTCATAAACATTGAACAAATGTAATTAATTGTAAACTTGTTCCATTATTTAAGGTTCAGATATTTCTATTAGAGTTATGTAAAGGATAGCTTATCAATTAATCAATAATAATGTAGTGTTGTTTTAAAATCAAGATAAATAAAATTAATTTAATTTAATGTATTCTAAAAAATAAAATGCTAAAATTAGTATTCAGGTAAGGATAATAATTCAATTATCTCATATTATACGCAAACAAATTAAGAGATACATTACAATTAGGAAAAACATTTTTTTAAATAAAATTAACAATCATTTATTTAAATAATTTCAAATCAGAAAAAATACATTGGTAGTTGCGTGGTCTAGTTGGTGGTGTTGGAGCTGTACTAAAAACATTTTAAACTTACCCTGGTAACCTTGTAGAAGTAATGAATATCGATGGAGCACCATTGAGATAGTGGACATGAATCACCAGCCTTTTCCCTGATGACTAATGGAATTTTGGAGACAAGTGCCCTTGTTTAAGGTGCTGTATCAGTGGTTAGGATCTGTATTTGCCAACGTATATGTGCATACACTAACACATATATCCTTACTTCCACCCAGTAAAGATACACATCACTGCCTATATACCCGATCAAACAGTCCTACACCCACCCACATATCCAACCAGCACTGCAATAGCATTCCAATAAAAAAGCTTCATGTGGCCAAAGCTATGCTTCATAATAGAGACCGTTACAGTCTGTGGAATCTAACAAGTGACATATTCTTGCTACCTGATTGGTGCAGCATGGGTGTATTTATATGTGGTGTCTGTGTGCACTGATGTCTGAATCTAACGAACCATGCTGGGAATGAGTGGCTGGACAATCATTTATTGGTGCTGTTAAACATACTTTGAATTGTGAGTCTGTGTGCACCCCTCTGTATCTACCTATCCCCAAGGACTGCTCGACCTGCGCTGCCACTGACAGTCAAGTGCTGATGGAGTGCTTGGCCCATTTGCTCAGGATCCTAAGGAGGTCCCGCCATTGGATATCAGGAGTAAAAGGCCTCAATACCCACAGTAGCTCCTGCTTTCCCCATGGCCCTCTGAAAGGGTTTCTGACACTCCACATCTACTTACCTTGACGAGATGTTGGTTGATTTTGCATTTCTGTAGTCAATGCGAAAAGTACTGCTCTTGGTCTTTTTTAGTGACTGTTCAATATAAGATGCTGGAAAGATGTTAATCAATCCAAGGGCCCACATATTTTACCTTGGGGTGAAGGACTAGAGTTGCAGGTTGTTTTTTCTGGCTTGTCATGTGGCCTATCGTAACAATGGAAGGACTACATCTGTTTAGCAGCTCACTTCACAAACAGTCAACCTCTTTATTTAAAGCGGTCTGCTAAATACAGCGGCAATAGCCAGCAGTGGTCATAGATTATTCTCCTGTCTTATTGGTGTATACGGTTATGGATGATGAACTCCATAAGTTTCCCACTGCTCTTTACCACCAACCTTTTTCTAATGCTAATGAACAACAGTATTGCGTAAAGCACTGCAGTAAATTTCCTATCCGACATTGCCCATTTAGCATACCTTGGTCATAAATGTCAAATTTCCCAAAATTCAGCTCCCTGCCTAAATCTCAGCTTTTGCACCCACAAACTCCTATTCTCTCAGATCCCTTCGCTGACTCCAGGAGGAAAAAGTATCTATGTTTAAGGCTGCCACATAGCCTTCTTGAGAAAAGGCCTTGTTTATCTTCAATATCTTATGTTTCACTATCTTACTGGGACACCATTCCGTTATTTATCTTTCAACCTTCTCCAAATACCTACGGTTAGTAAAAAATCGAGTTGACTGCTGATCTTTCACCTTCTTGAGATCTGAACATTGGGATCTCTACCTTAAAAAATACGACTTATCTTTAACCACTTGCTGTTCCACAGATCTATCAAAATATGGCGGTTGCTTACTTAGGCTTGTGTCCTTCATCCGCTGTGTCACATATTTCTTTAGCCTCAAGATACCCTACTTTCAGAGTATCAGATAGTGCTTTACAAATATAATCATTCATTCGGTTATGCTGTCATAGCTTTCCTAACGTGCTGCAGTATATGTGAGGCCAAATTGTTAACAGTTAGGAAACATTTATAGCAATAAGCACGATTTGCACCAGAATACACCACTCCTAGCTACAAAATATTTACAGCCACAACATAAACATGAGATTAAATGGGGGTGATTTTCTAAACAGCATACCTTTACCTACAGTGCACTGTTCTCTATTTCAATTAACCTAGGGGAATGGAGGGCAAAATAACAACAAGCATTTGCAAAACAATCGTTCTCGCCTTTGGTACCTCATATGTATTTAGCTATGCAGCACATTGGCCTGGGTGCTGAAACATCTACTGTTCTTTAACATGGAGGGAAAGTAAGCAACAAACTGTGGAACATGCCAGGTATAGGAACACATGGAGAGAAATACTGCCTATCAGCGGGAAATTGTATTGTCCAAAGCGCCGTTTTAAATTTAAAATCAGCCCCTTTGGTGGCCATATCACGGAAAGTAGAAGATTTGAAAAAAAATTATTGTCTACGGGTGCTTTTTGAATACAAGTTTCTATGGCCTGGTATCTAGGGAATTCTAAAGTGATTCTGGTATTTTACTGACCTCTGCTGGTCATTTTCTATCAAGACAGTTAATTATAGGCAGTTGAACTAGCATAAGGCAATTCTGTTGTTTTACTGACGTCTGCTGGTCGTTTTCTATCTAAACGGTTAAATAGAGGCAGTTGATCAGAAAAAAAAGTCCCTAAGCGGAAGCAGACAAGTCCCAGGGTTGATCTCCAGATCCCACAAAGTGCATACAACAGATCTTCCAGAAAACACAAGTGCTGTCTAGGCTCGACCTAAAAAAGGTTATGAAAAAAATAGAATTTCCCTATTGTACCATGAGTACAATTTTGTTCTCAGTGATGTACTCTGCACCTGAATGTGAACCATGAGCATTTTATTCATCAATGGAAATATTAGCTTGTATCTAAAATATATGGTAGCACCTCATATATGTCCCAGTCCATATATTATGGTGACATACGTCACCAATTATTTTCCTTTACTCCTGGTCTGAGCTGTATTTTGGTAGTGATTTCCTTTATCAATTACATAATGAATTGTCACCGAAAAGTTTGACCTTTCAGCTTCAGAGAGTGTTCATAGATTGTTCTCAAATCGTGGGTGTAATTTGCGCTCACTTGTCATCCCTTTTTAGGGCTCGGGGCGGAGCTCCGAGATCCTAATGTAAGAGAAAAAAAAAAAGAGTCTTTAGGGCCTCGGGAAAGACACATTCCTTAGTTTTTTCTTATCTGAATGTTGATTGGTCGTCGCGGTGCTGTTTTTGTAGTAGTCTTGATGCCATAGGGCATTAGGCGGCCATGTTGGCATTTTCTCAGCGGTTTCGCGCACGGCCGTCCATAAATATCAATTAGGAGCTGTCAGGGTGGCCGTGTAATGCATTCCAGATGGTGTGCGCGCGTTCACCATAGATCAGTGCGTTTGTAGATTAGCTGAGTCAGACAGTCTTCACATAGTTTCGAAAAACGTTAGACAAATGTGGGCTTATATAAGCTCTCTTGTCTTCTGCTAGACAAGTCCCTGTATTTTAGCACAATATTTTGTTCAGTACTTGAATTACATCACATCAGTTCCACTTGCTTTACTCGTTACCCTGGCCGTAGTTGTTTCATAGAACCGGCCCGTTTGGACTTTACGCAGACTCGGATATGTAAAAGTGTAAGGCGCGCGGCCAATAATTCCTCACTACCTCCCTCTCTGCCTCTGAGGCTTTCGGATCGTAGTTTTATGGCCTGTCAAGGCACAAGAGCTCAGCTGGCAGCCCTGCAGGCTCCTGAAAGGAAGTCGGTTACTTCACAAGTGACAGTGCACGCTTCTGGCGCTGAAGAGACAGAGCTCGGCCTTAGAGTGTTTCACAAGAGACTGCTGCGCTGGCAGGAGAGATGTGAGTGCACATGATGACGAGGCGGAGGCTGTAGGGGTTTAAAAGGAGGTGGCAGTGTCTTTTGCACGTCAGGCGGAGACGTCAGGGGTTAGACCAGAGAGGAGCAGGAGAAAGTCACCCCAGGAACTGCAAGAATGAGGGACCGACACCTCCCGCAGGCGAGAGACTGCTGGAGCGAGATCGAATCGGAGACACTGCAGGGAGGCCGCTGGGCACAAGAGACTGGGGTATTGCGAACAGCAAAAGAGACGACGACTGTCAAAAACTGGAAGATAGCTGAACAGGAGTAACTTCATAGCGGCAGACAGCAGGGGAGGTGTCTCTTACCACACATACCAGAAGCAAAAGACCACAATATGACCTCCCTACGGGAGAGTGCAGTTCTGCACGTGCGAGAGGAGGTGCTCTTTTCACAAGAGGGAGAGAGCGCTTCACAACTCATTCACACGAGAGCGCAGAACTGAAAACATCAGAGTAACTCTTTTTTCACAATCAGCAGAGACTGCTAGAGCACCGTGGCGCACATTCATTCAGAAGATGCTGCAGAGCTTCAGACACCATGGTCTTTTGCACAATCAAAAGAGACTGCTAGGACACCATTTACCCTTTCTTAAGAGACTGCAGAGCTTCAGGCGCCATAGGAACTGTCTTTTACACAATCAGCAGAGACTGCCAGGACACCATGTACCCCATTCTCCAGAGGCTGCAGAGATTTAGACACCATGGTCTTTTGCACAATCAAAAGAGACTGCCATTGCACAAGTTAACCCATTCTCTAGAGACTGCAGAGCTTTAGACGCCATAGGCAGTGTATTTTACACAATCAGAAGAGACTGCTAGGGCACCATTTACTCCATTCTCCAGAGACGGCAGAGTTTCAGACACCATGGTCTTATGCACAATCACAAGAGACTGCTATTGCACAAGTTAACCCATTCTCAAGAGACTGCAGAGCTTCAGATAGTATAGGAAGTGTATTTTACACAATCAGAAAAAACTTCTATGGCACCATGTAACCCCTTTTTAAGAGACTGACAAGTTCAGACACCACCGGGACTGTGTTTAACACAATTCGCAGAGACTGCCAGGGCACCATTTTACACACTCATCCACAAGACCCAGCAGAGCTTCACTGACCAAAGCAACTGTCCTTTCCCACAATAAGCACAGACTGCTGGGAAACTCATGCATTCACAAGACACGCCGGAGCTTCGAACACCAAAATAGCCAGCCCTTTACTGGCGTAGCAGAGACTGCTAGCTGCGCCTCGCCATTGTCAGAGAGACTGCAGCGCCTGGAGCTCAACGCCTCTAATAGTGGGCGTCGGGGAAGCCGGTTCCCACTTGACCGAGAGAGACTGGGCTCCCTCGGAGAGTTTTCACACAATCCTGGAGAGCTGTCACTACTACTACGTGCGGGAACTGTCAGTGGTATCAAAGCCAACGCACACCCCTTTCACAAGAAATCACAGAGCTGCACTAATTTTCACAAGCGAGGGCACGACGATAAAAGTGTTGTTAAAATGCTGAGTTCGAAACACAGGTGGGATTGAACTTTACTTTTATGGGGAAGGGGATGCGGGGCTATTGGTGAATATCTGCACCAGGGAAGGGCAAAGGTGCAAAAAGCGAGTCCGTTCATGATTTCACTAGAGAAAACAGTCGCCGAAGGGGAGAAGCCTCGCATATGTTGTTAGAGGCAAAAAGGCGCTCAACTCATGGAAGGAAGCTTTAATTTGTGAGTCCCCTGAGAACTTTGGGGAAATTCCACACATCTCCAGACACTCCTCCAGCACTGAATCACCTCCCCAGGTGCATACCTTTACAATGCAAATACATTTATTTTGGTGATGGCATTATGATTTACAGGAAAATTACTCGTTTGTATGTAGCGCCAAATACTGCATCTTTCCGGTTTCTAAGCACCCCGATGGCCAGATTCCATATACTTTGCCTGGTGTTACAACCCATCAAATGCACTGTAGCGCTGTATTTGCTGATTGTGTAATAGTACGCCGATTTTATACCAGTCAATAGGTCTGAACTGCATTTTCATGTATACGCAAGATCTTCTGGCTTTTCCCATGCAGAGCGAGTGCAGAGTGTGAGTGCAGAGTGAGTGTGAGTGCAGAGTGAGTGTGAGTGCAGAGTGAGTGCAGAGTGAGTGTGAGTGCAGAGTGAGTGTGAGTGCAGAGTGAGTGTGAGTGCAGAGTGAGTGCAGAGTGAGTGAGTGTGAGTGAGTGAGTGCAGAGTGCGAGTGCCGAGTGCAGAGTGAGAGTGAGTGCAGAGTGCAAGTGCCGAGTGCAGAGTGAGAGTGAGTGCAGAGTGCGAGAAGAGTGAGAGCAGAGTGAGTGCAGAGTGAGAGTGAATGCAGAGTGAGTGCAGAGTACGTGCAGAGTGAGAGTGAGTGCAGAGTGAGTGCAGAGTGAGTGTGAGTGCAGTGAGTGAGTGCAAGTGCAGAGTGAGTGCAAAGTGAGTGCAGAGTGAGTGTAGAGTGAGTGCAGAGTGAGTGTGAGTAATATGAGTGCAGAGTGAGTGCAGAGTAAGAGTGAGTGCAGAACACAGAACCCACAGTACAGGAGCACTGGTTCCAGCAGTACAGAAGCACGGAACACACAGTACAGGAGCACTGGTTCCAGCAGTACAGAAGCACGCAGTGTGTGAGTGTGCAGAGTGTGAGTATGCAGGGTGAGCAGAGTGTGAGTATGCAGGGTGAGCAGTGTGTGAGTATGCAGGGTGATCAATATGTGAGTATGAAGGGTGATCAGTATGTGGGTGTCCAGGGCCAGAAGTATGTGAGTGTGCAGGCTAAGCAGTGTGTGCATATGCAGGGTGAGCAGTATGTGGATGTCCAGGGCCAGCAGTGTGTGAGTGTGGAGGGTGAGCAGAGTGTGTATATGCAGGGTGATCAGTATGTGGGTGTCCAGGGCCAGCAGTGTGTGAGTGTGCAGGGTGAGCAGTGTGTGAGTATGCAGGGTGAGCAGTACATAGGTATCCAGGGCCAGCAGTGTGTGAGTGTGCAGGGTGAGCAGTGTTTCAATATGCAGGGTAATCAGTATGTGAGTATGCAGGGTAATCAGCTTTTCACCAAGCTCACACACACCACCAGCCGTCACTGCACGCTTTCACCAGGCGCACACATACACCACCAACCATCAGTGCACGCTTTCACCAGGCACACACCACCACCCGTCAGTGCACACCAACAGCCATCACTACACACATCAATTGTTGACGAATCCACAATTAACTATTACATCAATAGCAGTATTGCAAACTTTACTTTTAAACATAATCATCTAAAGATCAGCATGCTACCATTGCTACAATTCCAATCCAAACCACCTAATTCCATTACACACTACATTCATACACTCCATAACACATGGCGAAAAGACATTGCCATTTACAATGCCATTTCCTCTAACTCAAATAAATCCGAGACCTATTGCATTTCTAATGCTTGTTCATAGTAGCTATGGGTTAAGTCATATATAAGCACTGTATTATCCAAATAGCAATGCATAGTTTAAACTTCATGTAGGTTCTGCATTCTTTACTCAACAAGTTGTGCGAAGAGTCTGCTTTAACTTAGTTGCTCTTCGTAACCTGTTTACCTTTCATTTATTCTAATAGATCAGATGTGAATGCCATAATGCGCTTTACGTAGCCAGACCTCATATGTAATGTATGTATACAGCAGCACATATGCTAAAAATCGCTTACAGTTTCTACCTAAGTTCTTAAAAGGGGAAAAAATGCTTCATGAGGTATCCAAATGTCAGCCTGCTGCTCACCTTTGGGACCCTTCCTGCTACAATACAGTACAGATGTTATTGAAGAGCTGCCACTGTTGTTATAAGATGAATAGTAATACTGTCCTGTAAAATGTTATAAAATATCCTAAAGAGATTTGCTGCATATGTTTAGGAATGTGTGAAATAACACCTTATAATAACATTATAATGTGCTGAGAAAACAGCAATACGAATTCCTCCCTCGTTGTCTGGGTTATTTCTTTGATGGCTAAAGGTCGGTGGTATCTTTAACATATGTTATCAGGTCTTTGACCAGTGCTTGAAGAAAATATTTTACATATCCAGCTAGAGATTTGAATACTGAGTTTCTACCTGCAATTAGAAATTTAAAAGGGGATGAAGTAGTTTTTTTTAATCTTTGGCAGAATAGAAATAACTGATGTTATTGGAGCATCTTGTGTCAACCTAATTGTAGTACCTTGTGTAATCCACCCTTCAAATAGAGTATTTTGTAATACCTATTAAGTTACTTCTCAATAGTATTGAATTGAATCACTGAGCAATTTTAAGTCTATCAAACGATAATGCAGCTGTTCAAAAACTTTAAATATTTTTTGTATTATTCATAGTCAACACTGCATATCATTTTATAGCCTTTTTGATAGGCAAATCCTAATTATTTTGAATTTACTGACTGTCAGACTTATTGCTCCTTTTGTTGCTTTGCTTCAAACAGAGTTGATACATTGAAACAAATGCTGTTCCTTTTCCTTTTGTAGAATTTACTTTTAAAATTCTGTCAATTGATATAACGACTTATTAAACACTAACTCTTATTGTAACTTCATACATGGTGTCTACCTTCTAAGTCTCCTTCTCTTTTTCTATTCCACTAGGATCCATTTTGAATGCTTCTGTCTTTGGAAGTAGATAATATTTCTGCTATAGGTGACAAACTTGCTTGTCCTTCATGGTATATATTATAATCATCCTTAACTCAACTTGACCATGATGCTGTTGCCTCCCGTAGCATTTTTTGTCACCTTGATAGACATACGTGTTTCTGCTGGATTTGCTACTTTTAGCTGTTTAATTTCTTACTGTGATTTCTTAGTCAATCAATCAATTCATCTTTATTCGATCAAGTTAAAAATTGTCATAAAAGCACATATAAATACATCATAAAATTATTGCAAAATTCTATCTTTAGGATTACAAATATTTCATCACAATTCTACAATAAAGACAAAGATACATAAAGGTGTTAAAAAATCATTTCATATGCTAAATCTTAGTACTTGTATTGTTGTTTGGCGAACTCAGTAGTCTATGTGCCGTCCCCTTCTTCTTCCTCATACAGGCCCATAGGAATGACGTGACTGAATAACAAACCAAAGGGTCAGGTAGTGTTTTTAGAAATTCAACTTAACTATGATGTTGTTGCCTCCTGTAGCATATTTCGTTACCTTGATAGACATATGTGTCTCTGTTGGATTTGCTTACTTTAGCTGTTTAATTTCTTACTGGGATTTCTCAGTCCAAATGCTGATATCCGCTAACATCTTAAACCAATCACCAGATTGAAATTGGATTTGGCTGCAATGGATATGTCTTCATGTAGGAATAGATCTACATTTGGAAAACATATTTTGATAAAAGTGTGACATGAATCCGGGACCATTTTGTGAATTTATGACAAATAATCTGCTACAGATTTTGAGTCCTGAACATCCTTAAAAATGAGCTGCATTCCTATGTATCCATCACAGCAGCTGCGGTCGCTGCAGGTAAAAGCGGTGGGGCCGGCTGGGGAGGGGGGACGATTTCGAAAGACGACTACAAGGGAAAATTAAATAAATAATTAATTTTACCTCGTGGTCGTCTCTCGAAATCCCCCCCCCAGCTAGCCCCACCGCCCCACTACTCTTACCTGCAGCGGCCACAGCTGCATCACAGCTAACAACAATTAGCTGTATGAGTTGAGTTATAGTATGTGTTTAATGCAACAGGTTGAAAGAGGACAATTTCATATCAATAGGTAACTGATTCCTTGTGTTCTTTTGTCACAAACCATGGACTCCTGGGACATGCGATTGGAGGAAAGAAAATTAGGGGGGGTGAGAGGGATATTTATTGGGAAAAGGGAGGGGCCTGTTACACACATTAATGTTTTATTTCTCCTTAAAACCCACTAAATATTCCTTGAAACCCAAGACAAAGCAGATCCAGCTTGCTACTACTAATCTCCCTTCTGTATTCATCATTATATTAGGGAATTCAGTTTTGATGGCTTGTGAACTCACAAAGAATGCTAACTTTATTCCCTTTCTGAGAAATGTGTTTGTATCAAAAATGGCAAATTTTCTAATGGTTTTATGGACCCGAGTTTGATATTTGACTAAGTAACTAGGCCAAAATGATGGTATACTTTAGAATAATAGGGGATTTCATTTAAATAAGGGGTGTGGTCAGAATAAGTCTAATCAAATAATTCCATTAAAAAAGATTCTAGTTAAAAATCTCACCGCTAGTATAAGACATAGGTTAAGAATATGTATTTAACATAAATGGTATGTATTTACATGATTAAATGTCAGTATTATGTTTAGCTTGAAAATTATTCAGTAATTTAATTTAACTTACATTAAAATAATTTAGTGATAGGGTTAGGTTTAGCACTGAGATTAATTCATAAACATTGAACAAATGTAATTATTTAAACTTGTTCCATTATTTAAGGTTTATAAATTTCTACTAGAGTTATGTAAAGGATAGCTTATCAATTAATCAATAATAATGAAGTGGTGTGTATTCTAAAAAATAAAATGCTAAAATGAGTATTCAGGTAAGGATAATAATTGAAATATCTCATATTATATGCAAACAAATTAAGGGATACATTACAATTAGGACAAACAATTTTCTAAATAAAATTAACAATCATTTATTTAAATAATTTCAAATCAGAAAAATTACATTGGTAGTTGTGTGGTCTAGTTGGTGGAGTTGGAGCAGTCCTTAAAACATTTTAAACTTACCTTGGTTACCTTGTAGACGTAATGAATATCGATGGAGCACCATTGAGATAGTGGACATGAATCACCAGCCTTTTCCCTGATGACTAATGGAATTTCGGAGAGACAAGTGCCCTTGTTTAAGGTGCTGTATCAGTGGTTCGGATCTGGATTTGCCTACGCATATGTGCATACACTAACACATATATCCATACTTCCACCCAGTAAAGACACACATCACTGCCTATATACCCGATCAAACAGTCCTACACCCACCCACATATCCAACCAGCACTGCAATAGCATTCCAATAAAAAAAAGCTTCATGTGGCCAAAGCTATGCTTCATAATAGAGACCTTTACAGTCTGTGGAATCTAACAAGTGACATATTCTTGCTATCTGATTGGTGCATCGTGGGTGTATTTAGAGGTGGTGTCTGGTGCATTGATGTCTGAATCTAAGTTACCATGCTGTGAATGAGTGTCTGGATAAAAGCTTTAGTTATGTGCATAAGGACATGTATGTGAGCTACCTGTGTCTGAATGACTGACTGTATACCTAGTCATTTAAGAAAGTGTATGTAATCAATGTGAGAAATGTCATCAAACGTTTTTGTACACCTAAGTTTAACTTAGATAAGCAAAATGCCCACTTTATGAACCACCACCTCTATCTGGAATGATTCTTTGTGTGCTAAGGGGATTTTCAAACACTGAAGTCCACCAACATGGTGGTTTTCTGCATTCAGGTATTTCTGAGAGTGGAACAGGTGAGCAACCAAAATCTTGCCTTTTTTTGGTATTGATATTCCTATAGCAACCTATTAATTTCTGCAGTGAAAGTCTATAAGTGTGCTGTCCAGGATAGGGCTGTGGAGGTAACTCCCTTTTTATTTAATCAATGCAGTAAATTTAGTGAATGTCCACAAAGCACATATATGTTACACTTACGCATGCAGAATCACGAAGAAATATGCATGCTTAGATGTTTGTGCAAGAGTACTCCTGGGCGTTTACCACTGTTGTAGATTCCTAGGAGTAATCCTGTGGTGTTTGTCAATCCCATGAAAGATGCTAAAATAATTAAATTATTTGTACAGATAGCGCTATGTTTAAAATTGATTTTTTGCTGCACTTACATCGACATTCATCTGTGCTCATGGAAATATATAAGTGTATTTTTCATGTTTAGATTGACCATAGCTGATTTAGACCATCATTTTACATTGGTTAAGGTCCGGTTTCCTTCTTGCTTCTTAAATGTGTTTTTTTATTTCTAAGTGAAGCTGAAATCACCATTAGCAATTGCAATGTTACTTTGCTTACTTTCCTCAGGTGAAAGGTTGTTGAAGTGATAACTGCAGAATATTTTAACGATTGTTAAAAGTACGCCTGCACAGTACAGGCTGGTCCAGCGCATCTCAGTATGTTGCAAATAATTGTAAATTTGAAAGTCGTTTAAAGAAGCCCCATTGTGAAGGATTCTGAGAAAATAATGAGACTAGATTATCTCTGTGTGCCTTAACATTATTTGAGCATTTTATGGGAAACATGTGTAGGTGTTGTAAATCTTAGAATGTGTGTGATTTAAGGTAGTGCAGAGCAGACCCTTTCCAGAACATGTAGAGACATGCTTTAGTCCACTTCCAGACAGCTTGGAGCAGAGTAGGATACTCTCTTGGTGGGAGAATTGATTTATTGAACAAGTTTCCTTTGAGACAACTTTATATTGATTTGTCGTTTCATTTCTACGACTTTGATCAATTTGAACTTCATATTTACTAAAAGCATTCATTTATTTATTACTGATACTAATTTGATGATTTGGATTTGTAAACCTCTTAACCCTTAATAAACTTGTATGGTGTGACACCTTCACCACTGTGTCTTCGTTGTGAAACCTAATATGTTTAATACTATTTAAATGTATTGATTTGTTGAGAAGCCTCAGTCGTGGCTCTCGATTCATCAGATAGAGCTTTATAGGTCCCAATTTTGCCCAAAGAAAAGTGCTGCAACAATACCATAGGAAATGTGTACAGGGCCTTTAACAACCAATAAAGCCCTCGGTAGTGAATTACAACGCTATAGTAATATCCAGGCAGTAGAACAAGGAAGTGCGTCTGCTGCTGGAAGAGTCTAGAGTGAAAACCTGCCCCTGCAGCTCATGGACATCTGGATCCGACCAACACTCCCTCCTCATGGTTTACCTATGCGACCTTTGTCTTCTGACCAGAGTCAATGATGAGGTATTGAACCTGGTCGAGGGGATTGATAACGTGACCCCATGACCTGGTGGCGTCAAGAGCAGGAATGCCAGTGCACAGTAGAATGCTTCCTTCCTTGTACGCAGCGGATGACAACTTGGATCAGCACACCTGCAAACAGGTGCAAAGCAACTATGGGTGCAGCAAGTGCAGTGGCACCAGGGACCAGAGGTTTGAGGGGGCCACTCAAACCTCGTTTTTGCTATTTCACATTTCAAACAGTGGCAGGGCGGAGGTTTGGAGACATTTACTTATTTGCACCAGGGTCCATGAACATTTGCTATGCCACTGCCTGCAACCTTCCCATTGCAAGTTTCACTTCGCAGAAACGTGTGATCTCAGACACAATGTAGTTGGGTCCTGAAATAACTTTTCTACAGGTCGTGTGGTGCACCCTATTTTATCTATATAGAAGGTGCAGGTTAGCACTGCACTAAAAAATACATGTATGTTTCTGAGATCTGGAGAAAAACCTGACACAGATCCATCGCGCCGCGTAATATTTTACGAAACTCGGTCAAATGCTTTAATGGCAAAATGTATGCTCCCTGGGCAAGAGCATGGTACTTATTGCTTTAATATTTGTAGAAGTGTCTCGCGAGTAATCTATCTAGAGCCCCCCTGGCATGATAACACTGACGGATCGGAAACACAGCTGAACATGACACTTATACAAGGTGTGAAGCTCTGACATCAAAGCAACAACTGACGTGATGCACGAAGAATGCCTTGCAAGCCACCGCCAGATTGTGCAACGCCGGCATAACTTCTTCTCGAACCTTCAGTTTCAAAGAGAAATGATCCATCTGGAATGTGAGTGCGAGGAGTGAGTTTACAGGGTGGAAAGAAGGTTCGCTCTGCTGCGGCTCCAAGGCAAACATTAATACTCAACAGTAAGATGTTTTACATCTTAACAACACCCTATGCCGAATATGTACCATTTTATAGCCACATCCATCTCTCTATTAAAAAAGAAACTACGGATTTAGCACAGGAGGTGTTTGATTTCGGGAATGTGCATGGAGAAGTGCACGACGGTGCCATCAATCTTACAGCCCCTTCAAAAGAGACAGTAGATATTGCTGGGCTAGATAATAAAACTAGAGTTGTTGTGATAATGCCTGTCATTTTAATGGTTATTAATATAATTCCTTGAATAACATTGATTGCGTGCTTTATTCCCCAGGTTTAAGGGCTGCATTCCTTCTGCATGCCAGCATCCTCCCTTGGGTACCAGATGTTTCCACTGGTCCTGTAGTGGCAGAGCAGGCTGGGGTGTGGGAGGAAGAACCAACATCAACATGAAAAGGCAACAACACTGCTGCAGCCCAGCTATTTGGTGATGGCATCTTGTGTGTCATGACAGAAGATTGTGTCTTTGATTTTCCTGATCTGGGCTCCATATTGGCTTTTCCTGCCTCCCAAAGTACCCATAGTTCCCCCAGTATCGCAGCAGCACAGTGCAAGAAGCATTGGCAAAGCCAATAGGTCTTGCCTATGCAAGAGCTATTGGCTCTGCCAATATGTTTTAGGCATTGTACACCTGGGTGGCTGCTATTCGGCCTGGCTAAAAGTTAGTGGAGTAAAGAAGAGTGAGTGGAGTGTCATAAAGTGGAGAAGAATGGAGTGTCATGGTGTGGTGTAGAGAGTCGTGTAGTGGCATAGAGTGGCATGAAGTAGAATGGTGTAGAGTGGAGTGAGGTGTTGTGAAGTGGCAGAGTGGAGGGGTGTGGAGAGTTGTGGAGCGAGTAGAGTGTTGTACAGTTGAGGGATGTAGTGTCGACTAGAGTTGAGTGGCGTAGAGTGGAGTAGACTGTTAGAGTTGAGTTGAGTGTTGTAGAGTAGAATGGCATAGAGTGTCACGGAGTGACGTAGAGCTGAGTGGAGTGGCATAGAGGGCGTTGTGGAGAAGAGTGTTCAGAGGAGAGTGACAGAGAGCGGAGTAGATTGTCATAGAGTGGAGTGGCATAGATTAGAGTAGTGTAGGAGAGCGGAATGGTATAAAGGGGAGTACAGTGTCGTAGAGTAGAGTGGAGTGGCATAGAGTGGAATGGAGTGGTGTAGAGTGGAGCAGTGTGTCGTAGAGCAAAGTGGAGTAAAGTGGCACAGAATGGCATAGCAGGAGTTGCGTAGAGCATCGTGGAGTGGAGTAGTATCGTAGAGTAGCTTAGAGTGGAGTAGAATGTTGTAGAGCTGGGTGGCATAGAATGGAGTAGAATGTCATAGAGTTTAATGACATACAGCATCATAGAGTGGAGTGGAGTGTTGTAGAGTGGACTAGAGTGAATTGGCTTAAAGTACAGTGGTGCAGAATAGATTGGCATAGAGTGTGTTTGTTTTGACTAAAGTGGTGTAGAGTTCATTGGCTTTTTGTGCAATGACATGGAGTAGAGTGGTGCAGAGTAGGGGTAGACTGAAATGGCATGGAGTGGAGTGTCACAGAGGGAAGTAGAGTGGCATAGAGTGCAGTTGTGTAGTGTAGATTGTTACAGAGTAGAGTAAAGTGGCGCAGAGTGGAGCTGTGCAGGGTAGTGTGGAGTGATGCCGGGTAGAGTGAAGAGGTGAAGAGTAGAGTGGTGGAGAATGCAGTGATGTGGAGTGCAGTGGTGCACTGGCGTAGCTAGGGGGGGCAGTCCACCCCAGGTGGCACAATTTTGGAGGCGGCAGGCACATGTGTGGCGGTTGTTGCTGAGCAGCCAGTGCTCGCACGTGTATTTGAAAATGCAACTAAATCCTGCACCACCTAGCTTAGTGGTGGTGAGGAGCCAGTGTCCCGCAAGCCGTACTGCTTATGTGGTTCCCAGGGCCGTCAATCTTGCAGCTCGAAAGCACTATCAATGATGGCCCTGGGGATCTTTGTTTGGCCAGCCCACGCGCTACTACAGTGACTCCTCGAGTCGACTCGAGAGTCACTGCTTTCACTTTCGTTCAGTTGGGCAGCAGCTGAACTCGGAAATGGCGCACTGCATCACATGCGCCCGATGACCCAGCCTGTCCCACCACCATGATGGCCCGTGCAACTGCGCCTGCCAGCTAGAGCGAGCCTGATGTGGGCAGCCGGATTCTACAGGGAGAGAGAGGCAAGCCAGGCGGTCGGCATCTCGTGAAATGGAGCTGCTCTTGAGATGGCCACAGCTACAATTTCCCTTCAAGTAAGTGTGTGCTTAGCTGCCATGGAAGTTAAAGAGGGGCATAAAATAAGAGTCCTTGCTGGCAATAATGCATAGCTGCCAAGGTTTCAGATTTCTTTTGTTTGACATTTTAATAATTTTAGTGTAATTATGAGCGACATTCAACGACTAAGAGTGACACTTTCTCACGAGGTAAAAATCAAGCAAAGACGACAAGGGAAACATATCAATATCAGAATTAACACCCATTTGAGCAATAGGAGGTCTAACAATATCTTACAACTGCTGCACAGCACCAGAATTCGATGCCAAAAAATTTAGCCCATATAGTGAACCTGTCACACATACACTACAGGTGTGTACCGGAAGACAGCGTCCATATGTGATTTTACTGCAGGAAAGGTTTATGGTAATATACGAAAAATCAAGAGTACAACCCAGTGCAGCAAACCCAACACACCCAGAAAAAAGCCCAAAACAATCAGCCCAAAACTGTCACTTCAGGGGTTGCGTTGGAAGCGGGCATGAAACTCGTTTACAAAATTATAAACACTACAGTGCCCTACCTGCTGGCTATGCCTTAGACTTAGACTTACCTGTCTCTCAGCCTGAGGCTTAATGCATTTCTAGTGCTTTGTAGCATTTTTACGATTTTCTTGTTGCTCTAATTTAATTTAATATATTTCCCTCTTCATTGCTGGATTTTGCTCGGGAGAAAGTGTCACTCCTAGTCCTTGACGTCACTCATTATTACACTGAAATTCTGAAAATGTCACACATAGCAACCTGAAACCTTGGCAGCTATGACACTGACAGCCTGAATAAGGTAAGTGAAAATGAATTACAGTTGAATTCTTATTCCTCTGTTCTATACAGCAGCAGTAGGAACTTAACTTAAGGGCGGCTGTCAGTTTAAGGTATCACTGGATATGGGTGACACTGACAGTTGGAAGGATCTTTAGTTTTGACCTGGGAGCCACAGGTGGGTCGGTGGTGGTGCTTTTCAAAGGAGTCTTGAATGACTGCTGGACTGCAGTGCTGGCTGACTGATACCACATGAACTTACCCAGAGGCAAGGGCGCGGGGCAGGCCTTTTTTGGAATGCATGTGGTGGATGAGAAAACATGAAACTGGCTGCACTGTGGAGAAAAATATGTACATTTTATTTTTTACGCTATGGACTTTCTTACAGCTCCACCATGTGGGGGGGGGACTAACTATGGGGCCCATTATGATCGCGGACGGACTTGAGTCCGTCCGCGACCATAGATGAGGAGGGAACCTCCGCATGGCCTGCGGAGTTCCCTCCTGTCCAATTAGGATGTGACCGCCACCCTGGCGGTCACATCCTCTATTTTTACCATTGCGGCGGGTGCCGCTTCAAGCTGCACCCGCCGCAATGGTAAAAATGCATACATTGCATTTGTATGCAGAAAGCGGCAGGCACCGTGCGGTGCCTGCCGATTTCTGCATACAAATGCAGGGGGGTACCATAGGTACCCCCCATGTGCACCCCCCCTTCACCCAGGGGGCCCGCAATGGACCTCCGCAGTGAAGTTCCACATGCTTTTCCACGGCGGAAAACCTGCCGCGGAAAAGCATTTTTTAAAGCCCATCCTAATATGGCAGGCGGTGTCTGAGAGACACCGCCACCAGATTAGAGCTTTTCCACCGCGGTTGTAAGCCAACCGCGGCGGAAAAGCTGCGGACAGAAACCAGGACCCACCAGCCATCCTAATGTGGCGGTGGGTCTTTGGTGGGTCCGCTGCGGTTTTTCCGCATCCTCCGGGCCGGCGTTGGCTTCCGCCGGCCCAGAGGATGCGGAAAAACCGCAATCGTAATAGGCCCCCTAGTTAGTCAGTTTGCAAGTAACATCATAGTCTGTGCCATCACAGCCTGTGATGTCACAAAGCATGACCTCACACGTGGCATCACAGTGACATCACATATCATGAGTGCATTTGAGCGCATTATGAGATTTAACAAATTCGATTTCGCTTTGGGGTTGTGCTAAAAAAAGTGGCGCAATCCTGATGCCTCAACTAATTTTACAAATTTTCTAAAAGCCTGCCTCAAAGAAATTGGCAGCAAGGAGAAGCATGTTGGTAGATCTTTTATGCTTAATTGTTTGCAAAGTCTGCATTTTCTAATATTTTTAGGGGGAAAGGCATCTGCTGCAGAGGTGCTCAGTATATATCATGGAATAATAATTGGTGAGATAACCCAGGTGGTTTAAGTATTTCTTGGAGAGATTTCTGTTTTGTGTAGTCCCAGATCTGACTCGAAGTAGTATAGAAGGTTAATGTGCTTGCAAAGCACATCATGTAATATGCAAGTGATAGAATGTTTTTTTATGTAGCAAGGTAAGTGGGTTACTGCTTTGAACACAGATCCTTTCGTTACTTGTAGCTCATAAATAGTAAGCCTTTTACTATTGCACAGTGAGCTATGTAGGATATGTGACTGCTGCACCTTTTAACCCTCACTGACTCATGCAATACATCTTGTACACTGATTTACACACTTGCATGAAAATAGTGCTATTTAAATTGTGTGTAAATACTGGGACAGACCAACACATATGACATGCTTACAGTTCATGCACATAAAGGGACCTAATAAAGTCAAACACATGCCTCTCTTAAGCACCTGTGAAGAGATAACAAGCTGTGTGCTTTTGTTTCCCTCTGTTGCAATTACATAGTGTGAGGTTCCAGGCCACTCCATCAAAAGGAGGCCTAATGGCCCCTTAACTTGACCTTTATCTTTGGCCCAGCTGGAGGTGAAGATAAAAAAGCCCCCCTCGCTTCCAGCACATTGCTGATGGGAATGAAAAGCAGACAATGTGCAGGTGCTGCTGAACGTATCCAGGAGTCTGAAAATGACACCGGGACACATTGAGCATATTTCTGTGTGGCCCAACTTCTTGGCAGGGTGGACTGCATTCACACTGTGAAAATTGTGGGTGGACCCACACAGCACCTCCGCTCCGACCTTTGCTTTCACCTGCAGTGGAGTAGAGAGTGGCGTAACTTGAACCCTGCCAATCCACCCCCGCTGCTCGTTGTCCCTTTTCCCTATCCCCCCGGCCATGGGCGGCAATCTGAGGGATAGCCCCGGGCGGCAGAAGCTCTAGCTACGCCCCTGCAGTGGTGTAGAATAGATTAGAGGGGTGCAGAGTGTAGTGATTCAGAGTAGAGTGGCATAGAGTGTAATGGAGTAGAATGCATTGGCATAGAGTGCAGAGGTGCAGAGTAGCGTGGCTTAGAGTTTGGTGGCAGAGAGTGCAGTCTTGTAGAATAGAGTGAAGGTCCTATAGTGGATTGGGTTGAGTGGAGTGGTGTAACGTTTGGTGGTGCAGTGGATTGCTGTAGAGTGTATTGGCTAGTATCACATTCACTTAGAGTGCAGTAGAGTGGCATAAAGTAGAGTGCAGTGGGTGAAAGAAGAGAAGACCTTCTGCCGAAAAAAACAACACATGCCAGTGGCGAGAATAGTTGTTTGTAAATTTGCTCTGATACTACGGTTTTGGATTAATAGACATTTGAAGAATTGGCAGTATTTTTCATGGAGGTATGCAATTCATGCAGGAGCAAATAAAAACATAATTTTTGACATAATGTTGCAAGTTGAAGAATATTAGAACTTGCAAAGTAAAGGGAAACACATAACATAAAAATGAAAATACAGGACTGGATATTGGGGTTAAACTGTTAGCTCAGTCCCCTGAACTGATACAGTAAAAGACCCAAAGGTAGAGCAGATAATGCATTTTCCATTCTTGCACGGCAAATCCTGTCGATTTGCGCTTTCATAAATCCAAGCAGGCCGGGCCTTTCCCAGTTATCTCCTCTTTAAAATGAACAGGGCACGAGTCAAAAAAACTCTTTCAAGGGTGGCTCAGATTCGGTTCATGAATCACTACTGTATGCTCTGTTATTTCGTTGGCACAGTGTTAATGTGACCAGGAGAGCAATATTCTTGAATTATAATACCCCTCTATGTAAACTTTCCTTGCACACTGATCTTTCTAATAGCTCTTTAATTTGAGAGATCACAGTATCTTACCACCCAATGTCTCTGCAAAGAAACTGTTTGAAGTTTGCTGGACTGAGCTTTTATTATCTCACTGGGCAATCATCCCCCGGAACATTCAGAAACATGTGGGTTTTTTTCCTCTAAAATAAACAATCTGGTTAAAAGCGTGATACAAATACCGAAACGCTCCTTATACTTCGTTTTAATCCTATCCCGTGGAAACAGCATTTAGCAAAACAACAGAACTTGGTTGCATAATCAGAATGTGGGCGACAGGTTAGCGGATATTAATATCAGGACAAGAAGGATCACGGCGGGGGGCAAATGCTAAGAAATTCATAACTTTGTTGTGTCTAGTGCCAGACAAAGTTGATACATTCAAACTGTGATTATGGCCAGCGCTTTAAAGGGGCAGCTGCAGTCATGTACTGAGCACCTGCACTTCTTTGATTTGAAAAGTATCAGCATTCTTCAGCACTCCTTCAGTACTTCAATGGCATTGCACCAGCAGCTCGCAGTAGCAAGCAGCTACCCTTGGCCACCCTGAACCAGAGAGAGGATGTGGTCTCACGGCTAGACTGCGGACTTTCGAGCTGGAAAAAGAAGGTTTGAGCCTCGGGGTCGACTCCACAACCTGTGATTCTGGTCAAATCACGTAATCTCCCCGTGCCTACCAAAAGAATGAATGTGTCCTTATGTGATGCAACTGGTGCTAATGTAAGGTGCTCTAATACCTGCGGGTCGAGTTTGCGCTATATAAATCTGCAAGAAAAAAACCCAGCACATTCCTATTTCGGACACCGATAGAGAGGACCCATACTGAATGCACTGTTCTATTTCCAGCACAAACCATCAGTGCACATCAAGTGATCTTTGACATCATGCATGCCTTTAGCAAGTACTTCGGTTGCTCACCTTACACCGTTGGGAGGGCAGGATGCCCAAGCATGAAAGTGAATTTATTGTATATATTATAACCAATTGAGAGGTTTGCCTCTTTGACTTAAATTAAATATATTTTTGAAACATCAATTGACTAGCTACAACAAGCCATTAAAAATGTATTTTGGATCAAATATACCATTTAGGGATTACACAACTGTGCACATTCCTGACAGATATCAGGAAGGCTTGTAAAAGAAGACTTAGACATTTCTAGCTTAGTAAAAAAGATCTACCATTAAAACTACATAAGATTACACACAAATAGATGCATAACATTACCCGTCCTCATACAACAAATTCATAATGTGGTTTATGTTAATATTTTAAACCGATGTGTAAGACCTGGCCTTATAAAATGCTGGGCCAGTCCTTCTGCAACAGGGACTATTGTGTATCGATTTAGATTCCGTATGAATTTCCTGATTCCTGCCCTTATATTGGTACAATTCAAATTGCCCTTATATAGGCATAGAAATCCAGTCCTTATTTAGGCATAGCCGATGCTACTCAAATACAGGCATGGCTACTTACATCTGTTCATCTACATCACAACGATTTCTTGGAAAACCAGACTCTTTAGGGACTTCCCCTTGCCATGGATATTGATTTCTGCAAGAAACTTATTATTATGCATGAAGATCTATTCCTTAGAGCTTCTTACATGACGTTCATATGCCCGACTCTTACGTCAATACTTGCATTCTTAAACACCTTCAAGGTATAAATATACCTTCACTTGCTATTGCAAAGCACAGTGTGGTTCGGTGCAGTTCGACTACCTACTTGCAAGACGCAGCTCGCCACAGCAAGTACCGAAAGAAGCCAACTCCCCAGCTGACGCACTGACCAGAAGCTGTCATCCTCCTGCAGAGAATTCAGCTCCAGTGTTTCTGACTCCCCTTGCGGGGTGTTGGGAAATCGAGTCCTGGGAAAGAGATACCAACCTCTCTCATTCTAAGGTATGGAGCAGGTTAGAATCTAGGCAAAACTAAACCTGTGCTAAACCAGCACCTACTTCTTCCGTTGTACTAGACCTAGGTTAGGTACAATGGGGTAGGCATATTTTAGACGCACCAGTTGAGTATTTTAGCCTGTGTTGTTTATGTATGTATTTTTATATATGTGATAGCAACAGACCATGTTATTACAGTATTATTTTATATTACTGTTTACGCTGTGCGCATTATACTTTTTTACGAGTCTAGCAGTTTACCTCTCTTGCATGAGAAAGAAGACTGCTCAATAAACCCTTTTTTATATTGAAACGCCTGTCTCTCTATTTCTGTGCAACTCTGTAGAAACGAAGCGGGCACGATTGACTGAGTGAAATAGTTATCTATTGTTTCCATGACTCTGAAGATATTGTTTCGACTCTAAGGGGAACAAAGTTGTCATGTTTATGCGGTTGTCAGAGACTAATCCCTTCTTGTTCATTCGAGAAAGTTTCTAGTGACCTCTGAGTTAGCTGGCACACACAATTAAGTTTAATGTACTTGATAGAGACATACTGACCTCAATCCTATTTCAAACCTATAGTGTATATTATTCCAATGCGCAGAGCCTTTTAGGGATATAGGCACTACTCTACAGGACCGCACTACAAAAGGACATCTTGTTTTAAACAGGGTATGTGTTGCTAAAGGCCACAGGAGAAACCAAAAGAAGAAGAAGACGACTTAGGCAGATAGAATTTATCCCATTGGCTTACTGGGAGGTGGAAAAGGGAGCCAAACCTACGTGGAGTGCTTAAACACATCTCCTGGTGAGGCATTTCAATGGAGATTGCAGTGTACAAACCATCATATTCAATTTGGAATTAGTACTTTCATGCAGTGCTACTGCCCATCAGATATGCAATTAATTTAGCCAAGTAGCCGTAAAACTGCGACTGAACAATTCTGGACAAGATTCAAAACTTCATTTCTCATGTGCTTTTTTAAAGTGCAGGTGTGCCAAAGTTGCTTAGTGCTGACAGAAAACAGATCTGACACTCAAAATAGTCAAGTTACTGCCGACTCGCAGTTCCACTGTGGGGATGTCCAAACTCCAATGGTCTGTCTCTCCCACCTTGTTCTCTGAGGAGACTAGTAATAAACCACACCAGTGGACACAGGGAGAAAGGGGATTGGTAAGACACACACATGCTGTGTAGCCGCTTGCCTGGACCTGATATGCATTCTTTTCCTGACTTGTGGTTAAACAAATCCGGTCCTAAAAGGAGTAAACAAGGCAAGATTAACTTAGGAATTACACTGACATAACAGTTCTAGGAGTATTTCATTAGCATGTAGTTTTTGAGATGGGCAAACACACTGCTGCTACATGTCCTTTACGTAGATTGGGTAATTCTCATGTAACACATAACACTATTGTTGACCTATGTTTATAAGTCCCTTTCTCAGCAGTGTAATATGAATGCAAGTATATAACACCTATTATACCTGATAAATTTAAAAACATATTAAATAAAACTCACATTAAGATCATTAACATGCAACCAAAAATCTTAGTTCAGACAATTTCAGGAGAAAGGGTTGTTAGCATCACAACCAGCTGCAGTTTTCCTCAACAGGAATTGTTCAGCAAAGAAAATTGATGCTGTCCTTGTAGGAATGTTCATGTCCTTTTGGATTCAGGGATACGACATTAAAAACAAAAATCCTATTCTGCAATTATACTCTAAAACCATGGAGTGGAGTCCATTGGAAACATTGATCCAGTGATGAGCATAGAAGCAACTGCCTCCAAGCAGATAAAGAAGTGAGCAGAGGAGAAGCAACGATTGGGAACCAAGCCTATCCATGATAAGCATCTTAGTATACTAAAGCTTTAAAGATGGCCAACACTAAACAATTACATTTGTTTTAACTTAAGATTCAAAATCTCATATGACATCAGACCATCTTGTTTTGAAGCATCTGCATCTGCATCTATGTTCGATATTCATGAGGTTAATTCAGGAAAACATAAGAGATTCATAAATATTGAGGAGGCATGCTGTTAAGGAAACAGCTGTCGTTTCATAACCAAGCCCTAGTGTGCATCGTGACCGTTCTACCTTGATTGGCCCAGTAATGAGTCCCTGCTTGAGATGGGAGGAGATGAGATAGAATGTGTTAATTCCCCTGACAGTTATAGTGACATGAGCCAGATCTTGTGATATTGCCTACATTTCAACAGGAGGTGTTCCATACTAAAACAGGAAAGAGTTTGACAACTGCCACCAAGAATGCCCTCTCTCCCATCCTGACAGTTCTAGTAGCTGGGACCTGGAGGGGAGCTGAGCTTTCAGATCTCTGTGCCTTCTGAGAGGCATACCAAAAATGCAGCAGACATAATTTGGTGCCTGATAACCACTACTTTAGGCTATGGAGAGGAAGTAATTAAACTATACAGATGACTCGGAAATGACAATCTGTGTCATCAAAGATATCCTGAAAAGGGGTAAATATTGGATTGTAGACTCACAGCCTACACATAGCACACAACAACAACATCGAAACACAAAATATCAATTATGTAAATATCATACAAACACATAAAAATAACCCACACAACAATACACATGTTACGTATACAATATAAATACCAACATAAACAAAATCCCACATATAAACAAATATATTATCTCTATACAAACAATATTTCTACTTTTCTAAAACACTACTGTACATTTTTTTAAATCACATTACTCACCCAAAAATAAACACCACAAATAATAAATAAATATATTTCATACATCAATTACATTATTTTCAACATAAAATAATTTTTTTTATCTCATTACATTAACATTTAAAACCAAACATACCTTTAAATAAACGTAATTAGTGTTTTCCAAAGAAGGACATCACTGTCAAAATACTTAAACAAACGCTATAATAACAAACAATATAAAACTTAAAATAACAACCACTAGTACAAATCTAACTCTACTTAAACAAACACTATAAAAGACATACAAACTACCATTAACATTGTAAATACTGGAGAAGGCTGAAACTCTGCCAGATTGCTATCAGAACAAAACACCTTTATATATACACTTCATACACCAACTTTACAAAGTAAGTAACTAAATGACGGATAACTGCAATACTAAATATAAAAATGAATTAATGTGTTTATTTCTATGCATGTGCTCTTCTCTACAGAATTTCCCAACTTCGATTAAACTAACTATGGAAAAAAATAAAGAAAACCTACTATCATAACTATACTTTAAAAACAAACTAATCCACAAGTTAAACTTCCAAACTAATCCCATCCATACACTTTCTCCCCTTAAACAACATACTACTTTCAAACAACAGGAAAAAGCAGACCACTGAAAACAAGAAAAAAGAACAGAATAATTTTCAAAACCCAGAAAACATCAATGCACCACGATATGTACGGGTATTAACAATGTCAACTGTTTTAGCATAAAAACATAAATAATATATATTTAAAATGTTCTACATATATATTTAATTATAGTACAATTAAGAAAATGACAAAAGGTTCAAAATGTATCACTTCGCAAAAAGGGACATTTTTACTAAGCTATATGGTATACACATCTAGCCAAGAAAAATCTACTGCTAACCCACATCAATTGGAAATGCTAAAAATACTAATGTGTCTGAAATTGAAGTCAAAGATGTATTCAAAAATATTAAGGGAGCAAGTACTAGCAAGTACTAGCTCCAAGAAACCCACAACTGAAATTCTTAAAGACATTTTGAACCATGTCCTACAGCATGCAACTGGTCAGTTCCCTGCCACTCCAACAGTGAAACAACTAATTACCAGAACCAAAAAGGCCACAACTCATACCCCGTCTACCCCAAAAACATTCAGGGCTTCATTACGAGGTCGGTCAGACCGCAACTGAAAGGCTGTCGGGTGCGGTCTGACCAGCATCTACCCTTGCGGTCCAACCGTCACATTACGATGCTGCGGTAACTAGCCATAATATCGAAAAAATATATAGAATGGACATAATATCGAAGTAAAAATATAGAATGGACAAAATATCGAATGGACACAATACAGTAGTTAAAAATTTCAAATCGAAGGCAAGTAATATCGATTGTCAAAATATAGAAGTCAAAATATCGAAGTATATAATTTAGGCATTAAAATATAGAGAATGTTTAATAATATATTTTTTCTTAAGTGTTTTGCATGTTAGTATATGCGTGAAAAGTGTATATTATTTTTGTAATTTATGTTTAATTTATTTTTAGTAATGAATTTTATGTTATTTAATTTTTGCGTAATTTAATTCTGTAGCGGGTTGTGGGTTTTTAGGGGTGGGAAGTAATTTAATTATATTACATTAAATATACATTTTTAGAAATTATTAATTATTTTTAATTGAATTTTGCTTTTTAGTTCTGTAGCGGGTAGTGGGTTTATAGGGGAATAGTGTGGGAAGTAATTTAATTGTAATTAATTACATATTTGTGTTTATTTATCGGTATTCATTTCGAATTTATTGTTAATTACTTTTTAATTGGTAATTATTTTCTGTAGCAGGTTGTGGGCTTATAGGGGAATAGGGTGGGAAGTAGTGTAATTCTAATTAAGTAAATAATTTTTATTTATTTATTGGTATTGGTTTTTATTTTATTGTTAATTAATTTTCAATTGGTAATTCATTTTTATTAATTGGGTAATTGATAACTATGATAATTGTATTAATTTATTTTCTGTAGCGGATTGTGGGTTTAAAGGGGAATAGGGTGGGAAGTGATTTAATTGTAATTAATTACATATTAAAAATTATTTTTGTGTATTGATAATTAATTTGCTGTTAATTAATTATTAGTTGGTATTAATTTTTGGAATTGACAATTTATAAGTTGTTAATTAATTAGGAATAGGTAAATAATGTTTAATAACTAATATTTATTTCTATTTCTAATTGTTTAATTATTACATAATATTAATTTGGTAATTAATTTTAATTAATTTTTTATTGGTATTGATATTTAGTTTATTTTTAATAATATATTAAATCATTACTTTCCCTACTGTTGCACTCTCTGGAATGGGAATAGTCATTTTTACCCCTACGCGATCCAACGCTTTCCCTATTGTTGCACTCTCTGGAGGGGGAATAGTAATTTTTACCCCTACGCTATCTAACGCTTTCCCTACTGTTGCACTCTCTGGAGTGTGAATAGTAATTTTTTCCTCTACGCTATCCATCGCTTTCTCTACTGTTGCACTCTCTGGAGTGGGAAGAGTAATTTTTACCCCTACGCTATCCAACGCTTTCCCTACTGTTGCACTCTCTGGAGTGGGAATAATAATTTTTACCCTCCCTCTATCCAACGCGTTCCCTACTGTTGCACTCACTGGAGTGGAAATAGTAACTTTTACCCTCGGTAAAAATATTGTACATTTATTAATATTACGTTAATAAATATATATAATAAAACTAAACTAAAACATACTTACAAATACTTAAATTACCTTAAAATTAATAAATAATTAATGTAAGTAAAAAAAATAAACATACTACTTTATTTTTTAATACACACATATATATATATATATATATATATAATATATATATTACCTACTGGCGGTCGCCAGTAGGTATATATAGTTAGGATTTTTTCCCTATGGGATTTTTGAAAATTCTATGTCTAATAACTTTGGCGTTTGTGGACGGAATTGGCTGAAATTTTCTGGAAAATGGAACATTTTGTTTCTGAGCAACCCCTGGAAATTTGGGGGGGGTTCGTCAAGGGGGGGCCGAGAAAAAAGGGGGGTCCCAAAACGTGTTTTTAACATTGAGTTTTCCATAGGGCGGTTGGCCTCACTTTTAGCCCGAACGGCTGAATGGATTTCCACGAAACTTGGCAAAATTGTAGGGACTGGTAGCCCGATGTGCCTTTGCTAGGTCTCAATATATGTGCTTCAGTGGATTTTGAGAAATTAACGTTCAAAAAAAGATATATATCTGTAACAGCGGACCGGGCAGCGCTCCGGTTCGCGGACTTTACGCGTAACGGAACTTCGCGTAGCGAAGCTGATTGGCTCTCCGGTGTCTGTCAACATTCTAAACAGTCCGGAGCGGCCGCCATCTTGTCTCTCGGTAGGATTGAGAGACAAGAGGAGGCCAAAACAAAGGGGGAAATGACCATAAGGGGGCATAGTAGATCCTCCCTGACCCCCTAGGTTTAATGTGGAGGCTTTAAAAGGGCCCCGCGGGGCAAAAAAAAAATCATTTTTTTTTGTTTTTTTGCGTGGGTAGCGCCCGGTTCGCGAACCTGGAAGCGTTCTGGGCAGCGTACTATAAGGAAAAAAGAATGATAGACTTTTCAAATACTGTATGTTAATTGATTGTTGGTTTTGTTGATTATTTTTTAATTTTTTTATTTTTTAAGCAATTATTTATTATTGTGATTGTGTTTGAAAATGTAATAACATTTCTAACATTTAACTAGTTTATGAATTACATATAAAAATGATTAAAGACTCAAACAATTTTTTAATATTACATACAATTTTATTTTTCGGATTGTTTTTCAAAATTTAATAGAACGTCTAGCATTTGACTGTCCGATATGTCCTCTTGTTGAGTGAACATAAGTTCCCACATTTGACCGTCATCATAATGAAGTAAATGACCCACAGATTCTACACATTGAACTAATTCATGGTCCCGTGATTCATCCATGAAATCTGAGTCATCATTGTCCTCAATATCTTTTTCTGTGTTGTTCTCCAGAACAATTTCGAAGGAAACATTCTGCTCACCTTCCATTTTATTGCTGTAATTTGCATAAAAAATAAATATATCAGTAGAGATAGGGCACTGGTGGGTTTAAGTTCAGACAGGTACTTGTGAGTTTATAACAGAGAAGTAATCTATGGGCACTGTATGGTTTCAGGCGTGAAGTAGTACTATTAAAAAGTGCCTGTGAAGAAGCCTAAGTAAATTCATAATTATACCACAGAAACCTAAATCAATCCATAATTATAATAAAGAAGCCTTTCTCAATGTCTAACTCTTACAGAGGGATAGTATATAACTATCTGAAAATGTTTTCAAATTTATAAAATAATATCTCACCTTCTAAAAACAAGTTTAAGTTGTGAGTGAAAATGATCTTGCAATGTAGTTCAGGAAGTAGTAGTCAAAATGGCTGTGTTTCTCTCTCTTCCTTTATATATATTCAGGTACATAGCCAATCAAATGTCAGGTAAAAAAAGTAGAAAATGAAAGTAACATTTTAATTGGTTGTCAATTCCAACACTTCAGATGTGTTTTGTGAAGTAATTTACCTCAGGGTATTTAGAGAGGTCTACAGGCTAAATGGTTAAATGGAATTTCAATCAAATTTGTGAAAATGGTAGGCATTGGTATGTAGTATGAGCTAATCTATATTTGGTGAAATTGTCTCCAGTCGCTTTTCTGTAAACTACTTTCCCACCTTTTTTGATGGTGCGCTTCCCAGGGAGCGACCCGGTACGCGAACTGGCGAGCGCCCCGGTTCGCGAACCTTAAGCGTTACGGGAGTCCACCATTTTGTGTTTCGGTCGAATTAAGATACAAGATGGAGGGCAAATAATGTTCAGAATGGGTAGAAGGGGGCACGGTAGACTTATCTTGACCCCCTAGGTTTTCTGAGGGTGGCTGAGGAGGCCCATATGTGCAAAAAAAAAACATTTTTTTAAAAATTTAGCGAGGTTAGCTCCCGGTTCGCGTACCGGGTAGCGCCCCAGGGAGCGTACTTTGTTGAAAATTAGTGAAAAATGTTAGAGTAAAATAATAATTGTGAGTGATCAGATGTAGGGTAGCTCTGAGAAGAACTTTTTGGGTTTATGGTACATTTAGGTACTTATAAGTAGGTACCAATGCACAGTCTTAAATTCAGAATGAAAATTCTGTTGCCCTCATCTGAGAAGTGAACTCCATCTCCTCTGTAGATATCTTGCATGTAGTAACGCAAGTTATTGTTGTACAGGGAGCCCATTCCATGGTCTCTCATGTAAGCTGAAACAGATTTGTTTACATGCTTCCTCGACTTCTCAATTTGTGGACAAAATTGGTTTGACCACCTCCATTTCTGTCTTTGGCATATATTTGAATATACCAAGGCAGTCTGAGGAAAAAGTGCCATTAATTGCTCAAAGGTGTCCTTTAAAAGCATTTCCAGACCTACCCCAGTCAAAGTGCCCAAATCATTACCTCCACAGTGCACAATTAACAGGTCAGGTTTTGGCAAATGCATAAAGGTTTTCACCAATGGTATCAATTGGTGACATTTTAATCCTCTGTGGCCAAACCACTTAATTTCCACATCTTGTAAATTGAGGTTAGGTAAATTCCTGTTCTCAGCATACCTCTGAGCCCAATAGATGTAACTATGTCCAACAATCCAGACAGAAAACATGGTGAGAGAAGGTTCTCCTGCAGTCAGATTAAGTGTGGCAATGAAATGGCAGTTGAAAAAATAAGAGTTTAAAATGAAAAAAACTGTGGAGTTTCTGTGTTAATGAAGCAGTAACAGTGATTGGTGGATTTTGATTGCTGAAAACAGAAAGTTAGGGTGCATGGATGAGTTCTTTGAAAGATGTATTTTGAGTGGTCAAGAAAAAATCATTAAATGAAAGAATGCACTGGATATGAGGTGCACTGAGAGTTCAGAGTTCAATTGCAACATTGTTGTGTGAACTTGCAAACACCAGAGGCCTTCAAGGAGGTGGTTGCTATGCAAAAAAGGCAGAAAGGGCAGAGGGGGGAAGGGTTTTGATTTGAAAAAAAGTGAGGGAAGAGTTTTGATTGGGTGACATGAGAGATATGTGTGAAGAATTACAGCATTTCTGTGCTTTTGATAGCTGCAGACTCTGGAGTGCATACCTTTTGCTCTGCTGAAGACAAATTGGTGTGTTTCTGAGACTGTTTTGAAACTCAAAGTATTTGCTAAGGTGAGAAAAGATTTCTTTAATTTAGATAGAGAATAGTGTGCTTTAAGGAGAAAAATATGAAGAAAGTTGTGTTTTTCAAATGTTGCTTTGTCTCAAGTGTTTTACAAATAGATTTTGTTTCTTTGAGAAAATGTAATTGGAGAAAATGTGAAGTATTAGTACTGACAGGGTGTTATTGTGCATAGGAGCTGTGGAGTCTTTTCAAATTATGACTTGAAAATCGTTTTTGAGGAAAATGAATGGTTATAATATTTATGACAAGGACATAATGGTGTATGCTTCTTTATAAGGCAATTGAGTGTCTCTGATGTTATTTTTCCCATTTTAATGTAAGACCTTTCTCTGTGGAGCAAATTGCTTGTAAATATGCTCCCACCTGTGCATGGCAAATTTAGATTTTGAATGTTTGCGTTACATAGCCATGTTAAAAGTGACACAACCATGCTGGAAAGGCAATCAAAAAACGCTTTCATGTGTCTTAAGGACATTTTAAGTCATTTCTCCATGTGCAGTGTTTTGAAATTATGATTTGAAAATCGTTTTTGGGGAAAAGGAATGGTTTTTAAATTTATGACAAGGACATAATGGTGTATGCTTCTTTATAAGGCATTTCAGTGTCTCTGATGTCATTTTTCCCATATTACATTAAAAGACCTTTCCCCGTGGGGCACATTCCTTGTAAATATGCTCCCACCTGTGCATGGCAAATTTAGATTTTGAATGTTTGTGTTACATAGCCATGTTAAAAGTGACCCAAAAACTTGCAAAGGCTTTAAAAAAAACACTTTCATGTGTCTTAAGGACATTTTAAGTCATTTCCCGTGGGCAGTGTTTTCAAATTATGACTTGAAAATCGTTTTTGGGGAAAAGGAATGGTTTGTAAATTTATGACAAGGATATAATGGTGTATGCTTCTTTATAAGGCATTTCAGTGTCTCTGATGTCATTTTTCCCATATTACATTAAAAGACCTTTCCCCGTGGGGCACATTCCTTGTAAATATGGTCCCACCTGTGCATGGTAAATTTAGATTTTGACTGTTTGAGTTACATAGCCATGTTAAAAGTTACCCAAAAACTTGCAAAGGCTTTAAAAAAACACTTTCATGTGTCTTAAGGACATTTTAAGTCATTTCCCCGTGGGCAGTGTTTTCAAATTATGACTTGAAAATCGTTTTTGAGGTAAAGGAATGTTGTTAAAATTTATGTGCGCCATATGCCCCCAAATTTCTTTTTCAGGGGTGCAGCAGGGTGTTCTTGAGACACCCCTGCACCTTTGGAAAAATTCCTAATTTGCGATGAGCTAATTGCTAATCGCAAATTGCACCTTCATTCCTATGGGCCTCCTGGCCCATGGAAATGAATGGGTAATTTGCAATTAGCAATTTGCTCATCGCAAATTAGGAATGGTAAAGAATCGCTATTTATTCCTTAAAATTCGCTATTTTGGAAATGCAAAATAGTTTGATGATACATATGGCGGTTCATCTCTAACAAGATAAGAAGCTTAGGGATACATTTATGATGACTGGCGCAATGAAGTGGACATCACTTACTTCATTGGTAGTGCTTTACATGTATTATCTCCTCTGTATTCTTCATCAAGCGTAACTTTCATCTGCAATCCTGAGTAGGCCTCACCTTAAACAAACCTCTGGATAGGGCACACCTTATCGTCATCCTGAATTAATCATTTAAAATGCTAGGGACAGATTTATGATAGGTGTATGCCTCTTTTGCGCCACTGTGCGTCACTTTTGTGATGCAGCGGCGGTGCAAAAGATTTGCTATGAGGCGACAAAATTACAAATTGATGCATTTAGGCAGATGTGTCATGGTGTAAAAAACACCGTGCCACATGAAACTGATGCAGCAGTGATGCAAAAGATGCACCATGTTGCAAGACAGGCCTCACTTGGGGCCATATGTATGAAGCTAATTAGCATTTGCAAAGGCCGAAGTTCTGTGAATTTCGGCCTTTGCGAATGCTAATTAGACAAATGGTATGTATCAAACAAGTTTGATGCAAAATAAGGAATAGCAAAATTTGCTATTCTTTATTTTGCGATTGCACTGAAGGATTTGCAAATTTTGTGATTTCTTAAATGCAATGGGGTCCATTATGATGTCGGGCGGATTGCCTCCGCCAGGCTGGCGGTAGCCACCGCCGGCCTGGCGGAGGCAATCCGCCCGACATCCATTACCAAATTCCCCCCCGCCATATTAGGATGGCGAGGGGGACCGCAGCAGTGATAATCACCGCCCGCCTGTTTTCCGCCCCGGTGGCCTTGCGGCCGGGGCGGAATATGTTTAATATGGTGGCGGTGTCTGTTAGACACCGCCAGCCATATTAGAATGCGCATTCTGGCACGCCTTTCCGTGGCGGCAATGCCGCCACGGAAAGGCATGCGGAGTCCCCCTGCAGGGGCCCGTTGCGGGCCCCCAGGGACTCCGTGGTGGTGGGGGGTGCACATGGGGGGTACCTATGGTACCCCCCCGCATTTCAAAGTGCAACATGGCAGGCACCGCGCGGTGCCTGTCATGTTGCACTTTGAAATGCACAACGTGCACGTTTCACAAGGCGGCGGGCGGAGATTACTGCTCCGCCCGCCGCAATGGCAAAAATACAGGATGCGCCCGCCTGTGTGGCGGGCGCATCCTAATGCACATTTCGGGACCCCCGCCCTCGAGGCGGGCGGTCCCGTTTCCGATAGGGTGGCGGGCGGGAAAAGCCCGCCCGCCATCCTAATGGCCCCCAATGTATCAAACAAAAAATATGCAAAAAATGCCATTAAGGATTTGCAAATTACCACCAACTTCTAGTTGGTGGTAATTTGCGAATTCTTTTCAAAAAGCTTTTTTTCCAAAAAACAAAAGGTGCCATATGACGCCCATACATGCCCTTAGGGCATGTATGTGCGCCATATGCCCCCAAATTTCTTTTTCAGGGGGTGCAGCAGGGTGTTCTTGAGACACCCCTGCACCCTTGGAAAAATTCCTAATTTGCGATGAGCTAATTGCTAATCGCAAATTGCACCTTCATTCCTATGGGCCTCCTGGCCCATGGAAATGAATGGGTAATTTGCAATTAGCAATTTGCTCATTGCAAATTAGGAATGGTAAAGAATCGCTATTTATTCCTTAAAATTCGCTATTCAGGAAATGCTAAATAGTTTGATGATACATATGGCGGTTCATCTGTAACAAGATAAGAAGCTTAGGGATACATTTATGATGACTGGCGCAATGAAGTGGACATTACTTACTTCATTGGTAGGCCTTTACATGTATTATCTCCTCTGTATTCTTCATCAAGCGTAACTTTAATCTGCAATCCTGAGTAGGCCTCACCTTAAACAAACCTCTGGATAGGCCACACCTTATCGTCATCCTGAATTAATCATTTAAAATGCTAGGGACAGATTTATGATAGGTGTATGCCTCTTTTGCGCCACTGTGCGTCACTTTTCTGATGCAGCGGCGGTGCAAAAGATTTGCTATGAGGCGACAAAATTACAAATTGATGCATTTAGGCAGATGTGTCATGGTGTAAAAAAAACGTGCCACATGAAACCGATGCAGCAGTGATGCAAAAGATGCACCATGTTGCAAGACAGGCCTCACTTGGGGCCATATGTATCAAGCTAATTAGCATTCGCAAAGGTCAAAATTCTGCGAATTTCGGCCTTTGCGAATGCTAATTAGACAAATGGTATGTATCAAACAAGTTTGATGCAAAATAAGGAATAGCAAAATTTGCTATTCCTTATTTTGCGATTGCACTGAAGGATTTGCAAATTTTGCGATTCCTTAAATGCAATGTATCAAACAAAAAATATGCAAAAAATGCCATTAAGGATTTGCAAACTACCACCAACTTCTAGTTGGTGGTAATTTGCGAACTCTTTTCAAAAAGCTTTTTTTCCAAAAAACAAAAGGTGCCATATGACGCCCATACATGCCCTTAGGGCATGTATGTGCGCCATATGCCCCCAAATTTCTTTTTCAGGGTTGCAGCAGGGTGTTCTTGAGACACCCCTGCACCTTTGGAAAAATTCCTAATTTGCGATGAGCTAATTGCTAATCGCAAATTGCACCTTCATTCCTATGGGCCTCCTGGCCCATGGAAATGAATGGGTAATTTGCAATTAGCAATTTGCTCATCGCAAATTAGGAATGGTAAAGAATCGCTATTTATCCCTTAAAATTCGCTATTTAGGAAATGCAAAATAGTTTGATGATACATATGGCGGTTCATCTCTAACAAGATAAGAAGCTTAGGGATAGATTCATGATGACTGGCGCATCACCAGGGATGTGCCAGTCATCCTGCGCTGCTGTTCCGCCACCCATGGTGTGCTGCATTTACAATGCGGCGCAGCATGGGGCAAAAATGGCACAGATGCGTGACGCATCTGTGCCGTAAAGGTGGCGCATTGCTGGAGTTGTATCGCAAGTGTGATGCAGCTCCAGCAAGGCTCAGGGGTGCCCTATCTCCACAATGTTGCGTCAAGACCTATGCCTGCTTCAAGCAGGCGCAGGGTTTTGACGTAGCTTTCTCCTATCTGATTGTAAATGCGGCACACCATGGGTGGCAGAGCAGCGGTGCACGTTAACTGGTGCATGCCTGGGGATGTGCCATTTAACATAAATCTGCCCCTTTACATTTAAGTATGTGCAGGGGACACAGAGTCGGTGAGGCTTATCCAAGGTTAAGAAGAGATGAGTCCTGTTCACTGAAAAATTAGACATAGGCTTCACCTGCTCAGCATCGCTGGACATGGCTATATAATAGCTGCAAAATGTTACTCTTGTTAAACAATTTTACTATTATAATCTCTGAGATTTGTCTCTTACTCTGCAACATCTCATTGTTGTTATCTTTCTTTAAAGATAAAGACAACATCAACATGAGCGACAATCAGCAATCAGTTGATTTTGACCTCATCATTGAACTCGTAATTGAAACATCAGTGGATGTTGATCCCTTGGATGATTTAAATCCTGAGGATGAAGAAGAACGTGATGAGGATGCAGATTTGTCCGAATTATATGACATAGGATGGGAAGCTGACGTGCTTGAGCCTATGGAACTATAAACATTTATTTTAAAAATTTATAATAAATAAAAAGTAAAAATGTAAACCGTTTAATTTAAAAATAAAGACACCTTCAAAAACAGGTTATGTGTAGTGTCTTCAATAAAATATTTAAATATGCTCATGAAATTAGATCAGATTCACATATAAAATAGCACAGGTAACATGAATATAAATTCCATTTCTTTTCTGCTATTTCTGTATTCTAAATTTGCCAAGCACTAAAAAATCTTCTATATAAAAATGTCAAGTAGTGTTTTAAGTTTTTGATTACTGTTATTGATTTACTGTTGGGTAATAGTGGTTAATAACATTTTTTAATATATATTACCACAGATTCAACTGCAGATCATTTCAAGATTTCACCATGCCAACGAAAGAAAGACTGAGAAAGGCTGCAAAACGTCAAAGACAGCAGGTGAATGAAAAAAAGCAGCAGTCCTCTAATAAAAAGATTTGTCAAGTCACCAAGAAAGCACCGGGTAAGAGTACAAAAACATTCATAAGAAATATTTGTAGTAAAAAAAATATTACTACAGAAAATGTTTCAGTCCAGAAAAAGAGAAGCAATTCAAACGGAAAGGAAAGGCCAATGAAAAATGTTACTGCTAGAGCAAGAGATAACTCTGTGCATGATATTAGAAGGAAACAACAGTTTAGGGACATTCGTAAACGAATGTTCCGCAACAGGGTAATTGGCAATTTGTTAAAAAATATTAAGAAAGGTCAACAGAAAGTGGTTTTTTATAAGAGAAAAAAAAAAGTTGAGAAAGTTATTGATCAGGCATTTGAAATTAAACGTAAGTTATTTATTTTGATAATCAATAGAATTAGGAAGCTAAACAAGGCAATTTATGATTTCAAAAGAAATAGTAGATGGAAGAGAATAGTTAATCGTAGTAATTTTTGTGAAATTTTTTCTGGAGAATGGATGCATAGTTCAAGCTGTGAGGCATTTTTTAATGAGGAGAGTTATTTCCAGGATAATGATTTGGTGCATGCAGTTGACACCAGTGGTCGTGCTTATGAAGTGAAAGATGGTTGTCCAGTTGAAAAAGAAAAACTTGTGACAACAGAGGCAGAAGAGGTGTTAGGTAATGAGGTTTTAGGAAGACGTGCTAAGGGTCCTGTGTACACCTGGAAGTGTAGTAGTATTTGCAGTGTGCGACAGGATTCCATCAATTTGCATTGTGATTTTGTACGGTCATTTAATTAATAAAGTTTGAAGCAGAAAATGAGGTTGTTGCAAGAATTAGATCCTTGCAGAGTGAGAGAAGTGACAGGTTTGCATGGTCATTCACTGGCGTGTCTTTCCAGGAGAGTATGCCAGAGTGTTTTTCATCATTTCAGGATGCTAGCAGTGCATCATAATAAAGTGAGGAAATTAGTTAGAATGTTGTATTATGCTAAGAGTCCAGCAATTATGCTTAAACAATTATGCGCTGCTCTTTTGCATGGTTCTGAAATAGATGTGAAGAATATATGTGAAGAAATTGAGTTTTGTTACTTTGGAAGTAAAGAGGAGAATGTTGAAATTGACCAAGAAGAAGCGGGTAATGTGGAAGATAGTGTACAGGTTTCCAGTACAGATAATTTCCAGAGGGAAATTGCGACGTTTCAGGTCAAATCAAGTGAGAGGCCAAATTTCACTTGTGTGTGTTGTTGACGCACTTATTATAAGAATCAGACTAAGTTAGTGGATTTATATGCAAAAAGTGAAAGGGAAAATAATAGTGAATGGAAGGATTTCACAACATACTTGATGGCAGAAAATTGTTTTGATTTGGGATTGGATCAACGTGTGTGTACTTATTGTTGTTGCAAATTAAATCAAAACCAGATGCCTGCTAGAGCAGTTCATAATAATCTGGAATTGGTTGAGATTCCTTCTGAATTGAAGGATTTAAATACTTATGAATCTATTTTGATTCAAAGTATCCATCCCTTTCAGGCTATTGTAAGAATGGAGCCAAAGACAGGGAAATTGCCTCCATCAGATTTACAGAGAGGATTAAAGGGAAGAGTTGTTTATTTGCCTCTAGATTTGAAGAAAACATTAACACAATTGGAGTAGAAAAAGTGGAAGAGGAACCTCTGGTTATCTTAGTTAATGGGGTTCCGACAAAGAATAAGAAAATATGGCAAGATTTAGTGGATGTTAGGAAAGTTAAAAAGGCAACATTGTATTTGAAAAAAAATAATAAATACTATAAGAATGTATATGTTGCAGAAGAGGAAGTAAGTGAGGAAGAGGATAGCGATTTGTGTGCTGGTCAAATTGAGAAAGTAGAACCCTCTACTAGTGAAGAAATATATGAACATTATAGTGTTCATCCTTTGCATTCCAAGGAAGTCATGGGGAATGCTATTGAGTTGTTTCAAATGAAACAAGCCAAAGGGAGTCCCATTAGTGTTTGGGAGGAAAGTTTGGAAGCTCGGTGTTTCCCACAGCTTTTTCCAACAGGTCAGGGAGGAAGATATGATGAGCGACCTCATCAATTCCTGCTTCTGAATACCGGACTTTGCGATTGTATGCAGGAGATGCTAGGTTTCGACAATGCATTCCTTATTTCCTGTTTGAAAGCGATCTGTCTGGACTGTCATATGCAGTGAAAAGTGGTATACACATGCAAAACATCTCGGCAAGTGACTTTATGGATAAAGTCAATGTCCAAGACAGTATTTTGGATTCTCACCTGATTAATCTCATGGCGTGTCAGCGTGGTACTAATGAGTACTGGTACCGTCGTCATGGTGATTTAAAATGTATGCTGAGGAACTGAGGAACTTAGGAACTCCCACATGGTTCCTCACTCTGAGCTGTGCCGAGTATGGCTGGGAAGACTTACTTGAATTTCTATGAGAGGCAAATGCTAACGTAGAAAACATCGAATTCAAGACACCCGGAGAACTGTGCTCTTTGGATCCAGTCAATGTATGTAGGTACTTCAATCATAGATTTGAAGCTATGATGTCTTTCATCATGAATAAGAAGAATCCACCTCTTGGAGAGGTGTTGGATTTCTTCTGGAGAAAGGAGTACCAAGCAAGAGGTGCTCCTCATATACATATGTTGCTGTGGATCAAGGATGCACCTAAATTTGGAACGGATCCAGAAGACTCAGTGATGAGTTTTATACAACAGTATTCTACGTGTGCTGTTCCAAACGCAAAGGAGAAGAAAAGCCTAAGAGAAAAAGTTCTGCGTTTCCAAAGCCATCGATGTGGAAAGTACTGTCGTCGTAAATTCCGAAACAAGGACAAGTTCTACACCAAATGTCGTTTCGGCTTTCCACGACCGGTGATTTCTAAAGGAAGAGTAAACAGTTTGATGTCTTCGCTGCGACATAATGTGATGAAGAAATCACCTAAAAACACATACAATTTGAAGAGGAACGAAGAGTCCAAGTACATCAACGACTACAACCCGGTGATTTTGTCCATGTGGAATGCTAACATGGATATACAGTTTGTGGCTGATAACTGTATGGCTGTGGCTCGGTATGTGACATCTTACATCACCAAAAAAGAGAAGACAGAATTGAAGGATATGTGGGAGGACATTTCCCATGAAAAGAGCCTCAGCAAGAAGTTGTACAGTTTCAGTCTGAAGATGTTGTCGCATCGAGAAATCGGAGCGTACGAATGTTCTGACCGGTTGTCTTCAGCAAGTCTCTATGCCAAGTCCAGGAGTATTGTTTGGGCGAGTCTTGGTCTTGCTGCAACGCGTAATCGAGTTCTCAAACCTGTGCGGGAAATTGAGTATTTGGCGGAAAAGGAGCCAAACAGTACCGACATTTTGAAGACCAACATGTTGGATACATATTATCCAAATCGAAGCATTCACCTCGAGAATGTTTGTCTGTATGAGGTTCTACAAAATTACATATTCAAGAGGAACATCAAAGAAGATACTGAGAAAGGAGTGTATGCTGTAATAGGAAGTGAGGGATGTCTGGTCAAGCAAAGAAAATGCCACTTGGTAAACCATCGAAAATTGAGTGGCGAATCTCCTGAAAAAAAGGAGTTTTTCTATTTAGCACTTTTGCAACTTTTCAAGCCTTGGCGTGCAGAAGAGGAACTGCTTGGAGATTTTCTCTGTTACGAAGACTCTTTCAATGCCGCCAAGGAGACCATAGAATGTCCTGCTTTTCCCAAATATGTAGAAATGTTGAATGCGGAAATTGAGCAGGAAGCAATGATTGCAGCCGAGATTGCCAGAGACAGTTCTCAGGACAGTCAGAGTTCTGCTTCATTGAGTCAGGATCCACTAGGAGGACCTGTTATCGAAAATGAAGCTGCCACTGCTATGAATGAAGTGGAAAGAGCCATGGCACATGCTCAGGAGGATGCAGTTAACTTAGAAGAGTTGGAAAGACAACTCAACGTTGAGCAGAGGAAAATATATGACGAAGTTACCATGCAAATTGATCATGGATTAAGTCATGACAAGAAAGAGTGCTCATGTACGTCGTTGAAGCCTGTCCGACTGTACGTGAGTGGAGAAGCGGGAACTGGAAAAAGTTTCCTTATTAAAGCAATTTCATGTTATTTGCAGGAAAGGACAGAGTCATCGCTGTCTTGTGTTGTCACCGCTCCAACTGGACTGGCAGCACATAACATTAAAGGGATTACTTTACATCGTTTACTGATGCTGCCAGTGGAGCATGACAACAAATTACAATATCACAAGCTATCTGGAGATGCTTGTTTTGAAGTTTCAAGAATCTTGAGGAAAATGAAACTTCTTATCATTGACGAAGTAAGCATGGTTTCCAATGTCATGCTTGCCTTTGTGCATTTGAGAATGCAAGAAGTTCTCAAAACAGAGTATGATGTGTTATTTGGTGGCAAACACATCATTGTTTTCGGAGATCTTCTGCAGCTGACACCAGTGAAAGGGCAACCTGTGTTCAAAATGCTCACGCATGAAGATACCAGGAAGTGCCTAGGCAGCATTGGCAACGTCAATATATGGTTAAACTTCAATTATGCTGAACTGCATGAAAATATGCATCAGGCAAAGGATGAAGTTTACAAGACTATTCTACAAGATGTTAGAATTGGAAAAGTGACCGAGCATGGGAAAGAAGCTTTACATGCACGATTACTGTCAAATTTATATGCAGAACAAGATGTTGTGCCTGAGAATATTTTTCAGAAAATTACTGAGAAGAAATCTGGAATATGTTTGATGCCAACTCTTGCAGAATGTGCCAAATTCAACAACAAAATGTTGCATTTAGAAAAGCAAGAGATTGTGAAACTGGAAGCTATTGACAGAGTAGAGCATATGGGATCAACAATTATTTTGTCTGAGAATCTGAAAACAAAATTGGATTCATTAGAGAAGAGTATATCTAAAACTGCAGGTTTTGAAAAGACTCTGAATGTGTGCTTGAACTGCCGTATAATTTTAAGAAGGAATTTACATGTTGAAAGAGGTCTGGTAAATGGATCAATGGGTAATGTTGTTGATTTTGTAAAATACAGAAATAGAGATGGAATTGAATTTTTTAAAAATAAATTTGATGGCATTGAGGAAGTACAGCTAATTGGTCGTTGTTCTGCTAGATTTTTGCTTGTAAAAGACTTATATGTTCGCCGTAAGCAGTTTCCTGTTTGCTTGGCATATGTGGTGACAATCCATAAATCGCAAGGTTTAAGTGTAGACAGTGCATTGGTGAATATTGGCAGTTCTGTGTTCAAGGAGGGTATGGCATATGTGGCATTGTCACGAGTTAGAACTTTATCGGGATTGTACTTGATTGAGTGTGATGTCACAAGCATTTGTGCGGATCTAGATTGTGTTAAGGAATACAATAGGTTAAGAAGAGAGTATGCGCCACATTTGCCTCAATATCCTTTGTTTGAGAAACGTGTGGTAGGCCGGAAACGAAGAAATGTGACCAATACTGGGGAGGTTGTAGCAAAAAGACGAAAAGTCGATGAACCTGAAATTATAAGCAGAAACAAAAAGGATTCTGTTGAAGATGTTGTTGGTTTTCAATTTGAAAACAGTTCTGGTGTCAACTGCTATGCTAATGTAGTGGTTAATGTTTTGTTTTCTCTAGAAAATGTAAAAGAAGAGATTGTGGTCAATTCTGATCAAAGATTTTGCAGTTTGTTAAATTCTGTCTTAGAAAAATGTAGCACTGATAGAACAAACATAGAAAGTGTGTCTGAAATTCGAAATCTGTTAGACAGATGTTCAGGCCAAACACAATTCTCTCAAAATATTCAGCAAGATTGTCAGGAGTTTTTAATGTATATGCTTGATGTATTGCATGCTGAAGGTGTAGATGTAGATCAGCTGTTTGGGCTTTCTTATCAATGGCAGCATGACTGCGAGAACTGTAGGGTATCAAGTACTACTAGTGTAGACTCAGAAAGATTTATATATTTAACTTTGCCAGCCAGTAAATCAGTCTCCTTTAATAAGCTAGTAAAAGCAGCTGATCACAACATGGAGTGTAGCCAATGTAAATCTGAAATGATGTCCACATTATTTATACGAACATATGGCCAGTATGTCATTTTAATGTTCCAACGATGTAGGCCTGATGGAACAAAATTGACAACTTTAATTAAAAATTTTGTGGCTTCGCAGTTGTCAATATCAGGAAGGACTTTTGTAACTGCAGCAATTATATATCATGACGGTCCTTCAATAACATCAGGACATTACACAGCTTATTTAAAGTCTAGAAATGGCTGGTCATTCTGCAATGATTCTGTTTTAATTTTCAAAAAAAAATTGCCGTATGACCTTAAAAACTCTTACCTGGTGTTTTTAAAACCAAAATTTTAGGGAAAGAATCTCGGGATGTGCTCTGAGGAATTTCAAGAAGTTCTAATGGCTCCTACACGATTTGGCCTTGAGGATAAGTGTAGTTCAGAGACATAACTTCTAACCATAAGACTGGACGTCATGGAGAAATAAGTGCACTTTGAATGAGTTCAGAAAAACTATTTCTTTTTATAAGCTAATTGAAGCAGCCAATCAAAACATAGAGTAGAGGGAATGTAAGTCTGCAATGCTGTCTACTGTTTTACATTGCTTTGTGATTAAAAGTGATGTAGAGAATTAAATAATTGTAGTAGTCATAGAGGTAGTGTAAGTCTGCTTCATAGTAAGCAGTATCAGTGTCATAGGAAATGTAGAACATGACTGAGGAAGAAGGGGAAGATATTACTAGTCCAGGATTGTGAAAATGATCTTCAACATTTTAATTCTGAAAGTTGTGGAAATGCCAAATGACGGGATTGGCTTACAAGAAATCCAAGAGTTATAAATGGTTCTGACAAGATTTGGCCTTGTGGAAACTTGTGGTAGAGAGCAAGAAGTCATTTATTGTATGTAACATGTTTTTCAAAACGATGGAGGTTTTCTTTCGGAAAGTGGCGGGCTGAAAGTAATAACAGCACAACAGAGTGTAAGCTGTTCATAGGACATCCTTCGCCGTCATGGAAAGTAAGTTAACTTTAAGGAGTTCTGAATTCTGATTTGTTATGTTGTATGGGTTTTTTAAACACAATCATTTTGTTTGTGTTTTTTTCCCCGCTGTTATATGATGAATACCTTCAAGTCACTGTTTTTAGTGAAATTTGATACATTCTGAGAACAGCAAAAATAAACCATTTAACATGTATAATTAATTCTGTACTGTTTCCATTTATGATGTACATTTAGAACTGTGTAGGAGGCATGGAGAAGGAGAGGCTTCTGTAAGTGTCAAAGTTCTTGCATACAGTGCTCATATTCTACGTAGTCTTTCATATGATAGACTACATTTCCACAATGAGATACCTAAGCAAAGGAAACACAGGTCATATGATTGTGGAATGAGCAAAAAAATGTGCATGTTTTTCAATTATATTACCTGTGTTTCCTAACATTACACACCACATTGTGTAGATGAGGTTTAGGCCTGTTCCTGGAGACAGAGGAGGTCTGACATTAGTTCAAGAGTGCAGTGGACATTACTCACTTCGTTGGTAGGCCTCCACATGTATTATCTTCTCTGTATTCTTCAACAAACCTAAATTCCATCTGCAACCCTGAGTAGGACTTACCTGAAACAAATCTGTGGATAGGTTACACCTTATTGGCATCTTGAAACAATCATTTAAAATGTTAGGGTCAGATTTATGGTGGCCGTGCGCCTCTTTTGCTCCATTGTGGGTCACTTTTGTGTAAAAGATGCACCATGTTGCAAGATAGGTTTCAGTTCATCTCCAGCAAGATACCATCAGTTTAAAATGTATATAATTAGCATTGTGTAGGGGGCATGCAGAAGCAAAAGCTTTTATAAGTGTCAAAGTTGTTGCATGCAGTGCTGCACTTCTAGGTACTGTTTAATATGCTGGACTACATCTGCACTATGAGATACCTAAGCAAAGGCAACACAGGTGATGTGATTGTGAAATGAGGAAAAGAAACTCCACATTTTTCAATTACATCACCTGTGTTTCCTAAGTTTATGAATGACATTGTGCAGATGAAGTTTAGGTCTGTCCACGGACACAGAAGAGGTCTGGCCTTTGTTCAAGAGTGAAGTGGACATGACTTACTTCATTGGTAGGCCTTCACATGTATTATGTCCTCTGTTCTCTTCAAACAACTCGAAATTTCATTTGGAACCCTGAGTAGGTCTCACCTCAAACAAACCTCTGGATAGGACACATCTTATTGGCATCCTGAAGCAATCATTTAAAATGTTAGTGTCTTGCGACACTTTTCTGAGACAACAGCAGTGCAAAAGATGCACCATGTTTTAAGATAGGCCTCACTTCATCTGCATCAAGATACTGTTAGTTTAAAATGTATATCTTTAGGACTGTGTAGGGGTCCTGGAGAAGCAGTAGCTTCTGTCAGTGTCAAAGTTGTTGAAAAACTGTTTGTCCTTCAATCTTTTCCCTTGTCTTTTGTAATTTTTAAATACATGTTTTAATATTTTTCAAAAGTTTGTTCTCTCTTTCACAGATTGAAAGTATAAAAACAAAAAGTGAGTAATTTAACGAGAATTATAAGGTAAATGTTTTGTATTCTTTTCGTTACATTTCTATCACATTCACCTACTATTAGTTCCACAGCTTCATTTCTTTAACCCTCAGTTTCCTGCCTTTGCTACTTTCCTCATTCCTTTCTCTATTACCTACTTACTCAACTCCTTCCACTCTTTTTCTCAGTCCCTCTCTTCTCATAGTTCCTCACTCTTGTTCACTCACTCCGTCTCTATTACTCTTAGTGTCTTTGACTGATCACTCTTTCACTACTTGTTCATAATGCTTTCTCTGTGTAGTTGAAGCACACTAAGGGGCATATTATGAACACAGCCAATAAAAATATTGCTGTTTTTATTGGCAGAAAACTGGTGCAAAAGTGGTTTTAGCGGCAGTTTTCTGCTGCAAAAGCGGCTTTGGTGACATATTTCTGCCGATAAAAGCTGCAAAACTTTTATTGCCTATGTTGATGATATGGCTCTATGTTATTTACATTTCTTAGCTGTTTCAATTAATCTTTTTCTGTTACTTCTTCTTTTCTGTTTTCTATTTTTTCTCTCTGTTATTCCCCATGTTTTAATCTTATTTTGAACATTCACTCACATTCTCCAAGAAAGTCTTCTTTGTTATTGTTCTACTCTCTTTTTTTTCTTTCACTTCCTTATCTATTTTGTTTTTCACAATTATACCCTCTTCCGTCTTTTCTTCGGTAAATAGATCTATTAAACAGTATCTCTGGTTTACTCCCTATAGCTGTCTTTCTTTAACATCACTCTCTGTTTACTTTCCTTATACTTACTCTTCTTTTTTTTTTTTTTTTTTTTGGTTAGCTCCCGGTTCGCGAACCGGGAAGCGAACTGGGAAGCGAACTAAAAGAAATAGAGCTTGCCAGAGTGCTAAACATTCTAGCAATTTTTTTTGAAAGGGGAGGTAGTTCTGAAAAGAACTTTTTTTTTAATGTTTTTGTTGTTTTATATTTTTTTTTATTTTTTGGTTTTTTTGTATTTTTTGAACAATTTTATATTTTTTTTGTTTTTTTTGGGGGGGAAACAACAAAAAACGCATTGAAAAGGGCTCAACAGGAGCAAAAAAAAAATTACTGTCTGGGGCGGTTAGGACAATTGTGATTGTTATAAGCTAGGTTGATTGAATTAATGCTCATGTTACCACATGATATCAATGCACCGCAGTGCAGACAAGTATATTTCATATGCCCAAAATTCTCCTGGATGTTTAGCACAGTTTCCCGTGCCTCTGCTGCTGTCAACGATATTAACGATGTTGACCTGGCCACAGGAGTTGCTGTTGGGTTTTCTTCCATGTCACGTATCTCCGCCCGGCTGTAATTCAATGGATGCCACCTGTTCATGTGCCGATGCATGGTATAGTTCCCGTAGCTATACTTTTTATCAGTCCCTCTTGATAATTTCTCTTTGCAAATGAGGCAGGTGACATACCTCGCATTTACTTTCTTCTGCCCTGGAGGGATTGAAAAAAACTGCCAAATGAAACTGGCTTTCCTATGGGAAACCCGGGGCACCTCTTCCAAGAACTGTGGTCCTTCTCTCTCCTCTTCCTCTAGTTCTTCCTCTTCCTCCTCTGTGTTGGTGATGACCTGGGGAGGTGGTCCTCTCTTCCCATGAGGAGGTGGAGGTGGTGGTGGGGGTGCACCAGCTGAAGCAACTACTGAAGCCATTGCTCTACTATGAATAAAGGTCTTCCTCTCACAATGATGAAAGTCAGAGTGAGGAAAGAAGGAGGGGTTTTCATCATTTGGGAAAAACAATAGTTCTAAACCAATGAAAAGTGTTATTTTTAGGTCACCTGACCTAGCCTTACATGATTATGAAACTAAAAGTTAAATGTACCAATGAAAAGTTTTATTAACAAGTCACATGACCTCTCACGCTTATGTTACGCGCTGCGGAACGCGCCCCGGATCGCTTCCAGGTCGCTGCGCTTCGCGCCTCGGTTCGCGCTCCGGAGCACTTCCGGGTGCGCTAACGCGGCGCGTCATAAGATGCATTACACGGCAACGCGATACGTCGTGCTTTTGCGACGCGCCGCGGATCGCTTCCGGGGAGCTGCGCTTCGCGTCTCAGTTCGCGTACCGGAGCACTTCCGGGTGCGCTAACGCGGCGCGTCATAAGACGCATTACGCGACAACGTGATACGTCGCGCTTCCGCGACGCGTCACGATGTTGATTTCTAACGCGGCAGTTGCGCTAACGGAACGTTTACCGGTTCGCGGACCGGGTCGCGGCATCAAATTGAGCTAACGGAAAGCTTCCCGGTTCGCGAACCGGGAGCGAAACAAAAAAAATATTTAAATTTTTTTTATTAATAAACATATAAAATATATTTTGGGATTTAAAGAAGAATACATTTTACAGCTATAGATATTAGCTTTTAAAAAACCAATGAAATTCACTGAAAAAACCATAGGTTATAGACCATATATAGTTAGGAATTAGCATTTACAAAACCTTGAAAATTCACTGAAAAAACCATAGGTTATAGACCATATATAGTTAGGAATTAGCATTTAAAAAACCTTATTTTACTCACACAAAACCATTGAAATTCCATATATAGTTAGTGGTACTAACTATATATCGCGCACCCGCAATCCACTGCTGATCATGTCACATATTACATCATTCATGACATGGTCAGTGACATCACTGATGACATCACTGATGACATCTCAAATGACATCACTGATGACATCACTGATGACATCTCAAATGACATCACTGATGACATCACTGATGACATCTCAAATGACATCACTGATGACATCACTGATGACATCACTGATGACATCTCATTTGACATTACTGATCACATCACTGATGACATCATTCATGTGATAATACAATGAACCTCTTCAGACTCTAATATAACCTTAGATACACTCAGTGTAAACAGACACTCACAGACTGTCACTCATCCATGGAGTTACTCAGACACCTAGTCAGTCATGCAAAGAATCAATCACACCTCCATTTTCTCAACTATACAGTTATACACACCTTACTTATTCAAACATATACTAAAACATATTTACTCTCTTATACAATCCTGGATACAAGTTCACAATGATGCATACAGCCACTCACACATTCACTGGCTCCTATGCACAGTTATTTATATATGTCAACTCTCACATGTACTGTATTTTACATATGTACTTACTTTGACATGTAGCACTGAGATATCCATTCACTCACCAATACACTCATGCACACAGTCAACCGCCCATACAGCTGTTTCCACATGCACTTTTGAACCCATACATCTAGTGAATCAACTGCTCACACATATATGCACAGAGTCATACACCTCCCAGCCACCCACACACACACTCAGTCTCCCATACAAATGCTTGGGCAACCAATCAATAACCCATATAGTTACTCATATAGCTACTGATCAACACATGCAGCAGTTTACAGAACAACAGACATAATGATGCACAAATTAAGACAGTTTAGTCACTAACCCATGCATTCAGTGAGACACATTTAATCACTCACTCATACAGTCAGTCACGCACCTACTAAATCCTTCATCCAGACACTTCTACATCTACTCATTCTTCAATATGTAAAACATATTTAAACTTTACAGAAACACACAGTCACTGGATGATGTCATCAGTGATGTCATTTGAGATGTCATCAGTGATGTCATCAGTGATGTCATTTGAGATGTCATCAGTGATGTCATCAGTGATGTCACTGACCATGTCATGAATGATGTAATATGTGACATGATCAGCAGTGGATTGCGGGTGCGCGATATATAGTTAGTACAACTAACTATATATGGAATTTCAATGGTTTTGTGTGAGTAAAATAAGGTTTTTTAAATGCTAGTTCCTAACTATATATGGTCTATAACCTATGGTTTTTTCAGTGAATATATATATATATATATATATATATATATATATAAAGAAGGAGAGAACTCTGGGTAGTTCTCAAGTTTAGGTGGAAAGGAGCCCCTGTTAGAGCACTCTCAACACCAGCGACACTCTAGATCTGCTCACCTCAAATGTCTCTTTTTCTATCAAAGTTTTTAAGCATAGGATTAGCACAGAGCTATCCACGCCGAGATAGAAAATGATAAAGTCTTTTGCAATTTATACAGAAAAGTCTTTAAGCATAGGACTAGTACAGTGCTGTCCTTGCCGAGCTGGCTATTGAGATATTTTACATCCAAATAAAGATTATTATTATTATCACTGGATGCCTGCGGGACCTGAGGTGACTGCATATACACCTTACTCACCAAAGATATCCCTTCAGTTTGAGTGAGGTGGGCTTTTCCACCGCAATCTGTATGGAGGTGCACTTAAGCACACTGTGGGGTGTCAACGGGAGCTGGAGAACAGAAAGTATTGCTCCCAACTGCACCCTGGCTCGGGGGTTTGGAGCCTACGCGACTCCTGCTCCATTCCACTACTTCTTCCAGCAGGCCGCCCAATGGGATGAGTGTCCAGAAAAAAGGGGTTTGAGGTCCTGCGGGTGAACCGGAGCAACACACAGATGAGCATGAGAGTGCATCTGGAGGGCGAGCAGAGAGAACACCCGGGGACCCTACCCTGGCCGACATCATGCAGGCCATCACCTCCTCGAGAGAAGCGCTGGAGACGAAGATTGACACCATAGGGACAGATCTCACCCTGTTGAAGGACGATCATCGCAAACTTAAGGAGAGAGTGACTGCCAATGAGAACACCATGAAGGGCATTCCGGAAACGCTTGTCACCCTCCAATATGCCCTGAAAGCAGTGGAAACCAGGGTCAAAGTGTTGGAAGTAAGAACAGTGAGGGGCGCTCATGAAGAAATGATCTGCGCATAGTAGGGGTTCTGGAACGTGAGGAGGGGGGCAGATGTGGTCCAGTTCTTGGAGTCTTGGCTAAGAGCGGAGGTGGCCCGGAGGGTCTCTCCCCCTTCTATGCCCTAGAGCATGCCCATAGAGTCCCTGCCAGGCAACCTAAGCCTGGAGCCTCACCCCGCCCGCTATTGGTGCGGTTGCTACATTATCAAGATCGAGATTTTCTCCTACAGCGAGCCCGCGAGAAACAGTCCCTACAGATTGGAAACAGCAAGGTGGTGATCTTCCCAGATTACACTAGGGAGGTGCAACTGGCTGTTAAACAAAAGTTACATCAGCTCCATCTCCCCTATGCCATGCTGTTCCCAGCTCGCCTTAGAGTGACTGCGGATGCAGAGACACATTTCTTTCCTACCCCACATGAAGCTTGGGAGTGGCTAGAAACTCGAAGCAGTAATGGATCGCATTCTTCACAATTAGATTTACCCTAACGGCAATCAATCACTTCTTCGCCTCCTCAGAGGGCTCCTTCACCTGCTGGAAGACGCCAAGAAGGAGATAGGGCGGTACAGGCAGTGGCCAAAATTAGTCAGCAATACCATGGACCCTGAACTGGATAGATCTGAGAGCTCGAGATCAAGCAGTGTACATAGGCTCTCAGACACTGAACTCCCGGACGTCACATCACAAACAGCAGATGGCGTGTTCAGCTGATCGGACAACAGGTCGTATGTGCAAGGGATTGCCAGTTGATGAATGTTGGCCCTTGGTTCAGTTTGAGGACTTCCGGAGGATACATTTATACTATAAGGACTTACCAAGTGTTCTATGTGTGTGGGAGGGTCTGGGTGGGTCTGGGGGGGTTCTGGATCCAATGGTATTGGAACACGTTTTGCCACTTCCATGATTCATTGTTTGAGTGCCTTAGTTTGGACCTGTTTGTGTAAGCCTGTCCTGAAGAACGGGAGTTGGGTTGTTTTTATTGTTGGGGGAAATTGGTTTGGGGCCAGGCATGTCCCTATGGGAGAGTTACACCGAGATAGACCGGAGAAGGTACTATTGGTTCCACCGTAGGTATCAATTGTATAACCTGGAATGTTAGAGGAATGCACCCCATGAGAGGCCTGCATACAATCCATGCTTATCTGGTAAGAAGAGGGGTGCAAATTGCATTATTACAAGAAACCCATCTCACGCAGAAAGAAGGGACAGCACTACAGCCGAGAGGGAAGGTGTTCCACAATAGGTATTCAGCTTTTGCTAGCGGGACCCTAATATGGGTGTGGGCGGGAGTCCCTTTTCAATGTGTCAGACAAATAATAGACCCAGAGGGCAGGTTTGTGGTGGTGTTGGGGCACCTAGATGGGCGCGAAATAACCATAGGGAGTATATTCGCCCCTAAAGTTGATCAACCCGCATTCTTAGCTCAGCTTTCACAGACACTAGCGCAGGTTCTGACTGGATCGGTACTCCTGCGAGGGGATTTCAATAGCATTCAATCAATCAGGAGTTTGTTAAAGCGCGACTACTCACCCGTAAGGGTCTCAAGGCGCTAGGGGTGGGGGGGGTTGGGGGGGTGCAGGTTACATTCCATCAAGGAGGGGGTCTGTCGAAGAGCCAGGTTTTGAGGTTTCTTGTGAAGATGGGGAGCGATGTTGTCTGTCTGAGGTGGAGCGGAAGGGCGTTCCATGCTTTGGCCGCGAGGAAGGAGAAGGAGCGGCCTCCCGATCTGGTCTTTCTGGTGCGGGGGACCACAGTGTAGGAAAGCTGGGCTGATCGTAGGGTCCTTTGGGGTGCGTGGAATTTGAGTCGGCTGTTCAGGTATGCTGGTCCGGTGCCGTGGAGGGCCTTGTGTGCGTGGGTGAGCATCTTAAAGGTGATTCTCGCCTCGACGGGGAGCCAGTGGAGTGTGCGCAGGTGCTGGGAGATGTGACAGTGTTTTGGCAGATTGAGGACCAGTCTTGCGGTGGCGTTCTGGATGTTCTGTAGCTTGCAGATGAGGTTTTTGTTTATTCCGGCGTAGAGTGCGTTGCCGTAGTCGAGTCTGCTGGTGACCAGGGCGTGAGTGACTGTCTTTCGGTGTTCGAGGGGGATCCATTTGAAGGTCTTACGAAGGAGGCGGAGGGTGTGGAAGCAGGAAGATGAGACAGAGTTGATCTGGCGGTCCATTTTGAGCTCGGAGTCCAGGATGATTCCCAGGTTGCGTGCGTGGTCTGTGGGGGTTGGCGGGTTTCCGAGGGCAGTGGGCCACCAGGTGTCACTCCAGGCGTCGGGGTTTGGGCATTGTTGATGTCAATCCGGACCATTCACACCCACCACTCCCTGGTGCTCTTACACACAGGGCTGCAGAAGCCCAGGGGGATTGGCCACAACATTAGGGATTGACAGACACTTGGAGAGCCCATCATCCGATGGAGAGGGACTACTCTTATTATTCATCTCTACATGAGCTGCATGTTCGTTTAGACTCCATTCTCTGCTCCCCAGACATACATGTAGGGATCACTTTGAGTGAGTACTTAACTAGGATGATATCTGATCACAATCCCCTACCGATATCCTTGAACTGGGTGTGGGCTAGACCTACAATTCCTAGCTGGCGACTCCGACCAGAGGTGTTAGAGGATCAGGTATTTCGAACCACGATAGGCACTGCTATAGAGGATTATTTCCTGAATAATACTAACACAGCTACCAGCCCCCTCATTGAATGGGATGCTTTCAAAGTTGTCATAAGGTGTCGATGTATTGCTGAAGCAGTGGGCGTACGGAGGGTCCCCCTAAGAGATGTACAGAAAGCTGCTCCGAGATGTGGAAAGGGATAGACAGGGGAGAGGGGACGGGCAAACAGATCTACTGGAGGCCAGGGCAACGCTAGTGGTACAGGTGGAATGGTTGAGATGCTTTGACCACAGGGCTTATGCGGCTCGGGCCCAAGCTTAGAGGGGCATTTCAGGCTTGGCTGGCAAATCCGGCACGTAGAGGGACGACAATCCTAGAGTTACGGGGGAGGGATGGCGTGAGCCATTATGGACAACAGGATATCAATGCTCAGTTTTTGGAATACTATACTACCCTGTATCAGAGTCAACTAGACCCAATGGTGTTGGAAGGGTAATGATTTTTAGATGATATTGAACTTCCTCAAATTGATGCCGGCACAGCGGAGACCCTAGGCCGGGATATAGAACTAGGTGCGATCAGGGGGGCCATAAAACACATGGCCAGACACAAAACCACTTGTATGGATGGACTCCCGGTTGAGTTCTACTCCACATATGTAGATGCTTTGGCCGCCCCGCTTGATGGCCCGTTACAATAGATCGAAGCGGGATGGGTAATTATGCCGCTTCTAAAACCGGATAAGCCAGCCATCCCCCGCCATGCTCATCCTAGATTATAAAATATTAAGCTGCATCTTGGCTAGTCTCCTGATGATCCATATGACGACATTTGTGCACATAGATCAGGCAGGTTTTATTCCATTCCGAACACGGCCATGAATATTCGATGACTGCTTCGGCTGCTGGACGCCCCCACCTGTGACAAAGATGAGGCGTGCATCTTATCGATTGACATCGAGAAGGCCTTTGACAGTCTCAAATGGTCATATCTTTTTAGAGTTATGAGGGCCTTTGGGCTAGGAGAGGGATTTGTAGCCTGGACAGCAATACTGTATAAGAGCTCCACTGCCAGAGTTCGCACGGGAGGCGTGATTTCAGAGGCCTGAGCATTGGGCAGAGGAACGAGACAGGGATGTCCGCTGTCTCCCCTCTTGTTCGCATTGGCAGTGGAACCTCTGGCTGTTCATGCGCGATCGGGGCGGTATTACCGGGACTGGATGGGATGGGGCAATCCCAATTTATTGCATTATATGCAGATGATCTTCTAACGTTCCTCGCCAACTCTGCGGACGATCTGTGAGGTGCCAATGAACTACTGAACAGGCTGGGACGAGTGGTGGGCCTCAAGGTCAACTGGAACAAGACGTGCCTTTTCCCTGTTTTAAGTGGAAGGAATGACCCACCGGACACGTTAGATGTATTATGGGAAAGCAGATGCCTGACTTATCTGGGAGTACGTATTTATCACGCAGCCATCGGTTTATTAGAAGGTAATGTCGGACGAGCGATACGAGCCACCAAGAGTAACTTTGAATTCTGGGGGACTTTCCCGCTCTCAGTGGAAGTACAGGTGGCACTGCTAAAGATGGTCACGCTGCAGCGCTTGCTCTATTATTTTGGCTCGTTACCACTATGGATCCCGCGAAAATTCTTTACCCAACTTAACACCATGATCACATGATTTCTATGGGGCTCTGGGCGACGCAGGTGTGCGCTCACCACCATGATGAGACCTAGACAGGAGGGGGGCTTTGCAGTACCTGATTTCGAGGCCTATTATCATGCAGCTCAACTACAGTGGTTCACGAAATGGATGGCAGGAAGGCTTCGCAATGAGGAGGGCCATGGGAGTACAGATGCAGATCTGAGACAGCTCTCCCGTGTGCTGCTGTGGCTCCCCTTGTGGGATCAAGGATTTCTGGGGGACCTGTGGGCGTCGAGCCAATGCTGGAACCGGGCTACTTAAAGAGCCCAGCAGGGACCCCCATATGCTCCTGAGATTCCACTGTTGGTCTGCGAGACTCCACCCCATGGAGGGGTCAGGCAGGGACTACAGATCTGGGAAGAGGCGGGGGATCTCCACTATCGGAGATAGATCCCTTCCTACTGGAATTATTGTGCCTGATGTCTTGCATGACTGGATATTATTCTCCACAGAGACATAGATGATTGAGCGACATGCCTGAGGTGGAGTTGGGGGTAGGAGTTGAGTGGGGGGCGAAGGGGGATAGAGAGAGTTCCATTATCTTATTGTTTGTTGTGATTCTTGCGGGTCGGTACTGGAACGGACTGTTGAGATGTCGATCAACCACCGTAGGGATGTAGAGCATGGCTCACCTGAGAATTCTGATTTGGTCAACAAATACTGTCCACATTTTTTAAAATGTCTATACATGGTGAGAATCTGAAACTGGTGATGTGCAACCATCAGATATGGCTATCGATAATTGTTGTCAAAAATACGATGTACGCTCTAGAATCCCATTGTATTGCTCCTACATGCTTGGATTCTATTGAATAAAATCTGTTTACAAAAATTTAGTGCTCAGAGTCTCCCGATCTACAGATGTGAGGTTGCTTATTAACTGTGGCCATCTTAGAGTCAGTTCAGTATTTACTACTTGTTTTCACAGTAGCAATTTAGCAAAACACTTTGCCTGATTCTTACATACTACAGCTGTTAAAGAACCTTTATTTCAAACGGTCACCAAGCAGTGTCCTTGGCGGGATGTCTGACTCTTAACCCCCAGGGTAGGCTTGTAGCCTGCTTTGAAAATCCTATTGACATTGACCTAGAAACAAAAAAAGACCTCCAGAAAGTACAATCTTCGGAGAACATGTGTGTACACAAAAGCTTGTTTCTAGTCATCATTTATCCTATGAACTAGCACTGCATTGTTGCCAGGAATATAGATGTTTGTGTATTCACAGGAAAAGATTTGATTTACCATTTAAAATCTGACGGAAACCTCAGAAGACTGACCCAGGTCAACCATAACTACAGCCAATAAAGAGTACTTTGGAAATCTTTGCTGCGCACTACGATTGGCTGAGATGCAGAAAACGGGCCAATCCTAGGTTTCCTTACACTTTACGAGTTCCACCCAGTCCCTGGCAATTTCCAGAATACCTTTTGTTGTGTGGTTGGCTGTAATGGGATCCGGAAGGCACCATGATTAGCCCCTTCGCTGTGGGGGTTAATGACCCGCTGTGCTGGGGGGAGGGGGCGCGCACAGCGCCCCCATGCTCATCACGAGCTCAGCTCGTCATGAGCTACGGTGCTCCGGTGCTCATGACGAGCTGAGCTCGTCACAGGTGTATTGACCCCCGTGGAACGCTCAGCACAGGAGGGGAATTCTCCCCGCACCTGAGCGTTCCACGGGCCATGATGAGCTGAGCTCGTCATGAGCACAAGAGCGCCGTGGCTCATGACGAGCTCAGCTCGTCATGAGCGTCGAAGGTGTTAGTGATTATTTTCTTCCTTCAAGAGATACCGCACACCATTACACACTGACTGTGGCCACTCTACCTTCAGCGCCCCCTTGACCATCTGAAGTGCAGAGCCAGGTGTGAACTGGTAAGAGCTCTGGTAAATTGGGAAATGTGAATTAAGGAAGTCACAGCTGGGGGGCAGAAAATCACAGCCAGGAAGCGGGAGTCGGGGTGAGGAACTGCTGCTGCTAACCCTGTGTGATAGTGATAGCTAAGCAGGATTTTTAAACAAAGCAGATAGAGAATGCTACAATTAACTCTGACCACCTCTGCACAGGTTATCAGACACCACACCACTCGTACGCATATGAGCAAACGTCAACACCAGCAAAGATGCAGCACTTACGATGTGAAGTTGTAGTGGTAGATAAAGCACATGCATCCAGGAAGTTGTAGATGTGGCCTTGCACGTTGGAGAGCAAAGGTCGGTGTGCACTGTATATGGACATGCAGGGGTCCATGCTGCTGCGGGGGATGTTGGTAGTCACCAGCATCATCTCGTCCTTTGGGTCCGGGGTTGTCTATCGCCTCCCACCACTTTTCAAGAGGGCATGGGCTCGTAGTGGGCATCTCCGTGGCCGACTGTTTCTTGTGGCTGCCACGCATCGAAGGACAGCTACAACACAACCGATCAGGAGAGACGGACATGGGATGAATGGAGTATGGGCTCCTAACCGAGGTGCTCCCACTCTGACCTTTGGATCGGGAGGCAGTAGTGCCTTGGCTCCTCAGTGTGTGGTCTCCACAGGCTTTGCCCCAGGGGGCTTCCTCTCTGGAAGTTCATAGTTCGGCCCCTGGCAGCTGCTGGTAGAGCAGAACTCCGATGAATTCCATTGAGTTTTTATGCAACTCCACGGAATTCCGTGTAGTGCAACTCCATGAACTCTGCCCACCCTTAAAGAACAGGCAGTGGTCCAAGGGACCACTGCCTGCTCATAAAAACGTTTTCGCTGCCAATCACAAAGGGGAAGGGGTCCCTCGGGCCCCCCTCGTCCTGTTTTCGACTGGCTTACCACCAATTTGAAATTGGCGGTAAATTTGATTGTTTGTGGTCTCAAAACAATCTTACAGCCCCCTGCGACTCGCTATTAGGAAGGGATACCCTTGGCACGTCACTTCCTAATAGCAACTTGCAAAACCTATTTTGCATTTCTGTAACAGGTTACCAACTCACAAAATAGGTTTGGTACATGCTACAACCAGGAGCGGCCCTTGCAAGTAAGAGTGGTGGGGTTGGGTGGGGGGACACTCAACAGACGATGATGAAGAAAAATGAAATACATAATACATTTTCCCTCGTAGTCGTCTGTCAATTCCGCCTCCCACACTGCCCCATCACCACACCACTCTTACCTTTACGGGCCACTTCTGGCTACAACCCTTTTCTATCGGTCACAAGCCGGCCGATTTCCCATTTGCGACAGCTAAAAACAGTTGTGCATCTGGCCACAGATTTTTTTGGGGGGAGGGAGGAATCGATGGTACAAGTTTGCAACCTTTAATGTACGGCCTCAGAACCCGGTCTCCTTTATTTCAATTAGGTAGTGATTGGAAGGGGCTCTACACTCTCTGAGGCTTTGCAGTTGGTCTTATACAGGTTGCCTTCCATTCTTTAGTTTTGATTATATGATTGTGTCTTGTGCTCCCTCCTTTCGCTACCTACAGTTTCTTCCTATTTGACTTACTCTTGCAAGTTTTTGTTTATTTCTGTTTTCTGCTTTTGCTACTGTTTTACTATCATTTGCTTGCTCTCTATTTTCTGCCTGGGTGTCTCTTGCTCTTAGTCAAAATGTAGTGATGAAGATAAGTCCCCGTCCCAGAAACCTAGTGGTGGTGTCCACCTACAACAACCACAAACACAGATTAAACACTGGTTGTGTAAAGGTAAGGCCTGAAGAGAGAATAGGGTGTGAATTGAGAAGAGAGATGAGTAAGGGACAAGGAAGTGCAAAGTGAGTGTAGGATGACGGGCAAATGAGGAACTACTGAGTGGTGTAGGATACAGGGGCTGTTGTACTGTGTGGTTGATAAGTGTGGAAGATGCCAAGAGGGAGGTAGTGGAGATGATGTCCTGTTTGGTGAAAATTACATATTTTTTCTACATTTTTCTTATAAATGGGAAACGTGAGACCCTCCGGGTGAGTAGCACGCTATACAAATGCTCTGATTGATTGATTGAAACAGCCTTTACAAGGAGGTTTTTACCACATTGCACCTTTATCATGCAATTTTTATCACAAGTTTTTAGAAAGCAAATACTTTTACAACATATGGGAGGGGGTGGGAGCACCGTGCCTCACAAGGGTGAAAAACTAAAGCCTGACACCGAAGAAAGTGTTATCATGCGCTGCATTTAGTATGATGCATCAGGGCAAACTGAGAGCTAGTTTTCCATCTTGCTGATATTTATACTAGACTATGGGCGAGCAAGAGACCAAGATAGAGACTCAAAGATTGATTAGAGAATGAGAGACCGAGAGTGAGAGACAGAGAGAGAGAGAGAGAGAGACAGACAGACAGAGAGACAAAGAACTTGTAATACCAAGAGTGATACTGAGTGAAAGTAACCAAGTAGTGCTTTAAAGCAATAGCTTAGCATGTCAATGCACAGAGATTATGGTTGTTGGCTGTGGTTGTCCTAAATTATGATGTTGCTAATGTGTGTAATTCTTAAAGTGACATAAGAGGACCTCAAAGCACTGCTGACACACAGCAAGGGAAACAGAAAAAGGGATGATGAGTGAGGAAATGAGAAGAAACACTGAATGCAATGAGAAAGGAGACTTGCAGGTGGAGTGGTCTTCCCCAAGGCAGAGAAAACAGTGGTTCATAGATACACTGCCTTAGGCCTCTAACCACTAACAAGTAGGGAGGAATGGAAAAGGAGCAATAATGTGGAGCAGCAGAGTGCAGATATAAGGTGTGTGTGAGGTGCCACATTAAGAACCTAGTGCACTGTGTACCAAGGCAGTCAGAGAGCCACTGAGAGCCTGGAGACTGTCCATCTTCTCCAAAGTGTCAACAATGAGACATATCATTATCTTACCTAGGACATTTTTCTGTGCACGCAGATACAGAAGGACAGCTAGAGAGGATGGGACAGTGGGGCTGCTGGGAGAACAAAGACTATCAAGGATAGAAATGTTGGGTTTGAGGGGGTCATAGGCAAAAGGAAAGGATATTGGTCCTTGAAAAATAAGTTCTTTTGGCAGATATTTTCACAAAAGGTGTTACTATTTGATAGTCTGCTCTTTCTAATGTCCATAGTTATGTTGCAAGAATGGGTATCTGGTCTTTGCTATAACAGCACCATGGATACTCATACTTTCTGATTGGTTTTGGTGTTTTGTGTTTTGCTGTACTGCCATAAAAATGTCAAATATGTGTTGAATTTTAGACCATGGTAGTGTCAAAACCAAGAATGTTTGAGGAGCTGGAACTCGGGGTTACATTACCAAGAATTGAAGGTTCTGCATCCAGTGTGCTAATAGTGCCTGAACATTGGGCATCCTGTTTATGACAGAAGGAGAGTTGTCCTGTATGCTGACATCCTATCTTGCAAATAGTGCAAACGTTTTGAGTGCTTATGAACACAATACGAAAGAACAATTGCTAGACAAATACCTGATTATGTTGATACTCATTCAAAAGGGCCCAGTGTGTTTTAGAATATTTGAGTTGCCTTTGACTCTCCTAGAAAATAGAACACACAATTCTACCAGCCAGGTCCACTGACCAATGTTTTAAAATGCAACATTTATATGTGTTAAATTGCTCTCCCCACTGAGTAATTTTGACACAGGCTCTGAATATCCCTCTTCACTCCTACAATTCAAAACCATAACCTCCCACCCCCAAGTATGGGTCTAGTTGCGCCTCTGGTCAAGATTTTCTTTTAGGGTGCAAGTAAATCATTTCTAAACTGTTCTTAATGTGCATCACTCACAATATTAACACAAATTATTGTAAGTAAAGGGGAATTGACCCTCTGTCAAGGGATTCTTACTGGCTAATCCTTGTCACAACAAAGAAGGTAGTGCTCTCTTTTAAATATCAGAACATCTACTGGCAAAATTATTTCGATCCCTTCTTATTCAAATATATTCCACGCCTCCATGAAGCACAAAAGACAAAAATCCTGAAAAGCTAGTGTTGCCAGGGTGTCCAGTAACAGCAGAAAATAGGCCCAGGCACCAAAATAAAAGTGGCACCTTTAGTGAATAAGATAGGTGAAAAACTGACCGACATTTGCAAATAGGGCAGTTTTGAACTTGTAAAGGCATGGTTGTTAGACCTGTCATCCTTAGGGTGGTCTTCCCCCAAACGTTTTGCCTGCTTACCACCACTTTTTGCTGTATCTTTTTGTTGGCCTTAGGATTCTGAACACTTTGCCACTGCTGAACAGTGCTAAAGAGCATGTGCTTCTCCCCTAAAATGGTCACAATGGTATATACCCAATTGACATATGTAGTTTACCTTTAAGTCCCTTGTAAAGTGGTATACCATATACTCGGAACCTGTATTCTAAATACTACTAGTGAGCCTGCAGCACTGGTTGTGCCACTCACACAGGTAGTCTTTCAAACCTGTTTCAGGCCTACCATTCCAAGACTTGTTTGTGCAGTTTACTGCCACTTCAACTTGGCATTTAAAATCACTTGCCAAGCCATAAACACCCCTTTTATTACACACAAGTCACCCCTAAAGTAGGGCCTAGGTAGCCCTAAGGGCGGGGTGCTGTGTACCTAAAAGATAAGACACGTACTTTTATGTTTTACATGTCCTTGTAGCAACCAACAGCTGAATTTGTTTTTCACTACTGTTATTAAAGCTTTAATTCCTAATTAGAAAGGAGTAGCTAAATCATGTTTCATATCTTTGGAATGGTAATGATAAATCCTCTTTAGTGGTAAAGTTAGATTTAACATTACTGTTTTAGAAATGCCACTTTTAGAAAGTGGTACAAAAGGGACTGATTTGCATATAGCCATGTCTGAACTGGGATGGCAGAGTGGGCTAAAGAACGGTGATGGATCAAACCCGGATCTTTGTACTGGGTGTGAGTGTTTGATTGGTTCAGATGCTCCGTCCATCACCACCCCCTTTTGTACCACTTTTAGAAAGTGGACATTTCTCTGCTCTTACTGCTCTGTATGCCTTGTAGCTTGTCTCCAATACAGGTCCGGGGTGGGGGGACAGTTACAATATGTGCATTCCCTCTGGACAGCCACAAACACAGGAAGGGTGAGTGTGACAAAGAACACTTCTGCATTTATCTACATTCTGATAGCTCTTCCTTGGTAGGAAGAGGGAGGGGGAGTTGACACTTACATCTGATTAGGCAGTGTACCGTGTCCCACAAAGAGGGCTGATTACCCCCCACAGATAGCTTCACAGATAGCCTGGCAGACAGGGTTGCGATTAAAGGGGACCTGTGCACTTCAAAAGCTTGCTTTGAAGTCACCCCACTTTAAAGACACATTTGGGTATAAGTACTGGGGTTCTGACCCTGTCAAGACAGTACACTACTGGACCTGTGAAGAACTCTGACAGGAGTCAAGACTTATGTGCTACAATGATTGCCACTCTGTTTTACTGACTGTTCTGAAGGAACTTGTTCTCTGCTTTGCTGAGATGCTGTGTTGCCTGCTGATCTATGCCCTGCTGAGGACAAGAGCTCGACTCATCTCACTTGAACCCAGAATGGCCCCAAGGGCTTGCTGGCTTGCACCCTGTTCTGAAGTCTCAGGGCCATCAAAGACTTCATGCAACCCTGCTGCTGCTGGACTCTGTCATCAGTGAGTCCTCCCTTGTCTGGGACTCAAAAGTGGGTTCTGAAGTTGTTTCTACTTCACAGTTGACGCAGTTATGACTTTGCGTTGATCAAAACTGGCGCATGGATCTTCACCACAGACATTGGAGCCAATCAGCATTGCCTCGATGGACTGTGCGCCTCACGACAACGAACAGCATGGCTTAATATCAACCCAGCACCTGCATCATCATAAAGGGGTTTGACGCTGAAGCCTTTATCACCTGTGGGCTCTGCGCCCAAACTATGCAGGATTGGCAATGATGTGGCGACTACTTACATCGAGTCTTAGAGATCAACACTTTCTCCTTACAAGGTAATTTGTCACCAGTGCCTGTCTTGGTCCTGTAGCTGGTCTGCCTTCCATCACAGCTGGCCTCAACTTTGGATTTACCCAGTCTAGCGAGACCTCAAGTAACCCCTCAACAATATTGACTTCCAAGCACTATTTTTGGTTTATTCTTTAAAAATTCATATCTCCAGTTCTACTCATTGGATCTTTGTAATCTTCGTCTTGATCCTCTCAGAAAAATTGTGTCTGTTTTTCTAAACCTTTGTGGAGTACTTTTGTGGGGTTTTCATTGTGTTACCATGTGTGTGTTGCACACATATAGACAAGTCTGCCTGCTCTGTGCCAAGCTACCAGAGAGTGAACACAGTTTATCTTTTAGTGTGTATCTAGCTTACCCTGGCTAGGATTGTGATTCCTACTTGGACAGGGTACATACCTCTGCCAACTAGAGACCCAATTTGCAAAGTATGGGAGATTACATGCATTTGTGCTTTCTACAAGCAATGTGTGTGGTAACATCAGGAAAAACAACAGTAAAAGCTGCCCACAAGGCCATAAAACAGTCCCACAAATCTCAAAACAATGGTCTGCACACTGACCTAGCTTGGTAGCATCTTTGACACTGCCTAATTGCCCTATACCTATTGAAACTATCTTAGTAGACTCAGGGAGGTGTCATCATCTGTGATTCAGAACTACTCTCAATGCCGTCTAAGCTAATGATCTCTACTATGGTTGAAACACACTGTAGACAGACAGGCAGACTGCACCTGCAGAAAGATGTCTGTATTCCTAATTTAGGTTTTGTCACTATAGTCAAAAGTGTCTTTATCCGAGTGACTGTGTTCAGTTTAAAACTCTCTTTACTTTATTCCAAACATGATACAATGCTATAATTCCATCTTTAGAAGGCCACTGCGCCGTAAATGAGCAACCAATCAAAAGATATGCAATTATGCCATTATTAATTTACAGTACAATAGGAGGGGGGCAAAGACCCACAACTGTGCTTGACAAAATCCACATTATAGCAGATCAACAAAAACCACACGAGAAAGTCATAGTCAATTAGAAGAAAACGGTGCACACTTTTCATTCTTTCACCAGATATTCAGTTTTAATCACATTGGGTGGATGTTGCCCAAGGGTAAGAGCACTCCCTGGCCCATTTTAACTAGGGTGGAATCAGACGTAACATGTAAGTTACTGTTTAATGTTTCAGAAAGCTAAAATGAGGACACATGTTCTTTGAATTTTAAACTATCTTCCTCATGCATTAGGGGAAAATGTCTGCCATGCTGAGTGAAACATATACTTCCAATAGCAGCCACAGTCTGTCACTTGATTTCTCGCAAATAGTACTTTCTAATAAATTACAAACAACATCAAAAGGTAATCAATTAAACATCTTTTAAGATATGAAGTGCTTCAAATCAGGAGATCAATAAGCAAAGTATTGAAAAAGAATATAACTGTTATGGACTACACAAGAGACCTGAAACCATTTAAATGTATAAAATAAATGATGGAGAATAATGTTTTCAGTGGCTTATTCAGTTCCGAAAGGTGCAGCAGCAGAGATGAGAGCCACCTCTTAATACATTATTCAGCCTTCAGACTTCACCTCATTAGTATCAGTTTACCACCCAAATAAAGCAATGAGCAACAGAAAGATGACCGATCAATCTTTGTGAAAGGCCTTCCTCTGCACAGCAACATGTGTTGCTGCATTTCCAGTAACCTTTGATTTGTTTGAGCAACAAATAAAATTTTTAATTAAAATCTGCAGATCACGCAGCAAATCATAAATTATGTGGCAAATGCAGAAAATCAAAAGTCATAGTCAATTAGAAGAAAACGGTGTACACTTTTCATTCTTTCACCAGATATTCAGTTTTCATCACATTGGGTGGATGTTGCCCAAGGGTGAGAGCACTCCCTTGCCCATTTTAACTAGGGTGGAATCAGACGTAACATGTAAGTTACTGTTTAATGTTTCAGAAAGCTAAAATGAGGACACATTTTCTTTGAATTTTAAACTATCTTCCTCATGCATTAGGGAAAAATGTAATGCAAATGGATCAAATCCAAAATTATGAGTAAAACGCTGCAGCTGCAAAATCACATTATGCCAGTGGCTCTGTGTCAACATCTACATGGCCCTGCTTGTAGCCATCATCAGAAGCCACAGACTCAAAATCGTCTCCTATGCTGATGACACACAGCTGATTCTCGGCCTCACTGACGAACACACAGCTGCCAAAAGCAACTTCCATAACGGGATGAAGGCAGTCACCACCTGGATGAAGAACAGCTGCCTCAAGCTCAACTCAGACAAGACCAAACTCCTCATCCTGGGCTCCACCCCCTCGGCCTGGGATGACTCCTGGTGGCCTGCAGTGCTCAGATTCCCCCATACACATCCACAGGCCATGCATGATACATTGGCATCATCCTGGACTCCTTACACTCAATGAACTGCTAAATCAACTCTGTCTCATCCTCCTGCTTCCACACACTCTGCCTCCTTCGGAAGATCTTCACGTGGATCTCCACTGAGTCCAGGAAAACAGTCACCCATGCACTTGTCAGCAGCAGACTCAACTACGATAATGCACTCTGTGCTGGCCCCACCCAGAAACTCCTAAATAAAACTGCAGAACATTCAAAAGACATCTACCAGACTCATCCTGAACATCCCCCACCGAAGCCACATCACCAGTCACCTGAGAGACCTCCACTGGCTCCCAATCAAAAAAATAATGACCTTAACCACATTGGAGCTAAGGCATTTCCCCCTGAGTGCTGCTACTCAGATTTCCCATTGTTCATGACAAGCTCAGCTCGTCACCAGCACACGAGCAGTGCACTGCATGATGAGCTGAGCTCGTCATGAGCATGGAAGGGGTTAAAGCTCCTCACCAATGCCTACAAATCCCTCTACAACTCCAAACCTGCATACCCCAACTACCGCCTCTCCTTATACACACCCACCAGACATCTCCAGTCCACCCAACTGGCCCTGGCCATCATCCCACAGATCTGCAAGACTGCTGCTGAAGAAAGATCCTTCCCCTACCTTGCTGTGAAGACGTGGAACTCCCTGCCTCTACCTCTCAGCCAATCACTGTCACTGCCTCCATTTGGGAAGGCCCTCAAGACCTGACTCTTCAACTGAACGACAGACCCCCCTTACCTACACAGAGCCTTGACACCCTTACAGCGAGTAGTCATGCTTTCCAAGAAACCTGATTAATTGATTGATTAATTGTATATATGTAATTTAATGATAATTGATTAATCCCTTATCAAGCCAAAGTGTATGTCACATAATTACTATATCTGGCATTTTTTTGTGGTTGTAGGATTGCATGATTAGTGTGCATTCAACTAAAATGCTAATAAAATCTCAATTCTAATTTGCATCTGAATCTGACATCTTATTAGGGCTGCCTAATTTTAGGCCAGTCCCATGTTAAAAGAGCTAAGAATGAAGAGAAGGGAAAGCAATTTTAGTTTTTTTTAATTTGGGGCTGATGCCATTTCAGGGGCTAGCTAATATCAAATTCCAAAGGGTTCAACACTAACTATCATAGGCCAATGAGATTCCGTATAGGAAGGAGCAACAATTGGAGCCTGAAAAGATGACTGAATAATACTTTTTTTTTTTTTTTAAAGAATTTATAAAGCGCGAACTGTCACCATTGCAGGCATCCTGGCGCTGACAGAGTCTGAAAATGAGAATGAAGCGAGAAGTGGACCAGATGGGAGTAGGCTAACCAGGGAAAAGCCAAGTTTTAACCTTTTTTCTGAACGGAAGGAGTTCATTAATGTGCCTGATCTCGAAGGGGAGGGAGTTCCAGAGTCTGGCGGCAGCCACCTCAAAGGATCTACCTCCGGCTCTGACCTTCCTAAATCTGGGAATGACTACCAGTTTAGCATCAGAGGAGCGAAGTTGTCTGGGAGGAGCATACCACACAAACTTAGATTGAAGAGGGGCTGGACCGGAGCCATGGAGGGCCCTGAAGACAATACAGAGGGCCTTAAACTGGATCCTCTGTCTAAGAGGGAGCCAGTGCAGTTGTGCCAAGGCAGATGGTCCGTGAGATCTTCTTGGCAGCCCCAAGGCTAATTTTGCGGCCGCAGATTGAACCCTTTGGAGCCTATCCAACAGAAACTCAGGGGACCCAAGCAGGAGGGCATTGCAATAGTCCAGCCTGCTCAGGATGGTACATCTAAGCACCTGGGCACGGGCCTGGGTGGGTAGGAGGGGCAAGACTTTCCTAAGAGAGAGTAGGATGGCATAGCAGCAGGCCGGTGTTTTTGAACGTGGGTCTCCATGCTAAGCCTGTGGTCAAGCATGACCCCTAGATTGCGGACAGAGTCTGCAGGTTGTACATTGGACACTGTTTCCGGGGGCCAGAAGTTGTTGGGAAACGGTCGAGGGATCCTCGAGCCAGTGTTAAAAAGCACATCAGTTTTGCCTGCATTGAACTGAAGTGAGTTGTCCTTCAGCCACCTTGATGTGACCCGCAGGCAATTGTGTAGGACCTCTACAGAAATAGAATCCTCCCCTTCCAAGGAGAGGATCATCTGCGTATCGTCGGCGTAGTTGATGGTTTTAATGCCGAAACTTTTAATAAGGAGAATTAGCGGCCTGAGGTAGACATTAAGAAGTATTGGGCTGATGGCAGAGCCCTGGGGGACTCCGTGCGTTACCGGGGAAAAGGCTGTTTGGAAAGGCGGCAGAGAGACTGCCTGCTGCCTGTCCTGCAGGAAAGAGTGAAACCATTGCAGTGCCGTGTCTCTCACTCCTGCCTCTAACAGCCGCCTTACTAAGATCTTATGATTCACCGTGTCAAAGGCGGCAAACATATCGAGCAGTATCAAAAATGACGCCTGTCTTCTGTCTGCCCGCCTTTGAAGTTCGTCCATGGCGGTGATGAGGGCTGTTTCGGTTCCATGGGCAGGACGAAAACCAAATTGGTCCACGTCAAGTAGTAGATGTTGTTCCAGGTGGTTGGAGAGAGTGTTACTGACCACCCGCTCCACTATCTTGGCAGGGAACGGCAGTAGTGAGATGGGCCAGTAATTTTTTGAGCAATCAGGGTCAAGGGAAGGTTTTTTTAACAAGGGGGAGACTAAAGCTCGTTTCCACTGGGCGGGGACAGTACCGGTCAACAAAGATTGCTGGCAGATTAAGTGGAGAGGGGGGGAAAAGTTCATCTTCAAATTCCTTCCAAATTTTGGGAGGTACCGGGTCCAACGGAGACCCAGAAGCAATCCCTCTTGCTATCTTGGCAAAGATTTCATATGTAAGCGGTGGGAACCTAGGGAGTGATTCTTCTGAGGTTCTAGCTGAGTCAGGTGATCGATTCTCAGGAGTGACAGGGTTCAAGAATAGGGGAACATCGGTAACAGGAGGAGTAACCAAATCTTCAAGGATAAGATCTATTTTCTCCTTGAAGAATGTAGCCAAGTTGTCGCAAAGATCTTGCGACGGGACAATCGCATTTTTGCAAGACTCCGGGTTAGTGACGCTGTTTAGTATGCTGAAAATGCTCCTAGAATTGTTGGTAGTGTTACAGATCAGAGAGGAGTAGTGATCGGCTTTGGATTTTTTAATAAGAGTTTTGTACGCCTGGACCTTAGTTTTCCACGTATCTTTGGAAGTTTCATTATAGTCGCGTCTCCACTTTCTCTCTGCTTGTTTACATTCAAGTTTTAACAATTTTAGGTCGTCCTTAAACCAAGGGGCAGAGTCTTTACCCCTACAGGACCGATTTTTAAGAGGAGCGTGGATGTCGACCACCGTTGAGATACTGGTGACGAAAGAGTTATAATTTTCGCCTGTGCTTTTGTACCCATCGAAGAGCTGATTCAAATGAAACACTTCACCAACGGGGTGTAAGCGTGAAAGAGTCCTCCAATCTCTGCATTTAATTTCTTTGGTCAGCACCGGGGCCTTATAGGGACCAGTCGTCTTGTGAAGAAAAAATTTCATTAGAGAGTGATCAGTCCAGTCCATCGGAAGGGTTTCTCCCATTACCACCAAGTCTGGTGCAGCAAAGACCAGATCACGTAGATGACCAGCTTTGTGGGTAGCCTCGGAGGACAGTTGAGAGAGACCAAAACTGTCACAGGTTAGAAGTAGGTTCCTAAAAGCTGTGTCAAGGGTGCCATTTTGCCAGAGATTGAAATCACCAAGTATAAATAACTTGTGGTGTGATAGAGCGATATTAGTCAGGGTGGTAATTAGCACCTGTTGCTGCTGAAGGCTGAACGTCCCTGGTGGGCGATAGCAGATTATCCCTGTGATAGTAGACTTATGGAGGAGAAGGCCAACGCTACTATTTCACCACAAGAGAAAGCCGTTAGATCTGGGAATAGCACAGGATTCCTGAAGATTCAGTGTAACTTTCAATGTCTTAGTCGAAAGGCACACCTGACTGACACAACGATATGGGAGGCACAGTTTCCACTTGATGTGGAGTGAAAGGAAACACCTTTATAGGCACAATTGCCAAATACCAGAGGAATGTACACCACTTCCTTTTTGCCCAACACTGCACCACCAGCAATACGAATTCACTTCTCTCTTGACTTGCTTAACATAGAGGGAGTATAGAGGAAGATGGAGAATCCACAAAGAGTGTGGGTCTTCAAAAATCAGAGGGCACTGAGTTACTCTACTTCTGGATTGGAAGTCCTGAGGAAAACCTTGCACAACTTTGCGGACTGTTAAAATGCAACAAATCTATCAGCTGCTAGCCAAACCTCAGTAAATCTGTTAAATTCCTTTCTCAGTAAAAAAAGACTGAGAGGAAATACTAACATCCCAAAGGTATTCGACAAATAAACTACCTACCTAAAGAATGTGTAGAATACAGAGAAAGAGAAGATATGTCTCCTCTAAGATTCTGATTTGGGAAGCAAAACCCACCAAATCCAGTAATCGGGTCCCTGTCAACATATGGCTAAGGCACATGGCAAATTATTACTCCCAGACCAGTCTCTCTAAATGATCTCAAATAGGACACAAACCTTGGTGATTGTCTACAACTCCATCTGATTGAGTAATTCAGGCACATGCTCACCTGGCTTGTTTCAAAGGGCTGAAAGTAGAGATATCGACCCAATAAACTGACACCCATTGTTAGGACCATGGAAAAAAGAGAAGCAGACTTAAGTATTTCCAACAGCTATCACTGCAGCGGCCACCATTACAGAGCTGATCTGATGGAAGAGGAAACCAGTATCATCTGGACACATTCCAGACTACTTGGGCAAAACACTGAAGCACATGTAAGTACAACTCAAATGGACCCAAAGTCCCACAATTAGATAATTGTAGATTTGGTAGATGTGGTCTGCCTGTATAAACCTGGAAATATCTGAAGTAGGCTAGTAACTTTTCATGTGGGTAACTTCAGTATTCCTAGTGCAACCTCTTAACGCCTCTCACTACACAGACAGGCTGGCATTACGATTGAATGCCCCTTTCTCGAGGAAAGAAATGATGGCATTATTTTGAAGAAGCTAATAAATTCCACATCTGATTGAATTGTTCTCTGTTTCTTGGAAAAGGACTGGACTCGTCACCGGACTTAGGGCCTGATTACAATGTCGGTGAGTCCAACAACAATGGCTCGTTGGGGACAGACCCACCCACATCGGCCCTGCGGTCCGCCCGCCACATTACGATGTGGCGGCAGAGGCATTGGCCAGAGGGACCCTCCGCAGCACTTCCGATGGGCACATTAGAGGGTCAGTATTCCCCACAATGAGGGTGGTGCCTGCTCAGGCACAGCCATAGGGATTACAATGTCCTTTTCCGCCTGCCCTTTGATGGTGGTTCACCTGACAGGAAAAGGCAGGGGGGAAGTGAATTATGGGGCCCCTAGCAATGGGGCCTTGTGGGCACCCATGGTGTTCCCCTAACAGCCCGGCATCATGTGGCAGGCAACGCATGGTGCCTGCCACATAGTCCAGGGATGTTTTTAATGTGTTCATTTCCCATTAGGGCATGTATTGCATCTCGCCGCAGACGCCTCAATGAAAATATACACAAGGTGACCGCTGTGAAGGTGGTCACATTGTGATCCGGGCAGCAGGACTGCCTACTTCTGGTCGGGGGTCCTGCTTCCACCATGGTCGGCATCATAATCAAGCCCTTAATGCTGGTGGAAATTTAAAACAATGATAATCATTTTTTTTTAGCTCACATGTAGGAGTAATTTGTCAAAAGTCAAAAAATGCTTGATTCTACTCCTCAATGAATGAATGGAGATGACCACTGACTAGATGATCCAGGCTTCTAAGCTGACATAACCAAGAGAGAAGCTGTTTGGCTAGAGCTGAACAGACATTGCACCCCATGACAAATTAACATTGTTTTAAAAGAAAAAAACTCTGGAACTCACTTAAAAAAAAAGTTCTAGAGCAGTTGAAATTTTCAATTGAAGCCTAAAAAATGACTGAAATTCATGAGTCATGGTTTAGACACAGTCCATAACTCTCAAAACTCTGCAAATAAATAGTGTGCGAACGACAACTCTGCTTCAACTATGTTTTTAAGTGAATTGTTGAGGTCGTTCGAAACATCATATAAAATATCCAACTTTGGACAGGCCCTGCGTTCAATCACACAGGCAGCCAGCTTCTGCTGCAAAAGGCATTCAGCTTTGCACCACAGAGGTTGGCTGCAAAGCCTTGCCTTTGGAAATGCCCTTCGCTCAACCCATTGTGGGTGAGCAATCATCCTGTTCACAACCTTCGCAGAGTTAAGTGGTATATGATCTTTTTTCTTCCTTGTGACGGGGCGGACACTACAATGAGGAGACAGAGACTACTCGAGACTGGTGGAGGGCTATACATCACTCACCTCCTCTTGTCCCCTTTCAGCAGGACGACTGGCTCCCACAATCTCAAACTTTATTGACATCAAACGAAGAACATGTAGCGGGCGCCTTTAACTGGGGCTTTCTGCAGGACGAGACCACGCCTGGACCGTCAAATGGAGGAGAGTCCTGGAAGACGCAGTACAGTGTTACCAGGGAGGAGGAAGAATTAACGTGGAGAACCAGAGAGAGAGATCGAACTGCGAAAGAAGAAGAAGACGAGGGAGAGCGAAGGCTGGGTCCCATTACCATCGTTGCAAAGCCGGGAGGCAAACGACAGCACGAGTCGCCCTGCCACGTTCCAAGGGGAGGAGCGTGGCTGGTACAGGTACGGGGCAAAGTAGCGGGCTGGGTAGGGAGAAGAGACTGCCCAAACGTGTAGTGTTAAGTCATCTGCCTCTGACAAATACTCTGGGTACATACTCCCTGTATATAAAGCCCCCTCCCCGCACACGAGCACTTGAGCACTGACCTTCACCGTTCGTGTTTGGTGACACACTGTACACTGAGGAATGGTGTCTCCCTCACCCCCGGCCCCTGTGTATGAGTTTGAAAATAGGACGGCTGTCCTGATATATATATATTCTTTTTGTTTTCTTTTGGTTGCTCCGGGCTGCTGCTACTGCCACGGTAGTAACAGCAAATGAGCAACCCAATATACCCTTGAGGGTTTGGCGAAGGATATGGTAGGGTAGGAATACCTTCAAGGGATTTTGTTATTATACAATTCACATAGAATTTCAACAATATTTGAGGTCCTTATATGTATAAGACCAATAGTGCAAAGCAACAATCTCAAATTTTTATGCAATTTATATAGGTCACTACAAGTGATCCAAAAGAGAAGAGAGGGAGAAGGTGTGTATGAAAAAGTTTGTATTTAATACTCCAAAAATAAATTGTTTTTTTTAAAAAGGGTACAGAAATATAACAATGTTATAGGAGAAAATGATTCAAGAATGACAATCAAACAAAAACTCTCTATAACAATTGTAAGCGCTTGTCCGCTTCTTCACAGTTGATCAATTATTTAAACAGACAAAGCGTATATGTCTAGTCTTGAGTTGAAGAGACCATCCTCAGGACATATAAATCATATCTGGAAAAACCCTGAAAAGACAGAGTTGTAATTAAAAAACAATCTCAATCGCCTATACTGGGATAAAAATAATTTTAACTACTCTTCTATACATATCACACCATCCCTCTCCATGTTTAAAGACAATCATTCGCCGTCTAACTGAGTTCAAATGTACATTGAGCAAGCAATTTATACATCTATGTAAGCGTTGTTGCGGAACTTTGTTACACAATACATCTAAATTTCAGAAAATTATGCATTTATATCAACTTTCCATCACAAGCTGGGCATGTCTATCATGACAACACTATTTATGTTAACCCTTTTTCCATATTTATAAACATTGTGTTTGCAGGATGTATTTATCTTACTGAAGCACTCGCATACTTGGAGTTCTACTCAGAAAGGCTTTTGATTTAATCACACAAATTTATTTTATTTTATTTATTTATTTATTTTTAAAACAGGAATTCCTACAACATGTAAAAGTATGGTCCTAATCACATACTTGATATAATTATTTGCAAAACATTCTAACAACCCTGAAGGCGAAGATAAAGTTGGTATTATACAATGGGAGAATTTACTTACACACCATTTACTTCAAAGTTTACAATCTGGTTGCTAAATGCAAAGGTTTACAAATCACAGAATCTACCTAGGATCTATATATACCTGATAAGATGGGGTCTTGTAGCCTCCAAATACACTTTATTGATGATTAAAAAAGGCGATCGATAATGCCCTGTGTAAGAATTAGAGTAACTTGATTAGCACTGTTGGAGTTTCAATGGAACTGGGGTTAAAGGTTAACTTAAGTGAGATCATACCTTCTGTATAGTAAGTGGCATATGCAATCTTCTACTTGAATGTATTTCGGTTGGTTCAGCTCAAATAACTCTCGCAGTTTAATGCGGGCGGTTAAGAATTGTTAATCTGTTTGAGAGAATGCCTGTATCAATGCTACATTTAATATATGAATAACCAGTTTCTTTAAAAAAATGCTTGATGTATTATTACCTTCTGCGCAAATTGATATCGCACAGAGACTTCCCCTTTACTTTAATTCTTTATGGAAGACAAGAGATCTGTAAATCAAAAGCAACAGAAATATATGAAATATTTTGTTGCATCATGACTATTGCTTGGTGTAGTCAGGGCTAGTTTCAAGTTCTCACCTGCATAAAGAGCTGAATAAATCGTCAGTGTGGCCGCATGCACCCAAAATGAAGCAAGAATTGAGTGCAGCCAAGTACTGTGTTTATAAAGCCTGTCGTTTGGAGATCGAAACAGGACTAACATTATTTTAGTATGTCACTCACATAGATAGGACAAATTACGCCGCCATCTTTGAGTTGGCAAATCATTGTGGCTGGCTTGGGAATTTTAATATTAGTTAGCAGTATAACAAAGTAAACTGCGTTTTTACTGCAACATTTCATTTAATGTTACCTGAAATAAAATATCCTATCATTTTTCGATATTAAGGGAAGAATGGGGGATTACCGTTTGAAGATCAAAACAGGACTAACATTTACTTAGGCATATGTCGCTCACATAGATAGAACAAATTAAATTTCAAGTGCAGTAACTGTCAAGCATGCCAAACTACCGACACAGTCAAAACGTGTACCATCAATGATGTAAACATAACACTCAGGTCCTTCTCAAATTGTAATACCACCAATGTCATTTATTGTATAAAATGTCCGTGTGATTTGCACTATATCGGCAAAACCATTCAGCCTATAAAAAAGAGGATATTACAACATCAATCTCGCATTAGATGCAAAACTGAAAATGCACCTCTTGTAGAACACTTCATCAGATTAGGACATACTTTCAATCAAATGACTTGGTGGGTCATCGATGTAATTAAACCAACCAAACGTCAACAAAATGTGGATCGGATCCTTACCTTAAGGGAAGGTAAATACATCTGTAATGCCAACACGATTGAAAAGGGCTTGAATAGTGCATCTGAATGGCACACCTTAGCCTGTCTGTAATAAACACTTTGTTATACTGCTAACTAATATTAAAATTCCCAAGCCAGCCACAATGATTTGCCAACTCAAAGATGGCGGCGTAATTTGTCCTATCTATGTGAGTGACATACTAAAATAATGTTAGTCCTGTTTCGATCACTCAATTCTTGCTTCATTTTGGGTGCATGCGGCCACACTGACGATTTATTCAGCTCTTTATGCAGGTGAGAACTTGAAACTAGCCCTGACTACACCAAGGAATAGTCATGATGCAACAAAATATTTCATATATTTCCGTTGCTTTTGATTTACAGATCTCTTGTCTTCCATAAAGAATTAAAGTAAAGGGGAAGACTCTGTGCGACACCAATTTGCGCAGAAGGTAATAATACATCAAGCATTTTTTTTTAAAAACTGGTTGTTCATATATTAAATGTAGCATTGATACAAGCATTCTCTCAAACATATTACCAAATCTTAACCGCCCGCATTAAACTGCGAGAGTTATTTGAGCTGAACCAACCGAAATACATTCAAGTAGAAGATTGCATATGCCACTTACTATACAGAAGGTATGATCTCACTTAAGTTAACCTTTAACCCCAGTTCCATTGAAACTCCAACAGTGCTAATCAAGTTACTCTAATTCTTACACAGGGCATTATCGATCGCCTTTTTTAATCATCAATAAAGTGTATTTGGAGGCTACAAGACCCCATCTTATCAGGTATATATAGATCCTAGGTAGATTCTGTGATTTGTAAACCTTTGCATTTAGCAACCAGATTGTAAACTTTGAAGTAAATGGTGTGTAAGTAAATTCTCCCATTGTATAATACCAACTTTTTCTTCGCCTTCAGCGTTGTTAGAATGTTTTGCAAATAATTATATCAAGTATGTGATTAGGACCATACTTTTACATTATGTAGGAATTCCTGTTTTAAAAAAATAAAATAATAAAAAAAAAAAAAATTTGTGTGATTAAATCAAAAGCCTTTCTGAGTAGAACTCAGAAGTATGCGAGTGCTTCAGTAAGATAAATACATCCTGCAAACACAATGTTTATAAATATGGAAAAAGGGTTAACAAAAATAGTGTTGTCATGATAGACATGCCCAGCTTGTGATGGAAAGTTGATATAAATGCATAATTTTCTGAAATTTAGATGTATTGTGTAACAAAGTTCTGCAACAACGCTTACATAGATGTATAAATTGCTGGCTCAATGTACATTTGAACTCAGTTAGACGTCGAATGATTGTCTTTAAACATAGAGAGGGATGGTGTGATATGTATAGAAGAGTAGTTAAAATTATTTTTATCCCAGTATAGGCGATTGAGATTGTTTTTTAATTACAACTCTGTCTTTTCAGGGTTTTTCCAGATATGATTTATATGTCCTGAGGATGGTCTCTTCAACTCAAGACTAGAGACCGAAACGTCGACATATACGCTTTGTCTGTTTAAATAATTGATCAACTGTGAAGAAGCGGACAAGCGCTTACAATTGTTATAGAGAGTTTTTGTTTGATTGTCATTCTTGAATAATTTTCTCCTATAACATTGTTATATTTCTGTACCCTTTTTTAAAAAAACAATTTTTTTTAAAAAACAATTTATTTTTGGAGTATTAAATACGAACTTTTTCATACACACCTTCTCCCTCTCTTCTCTTTTGGATCACTTGTAGTGACCTATATAAATTGCATAAAAATTTGAGATTGTTGCTTTGCACTATTGGTCTTATACATATAAGGACCTCAAATATTGTTGAAATTCTATGTGAATTGTATAATAACAAAATCCCTTGAAGGTATTCCTACCCTACCATATCCTTTGCCCAAACCCTCAAGGGTATATTGGGTTGCTCATTTGCCGTTACTATATCAAGCACAGACACTGGTCTGGTGTGGGCCACTATAACTAGTGGTTTGTCTCAACTATATAATTTAACTATATGTCTGAGTTAGAGACTTTGGCCTACTCGGAAGAATATATTCTAAAAATAGCCGGTGGTCCTTCGTTATTAGGTAACAGAAATCCATCCATACAACCAGCACATGAAACAGATCTGAATCAACTAGAGTGGCTAAAAAAGAAACTTGTGAGAACAAAACTCCATGCCAAGTTTCTCACAGACTGCTTAAACGCCAATATAATCCCTACGGGGTTACAAATACGAAATATCCCCATAATTTTCACTGACGATGAGGAGTTCAAAATAGGTTTTAGCTTCTCGGCCAACAGGTGTTCACGCACCTGGATGGTGTTAATCATTGAAACCGCGTTCAGACAAATCAAACTCCTGACTACAGAAATAGAGGCCCTGGAGAAAAAAATAGGGGGAGACTCCACGATTACCAACAGCAAATTCCTCTTAGACAAGGTCCAACAGACAATAAAGGAGTTTGAAGAGTTTAACGCACATAAAAAAACTGAGAAGCTCCAAAACGACATCAGGAGATATAATAAGGAACGTACTTATCCATACCTCACTAAAGATTTCTATGCCCCACAAAACACAAATCAACAACAAAGAGGTAGAAAAAGAATTAATTTCTCTGACACTATTTCTGAGTCAGGCAGTGATAAATCAGGCGACACTAATTACCATCAACAAGATCAACAGCCGTCCACCTCTCGGCAAACTCCTTTTTTAGGCCAGGACAGCAGAGGCAACCCCCAACAATACAGATCACAGCCTCAAAGGAGAGGATGGAACCGGAACCATTATACCCCTGTTAAAAAGGTAGGGCCGCTGTCGACCAAGAACCCTTCAGTATTTGCCCGGCGTTAGCCGCCTCTCATACCATTCGAGATTTACCAAACAAAGAGGCAGGCGCTGGAGACAGAAGGCAGGAAACAGGAGTTTATTCCGACGGAGCAGAACACGTCGAATCAGACAACAGGGTATCTTCTCGAGGTGCTCTAACCGCATCTCTGAGGCCTGGCCTCTTATACACAAGTTTATGGCTTGATTACATTTATGACATCAGTGGTATTGCTTTGAAGTACGAAAAAGGCATCTTTGGAATCCCCGGTTCAGGCCCGTTCTCACACATATCTACAGTAGGGGTCCCCACCCAAATCTCAGCATGATGGCTATCGGGCAGCTGGACATTCCGCTGGGAACAGGAATGCGGGCGATCGGTCGGATCTAAGGGTGTGGAGGCATTGATTAATCCCCGCTCCTTTGATGTGAGGCGAGGTCTTACTGGAGGGGGCAATAAACCATATCTGTTGGGCTAGGTGATGGCCTGGGATCAGGCCGGACAATCGGGCAGGGAGGAAGAGGTTATCAAAAGGGCCTGTTCCATGAATGAGATGAAAGAGTGAGGGGGTTCAGCACGGGATGTGGCCCGGGGACAGGGTCGCGCTGGAGGTGCGTTTATGGCCCAAGCAGGAGAGACCGGGGGCTGTCGGGGCGCGCGGGGGGGGGTGCTTGCGAGGCCGGGGAGTGAGGGGGAGAGACGCGCAGGCTATTGGCAGTGGGCAGAGAGACCATGGCAATCAAAATGGCTGCTGCTTACGTGCACGTATGGATTTGAAAAGGACAAGATGGCGCCGATAATGTTTACGCCACAATCCTGATTTTAACAGTCCTCCCTTTTCAACATATCTAGCCAGCTTGTCAATTTATGTCTATCCCCATTATATTACGTATTTCGATATCATACAAAGCTTTCATGCGTTCGGCTTCGAAGTTCGGAGTCTTAGGGCAAATACAGTTAGCAAACAGTGAGCACAGAGACGGCAAGCATTGAATACCCAGGCAGAGTCCACATATTACGACGATTGGTATCAGTACGATCATGAACAACCTCCATCCCCAGTCCTTTACAGCACTCCAGAACCAACTCCCAAGTGACCATCCGTCTTGTTCCTGATGAACTTCTGAGGAGAGTCTGTGGAGGTGTTCAATGGCTTTGTAGACTGAGGGCGAATTGTCTGGTATGTAGGAACAACAGCTGGACCCGATGATACGGCATGCTCCTCCACGGTCCGCCAGAACCACATCTAGAACAAGGCGGTTTTGAAGAGCCACCAGACGGACCGCTTGAAGCTCGGCTGTATTGTTTGTGAGGATACCAGCTGTAATGTTCATCGTTGCTTCTACTGCCTGGGACAAATGCCGAATGGCACGACTGTTCGCCATCGGACCCCAAAGTGGAACAAGTCCCTTTATTGCATCCAAGAATTGTGCTCCAGTGGAGTCGGCCTGCTCAATGTCCTTCGCTCGTTTTTGTCGGTGATGGTTTGCCGGAGCCACATAGGTAGGAGGAAGGATGAAGGCAATGTAGCAGGTACCTCCCCAGTCCTTTGGGAGCCAGGTGTAGGCTTTTGTACCGCAGACGAAGTACATGTTTGGAGAGGTGACAAAAGAGGGCGGGCCGGTTGAGTCCAAAGTTCTGGTGATGCGGCAAGCGCTGTGGCCCACCAGTTGTGTCCCATGGCCTGTGATGCATACAAGGCCCGAGACATTGACGACAGATAGGGCCACAGTCAGGGTGGCAGCCGTTCGTTTCCGGAGGTAGGAGAAGGTGGGTCTGGCTGGATTGTTGAATACTTGCATCTCCACCCTTTCTTTGGCGGGGATGTCCATGTGAACAGAAGCATTGGAGGATAGAGGGCAGAAGGGAGCAGCGGTTCTTCCGGTTTTGTTCAGCCAGACCCCCTGATAAAAGTGCGACATAATTCTGCTGGAAGTGGCATTGTCTCTGTAGCTCTCTTGCAAGAGAATCAGCCAAGCAAGGCAGGAACCATGAACAGAGAAAGGTGAAGGGATGAAGGGGATGGAATGTCCGGTGGCATGTGGTATCAACCCACAGATCCAGCAATTCGTGGCATTGGCAGCAAGGTTGTGTTGGTGCAGCAACTGTACGAAGGAGTTGTTCCAGAACTCCTTACGCCTTTCTTGGATTTGAGGTGAAAGAGAGACCAGGTAGTGTTCTTTCATGGTGGTAGGCTGTGCAGTTGTTAGAAATGTCTTATGAGCCGGTGCGTTCTCTTCCACGATCCAGAAGGTAGTCATGAGGAGGAGGCAAAAGAGAAGCGCGATAAGAAGAGCAATAGTCTTTGAGCTGTGCAACCTGTCAGTTTTCGGGTTTCTGTAGTGGGTCTTCGGATGTCCGGCGGCTTCCATCATCTTCGTGTCGGGCGCTTCCATCATCTTCGAGGTGCTCGGTAGTGGGCAGAACCACAAACTTCATTGGGCTTCTCTCCTGGCAGCCTTAGTAGTGTTAGGCCACCAGTCTGAGAATTGTACCTTAGTCAGTGGTCTGCTTAGCCGAAGCTCCCTTCTTTCGTCGCAGGTTATACCCTTCTCTGGATGGCACAGTGGGATCAGGGAATTCCGCCAATTCGAGTGTCTCTGTCTCAGGGTAGCAGCTCAGGGATGGTCGGTCTTTGTTCAGGAGCTCTTCTTGGGTGGTCACGTCTTCGGTCGACATCAGGGTCGAAGGGATTTTCTTGCAATGATGTGCATGCAGCCAATTTCGCTTCCCCTCCACTCGAAGAGCTGTTCGGGTGGTGATCAGGACTTGCCAGGGGCCCGTCCAGCGGGGTTCCAGACTCTTCTCCCACTGGAAGTTCCGAATCAGGACGAAATCTCCAGGCTGGATGGTATGTCCGGGGCCCCTGGAAGCATCGGGGATGGCCTGCAGCACCTGATGATGGATAACAGACAGTGTTTTAGTTAGGTTATACAGATAGTCAGACATTAGGATGCCTGGGACGTCGTGAATAGATGCCGGTTTGGGTGCAGACCAGATACTCATGGGTTGGCCAAAAACGACCTCGTAAGGGGTCAAGTGGTGTTTGGTGGGGGTGGAACGCATTGACAGCAATGCCAGGGGAAGAGCGTCTGGCCATTTAGTCCTGTGGTAGCCACTATTTTTGCCAGTTTTAGTTTCAATGTGGCGTTGTGTCGCTCGACCAGTCCAGCTGATTGGGGGTGAAAAACTGCGTGGAACTTCTGTCGTACCCCCAGCCCCTTCAGGATAAGCTGGATAACCTCGGCTACGAAATGGGGGCCATTGTCACTCCATAAAATACGACAAAGGCCGTAGCGAGGGAAGAACTCTTTCAGTAGTACTTTTGCAGTGGCAATGGCAGTGTTGTCATGCGTCGGTTAGGCTTCCACCCATTTGCTAAAAGCGCATACAACAACAAGTACATACTTCAGTCCTTGACATCTCTCTAACTGAATATAGTCCATCTGTAGGACTTCAAACGGATGGTTGGGGACCCCGAACCCTCCCCGGGGTACCACAGTTCCTTTCCCAGGGTTGTGTTGCAGACAAACTAGGCATTGTTGGACAAGACGTTTGGCTGAGTCTGTAATTTTGTCGTTATGCCACACTCGGGAGACAAGTTCAGCCATAGGGGCTGCTCCTATGTGTGCAGGGGAGTGAGCCATAGTCAGTATAGGGATCAAGTATGAATTGGGTAGCAACCATTTGTTCGTGTATTTTGTCCGCCAGCAGCCTTCCATGGTCCTTCAGTCCCACCCGTGCCCATTCAGTCAATTCGTGTGGTGCGCTGGCTATCTGGATGTCCCTAATGGTCTCCCTAGCGTCCTTCCATTTTTCTGTTTGTGACCTGGTCACGTACATGCGTGTCGTCGCCCTATTCTCTGCTGTCGTACGGGCGGTGATGTCCGCCAGTGCATTCCCTTGTCCGACAATATCTGTCACCTTTTTGTGGGCCTGACATTTGATCACAGCAAGCCGTTTGGGAAGGAGAACTTCTTCAATCAGAGCGGAGACTAGATCTCCGTGTAGGATGGGGGTGCCGTGCGAGGTCAGGAATCCCCTTTCCTTCCACAGGAGCCCAAAATGATGAACCACCCCGAAGGCATACTGGCTGTCCGTGTAAATGTTTGCTGTCATCCCTGCTGCTAGGATACATGCTCGTGTGAGGGCAATCAGTTCCGCTGCCTGTGCAGATTTCTGTGTGATGCGGGCGGTCTCAACTATAGTTCGGGCTGTGGTAACTGCATATGCAGCTGAGGTGGTGCCATCGGTGAGTTTGATGCAAGAGCCATCCACCCATAGCTCTCCGTCCGGATCTGGGAATGCTGTGTCTCAAAGGTCAACTCTACTCCTAGTCTGTTTGTCCGTGAGGGTCACACAGTCATGTATAGGGGGCACATCGGGATCATTCTCAGGCAGAGGCAACAAGGTGGCTGGGTTCAGCGTGGTGCATCGTTTCAACGTGATGTGAGGTGCGAGCAGTGTCAGTACATACCCAGTCAGACGTGCGCTGGTCAGGTGTTGTGTCTTGGTCTGGTTTAGGAGGGTGTCGACAGCATGGGGCACTAGCACCGTGAGGGAATTCGAGAGTACGAGCCCTTCACTTTGTCGGATAGAGACAGCAGCAGCGGCTACTGCTCGAAGGCAGGCAGGCAAAGCTCTCGCTACAGGGTCAAGAGTGGCAGAGAAGTAGGCACATGGGCGTTGTTTGGGGCCAATGGGTTGAGTCAAGACGGACAAAGCGCATCCCTCCCTTTCGTGGGTGTAGAGAGAGAAGGGTTTTGTGTAATCGGGGGTTCCTAGGACTGGTGCTGAACAAAGGGCGTCTCGTAGTTCCTTGAAGGAAGGAGGATTGGCATTCAGGGGTCCAAGGGAGCGGGAAGGGGACATCTTTGGCCAGTAGGGAAAGTAGCGGTTTCACAAAGAGGCTGAAATTTGGCAACCATTGCCGACAGAAGGAGGTGAGGCCGACCAAAGAGCGGACTTGTTTTTGGGTTTTAGGGATAGGGGTCTCTAGAATGGCCTGAATTCGATCGGGTGTGAGTTTTCTCCCATCTTTGGACAAGAGGTGGCCTAGGTAAGTGACTTGAGGTTGGCAGAATTGCAACTTCTTCTTGGAGACCTTGTGGCCATTTTCCGCGAGGAAGTGCAGGAGTTGGACGGTGGCTGTGACTGCGAGTGGAGTGGTGTCGGCTGCCAAAAGGATATCATCGACGTACTGTATCAACACCACTCCATCCGGTAACTGGACTGCATCCAGCTGTCTCTTGAGGGCCTGGCTGTAGATGCTGGGACTTTCAGTGTAGCCCTGGGGTGCTCTACAAAATCTATATGAGCGGGATTTTAAAGTGAAGCCGAAAAGGTAGCGGCTTGCCGAGTTAATGGGGATGGAGAAGAATGCGTTCTTGAGATCGATTACCGTGAAGGTGGTGGCAGTGGAAGGAATCAGGGTCAGAATGGTGGTGATGTCTGAGACTACAGGGTACTGAGGTACGACTACTTTGTTGACTTCTCGTAGGTCGATGATGAAGCGGTATGCTTTTTCATCTCCCTCGCCCTGCTTCTTTACAATGGGTAGGATAGGGCTGTTGCAAACATTGCTAGCTACTTCTTCTACCACTCCTGCGTCTACCAGGGACTGGATGATTTTTACCAATGCCTTCTCGCCTTCCGGCAATATCCGATACTGTGGGAGTTTTGGGAGCACTGCGCCCTGTCGAACATTTATGTGTACAGGGTCTATCATCATGCGTCCTACGTCCGAGTCAGTCTTTGCCCATAGGTACAGAGGTAGGGTGTCTAGTAAGGACAAGTCAGCGTCAGTGATGGAAAACATGCGTTGTGTGTGACAAGATCTGAGCAGCGTTGGGTTGTCGTACAGAATGACTCGAACTCCGTCTTGTGAGCACCTAATAGTAGCTCGAAAATGTTTCAACAAGTCAAGTCCCATAATAGCGTCGGGGGTGTTGGAGGAGAGCAAAAACGTTGTGTCAGTGGTGTTATTGTCCAAGTTAAAAGAGATCGGTGTGGACAAGGGATTAGTGGAGGGCGTTCCATCAAAACCTATTGATGTCACATGTGAGCCAGACAAGGGTGCCCTGGGAATCAATCGTTTAGACAACGCACTACGTGTTGCACCAGTATCTACCAAAAATGGAGACTTCGTACCTAGGACCTTAGCGGAGACATAAGGACCTTGCTGGTCAACATAGAGCTCGACTGGACCCCTTCCTTGCCCTTGGCAGTACTATGCAAAGTCGTGGGCATTGTCGCAGTCAGACTGTTGGCACTGATTCTGTCGGGGACGGTCAAACGTGTTCGGTCTGCCTGGTCTGTCATTGTTGGTGTCGTTTGTGTGCCCTCGTCCCTGTCCTCTATTTCTCGGCCCTCCCGCTACGTCTCTCGTGTCTTTATTTCTGAGTGCTGCTTGCAGAAATGGACATTGGGACTTCCAATGACCAAATCCTTTGCAAAACGCACACTGGTTCTCATCGAGGTCTGTTCGTGGAGCGCCGGGTGCGGGTGTGCGGTCTCTAGGGGGTGGATTTCTAGGAGCATTCGACTGGTAGTTCCCTCTATACTGTTCCCTTCCTACAGTCACCCCTTGCAACTGGGCGATCATCACCCTCTCTTTCAAGTCCTTTTTCTTTTTCTCGGTCGCTCGCTCGTTCTCGTCCTTTTGTCGCTCATAGTATTGAGCCATCTGAAGGATAGCTGCGGGCTTGGAGGCCGCCCAACTACTCTCGCTAGTCTGTAGTTTCTGCGAGACTTCTGGTGTCAGGCCTTTCACATAGTTCTGGACAAACAAGTGATGTCCGGTTGCAGTGGTCATGTCCTGGCCGCTGTAATCGGAGAACACTGTTTCAAACCGGGAGAAGTATTCTGATACGTCTTCCTGGGGTTTCTGGCGACAGGCCGTTACTATCGACCAGTCCACCTTTCTTTCTGGGACTAGGGTTTTTAATTTCTGCACGATCTTATCTGGTAGGTCTAGAATGGCTTTCAGAGGCTTCTGTCCCGGCTCTCGCTGTTTGTCTACATCACCGAGTTGTATCCAGGTATGTCCGAACAGCTCAAGGTGGTCGACTTTCCGGATTTGCTTCCACACATCAGCTGGCAGACATAACCTGAAAAACAAATCGATATCCGCTAGGGTCATAATCGTCGAACCCAAATCGGTGGCTAATTCTGTATAGAAGGCTGTGGGGTTCTTTCGCAGATCAGGCAAGGACTTTCGGAAGGTCAGGATGTCTTGCCGATCCCATGGTTGGTAAACCCAGTTGTAAACTACCCTCCCTCTCGCATCTTGGTGGTTAATATCGTCATGTGTTCCCTGCCCTCGTGGGGGGACCCAATAGGGAGCGGCCTCCTTTATGGGCATCATTGTGTCAATTTTTTTTACTCTGGCTTCAGTCGCTACAGGAGTCGTGGTGTTAGTCTCTGGTTTCTGTTCAGTGAGGTGGTGAAAAACTTCAAGCGTACGCGTGAAGAGGTTCGTCACATCACACTCGTCTCCATCTCCGACATCAACTTTCCTATACAGAGTCGTTAGGTGTTCAGGGCCTTTCCCTTGGTATCGGTCCTCATAGGCATTAAGGGTATGGTAACAAAGGCGTACGACAAAGTGTCGTCTGTGGCTATTGGCATATGTATTGTATATATCTGTTACATAATCCTCACTTTCCTTTCGCACCACCAGTGTCTTGACAATCTTATCGATCCCAGCTCGTTCGTCCTTACTTAATCTATTTGATCTAGCGGGGTCTTTCCTCCCAGCTTCGGGATCATCTGAAGTCGCCGCTCGCGCTGCGCTGAGTACGAGAGGTCCGGTCGGCGCAGAGGCCATGAGGACCGAGGCTCCGGTACTACTCTTGCCTGTCGTTGGGGGTTGCGGGTGCCGTGCTAAGGGTTGGGAACGGGCATATGGAGGGGGCATGTAGATGATCGGGGGACCTAGTAGTAAATCATCATTCGTTCGCTGTTTCGAAGGTAGTTCGGGTCAAAGCGTAGAGGTTGTCCTAACGGGACACTGGCCCGAGGTTTCGGATTCTTGTTTCAGCTTGGCTTCCTCTCTTTCTTTTATTTCTTCCTTCAATTTGTTAGCAGTTAGGTGAGCTGCTTTGCGTAATTCCTTTTCTAACCTGACCTCGTTTCTCTTTTTCCGCTGTTCTGTTTCTTTGCGCCACATGCCGAAGCTATCAAGCATAGTGGGTGTTGTCTTATTGTTGTAAAGGGCTGTTCCTAGTGCGTTTATTTTAACGTTATCAAAGGATCCTATCAGTGGCCACTGATTTTCCCCATCCTTTCTCGTGTATTTATGCCACAGCTTACTATAAGCCACAGCGACTAGTCCATATTTAGTAAACATGTCCTTATTAGGGGTGCCCTCCAGTGGAGCCGGGTGGTTCACCTCTAATAAGCGGTCCGGGCTGAACCAACTACCAACAAACGGGGCGAAGATAGGCATGACGGGTTACAAAGGGGACAAAAGTCTGCACTACCTACCCTTCACTATCCACAAAGACTGAACAGAGTATTTCGACTCTGTGCTTGTTTGTAAATAGAGAATAACCCAAAGAGAACCAATTCCGAACAATCAATGTTCGGATAAACAATCAATCAAATGCGGGATAAAAATAGGCACGACGGATTACAACGGGGGCAAAAGCTTGCGTTACCTATCCTTCACTATCTGCAAAGACTAAACAGAGTATTGCGACTCTGTGCTTGTTTGCAAATAGAGAATGATCCAAAGAGAACCAATTCCAAAACAGTCAATGTTTGGATAAACAATCAATTCCAAAAATACTTGGATAAACAATCAATTCCAAAAATACTTGGATAAACAACCAATTCCAAAAATACTTGGATAAACAATCAATTCCAAAAATACTTGGATAAACAATCAATTCCAAAAATACTTGGATAAACAATCAAACAATCAATTCGTAATTCGCTGCGATGCACGACCTTACCCGGACCGCATGGACAGTTTCTCGTCTTCCGCTTCCACCGCCCGATCGTCCTCTTTTCTCCGTAATTGCTGTGGCACTCCTGATGGTTCCCAGTCAGGACCGTAGATCACTCGAGAGAGGTCTGCTCGGAACCGGTGAAGTTCGGATAATCGGCTGCCAGACGAGGGTCTATCGGGCAGGAGCTCTTCCCGATCATTGCAGTTGTTCACACTGTCGTCGGGACCTCTCCCACTGGATCCACGTGTCGCTGATGGGCCCCACGTTTGGGACGCCAATTGTTAAAAAGGTAGGGCCGCTGTTGACCAAGAACCCTTCAGGCTTTGCCCGGCGTTAGCCGCCTCTCATACCATTCGAGATTTACCAAACAAAGCTGCAGGCGCTGGAGACAGAAGGCAGGAAACAGGAGTTTATTCCGACGGAGCAGAACACGTCGAATCAGACAACAGGGTATCTTCTTGAGGTGCTCTAACCGCATCTCTGAGGCCTGGCCTCTTATACACAAGTTTATGGCTTGATTACATTTATGACATCAGTGGTATTGCTTTGAAGTACGAAAAAGGCATCTTTGGAATCCCCGGTTCAGGCCCGTTCTCACACATATCTACAGTAGGGGTCCCCACCCAAATCTCAGCATGATGGCTATCGCGCAGCTGGACATTCCGCTGGGAACAGGAATGCGGGCGATCGATCGGATCTAAGGGTGTGGAGGCATTGATTAATCCCCGCTCCTTTGATGTGAGGCGAGGTCTTACTGGAGGGGGCAATAAACCGTATCTGTTGGGCTAGGGGATGGCCTGGGATCAGGCCGGACAATCGGGCAGGGAGGAAGAGGTTATCAAAAGGGCCTGTTCCATGAATGAGATGAAAGAGTGAGGGGTTCAGCACGGGATGTGGCCCGGGGACAGGGTCGCGCTGGAGGTGCGTTTATGGCCCAAGCAGGAGAGACCGGGGGCTGTCGGGTGCGGGGGGGGTGCTTGCGAGGCCGGGAAGTGAGGGGGAGAGACGCGCAGGCTATTGGCAGTGGGCAGAGAGACCATGGCAATCAAAATGGCTGCTGCTTAGGTGCACGTATGGATTTGAAAAGGACAAGATGGCGCCGATAATGTTTACACCACAATCCTGATTTTAACACCCCAGGGTTCCGCAAGACCCGGAATCAGTATTACGAGTGGTAATACCAGATCAATCCATCCCTATTTTCAACCTCTCTAATCATGTTTTGTCCGAACAGGAAATTGAGGTTCTATCGGCTGGTCTCAGTTTTGTACCAACTTTCAAAAATGAGCATTTCCAAACTAGATTGGAAATATATAGATTTTTCAGATCAGTCCGACTTAAAAACTTTTTTGCAAATAACATTAGCAATAAATATTTGGGCACCACAGGGCTTCGTAATCCATCGACTTTTTATCCATTGAACTCTATGATCAAAAAAGAAGTGATTGCATTTGAAAATGCTATCCTCATACAGGTTGATAATCTTTTTAAGAAAAAGATACAGTACAAATCTAATTTTCCCCAAGAACACCAAAAGGCTCTACGTGACCTTCAATCTTTGGAGGGTACCGTAATAAAACCCGCTGATAAAGGCGGTGGCATTGTCTTATGGGGTTGTGACAAATACAACACTGAAATGATGAAACAGCTATCTAACAAGACGAACTATAGGGAGCTACCAACTAATCCCACTCCCCGACTATCAAAAGAAATAAGTGCACTGAGCAAACAAGGTTTGGAAGGAGGATGGTTAAATGAAAAAGAGGCATCCTTCCTAATCAATAAAACACCTACAGTGCCAGCCATCTATCTATTGCCTAAGGTGCATAAGGACCTTTCAAATCCCCCTGGTAGACCGATTGTTTCAGGATGTAATTCTATCCTAAAGCCTCTGGCCCAGTATGCGGATTACTTCATTATTAGACCATTTGCCACTGAACAACCATCAGATATTCGTGACACAATGGCAGTCATAAATGCAGTGGAAAACTTTGAGTTTGACCCCATGAATGATATACTTGTCACCATGGATATAGAAAGTCTCTATACCTCTATACCTCAACAAGAAGTATTGACTATTCTAAAAACTCTTTTAGATGATCGCCCAAGACCACATGTGGTTCCCACAGAATTTATAGTTGAATGTGTTCGCATTTCATTATGTGAAAAAAAAATTCTATATGAGAACACATTTTTCCAACAATTAAACGGAGTAGCCATGGGAGCAGTCTATGCTCCGGATATAGCAAACATTTATGTCTCCCATTTTGAGACCCAACATATCCACGATGTATCCAACCCCTTCAATAATAACATCCGAAGGTGGTTGAGATACATCGATGATGTATTAATGATCTGGCATGGCACTGAATCTGATTTACAAGATTTCCATGTTTGGCTGAATACTAGAAGCCAACATTTGAAATTTACTCTGGAGTATAGTAATCATGAAATCAATTTCTTAGACATCTCCATTAAGAATGATATTTCAAATCATTTATACACAAGTTTATATACCAAGCCAACTGCTCGTAACACTCTCTTGAAATATCAAAGTCACCATCCTCAGGCCCTAAAGGATGGGTTACCTTTTGGCCAATTTTTGCGTCTCCGCAGAAATTGCACTTTGAAAAGTGACTATTTCTTTGAAGCTAAAAAACTCAAAGAAAAACTCAAAGCCAGAGGTTACCCATCTAAGCTCTTAAAAAGATCAATGAAAAGGGCTTGGTACAATCAGAGAGAACATTTATTGACAGTTAAAGAACGCCCCAAAAAAGACAATTTAGTCTGTGTGACAACATTTGGAACGCACTCTAATGCTGTTAAACAGATTATACTAAAACAATCTGTTGTCATCGATCCCAGAGTTTAATCAAAAGCCTCTTTTTGCATTTAAAAGAGGCACAAATTTGCAGGACCGATTAGTCCATGCATATGACAACAAGAAAGATCATAATGTGGTGGATAATATGAGACAACTTATCCCCATTATTGGACATTTCAAGTGCAGTAACTGTCAAGCATGCCAAACTACCGACACAGTCAAAACGTGTACCATCAATGATGTAAACATAACACTCAGATCCTTCTCAAATTGTAATACCACCAATGTCATTTATTGTATAAAATGTCCGTGTGATTTGCACTATATCGGCAAAACCATTCAGCCTATAAAAAAGAGGATATTACAACATCAATCTCGCATTAGATGCAAAACTGAAAATGCACCTCTTGTAGAACACTTCATCAGATTAGGACATACTTTCAATCAAATGACTTGGTGGGTCATCGATGTAATTAAACCAACCAAACGTCAACAAAATGTGGATCGGATCCTTACCTTAAGGGAAGGTAAATACATCTGTAATGCCAACACGATTGAAAAGGGCTTGAATAGTGCATCTGAAAGGCACACCTTAGCCTGTCTGTAATAAACAACTGGTTTTGTTATTTAAGCTGCCTATTTAGATATCCATACTTGCCTAAACTGTTAATGTAGTAAATGGACACTGTATAGAATTCAGGAATATATTAATGTAACAATGTATATTGTCCGTTTTGAATTATGAGGGCAGTATTATATATATATGACTTTTGTGATCATGCAAATTTCTATGCTATGAGAACATCAATAGGCTAAGGATAACGTTCACTTTCGAAATCTTGAATATTATACCTGAGATGATTTATAAATTGTGACGTAAACTGAGCCTTTATTTTGTCAATTTTGTTTGGAATTTGTACTTCAATGTATGCTCTAGCAATTGTATAAATTTGGTTACATACCGTGTTTTAGTTATTCATAATCGATAAAATGCCACACTTGTGTCTGTTTAAACTGATGTAAGTAATATACAATATGCTCAGTACATCAATGATACAAACATATCAGTGATAAATGTAAGTAGTTTCTTAGTCGATAAGATTAATAAAGTTATGATTCGAAATAGTTTAGACACATTGTGAAATCGCAACGATGATTATGCCCTGACAGAGAGACTAGATGAGAGTACATTATTGGCCCCTTTGTGTTTGCTCATAAATGAGAGGCGATTACAAACAAAACCAATGATATAAATTGAGAATTTGTATAATTTATCAGGTAATCTCCCATTTTTTGTCAACACCGAAAAACGATAGGATATTTCATTTAAGGCCACATAAAGGAAATGTTATAGTAAAAAATGCAGTCTATTTTTATTACACTGCAGATTAAAATTAAATTTCCTAAGCAAGCCACAATAATTTGCCAACTCAAAGATGGAGGTGTAATTTGTTCTATCTATGTGAGCGACATATGCCTAAGTAAATGTTAGCCCTGTTTTGATCTTCAAACGGTAATCCCCCATTTTTCCCTTAATATCGAAAAATGATAGGATATTTTATTTCAGGTAACATTAAATGAAATGTTGCAGTAAAAACGCAGTTTACTTTGTTATACTGCTAACTAATATTAAAATTCCCAAGCCAGCCACAATGATTTGCCAACTCAAAGATGGCGGCGTAATTTGTCCTATCTATGTGAGTGACATACTAAAATAATGTTAGTCCTGTTTCGATCTCCAAACGACAGGCTTTATAAACACAGTACTTGGCTGCACTCAATTCTTGCTTCATTTTGGGTGCATGCGGCCACACTGACGATTTATTCAGCTCTTTATGCAGGTGAGAACTTGAAACTAGCCCTGACTACACCAAGCAATAGTCATGATGCAACAAAATATTTCATATATTTCTGTTGCTTTTGATTTACAGATCTCTTGTCTTCCATAAAGAATTAAAGTAAAGGGGAAGACTCTGTGCGACATCAATTTGCGCAGAAGGTAATAATACATCAAGCATTTTTTTTAAAAAACTGGTTGTTCATATATTAAATGTAGCATTGATACAAGCATTCTCTCAAACAGATTAACAATTCTTAACCGCCTGCATTAAACTGCGAGAGTTATTTGAGCTGAACTAACCGAAATACATTCAAGTAGAAGATTGCATATGCCACTTACTATACAGAAGGTATGATCTCACTTAAGTTAACCTTTAACCCCAGTTCCATTGCAACTCCAACAGTGCTAATCAAGTTACTCTAATTCTTACACAGGGCATTATCGATCGCCTTTTTTAATCATCAATAAAGTGTATTTGGAGGCTACAAGACCCCATCTTATCAGGTATATATAGATCCTAGGTAGATTCTGTGATTTGTAAACCTTTGCATTTAGCAACCAGATTGTAAACTTTGAAGTAAATGGTGTGTAAGTAAATTCTCCCATTGTATAATACCAACTTTTTCTTCGCCTTCAGGGTTGTTAGAATGTTTTGCAAATAATTATATCAAGTATGTGATTAGGACCATACTTTTACATGTTGTAGGAATTCCTGTTTTTAAAAAAAAAAAAAAAATTTGTGTGATTAAATCAAAAGCCTTTCTGAGTAGAACTCAGAAGTATGCGAGTGCTTCAGTAAGATAAATACATCCTGCAAACACAATGTTTATAAATATGGAAAAAGGGTTAACATAAATAGTGTTGTCATGATAGACATGCCCAGCTTGTGATGGAAAGTTGATATAAATGCATAATTTTCTGAAATTTAGATGTATTGTGTAACAAAGTTCCGCAACAACGCTTATATAGATGTATAAATTGCTGGCTCAATGTACATTTGAACTCAGTTAGACGTCGAATGATTGTCTTTAAACATAGAGAGGGATGGTGTGATATGTATAGAAGAGTAGTTAAAATTATTTTTATCCCAGTATAGGCGATTGAGATTGTTTTTTAATTACAACTCTGTCTTTTCAGGGTTTTTCCAGATATGATGTATATGTCCTGAGGATGGTCTCTTCAACTCAAGACTAGAGACCGAAACGTCGACATATACGCTTTGTCTGTTTAAATAATTGATCAACTGTGAAGAAGCGGACAAACGCTTACAATTGGTATAGAGAGTTTTTGTTTGATTGTCATTCTTGAATCATTTTCTCCTATAACATTGTTATATTTCTGTACCCTTTTTAAAAAAAACAATTTTTTAAAAAAAACAATTTATTTTTGGAGTATTAAATACGAACTTTTTCATACACACCTTCTCCCTCTCTTCTCTTTTGGATCACTTGTAGTGACCTATATAAATTGCATAAAAATTTGAGATTGTTGCTTTGCGCTACTGCCACGGGACATCCGACCCAAGGGACCGCTTTATCAGGACCATACAGACCAAGGCGAACTCCTCCCAGGGTGGCTCCTACACGCAGAGTCAAAACGGATCCCGCAACCTTTGCAAAAGAAAGTCTGACTAGTAGACAGAGAAGAGTGTTTGGAAAAATAAAACCCTTTCTGAAACGACCTGGTCTGCTCTCAGTTACTGATACCCCGCCACAACTGTGTCAGAAGTGGGATCAACATCCCAGTCCGTCTGCCAACCCGAGATGGACGCCCTTATTCAGCAACATAATTAAAGGACAAGAGAAACTTGAGTGGGCTGTCGAAAGACAGATGACTTCAGCCCAGGCAGATAGCAAACTCTTCCAGAACACAATTACTGCCCATATAGAGAGCCTACAAAAAGGGGCACCCGAACCTGGCACCCCTATCCCCAACGGTAACTAGTCATAATATCGACTCCAAAATATCGAATGGACAAAATATTGAGTAAAAAATATCGACGATAGGGAAATATCGACATTAAGAATATCGAGTTAGAAAATATCGTTAGATTTAATGTTAAAAAAATATCGAGTACAAAAATATCGTGTCAAAAATATCGAGTAGTATTAATAGGGAATATTAGTAATAGTAAAAAATATCGAAAAAGTACAGATAAAATGTAAATAATTATTTTAAAAAAAATAAAAATGTAAAAATAGTAAATATTATTTATAATAATTTAAATAATAAAAATAATAATTATATAAATATATAAATATTTGTTAATGTTTAGGAGCGGGATGTTGGGTTAATAGGGGATAAGGGTGGGGAGAAATTTAAAAACATGATAGAAAAATATAAAATATTTTTAAAAATTGTAGATATTTTAAAATTAATTATTATAAATAAAAATAAAAAATATTTTTTTTAATTTAATTTAATTATTTTAAATAAAATAATAAAAATAAACCAAATTCAAAATAGAAAATATTATTTATAATAATTAAAAAATACATATATTTAAAAAAATATAAATATATAAATTTCTGTCAATGTTTAGGAGCGGGATGTTGGGTTAATAGGGGATAAGGGTGGGGAGTAATTTAAAAATATGATAGAAATATATAAAATATTTTTTAAAAATTAGATATATTAATAATAACTTATTTATAAAAAATAATTTACAATTTTTTTATATACATTTTAAAAATAAAATATTAAAAAATATATCAAATTTAGAAAATTAAAATAAAAAAATAATGTTAATTAAATTGGAAGAAACAAACATTTTTAAAATAAAAATAATAATAATAATATTTTTTTAAATTTTTTAAAATAAAATATTTTTATATAAAAATATGTTAACATTTTCAAATATTACAAAATTATTACTATTAATTTAAAATTTGTAAAAAAAAAGTAATTTATTTTTATAAAAATATTTGGTTAATTTGTTTAATACTAAGAGGTCCATTAGGATGTCGGGCGGTGGCAGTTTTTTCCGCCCGCGAGCAGCGGAACTCACGTCCGCCACATTAGGATAGGTAAACACAGGTCATTTCCCGTCCGTCGCGGAGCGCCGCGCCCCTCCATCAAGGTGCGCCCGCTACCGCGGCGGCGGGAGCCAATCGAGACCCTCCGCCGCGCCCGATGACGTCCGCCCCGCTCGACAAATTAGGATGGCCCAAACAAGCAGAGGCACCACAGCGGAGACACCGCCCAGCTGAAGCAGGCGGAAAGTCGACAGCGGAGCACGAACGCCGAAACCCGACATGAACCCCATGGACCCAGCCCTCCACATGCATCCGGTCATGTACCTGCTGCAACACTATCGCCAGATGGGCCGCCGCGGTCGCCGCCGCAGGTACGCTACCACACATATGCACCACACAACACACATGCCGACACAGGGCCCAAGCACAACACTGGCATCCTGCTGGGGGGCACAGCACATCCACATGGGCACCCACACATCACCCACCTCACAACAAGACACCCCACGGCATCCGGAACACACAACGTCCGCCAACCTGCAGCAACGTCACGGTCACGGACACGTCACCGCCGCGGTCAACACATGCACACTATGCAGAAGGCAGGGCCACACCAAGGCATGGGCATGGCACAAACATCACAGGGACACACTACCCCAAACAACACTGCACCCCACCCTAGCTAGTCACAGGCAAGGTGCCTATCCCGTGCACCCCCATGCACACCAACAAGCACTGTAACAACAAGCACACTACACACACACTGCAACACACAACACACAACCAGGGACACAGGCACTGCAGGATTGGCTGACAAGGAACACACAACACCAGTGCACTCCCCACAGCCCACACAATTGCATACAATCATCCACACAGGGCAAGACAAAAGAAACAATAGACATACAACTCCTGGCTGACACATGTGTGTCACACACCATACAGGGGCACACATACATATACTACAAACTAACACCCTTCACACTGCACACCTCTGCCACACCCAACACCACACATGCCATGTAAGCCATGCCACCAGGACTAAGGGCCAACACAAGATGACCATACACATACACGCCTGGGCACACAGAAAGGAAAACACACACATACCTCATGACATGACAGACAGCTACAAAACCACTGAACAGCTGCACACCCTGTGCTGCCAGTGTCCCCCAAGGTGATCTGTGAACAGTGTATGCAGCACAAGCTAATCACCAACAAGAAAACTGCATGGGCTGTAAAATAGCCATCACAGAGTACAACATCAGCAGGGCCAGAATGGACTGAAGACCCTGTCACCCCTGTCTAAAAATCAGATGGCCACAAAGAGCCTTGCAATGGTGACCTTTAAAATAGAGCATGGTACTCAGTCAAGCAAATGCAAACAAGAAAAGGACTTTAATCAGCAAGGAGACTGAGAAAACACACACCAGAAGTATCTGTATTTATTCATATATTGCACAGATGTAGCAATACAACATTAGTAGACAACAGCAAGCCACAAAATCGTGTACAAATGGTAGTGACTATGCACAGGTCAAACACAAACAGGAAGTGCAGAGTCCATGGCAGGGGAGAGTACAGCACATCAGAGCAACAGGCCCAGAGTCCTTGGCAGGGCAGGGGTGAGTACAGCACATCAGAGCAACAGGCCAGAGTCCTTGGCAGGGCAGGGGTGAGTACAGCACTTCAGAGCAACAGGCCCAGAGTCCTTGGTAGGGCAGGGGTGAGTACAGCACATCAGAGCAACAGGCCCAGAGTCCTTGGCAGGGCAGGGGTGAGTACAGCACTTCAGAGCAACAGGCCCAGAGTCCTTGGCAGGGCAGGGGTGAGTACAGCACATCAGAGCAACAGGCCCAGAGTCCTTGGCAGGGTAGGGGTGAGTACAGCACATCAGAGCAACAGGCCCAGAGTCCTTGGCAGGGCAGGGGTGAGTACAGCACTTCAGAGCAACAGGCCCAGAGTCCTTGGCAGGGCAGGGGTGAGTACAGCACATCAGAGCAACAGGCCTAGAGTCCTTGGCAGGGCAGGGGTGAGTACAGCACATCAGAGCAACAGGCCCAGAGTCCTTGGCAGGGCAGGGGTGAGTACAGCACATCAGAGCAACAGGCCCAGAGTCCTTGGCAGGGGACACAGAAAGTACATGAGAGGCTGCACAGGGGAGAGTACAGCACATCAGAGCAACAGGCCCAGAGTCCTTGGCAGGGCAGGGGTGAGTACAGCACATCAGAGCAACAGGCCCAGAGTCCTTGGCAGGGCAGGGGTGAGTACAGCACTTCAGAGCAACAGGCCCAGAGTCCTTGGCAGGGCAGGGGTGAGTACAGCACATCAGAGCAACAGGCCCAGAGTCCTTGGCAGGGCAGGGGTGAGTACAGCACATCAGAGCAACAGGCCCAGAGTCCTTGGCAGGGCAGGGGTGAGTACAGCACATCAGAGCAACAGGCCCAGAGTCCTTGGCAGGGGACACAGCAAGTACATGAGAGGCTGCACAGGGGAGAGTACAGCACATCAGAGCAACAGGCCCAGAGTCCTTGGCAGGGCAGGGGTGAGTACAGCACATCAGAGCAACAGGCCCAGAGTCCTTGGCAGGGCAGGGGTGAGTACAGCACATCAGAGCAACAGCCCCAGAGTCCTTGGCAGGGCAGGGGTGAGTACAGCACATCAGAGCAACAGGGCCAGCAACACACCCAGATCGCAAACAATGGTCTTGCCTAGCACACCTCTGTGTGGCACAGGCGTATGAGGGTGTTGACAACTCACTCCTGGCTGTCATGTGGAGTGGGACCTGGCTGTGTGTCCACTACTCTGGTGTGACAGAGGGACATGTGATGTGGTAATAACAGGGGGCCTACAAGGTGGAGGGCTGTGCGGACCAGGTGGCACCGTGGCACGTGGAGGTGGAGTCATGCTCACCCTTAACACAGTGTGGGTGGGAGAGGTTGGAGGGGTGCCCTTCCACTTTTTCGGAATATGAAATTGCTTCCCTGTCATGGGGTTGATGGGAAGTGGCGTTGACACCGCCGGCACACACCCCAACTGTCCCACAGGAGGGGCAGACACTGGTACTCCCTCTGGAGAAGTGCTTGATCCTGCTGAACGCTTGGGCTGGCTACGCCTCCGGACCACCTTACCCTCTCGGGAAGGTGTACCCACTACAGTGACCACCTTCCCACTTCCCCCAGGGGTGGTGTCTACAGTGCCCTCCTGTCCCTTCTTGCCAGGGCTGCTCACAACACTGACCTCCTCTACCTGAGTCACTGGCCTGGACACAACACTGCCCTCCCTTGCCTTAATCACTGGGCTGCTCACAACAGGGGTCTCCTCTGCCTCAATGACTGGGCTGGTCACAACAGGGGTCTCCTCTGCCACAATGACTAGGCTGGTCACAACAGGGCTCTCCTCCACCTGCCTCGATGTACTTTGTTGTGGGGTTGATGTGGTGGGTGGTTGTGTCCCTGTGCTCTCCCCAGGTGTAGCCATGACATCCCACACATCCTCTGTGGGCATAACTGAGTCAATTTCTGGTGATGCCTCTGCAGCATGTGAGCCTGATGTCTGCCACAATGATCTTCTGGCCTTGCTCTTCTGTGACTTCACCTTGTCTGTGCATATTGGGGGGGCCCTGCTCTTCTTTGGGAATGGAGTCTGTGGACGGGATTGTTTGCTTTGGGTCTGACCTGTGCTCCTAGTGTTGTATTGTTTAGTTGATGTAGGTCCCAAGTGGTCACTGTCATCTGATGTGGCCACTGACTGGGTGGACGTCACAGGCACCTGAGCTGCAATGGGAGCATGTGCCTGTTGGAGGGCTGACGTGACTGTTGCTGACAATGACTGGAGTGTACGATGTAGCCCACCCACGTCAGAGTGTATGCCCTCCATGAATGCCAGAACCTGGCCTAATTTGTTATCGTGGTCACTGAAGGCATTGAGCAGGGCGGTCTGGCCCACGCAAAGTTGGCGCAGGAGCTCTACGCACTCTGCACTGAGGGCAGCAGGGGGGACTGGTGCAGGGGCAGCGGTGCCATGTGTGAATGTTACACGTCCCCTCTTAGTGACACGGATACGGGCAGCACCAGAGGAAGTGGATGGGAGGTTGGGCAGTGGCCGCTGGTTGTCAGATGCTGCAGAAGACTCCCCATCCCCTGTGGCTGCTAACAGGGACGCATCCCCCCTGCCATCAGATGAAGTGGTGCTCTGTGTCTCAGCTACAGATTCCTCATACATACTCCTGTCACCCTCAGTAGCGCTGGTGTGGTCAGTGTCACTTGGCTCAGTCTCACTTTGCTCTGCTGCCGCTGTCGTGCTGGTCTCGCCACCACTTTCAGGATCATGTTCCGCCGTGGTGTCTTGCGAATCTGCATTAGTGAGAGAAACAGGGTTGTGTAAGTGTCATCATCTGGTCACACGATATCAGATCAATGCAGCACATGAGAGGCCTAGAGCTACATGGTAACCACCACACCCTCCAATCACTGTGCAGCTACACACTATATAGACCACAACAGTGCCTGTCATGCGGACAAACAGCCAGGAGTGGAGCAATGTCGATGCCACACAGCACTACACCCTGCCCATGGATGGTGTTCCCCCAGCCCACATTGACCTGCCCCATGGACATGATGTAGCCACAACCGGAGGCAGATCCTTCTCCTACCTGGCAGCCAAGACATGGAACTCCCTCCCCATCCACCTTCGGCTGACCCAGGACCACCTCGCCTTCAGGAGACAACTCAAGACCTGGCTGTTCGAGCAGTAGCGACCCCCTTCCCCGAAGCGCCTTGAGACCCTTCCGGGTGAGTAGCGCGCTATACAAGTGTTATGATTGATTGAACACACATCACCACTTACAGCCCAAAAGGGAACCAGAGGGGACCACACACACCTGTATTGACTACACATGCCACATTGCCAAATAGGCCATTACAATCACCATGTGCCAATCAGGGTTCACATTGTCGTCAGATGTGTGGGCCTCTAACATCATGGTGCATGCAAAGTAGACAGACATGGTGTCACACTCATTAAGTGGACACAGCAGTACGGCAGAATATCGACTCCACCCACCATCACAAAGAAGAGTGACCATGTGGACACCAAAAATCTGTCAAGGACTGAAAACTGCAGGCAGGAGCAGCACAGTAAGGCCATGGTGGCCCAATGCCTCATACAAATAAATGTATATACATTGTTCGTCTCTTCCTCTCTCCAGTTTTATTGATTATGGCTCAGCTCAAAACATTTGGTTTCTCGGACGAAGAGTTTGCCTTATTGGTAGGTACTTCAAGTTCATTTGGTAATGCCTCAAACGACACAACAAGGGGTCAAAATGACCTTAAAAAACTAATTGAACTGAAAAAGAAACTTCGAAGAATGGAAGCTCACGGGGAATTTATGTTGGCTTATTTAAGATCAGTCATCATCCCCATGGGACTCCGGGTCCGCAATATACCAGGTCTCTTCGTCCATCATCATGCATTCCTAGAAAAATGGAGCATGATCGCGAGCCGTTGCTCAAGTGATCTAATGATTTTGATAGTTGAAACTGCCAAAGAATTGGCAGTTGATATTAAAACTGAGATTGAGACTTTAGAAGACCTAATCAAACAAGCAGGCAGTGCAGATGAGGCCATGAAGAAAATAGAAGAGGCGAACAAAGAACTAGATTAATTCGCCAGCTACTTAGAGAAACGCAAAAACGATAAATTAAATAAAGATAAGCGGTTCTATTCTATAGAAGCTTGCTATCCATATCTCAGAACAGATTTTTACAAGCAGAACCATTATACAGATACAAATAAAAATCAACAACAAAGAGTAAATACCTTTTCCGAGACCTCAGAATCAGGGGGTGAGAGTGATGATGCCTTCTATGAACTTGAAGGCAATTACAACCCAGCTCAGCCTAAGCGAAATCAACCTCAGCCTTTTTTAGGCAACCGTGGGGCGAATCGCGGGCGCCCTCGAGTACGTTTCCAAACACAGAACAGGGGAGGCTACAAGCCCCAACACCACTACCAACAGGAGCCTCAACATCATTATCAACAGGAAGAGCCCCAAATTGTCAGGGAAACCTGGAATCGCCAGTATTGGAAGGCGGGAATGTAATTCCCATCTTTAACTTATCTAAATCCGTACTGAATGAATCCAGCATTAGTCTTCTTTCCAAAGGTTTATCATTTGTCCCTCAGTGTGGTGCTAATATTTTTGAATTATACAATGATATAATTTCCTTTTTCCGTAAGATCCGTCTCAAAAAGTTTTTTCAATTAGAGGGTTCGGATAGTACAGTTAGTGCATCCAATTGTTTGCGTTTGCCATCAACTTTTCGTCCAACCCTCGACCAACTAGGCACCGGAAGTACCCACATTTGAGCTGGTGGTTTTAAAGAAATTAGAACAGTCCATCCAGTTCATCCCCAAGCCTATATATAACATCAATAGACAGGAACATGACGCCTTGAAATCTTTGGCAAATGATAAATCTATAATAGTCAAAAGTAGCGATAAAGGGGATGGAATTGTTGTTATTGATTCTGAGATCTATGAAAGAAATATGCTGAAAATGTTAGATGATCCTACGTTTTATGTCGGCATCACCTCAAACCCTTTAAATAGAATAAATAAGGATATTAATCAGTCTGCTAGCACTATTACAGCTAGGCTCTGGAGTAGGAATCTCCCGTTTTAAATATCCCGTTTTGTCTTTACTTTTAATTTATTTTTGACTGTTTTCCCCTGCTTTTAAATACCCCGACCGCATTTCTGCATAAAATTGGTTCCTCACCGCTACTTTGGCGGGCCGGTCCCTCGCGCTCCGGATTTCGTGAGCACCATCTTGGGTGGGTGTAGCTAAACGCTGGACTCTCCCGCGCTCTAGCAGTCAGGAGGACTGTTTAGAGACTGTTGCTGGGATTGGTATTTAAGTAGGACAGGAGGTAGGCTCTCCTTGCCTGCTAGCACTATTACAGCTAGGCTCTGGAGTAGGAATCTCCCGTTTTAAATATCCCGTTTTGTCTTTACTTTTAATTTAGTTTTGACTGTTTTCCCCTGCTTTTAAATACCCCGACCGCATTTCTGCATATAATTGGTTCCTCACCGCTACTTTGGCGGGCCGGTCCCTCGCGCTCTGGATTTCGTGAGCGCCATCTTGGGTAGGTGTAGCTAAACGCTGGACTCTCCCGCGCTCTAGCAGTCAGGAGGACTGTTTAGAGCTCTATTTCAACTAGTCATAATGACGCGCAGCGTGTTCGCCGCAGCCACGCCGGAGTCACGCCAGAGTCCAGCCCGTCTGCGCCCGTCCGCGCTGAGGACGGGCTGGATGGCTGGACTACAGGTCAGGATAAGGGAGGTCATCAATCATTGAAATACTCACTGCAAGATGTACTACGCCTTAAACCTCCTCTAGCACCTTGTTTCCATAGGAGCACTCCTGAAGACTTCTCGCTTCCTATTGGGTGTGGCTGCTTTCAGGCTGAGTCGGGTGGCTTTAATCTTTCTTGCCTCCCCTCCCCTCTGGAGTCTTGTCCTGGTTGTAGTGCGTTGAGCGAACACTGTTTTTTAATCAATGCTCGCTCACTTATTAAAAATAATTTGGTCTTTAAGGAGTTCATATTGGAAAGGGAACCCTCCTGGGTTTTCATTACTGAAACATGGGCCAAAGACTCCTCAGGACCAGATTTAGTTGAAGCGGTCCCTGATGGTTATTGCTTAGTATGGCAGGACAGAATGGGTCGCGTTGGTGGTGGGTTGGCTATTCTGTATAAAGACAGGTTCCAATGCCACACTATTCCTGTCTCAGATCCCAGGGACGCGTTTCAAGCTCTCTATTTTTCCCTGTCTGATTCTGCTAATCCTGCGTTTAATGGGATCCTGCTCTATCGCCCCCCCGGCCCTAGAATTGATTTGGGCTGAAGCTGCTTCAGGTTTTGGAACCTTACTTTGGCCGCTAAAATCTCACTATCTTGGGTGATTTTAATTTTCACCTAGAGAGGTTGGAGGCCCATGACACTAGTTCCTTGTTGGAAGCTCTGTCCGCCTGTGGACTCACCCAACTGGTGGAAGGACCCACCCACCGAGCGGGGCACACGCTCGATGGAATTTTCTCTAACGACCAGAGGTTGGCTGTAACCGACCCTTTCCATCTATCATGGTCGGACCACCTAGCGGTTCCTTTTAATCTGACCTATCCGGCCCAGGACATTATTAGAAAGGTCCCAAGTACAATGGAAGTACGAAGGAACTATACAAATATCAGGGAAAACTCCTTCCATTTGTGGACGTCTAGTCTGTCCACTACTCAGGGGATGGATGTTCCCTCTGCGGTCTCGCATTATGAAAAAACTATTGTGGAGGCCTTAGATGAACTGGCCCCGGCTAGGTTCTGCTATTCAGCCAGGAAAAGACCTTCAGCTCCCTGGTTCTCAGAACAACTTAGACTTCTTAGACAAGAGGTAAGGAGACAGGAGCGCCTATGGCATACTAGCTGGGACCAAAAGGATAGAGAAGCCCACAAGATCCTGTTAAAGAGATATAAGCTGGAAGTGATTAAGACCAAGCAAGAATACTTTATGGTCCTCACATCCTCTCTCTCATCTCCTGGAGAGCTTTTCAGGATTGTCGAATCTCTTACTTCTCTCCAGATCCCAGATCCTGTTGTTGCTTCTCAGGTGCTCTGCAACCAGATAGCAGCCTTCTTTCAGTCCAAAATAACGGACATTTATCTTGCGTTGGAGTCACAAAGATCTTTTACCGCTGAGCCTCCGGTGCCCGCTGCCCTGGCCTCTGATTCTGTTGAATTATCTGAGCTCGGGGGTCTGGAATCTTTTCCTCCTCTATCTTACCAGGATCTTGAGATCCTTCTTAATAAAACCAAATCTGGCTCTCCGCTGGACGTCTGCCCACTAAAGGTCCTTAAGCAGTGTAAGGAATCCCTCCTTCCCCCTCTGGCTGACATCATGAATAGGGCGATGAAGGAGGGTATTTTTCCTCAGCAGTGGAAAAAGGCTGTGGTTAAACCACTGCTCAAGAAGCCTTCCCTTGATCCTGGGGTATTAAAAAATGTTCGCCCCATCTCACTGCTACCGGCTCCCGCGAAGATGTTAGAAGCCCATTTAAATCAACATCTGGCTGCCTTCGTGGAGAGCTCGGGCTGTCTGGATCTATCCCAGCACGGATTCAGGAGGGATCATAGCACCGAGTCTGCCCTCACCATAGTGCTTGATAACATCCGCACACAGGTTGATGAGGGCCAGACCTCCCTCCTGATCCTCTTGGACCTTACGGCTGCCTTCGATACCCTTTCTCCCTCGGTACTTACATCTCGACTGAGGGAGATCGGGGTTCGGGGGGCAGCCCTGGGGCTCCTTTCCTCTTTTCTTGATTATAGAGAGCAAAGAGTGATGCTGGGTCAGTTTCTATCTCCATCCCTGTCTGTGCAATGTGGGGTCCCCCAAGGGTCAGCGCTTAGTCCTACCCTTTTCAATATCTATGTGACCCCCCTTGCCAGACTTATTAGATCTTATGGGATGGAGGTAGTCTCTTATGCGGATGACACCCAGATCCTCGTCTCTCTCTCCCATTCAGTTACGTCGACTGCCGCCAATTTTAGATCTTGTATGGAGGCAGTCGGCCAATGGATGATTTACAACTCATTGAAACTGAATGGGGAGAAGACTGAGGTGATGGTGTTCGGAGGAAAGGAGGAGATCTGGTCAGCTGAGTAGTGGCCAGACACACTGGGTGTGTGTCCTGATCTTGCCTCTTCGGCTAAAAATCTAGGGGTCATGATTGATCCTACCCTTAGTATGTGCCAACAGGTCAACAGGACTGTATCGACCTGCTGGGGTATTATCCATATACTTAGGAAAATCAGGCAATACCTCTCCTTGCAGGCAAGAAAACAACTTGCCGTGGCATTGGATTGGTGTCAGTACAACGCATGTTATTACAACGCATGCATTTACATCGCATTTTTTACAACGCCACTGTTATTACAACGCGTTTTTTTACAACGCATGCTATTACATCGTAAAATAGTGTTACTGATTCAAAAGTACTGTTACAACGCATTTTATTACAACGCATACCATTACATATATATTTTTTTTTTTTGTAAAATAAAATCTGGCACGGGATGCAGGGAAATTAGGGGTTTTGGGTGGGTAAGTGTATTAAAAAACGGGTTATTAAACTACTATAATATTACGAATTCGGTTTATTTATTTAATAAATTAATACCCGAGTATTAAAAAATAATACATTTCAAAGCATACCATTACATATATATTTTTTTTTTTTGTAAAATAAAATCTGGCACGGGATGCAGGGAAATTAGGGGTTTTGGGTGGGTAAGTGTATTAAAAAACGGGTCATTAAACTACTATAATATTACGAATTCGGTTTATTTATTTAATAAATTAATACCCGAGTAATAAAAAATATATTTATTTATTTAATAAATTAATACGCGAGTATTAAAAAATAATACATTTCAAAGCATACTATTATATATATATATATTTTTTTTTGTAAAATAAAATCTGGCACGGGATGCAGGGAAATTAGGGGTTTTGGGTGGGTAAGTGTATTAAAAAACGGGTCATTAAACTACTATAATATTACGAATTCGTTTTATTTATTTAATAAATTAATACCTGAGTATTAAAAAACAGATTTATTTATTTAATAAATTAATACCCAATTATAAAAAAATAATACTATTTAACATCGATTACTATAATGACACACAAAAAAATACATAAATTTTATTAAATAATAAGTAGAACGGCTTACATGGAAAATAGAGGTTAGGGGTGGCTAAATATATTTAAAAATGGGTTCAAAAATTATAATAATAACACGATACCGATTTAGACCATTAATAAATTAATACTCGATTACTTATAAAAATACTGTGTACCATGGAATTCTTTAACAACGCAAAAGAATATATATATTTTAAGAATATAAAGGAGAAATAAGAGTTTCCAATACTCGATAGACAAAAATAATGACCTTACGAAGAAATGAACGCCATTTTAAACACTGCAATGAAAAATAATGTCCATCTACTATTTCAATGCCCTCCAATGTCAACAAGACATTCAAAATGGATGTTAAAACGGAACGAAAGTTTGTTGAGCTTACTTTTAAATAAAACAATTTAATTTATATGTTTCCTCATGAAATTATTCCCCAAATATTATGAAAGTAATCAATATAATTTACGAAAATTATAATGCTATTTAAAAAAAGTTATAAATAGACGTATCCCACCATTTTGAAAACAGTTGATTATCAACTTGCAGAGTAATCAGACGTGAAAACCTGACCCTCTGACCTCTTGAGATAAATATCAACGAAAGCGACCGTAGAAGCATTTCTATTTCATAGAACAGTAAGATATTTAAAACGATTTGGTAAACTATTTTAGGTTAACATCTTATTAGCGTAATATTTCCTAAAACTGTTTAAATTTTGTATGAATTAATATAGTAGTATACATTAATTTAGTAACACTTAGAACCTAATATGTAAGGTTTATTCGTTTTTTTGTTAACATTGTGAATGGTAATAAGAGTTAAAAATTATTTTAAGAGAAATAAATGTATTTAATGAACGATAAACAAAATATATTTATTTCAACAATTTTAAATTATTTCGTGAAGTAATAAACATTTTAAAAATTTATTTATAGAAACGCCAACATTTCTAAACTAATGAGAAATGGCTTAAAAGTAATATTTCTTTATTCGTACATCCCAATTCATGGTAAACGATTTATTTGTAAATAATACATATATTTCAAAAGGGTAACATCCATTACAACGCAACTATTAATCCATTTCAAAAGTTTCCTGAAATATTATCTCAGCCAGACCTAACTGGAAAACAAAAATTGATATTTGCATTAAATAAAGAGGATTATTGTAAAATATTTTCCATATAATTGGAACATTAAATGTATATTAAAAAAATCGTTATCAAATAACTGCTTATATTAATATAAATGGTTTGTTTAAATTATTTTATTTAATCAAAAATAACATAGCACGTAAAAAAACGAACCGTGTATATACCCCCACTCAGATCAGTAAATAACCTGAAATACTAAAAATAATTATGATTAAACGATAAAGGAAATACAGTGTAAAATGTTTGTATATATATGTTAAAAAAAATAAGGTTCCATTCCATCCGAAAAAATTAAAAATCTAATACAAAATCGTACGATAATGTGCAGTAATATATTATTTTTTAATTTTTAAATGATTAAAAAACACCACATTTAAATTAAACTTGTAAAAATTGTATTTTTTTAAGCCAAACTGAAGAAATTGCAAAAGTCACAGAACGTCGAAAAACCAACCAAAATCGAGAATATTTTGAAGAATTTTTAAAAAACAACCTTCAAAAAACTAAGGTAATTTCCATGAATATATATATTGCATTTACAGATGTCATAGTAAATAAAAAGCAATGTCGTAAAGATTATAAGTGCAGTATAATAATAACATTTACCATATTTCTAAAAATCCTTGAAAGTAAATTTTTTTCTCTACATATATATAGAGCAGCCAATAAAATAGTATAATTTCTAAGCATTGAACACCTTTTGTACTTTTTTTCTTCACAGCCTACCAGAAACCACTTCAACGCACACATCCTCATAAAGACAGCCAACAGTTTTTCAAAAAAAACATTCCGAAACCCAAGGTAATTTTCCTAAATAAACACATCTGAGTATCATATTTCAGAGCAATTAAAAAACATTGTTAAACGCTTTATAAGTGCAGAATAATAACTAGTAAAATTATTTAATTACTATCCCAACTTTGTGAAAGTGCATGAGTAGGGAAAGTGCTTGATAGTGTCCAAGTGCCACTTACTATTCTAACTCCAGGTGAGTGCATATTCATAGAAAGTGCTGGTTAGTGAAAAAGTGCCAATTACTATTCCAACTCTGTGAAAGTGCATGTGTAGGGAAAGTGCTGGATAGTGTCCAAGTGCCACTTACTATTCTAACTCCAGGTGAGTGCATATTCAGAGAATGTGCTGGTTAGTGAAAAAGTGCCAATTACTATTCCAACTCTGTGAAAGTGCATGTGTAGGGAAAGTGCTGGATAGTGTCCAAGTGCCACTTACTGTTCTAACTCCAAATGAGTGCATATTCAGAGAAATTGCTGGTTAGTGAAAAAGTGCCAATTACTATTCCAATTCTGTGAAAGTGCATGAGTAGGGAAAGTGCTGGATAGTGTCCAAGTGCCACTTACTATTCTAACTCCAGGTGAGTGCATATTCAGATAAAGTGCTGGTTAGTGAAAAAGTGCCAATTACTATTCCAACTCTGTGAAAGTGCATGAGTAGGGAAAGTGCTTGATAGTGTCCGAGTGCCATTTATTATTCTAACTCCAGGTAAGTGCCTATTCTGAAAAACTGCTGGATACTGAAAATGTACCCCTTACTATTCCTACTCTGTGCAAGTGCATGTGTCGGGAAAGTGCAGATTAGTTTTAAATTGCCTCTGACTATTTAAACACCACATCATTGCATATTGAAATAAAGTGCATTTTAATGATAACATGTGTCATATTTATAAACATGCATAAAGTTAAATGATTTTTCTCCCACATATATATAGAAAAGCCAATAAAATAATACATTTTCTAAGCATTGAACACCTTTTCAACTTGTTTTTTTCACAGCCTACAAGAAACCACTGCAAGGCAGATATCCACAAAAAGCCAGTCTATTCCACAACTATATACAACATTTTTTCGAATAGATTCTTCCGAAACCCAAGGTAATTTTCCTAAATAAACACATCTGACTATCATATTTCAAAGCAATTAGAAATCATTGTGAAACACATTATAAGTGCAGAATAATAACTAGTAAAATAATTCTATTACTATTCCAACTCTGTGAAAGTGCAAGAATATGGAAAGTGCTGGATAGTGTCCAAGTGCCACTTACTATTCTAACTCCAAATGAGTGCATATTCAGAGAATGTGCTGGTTAGTGAAAAAGTGCCAATTACTGTTCCAATTCTGTAAAAGTGCATGTGTAGGGAAAGTGCTGGATAGTGTCCAAGTGCCACTTACTATTCTAACTCCAGGTGAGTGCATATTCAGAAAAAGTGCTGGTTAGTGAAAAAGTGCCAATTACTATTCCAACTCTGTGAAAGTGCATGAGTAGGGAAAGTGCTGGATAGTGTCCGAGTGCCATTTATTATTCTAACTCCAGGTAAGTGCCTATTCTGAAAAACTGCTGGATACTGAAAATGTACCCCTTACTATTCCTACTCTGTGCAAGTGCATGTGTCGGGAAAGTGCAGATTAGTTTTAAATTGCCTCTGACTATTTAAACACCACATCATTGCATATTGAAATAAAGTGCATTTTAATGATAACATGTGTCATATTTATAAACATGCATAAAGTTAAATGATTTTTCTCCCACATATATATAGAAAAGCCAATAAAATAATACATTTTCTAAGCATTGAACACCTTTTCATCTTGTTTTCTTCACAGCCTACAAGAAACCACTGCAAGGCAGATATCCACAAAAAGCCAGTCTATTCCACAGCTATATACAACAGTTTTTCGAAAAGAACCTTCCGAAACCCAAGGTAATTTTCCTAAATAAACACATCTGACTATCATATTTCAAAGCAATTAGAAATCATTGTGAAACACATTATAAGTGCAGAATAATAACTAGTAAAATAATTCTATTACTATTCCAACTTTGTGAAAGTGCAAGAATATGGAAAGTGCTGGATAGTGTCCAAGTTCAACTTACTATTCTAACTCCAAGTGAGTGCATATTCAGAGAAAGTACTGTTTAGTGAAAAAGTGCCAATTACTATTCCAATTCTGTGAAAGTGCATGAGTAGGGAAAATGCTGGATAGTGTCCAAGTGCCACTTACTATTCTAACTCCAGGTGAGTGCATATTCAGATAAATTGCTGGTTAGTGAAAAAGTGCCAATTACTATTCCAATTCTGTGAAAGTGCATGTGTAGGGAAAGTGCTGGATAGTGTCCAAGTGCCATTTACTATTCTAACTCCAGGTGAGTGCATATTCAGAAAAAGTGCTGGTTAGTGAAAAAGTGCCAATTACTATTCCAATTCTGTGAAAGTGCATGAGTAGGGAAAGTGCTGGATAGTGTCCAAGTGCCACTTATTATTCTAACTCCAGGTGAGTGCATATTCAGATAAAGTGCTGGTTAGTGAAAAAGTGCCAATTACTATTCCAACTCTGTGAAAGTGCATGTGTCGGGAAAGTGCATAATAGTTTTAAATTGCCTCTGACTATTTAAACACCACATCATTGCATATTGAAATAAAGTGCATTTTAATGATAACATGTGTCATATTTATAAACATGCATAAAGGTAAATGATTTTTCTCCCACATATATATAGAAAAGCCAATAAAATAATACATTTTCTAAGCATTGAACACCTTTTCAACTTGTTTTCTTCACAGCCTACAAGAAACCACTGCAAGGCAGATATCCACAAAAAGCCAGTCTATTCCACAACTATATACAACAGTTTTTCAAAAAGAACCTTCCGAAACCCAAGGTAATTTTCCTAAATAAACACATCTGAGTATCATATTTCAAAGCAATTAGAAATCATTGTGAAACACATTATAAGTGCAGAAAAATAACTAGTAAAATAATTCTATTACTATTCCAACTCTGTGAAAGTGCAAGAATATGGAAAGTGCTGGATAGTGTCCAAGTGCCACTTACTATTCTAACTCTAGGTGAGTGCATATTCAGAGAAAGTGCTGGTTAGTGAAAAAGTGCCAATTACTATTCCAATTCTGTGAAAGTGCATGAGTAATGAAAGTGCTGGATAGTGTTCAAGTGCCACTTACTATTCTAACTCCAGGTGAGTTCATATTCTGAAAAAGTGCTGGTTAGTGAAAAAGTGCCAATTACTATTCCAATTCTGTGAAAGTGCATGAGTAGGGAAAGTGCTGGATAGTGTCCAAGTGCCACTTACTATTCTAACTCCAAATGAGTGCATATTCAGAGAATGTGCTGGTTAGTGAAAAAGTGCCAATTACTATTCCAATTCTGTGAAAGTGCATGAGTAGGGAAAGTGCTGGATAGTGTCCAAGTGCTACTTACTATTCTAACTCCAGGTGAGTGCATATTCAGAGAAAGTGCTGGTTAGTGAAAAAGTGCCAATTACTATTCCAACTCTGTGAAAGTGCATGAGTAGGGAAAGTGCTGGATAGTGTCCGAGTTCAACTTACTATTCTAACTCCAAGTGAGTGCATATTCAGAGAAAGTGCTGGTTAGTGAAAAAGTGCCAATTACTATTCCAATTCTGTGAAAGTGCATGAGTAGGGAAAGTGCTGGATAGTGTCCAAGTGCCATTTACTATTCTAACTCCAGGTGAGTGCATATTCAGAGAAAGTGCATGGTTTGTCAAAAAGTATTAATTACTATTCCAACTCTGTGAAAGTGCATGAGTAGGGAAAGTGCTGGATAGTGTCCAAGTGCCACTTACTATTCTAACTCAAGGTGAGTGCATATTCAGAGAAAGTGCTGGTTAGTGAAAAAGTGCCAATTACTATTCCAACTCTGTGAAAGTGCATGAGTAGGGAAAGTGCTGGATAGTGTCCGAGTTCAACTTACTATTCTAACTCCAAGTGAGTGCATATTCAGAGAAAGTGCTGGTTAGTGAAAAAGTGCCAATTACTATTCCAATTCTGTGAAAGTGCATGAGTAGGGAAAGTGCTGGATAGTGTCCAAGTGCCATTTACTATTCTAACTCCAGGTGAGTGCATATTCAGAGAAATTGCATGGTTTGTCAAAAAGTATTAATTACTATTCCAACTCTGTGAAAGTGCATGAGTAGGGAAAGTGCTGATTAGTGTTCAAGTGCCACTTACTATTCTAACTCCAGGTGAGTGCATATTCAGAGAAAGTGCTGGTTAGTGAAAAAGTGCCAATTACTATTCCAACTCTGTGAAAGTGCATGAGTAGGGAAAGTGCTGGATAGTGTCCGAGTTCAACTTACTATTCTAACTCTAGGTGAGTGCATATTCAGAGAAAGTGCTGGTTAGTGAAAAAGTGCCAATTATTATTCTAACTCTGTGAAAGTGCATGAGTAGGGAAAGTGCTGGATAGTGTCCGAGTTCAACTTACTATTCTAACTCCAAGTGAGTGCATATTCAGAGAAAGTGCTGGTTAGTGAAAAAGTGCCAATTACTATTCCAATTCTGTGAAAGTGCATGAGTAGGGAAAGTGCTGGATAGTGTCCAAGTGCCACTTAATATTCTAACTCCAGGTGAGTGCATATTCAGAGAAAGTGCTGGTTAGTGAAAAAGTGCCAATTACTATTCCAACTCTGTGAAAGTGCATGAGTAGGGAAAGTGCTGGATAGTGTCCGAGTTCAACTTACTATTCTAACTCCAAGTGAGTGCATATTCAGAGAAAGTGCTGGTTAGTGAAAAAGTGCCAATTACTATTCCAATTCTGTGAAAGTGCATGAGTAGGGAAAGTGCTGGATAGTGTCCAAGTGCCACTTAATATTCTAACTCCAGGTGAGTGCATATTCAGAGAAAGTGCTGGTTAGTGAAAAAGTGCCAATTACTATTCCAACTCTGTGAAAGTGCATGAGTAGGGAAAGTGCTGGATAGTGTCCGAGTTCAACTTACTATTCTAACTCCAAGTGAGTGCATATTCAGAGAAAGTGCTTGTTAGTGAAAAAGTGCCAATTACTATTCCAATTCTGTGAAAGTGCATGAGTAGGGAAAGTGCTGGATAGTGTCCAAGTGCCATTTACTATTCTAACTCCAGGTGAGTGCATATTCAGAGAAAGTGCTGGTTAGTGAAAAAGTGCCAATTACTGTTCCAATTCTGTAAAAGTGCATTTTTTAGGGAAAGTGCTGGATAGTGTCCAAGTGCCACTTACTATTCTAACTCCAGGTGAGTGCATATTCAGAGAAAGTGCTGGTTAGTGAAAAAGTGCCAATTACTATTCCAACTCTGTGAAAGTGCATGAGTAGGGAAAGTGCTGGATAGTGTCCGAGTTCAACTTAGTATTCTAACTCTAGGTGAGTGCATATTCAGAGAAAGTGCTGGTTAGTGAAAAAGTGCCAATTATTATTCTAACTCTGTGAAAGTGCATGAGTAGGGAAAGTGCTGGATAGTGTCCAAGTTCAACTTACTATTCTAACTCCAAATGAGTGCATATTCAGAGAAAGTGCTGGTTAGTGAAAAAGTGCCAATTACTATTCCAATTCTGTGAAAGTGCATGAGTAGGGAAAGTGCTGGATAGTGTCCAAGTGCCACTTACTATTCTAACTCCAAATGAGTGCATATTCAGAGAAAGTGCTGGTTAGTGAAAAAGTGCCAATTACTAATCCAATTTTATACTTAAAATCTACAGTAAAAGCAAATAAATATTTTTCAAATTATGTGTAAATAAAAAAAATCAAAAATGTGTGTATCTTAAATATAATATAATTTATATTTTTTTTTCAACAGGAAATGGCAAGTCAAAATACTGCAACTTACACCAAATCTCGAAAAGGGAACAGACTCCTGAAACATTGTGGGTATATATACTGTAATGAGAGGCTAAGTGAACCCAGGAGACATTGGAGGTGTGTACAATATTATACCGCCCATTGCAGCGGCAGAGCGGTTACTGTTGGTGAGATTGTGGCAAGAACCACAGAACATAACCACTCTGCCTCTGCTATGGAGATTGAAATACGCGATACTATCAATGAAATGAAAGATATTGCATCCACCTCCAATCAAACTCCTGGTCAGATTTTGAGAGAGGTTGCTCAACATGTCCCTGGACATGTTGCTTGTAATATGCCAACAATCCCAAATTTGCGTAGAATTATTCAAAGAAAAAAGCAGGCAAGTAACACCCAAACTGTTACTCCTCAAACTTTTGCTGACATTGTAATTCCTCATGATTTAACTCTTTCCTTCTCTAATGAACCTTTTCTACTGTATGATAACCAAAACCCTCTGAAACGCATGTTAATATTTAGCACTCCCCGTAACCTTTTTAAATTAGAAAATACTGAAATTTGGATGATGGATGGGACGTTTAAAAGTACGCCCCATCCATTCACCCAAATTTACAGTATTCATGCTCAAATTAATAATAATGTAGTACCTTTAGTATACAGTTTATTACCAGATAAGCAATCAGCAACCTATACTGAGTTTTTATCAGTTATTAAAGAAAAAACTTCTGGAATCAGTCCTAGGAAAATCATATTAGATTTTGAATTGACAATGATGAATGTCATCAACAAATTGTACATGGATACCCAAATTCAGGGATGTTTTTTTCATTTTTCCCAGGCATATTGGCGTAAGCTTCAAAAAACATCCCTGGTTGCTGATTACTCGTCTGATAGCAAATTACAAGTCGAACTAAAAAAATTAACTGCACTTTGTTTTGTACCACCTGATAGTGTAGATGACTACTACACAGCAATTTCAGAGTCAGAATATTTTGTAGAACATGAGGAAAAATTGGCACCCATTTTAAATTATTTCGAAGACACATGGATTGGACGTCTAGGCAGATCGGGTCGCAGGAGGAAGCCACGTTACATGTGGAGTGGTGGAATTGCTACTCAACCTGCTTAGAAGGTGGTGCAAAAACAAATAATGCCATAGAGGGATGGCATAACTCCTTCAGTCACACGATTGGCAAACACCATCCTAATTTCTACTCTTTCCTGAAAACTTTGAAGAAGGAGCAAAGTTTTCAAGAAATGAGACTTGCTCAGGCATTGTCAGGTATTCTAAACCCACGTCCTTCAAGGCAAACAAAGGAAATGTCTGAGAGACTATTGGGTGTACTACAACAATTTTCGTTGTGTGTGGCTTTGGATTACCTAGAGAATGTTGCTAATATTTTACATTTGTAACTATTTTTTATGTAACTTACTTTCCTGCTTTGCCCTAAATTATTTTTTCTATATTTTAATTCTTTTGAATTTTTTTTTTAAATTATTACTTGTCGGGTTCCCTTATCTTTTTTAAATTTTTTTCTCTCAAAGTACACCTGTTAAAAATAAGAAAAAATGTTTTTCTTATCTCTTTGAAAAGAAGAAAACCCTAACATAATAGTTATTAAAAATCTTTATGAAAACGTAAATGGAAATAATTTGCATTCCATTTTTTTTTCAATTTTGTAAACATTCTGAATGTACCAATAAAATTTATACTATACAAAATGACACCCCTTTATTTTAAAAAATTGATGCTGGCTTGTGAAAATTTTTATTAATAAACTGGTACTATTATAGAAAAATATATCTGTTTCTTTATTATATTTTTCAAACATTTCTGTGCTATTTCAAACAGAAATATTTTTTGTAAAAGATAAGATACTTTTTTTTTCTAATCTTAAGTTTGAAGCATTTTTTGTCAAATCTACCCCAAATAATTTCACTTTTTCATTATTTATTTCACACCAACCTAACTGCAGTATTTCTCGCTAACTAAACAACCTAACTGCAGTATTTCTCACTAACTAAAAAAATCAAATTGGCATTTTTACAAAAAATAATTACTACTTTCAATGAAAATCCTTTTATTTCCAATATTAAACAATTCCATTCTAAAATAACAGACCACGAAATCAACTTTCTCAAACAAATCGATAACATCAAAATGTAACCAAAGAAATCAATTTTGAACATTTTTGTAAATTCTCTAAAAAGCAAATAAACGAAACCTTGCATGGTAATTAAACAACGAACTGTCTTTTTAATCCCAAAAAAAACAGTTTTCTCTTATACAAAACAAGCCAAATGCAATCAGTTTTCTAAAAAATTGTTTCTAACATTTCCTATCTGTGTTCATCTAATGAAAAGAATCCAAACTATTCTACCACTACACAAAACATATTACGTTCAAAATGTATACAATATAAATCATCACTCTATGTTTTTAAATATATTTAATCTTTTTTGTTTCCCGAAAAATAACCCGACAATGGCATATAACAGTGAAATGTTCGGCGACATGTTGTAATATAATCAAAACATCTATTAGTTTAATAAGCAACCTCTACTTAACCTCTCATTACATTATATATATCTTTTTAAATATGTTTTAGTATAAAAAAAGTTCGAAAAGTTTCCTACCTTTAGCGCAGATCAGCTTCCAGCTACTTCCAGCAATCGGAAAATCCAAGATGGCGGCTTGCGTCGACGTTAACGTGAAGACGTCATCCAAAAACATCAAAATAGAAAATGGACAATTACATTATAATCTATTATATGTTTATATTTTTTCCAAAATCTATTATTGTTAATAAAAAAAATTATAAAAATATTTGCAAATGAAATAAAAATACATATATTTTTTTACATTTAATATCATCAATAAACAAAAATTTATTCGTACAATATATGGTTTCTACTTTTATTATTTTTATTTTAAATGTTATTAATTTCAATACACACATTAAAAATTATGTTTTTTATCACTTACCATTTGTCTACCCTTATTTCCTTCTTCTCCCCCCTGCATCCGTTGTTTTAAAAGCATAGCAAACTATCCCGCGGATCCCATTCAAGACGTCAACGAAATAAATGAAGGACAAAACGCTTCATTGAAATCAATACAAAAGCGTGGGAAAAAATATAAATATGATTCTATAAATATTTTAAAAATATTATTATTTCATTTAAAAAATTATAAACACTAAACATTATTAAATAGATTTATTTATTGCTAATGTAACATTTTACAATATTAAATAATTTTTTTAAATAAAACCTGAATATTAATATTTGATTTTTTTATCTTCTTTACTTTTTTAAATGATTTAATATTTAATTTAAACTACCAAAAAATATAATATTTACAAACATTATATTTATCTTGTAAAAAGTACCTAAGTATTAATACTTAAATTTTAATTTAATTTATAATAAATAATTACCTAAATGTTAATACTTCCTACATTTTTAAAATTTTAATAGGACTATTTATATATATATATATATATATATATTTATATATATTTATCTAAAACAATTATTTAAATTATAAAAAATAAATGTTTATCTTAATACCCCCATAAATTTTATTATTATAAAAATATTTTTTTTAAATATCTATATATCTGTAATACCCAAAATCGACTAATAATCATTAAGTATTATAATTTAGTTCAATAAAAAATAATGTTATAACAAACATGATATTTATCTTGTAAAAATTACCTGAGTATTATTACTTATTTTTTTATTATATTACATAATTTCCTAAATATTAATACTTCCTACTTACTAATACACTAATTCAATATATATATATATATCAATTATTAATAATTAAATAAATAAATAATTCCAAAAATCTACAAATAATCACTAAGTATTATAATTAATTTTATTAAAATAATAATAATTTTATAAAATAATTATATAAATTACCTGAGTATTAATACTTATTTTTTTATTATATTACATAATTTCCTAAATATTAATACTTCCTACTTACTAATACACTAATTCAATATATATATATATATCAATTATTAATAATTAAATAAATAAATAAATAAATAATTCCAAAAATCTACAAATAATCACTAAGTATTATAATTAATTTTATTAAAATAATAATAATTGTATAAAATAATTATATAAATAACTATCTATCTAAATACCCAAAATAAATTATAAAAATTATTATACGATGTTATTATATTACATAATTTCCTAAATATTAATACTTCCTACTTACTAATACACTAATTCAATATATATATATATATATCAATTATTAATAATTAAATAAATAAATAAATAAATTCCAAAAATCTACAAATAATCACTAAGTATTATAATTAATTTTATTAAAATAATAATAATTTTATAAAATAATTATATAAATAACTATCTATCTAAATACCCAAAATAAATTATAAAAATTAATATACGATGTAAATACATGCGTTGTAATAGTATTAGCGTTGTAACACCATGCGTTGTAAAAACATGCGTTGTAATAGTAATTACGTTGTAATACCTGCGTTGTAATAGCATTACGTTGTAATAGTTGCGTTGTAATGGATGTTTCCCGTGGCATTACTAGGCTCTCGTCTGGACTACTGCAATGCGCTGTATGCAGGACTGAACAAAAGTCAGCTGCAGCGCTTGCAGGTGGTCCAGAATGCAGCAGCCAGGTTTGTTCTTGCTCTACCCCGGCATGCCTCTGCCACCTCTGCCCGGAAGCAGCTTCATTGGCTTCCTGTTGCGGACCGTATCTGTTTTAAGATCCTGTGTATGGTCTATAAGGCTTTGGCTAAAGCTAGCCACACGGGTATCAGATCTATTCTGTCATCCTATAACCCGGGCAGGAATCTCCGTTCCTCCAACAGACTGCTTCTTTCTGTTCCTCGTATTAGGAAGGCCAGATGGGGGGGAAAGCCTTTTCCAATCTGGCTCCCAAATGGTGGAATGCTCTTCCTCTTGAAGTAAGGTCTCTTCCCACTCTTCAAGCTTTTAGATCTGCCTTAAAGACACATCTCTTTGTACGTGCATACCTGTAATGGTGCTTTGCAATTTTGATCTTTTTGATAGGCGCCTTGACACCTTCGGGTTTAGTTTGCGCGATACAAATTGCATAATAAATAAAATAAATAAATAATCTAACCACTCAATCCTTGCATCAAGGGCATATCTCTAGAAAAGAATTCGAATATTTGAACTTCAATGCAGGGAAAACTGCATGCATATATGGTCTTCCGAAAATGCATAAAGGTAAAGTTAACCCTCCATATAGGCCGATTGTTTCAACCATAGGCACACCGACTGAACCATTATCTAAATTTGTCGATTCATATCTATGTCCCTATATTTCCAATATACCCTCATATGTAAAAGATACAGGAGCTATGATTGGGAAGGTTGAAAACATTTCTTTCAATCCAATACGAGATCTCCTTGTAACCCTTGACGTTGAGTCATTATATAGCAATATTCCCCTAACTGAAGCCATGCAAACTGTAGACTGGTTCATTGATTTATATAAGATACCATGCCCTAAAAGTTTTTGGATGGATTGTTTAAACATTGTTTTGACTGAGAATATTTTTGAATTTGGATCACGCCTTTACCGCCAGACTAAGGGAGGCAGCATGGGAGACTCCGTAGCACCCTCGGTCGCGAACAAATTTATATGGCCGCATTTGAAGCCAAGTTTATTCACAACGACATTGCGCCCTTTTATGAGTCTGTCTCCCATTGGTCTAGATATATTGATGACATCTTCTTTGTCTGGACCGATGGGAGGGAGACTCTTAAGGAGTTTTTGGCTTGGTTGAACGCTGGTGATTTAAACCTTAAGTTCACCTCACATGTTAGTGCCAGTAAAATCGAATTTTTGGATATCACGATCTTTGCTGATGATGGTAAGCTGAAGGTAGACTTATATGTCAAACCTACAGCAAGGAACACCCTATTACACTTCCAAAGTTTCCACCCCCGCAGTCAAAGACAGAGCATACCCTTTTCTCAGTTCTTACGGGTCAGAAGAAATTGTACTAATCTTAAAGACTTTGATAGACAGGCAATGGAAATGAAAAGGAAATTCCTCGAAACAGGTTATCCCCATAGGCTTGTCAGGGAATCCTATAAAAGGGCTCGCTATTATGACAGAGACCACCTGTTAAAATCCAAACCTGAAAAAGATCTGAAACAACTTGTCTGTATAACAAGACATTCAACCTTGGATACCAAAGTGAAACAAGTGATCAATTCCGCGTGGCACATTTTGAACAGCAACAGTACCGGAAATCTTAAACTAGAGAAGCCTTTATTTGCTCATAAGCGAAATAAGAACATAAAAGATCATATAGTGCGTTCCAGGTTTCAAGGTCAATCGAACCATGAATGTCCAGTTCAGAGATCCATACACACAAATCAGGTTCTGAAAGGTACATTTAAATGTTCTAATTGTAAATCTTGCTCCAATATTTTAGAAGGAGAATCGTTTGTTTACAATGGCCATACAGCCACAGACAACAGCATGTGGAACTGCAAAACCACAAATGTAATATACTTTCTTTTGTGCCCCTGCTCCTTGGGGTATGTGGGAGAGAATGCCCGCTCCATCCAGGTATGCTTGACTGAGCACCGTTCGGCTATTCGAACTGGTAAAATCTCAGCCCCTATGGTAAAACATTTTCTGGAAGCCGGACATGGCCCTGACGACTTTAGGTGGCGCATTTTGGAAAAAGTAAATGTACCAGACAGTAAAGGTGGAGAGAAGATCCGGAAAAAACGCGAAGTGTTTTGGATATTTTCTCTGGATACTTTCCGGTCAGGATTGAACAGTGAAATCCCCTGGGAAAATGCGATCATTTAAAAGGACCATTTAGTTAATGTACGTCATAAGTATTAATCTGGGTTGTCTAACTGTGACCGGTCAGCATACTGACATATTATAAATGTATGTGGGCTACATGATCACACCAATGCGATTGTTTATTTACGTGAGGCTATAATTATAACAACTTTTGCATCATGATTTATTTAAATCTTAAATAAACTCCAAATAACTGTTCCTCGTGTTATCTCCTTTTTGAAATCTTATCGAGTCCTACCTTTATAACAACTTTTGCATCATGATTTATTTAAATCTTAAATAAACTCCAAATAACTGTTCCTCGTGTTATCTCCTTTTTGAAATCTTATCGAGTCCTACCTCTATCTTTCCGATTCTTTGATCGGAAATATGTGATCATGGCACTCCACATGTTAAATTCATTGAGTCCTATCTCTATCTTCTCGAATTGGAAACACGTGATTAGGGCACACCTATTTATAGGCGGGTACATGCATATGCAGGTGTTTCCTGTTTTCATCGAGTAGCTGACCGTGACCCGGACATACTGACTGAATCAGCCAGCCTCCACACGCCGATCCGTTCCTCTGAAGCAGGTATTGAGATTTCCCTGCTTATACTGCCTGTAACTTGCATTATACCCAGTGTGTTATAAATCTTGACACACTTCTTTTTATAATATTACAGTATTGGCGCGTCTATCTTTGTGAACCAATCGTTTTTAAAGAACAAGAAGGAAAATAACTTCTAAAATAAATGCACACGCTCGGAGGTATGTCGCATTTTATTTTCTTCGCTCTAGTTTGTTTATCTAGCATTACTGGCCTATTATGAGCCTCCCTTTTTTTAAGTCTAATTCCATCTTTTTGTTTTTCCTGTTTCTCTCACGTTTTAGCAACGGAAAACATTTATTCATAGTCATTTTACTTATGCCGGTTTGCACCTGTGGAGGCGAGGCACATTTGTTTTATAATTACGGTACGTTTCCCGAATTTGAACAGTTTATTGCTCCTTTGCCGAGTCAGGTTTATATCTGCCTGACACAGCCTGTTTTCTTTATATTTACAGTTGCTATCCAGAACAATAATTGACAGGAGAGTATGGTTAACAATTTGACATCGCTTGCCAGTTAAACTTAATACGTAACTAACATTCATTGAGGGAGTGTATAATTTTTGCTGTCAGTACCAGTTGCCTTAAAATAAAATTAAAATAAAATAGAATCAGAATTTTAGCTTTTAATCTTATATTTTCTGCCACTGTTTATTTTTTCCTCAGTGAATCAAAAAACTATTACGACTATCCTGATTATAACCAAAATCCTTTGATGCTGTACAATACATACGCACCATCCTAATACGTTATGTAAGTTATTTATTTTTGATGCTCAACATTTAGATTAGGAACAGCTCAGTGTCCTACGTAACCGTTAGGAATGTAAGGCCTCTGTCTCGGCATATATTAGAGAAGTACTGTTGGAGTGCAGTAGCTCGCATTGTAGAATAAGAGATGCTACCTTCTCTCTTAATATCATGATGAAGAGTCTACAGCTATCTGCGCTAAAATAAATGTTATCCTCAACTAATAGCATCTTTCCATCTTTCAGAAAGTTCTCTCCTCACACAAGAAGTTGTGCCAAAGAATATAAATTGTGTCCATGCATTAGCTCTCAAGTAAGTAGATTCGCGCTTACTTGTTACTTACCGGAAGTGGCCGGCAGTAATTTAAATTAATAAATGGTATGCAGGTTTCAGCACAATTTATCTAGAAAGAACCGAGGTTACAAAACTTTAATTGTGTAGAATATACAGCAATCTGACCGATGGACTTATAAATGCCAATCAAAACATAATGAGAGAAAAACGATTTTTATCTGTTATTTCCTCCTTATTCTGTTTTATCCCTTATAAATCATTATGTATTCTTGTTGATCAGCTATATACCAACAGTCCACTTCCAGTTTATTATTATTATTTTATTATTTCTTTATTCTTTTCACAACCTGTGATAATTCCTCTATATGAGCACCGAAGTCAGTATCCATTTTATACTTTCCTAATTTGGGGTATCCCTTGCTCATCCACTAGGGCCACCCAATGCTTCCACCTACTTCTGTTTGTCCTGATTTGAGAGTTAGTATAAACTGTAATAATATGAAGGTTGTTGTGACTATTGTACTCAACTATTATTATGAGTCATTGTTTTCATCTTTTATGAAATAAAATGTATGTATTTTTTGATTAGTATTTTTGTTTCCATATTTAGGAATTTGCAAAATTTGGTTGTCTTGAAGAAGGCGCTGGTCGCCGAAACGCGCGTCGACAACATCTTTTATACTTCTAGAAATGATATTATGTTTTTATGAAACTGTAATGGTTGTGTTTTAATTTGTTTTTTTGTATTTTATTTCATTATCTTTTTGTATTTATAATTCCATATATGTTATGTGTAATTCTGCATATGCTTTGCTAATTTAATGAATGTATTTGTTGATTCTTAATAATTTTAATTACAATAAATTGTCACCTTTACGGAAGTAGGTTGTTGCATCCCATTATCACTTTGTGGTTTATTCTTGTTTGTTACCGCCTGGGTTGATACCTTCATATTGCTATTTCCCTGACCTAGGGGTTTCTTTATTTATAAATACAGGGAACCCTTGTTTTTTACAAGTGCCAATGCCTCATACAGACACACATCACAGTTGCCCCTCACATCACATATCACAGCATGTCAGCACACGCACATCACATGTGTTACCGCTGTCACAGGCACTCTACACATGCATCCACTCCCAGACAAACTCTCCCTCCCCGGATACTCACCATCTGTCTTGCTGCTGATGCCCCTTCAGACCTGCATCCAGGTCTGGATTGGTCACTGCAAGTATGCGTCCCATCAGCGGAGTCATGGTGCGCCGGGCCACACGCCCTGTGCGTGGTACCATCCCCAAGGTCATCTCTGCCACTTGCTTAGCCAGCGGCTGATGTCGTCCCACCTCTTGTGACAGTGTGTGTGTCATCTGTTTGATACCCCCAGGGCTCGCACCTTTGCTGCTATGGCCCTCCAGACAGCCTTACGTTGGTGTACCTTGAGCTGCAGGTATGAGAGTAAAGAAGGCCAAATGTACAATTACACAATGTCATATGTCAGCATCTATCAGTACAGCAGCCAGACACTGTCTCGGGACTTACAGTAACCTCCCTCCCTCCAGAACTAGGGGTACCCTCACAAGGCCACTCTGCATGGCATGAACATTAGTGAATGCATGCACACATTGAGGTTCCTAGTCTCCACAAATGCACAAATGCATCGACAGCACTGTGTAATTCAGAAATTGTACAGGGCACTGATGTGGCATATCCACTAATCAGTGTGAAGCAACTGTAGCATGTAAGTTGGCTGATGTTCAATGTTTGGCTGTGCAGCCACTGAACCTACTCTGTGGGTCACACTGACTATGACTACAGGGGCACCCTGAAATGTCATCACAAGCGTACACTGTCCTGGCATCTACAAGGCTAACAACCGTTGGTTATGTCTGCCCGAAAAAGTAGCGCAACCCACTCACACATACAAGTACAGGCCTAGGACAGAGTCACAATGCAACACACACACTCCCACGACCTGGAAACAGCTTGTCTGTCAGTGTTTGTCAGCAGCCCACATCCAAAAGCACATACTGCAGCATCATGACTACACGTCTGACACCACCCTGCCCTACTGCTCCCTTCATGGTGACTTACCACGACATTGGGGCCACCAAACAGGCGTGGGTACTGTGCCAGCACCTCGTTCACAAGGACATCCAGCTCCTCACTCGTGAATGGACTGGCACAAATCTTATCTGTTCTTGACATCCCTGTGGATATGGCAGACCTGTGGCGGAAGTGAGTTGTGAGGGGTCCCAGGCATCAGGCTCTTGAAGCAGCAGGACAGGGTCCCAGGCAGCAGGCTCTTGAAGCAGCAGGACAGGGTCCCAGGCAGCAGGCTCTTGAAGCAGCAGGACAGGGTCCGAGGCAGCAGGCTCTTGAAGCAGCAGGACAGGGTCCCAGGCAGCAGGTTCTTGAAGCAGCAGTACAGGGTCCCAGGCAGCAGGCTCTTGAAGCAGCAGGACAGGGTCCCAGGCAGCAGGACAGGGTCCCAGGCAGCAGGCTCTTGAAGCAGCAGGACAGGGTTCCAGGCAGCAGGCTCTTGAAGCAGCGGCAGCAGCAGGAGATGGTCCCAGGCAGCAGGCTCTGTGAGCAGTGGGAATGTGAGGCTCACTCCCACAGATTTATAGCCCCCTGGTGTCGTTAGGAAGCTTAAAAGTTGCTACAATTGGTTGTCCGGGTCTGCCTTATTCAAAAGCATCCAATGACCGCCTCCGCGGCAGCGGAGCACAGCTTCCGCGATTTTCAAATCTGCATCATGCCACCGCGATCATCCATGCCATTGGCTGTATGCAATGCTCCACGGCGGTGACGCACCGCGTGTGCCCGGGGTGCGCTACCGCGATGGTGCATCATTCAAAAGCATCCAATGACCGCCTCCGCGGCAGCGGAGCACAGCTTCCGTGATGTTCAAATCTGCATCATGCCACCGCGATCATCCATGCCATTGGCTGTATGCAATGCTCCACGTCGGTGACGCACCGCGAGTGCCCGGCGGTAGGTACCGCGACTCATGCGGCGGAGCATACCCACCGCCATGTACACAAGTCCATGTGCCAATGGCTACCTTGGCTGGGTAGATGGTGGTGCTGGGGTCACACCGCCGGGGCCCGGCGGTAGGTACCGCCACTCATGCGGCGGAGCATACCCACCGCCATGTACACAAGTCAATGTGCCAATGGCTACCTTGGCTGGGTAGATGGTGGTGCTGGGGTCACACCGCGGGGGCCCGGCGGTAGGTACCGCCACTCATGCGGCGGAGCATACCCACCGCCATGTACACAAGTCCATGTGCCAATGGCTACCTTGGCTGGGTAGATGGTGGTGCTGGGGTCACACCGCCGGGGACCGGCGGTAGGTACTACCATTTTAGTACACATTGCTGTGTATGTCAATCCTGGACACTGTATCAGCACCCTGCAGCTACATGGTGTAGGGCACATCATTGCACACACGATGCCACACAGCCATGTCATCCACAGGAGGACGCACGTTCATTGTGAGCCACTTTTGCTTGTGTTTCTGCCATTTTTGTAAGGGTTTTGATGGCTGATGATGATTGACAGACGTCAGGTGCTCTACATTGATGTCGTGACGTTTAATGTGTTGTTGGTCAGTGCAGACCTTGACCTGGCTGGTGTCACTGCATTGTATCGTTCCTGACTTGTGCATTCACAACTGATCATGCACACAACCGGAAGGGTCCCTGCTACTGTGATCATTGTGTTAATGAATGGTTGCAGAATGTACCTGATGCATTGAGGTGTGGCAGGTACAGCAGATGGGTATGACAGACATGTTAAGTCACATTACATTGGCGGGTCTTGTTGCACCATGTCTGCACATGTCAAATGTTCAACCATTATATCCGCATTCACATTCCCCGATGTGTTACTGTCACTTGGGTATTGTCACTGGAGAGGCCTGCCCTCTGTGTAGCTATTGGCCAGCCATGTAACCAGATGTGCCATGCATCTCTCTGGCCCTTGTTCTTTTCCCATTACATCATTGATGCTTTGTACTATGGCCATCTCATGATGCTTGTCACTGACCTATTCATTTTACTCCTCAACTAGGAGGAGGCCGAATCTCCTACGTCAGTTGACTGTGCTTGAGGACATGGAGAATGAGGCAATCATCAGGAAATTCAGGCTGGACAGACCAACATTGAAGATCGTGTGTGATCTATTGGAGCCCCACCTGCAGCCTCGCCGTCACTATCCTACGGCATTCACACCCACCTACAAGGTGATGGCAGCACTACACTTCTTTGTGGCTGGTTCCTTCCAAGAGACCGTGGCTAACGCTGGGGGGATGTCGCAGCCCATGTTCAGCATGGTGCTGAGGGATGTACTTGAGGCCATGATGATATATCGCAATCGCTACATACATTTCCCCAGGAGACGTGAATTGGCTGCCGTTAAGGGGGACTTCTATCCACTTGGGCGCATCCCACATGTAGTCGGTGCCATAGATTGCACCCATGTAGCTCTGGTGGCACCGCAGGCGACGGAGCACATTTATCGGAACCGCAAACACTACCACTCCATGAATGTGCAGGTGGTGTGCATTGCGGACATGACAATATCACATGTGTGTGCAAAGTATCCCGGTTCGGCCCATGATTCGTACATTATGAGGAACAGCATGGTGCCACGGATGATGGAGAATCTGTATCCCGAACGTGCCTGGATTGTGGGTGAGTATCACTACTGCTATCACGTGCTGTGTGTCACTGGCTTTACTGTGGCCGTACAACATTGCAATGGGTGTTTATCATTCACAGGTGACTCTGCATATCCCAGTAGGCCATGGCTGTTGAGCCCACTCCCGAATCCCCGGACACCAGCAGACATCCGCTACAATGAGGCCCATGGCAGGACACGACGGGTAATCGAACGGACTTTCGGCCTGCTGAAGTCAAGGTTCCGGTGCCTTGACAGGACCGGAGGCGCACTCGCATACTCGCCTGGGAAGGTGTGAAAGATCGTTGTGGCATGCTGTATGCTGCACAACCTGGCCATCCACAAGGGGGTCCCCCTGCTTCTGGAAGATGATGAGGAACCAAGGCCACAACCTGCTCAGGGACCAGAATCCAGTGATGAGGACAGTGGAGAGGGGGAAGGAGTTGACCTACGCCAGCAGCTTATCCAACGCTACTTCACTTGAAGGTGTGTGACGAGTTACAACGTGTACATACTCTGGTGTGGTTGCTTTTGTTGTGAATGGATATGCGCAGATATTCCCGATAGCCACATGTTCTGTCACCTATGTATGGTATTGGTGGAATTGACGTTACGTACGGAGATGTATGCTGGACCATATTTGTGCGTATCTGCTAGACAATGTGTAGTATGCCTGTGATAATTTGGATATTTTTGGAGCAGTGATCTGTGTGTGTTGCCACGATGAGACCAGTGACTGTAGTTCTGTTGTGTCTCCCTAGGTGCTACAGAGTGTTCCTGCCCTGCATACTGTACATCATGTTTACACATCATGGACATTATCAACAATGTTAATACTGCACTAAAGAATTCACTACACAAAATCTGGAGTGTCAGGTATTTTATTTTCGGAGTGGACATGTGAATTGTGTGGGAATATTTACAGGAAGGTGGGGAATGAGCAGTGAGTTGACAGTCATGGTCGCAGAGATGCAAGAGTAGACACCACATGGATGAGGTGACCCAGTCCAACAGACAGGTGCCATTGGCAAGGCAATGTGGGGAAAGACAGTCTAAACAGTGAATGCAGTTGGGGAGAGGGTTGTCTTCACGGCTGGCTCCGTGACTGGCGTGTGGCAGGTGCTTTGCCTCCAGAGACTCCCAGGCTCTTCTTTGGACGCCCCCTAGATCTTTTTGGCGGTGGGGGGCCTGCTGAATGGCCAGCGGCGTCAGAGGACTCGCCCCTCTCTGTTGGCGCAGGGGAGGATGGTGGACTGTCATCCTGCTGCACAACAGGAGGGGACGGAGGTGGTGGTTTGGACACAGGCCTGTCCCTCTGCAACGCCACTTGCTGGACCATGAGGTCCACCATCTGTCCCAGGCGGTTATCGATGGACCTCATCAGCAGGATGAGCTCCCTTAATAGTTCATCCGACCAGCCACTTTGTCCCTGGACCTCTTGGTAGGCCTCCACAACTCTGGTGAAGTGGTCCAGGGATGGTGTCCACTCCTCCTGAGGTCTGGTGTTTACCCTGGCCCTCCCACCTGCTCTGCTGCCACGGACCTCTTCCCTCGCCACTGGTGCGCCACGCACTGCCTCCCTGCCCTCCACAGGTGTTGCAGTGGGCTGGTCATCCCTAGGGACAGGGAGGGTGCTGCAGGTGGTACTGGTGGTAGTGATGGTGTTGGTGGCAGTGGCGGCGGTGGTGGTTGCGGTGGAGGCAGAGGCCTTGACAGCAGGGGTCTGCTGCGTTGTTGTTGCAGCAGAGGTGGTGTTGGCGAGGATGGGGGCCTGGGACCTCTGGGTCTGTGGCACACCAGATGGGCCGGCCTGGAGCTCATCGTCCAAATTGTCCTGGGAGTCCGCATCTGTGAGTCCATGTGCCGGAGGTGGAGACTGGCTCTGCTGGTCGTTGGTGTGGTCCCCAGCAGTGAGTTCTTCATCACCTGTGGAGTAGTTGGGGAGTGGTCAGTGTTTCCGTCATCTGCGTATCATCATCTGTCTGTACACTTGTTATATATGCTGTCATCAGTTGGACAATTCATGGCAACACCGTGTTACATTTCATAGTGCAGAGTGACATCATGGAGTCATACAGGTTGAATGTCAATGCATTGCGTCCAATAGTTATTTGATTTCTACACACACACACTTCATGAAGAATTACGGTTGTTACATACCTGTAAGGTGAGTGTGCAGGGTGCAATGTCTGACACTTGCTCCTGGGTGGGGGAGGCCTCCCTGCTGCTGGGCTGCGGGCCAGGGGGCATGCTGGGAGTAGTGGTACAGGCCTCCCATCATACACCCTCCCAGTGAAGATGGCTACCAACATGTAGGTCTGTTTGTTAAACAGTGCAATGGCTGACACTTGCTCCTGGGTGGGGGAGGCCTCCCTGCTGCTGGGCTGTGGGCCAGGGGGCATGCTGGGAGTAGTGGTACAGGCCTCCCACCCACAAACACCCTCCAAGTGAAGATGGCTACCTACCTGTAGGTTTGTTTGTTAAACAGTGCAATGGCTGACACTTGCTCCTGGGTGGGGGAGGCCTCCATGCTGCTGGGCTGTGGGCCAGGGGGCATGCTGGGGGTAGTGGTACAGGCCTCCCATCACACACCCTCACAGTGAAGATGGCTACCAACCTGTAGGTCTGTTTGTTAAACAGTGCAATGGCTGACACTTGCTCCTGGGTGGGAGAGGCCTCCCTGCTGCTGGGCTGTGGGTCAGGGGGCATGCTGGGGGTAGTGGTACAGGCCTCCCATCACACACCCTCCCAGTGAAGATGGCTACCAACCTGTAGGTCTGTTTGTTAAACAGTGCAATGGCTGACACTTGCTCCTGGGTAGGAGAGGCCTCCCTGCTGCTGGGCTGTGGGCCAGGGGGCATGCTGGGGGTAGTGGTACAGGCCTCCCATCACACACCCTCCCAGTGAAGATGGCTACCAACCTGTAGGTCTGTTTGTTAAACAGTGCAATGGCTGACACTTGCTCCTGGGTGGGGGAGGCCTCCATGCTGCTGGGCTGTGGGCCAGGGGGCACGCTGGGAGTAGTGGTACAGGCCTCCCATCACACACCCTCCCAGTGAAGATGGCTACCAACCTGTAGGTCTGTTTGTTAAACAGTGCAATGGCTGACACTTGCTCCTGGTTGGGGGAGGCCTCCCTGCTGCTGGGCTGTGGGCCATGGGCTATGGTGTGAGTTGTTGTACTGACCTTCCTCCCCCATACAGGCCTCCTCAGCAGACTGGCTGGCTACATGTTGGGTAGGGATGGACAGTGTATTGGTGGTTGGGTATTGCAAGGAGGTAAATCTCAATGTGGTGTTAAACATTTGTCTGTACTTACCAGCCTCCGCTCCCCCGGCTACTCCTGTGAGACTCTCAGGTAGCAGGATGGCAAGCACCTTCTCCTCCCATGGTGTGAATGTCTTCTGTGGGATGGGAGGGCCACTGCCAGTCACGTTTGCCAGAGTCCAGTTCTTGCTCCTCTTCTCCTTGACAACCCTCTTGAGATCATGCCACCGCTTCATGATCTCCTTCTTGGATCTTGGGGTGGCCCCAACTGCATTCACCCTTTGGACTATCCTTTCCCACATTTGTGTCCTGGTGGCTAATGGTGTCTGTTGGACTAGGTTACCAAATAGTTGTGGCTCTATTCTCACAATCTCGTTGACCATGACTGTCAACTCACTCTCGGTGAATTTTGTGGTGTATAAGCTTCTGTTCTGGAAAGATGCAAAGGATTGTGGTGAGTGGAGGGGGTGGCTTTGTACTCAGCTGTGTGGGTGTGTCCAATTGGATTGTGTTTGTCAGGTGTGTTGTGGGTGTGGTTCTGTAGTTTTGTATATTTGTTAGAGTAATTTAGGTATCTGTGTGTGTGTGTTGTATATTTTGGGGGCAGGGCTACTTTGTTTATGCAGTATTTGGCATCACTGCGGTGCTTTCACATCGACCGCCATTTATTTCATGTTCGTCCGCTGCGGTGGCTTTGCTGCTGCTTGTCCGCCATTTCTACCATTCACTCCTGGCTGCTACCGCGGCGGTCGGTGTCGGCGGTCCCGCCCGCGACACCCTCGGGGATATCGTAATTTCCCGTGCGGTGTCTCCGCTTTCCCTGTGGACGTTTTTGTCTTTTCCGCTGCTTTTCCGACCGCTGCGGTCGGAGTTTTGGCATCACCGCACACGTCGGGCGGTTTAATTTTCACCGCTACCGCCGTGGTCGGTCTGTAGTTGCGGTCGATCCTAATTTGACCGCCGGTTTATCCGCCTCCATGGCGGACGGTTGTTTTCCACCTCCATGGCGGGCGGGGTGGTTTTCCGCCCGCTATCCTAATGGGCCCCCTAAATATCTAAATATACCAAGAAATATGTAGAAAAATATGAATTTATTTGTATAAATTAAGATACGTTTTAAAAAATATATTATTTAAAAAATATATAAAATATTTTAAAATGTGTATACCAAGAATCTATTTTATTTAAAACATAAACATTAAATGTTTACATTTTATTAAAATATTAAAATTAAAATGTATAAATACATCATAATTAATATTAAATATAGAGAGAAAAAATGTATGTGGGCACATTTATATTGGATCAGTGTCCACCACCTACCTTGATATATGCTTGACTGGAGTTGGAATAGTAAGTTATAACTGGTCAGTGTCCAGCACATTCCTTGATTTTTGCTTGACTGGAGTTGGAATAGTAAATTATATTTGGTCAGTGTCCAGCACCTTCCCTGATATTTGCCTGACTGGAGTTGGAATACTAAATGATAATTGGTCAGTGTCCAGCACCTTCCCTGATATTTGCTTGACTGGAGTTGGAATAGTAAATTATAATTGATCAGTGTGCAGCACCTTCCCTGATATTTGCTTCACTGGAGTTAGAATAGTAAATTATAATTGGTAAGTGTCCAGCACCTTCCCTGATATTTGTGTGACTGGAGTTGGAATAGTAAATTATAATTGGTCAGTGTCCAGCACCTTCCCTGATATTTGCCTGACTGGAGTTGGAATAGTAAAATATAATTGGTCAGTGTCCAGCACCTTCCCTGATATTTGCCTGACTGGAGTTGGAATAGTAAATTATAATTGGTCAGTGTCCAGCACCTTCCCTGATATTTGCCTGACTGGAGTTGGAATAGTAAATTATCATTGGTCAGTGTCCAGCACCTTCCCTGATATTTGCTTGACTGGAGTTGAAATAGTAAATTATAATTGGTCAGTGTCCAGCACCTTCCCTGATATTTGCTTGACTGGAGTTGGAATAGAAAATGATATTTGGTCAGTGTCCAGCACCTTCCCTGATATTAGCTTGACTGGAGTTAGAATAGTAAAATATCATTGGTCAGTGTCCAGCACCTTCCCTGATATTTGATTGACTGGAGTTGGAATAGTAAATTATAATGGTCAGTGTCCAGAACCTTCCCTGATAATTGCTTGACTGGAGTTGGAATAGTAAATTATAATAGGTCAGTGTCCAGCACCTTCCCTGATATTTGCTTGACTGGAGTTGGAATAGTAAATGATAATTGGTCAGTGTCCAGCACCTTCCCTGATATTTGCTTGACTGGAGTTGGAATAGTAAATTATCATTGGTCAGTGTCCAGCACCTTCCCTGATATTTGCTTGACTGGAGTTGGAATAGTAAATTATAATTGGTCAGTGTCCAGCACCTTTCCTGATATTTGCCTGACTGGAGTTGGAATACTAAATGGTAATTGGTCAGTGTCCAGCACCTTCCCTGATATTTGCTTGACTGGAGTTGGAATAGTAAATTATAATTGGTCAGTGTCCAGCACCTTCGCTGATATTTGCTTGACTGGAGTTGGAATAGTAAATTATAATTGCTCAGAGTCCAGCACCTTCCCTGATATTTGCTTGACTGGAGTTAGAATAGTAAATTATAATTGGTAAGTGTCCAGCACCTTCCCTGATATTTGTCTGACTGGAGTTGGAATAGTAAATTATAATTGGTCAGTGTCCAGCACCTTCCTTGATATTTGCCTGACTGGAGTTGGAATAGTAAATTATAATTGGTCAGTGTCCAGCACCTTCCTTGATATTTGCCTGACTGGAGTTGGAATAGTAAATTATAATTGGTCAGTGTCCAGCACCTTCCCTGAAATTTGCTTGACTGGAGTTGGAATAGTAAATGATAATTGGTCAGTGTCTAGCACCTTCCCTGATATTAGCTTGACTGGAGTTGGAATAGTAAATTATCATTGGTCAGTGTCCAGCACCTTCCCTGATATTTGCTTGACTGGAGTTGGAATAGTAAATTATAATTGGTCAGTGTCCAGCACCTTACCTGATATTAGCTTGACTGGAGTTGGAATAGTAAATTATAATTGGGCAGTGTCCAGCACCTTCCTTGATATTTGCTTGACTGGAGTTGGAATAGTAAATGATAATTGGTCAGTGTCCAGCACCTTCCTTGATATTTGCCTGACTGGAGTCGGAATAGTAAATTATAATTGGTCAGTGTCCAGCACCTTTCCTGATATTTGCCTGACTGGAGTTGGAATACTAAATGGTAATTGGTCAGTGTCCAGCACCTTCCCTGATATTTGCTTGACTGGAGTTGGAATAGTAAATTATAATTGGTCAGTGTCCAGCACCTTCGCTGATATTTGCTTGACTGGAGTTGGAATAGTAAATTATAATTGCTCAGAGTCCAGCACCTTCCCTGATATTTGCTTGACTGGAGTTAGAATAGTAAATTATAATTGGTAAGTGTCCAGCACCTTCCCTGATATTTGTCTGACTGGAGTTGGAATAGTAAATTATAATTGGTCAGTGTCCAGCACCTTCCTTGATATTTGCCTGACTGGAGTTGGAATAGTAAATTATAATTGGTCAGTGTCCAGCACCTTCCTTGATATTTGCCTGACTGGAGTTGGAATAGTAAATTATAATTGGTCAGTGTCCAGCACCTTCCCTGAAATTTGCTTGACTGGAGTTGGAATAGTAAATGATAATTGGTCAGTGTCTAGCACCTTCCCTGATATTAGCTTGACTGGAGTTGGAATAGTAAATTATCATTGGTCAGTGTCCAGCACCTTCCCTGATATTTGCTTGACTGGAGTTGGAATAGTAAATTATAATTGGTCAGTGTCCAGCACCTTCCCTGACATTTGCCTGACTGGAGTTGGAATAGTAAATTATAATTGGTCAGTGTCCAGCACCTTACCTGATATTAGCTTGACTGGAGTTGGAATAGTAAATTATAATTGGGCAGTGTCCAGCACCTTCCTTGATATTTGCTTGACTGGAGTTGGAATAGTAAATGATAATTGGTCAGTGTCCAGCATATTCCCTGATATTTGCTTGACTGGAGTTAGAATAGTAAATTATAATTGGTCAGTGTCCAGCACCCTTCCACAAATTTTAACATAACTGTGTCATAATCTTTGAAAAATAAGTACATATTGATGTTTATAAAATTTGTATTGTTAACTTGTATTTATAACATGTACAGTACAATAATAATAAAAAATAACATTTAATATAAGTATTTAGGAAAATAGCATGTATTGAATTACAATTATTTAGATTTAAAATTGTTGTACATTTTGAAAAACAAACTTTTTTACTGTATTTATGCAAGAAATATGAACAGTTTTAATACTTATGTTTGTGCAACAAATAGTAATATTTAGAACAAATAATCACATTTTTTAACATCATGTTAAATATTTATTTAATAATGTTAATATATTATATATTAATATTATTAACTAAAAATTATTGATATATAAATTATTATTAATTCATAAAGTTAATATATATATTAAAGATGTAATACAAATAACACTGTAAAGTACTTTGATAGATATTAAATACAATGTTCTTAATAAACAATAAAAATACATTAATTATTGTTATATGTATACAATTATTTTGGCAAAAATCATTATTCATAATCTTATATCAAATAGTAATACAATTAATTAGTTGGATATAATGTTTCAGAATACATTTTTTTATATACATACATGGATAGAATAATTAATAATAATAATTAATATTTTATAATAATTATTACAATTAATTTACAATTGTTAACTAATTGTCACATTTTTTACAAATGTAAAAAAAAGGTTCAGCAAATAGTGACTCAATGTTAGAGTTGTAATTGTATGTATTTCCTATTGACATATTTAACTTATATTAATAATGTAAATAAATAATATTTATTAATTATGTATATTATTAATTTACATATGTAATAAAAATCTACATTCACTTAAATAAAGGAAAAATTAATTATTATAAATAGAAATTAACATTAAATCTTTAATATATATTTATTACAATGTATATATATTTTTGTAATAATATTATTAAATAATATTCTATTAATATTATTTAATATTAATTAAGAAAGGATATCTAAGCTATTTAAATTGTAATTTGTATTACTACATTTTCTTATAAATTATAAGTGTGGGTATGTATTTTATTTCTTATTAGAACATTGTATTTCGTATTATTACCTTTCTAATATGGTTTAAGGGGACTACTTTTTTACCGCTTAAGGTTATTTTGCTTCATTCAGGACTGGAGAAGTTCGCGGTTGGGACCTGCTTCGCGTGGAGAAAGGTAAGGTGAATTTTAAGTCATATTTATTAGAGAGTAGTAGTGTTTGAGATTATATTTAAAGATTATAGTGTAATTGTGTGTATGTAGTCGTGGTTTTGGTATGTTTTAGGTGAAATTTCGTTGTTACGGAGGCGTCGGTTATGTTTGAGACCTATTGTTATTTTATGCTTAGGCTATGTGTTTAAACATGTTTTACGTTAATTTTAATGTGTATTTTGGAATCTTTGGGGGTTTGTGTGGGTGGGTTACTTTATGTATGCTTTTTTACAGGTTCCGGAACTTCCCTGTATAATTCTATGGAAGGATGCGGTGTTTTTTTTTGGGAGAAAAGAGTGTATTACTAACAAATGTAATATTTTAACATCTCTCTCCTTTTTTCGTGATTTTCTAGAGCGATTTTTATTATTTTTTTACTTTTTTTCAGGTTATTATGGTTGTTCGTTTTGAATGGATTAGGAGATCATAGTGCGTTTTTTTTAACTAAGTATGTGTATGTTCATGTTTTAAATGAATTCAACACACTTGGTTTAGTCCGTGTTTCCTGGAGCGATTTTTGAAATATTTTACGGGTTTTTGTAGGGTGTCGATTTGGATTGGGAGAAGAATATGCGTTACAGATTTTTTACAAGGTGTGTGTATATCACTTTAAATTAAAAAGTGTCCACACTTGTTTTATCGGGATTTCCTGGAGCGTTTTTTACAAATGTATTTTTTGGGGGGGTTTTGAGGGTTTCCAAAATTGGATTTGTACTGGATTGTATGGATTATACATGGCTTGATTACGTCTTCTTCTGCTACATAAATTGTAAGTGTTTCTAATTTATTTTATGTGGGTGGGAAATGTCGATTTTAATGTCATAGCAATGTTTGATGTAATTTTAAATATTGCATATTTGTGAACGAAATGTTTTTGACAAATTTATAAATATGTTACACAAATATGTATTATTTAATTTTAAATGAAAATGGTATTTATTTCTTACCTTTAAAGTAATTATCAAGAGTTGTTGTTAATTTTGATCTGATACTTTATAGTAGGCTTTTAGCTATTAGTGATAGGTACTCTAGACCTCTGGTTGAAGGATATAGTATCACTTGGTTTTGTAGGAGTCTGAACATTTGTTTTGTTTGTTTGGTTAGTTTGGGTCCAATTTGTGTAACAGATTGTTCTATCCTTAGTTCTTGGTAGCTTTGTTCTTTTTTCAAAGCTTCTATTAGATTTTGGGAGGTGGGTTTGGCTCTTGTAGTGGTAGCTTGGAATGCATTGTGCCATCCTTCAACACTGTTATTAGTTTTTGCCTCTTGGTTTAATGTACTTAGATATACATTCCACCAAGGTATGTGGAATTTAGGTTGGTGTCGGTGGCCAGATCTATGTAACCTTCCCACCCAAGTATCCTCAAAATAGTCCAGTAGTGGGGCCAGTTTATCTTCATTCTTTTTGTAGTATGTGCTGTCAATTTGTAAGTTGTAGTGTTCTGCTACATCAGTAACTGGAACATAGGCTAGTGCTATTAATTTTTTTACTTGATATGCAAAGTTGCTATCAGTTGAGTATTGAATGCTTAAGGTGGATTTCTGGAGATGTCTCCATATACTTTGATTGAAGTGATAGTAGCAACCTTGGATTGCTGTGTGGGGAAATGTTTTCAAAATGCTATTGATCATAGCTAGCTCGAAATCAATAATTATTTTTTGGGGAAAATAATTATTGATTTCATTTTTGATTACATTTAATATTTCAGTATATGTATTTTGTTGTTTGTTAGGTAACCAACAGTAAATAAAAGGGATATTGTAGTGATGGTATAATCCATGTATGGTATATAGTTGATAAAATGGTTTGGGACATGGTTTAAAAGTCCTATCCATCATCCATTGTTCACATTGTTGTATTTTCCTTAAATTTGTAGCAGTTGCAAACATTATTATTCTGTTTGTGGGGCTTTCATTGTCAAAAAGTATAAATTTGTCATTACTGTGTGTTATGCTCATTTCTGGGGAAATTATAATTTCTTCAAAGGTTGTAGGGTTAGGTTTTGTTGTGGTAGTTAGTGTTTTTGTGCATGCTATTGTGCATTTAAGGGAGTCAATTGAGGGTAGCTGCCCTGAAGCATGGGCTGGAATTTTTAACAGTTCTTCTTTTAGGATTTGTGTGGTAGGTTTGTCACTCCCTGTGCTAGCTGTTTTTATAGTTTCTAAAACATCCCTTATCTCTATCTCTGTGACATTGGGGGGTGGTTGTGTTCCCTGGTAAATAATACATTTGTGTCTTCAGTTGTAGCCCTACCGTAGCATTTGTTAGAATAGTATTTGGTACATTTCCAGAATACTTTTCTTCCTGTTTGTCTTTCTTGATTATAAACATACCCCATATAACATAACAATAATTTATTTTTTTGTGACATTACACATTCTGCACCTTCAGTCATTTTGTATTACTTGTTCTAGGAAAGATAACAAAGAAACATGTGTAAATGTAAAATATTTTTGATAGTGTTTTACACATTTATATTTCCCTGTTTATACTTACAGTTGGTAAATCTTGTTTTGAGAAATGCAAAAACTGTGTTTTCAATCTTTTTATTGTATGTTCTTCTTGTTTTCCTGTTGGTAGGCAAAGTCAAAAATTATAAGCAACTTTTAAAAAGTGTTGAGAATTTTTTTAGGAGAAAGCTGTATTATATTTAGCATTTTAGGGAATTTTAGGACATTATTAGATATACTTACATGTTGAAATTGTTGAGTGTTTGTCTTTGGTGGAGTAGATGTAGGATGTAATGTGAATATCTGTAGAGAAGATAGAATAAACAATAAATGCTTAGTAGTAAATAGATTTATAGCTCTAGGGACTTCTAGGAAGTAAATACATATACTTACTTGTTTAAATTGTGTAGTCTTTGCTTTAGGTAGAGTAGATGTAGGATGTTTTCTGAATATCTGTAGAGAAGATAGAATAAATATTAAATGGCGTTTAGAAGATAGTTTTAGCATTTTAGGGTCTTTTTAAGTATTTTAAAAATATACTTACTTTTTTAAATTGTGTAGTCTTTGCCTTTGGTATAGTAGATGTAGGATGTCTTTAGAATATCTGTAAGGAAGATAGAATAAACAAGAAATGCTCTTTAGAAAATAGATTTAGTATTTTAGGGCCTTTTAGGAAATGTAAACATATACTTACTTGTTTAACTTGTGTAGTCTTTAAGTTAAGTTGAGTAGAATTAGGATGTTTTTCTGATTATCTGTTAAGGAGATAGAGTAAATATGAATGGCTATTAGAATTTTTTTTAACAACAGCAGTTGGTGTATTAGAGACAATTTATATATACTTACAATTAGTAATTAGTGGTAAAGAAATAGCAGTATGTTTTTGATGTGTTTAGGAGATGTCTATATAAGAAATGTTAAATGAGAGAAATACATGTTATTTAAACAGTTAGGAGATAGAGTTAAAATTTTAGCCTACTACTTGTGTATTATAAAAATAAAATGTAACTTACTTGATTAAATTGGTAGCAGTCTTGATTTGGAATGTAGATTCATCAGGAACAAGTTTGTCAAAGTGTTGCCTCCTTCTTTCTATAGAGTTAGCAGCAACAAATGGTAGCAGGCAAGTACTTCTTTTATAGTGTGTATTTTTTGTGTTCTCTCATTTGATTGGTTGTTAGAAGAAAGGGAGCATTTTATTGGCTAGTTTGAATTTTTTTTAAATTAATTGGTTTGTTTGTTAATGTGGGAATAGTGATCTGTGAAGAGTTCTGCATTAAAGCTGGTTAGTTATAAAATTTATATTAAATATATGTACAAATAATGTGATATTATATGTAGAATGATTTAAAAGTATTTATATATTTATAGCAATGTTTTCATTATATGTTAGAAAAATGTTAACATTTTTAAATGTTGTCAAAAAATGTATTTTAACATGTAATATTTATGTAGGATTGTGTAATGTATTTTACAAGAAGAATTATATTGTTTTTTACATATTTAATGTTTATAAAACTAAGTAGATTTTCATCAAATTCGATATTTTTGTTGTCTATATATTTGCTGTCGATATTTTTGTAGTGTTAGGTTTATTTAGCTTAAAAACTATATTTGTAGTCGATATATTGGTTGTCTATATTACTGATGTCGATATTTTTTATACTCGATATTTTTAACTCGATATTTTTGTAGTTTGTTAATTAAGTATAGAAACTCGATATTATTGTTGTCGATAATTTTTCAACGATATTATGGCTACTCGATATATTGTCTGTCGATAATATTTCAGTGATCCATCCCCAACGTGAACTTATGGAAGTCTCACAAGTCGTGCCAACGATACTGGTTCCTGCCACCAAACCAGCACATCGTTGCCACGACTCGTGAGACTTCCATAAGTTCACGTTGAACACAAACCGGCTACCCCTCGAGGTGAAGCCGTGTATACCGGAAAGGTTCTGACGGACATTGCCACAGCAGGCGCAGAACATGTTGGTCCTTCTTACTTAGGACACAGCAAGGCGGACAAGGAAGCCTGACTCCCCGCCTGGAACCCCACAAATTACTTATTTGAACCAGTTGGTTGCCGTTATCGGCGGCAACCATAAATACCAGGCAATTGTATTAGTAGTCCTGATGATGATCCCCTTTATTAGGAGCTAGGGATCGAAACGTCGACTTTTCTTAAACAGAACCACAAGTTAACCATTGTGTACATTGATCGTGGTTTTTGTTGGTTTGAACTTGTTGTATTACTTTACCAATTGAGTACAAGTCTCCTTTTGCTCCAAGTTATTGTCTGTCTATTGTCTGTCTCACATTATTTCTCTCCCTCACTACCTTTTCCCCATACTAGGTACAGGACTGTGCCTCACTGTAATTCCGTGTTTGTCTATTGTTTGCCCTTATTTTTACTATTGAACCAAAATAAATTTCCATGTCCGGCTGGGCATGGGCAAGATATATAGTGCTTATTTAAGTCTATATTACATTTTTCTCATTTCTTATACACTAAGGACCATTGTTCTTTGTAAAACTAATCGATACCCGCGGTCCTTAGTTACCTTTCGGGTCCCCTTGTTTACTATTTTGCGAACTACGCTAGAGCACAACCCCGGACTATGGGGTGGGACATTGACAAATCACACAAAGCGACTCCACCGGTTAAACTAGAGGAGAAGTAAAAACCCCTGATGGACTTGCCGAAATCTAAAACCCCAGAATGGAAACCCCCACATTTAGAGGACCACAATGTTTCGAGTGTGGCCACTGGGGCCACATCGCCTGCATGTGTCCCAGGAAAAGGCAAACAGAAGAGTCAATGGAAGTGGGGTACCTTCCAAAAGCAGTATTGTATTTAGCAGAGATGGGAGCATCCTTCTATGTACGTGTAAGGATGAATGGCAAAGTGGTAAAAGCTCTTTTAGATTCAGGGTGCAAGCAGTCAGTGGTACATAAAAACCTTGTCCTCCCTACCCAGTACGTCCCTAATACCCTGGTCCACATCCGTTGCGTGCACGGTGACATAAAACCCTACCCCCTTGCCCTAATAACTATGGTACCCTTAGACAGGGATTACTGCACGGTTAAGTGGGAGTGGTCGATTCCCTGCCCGAAGATATTATTCTAGGGGTTTATAATCCTGATTTCCTCTCACTCTTCAAGGGTAAAATACTGGAGAACCCTGTACCGGCCCTTATATCCCCGGATCCATGGGTAATAGGCCGTAGCTTCCGCTTTGCACAAGCCAATGACACCTCTTTGTTTAATGCCTGGGAGGCCGCTCATGTTACCCAGAGCTGTCAGGTCATCACTTATCCCCGTTTCCTTATAAAAAATGAGCTACTATATCTGGAAGGAGCAAAAGGGGCGGGTCCACTCAGCTGCTAATTCCAATGCCCTTCCGAGAGCAGGTTTTGTTCTTTTCCCATGCGCACCTTAAGGCCGGACACTCCGGAAAAGAAAAGACCTCTGAAAGTGTGTTGCGATATTTTTTCTGGCCAGGCATCTACAAAGATATCCAGACTTACTGTCAAACCTGCGTGATCTGCCAGAAGGAGAACATGCACAGACCTCCGGCTGCCCCCTTCAACCTATGCCCATTATAGGAACCCCCTTTGAACGAGTGGGCTTGGATTTGATAGGTCCCCTTCCCAAAACATCGAGAGGGCACCTCTATGCACTTGTTGTCGTGGACTATGCCACCAGATTCATAGAGGCATTCCCTCTCCGAGCTCCTACCACCAAGAATATAGCTGAGAAGTTTGTGGAATTGTTCTCCAGGGTGGGCTTCCCCAAAGAAGTGGTAACTGACCAGGGGACCCCCTTCGTGTCCCGCCTGATGAAGGAAGTCTGCCGAACATTGGATTTACATCACCTTCGGACGTATGTGTACCACCCCCAGATGGACGGGCTCGTCGAGAGGTACAACCAATCCCTGAAGACTACTCTAAAGAAAATGCTCACAGTGGAGGGATGTGACTGGGACCGGCTTCTACCCTTGGCTCTATACGTTCTACCATCACAGATACAAAGCAGCCTAGGCTGTTCAACATTTGAGTTACTGTACGGACGACAGCCCAGGTCATTGCTTGAAATGACCAAGGATGTATGGGAGACAGAAGAGGAGCAAGACCAACGGTCTCTGCTGGAGTATACGCAGCAACTGAGATCGAAACTCGGAAAATTGAGGAATCTCGCCTACTATAACTTGGAAAACAACAGAACCAAACAAAACAAATATTACGACCGAGGAAAGAGGTTAAGAAGATTATCTGTGGGGGATTGGGCCTTGGTGCTTCTCCCCTCTTCCACCTGTAAATTCAAAAGTGAGTGGATGGGCCCGTACCGAGTAGCAGAGACCATAGTTAACACAACGTATAGGGTACAGATCACACCCTCCAAAGTGCAATGTTATCATATAAATATGCTGAAGAAGGCGCTCGGTCCACCTCCCAAAACAGCAAACTTTCTGCTACCCACTACAGCCAGCCAAGACTCCACGCTAGAGAACCTCATAGTCAATGAAGATCTTACGAAAGAGATGTTGGAAGAACTACAGCACACTCTTCTTCCCTTTTCAGACATCTTCTCAGATCTCCCCAGGAAGACTTCCCTCGCCGAGCATAAAACCGAAACACAACCAGGAAAATTGGTGAAACAGAAGCCGTATCAGATACCCGCAGCTAGACGGGATGCCGTAAGATGGAAAGTACAAGAAATGTTAAAACTAGGGGTCATTCACCCCTCTAACAGTAACTGGGCATCCCCGATTGTAATGGTCCCGAAGCCGGATGGAACAACACGCTTCTGCATGGACTTCAGAGCCTTAAATTCCATCTCCACGTTTGATGCCTACCCAATTTTACGGGTGGACAAACTGATTGAAAGACTCGGTGACGCTGTGTACATCACTAAGTTTGACCTCACCAAGGGGTATTGGCAGGTGCCCCTCCGTGAGTAGTACCGTAAGAAAACAGCCTTTACTACGGACGAGGGATTGTTTGAATTCAATGTTTTTCCCTTCGGACTCCACGGGGCACCTGCCACATTTCAACGGCTAATGAATAACATCCTGCAACCTTACCCCTTGTTCAGTTCAGCATACCTGGATGATATTGTGGTCTACAGCAGTAGCTGGGCCGAACACCTACACCATCTGAAAATCATCCTACAAGCCCTCAAGCAGACCAGCCTACACGTGAACGCAAAAAAATCCCGAGCGGCATTTCAGAGGGTGAAGTACCTTGGGTTTGTGTTGGGAGACGGGGTAATTGCCCCTCAGAAAGAAAAAGTCAAGGCCATAGCAGAGACGCCTTTTCCAGCCACCAAGAGGAAATTAAGGGCATTTTTAGGTTTGATTGGTTATTACCGTAGGTTCATCCCCCAGTTTGCAGACCTAGCCTCACCCTTAACCGACCTACTCAGAAAAGAACTCAGGCCCCGAATACTGCAAAACCCGTCCCCAGACATGCTAAGAGCTTTCAGGGAGTTGAAGGAGATCATCACCACTAATCCGGTTCTCATATCACCCGATTTTAACAAGCCCTTCATTCTGGCCACTGACGCTTCAACTTCAGGGATAGGGGTTGTGTTATCCCAGATAGGGGGGATGGACTGCAGCACCCTATCCTATATGTTATCAGAAAGTTGTTCCCCAGAGAATGCAAGTACCCCATGATAGAGAGGGAGTGTCTGGCCATTAAATGGGCCATCGACAAACTCCGCTATTACCTGGATGGGAAGCCATTCATCCTGTACACAGCCCATGCTCCCTTACAATGGATGTATAGGAACAAAGCCCAACAACCCCAAGTGCTTCGTTGGTTCTTATCTCTCCAACCTTTTACTTTCGAAGTGCATCATAAGAAGGGAAAGGATAATGATAATGCAAATTACCTGTCCCGGGCTTTTCCTCTCCCTGAGCGGGAGAATCCAGGGGGGGAGGCATGTGACGGGACGGAACACTACAATGAGGAGACAGAGACTACTCGAGACTGGCGGAGGGCTATAAATCACTTGCCTCCCCTTGTCCCCTTTCAGCAGGACGACTGGCTCCCACAATCTCAAACTTTATTGACCCCAAACGAAGAACAGGTAGCGGGCACCTTTAGCTGGGGCTTTCTGCAGGACGAGACTCCACCCTCAAGTGACGTCATCACGCCCGGACCGTCAAATGGAGGAGATTCCCGGAAGACGGCGTACAGTGTTACCAGGGAGGAGGAAGAATTAACGTGGAGAACCAGAGAGAGAGAGATCGGACTGCGAAAGACGAAGAAGACAAGAAAGAGCGAAGGCTGGGTCCCATTACCACCGCTGCAAAGCCGGGAGGCCTACGACACCACGAGTCGCCCTGCCACGTTCCCAGGGGAGGAGCGTGGCTGGAACAGGTACGGGGCAAAGTAGTGGGCTGGGTAGGTAGAAGAGACCGCACGAACGTGCAGTGTTAAGTCATCTGCCTCTGACCAATACTCTGTGTACATACTCCCTGTATATAAACCCCCATCCCCGCACACGAGCACTCGAGCACTGACCTTCGCTGTTCGTGTGTGTTGACACACTGTACACTGAGGAATTGTGTCTGGGCCCTGGGCCCTGGTGTATGAGTTTGAAAGTAGGACGGCTGTCCTGATACATATATTCTTTTTGTTTTCTTTTGGCTGCTCCGGGCTGCTGCTACTGCCACGGGACATCCAACCCAAGGGACCGATTTATCAGGACCATACAGACCAAGGCGAATTCCCCCCAGGGTGGCTCCTACACGCAGAGTCAAAATGGATCCTGCAACCTTTGCAAAAGAAAGACTGACTAGTAGACAGAGAAGAGTGTTTGGAAAAATAAAACCCTTTCTGAAACAACCTGGTCTGCTCTCAGTTACACTGATACCCCGTCACATTCCTTTAGGATTTGCGGTACTCATTTTGGGTTTCGGAACCCACACAGATCCATGGGCCCTAGTTAGAACTACGATGATCTGAGGAACTAGTAATGGGTCTGCAAACTCTCCGAAAGGTCCGCGGGATCTTGTGACCTCCGTGCTTGGTTTGTGCACCTTTGACCTGCACTAGGGTCCATGAACTCCAAAACAACATGTACTTTAAAAAAATCTCTCACTTAAGCGAGGCACCCTTTGGTGCTTCCCCACTTGAGCCAGGGGGGCAGTGGCGTAGGAAGGGGAGTGTGGGCACCCTGGGTGTTATCACTGAGGGGGCTGACAAAATGGCAGAAATATGTGTTTTAAACACATATATTTGCCATTTTGTCAAGCCGGGGGTGACAGTGTCATCACTGAGGGGGTGACAAAATGGCAAAAATATGTGTTTTTGCCATTTTGTCACGCCAGGTGTGACAAGAACTTTCCTGCACAGGGTACCACCTGACCTTGCTACGCCACTGAGGTTTGGTCAAAGGATGTCCTCCCTGACCACTTATGACTCCTTCATTTTTATTTTGCGGGACTCAGGGACCCAGTCTCGAAGACCTGTAATGGCAGCTGCCACATTTTTCTCCAGGTTGTGAAGCTGTCAGACAATCAGAGGGGTTTAGATTCGAAGACCTGGCTTTTGGTTTACAGTCCCGGAATGGATGATGGGAGTAAAAGCTTTTTCGTCCAAGCTAAATTGTTTAGTTTTAAAATTTGGGTCAGCAGCAGGTCCCTAAATCTGAGTTTATGGACCTCCACGGACTAACAGGGCAAATATCTCTAACTTTTTAATACTTTCAAGGCCTGTCATGAATATATTTTTGAAATGATAATTCATTGAAGGCTTCTTAACATAGTTACACCAAATCAAAACTACTTCATCAAGTAAAGTTTACTTCATGCCAAGTTTAGTGATCTTCCGTTCAACATTTTTTCTGTACTTGAGAGAAGAGAATCCTGTGATGATTCAAGTGGGAAAAGCCCATTTCTGACACCCCATTTTCGACACCATCTCTTTCCCTCTTCCACTCACCTCTGACGAATTTGCACAAAATTTGACTGAACTGAACTGACTGCCAGACCCTAATCGAATCAACTTATTGTTAGAACGTGTTGTGTTTGATTTGCCAATCAGCACCAGAGTTATTATAAAAAAAGAAATATGCCTTTTCAATGGGAAGTAATGTAAACATGACTACAGACGATTGATTTACAGATGGTAAAAAAAGAATATATCAGGAAATAGAGTATATGGGTACCAAATCTTCCTCGTTTTTCAAAGTCTCTAGCCAATAGAAGTCACCTCTGTCAGTCCAGCAAAGAACCTGCAGCAAAATTCTAATATGTCACTTTCACTTTGAGACTTTGGATTTTGGATATGAACTTTGTTCTAGTCTCTACATCTCACAGATGGGGCATTTTTTCCATTACAGTTATGAACTCTGTGAGGATCTTTTAGGTATGCACAGCTGAAAAATGCAGAGGTACAATTAGGGATAACCTACATAATACTGAAAGTTAGAATCTTCTAACGTTCTCTTAAACTGTTTTAGTACAATGGAAACTGGCTTGTGTAAACACTGATTTGTTTGAATTGAAATAGTGTGTGATGGTGTTGCCAATCTCCCCCAAATCGGCTCAGTCAGATTCTCCTGGGTGGACGTGATTAAGGGGTGACCGAGAGTATGAGATCCCTTCCGGTGTGGTTAGAGGCTGATCCAGGTATGTGGGATGAATGTACACTGGGTCTACGCGTCTGTGTGACCACCACCTTCCAGGGTCTACGTGTTTCTGGGAGCAGCACCGCCCTGGGTCTATGCGTCTCTGGGACTAGCACCGTCCAAGGTCTACGCATCTCTGGGACCAGCACTGCCCAGGGAGTCCACTTACTGCACTAGGTGCTTCCCCCACACTGAGCACCAGACCCTCCCAGGTCCAGATGTGAGTTTCAGGTATGTCTACTGTTCTCAGCTGCGACTTCTGCGTTTTTCCCCAAGGGGAGACAGAAGGCGGTGTCCTCCATGAAATAGTGACCAATGCATCAGGAGCACCCGTGTCTAGCAGCAATATTTTCTAATATTTCTGAAACTGAAGCGGGTCACAGAACTATGCAGTGTGTTCATACTTGCCAGTGAATGGGTGTTGTCAGCCTCTCCTCTGCCCCCTGGGCCTGGGCAAATCTCTGAGTGTCTTAGAGTACCTGGGGAGCACAGCATTCAGTTCCTGCTACCGGAAGCCCTATGGCAGTCAGTATCTGAATCCTAAGAAATCCAACTAAGTACAAAAGTAATCTGAATAATGAGATCCTGATTGAAATTAATGTTTTGTGTATTGTCTCTGTGCTAATGGCCTCCCTGGGGTAGCACGTGTGACTGGCTCCCTTCATAGAAGCAAGAGCGGTATCAAAATGTATTGATTCTTATAAAAAAGGAACGAAAAGAAGAGCAGGGGCTGCTGAGACGCTGAACAGTAAATGAGCAGGCACGTGCTCCATCCCACTGATTGATTAAGTATCCTTGATTATCCCAGCATGCCTTGCTCTTCACTCTGATTCCTAATCAAGTGGCATCTTGGGAAGAAAAGATCCTGCTCCACTTTGGATGACACCAGCTACCACCATGAGGAGAACCAACACAGGATAGTGCAGGGGGCAACATTCAGGAGGACCCCACCAAAGATGCTATCCAGTACTGAGGTCACCGCAGAGCACCGCAGAGCACCGCAGAGCACCAGCAGGCATGAGGATGGGAGGTACAGATACAACAAGGCGACATCCAGGGCTTGACCAACGCCCATCCGGCGCCTGCCTGCAGCCAAGGAGCATCTGGAGGAAGGGCAGGAGGCGAGAGATCAGATCAGTCAGGGATGGATCCACGTACAAAGTGAGAGTCCATTCTAAGAGACAAGAAATGCACTCTCCTGGAGTGCTAAACAAGTAATGGAATAAAAAAAACCAGAATAAATAGTTTCCCGACATCAGCAGTGGAAGGCTACGCCCTAGCCAATCAAAAGCAACTGTAAACAGATAATTTCCATATACAAAGCAGGGACCAGAGATTGACTCGAAAGCTATGATGAGCAAGGGCAAACTCTGTGTAGTCATATAAACAATGCGGTCTGTGGCAGACTGCTGTGACTGTTTGTAGCGAGAACGTAAAAATGGGGTGCCTGGTTATACAACAGGATCCCTATTTGGAGGATACTGCACCCAATTTATTGAAGGCTTCTTAACATAGTTACACCAAATCAAAACTACTTCATCAAGTAAAGTTTACTTCATGCCAAGTTTAGTGATCTTCCGTTCAACATTTTTTCTGTACTTGAGAGAAGAGAATCCTGTGATGATTCAAGTGGGAAAAGCCCATTTCTGACACCCCATTTTCGACACCATCTCTTTCCCTCTTCCACTCACCTCTGACGAATCTGCACAAAATTTGACTGAACTGAACTGACTGCCAGACCCTAATCGAATCAACTTATTGTTAGAACGTGTTGTGTTTGATTTGCCAATCAGCACCAGAGTTATTATAAAAAAAGAAATATGCCTTTTCAATGGGAAGTAATGTAAACATGACTACAGACGATTGATTTACAGATGGTAAAAAAAGAATATATCAGGAAATAGAGTATATGGGTACCAAATCTTCCTCGTTTTTCAAAGTCTCTAGCCAATAGAAGTCACCTCTGTCAGTCCAGCAAAGAACCTGCAGCAAAATTCTAATATTATGTCACTTTCACTTTGAGACTTTGGATTTTGGATATGAACTTTGTTCTAGTCTAGTTATGAACTCTGAGGATCTTTTAGGTATGCACAGCTGAAAAATGCAGAGGTACAATTAGGGATAACCTACATAATACTGAAAGTTAGAATCTTCTAACGTTCTCTTAAACTGTTTTAGTACAATGGAAACTGGCTTGTTTAAACACTGATTTGTTTGAATTGAAATAGTGTGTGATGGTGTTGCCAATCTCCCCCAAATCGGCTCAGTCAGATTCTCCTGGGTGGACGTGATTAAGGGGTGACCGAGAGTATGAGATCCCTTCCGGTGTGGTTAGAGGCTGATCCAGGTATGTGGGATGAATGTACACTGGGTCTACGCGTCTGTGTGACCACCACCTTCCAGGGTCTAGGTGTTTCTGGGAGCAGCACCGCCCAGGGTCTATGCGTCTCTGGGACTAGCACCGTCCAAGGTCTACGCATCTCTGGGACCAGCACTGCCCAGGGAGTCCACTTACTGCACTAGGTGCTTCCCCCACACTGAGCACCAGACCCTCCCAGGTCCAGATGTGAGTTTCAGGTATGTCTACTGTTCTCAGCTGCGACTTCTGCGTTTTTCCCCAAGGGGAGACAGAAGGCGGTGTCCTCCATGAAATCACCATGGAAAAGTAAATTTTGCCATGTTGTATGTGCCTACGTATTCCCCACCTTATGTTATATGTACATGATCGATATGCATGTATTCCCCTCTGATCGATTGAAGACACAATTACAGTTGTGTCCATCTCTAGTATGTCAGTTTCCAGTCATCATGAAAACAACGAATATCAGGCCTATGTAAACCTACGTTGCCATATTTCACAGTGTGCACGTTAATTCATTGAATTGTCCCCGTTTCTAGGCCTCAAAAGGGCCCGGACTCAGATTCAGCTCCAGTCTTCTGAACCCTCTCCGAGGAGCGATACAGCCCCCACCTGCATCCCTGACCCTTAGCTTACTTCATGCCTCGCAGTGCCCGGCCCGGCCTGGCTCTGCCTCCCAGTCTGCCAAGAGTATGTTATGCTTCCAGTTATCAGTCCAGCCCTCCTTCTCTGCATTCCTAAGCTACTGAATCGCATCAATAGTTTCCGTCATGGTCTAGCCTTTCTGTCTCCATGTAAGAGAAATACTGTATTAATATTCATAGAATATTCCTCGCACACACAATACATGTAGAATTATGCACGCATCAGTCCTAATGTCTAGTAGCCTTTGCCCTGATAACTTTTGGATTCTATCAACATGTACTCTAAACACCAGATACCAGATATGCCTTGGGTACATGTCGCTCTGACACTCCAGACTTTAGTCTCCTCTTCTAGCGCAGAAGTCATAGCCCCCAGTTCTCACTGGTAATACGTCATTGCCCGTTTGCGCGCACCACTAGGTTAGAGGTCCCAGCTGCTCAGGTAGCCCCCTCCATGTTTCTGCCCCGTTTATGACATATTCTGTTACGTTTACATCACATGTCTATGTACACGCCTTCTTGTTACATCATTTTGCCCTTATCTTTCGCGACTGCTACGAGTCACGCCTACTGCTACGCCTACTGTATTGAATGTAATGCAATTGTTTTGATATATATACTGTGCACCCATATTAAAAGTTACCCATTATTCCCAAGCTAGCCAATTCCCAGACCCTGTCCCCGGCAGCTGCCTTCATTCCCTTCCCGTACAGGCTGTCCTGTTCCTGTCCTTTATGCCTGATTAAAGCCTGTCGACTCAAGATACCTCGAATCCTGACTCTTATTTATTGAGCTACCTGTTTTATTGATTATATGAAAAATAGTACCGGTAATTAATTATTTATTTACCACATAATGGCGCCCGAATAGGGACTTGCCCTTTCCCCACGCGCCGGAGAAGCCACGCAGGCCCCCTGATCCTCTGCAGCCGTGACGGAACCATACCGTGCACGTGCAGATATTTCTGCTTCAAGTATCCCTCAGGCCCACGGAGGAGACGGAGGTTGCGGTCCAGCATCCAGACGAGGCGGTGAGGAACGCGGCGAGTCCCGACCAGAGCCCAAGCCGAGAGTCCAAGGTCCGAGGTATCCGGAGGCCCACCTGTAACTGAAGTCCGAAGTTCGTAGTCCGTCGTCGTAGCAGTCCAGTCCAGTCCGAGGCCTTCCGTTCTTGCTGCCCGGTGAGTACCGTTGCTGGGGTAGTATCTAGACAGGGTCAATTAATTTGTCTCTGGTCCGTGGGTTTGGGTACACAGATCCAACACGAAGTGTCCACCTAGGTGGATGCGGGTCCTGACGTGTCTCTTTATGGGACCGGTAAGTTCGTGCTGTTTTAGCAGTGCATCTAGTCATTTCAGTAAGTTCTGTTCTCAAGAAATTCATGTGTCCTGTCCGAACTGTTATTTTAAATGTTATTTCATGTGTTTTCAATGTCGTGGTATGAGTGATTTTGTTTTTCCAGTTATTATTGTGTTTACCGTGTATTGTATTATGTCCAGACTTCAGCCTAAACTATGCCTCTATTCTCGAAGTTACGTCAGTTGAAAACCCGAAAAGGATTATTAGAGGAAGCAGTTCCTGTCCCGCCTAGGGACAGTCCAGGTCATTTTATGTATCATAAGCATGGCTTAAGTGCCATATTATATCTAGACTTATGGGTGGATTACACCAAGGAATTAGAAGAGAAATATAGATGGCCCGTATCAGGTACGTGGGATGCCGAGTGCATCATGCGAGTAGAGGAAGCATTATGGAAAAAGAAATCCAGACAGTCCCAGAAAGATGCCATCGAGTTATGGCGCAAAGAATCTCACAGAAGAACGGAAAAAGAAATCAGAAAGACAGAATTAAGTAGGGAATCCTCCGAAAGAGCCCAAGAAAGGGAATTAATCGAAGTAGGTGAACGAGTTAAAGCCGAACAGTCAGACAGACAGAGAAATGCCCTTATTAAGGGTATGTATCCTCTTCTTGCCGAGGGCTTGCCGAAAGCAACCCCGGAAGTACCATGTAATTTTCCGCCGCCATTAGTTCCGATTAAGCTACGTCACAAACCGACCGCAGCTGATATTTTTCTCTCGTCCTATTTGGACGACACAGTCCCAGAATATGCAGATCCTGTTCCGCCAGCTCCCGTAAATAATGTAATTCCTGCTCCTCCAGCCACCGGGGCACCCGTTACAGCACCTGTTACGGTACCCCTGGTCCAGCCTACAGTACATGTACCCGCTACATCAGTCACTCTCCCAGCACGTACAGTACCCGTTGACGATTCTAGTCTAGGGGCCACGGGGGGAAGTCCTCCTGGAACCCCGCCTCAACCCAGACGTATCACGCTACTCGAGCTACATGCACGAGCGTTACAGCGTTCGCCCAAACTTCAGTCAGTCGCCGATATCAAGCGAGCCCTTACCGAATGCCGTTATGATCCAGTCCCAGGCGATGATGATATGGTCCTGTATTCATTGCGTGTAAGACGGGTGACCGAGTATTTGGACACCCTACCGAATATGAAAGGTTATCTAGACAGAATATATCGTTTCATCCGTAGAGGAGCAGATCCAGGAAGTATTGGCGAGGCCATGATTCAAAGAAAAGTCGAGATTCAGCTCATGCTTTTAAAATTTCTAATTAATTGTTTAATAAGAGAACAAGATTATCCAGATAAAGATCCGGAAGAAATGAAAGTCCTGACTAGGTGGAGTGACCATATAGCCGAGGGAAGACACAAGACACAGAACTATATAGAGAGTATGTACAAGAAGATCCGTAGGGAAATAATAAAGTTACACGAGAAACGAGAAGCAGCACGAGTAACCGAGAAAGAAGACAACTCTTCTACTGAAGAGGTAGACGACGAGAATCCCTCCAGAATAGCGTATGTAGGTAGTACTAGACTTCCCGACCGACATTCATGCCTAGATCACAAGAAAGTTTTCCCTCCTCCAGCACCAGAACAAGGTTCTCTTGAGCAAGTATTTCAAGCTACCGATCACATTCTGAAATCACGAATCGGTTATAGTGAACTTAGTACCATGCATGAACAAGAACTAGCCCGATCAGCAGTCCGATGGACTACTGATTCTACCACTTTTCCAGACGAAATAGTGGCACAAATGTTTCTGAAACTGCCCCCAGCCGGGCAGCGACTGGTGGGTATGTATATGATCCAGCACCTCATTACACTGTATGAGGGACAGCATTCTGATCGAGGTCCGTTACATGATGTTCTGAACGAGTTACTCCAGTATAGATGGAGAGGTCTAGGTACTGATTTAATTAGTATCATTCTAGAACAGCGCCACAAATATCGAACGTTTCTGAATCCGCATTTTGTTCATGTCTCACCTCCAGAAAGTAAATCATTTTACATAGAAAGACAACATCCGTTACGAGAAGTACACCCAGTTAGGACAACGGGTGGTGATCTAGAACGAGTATTTGTTTACACCCCTATCACAAAGATGGAACTCTTAGAGATGAAAAAGTTAATTCCCTGTCACGACAAAGATCCAGCAGGGTTCCACCGAGAATTAAAAGACATGCTCCGTATGGGAGAATACACGTATCCTGATATTATTAAAATGTTAAAAGTCCTGTTGCCCGCAGGGGTATATGAAAAACTCAAGGAAAAAGAATGGGAGGTGGGAGAGAAAAAGATAGATTGGACAGCTTTAGAAGCTGAAGATACTTCACGAGTGCCAGGTACCGGTCTTGGGGGTAAAGTTAAAGAATTGCCCGAGTTATTGATCCAGGTTTTGCCAAGATTACTAGCCACGAAAAAGGAAGATTGGGATGCAATCTCAGCTTGTAAACAGAAACAGGAGGAAGACACTAGTGATTTTTATTCTAGATTTGAAAAATGTTTTATTATTAATAGTGGTCTGAAAACGAGTAGTGAATCGTACCCTCATCTTTTTGTTACCAAACTAGTCGAGAATTCAAGTCCACAAGTTAAAAATCGAGTTTTGAAAGTCGAAAGTAGTTGGCAAGCTAATACTCCGTCACAAATGCTCCAGATGCTCCAGTATCACCAAAACAGAATCAGGGAAGAGCAAGAACACGAAAGGAGACGTATGAAAGACACAAAAATGAAAGTATTAGTTGCACAATCTGTTCCACAAGACAGTCAGAAGAGGGGTCCGAATCAAGCCAGTCATCCTGCAGCTCCCGTTAAAGGGACCTGCAATTACTGTAAACAGCCAGGTCATTTTGTAAACGAGTGTGCAGTTCTGAAACACAACATAGCTACTGGTAAGACTAAAGAAAGACCACGTCCGCCTAGACATGAACAAGTTTCACAGACTTCTCAGCCACCACAGAATACACAACAGACAGTTCCAGCATCGCAGCCTATCGCTGCAACACAGCATGTTACACAGCAAATGTACCAGTATGCTCAGACAGAGTATCCAGAGTATCAACAGTATTCATGAAACAGCCTAGAGAGGGAGGTAGGCTTGCCTCTCATCGAGATACCTGTAGATCAAGAGGGTCCCTATGTACACAGTCAAGTATTAGGGAAAGACAGAAAGTTTCTGATTGATACAGGGGCAAGTAGGACTACTATCAGTCATGACGAGGTTCCAGGGGCTCCGCTCTCAGGCTCTAAAAATGTTTCCCTTGGATTTTCAGGAAAGCCGATTGTCAATGAAATTTCGAAACCAGTTATTCTAGAAGTTGGTCCATTGTCCCGAACTACTGATTTGTTACTCACGAAATCATGTCCAGAAAACTTGTTAGGCATTAAAACGTTAAAAGAATTAGGTGCAGTAATTTGTTGCTCCCCAGAAGGGGTCCGTTTGTTTCTGAGAGACTTTAAAGGTCATTATGTATTACGTGATTTTGATCCAAGATTACTGAATGTACCACAGCATTTATGGGCGCAAGGTCCAACTGATGTAGGTTGTATGTATATCACACCCCATCGTGTGACTCTCAAGCAAGGTATAGTTTTGCCACGAATCAGACAGTACAGATTGCCACCTGAGGCTGTAGTAGCCTTATCCAAAATTATTGACGAGCTCATTGCTCAAGGAGTGGTTGTAGAAACTGACTCCAATGTATGTAATTCTCCTATCATTCCGGTCTTGAAACGTACTGATCCAAATGCACCTCCAGTATATCGATTAGTGATTGACCTTCGAGAGCTTAATAAATGTATCATACCCCAGTATCCAGTAGTCCCAGATATTTCATCCCTATTGACAGCCATTGATTCTGAAGCTACATTTTTCACAGTTATCGATCTCAAGAACGCATTTTTCAGTGTCCCCATTCATCCAGACAGCCAGTACCTTTTCGGTTTTTGTTTAAATGGAAGGAGCTATAAATTCGCACGAGCTCCTCAAGGTTTCACAGAAAGCCCTAGTATTTACAGTCAAGCACTTAAGAGACAACTAGACAATATTCACATGCCATCTGACACTGCCCTGCTCCAGTATGTCGATGATCTACTGATCACGGCCCGTTCTGAACGTGACTGCGAGCGAGCGTCACTTACAGTTCTGTATTTTCTGGCCAAGCAGGGGCACAAGGTGTCCCCTTCCAAATTACAATTCTGTGTCCAGCAAGTGGTATACTTAGGACACTTACTGTCCAAGTGGAGTAGGCAGTTGACACCAGACCGTATCCAGTTAATACCGAGTCTTCCACAGCCCAAGACACAGAAGGAGGTACGAGCTTTTATTGGCCTCACTTCTTACTGCAGACAATGGATTCCTCAGTATGCATTTCTAGCCAAGCCACTGATACAGTTAACGACACAGGAGGCAGCCGTATCGACTGTCCTCCCTTGGACCCAGGAACATACACTTGTATTCAATGAATTAAAGAAAGCCTTATGTCAAGCACCTGTTCTAGCAACACCCAACTACAGTAAGCCTTTTACACTTTTGTTACAGAACGTGATGGTACTGCATTATCTGTTCTCACACAAGATCAAGCAGGACAGTACAAGCCCTCTGCTTATTTTTCGAGCACATTAGATCCAGTAGCCCAGGCTCTGCCTGCGTGCCTCAAGTCAGTTGCAGCCACAGCTCTAGCAATCAGACAAAGTGATTCCATAGTGTTAGGACACTCCCTGACAGTACAAGTTCCACACTCCGTGGAAGTTCTTTTAAACCGAACCCAGACTCAACACTTGACCATTGCACGTTTAACAGGTTATGAACTGACACTGTTCCAGCCACACATAGAAATCAGACGCTGCAACATTCTAAATCCAGCCACACTGTTACCGTCAGTTACTTCAAATCCGGCCACACATGACTGTGTGGAAGTTGTCAACACTATGACAAAGCCAAGACAAGACCTGACAGAAATTGCATTACCTAACCCCGACCTGACACTTTATGTGGATGGTTCATGTATGAGAACAAGTACAGGAGAACTAGTAGCCGCGTATGCAGTGACTACTGAAACCGAAGTTATAGAAACACATCGTATTGACACCCTGTCTGCTCAAGCAGCAGAGCTAGTCGCTCTGACCCAAGCCTGCATACGTGCCAAGAACCTGAAAGTAAACATATATACAGATTCACGTTACGCATTCGGAGTCGTACACGACTTTGGAGTGCTCTGGCAGGAGAGAGGTTTCATGACTTCTCATGGAACCAAGATTCAGCATGGTCTCCTCATTCAAGCTCTGTTAGATGCAATACACTTACCGACAGCTATCGCTATCATGAAGTGCAAGGCACATACGAAAGTTACTGACATCATTTCCCAAGGTAACGATCTAGCAGATCGAACAGCCAAGCTTACAGCTCAGGCTTCAGACATTCTAGTTAACACGACACAGACACTCACTCCAGATCCGACTACTTGTATGACAGTTAAGGACCCTACACAAGATGTCATAGACATACAGTTACATGCTACTCCTGAAGAAATCAAGAAATGGTCCGAACAAGGAGGGGTCCAGACAGATCAAGGGTGGTTGACGAAGGGAAAAGCCACATGGTTTCTCCCCGACTCTATCGTTCAAGTCATTATTAATACCGCACATAGTCCAGCACATCTAGGAGAGAAAGCTATGTTAGACAGTATTCAGAACCTTTGGTACAACAAACACTTACGAGCTGCAGCCAAGCAGAAAGTCCGTACCTGTATGATATGTTGTCAGTTCAATCCAGGTAAAAGTGTCCCGGTGGAACAAGGTGGATTCCAACCCCCTGACCACCCTTTTGAAGTCCTCCAGATGGATTATATTCAGATGGAGCGATGTCGAGGTTTTAAGTATGTCCTCGTAGTTGTATGCGCTTTGTCCAGGTGGACAGAAGCATATCCAGTTCCAGATTACACAGCCGCGACCACTGCCAGGCAGTTGGTTCGTGAATTCTTTCCCCGCTATGGACTCCCTAGGGTCGTGTATTCAGATAACGGCCAGCCATTCTCATCTGAGCTCATGAAACATGTTTCCCTTCTGTTAGGGTACCAGTGGAAGTTCCATTGTGTGCGCCATCCTGAAGCAGCCGGTCTCGTAGAGAGACATAATCAGACCCTGAAAATCCGCATTGCTAAAATTTGTAGAGAAAAAGGTGTAGACTGGCTAGTTGCCCTGCCAGTTGCTTTATTTTTTATGAGGATGGTTGCACATTCCAGATCAGGTCTGTCCCCGTATGAGGTCGTATTCGGCCGCCCCCCAAACATGTGGGGTACACCTAGACCCCGCAGTATTACCGATGTTTCCAGTAATATGCTGACAGATTACCTAGCTTCCTTGATGTCTGCCCTACACTCTTGTCGTTCACAGGTTGCCGCCGCATTTCCAGACAACACCGAGGTGAAACCGCATGAAGTCATTCCAGGCGACCTGGTGTTGGTGCGGAATTTTGATCGTTCAAGTCCGCTGGAGCCCCGCTGGAAGGAGCCCCGCCTCGTTTTACTAACAACAAGGACCGCAGTGAAGCTCGAGGGGAGAAAAGGATGGGTCCATCTGACCCACATAAAGAAATTCCATGGACTACCAGAAAAGACTTTTGCTAAGGACTGCCTCATTCCAAAAGACTGCCTAAAAACAGACTCTGAACTTGACTCTGAACTTAAAGTTCCATTGTTAGAGAAAACTCCGCAACAGGAGTATAAACAGAAGCTCCGGTCTAGTAAAATAAGTCAGCCAGTTTAATTGTCTAAGTCCCTCTCGGGTGAAACGGTTAGACAGGTTCCTGACATGTATGAGATAGACCCCCGTAGTGAGAGAGTTAGTCAAAACTCTAAACGATGTATCATTGTTCTAAGTTTCTTGCTATTTTTGAGTCTTATGGTTACCTGCACAAGTTATGCTTTACATTTATGTTTTCCAGTTTCACATGTACATATGTTTTCTAACACTACAGTAGAGCACACATTTAGTGATCTGCCTCCTCACGAGCTATCCTATCGTCTTGCTATGCGAAATAACACATTCATCAGAATGTTACACTATTCACATCTGACCAGCAATGCCACTAATTGTTGGGTGTGTGGTCGACTCCCCCCTTTCCAGACTCCGAAGGGAGTTCTGCCACTCTTTCCTTATCCGTTTTCACATAATGGTTCGTTTGGAGCATGGTCCACGTTAACATCATCCTCAAATGATATGTCCCTTCTGAATAGAACATGTTTTCCAGACAAGCAAGGTCTCTCCCATAGAACAGGGTTAGATCTAGAAAATGAAGTATATGATTTAGGTAATTATTCTTCGAATTTCATGGTCCTGAATGTTCAGTCTGATACTACTCCAGATTTGCCTGCTATTTCAGTACTACCAGGCAAAGGCGAATTATGTGTCAGAAAGAATGGTTCCGCACATGTAGGACATAGTGATTGTACTACTATTGTCGAGTATAGTGACAGTGGGAAATCTATTTTCAAAGCCTCACGTCATTCTTATTTTGTTTGTGGTCAGACCGCATATGTTCGTCTGCCCCTCGATTGGGATGGAACATGTTATATTGCCTTCCTACTGCCACCAGTTTTTCTAGCCCCATCTGATTATCACAGAAACACACATCTAGTACACGTCAGACATAGAAGGGAGATCGAGTCCCCAATTGTCGATCAAACTGAAACTACTCTAGAACAATATCAAGACTTCAATAAAGGTTTCTTCTTCTTTATAGGACCTATCCAGAATAGTAAGCTAATACGTAGGTTAACCAGAACCCTTGAAGCAGTAGTGAATGAAACTACTTCTGCTCTAGGTAACTTAACTGAAGAGCAATCTGCTATGAGATTTGTCGTGCTCCAAAATGGTCTCGTTCTTGACGTCATACTGGCCGATAGAGGAGGAGCATGTAGAGTCATCGGATCTAGTTGCTGCATTTTCATTCCTAATAACGCGCCGTCTGTTTATTCAGCTATAACCAGACTTCATAAAATTGCCCATCAGTTACACCAGAATCCAGGCACCTGGACATGGTCCGGTTGGCTCTGGAGTATCATATCTGCTTGGGGATGGAAAGTATTGTCATTCCTAGGTATAGCAGTAATGATCATATTCAGTTGCTGCCTCTGTATACAATGTGGCCCTGCGATTTGCGGCATGTGTGCTACCTCTTGTATTCCTAGTCCTAAGTCCCGTTCCAAGACAATTCGAGACGAGCAAATGATGCTATATGAAATGGTAGATGGTATCATGAATATTGATGTTTCCTGATGGAAACGTAGGGCACAAGGAGGGAATGTGGAAAAGTAAATTTTGCCATGTTGTATGTGCCTACGTATTCCCCACCTTATGTTATATGTGCATGATCGATATGCATGTATTCCCCTCTGATCGATTAAAGACACAATTACAGTTGTGTCCATCTCTAGTATGTCAGTTTCCAGTCATCATGAAAACAACGAATATCAGGCCTATGTAAACCTACGTTGCCATATTTCACAGTGTGCACGTTAATTCATTGAATTGTCCCCGTTTCTAGGCCTCAAAAGGGCCCGGACTCAGATTCAGCTCCAGTCTTCTGAACCCTCTCCGAGGAGCGATACAGCCCCCACCTGCATCCCTGACCCTTAGCTTACTTCATGCCTCGCAGTGCCCGGCCCGGCCTGGCTCTGCCTCCCAGTCTGCCAAGAGTATGTTATGCTTCCAGTTATCAGTCCAGCCCTCCTTCTCTGCATTCCTAAGCTACTGAATCGCATCAATAGTTTCCGTCATGGTCTAGCCTTTCTGTCTCCATGTAAGAGAAATACTGTATTAATATTCATAGAATATTCCTCGCACACACAATACATGTAGAATTATGCACGCATCAGTCCTAATGTCTAGTAGCCTTTGCCCTGATAACTTTTGGATTCTATCAACATGTACTCTAAACACCAGATACCAGATATGCCTTGGGTACATGTCGCTCTGACACTCCAGACTTTAGTCTCCTCTTCTAGCGCAGAAGTCATAGCCCCCAGTTCTCACTGGTAATACGTCATTGCCCGTTTGCGCGCACCACTAGGTTAGAGGTCCCAGCTGCTCAGGTAGCCCCCTCCATGTTTCTGCCCCGTTTATGACATATTCTGTTACGTTTACATCACATGTCTATGTACACGCCTTCTTGTTACATCATTTTGCCCTTATCTTTCGCGACTGCTACGAGTCACGCCTACTGCTACGCCTACTGTATTGAATGTAATGCAATTGTTTTGATATATATACTGTGCACCCATATTAAAAGTTACCCATTATTCCCAAGCTAGCCAATTCCCAGACCCTGTCCCCGGCAGCTGCCTTCATTCCCTTCCCGTACAGGCTGTCCTGTTCCTGTCCTTTATGCCTGATTAAAGCCTGTCGACTCAAGATACCTCGAATCCTGACTCTTATTTATTGAGCTACCTGTTTTATTGATTATATGAAAAATAGTACCAGTAATTAATTATTTATTTACCACAAATGCATCAGGAGCACCCGTGTCTAGCAGCAATATTTTCTAATATTTCTGAAACTGAAGCGGGTCACAGAACTATGCAGTGTGTTCATACTTGCCAGTGAATGGGTGATGTCAGCCTCTCCTCTGCCCCCTGGGCCTGGGCAAATCTCCGAGTGTCTTAGAGTACCTGGGGAGCACAGCATTCAGTTCCTGCTACCGGAAGCCCTATGGCAGTCAGTATCTGAATCCTAAGAAATCCAACAAAGTACAAATGTAATCTGAATAATGAGATCCTGATTGAAATTAATGTTTTGTGTATTGTCTCTGTGCTAATGGCCTCCCTGGGGTAGCACGTGTGACTGGCTCCCTTCATAGAAGCAAGAGCGGTATCAAAATGTATTGATTCTTATAAAAAAGGAACGAAAAGAAGAGCAGGGGCTGCTGAGACGCTGAACAGTAAATGAGCAGGCACGTGCTCCATCCCACTGATTGATTAAGTATCCTTGATTATCCCAACATGCCTTGCTCTTCACTCTGATTCCTAATCAAGTGGCATCTTGGGAAGAAAAGATCCTGCTCCACTTTGGATGACACCAGTGTCGTGTCCTACCACCCAGGAACTCACACAGGACACGATGTGCATCTTACAGGTATTCTTTTATTCGTTGGTTTACATCATGCTTGAATCATGACCTCCTGCCTCGAGGTCTAGCATCAGAGTGCCGTTCCCCTCCACCCCTTGACCGGATGTGGTGTCCGGTGTCCCCTCGCCCTTGCGCTGTCCCAGGGTCCTAGTGCCCTTGTCCTGGACACAATAACCAGCTACCACCATGAGGAGAACCAACACAGGATAGTGCAGGATGCAACATTCAGGAGGACCCCACCAAAGATGCTATCCAGTACTGAGGTCACCGCAGAGCACCGCAGAGCACCAGCAGGCATGAGGATGGGAGGTACAGATACAACAAGGCGACATCCAGGGCTTGACCAACGGCCATCCGGCGCCTGCCTGCAGCCAAGGAGCATCTGGAGGAAGGGCAGGAGGCGAGAGATCAGATCAGTCAGGGATGGATCCACGTACAAAGTGAGAGTCCATTCTAAGAGACAAGAAATGCACTCTCCTGGAGTGCTAAACAAGTAATGGAATAAAAAAAAAACGGAATAAATAGTTTCACGACATCAGCAGTGGAAGGCTACTCCCTAGCCAATCAAAAGCAACTGTAAACAGATAATTTCCATATACAAAGCAGGGACCAGAGATTGACTCGAAAGCTATGATGAGCATGGGCAAACTCTGTGTAGTCATATAAACAATGCGGTCTGTGGCAGACTGCTGTGACTGTTTGTAGCGAGAACGTAAAAATGGGGTGCCTGGTTATACAACAGGATCCCTATTTGGAGGATACTGCACCCATAAAGTGACAGGGATGCGACAGAGGGGGAGGCGTTGACGCATTTTGCTGCAAGGGTCTTTTGGGGCCCGGCTCCCCTTTTAAAGATCATTGGGAACACATTTAGCGGGGTCTTACATCACTTCAACATAGGTTGTCTAAGCCATGAAATTCAAAGTAGGAAGATGCTTCTAAAAGATGTTAATCAGCAAAGAGAAAATCTGTAACCTAGAAGAGCTCAAGAAGTTTTGTTGCTCCTTCTTTCCTCATGCCTATTCCTGTTCGCCTAATCTTCCAAGCTTGCCATGAGATGTGCTACAATCTTGTAAGAATACAAGGTTATTCTGTGGAAGTGGGAGCTAAATTAACAGCATGAGACACTGAGAAACGGGTTCAGCTCACTACTACCCCAGCTCGGACTGACTTCTGCCTTAACTTTTTTTAAGGAAGAAAAAGGCCCAAACTCCAACTTCACGAGGTCCACTTAATTTCCTGTTTTGTTTCAAATTGATTTTTTTCACCTGGTTAGTACTGGAGGGATGAATTAAACACGAAGGAACGTATGGGCCTTATTTTCAAATACCAGCACAGTAGAGTGAATGCAAGCAGGCCTCATGTCTTTTATTGCTTAAATATGCCACACTGTTACACGATCCTAAATGTTACATAAATCTGTATTTTCATTACCAAGCAAGTTTAGGACATGGAGTGTGTTCTCGAGAAGGACGTGGCAATAATTCACAAATAATAGGTGCCATGTGGGGAAAATGCAATTGTACCTAACCAAGAAACACAAAACATGTTTTATATTTTCAGCAGTTCGAGAATGAAATTTAAAAGGAATATCTGATGCACCTGTAAAAACACATTTGATCATTGCGGCAAGCACTGCATTCTTTGTGTGGGATTCATATTTCATAACTGTGTTGTTCAAAGTACAAAAATGGTTATAATGCTAAATATTTCCTGAGTTTATTGTGATGGATGACAGAATAAGTGTCTTTCACTCATTAAAATAAAGATTCCTATAACTTAATAAATGAATTTAATGTGCAGATGTTCAGAACAACTTTATCAGGGTGCACATTAATCATGTTCTTTATAGCCCGTTCTCTTTTATATTTTGAAAAGAAAATTCGCAGGAGCCAACCATTTATTGGATGCACATGCTGCATCTCTGGAATCACATGTCAAGTTCATGGTTTAAATAATGCCAGATAATGAAAGCTCTCTTGGATTGATGCAATTGTAAACAGCCCTAAAGTTGCCTAGGAAGTTGTTATGGAACCAAGAGCTCTTTGTGGATGCACTGTATTATTTCAAGCTCCATTAAAATGGGCATACCTTCTGTCCTATCATTAATTTAGATTTAATTATGGTTACTGTTCCTGTATTTTGGCGACTATTGTCCTCTACGTATATCTCCTATTTCCACTGTATTGGACAAAACAATCGCTTTGTACCAGCTCCCAACACAGCATATCACACACCAGTGCTTAATTTGAGCTGGTGGTTCATCGGCTCTTATGACAGTCTGCCTAACTAGAGATGAGCAAAACATCAATTGTTTATTAATGGAATACACATTAACACTGATTATTAACTGCCAACCAAGTCATTCTTATAGCTTTGGGGGCCTGAAATATTATGAATTGTCATACTTGTTAGTGTGATGGTTAGTGGTTGAGTTGGTGTTGTCGTTGGCAGCACTGGCAGGGGCAAGCAGCAGAGGCCTCCTGACGAGGGCCCGGCACTTATTTTTTTACAAATTAAGCACTGCCACAAACCTTGTCTTCCATACTCCTCTTCATTGCACAAGCCCGCATAAATTCAACATCAAGTTGTAACCTAGGCCTTAGTACAAGGATGCACTCAACCAACCATGCATTGAAGCTTCAACTTGTAATAGATGTTCAAGGCAACCAGAGGCGGACTGGCAATTTCAGGCAACGGGGAATCCCCCCGGTAGGCTGGATGGAGTGTTGAGGTGGGGGCCGGATTTGTGACGGGGGGGACGGTTCTGTTGCTGGGTGCTGATTTGGCCGTGTCGGACCGACCCCGCAAACAAACATAGCATTTACTTCCATTCCTGCACACTGCCTACTGCCCTGAACACAATGATTCTCTCCATAAAATGCTGGTGCTGTGACGTCAGCAGTGACCTGACCCGCCAGCCGGTTTCATTTAATTTAGGCCTGACTCGTTATAATTTAAAACGCACCTGGCCATGTGATCATGATGATCTAGATGCTCACTGATGTCACCCCCTCCGCGTCTGCGCACAGCGGTTTTAGTTTAGTTCAGCCTTAGGGTCGGGTCTGCTGCCTGGTGATGCTCATGCGCAATTAAAAGTAAAAGTGCGCGTGACTCTGAGGCAAGGTCCGAGGAGGAGGCAGGCATCGCTCGCTCTCAAAGGCCAGACAGACCCCATAATTGAACCCCCCCCTGTCTGCCCCCCGCAGCCGCAGGTGAGTCTATTTACGACCAGGGGAGGACCTCGGAATCGGACTCGGTCCGGTCCCGGACCTGTGATCAACACGTGCGCCTGATACCAGGCAGGTTCTGAAATGAAACTGCAGTCTGCAAAACGTGCATGGATCGCCTGCCCAGTCAGTGCCACCGATACCGAGTGACGTACACTCTCATGCAGGGGCGGAATGCGGGCATTCGGGCATTGGCCAAAGGGCCGGTGTCTCCGTGCCCTCTGTGGGCCGGTTTTTTTCTCCCCTTTCCCAGCCGCACAGTGAAGCTGCATTCATTTCTCTGTCTCCGTGCTCTCTGTGGACTAGGAAAGGGGAGGAAAAAAACCGTCCCACAGAGGGCATGGAGACAGAGAGAAATGAAAGCAACTTCACTGAGCGCCGCAGCGATTATCCGCTGTGGCCTCTCCTTCACCCCCTGCCCTGCAAAGCAATCACACTGAGGGTGGCTGGGGAGGGGGTGATTTTTTGACAAAATCAGCCTCCCTGGCGTCCAGGTGTTGCGCAGGCCTTTGAGCCATTTTCATCTCGGCCCCCCTGGGGCCCATGCAGCACATCAACAGTGTTAGTTTTAACACTTCGCCCACAGTCCTTCACATTCAGGGCATAGTGGGCGAGGAAGAATGGGTCTCGCTGTGGGGGCAAGGTGATCTTTGCAACTTGCACCATCTTCACCTCAGCCTCCCCCTGGCTACCATGGATGGCCCAGCAGCTGTGTTTTGTGCTCCCCTGCCAGGACATTGCCCTGAGGCCTGGAGGGCTGGGGAGGGCTGATTAATTTACTAATTGCAGGGGTCTTACTGCTGTTCTTGTGCTCCTGAGCTGAAGGTCTGGGGAGGGCTGAGTACGTTAGTAATAGCAAGGGCTTCGCTGCTTATTAGGTGCTCCTTCCCTGGAGGGCTCGAATAATTTTGTGACAGAAAGGGGCCTTGCTGTTTTTTTAGTTGCTCAGCATGGCGCCATTGTCACCTTGGTCCTGTGTCCTGTGCAAGAACAGTATCCTCTCACTTTCATTCCTTGTCGGTGCCAAACAACTTAAGGATTTTGGGAGCCCTGGGCCAAACATATTTTTGGGCCCCTGTTCGGATCAGATTTGAATTTATAATCCAATTTCTGCTCTTTGATGCCCTCTTTCAGCTGGTCACTGGACAGTGCACTACCATACTTGTCCAAATTCTTAACCTCTTCGCTGCGGGGCTGTTTCCCCCCACTGTGCTTGGGTGCGGGGGGCGCGCACACCGCCCCCATGCTCATGACGAGGTCAGCTCGTCATGAGCTACGGCGCTCCGGTGCTCATGACGAGCTGAGCTCGTCATGGCCACACCCGTTCCAATGGAACGCTCAGCACTGCAGGGGAATCAGCCCAGCATGCGAGCGTTCCAAGTAACGGGCGCGGTCATGACGAGCTCAGCTCAGCTCGTCATGAGCACCGGAGCGTCGTAGCTCATGACGAGCTGAGCTCGTCATGTGCATAGAAGAGGTTAATGTATTTACATCTAATATTCAAGGACATTGACGTGTGTAACCAAATGGTGTTTCATGAAAGGCCACGCCCCTTAATTGTGGGCCACGCCCCTTGAATGTGGGATACGCCCCTTGAATGTGGGCCACTTTTTTAGTCAGTGCCCGGGCCAAATTGTGATCCCAATCCGACCCTGCTCTCATGCCAGACATCTCCGGGCCGCCAAATCCCACTTCACACAATTGGCTACTCGCAGATCCCCACAGCCCAAGGAAGGAGGGTAATGGGTGAAAAAAAATCCCCAGGTCATTGACCCTGCCCTCTGTTGGATGAGGCGCTACCGAAAAGGTTCATTCTGCCCAAGCAAACAAAACAAGGGGCCCGTACCCTGGCCAGACCTCTTAACTCTTGCATGTGTAGAAAGCAACAATTAATGGGCAATGCTTAAAAACAAGTCCAGGGCAATACACAGCTGAAGTATACCATCGCCCGATTTAGACTGAAAAACAATTCGAATAATTGCAGGGAAACTGGAAGAGCATCAGCGGGAGAAAAACGCAATTTGTATTAGGTTTCATTTTCAAAGTGCTCTAATCTATTGAAACGATTTATGCCTTTCCTCTGAAGAGGAAGCCACTGCTCTCACACGACGCCTCCATGTATTCGCGCCTCTGATTGTACCCCGGAACCCAGGGTTAGTGGTAAATCCAGTGATGGTTGTTGGTGACTGAGATTACTTATGTACTCTCAAAGACCCCTCCATCCATCACCGAGGAGCCACACAGCCTTCCCTCATCACTGTCTACTCCATCCACCACCCCTGACCCCACCCCTATCCAGTTCATCTTCGCCTCCATGTCAGACTTCTTCTCTTGTCTCCAGCATCCTCCATCAATTTACATTGACTCTGTTCTCATCTCTCGCGCACACGCCTCTATTTGTCTTCATTCTCAATATGTTTTTGCTTTTCCTTCCTTTCTTTCCCTCCCTCTTCTTCCTTCCTACATCGCTTCTCCTTCGCTCTCACTTGAAAACTGTTGCTTATCCTTCCTGCCCCTGTCTGTCTCTCCTCCTCTTCCTCCATTCTCTCTTTCCCTTTCACCACATCCCTTTCTGTCTTTCTTTTTCACTCCTTATTTCTTTCTTCCCTGTACCGTCCACCTCGCTCCTCCACCTCCACCCCTCTGGTTCTCTCCACCGTTATCGCCTTATGCCTCTTTGCAGCTTCTCTTCTCCCATCCACCATCAATGTAAACACTTTCTTTTCTCATTAGTGCATTTCCTTCGTCCCACCCCTTACGTCCATCTCCTCTCTAGTCTTATTTCTCTCACGCCCCTCTTGCTCTCCATTCCCCCTTCCTTTCTTCATCCCTCATTCCTTCTCTCACTTCCTTTCTCTGTCCCCTTTCAAGTCATATCCCTCACTCTATTTTCCCACAGGTGCTTCCTGCCTCGTTTCCATCTCACCCCTCACCTTCCCTCTCTTCTCTCGATCCATTTTCCTTGCCTGTTTCACTTCCTCTAACTCACCCCTTCCCTTTTCCCTTCCCTGCCTAATCACACTCTCTCTCTCCACTGCCCTGTTTTTCTCTCTCCCCCTCACGTGGTGCTGGGGCCCTAGGCCCACATGATGCATAAAAGGACTGACACAGACACCAGTTAGTGAATAGTTATTCTGGCCATGAGCACGTGCGCTCGGCCTCTTTTATTAACAGCGTCACCTGACCCAGTGACGTCGGTGGTGGGTGGGTGCACAGTGTAAGATTACACGGGAACAACTAGACTGTGTCCTTGCAGGACACTACATCCCTCCCAAAGTTCAGGGAGAAGAAAACAAAATGTCCAACCTGCAAGAAAACAGAATAAAACAAAATTTCAACCCAACAGATTTTCTTCAGGCGATCGGCTGGGAGAATACTGAAAGTTCCTGGATTACAAAGTCAGTCAGATGGGCTTCACCTCGGCGGTGTACTTCAGATCATCCTTGTCTTGCTGCGCTTATGTACATTGTTCAACACTTCGGGTATCTGTATCAGAATATGATTGACCCTTGAGGGGTCTCGCCGGTGTTCGGAGTCTGGTGAATGACAACTCTTGGTTGTTGGAGACGACTGCGGCACGAGAGGTCTTTCTTTGGACTTGCTGATCTTGATGCTTTCACACCTCCTGCCGGCCAAGTAACGTCTGACTTGCCTTTCTTGCCTGACTCCTCTCTCACTGGAGCCTCGAAGATTGGCCTCTCCGGCTTGGACTCTTCTCTCACGCTGGGAGGACCCTTTGGCTGGACACGATGGAACCCGGAGGACCGGGCAGGGCTTCGCATGAGCCGCGCATAGGCGTCGCTGAGGAACTGCCAACGGACTCACCGCCAAGTCGCTCATGTTGCCCTCGGGGTGTTGATGTCATCCGCCAGGATGGTCTTGCCGTTAGGACATGAGTTCAGTGCCTTCTTCAGACTGTTTCTCGCTGCCAGGTGTTCACCTGGGGCTTTCGTGCTTCCTGTTGCCTGTAGTGGAGCTGCCGCTGCTGCACCTCTCCTATCCGGATCCCTCTCTCACAGGAATTCCTCCGAGGCCCTTGTCCCCTGGACTGCCACGTGACCGTGTGGGCTGTGCAGGTCGCTGAGGAACTTCGGACAGGGCCACAATCGAGTCTTGTGTAGTTCACAAGGGTGGATTGTCTAGTGCTCGGGTATGCTCTGCTTCGGCAAGTTTCAGGCTCACGGGGCACCCATACGGTTCTTCGGTGGTTGGTCTCCTCAAATGCAGGTTGTCGGGATTACTGGGATCCACCCGGATGGTAGGATGCTCCTTGGACAGTAACAATGTTCCTGTGTGCTGATTGTGGTTCTCTCTCTTCCTCTGTGGAGTGATGTTGGGTTACTCCGTCCTTCCTCTTCGTTCTCTTTCCTCGCCGCGGTCCAGTCTTCTTCCTCGCTTGCTCCTTCTAACCAGGCTTTACCATGTAGCGAGCCCTCTACATGTTTTCTCCCTGGTCTTGTCCATGCGATGTGACACTATCTTTACTTGGGTTGGTGACTAGACCTGTCGTTGTATCTTCCCTTTACTTGATCACTTCTTTTGTTTTCATCAGGAAACCCTTCCTTGGTCATCGGGTTTCTTTGGCACTACGGTTCCTTCTTCAGTGGTGCTTCTGCAATTCTCTGGCAAATTGGCTTCTTGTCTTCTTCCTTTTCTTTGTGGCGTCGCGCCCTCCCTGTTCCATCTCGCGATGCGGTCTGGTCATAGTACTGTCTCGGTCTTCCCAACCAGTCTTCTCCAGGCAGCGTGCACTCCACCTGTTTCTCTCTGGTCTGGGCATGGCTCTCCTACACTGTGATCTTCTCTTCTTGTGACTAGCGGTGGGGTTAGCATCGCGACCTTCACCTCTTCTGTCATTCGCTTCCATTATTTGTGAAGTTGAAGTTCGTTGGTCCATGTTCGTGGACCGCGCCTTGACTGAACTTTAGGTGAAGTTTGTTGATCCATGTCCATGGACTGCGCCTTGGCTGAACTTCTTGGACCTTTGTGCTGGTCCCTTCTGCCGATCACTGGCAGGTAGGCTTTGGGGTGCTGAGTTTCTTGGACCTCGTGCTGGTCCCTCCTGTCGATGTCCAGCAGGTAATCTTCTTTTGGCGACCAGATTAGGTGGTCGGCTCTTTGCTTGGACGCGACCATTCTGCTGGTTGGCTTCTTTGCTTGGATGCGACCATTCGACGGGTCGGCTTCTTTGCTTGGGTGCAACCATTCGGCGGGTCGGCTTCATCTTTCACATGAGTCTTCATGCTTTTAGCAGTGGCGCGCCGTTCGTCGGCGCTGTGGAGGAGGATTACGTCACCGCTCCTTGTACCTTCGCTTGGGCATGCCATCATGCTTGCTGCTGGTAGCGCTCTGGTTGTTGTGAGATGTCGCTGCCTCACCCTGGGACCTTGGTGCGCTGTCCTGTGGCGTTAGCGTGTCACTGTGCAGCGTCACTCTGGCGCTCCTGATTTCTGGCGCTCCTGGTACGTCCCGGCGCAGTGCTGCGCTGTCCTGGCGTGCGGGTGTGGAGTTCCTTCACTCCTTGCGTGTTCCTGCGCAGTGAGGTGCTGTCCTGGTGTGTGGAGTTCCTTCACTCCTTGCGCGTTACTGTGCTGTGCTGTCCTGTTGTGTGGAGCTCCTTCACTCCTTGCGCGTTCCTGCGTGGTGCTGTGCTGTCCTGTTGTGTGGAGTTCCTTCACTCCTTGCGCTTTCCTGCGCGGTGCTGTGCTGTCCTGTTGTGTGGAGTTCTTTCACTCCTTGCGCGTTCCTGCACGGTGCTGTGCTGTCCTGTTGTGTGGAGTTCCTTCACTCCTTGCGCGTGTGCTTTCCTCTCGTTGCGGTGGCGCCTTATCGCCATTTGGCGTGCAACTCTTCACACTTACACTTCTGGTTCCTTGGGTGCGGCTTCCTCGCTTTCAACGCTGTCGTGTTCCGTCCGCATCTGGGGTACTTCTGCGCTCTTTCATCGGTTGTCCTTGAACCTTGCTGCCTGCGGTATACGGTCATGACTCTCTGCTGCTGTCCAGCGTGGTGTGTCATCGCTGCGGTTGCGGTGAGCACCTGTGGCCACCAGGCGTCACCACACTTCTCCTCCGCAGTCAGTGTTGGTAGCAGTCTCCGTCCGCGTCGCTGCAGGCTTGTTTTCCTCCTATGCTCCTTTTCTTGGCTTGTCTTGGGCTAGGTTCTGTAGTTGGTTGGCCCACGGCTTGTTCCTTTGTGTGGAGCCCTTCTGATTTCTGGTGGTGGCGGCAGCACCACTGGCAGACGTGGATGTGGCTTATCCACTTGCTTCTGTGGCACTTGGTTTGAGCACTGCTTGCTTCTTTGGTGTGTGTAGGTGCAATAGTGTGGGATGGCCATTAGATGGCAGTGCATCATTTGTGTTCATGGTCGGTTACAAGTCTTTTCTGAAACTGCATGCCGTGCGGCTTCTCATGCAGAGAAGAGGTCACTCTCCTTTCTGTGGGATTCATTCAAGGTATGTTGGAACACTGCAGGCTATTTCGGAATTGGCGCTGTGCGGCTGGGGATATTTTCTTTGCCCATTCGGTTCCTTTTCTCTTATGCTGTCAGCCTGACGGGCCAGTTGATCGATGCTCCTCTTCCATCCTGGGGGCAGAGCGATGCGGCTATGGCACGAGTTTTGCTTTCCTGGCCCTGCCCTCTACTCTCTCGCGCCGCAGCAGCTTCGGGCAGGTCGCGTTACTTTTCAGGGCAATTTTCCTATGCCTCGGTGCGATGCGGGCCCAGCAGGTGGCGCCAAGTGTGTTCCTTGGTCGGCCGCCGCTTTCGCCTCTCCGGTGGCGGGCATGCAAGACAGGTCTCTCTAGTGACGGGCCGCCTCTATGAAGGAGGTAGAAGCATTCCCTTCCTGCAGGCCAGTCGCTGCATGTGACCGGAGTCTAGAAGACGGTGTCTCTAGCCGCGGGGCAGCTGATGTCGGGCGAGACGGTTTTCAGACACCCGAGCAGGTATGGGTTCTCCGGGCCGCAAGGGGCAGCCGCTCGTTTCATCCACAGTGCTGGGGCTAAGGCAGGCGGTCACCAATGGGCGGCTTTCTCTTTACTGCGGTGAGCGGTGCATTGACGTGTGGGTTTTTCCTACCCTTTGCCGCCTGCGTTTCCTCCCCTGGGTCGTGCAGTGGGGCTCCAATGTCGCCCCACTCGGCCGCAGGCTGTACGCTGTCCGCTCTCAGGGGAGATGATGGCGCTTTAATGCGGGTCTCACCGCGGGCACATCGAGGAGCGTGGTAGTCTCCCGCTGGCTTTGGGCAGTTCCCGGCCGCTCTCCACATGCTCTCGGCCGCCGCACCTCCAGTCACACGCTGCGCGGCGGGGGTGGAGTCGCTGCAGGCAGACCGCAGCTGGGCTCCGCGGGTCTCGCTTGTTACGGGGGCGATGTCTGGCACTGCTCGCACTGTTGCGGCACTGTGTACCGTTTATAGTGGGTGGGCTCCGCTTTGCACGTGTCCTAGGCGGCGTTGGCTGGCGGCCGCCATTATCATTGTCGTGACCATTGCAGGTGGGCTCCGCCTTTGGTGCCGGTCATCTGCATGGCCCTACCTTCGGCCAATTGGTCACTGTTGCCACGCGGGTGGGCTAGGCGAAGGCTTCACCGTTGGTTGCCGCGTCTGTGGGGCATCCAGTTTTGGCTCGGTGGCGACCGATGCGGGTGGGCTCCTCACGGCTCTCTCTTCACCCCAGGCAGGGGGGCTCAGTCGCGGCCGACGCGGGTGGGCTCCGGTCGGTCCGCTCCTCTTCACCCCAAGCAGGGGCCGTGCAGGCTTGGCTCAGAAGGTGCGGTGTAGGCTCCCGGTCACCTTCTTGTCTGCAGGTAGGCCCGGGGCTCGGCATACGCCCTGCAGGCCGCTTCCCCGGGAGGGTGCCCTTCGCATGGGCAGTTCCCTCCTTTTTCCCGGGGTTTTCTTCAGCTGCGGCACGCGTGGCTAGCGTCCGCCCTCGTCACCAATGTGGTGGTGGGGCCTTAGGCCCACATGATGCATAAAAGGACTGACACAGACACCAGTTAGTGGATAGTTATTCTGGCCATGAGCACGTGCGCCGGCCTCTTTTATTAACAGCGTCACCTGACCCAGTGACGTCTGTGGTGGGTGGGTGCACAGTGTAAGATTACAAGGGAACAACTAGACTGTGTCGTTGCAGGACACTACACCTCCCTCACCTTTATTCCTCGTTCTCTCTGTCTGGCTGTGTGTGTGCTCATCTCCTCCGAACCTCCTCTCTCTGACTTTCCCTTTTCTTTGCCCCTGCTTGTCTTGTCCTCCCCGCCTATTGGCACTCTTCCTCACGGCCCCCTTCCCGTCTCCAAAGCGGCCTCCCACAGCCTGTGCCACTCATGCCCTCTGCCTGGTTTCAGTGACTGCGAGCTGCTGCAGTCTGTGCCCATGGCTGTCTGTCTTTCCCTCACTGACCTCACCCAGTCAGGGCTGAGCCCGTCCCTCACAGGCTAGACTGAGAGGAGGGTGCACACTTGCACTGGACTCCTGTCTGCAGAGGACACGCACCCCAACACTCTGGGCAGGGGGAGGGGGTTTGGCAAAGTTGCGCTGCTGCCTGTCACGCCCGTGAACATTTGCACGTTCTGCCTCAATTCAGTTGTTAGCCAGCCAACATGGTCAGGTGTGCCCTCAACCCAGCCAATGTGGTTTCACTTGCTTGCAATATTTAAAATGTTAAATAATACTTGTGAGAAAATGTACTTGGTACTTTGGCTAATGGTGCTCGAATAAATTATTGGACACGGGGGTGGGGCACAGAATAAAAAAGTTTGAAGACCATTGGTTAGAAGATAAGTTGCGGAGCTTTGGAATCAACACCAAACGTATGATGCAGTTCAAATAATTCCTTCCCTCTCTGTGCCTACAATTGCAAATCAGTGCACCTGTGTAATGCACGTATGTGTACAATCCAGTGTACTGTGCAGAACTCTCCACATGTTCCAACCCTTCCCCCTCAGCCCCCGCACGTGTTGCATCCTGGCAGACGCCTTTAAGCACTGACTGCAAAGCTTTTCATCTGAGCTGTTGAGCACAGGGGACATTGTGGTAAACGCGGCTTAGTGGGTTAATGCATGTGCTGGTGAGCAGATCGCTATGTCGGGGGACAGATTAAGCCATTTCAGAGGGTTAATGTAGCTGTTGTGAAGCTCACTAACCTCCAGGTTCCAATCCAGTAAAATAGCAAAGAGGTTAATGCACCTGCTGCAGAGTACCAGCAGGGAACAGACTTTAAGTCAGCATATATCAAAGATTTTAAGTGGACAGTCCTTATTTGGCCCACAGATTCTGAGGTCCCTAACTTTACAAGCAAAAATACTGGTCAGTTTCACAACAATGACTGTAAAAATCCTCAGTCAGGGCGATCTCGGTCACCCATGCAGCCCGCTTACATTTCACATTTTACTTCTTGCATTGTTTGCTTTTTCCATATGTGTTTCTGTAGATTTTACACAAGGTATGACTCTTGTATAGTGCATATTGTGAACTGATTTAACTCTAGGCGTATGAGTTCAGGTGTGGGTGGGTGTTTACGAACCAACACGATTGATAACTGCAGCTGAGGCTGAAGAAGAGTGAGTTTCTTTCAGTTCCTGTCAGTAGGTTATTACAGGTATTCAGACTGCATGCACATCCCATCCTTGGCCTGTCCGCAGAGCGCACAGAGCGATGGTCTCATATGTTGCAATGATAACTGTTGGGAAGTGTGTGAAGGAAGTACACAGCTGTCAAAATATAGACCGTGCCAAAAGAATAGAAATGAAATGCTTCCAGGTGTGTGGGTTGAGTGTGGCAGGGATGGTGTAGGGGAGAAGATAAAAACGGGTATGTGCAGAAGGCAAGAGTGAAAGGAATGGCGCAGAAGAGGAAAGAGATGTCACTGTTTTGCAACTACGTGAAGAACAGAATGTTAGTTCCTGTGTTTTCAGCCATGCCCTTCCTTACATAGACCACGACTCTTGGAAAATAATTCTAGTTCTACTTCTTTTGCCACATCCCTTCTAGAGACCCCTTGCTGTTTTTTATCCTACCTAAAGCACTCTGCATGTACGTAGTACACTAAGTAAATGCGTCTGTTGTCCATAAGCGTGCAGAACCCACAGTCAGCAGACTCGATTCTTCATCTGACACGTTGATGGAGCAAGGATTCGCACGTAATGCGACCTGCTTGTATTCAGTCCTCTCGACATAACGTAATGTACTAACCAACATGTTTTGTCCTATTTATATTGCATTACATGACAGCTAGGTGAAGCTTGCATATGTGCTTTTACTAATGACTAGCAGCCCGTCCCAACGTTGTCCGGGTATGAAATGTTATGTTTGTAATGTTTGTAATAGTAAACATTAATGTGTGTACGCTGACAGTGCCCGGCGTGATCCCGTGTTTGCGAGGGCTGGTTTGAGGCCCCGCCTGAGCCCCGGACTAAATTTTAATTGTGAAGTGGCTGAGATTGTGTGGTACGCTGCCTGCCTTCAGTGTCCGCTGGAGCCGTTGGAGCGTGAATGTCGTGGTGAGTGAATGGCGCGCTTGTGCGCCCCTTTTGGTTTTTTTTCCCCTGCAGCCACTTCTGAGAAATCTTACGTTCCTAAAGGAGTAAAGTTTTGTTTTGTTAGTTTAATTTTGTAGGCAGTATGGCAAGGTCCATCAATGCGGCGCCCGTTGGTGTTTTGGTGTTTTGATACGGCCGTGTGAGAAGTGATCAGAACGCCAAGGCGAAGCGTGAATGTGCACGCACATTGGTGGTGAAAGCCGCGCCCTTTTTTTTTGTTAATTTTAGTGCAGCCGCCTCTGACAATGCTGACGCCCACAAAGGTTGCGCCGCACTATATGTGATTAATGGCGCCGGAATGGCAATGTGCGTGAATGTGGCGCAGCATGGTGTTTGTAAACGGACGTGTGAGACGCGAAGGTGTATCGTGAATGGGCGCGCACATTGTTTGTGAAAGGCGCGCTATTGAAGTACGCGGCCATTTTGTGTTTTATTTGTGGCACGACCCTCTGACAACGCTGTTGTGCCACGCCCCACTGTCAATGCTGCACTCCCACAAAGGAATAATATAGTGTAGTTTGACAAGCCCACGCCAACGCCCAGGTGTACTTTGACACGCCCACACCATCACCCACAAGGGACTACTTTACCCCTAAGGTTGTTTGACCTTTGTAATGTATATGGTGGCCAGCTGTATAACCTATGTCCATCTGCTGCATCTCCCCTTTACAATGCTGTATTGGGTGTTGTGATTGGTGCTGTACTTCTTGAGTTTACCCGCCACAAAGGTTTCAGCTCTCTCTTTATAATAGTAGTATAGATAATAATCCGCTTGCATTAAAATGGCCGCTGCTACGCGGGTTTTCTTATTGCGCATGCGTCTGTCACACTCACGTGACATGATGTAATTTCTGCTTTGGAGGGAATCTTTTGCTTCGGCGCACTAGAACTAAGATGACTGCTCTATGTCCTCACATGCAAGAAGCTTGCACCGCTGCTTTTGCCAAGCTGTTCATTCTGCCTAATTTATAACGCAATAGTTAAAAAATAAAGTAATGGGAATAGAGTAGAGATAAGTGGTATACAGTGCATTCATTTATTCTTTGTTCTAAAATTGTTTCTTTTCTGCTTTACTATCAGCTCGTGTTTGGGCCTGAAATGTATCTGTGACCCCATTTTGAAACCCACACCGCGCATGTGCAAAGTTTGCAAGAAAACTAAGCTGTGACATTGAACTCATGCCAGCTACTGTCCTACCAGATGATGTTCATGAGAGAGTGAACTCTCAACCACACAAGAAGAAGCTGGACTGTACAAGCATAAATACATTATTTGATATTGTTACATTCATTGCTGGGTGGAATAAAAGTGCATGGGATAATAAATTTATGGGCGGGAACGCAAACATTAATATTCATTCTAAAAGTTTCATTTTGGTGTGGTGTGATGACCTTTCCTCATTCTTTTGTCCAATCAAAATTAGGGATCCTTACACTTGCAACATTGGCGGGTGGTACACTGAAAATATAATAACTAGAGTAGGCTTAGCTAGTTAATTTGTCCGACTTGTCCGAATAGCTGACCTGTCACTAACCCAACGCACTCAATAGATGATCATGAGCAGAGGTGCAGGCGGAGCACTCTGTCAGAAGATTCGATAACCCAATCGGGGTTCGGGAGTAAGGGTGCTGGCGGAGCACTCTGTCGGAAAATTCGATAACCCAATCAGGGTTTTGGCTGTTAGCTGCAGAGAGGGTTGTAGCGCTGGCGTAGCAACTTTAAGTGTGGGTGCCGGTCTTAGCCTGTGGTGGTCCTGTCCTGATACAAATCTGGTTGCACCTGTCCTGATTTCTGGTCGGCACCTGTTATCGCGCTGGCACTTGCACTTTGGGCTCTATCCTTTGACTGATCCGTGGCCAGGGTTGATCTCCACACCATTCTAGGTAATTATACCGTGTGGGTAAATGTCATTGTACTGCTTCCTTTTCTTACCCTCCCTGATATCAAATGCTTAATGACTGTCTTATAAAATCTTTGCATATCTTCATCTTAATCGTTATTTCTCTAATAGAAATATATTTGATGTTTAATATTTGGATTAAGACATTTAAGAAATTTAGATAAAGAGTTTAAACCTTTCCCGAGTTTGTGTTTATTATATGAGTGTAAATGTTCCTATTCTAACTATTATTCTAACACCTTTGATCCCTTAGGACTTTAGGTACCGATGACGAGGATTGGTAAGATAATGGTGTAGGTCCTAAATAAAATATATTAATCACTGATTAGAGTAAGTGCACAGGTTACCTGATTAAATATCATCATATGTTGTTTATGGACCCAGGTGAGTATGGTAATCTGAGTCGGGTGACCTGCGCGCTCTGTCAGCGTTTTCACTCATGCTGCAGACAGCTGCAGGCTGCAGGTTCAAATCCCAAACCCACGAGCCGCAGTCTACCCTACAACAGTGGGTCATTGAGTCTTTTGATTACTCCCAGACTCATTATTCTCATACTCCTCATGGTCAACAACTTCATCCTTCGTAACACAACTACAGTATATCTATCGTCATTGGCTTGTGCCTTTTAAAGGAAAATACAGAAGAGAAAACAATCGATAGCGAAATAAGAAAGGGATATAAAGGAGAAGGAAGTGAAAGAGAAGCTAGGATGGGAAAGAGAGTCGAAGGCAGAGGAGACAAGAGGAAGAAGTGGGAGAAGGAATGGAATAAAGTAATGGGGTGAAAGGAAGGAGGAACAAGGGTAAGGGAGGGAGAAATGAGAGAGAGTTAGCCAGGATAGAAATTAAGTAAATAATCTTAGGTGATCATGGAGAGATGGTAGGGAAGAGTGAAAAGGAAAAGAAAGGAAAACAATGGAATGAGAGGGGCTATTATATTTAGAACATGGGTTATAAAAAAGGAGAGATAATGAGGATAAGAACTGAAAGGATAAAAGAGTAGAGGAAAAAGAGAGGAAAATCAAATGGCAAAAAAGGTTTAAGAATGGAGAATTTTATATCTGAGTAAAAAGCGTATAAGGCAGGATTAGGAAAAAGAGTAGCAAGGGAAAGAAAGGTAACTGGGAGAATGCCCTTTCTGGGAAAGAACACGTTTTTAAAAAAGCATAATAAACAGCTTGATGAAGATTATTGAATCTGGCTGAAAGTACTTGAACAGGAGTAAATGTGAAGAAGCCAGGGGCATCTCATAGGAAATGTCTTTAATAGCCAAAGTAGTGCAGTCAGAACATCCTATTATATCTGAGCTAAACTTGCAGTTGCAGTTTAGGGAGATAGTGGTCTTATTCTACCTGGTGCTCCTCAGTGAGACACTAAATGTCACCCCCATTGTATTTATTAAAATGCAAATAGAAAATAAGATATGATTCACTACTTGTTTCTATTTTTGGTGCTCTCGTAAAAAATGTCTATGAGTACATATGACTGGGTGGGTAACCAGCTGCTCTTTAAAGTCATCATCTACTATTTACTGTGCTTTCAAAGTTGATAAATTGAATATGTAATGAAAAATGTGCTGCAAAATTCACCATTTTGTCTGTCTTTTTCCCAAACCCCCGCTACGCGCCGGACGGGGGCTGGTCTGGGAAAATTTGCCAGGGCTGCTTTCAGTTCCCAGTCCGGCCCTGAAGGCAACACTAGTGAAAAGATCTGCCTTGCCCCAAATCAGGCAAGGGCGTCTTGATCCATAAGCTCAGTTTGCACCACACTGAAGAAGGGAACCATTCACACAATAATTCAGCTTAGACTGCAGAGTATTACAGAACCACTACAGTGCATAAACAGGAAAACAATACAATATAGTATAATACCCTATGGCCTGTAGTGAGGTTAGAGATCATTTTCTTTATCTTGGCTAAGTGAAATCCTTGACTAGTTTCTTATTTAACTTATTTTTGAAAATAAAACTTTAACCGCTTGTCAAAAATGTGGCATGGAAAAAACAATGTGGTCCCTGAGCATCTTAAAGGTACATCTAGCAACTTTACACTGTAGTCATAAACATTTGCACTGGACCACATCTGGAGGTACCTGAATGAACTTTGAAATGTTCATGTACACAAGGAATTTAGAAGATATGCTCGAATACATCTTACCGATGGCCCAGGAATTTCCAGATTTGCACAAATTTTTGGTGAATATGCCATAAGATGGTGGGTGGAAATTGTAGCTGCTTATGGCATTTCCGAATTTGCCTCAGAGTAAATATTTGTCAGTCAGGCCTCTTCTTCCCCTCCAACTTGCATTACCATGTCTCTTCCACCACTAATCTGTTCACTAGTGTAAGATCATAACGCATTTTGACATACTATTCAAATGATGCCACACAGAAGAACAGAGGAGACAGCCACCCATGGGTAGAGTATGTGGCAGTACTTAAGGAAGATACTAACACTCAAAGGGCCAGATGTAAGTAATCCTGTTTTACCGATTCTAAAATTCTGAATTTTACTGATTCAGTATTTTAGAATTGGAAAATGGGATGCAGGAAAATAATCGGTAAAATTTACAGAATCTGTCAAATTTGGAATCTCCGATTCGGTATTTACCGATTTGGTATTTACCCAATCGGTAAATACCAATTTGGTAATTCCCATTTATTTATTTATTTAATTTGTATAGCGCGTTATAACCACCGGGGTCTCTAAGCGCTGTTTGTCCAGAATTACGTAGTGGAGGTTCAGCCTTTACTTGATATTACCACAGCGCCTACAGGCTACACCATGCTTGCCTAAACAGAGTAGTTTTTAATTTTGTCCTGAAGGATAACAAGTTACATTCCTTCCTTAGTTCTGGAGCCAATTTATTCCATAGTGCAGGAAGCGTGTTGGAAAAAGCGCGTCCTCCCACCGTGGCCAGCTTGAAACGGGATTGGGACAAAAGGGTCGCATCCGACGAACGCAAAGTCCTACTCGGTGTATAAGGGGACAGGCGAGATTTCAGATATCTCGGTGCATTGCCATACAACACCTTGTGTACGATGCACAGACCTTTAAAAACAACCCTCTGCCGAATCGGGAGCCAATGTAGCTCCTGCATCAGTGGGGAAGAGTGGGCAGTTCTAGGGTTTTTATAGATCAGCCGGGCTGCATCATTCATAACCCCCTGTAACATATCCAACAGCCGTTGAGGTAGGCCAATGTACAGGGAGTTACCGTAGTCTAGCCTAGCCAGAATTGTGGCTGAGACCACGTGTCTCATGGTGGAAAAGGAGAGTGGAGAAGAGATCTTTCTCAATTGTCGCAGCAGGCCTATACAAGTGCCCACTACCGTGGTGACTTGTTTCTTCATGGAGAGTTTATCGTCCACGTATAGACCCAGGCTTTTTACTGCAGACGCCGGCTCCGGCGACGCACCCAGCTCCACAGGCCAAAATCTCTCACTCCAAGGGTTGCCCGAGATGGAGATAGGCAACACTTCCGTCTTGTCCGGGTTAATTTTTAAAGAATTCTCGGACATCCAGTTAGTGGTAGCTTTAAGTATATCCTGCAACCTGGTGGACGCTCCCGGACCATCATCCAGCCGGATGATTATCTGGGTGTCATCAGCGTAGTTATACACTAAGCAGTCCATCCTGTTCAAAAGTGCAATTAGAGGCTGCAAATATACATTAAAGAGTAGGGGTGACAGGGCAGATCCCTGTGGAACCCCACAAGTAATCGGGAGGAAGTGGAAAGCAGATCCCCCAACTGTACTCTCTGTGTCCTGCCCTGCAGGAATGATGTGAGCCATGCATGCGCTGTACCCCTGATACCAAAGGATCTCAGCCGCGACAGTAGTTGTTCATGACACACGGTATCAAATGCCGCGGAGAGATCCAATAGTACCAGGGCGCTTGGTGTTTTTATATCGGCGCGACTCCTCAGTTCATCCAAAATAGAGAGCATAACTAGTTCCGTGCTATGATTAGCACGGAACCCTGCCTGATTGGGCTCCAGCAGGTTATTGCTCTCCAGATGTCCCGAGAGCAGCGCCAGCACATGCTGCTCAATGACTTTAGCCAGAAAAGGCAGCTGGGAGATGGGTCGAAAATTCTTTAGGCACTTCGTGTCTGATCCATGTTTCTTTATTAAAGGGATCAGGCGAGCCTCTTTAAAAGCTAGAGGCACCTGTCCTGTGAGAAGAGAAGCGTTCAGCAGATGTAAAACTTCACTCTCAATACCTGGCAGTGCCAGTTTGAACACATCCGGCGGGCAAAGATCGACCTTAGAGCCAGATTTAACTCGATCCATGATCGTGCGTAGCTCCTGTTTTGCCATTGGGATGAACTCAACTAGCGGTATAATGTCTGATGAGATGGAAAGATCAGGTGGGCAGGGACAAACGAGGGGTGTAGTTGCGGCAATTTCTCCCAGAATATTGGAGATCTTATTCACAAAAAAGTCCTGGAACCTCTGACAGTCCACCTGGGCGAACTCAGTGCTTTGCTCTTTGTTTGTCCTGAGCTCAGCAAGGACCCGAAAGATTTCCTTCTGCGGATTTCTAGCCGCAACTATTCTTTCCTCAAAGAAAACAGCCTTCCTAGATTGGATGGCTAATTTATACGTCGACAAGGAAGAAATATATTCTTTCTTGGCAGTGGCGTCATACTCCTTCCGCCATGCTCGCTCCTTCCTCCTCACCGCACGTTTCATATCTCGTAGGGTATCATTATACCGTGGGGCACCGGCTCCTCTCTCCACCTTCTTCATCCTCCGAAGGGGTGCCACCAAGTCAATGACTTTCCCCAGTCTCTGCTGAAATTGTCCGCAAAGAACATCGATATTACCCTCCTGCTCCCTCACTGGGGGGGATTCTTCCAGGAGATGCACCAATTTCTCCCCATCGATGTTTCTCCACTTCCGGGCCATTTTCCAACCTTCCCCCGGTTTGGACAAATGCCCATTCAGTAGAATTCTTCCTCTTAGCAAAGAGTGGTCAGACCACGCACATGGCAAGATTTCAAGAGAGCCCTGGGCTGGCATGGTGGTCCAGACTAAATCAAGCACATGTCCCTTCTCATGTGTTGGTCCCTTCACCTGCTGAGTGAGGTCTAAAGAGGAGAATGCTTCCTCGATCTGCAGCGCTTGTCCCTCTTTAGGGGATTTTTCCCAATGATAGTTAAAATCCCCGACAATAATCATTTTGTCGTACCTCGAGCGCAGGTCCTGAACCAGTCGAATGAGAAGAGCCGGGAATTCAGGCGGAGCCCATGGTGGTCGGTACAGCACCAAAAACACCACACAGACCGGCCCCCGTCTGAGTTTTACCCCTATAACCTCTGCGCCCCCTAAGGTTTCAGATAGAAACATTTCGGCACGGAGATGGGCCTGATAGAGAAGAGCTACTCCCCCTCCTTTCTTAGCTCCCTCCCTATTAAAATGGAGAGCCAGATAATTATCTGGTAAGGCAGCCACTAAATCTGGCGCCGAACAGTCCTCCAGCCATGTCTCGGTAAGCGCAAGAACATCTAGCTCACCGTCTTCCAGTAATGAGAAAACCTCCAGCTTATGGGCCTGCAAAGAGCGTGTATTCAACAGGCCATAATTTAGAGCATGCGCATTGGAATCGCGCAGCCCCTCTCTGGGGTCCCTGGCTGTAATAAGAAGCCCCTCTAGGGCTAGCAGATTTAGACAATCCTGGGCGAGATGGGACTTACCCAAGTTGAGCCCCAGAAGGTCGCGTCTAGAATAACGCATAAATGGGCCAGGGGTTCTGGCCCCAGGTCCCGGATGGTCACTGATGGGCAAAGATGGGCTCGCCTCTGGCGAGCCTCCGGCGTCACCGCTGCGCGTCATCATGGGGGCGTTTAAGTAGCACCCAATCGTGCTATGTCTGCCGCGACAACTAGAGCGGCAACAAAGATGGCGTCCCTTGCCGGCACTTCCCCTCCCAAGATGGCGCCTACCCCCAGACCAGCTAACGGGCCACCAAACAGCGGTGGAGATTGCAGATTTTACATGCAGGTATGTCCTAAGAAGCCCGCTAAGCACCACGATTCCAAATGGTGAAGTGTTCCCTATAAAATGCGAGAGATTAAAATGCACAGACTCGCGCTTTAAGCGCCGAGCATATGACAGCTAAAACAATTCAGTTTCCAGTCCACAATTGAAATTAGGTGTCCACCAGCAAGTGGCAATAACTAAGTTTCTAGATTAGCAAGCGCAGCAGCAGCGTGATGAAATAATGCCTCGCCTGCACTAGCGCTTACCTGAACAGCATCCAGGCCCATAGGAATGAATGGGAATTACCGAATCGGTATTTACCAATTCGGTAAATACCGAATCGATAAATACCGAATTGGTAAATACGGAATCGGAGATGCAAAAAACAAGCAATTGAGGATTCAACCAATCACGTGCATTCACCCCACCCCTCAACCAAGCAACAGAGGAACCAACCAATCCTGTGCATCCACCCCACCCACAACCAGGAAGTGGTCACACCCATGCAGGTGCAGACTAACTAAACATTCTGGAGAGCTGTGAGACACTGACTGGCTGTACTGAGCTGAGCTGAGCAGAAGTGCAGGATGGAATCCCAGGACTCCCTGAGGGAAGGTGCAGACCGGAAAAGAAAACTAGAGATCAGCACAGGTGAACTGCAGGTGCTGGTGGAGGAGGTGGTTAAACACCACACCCAGCTTTTTGGCAAACAGTCTCTTCAGGTAGCAGAGGCTGTGAAAAGGAACACCTGGTTGGGAATCCAGGCTAAGGTGAATGCCATAGGGGTGACTACAAGAGAAGTAGATCACCTCAAGAAACGATGGTATGTTGTGAGGATCATTACAAAGAAGAAGCTGGCAGCACCGAGAAAAGAGGCCAGTGTTACAGGGGGAGGAAGGACCAGGGCACCTGCCCTTATGGACCTGGAACAGCTTGTGGAGTCCACCCTGGAGCCAGAGAGTGTGTTTGCAACAAAAGAAGGTAAGGGACATGTCCAGCAATCTTCCCCCCTTCCCTGTCCCCCTTCCCCAATGTGGCTGTGTGTTACACACTCCAGTACAGGGTTTGGGATACAACAGCAATGCTTCATGGGAGAGGTAGTCATTGCAACATACGTCAGTATAGTCAGCTTGAAAAAAGGCAAGGCATGCCACACACTACATTCAGAGGCATTTGAGGACCATGAAATTTTGTGACTGGATTGTAATTTAATACTGAAATACAGGGTTGCAGCACCACTAAGCCATTGTCCATATCTGTCCACAGGAGAGTTATCGCGCAGGACAGGGAGGAAAGGGCACCCCAAAGGGAGAGGAGTGAGGATGCTAGCAGGAGTGCAGAGCCAAGCACTGTAAAACCACCTGCACCCAGAACACAGGCAGCTGCCACACAAGAGGCAGGCATAGCACCACATCCATCTTCGCCTCCTCTGTATGACTCTCCACAACAGGACCCACCAGCACAGTCTCCATCAGCAGCTTCAGAGTCGTCGGAAGTCTTCAGGCCCAAGAGGCATGATGTTCCCCCTCTAAGAATCCTTGCGAAATCCTCTGATGAGGAAAGGGAGGGTGACACCCAAACTGAGCCACAGGAGACAAACATTGCTGGGCTGTAGTCCACTCCTGAAAGTGTGCACAGAGGGGCAAGACGCCCTAGGGTCTGGGAGAGAAGCACAAGTGGCCATGGTGACAGGGTCTTCTGCGGGCTGGAGGCCACAATGGTCAAAGTGCAGCGCCTGCAGGCGAAAGCAATTACTTCAGTACAGAGACAGATGCGCCACCTGAACAGCAACATGGACAACATGAACCGGGGCATCACCTCCATGGCAGAGAGCATGAGGGACATGGCAGATGGGATGTGGGACATGTCCCACGGCATGATGGCACTATGTGAAGAGCGGCATAATGACCGCACACAGAGGCGCCGGGAGAGGCAGTGTCTGCAGCAACACACAAAAGCCATATCCGTCTTGCAACTGCCACTTCCCTGCTATGTCGCCGTTCTGTGGCGATGCAAGGGGGGCTGGTTCACTGCTGCACAGATCTTTCCAGGGGGATGGGGAGGGTTACAACTGGTATGGAAGTGCTGCTGACAAACCAGTCAGCCAACGCTGGAGATGTAGGTGTGGGGGACACTGATGACACCACCAGCAGGAGCAGCAGCACACCCATACAAGACATTAGGAGGAGCAGCAGGCGCTAATCTACAGGCCCTGGCTCAACAGCCAATGTTGAATCCCAACCTCTGGCATCTCGCACTGTTGTGCGTGGGCGCAGACAGTAATGCTGCCCACAGCCCAGAGAACATGTTAGGGTGAGTTAACCCATGACCGCCTAGTTAGGTTATCACAATTTGGACTACAATGATGTGTCATTTGACATTTGCCGTAGTGCCCATTAAACTACGTCATTCACATTCAACCCCTGGCTGTGTCTCCTTACTTACTCAGAAATTGCTGCGTGGGATCTCTGCCCGTCTCAGTCTCCCATCTGTTGCTGGCGCTACTCCTGCTGCATAGGGCTCTGGCTGTTCAGTTCCATCATCAATGTCCTCATGATGTGTTATTATCACTTCTGTGCCTTTCTTGGTGGCAAGGTTGTGCAGCAGATGATAGGAGTGTACTGCCGTGCACCTCCGCTCTTGTGGAGGCAGCGGAACCTGCTTTTTAAAAGTCCAAATGTGCGTTCAACAACGTTGTGTGTTGCTCTATGTGCCACATTGTAACGCCTCTCACTCCTGGTAGATGGATTCAGGTAGGGGGTGAGAACAAAGGACCACACAGCATAAGCGCTATCACCTAGGTGGAAAAGAGAGTGCCATTAGTTACATACTCAAAATACATTCATCTGCAGTATCTATCAGGGTGTGTCACAGTTATTTACCTAGCAGGTATCCTTCCCCAAATTCTCCAGCAGCAAGGCGTGTGTAGATCCCACTGTTCTGGAATATGTAGGAGTCGTGGGTGCTCCCAGGGAATTTGGCCACAATGTCTGTTATTATGTTACCAGCGTTGCATATCACCTGCACATTGATTGAGTGGGTTGACTTTTGGTTCCTGTATTCTGTGGCTGCAGGTGGGCAGATTGGGATGTGGGTGCCATCTATACAGCCTATGATGTGAGGGAACTGTGCTAGTTGATAGAACTCGGTTTTGGTCTTCAGCAGTTCTGTATGTGTGTCAGGGACGTTGATGAAATGATGCATTCTCTGCATCATGGCCTCCAGGAACTTACGGAAGAAACGGGACAGGCAGCTCTGGGACACCCCACCTACCGCAGCAATCACACTTTGGTAACTCCCAGATGCAAGCAGGTGTAGGCTACGCAGCACCAGCACATGGGGTGGGATGGCGTGCGCCCTTGGTTTGGGTGCTTTAGGAGTAGGTGCAGGTCCCTGATCAAGTCCAGGATGTTTTGGGGTTGTAGCCTGTACCTTTGCAATATCTCTGCCTCAGTGAGTTGGAAGAGTGTAATCCTCTGCCTGTAGACTTGCTCCTCCCTTCTCCAGACCCTCTCTCCTGCTGCCTGTAGCCGTAGCCGCCTTGCAATGACGTAGAATGCCGCCATTCTGGTCACACTGTTACATTTTGGGGCCTTTTTTATAGCCTGCACCTGGCTACCACCTGCTTTCACTCCATGGTAATTACCGACTCTTAAATACCGAATTTCATGAAATTCTGTATTTTTTAGGTTTCCTACATCTCAAAACTCATTTTTTACCATTTCTTATTTACCGATTCGGTAAATAAGAATTCGGTAAATAAGAATTCGGTAAATTCCGAATCGGTAAATTACCGACTCGTATTTACTAAATCGGTCTATTTTTGGCTCCAACATCTCTAAAGTCCAATTCCGGTCGGTAACGGCTGAAATTCTGTATTTTCGGCCGTTACCGACCGGTATTTGGCTACCTACATCTGGCCCAAAATCTTTTCATCCTTCTGGAATAGACAAAAAGTCGTAGAAATTGCTAAAAAGTCAAAAATTGTTAAAACGATGACTTTGTAGGAAAAAATACAAACTTTCTAAAAGATATTAACACAGTATGTAGCAAAAAGACAAGATAAAGCCAAAAAATAAGGTACACAGTGGCAGTCCACACTGGTAGTTATAGTTAAGTAGAGTTTCCATAGGAAGAGCATTTTTAGTTTTTCTGAAAACTTTGGTGCTATTTGTCGAATCAGCATGAAATTAAAAAAAGAAAGTTAAAGTTTCTTGTCGATATGCCGGGGGGAGGGAGGAACAAAAAAAGTTAAAGACTCTTGTTGATATGCCAGGGGGGAGTGGGAGCAAGAAAAAGGGGGTTTGTAAAACATTGATTTCTCATGCTAATTCCCGTAGGAAACGTACTCTCTGATACTGAAAAAAATGGCTCATAGGAATTACACCAAATTCAGTCGAAATATAGAAAAAAGCCCTTTGATTGACCAAGGGAACTTTTTTCCTGTCATTTGTCTCAGTACGGCAAGGCCAGAACCAATTAGGGATTTGATTGGGGGGCCTCAACCAGAGACAAATGTTGCAGCCACCATTAAAAGACTCCAAGACTTGGTCCTCATGTCCTGATTTTTTTTAAAAAGAGTACTATTAAGAGGCATGGTAGGGTCACCCAGAGGGACCAAAGTCAACTATGTTGGGCATGAGAAGCAAGTGGTTGGCTGCCCACTACAAGATTGGTCTTAGGCCATGGACAGTGCTGGCTGAGGTTGGCCGTCTATGATGGGTTTAAGCAGTGACTGGCCCTTAGGCCAACCGTCCTGCTGTGTATGGCCAAAGGGTTGTGATCTTTATAAAAAAGCAGAGCTTGTGAGTAGCAGGGCTAATGTTGGATTAGAAGGTGATGTTCAGCAGGTGGTTTGGGAGCCTGCAGCCAACACACCCGCTGTACACAGGGTCGGACTGGCTATGGGGCGTTTTTTGCTGTGGTGGCAGTGTGGGGGTCCAGGTGCACTGCTGAGGGGGCTAATTATGTTGCTGGGGAGGTGCCGGCAGTTCTAAATGAACAATACAAAACAAATGGCTTTAAAGCCTACATTTCAAAACATTTATTTTGCATTGTTTATTAAGAAAAGCTCAGTAGCCAGTCCGGCCCTGGCTGTACACAGCTGAAGTCTGTATGTAGAGTGGGAGGTGGCTAAATATGATTAAAAAAACACAAACATTCATTGAAAAAAAGAAAGGTTAAAGTGACGGTATAGTCAGGTGTGGTAGTACAACCTTACCGTATGTGAATCAAACAGATATTCATTCGAAAAACAAAGGTTTAGGTGGCATTATAGTTAGATGTTGAAATAAGATGAGCACACGCTGAGGCTGTGTGCAGCCAGGCTATGGTTGGATTAGAAGGCCATGTTCAATGGGTGGTCGGATACCTACAGCCAACACCGGCTGCGTGCGGCTGAAATCTGTGTGCAGCTGGGGAGTTGGCTGAATATGTTTAATAAAACACAAACATTCACTGAAAAAACTAAAGTTATACTGATGGTATAGTCAGGTGTGGTAGTACAATCTTACCTTATGTGAAAAAAACAAAATTCATTAGAAAAACAATGGTTTAAGTGGCATTATAGCTGTTGAAATTAGATAAAGACTAATGTTTAAAAGGCAAAACAAATTGAAATTCACCAGTTAGATTTTACTAACCTAACTATAACTGTAGCCCTGCCACGCACTTTGTGACCTCACATATTACATCACTCATTATATGTAAAATGACATCATTGATGACAACACTGATGGCACCCCAAATTACACAATTGATGACATCACTAAAGACATCATACAATCAATGTGACAGCAACCTATGGGGTTTGTGTACTTAAAGTAATTCAACACGCTACACCAGTGGACATTTTTCTTGTCACCTTAATGGGATTACCCTCTTAAAGACTTCCTGTGAACTGCAATGATGTATAAATCAGTGTGAAACAAACCACTCCTAAGTGGCACATCTATTCATTCTACACTTCACAAGAATGTGTAATGCCTCAAAATCTTCAACTAAGTTCTGAATGTAAGCTTGCCAACCTTATAAATCTCCACGGTACATACTATTTATCTATAGCACTATACTACAACTATATAACACTGCAATGCTCGACGGGCTCACCGTTTCCGGGGCTCTTTGTCGGAGATCTTTTTTGAAGAAGCCGTTGGGTGCGAGCGGGTGTGGGAGCAGTGGGAGGTTGTGTGAACCTAAGGGATCATCTAAGATAGGTCAGGGTGAGTCCTTTTCTCAGTAAATGTAATTGTTAAGGTAGATCCTGCTTAAATAAAAATTAAGTGGACGCCCAGTGGGAATGTGATGTTCCTAGCGGGCAGTCTCTAAGGTGGGGTCGACATGTTCCATGCCTAGTTGTTCCAAAGGAATCGGGTGGCACTTCTTCAGGACCTATGTGAAATGTGGTGCACAACTAAAGACAGGCTCCAAAACTTTTGAAGGTAGCCTGGTGTGGGGTCCTAGTAGTCCTGTACTGGGCGTATTGGAAACCTGTGGAGAAAACCAAAAAACATTGGGTATGCTAAGGGCGAGGGAAGGGAACAAGGAATGATAAGTATACAGTAAAGGGAAGGGAACGTGGCAAGATCTACAATGAGTGTAAGACGAGCTGGGGGCCCTTCAATGAGGGACAAGCACCTGTTGCTGTTGGTGGAAGCAGTGGCACCAAAGGTTTTGGGCTATGCATGGACGTGGCTGATGGATGGATCCTTCTCAGAAATCCTGGAACCCTTTAAAGTTAAAATAAGGATGCCAAAAATAAAATCACAAATGGCTTGACAATTTTTCTCGTGTGGCCAGTCGAAAAATCTAAAATTAATTACTTAAATTGATGAATAGAGATGGGTTACGCCCCTGTTGATTGTGCCCAGAGTGGGAATGTCGAAGGGCTGTATATTAATGACTCCCAGTGGCAGGAACTATCCAGCAATTCTATCCATATGCTATGACGGCTAATCTGCATGCCCTTGAGCAAGCCCCGGAGGTGAGCGGCATAATGATATGCAACAATGTGGAAGTTCAGTGTCCCTCGTTAGCACATGTCACACCATGCAAAGGTAATCGAAACTATGGCACATTATGATATGCAACAATGTGGACATTTCTATACCCCTCGTTAACAAACGTCGATTCACATAATAGTAATTGAGAGCTATAGTTGTGGCAGTAAAGTATAACTACGTGTAATGCCCCCGGTATGTTAGGAAAAACAAACAAATACTGAAGTTGAAAAGGAGGTTGAAGCTCCCACCTGTCAACTCACCCGTTGTACAGGAGCTACGGTGTGGTAGTAAAGGACAACAACAGGTACTGCCCCCGGCAACTTTGAAAAACCAAACAATTACTGAAGTTAGAAAGGAGGTTGGTGCTCCCGTTAGGCAACCCTCCCGTTGTACAGGAGCTATGGCTCGACGGGGGTGTAAGGGATTATGATGTTGCTCCACTCCTTAAAGGAAAGGGAGAGCTGGGTTAATGTGGCTGGTTTGGTTAGGGGACGCTGGCAAGGCTTACCATTACACCTGGGACTAGTTTCATACTTACAGAAGGGTGGCGACAACTTGCTTCTAAGCTTACCACCGCTCCGGTTCCCCGTGATTTGTTGTCACGGAAGCGGAGTATTTGGGAGGGAAACCTTGCGTGGAATAGAGCGTCAACCTTTGCCGCCATCTTGGGGTGATACATGGAATCGAAAAAACTTTATTGAGATAATTGCCTATGCTGCTCGAAGGGAGACTTGGTGATATCAGGATCGCTATTTGGGACCAATGTGGAGCCCAAAGGGAAGTATTGTGGCCTAGATTGCACATGTGACACCATCCGTTGAATATTAGTCCATGGTGGACGTGCTATGTGTAATTCGGGATGTGTCGTGTTGTCGGCGGGCATCAATGAAAGCAGACGGGCCATGAGGGGGTATATTATGAACACGTGCCCGCTCCCATTCGTGGGGGCAAGGCATGCTGTTACCGGCAGGATGAGCATAGATGTCGCTGTCATCAGCCAATGGGGAAATAATCGTGAAAGAGAGCCCAGGGTTATGGGGTCGTGAGGGTGTGCTGTTTGGTCGTGAGTGATGGATAGCTGAAGTCAACCGGGCCACCAGGGGGTAGTTAACACCGCATGACCTCACCCTATCAGGAACGGAGGCCAGCCAATGTCTGGGTGAGTATTAGACTAACGGGTTGTTGCCATAGGTTGAAAGGGACCCATCAATGGTAGGGGTGACCACGGGATCTGATTACATTGGGGTAGCAGGTGTGCTATGTTAAAGTGGGTGGTGACGCTGGTCACATAGTGAGCCGTCGAGATCAGCGTCCGGGAGTTATCAGAATGGTGGAATTCCGGGTTGGTGGCTCAGGTGCACATGGGTTAGTGGTTCAGGGCTGCCCAAGGGATGTCGTCATTAAGTCCTCGTGTGTAGGAGGACAGTTTGAAGACCCAGCGTTGTTCCTTTTTGAACAGGGATTCTTTGGAAATGTATTTGTAGTGTTCTAGGATGGTCCATTGAAGATCGTTGGGAGAGAGTCGTGCTTCCGTAAAGTGTGTATACAACTTTGTTGTGGTTTTTCCACACCGGATATAACTCCTGTGTTCTGCGATTCCGGTTTTGATGGTGCGCGTCGTCATGCCGACGTATTGGCGGTTACAGGGGCATGTGAGCAAATACACACAGTTGTTGGTGTTGCAGTTTTGCGGCTTCTTCAAAAAAGATCTCAGACAAGGAGCCGCGGAAACGGTGAGCCCGTCGAGCATTGCAGTGCCGGCCCGACGAGGAGAAAGGCCCAATGATGAAGCATGACACCTTTCGGGGTGTGTGAGGGCAACTTGACAAAATATTTGTCTTTTCCCCTTCCCCTTTCATCCCCTCTCTAGGAAATAAACTCCCCTTGTTCAACATGCAGTTTTAAACTGCCATGTCGACCTGGCAAGTGCATCCACTTCTCAGGCCCAAACCATCACTTTTGTTACATGTAAGACCCCACTAAGGTAAGCCCAAGGTAGCCCCATGGGCAGGGTGCAGTGTATTGTCCTGATGGTGAAATTGTATTTATTTTATTTATTTATTTTATTATTTGTAAGGCGTGACAAATCATCCCCAGAGGGATCTCTTGGCGCCCAGGAGACTCACAGAACAAGTGTGGTAGAACGGCTGCTTCCTAGAATAACCAGATTTTCAATAATTTCCTGAAGTGTGCCATGTTGTTGCACAATCGGATGTTTTCTGGCAAGACATTCCAATATTTCGGGGACAAGTGGGAGAAGGCAACACCTCCCATCTTACTTTTTTTTATTCTTCTGGGGTGGAGCAGCTTATGGCCGCCCGACCGCAACTAGCGACCCGGTATTACAAGAACTATCTTTCTAATAGGTAGGTTATCTTTGGAGCTGCCTTGTAACCTCTCCCAAATGTAACTTCCAATTGGGAGGATATAAAGGTTTGGAGTTTGGGGTCCTGGAACACACCATTTAAAAATACATCTTTTAGTGAAGTATGTTTTTAAATTGTGTTTTTGAAAAAGCCACTTTTAGAAAGTGGGCATTTTCTTTCTTTACAGTTCTGTGCCTCTGCCTGCCTGTGGAATCCACGTCCAAGGGAGAGTGACAGTTGGGCTGTGTTAGACCTGGCATCCTTGGCGTGGTTTCCCCTGACTTTTTGCCTCTACCTCCTGTATTTTTGACACTGTGCTGGATTTCTTTTTTACTGGTTTAGATGCTTTGGGCACTTTGCCACTGCTGAACAGTGCCAAAGTGCAAGTGCTCTCTGTGTAAATTATTATTGTGATTGGTTATCCATGATTGGCTTACTTGTTTTACCAGTAGGTCCCTAGTAAAATGCACTAGGTGTGCCAGGGCTGGTAATACAAATGCTACTAGTGGGCACAGCACTGATTGTGCCACCCACATGAGTAGCTCTGAAAAGAGGTCTCAGGCCTGCCACCGCAGTGCCTGTGCACAGTTTGTTAACTGCCCTGTTGACCTGGCCAGTGTACCCACTTGCCAGGCCTGACCCTTGCCTTTTCTTACACATTGGACACCCTTATGGTAGGCCCAAGGTACCCCCCTGGGCAGGGTGCAGTGTATGTGAAAGGTAGAGCCTGCACTAGTGTGGGTAACGTGTCCTGATAGTGAAATACTGCCAATTTAGTTTTTCAATATTGAAAGGCTATCTTGCCCATAGGACAGAATGGGGAATGCTGTGTAACATGTTTACCTGCATATCTTCCCATAGGAGTGAGATAGAAAATTGGAGTCTGGTATCCCTGAACTCAGAATTTAATAACACATCTTTTAGGAGGGATGGTTTTTAAATTCTGTGTTTGAAAATAGCACTTTTATAAAGTGGCTATTTTATTGTTCAACCTTTCTGTGTGCCTCTGCCTGTTTGTGGATTGACTGTCTGGTTTGAGAATGACAGGGGCTGGGGTGGCTCCAGGAGTCTGGGTGAGGCAGCACTAGGCTGAATAGACTTATCTGCATTTGGAGTGGTGGGAGGAGTAACACCTGGATCTGAATAAGGCTGTGCCTGCCTTCCACAATGCTGGCTCCACTTCTTGTGGTGCGTCTGATGATCCTGGCCCACACTAACAAAGGAAAAAGTTGTGCACAGGCAGAGTGCACCCAGATCTGGTTTGGACTGGGTCCAGGAACCCTCACACATAGATAACAAATACTTTTGGGATATAAATATGAGAGCTGAAACCCCTGAAAGTTAGACTACTTCTTGATCAAGAGGAATCCCTGTCAAAGAAGATCAGCTGAAGAGACTGAGGAGAAGTACTGCCCATGCTGTGTGTCTGGGGTTGGCCTGCAGTTTGCGGTTTCAACTGAGGAGATGACCAAGGGACTTTGCTGTGTGCTGTGTCCATCTGAAGAAAAGTCTCTGACAGCCTGAGAAGCTGGCCTCCTATTTCTGAAGTCCCAGGCACAAAAGGAATTCACCCCCAGCTACCCTGAACTTCCTTGTTTGCGAGTTCCAGTCAGTCAGGAGGACCTGTAACTGCGTGTGATGCCATTTTGCTTTGGGGAGCTGGAAGCGCGACGCAACGAGAGAAAAGCGTGACACCAGCGCAGCAGCCGCTGTCGCAACATCAAGGAAGCTTGTTGCCATTGTCGCTATTTGCCATCGCATCACTGGAGAAGCGTGCCGCCGCACAGAGAGTGCCGGCCCATCACCGGAGAAGTGTGTCGTAGGGCCGTTGCATCGCTGAGAAAGCGCGCTGCTGCTGATCGTCACCGCAACACCAGAGAAGTGTGTCGCCGTCACAGAGGGTGTCGTCACATAACTGGAGAAGCGTTTCACAGTGCCTGTTGCGGCTCAGAAAACCACTGAGTTCATCTCAAGCCCGTCAGGCATGCACGCATCGCCTCTACGTTGTTGCATCACAGTAAAGACGCCATTTTATCGCATCGCATTGAATCGTCGCAATGCATCGAGGCACCATCTTGTCGCATTGGAACCGGAGCATAGGAAGAATCAATGCATCGCCTTCTCTGCGACCCCTTTTGCTTGTTTTGCGTTAAGCATCCCAGGTACTTCGTGATCAAAGCGTCGCATTTCATCATCTACAAGTTAATTTTTGCAACAACCTTTCTAAAGACATTCTACTGAGTTTTTGTATGTTGGATTTTTGTCGTTTTGGTCTTGTTTAGTTTAGATAAAAGATATTTGATTTTTCTAAACTGGTGTGGTGTCCATTTGTGATTTTTTCACTGTGTTACTGTGAGTGTTGGTACAAATACCTTACACATTGCCTTTGGGATAAGCCAGTCTGCTCGTGCCAAGCTACCAAGGGGGTGAGCAGACGTTATGGAAAGTGTGTATCCCCTTAACCCTGACAAGGGTCCCTATTTGGTCAAAGGTACCTACCCCTGGCAACTAAAGACCCCCATTTCTAACATTGGTGGTCAGCGGTGAGGATTTGAACTTGTATTTGTACTTGACCCACAGTGATTGGTGTACATCACTGGACTAGTGCAGACCACTGCACAACCACATACTGTGTTTGATTTTTTGGTTCTATTTTTGATCCTTAAGTCATCCACGCATCATGTCCCAAAATGGCAAAGCAGCAAGTGAGAAGGCAGACTTGGAGTGTAGCATTGAGGAGTTGTATCCCTACAAGGTGGATAAACTGAAACAATTTTGCAAAGATTTGGGTTGTCCCACAAGGAGTGGCGTTAAAAAGGATGAACTACAGAAGGCCTTAAAAGCCTGGTGGGAGGTCAAAGGAGCTGAGGAGGGAGATGATACAAATGTGGATGAAGATGATACAAATGTGGAAGAGGATGGGTTCAGGTCACAAGATTTGCCTGTGCCAAGGGCAGCTTCAAGGGCTGCCAGTGTCCATTCCGCAGGAAGTCTCTCCGGAGAGGAGCGGGAGGAGAACGAGAGGATCAGGGAATAAGAGCTGGAGGTCATGAAGCTCCAGGCCAAGGCGGAGGAGAGCATGATGGCTCGTGCCTTAGAAGAAATGAAATTGCTTTTGGCTCATGAGTTGAACATGAGAGAACTGGAAATTAAGGCCAAACAATTGGAGTCCAGTTCAAATGGTGGCAGCGCACAGCCAGTGCATGGGGGTAAGATGTACATACCCAAGGATTTAGTGCAGAATTTCCAGAAGGGAGATAATATTTATGCATGGTTTGAATCATAAGAGCTTGCATTGCAGATGAATGAGGTGGCTGAAAAGAACTGGGGGGCGGGCCTATGGAAACACTTTGAGGCTTCTAGGAGGGCTGTTATACCACCTTTAGAGAAGGCGGGTACCCTGACCTACGCCAATATGAAGGAGGACTTATGTCTCAAGTATGGGCTCACCCCAAAACAGTGCAGAGTGAGGTTCAGGAACTCCAAGAAGAAGGATTACGACACTTGGGTTGAATGTGTGAGAGTGTACACGCGTGCACTGGATGGTTGGATGAAGGGTAGCAAAGTTACTGATTATGAGGGGCTATGCCATCTAACTAGTTGGGGGTACAAAAGGGGGTGGTGATGGACTGAGCATCTGAATCAATCAAACACTCACACCCAGTCAAAAGATCTGGGTTTAATCCATCACCGTTCTTTAGCCCACTCTGCCACCCCAGTTCAGACATGGCTATATGCAAATCAGTCTGACCCTGTGCCTCATGGGAACAGTCCAGCCCGAACTGCCAAGCCATGTCTTCCCTGGACCGGAAACAAGCTTCCGAGGACCGGTTTCTGGCATTCCAGCCGTCTTCAGCCCGGCTTGCTTGAATCCAGTGGCAAAGTGAGAAAGGGACTCACGTCTGAGCATACCCTGCCACACTTATGGTGGCCAAAGCGGTACAAAAGGGGGTGGTGATGGACGGAGCATCTGAATCAATCAAACACTCACCCCCAGTCAAAAGACCTGGGTTTAATCCATCACCGTTCTTTAGCCCACTCTGCCACCCCAGTTCAGACATGGCTATAGGCAAATCAGTCTGACCCTGTGCCTCATGGGAACAGTCCAGCCCGAACTGCCAAGCCATGTCATTCCTAACTAGTTGGGAGCACTTGAGCCAGTCCAGCCCGAACTGCCAAGCCATGTCATTCCTAACTAGTTGGGAGCACTTGAGCAGTCTATGTGTTCCAGAGCTGCACCAGCTTCTTTTGGACAGTAAGTTAACTGACCCCAGTGAGCTTGCTAAGGGGGTGGACTGCTGGACCAGCACCAGGGTCCACAAAGGGATTGTGGTTACCACAGTCAAAGGTGGGTAGGGTTCCACAGCAGAAGAGTGGGGGGGACAAAGGCAACCAAAAGGAGTTCACTATAAAGGGCCCCAAAACAGTTCAGAGGGAAAGGAGTCCCAGCCCCCCCAGCCTAAGACGTTGCAGCCCCCTAAGGGAGGGCATAACTTTCAGGGTACCCCCAGGTGTTACCACTGTGGTGAGAAGGGCCACATTGCTCTTAAGTCTCCCAGGAAATCCCAACCACCCACTGGTGCTCAGACACCGGGTTTGGTGTGCGTAGCTTTGGGAGAGGAATTAGTTATCAGTGAGAGGGAGGAGCAAGCAGTTATGACACTTGTCTCTTTAGGAGACAGAGAGATGGTCCAGGAGACCTACATGCCTGAGAACACTAGAAAATACAGGCAGTGGGTGACCATGAATGGGAGGAGTGTGGAGGCTCTGAGAGACACAGGCGCCAGTGTGGCATCTGTTAGGTGTCAGTGGGTGTCTGAGGAGCAGGTCATTCCCGATGCACTTCACTCTGTAGTTGCAGCAGACATATCTGTGTGCCTCTGTAAGGTGGCACTAGTTCCCTTTGAGTGGGGGGTGTCTCAGGTTCCTTGAAGGTCGTTGTTAGTCCATCCATGCCTGTAGGCTGTCTGCTAGGAAATGACCTGGAGAGTTACCCATGGAGGGAGCTGGAACGCCAGGCTCATTTGGAAATGTTGGATCTGCCTGAGTGGGTTTGTGTGACCACTCGGTCAATGGCAGCCAGTAGGGGTAATCAAGCAGACCTGGGGCCTGAAACAGTGGCCCAGGTACCTACCAGGAAGAGAAGGAGCAGGGGGCATGGGAAACCAACCTCAGACGTTCCCACGGTCCAGGAGGAAGCAGAACCTGAGGGGAATGCCCTGGAACCCTCAGGGAAACAGGTAGCGGAACTGGCAGAACTGCCTGAGCTGACCTATTGGCAGCAGGAAGGAGGTCCCTCCAGGGAGGAGTTCTGCAAGGCGCATATGGAATGCCCTTCTCTCATTGATCTGCGGCAACAGGCTGCAGACCAGGCAGCAGGTGGCGAGTCCAAGACTCATCTCATTTAATGGGAAGATAGATTACTCTATAGTGAGCCTATGGTCACTGAGCCCGGTGCAGCCCATGTGCTGGTGGTACCCGAGCGCTTCAGGACCTTCCTACTGGATCTGGCTCATGACGTGCCTCTAGCAGGACATTTGGGGTGCAACAAGACCTTTCAAAGCCTTGCTACCCACTTTCACTGGCCCCAAATGAGAAAGCACGTCAGTATTCACTGCATTATGAATGAATATAAAACTTTTAAAGTGCAAACTTAGCCCGAAGGCATCGAGGCGCTACAGACAGGATCAGTATATCAAAGTTTACAGATTAGTAAAACTCAAGGATTAAGGGAGATGAGGGCTGGAGCAAAAGAAAAGCCAGGTCTTCAAAGGTTTCCTAAAGGCAGAATGTAGTTCCAAATTGGAGATTGAGAGAGGAAGCGGATTCCACAAGTTGGCGCCCAATAGCGAGAATGCCCTCCCCCCCATCTGGCTTTCCTGAACCTAGAAACTGTTACCCAATTCCTACTGGCAGATCTCAGGTTCTTGCTCGGGATATATCTGTGAAACAGTTTATTAGTCCCTTCAGCACCCCTGTTGTGCAAGGCCTTGTGTACCATACACAGCCCTTTAAACACAATTCTCCTCTCAAGTGGGAGCCAGGGAAGGCTCCTAATGGTAGATGAGACAGAATGAAATTTAGGAAGACCCATCACCAGCCTAGCCACTGCATTCTGCACCATTTGGAGTCGATGCAGGAGCCCCCCTTTTATTCCTACATAAAGGGCATTGCAGTAATCCAACCTGGATACCACAAGGGCGACCACTGCCTGTTTCCGAGCTGAGAGGGAGAGAAAACGAAAGATCTTCATAAGAGTCCTTATCATCCCAAAGCATGTTGCGATGGTTCTATTTATTTGTGACTTTAATGACAAAGAGAAGTCTACAATAATGCCTAGATTCTTGGCGCTTAGACAGGGGACAGGGCAGGCTCCTAGAGAAACAGGCCACCAGGCCTTTGACTAAATATCCAGCTTGTCTCCAAAAATGATAACCTCAGTTTTATCCCCATTGAGACTAAGATAATTCTCCACCATCCATGCAGCCACCACTTGCATGCAATTATTAAAATTTGCTGCTGAGACTGAGACACTCTCTGTGATGAAAATCAGATTCTGGGTGTCATCAGCGTAGGATAGGACTTCTAAACCAAATGACCTAACCACAGCAGCAAGCGGGGCTACATAGATATTAAAGAGAGTTGCACTCAATGAGGATCCCTGAGGTACTCCACAAAATTTTTTTTGGGGGCATACGAAAATTGACCCATCTTAACTATCTGTGACCGTTCCGTAAGGAAAGATGACAACAGGTTAAGTGCAGATTCCTCTATCCCAATTTCCTGGAGCCTACCAACCAGCCTACTTGGGGAGATCGTATCGAAGGCTGCAGTCAGGTCAAGGAGGATCAGCAAGGTGGTGTGACCAGCATCAACCTGTTGCCGAATGTTGTTAAAGACAACGGTTAGTGCCGATTCTGTGCTGTGCTTCCTCCTGAACCCATGCTGTGAACCATCGAGCAGTTGGTATTCCTCCAATTAGCAACTGAGATGGCATTTAAGATGTCTTTCCAGGATTTTGGCAGGGACAGGCAACAAAGAGATAGGCCTATAGTTTTTGGATTCAGTTGGATCAAGGGAGGCCTTCTTGAGCAGGGGTTTTACCACTGCAGTTTTCCATGCGGTGGGAAATTGGCCAGCAGAGATGGCGTAATTGATGACATTATTTGCCAGACTTGCCAGGCAAGTGGTAAGAGTGGAGGGAAGTGTAAAGCTCCCCTCCAACCCTTTCCCGTGGGGAGCACCCCTTTTAAGTGGATGGGCATTGATATTGTGGGGCCACTGGAACCCAAGACAGCCTTAGGCAACAAGTTTATCTAGGTCTTAGTGTACCATGCCACCAGGTACCCGGAAGCTGTCCCTCTCCGGACAATCACAGCCCAGTGGTGGGCCATGCATTGATGGGGATCTTTTCCCGTGTGGGGTTCCACAGAGAGGTGGCCTCCGACCGGGATACCAACTTCATCTCGAAGTACATGAAGTCTTTGTGGGAGGAGTGTGGGGTAACTTACAAGTTCACCACTCTTTACCATCCTCAAGGGAATGGGTTGGTTGAGAGATTCAACCGAACCCTGAAAGGCATGATAATGGGCCTTGCAGAGCCCATGAGACTGAAGTGGGACGTATTTTTGCCATGCCTGGGAGGTACCTCAGAAGTCCTTAGGGTTCAGCCCCTTTGAACTCCTGTATGGTCACCCTGTGAGAAGACTCTGAGTCTGGTGGAGGAGGGTTGGGAAAAGTCCCCTGGTAAGAACCCCAGGAAGTGTTCAGCTATATGCTGGCCTTCCGCAACCAGACTCAACGCTTCAGGAAACTCGCTCAGGTGAACCTGGAAGCTAGCCAGGAAGAAATGAAAAGATGGTACGACCAGAATGCCACTCTGGTTGAATTTCAACCTGGGCAGAAGGTGTGGGTGATGGCGCCAATGGAGCCTTGTGCGCTCCAAGACACGTGGACTGGGCTATGTGAGGTGGTGGAGTGCAAGAGTGATGTAACCTATCTGGTTGACTTGCTGTCTCCCAGGAACCCTTCGAGGGTCCTGCATCTGAACCGCCTCAAGCCACACTTTGAGAGGTCTGATGTGACAATGCTCCTTGCTACAGATGATAGGATGGAGAAGGAAAGTGACCCTCTTCCTGACCTCCTGTCAGCAGAGGAGCAGGATGGGTCAGTGGATGGGGGGGAACCTCTCGTCTACCCTGACCCCGGAACAGCAGTGGGACTGTCTCCATGTGTTGGATCAGTTTTCCACCCTGTTCTCCCTGATGCCAGGTGTCACCGATTGGTGCGTCCAGGATTTGGGCACTGGTGACAGTCTACCCGTGAAACTGAAATTTTACAGGGTAGCTGACAAGGTCAGGGCCAGCATCAAGGAAAAAGTTTCCAAGATGTTGGCGCTAGGGGTAGTTGAGCTAGCCCTTGGGCTAGCCCAGTGGTCTTAGTACCAAAGGCTGCTGCCCCCGGTGCCACTCCAGTACTCTGGTTTTGTGTGGACTACCATGGGCTCAATGCGGTCACCAAGACTGACACACACCCCATCCCCAGAGCTGTTGAGCTTGAGGATCGGTCGGGCGCTGCCCAGTACCTCGGTATGTTTGATTTAACATCTGGGTACTGGCATATTGCCTTAACTGAGGGAACCAAAGAGAGGTCAGCGTTTTCAACACCAGAGGGGCACTTTCAGTTCTGTGTCATGCCCATTGGGTGGAAGAACGCCCCTGCCACCTCCCAGAGACTGGTCGACCGGGTACTGTCCGGGCTGGAGGAATTCAGCGCTGCATACCTGGATGACATTGCTGTGTTCAGCTCCAGTTGGGTAGAACATTTGCAACACCTCTGTGAAGTGTTGAGGGCTCTGCAAAGTGCAGGCCTCACTATCAAGAACAGTAAGTGCTAGAAAGGGTAGGTATCTGTGGTGCACTTGGGACACCAATTAGGGAGCGGCCAGGTCGCACCCCTACAAGCAAAGATTGATACCATTCTGGCTTGGGAGCCCCCAAAGGCCCAGACAGAGGTGAGAGCCTTCTTAGGTCTCACCGGGTATTACAGACGGGTTGTAAAGGGGTATGGCACCATTGTTGCCCCCTTGAGAGAGCTGACTTCAAGGTGATCTGAACCGATGCCTGCCAGACTGCGTTTGATGCCCTGAAAGCTGCCATGTGCACTGCTCAAGGCACCTGATTTCTCCAAAGAGTTTGTGGTGCAGACAGATGCTTCAGAGCATGGAGTGGGAGCAGTACTCTCACAATTGAATAACGAGAGCTTGGACCAACCCGTAGCTTTCAATAGAAGGAGGCTACTTCCCAGGCAACATGAGGTGGAGTACACTTGAAAGGGAAGCTTTTGCTCTGGGCTGGGCCCTGAAGAAGCTAAGGCTCTACTTGTTTGTGACTCACTTCCGGGTTCAGACAGACCACATGCAGATGAGGGGTGAGAACCCCAAACTGTTGAGGTGGTCCATCTCCCAACAGGGAATGGACTTTACGGTGGAACACCGCCCTGGTACAGAACACGCCAATGCTGATGGTCTGTCCAGGTTCTTCCGCCTTAGTGATGAAAACTCCCAGGAAGGTGGGTAGTTCTCCCCACTTTTCAGCTGGAGGGGACACGTGTTAGACCTGGCATCCTTGGCGTGGTTTCCCCTGACTTTTTGCCTCTACCTCCTGTATTTTTGACACTGTGCCGGATTTCATTTTTGCTGGTTTAGATGCTTTGTGCACTTTGCTCCCTGTGTAAATTATTATTGTGATTGGTTAACCATGATTGGCTTACTTGTTTTACCAGTAGGGCCCTAATAAAGTGCACTGAGTGTGGCAGGGCTGCGAATTCAAATGCTACTAGTGGGCTTGCAGCACTGATTGTGCCACCCACATGAATACCGCTGAAAAGAGGGCTCAGGCCTGCCACCGCAGTGCCTGTGTGCAGTTTGTTAACTGCCTTGTTGACCTGGCCAGTGTACCCACTTGTAAAATAGTTGAGAGAGACCCCTTCTCACCAGACCAGGGGGTTCGAGTACTTTTAACCAGTATGAAGGAAAGATCCCTTGGCGGAAAAGAAACTGAGGCTTGTTCTATGTATTACCACATAAATTGCAGCCCATGTATTAGAACTTACAGGTTCACAATTAAAACAACATTCATGTCAAAGTGAATGAACACTCTCATTTTATTAGTTTTAAAAATATTAAAAACATGCTACATACAAACATCAATTTTAAAATTCATCTTCAATAAAAACATGTGCAATCATTTAATTTTCCATAAGACCCTTTCCCAACCATACGGAAATTCAAATCCAGTATTTTTACAAATATTACACAAGAGAAGACAAAAATGTTTCTATATTACAGTTACACCTAATGTGTATTACCAAACAAAGGAACACAGAGAGACAAAAGACAGACAATATAATTTGTCATAAAGTCACAAATCAGGGTAAAAATATTTCCTGGCTAATCCTTGATACATTTAGCTTGTAGCATCTATAGGATGAGCTGTATCCCTTGATTGTGTAAAATAGAGCGTCGACGCGTTTCGATGGTTAGCATTAATTCTCCATCTTTTTCAAGACACTTTATACGTCTCTCTTGTTTTAAAAGGCAATGTTAATCCTATAATGGGAGAAATAACATTTTTTCAAGAAGGAATGTGGTTCAAACTGGCGTTTTTAGGAAAATCTATATGTTGCCTGAATCAACCTAAATATCATTAATGTAACCTATTCCATACATAGGTATAGACCATTTATTAGAATACAAAGAATAGGAATTTGTTCTGTCCTTAAAATGAATGTATAAGAGGAGTAATCTCCCCCTGAGAAGGCTTTGCCTTAATTGATACCTCAGATTTAGCTGAGGCTGCAAATGTGAACAGCGAATATTTTCTTTGTTGAACGATGGCGAATTATTGTATGGGACAGTGTATGTTTTGCCCTCTTTTAAAAACTATTATTCAATTGTATTTACCTACAAGCATCAAGGGAAAGCGGCAACCAATCAGTGCTTTTTAAAACAAGAGAGACGTATATAAGTTGGTACTGTGCTCGCACAAATTCTTTACACATTGCCTTTGGGATAAGCCTGTCTGCTCTTGCCAAGCTACCAAGTGGGTGAGCAGGGGCTATCTAAAGTGTGTATCCCCCTTACCCTGACTAGAAGCAAAAGGTCCCTCTTTGGTCAAAGGTACCTACCTCTGCCAACTAGAGACCCCCTTTTCTAACAGGCTGTTTCTGCCATCAATGTAGACAGTCACACAAAGGGAGCTAAGGTCTGCTCTGTATATCTTTATGGCCCATCACCAGGCCTGATGGGTCTTCCTGAGTTAGAGTGGTGGGAGGAGTTGTCCCTGACACCTGATTAGGGCTGTGCCTGTCGTCCCACAAAGCTGTCTCCATCCCTTTATAGTGTGTCTTGAGCCAGGTCAGGGAGCAGGCAGGGTCCTGTGTCCTACAAAGACTTTCCTTTGAAGTTTGCCTACTTCAAATGCAGAAACTGGAATACGTGCTGGAGTTGTGAAACCATAACTTCAAAATACGTTTGGGTTAAGAGGACATTCTGCCAGGAAGACGCACTGTATGCTGTAGGAGGGTAACTGCCACTCTGCTTCTTGCTTTGTTGTGCTGTTATAGATAATGAGGTAACCCAAAAAGTCAAGACGGACCTGGGTGCAATACGGGAATGAAAAAATGGTCCGTGACCAATTTGCTTATGAATCAAATTTGATTATAAACAATCTGTGTTGTGTAGAGCACTACAACACTGGTATTCAATAACCAACAGAAATCCTCATAAATGCATACTATTTATGCATATATGTATCGAGGACCATTTTTTTGTTCCCGCTTTGTTGTGCTGGCCTGTTGCTAGTTGCTTCTGCCTGGGAGTGAAAGGACTGGACTTTGCTTTCTACATCCTGCTTTTCAACATTCTCCAAGGGCTTGTGTGTGTTTGGCTCCTGTTAAGGAATCTCAGGGCCTTCAAAGACTTCATCTGCAGCCCCTGATCTCCTCTGCTGGAAGTTCTGACCTACCAAGTGTTGTCAACTTCTCTGGGCCCTTGGAGGTGGTTTTGCTGAAATGACCGAGAAAATCCATGCATTTACCTTCAGTTCCTCTTTTTTCTGACACTGCACCACCGTGCGGCCATAAAAACAGCAAATCACTGCTGTGCTGCTCATGAATCAACACTGTGCCTGCCTTGTGGCTGGAAGATCACTGTAACCCGAGTCTTGAGCACCATATCTTGAACATCTGAGGCACCCGGTACAACTCCGACACAGGCCTTGCAGTGCGGCTGAAGAAATTGACGTATCACTTGCCATGCGACTGGAAAATCGATGCAGTGCTTGTTTTGCCACTGCTGTATCAAACCAGCACATCTTGATTTTCGATGCATCACACCTGTGCACCAAGTTCTTCAACGACATTGCCCAGCAATAGGGAATTGAAGCTGCATGTCTGGAGATTGATGAATTACATCCCCTCACAGTAAAGAACCGACACATCACCTCTCCCGACAATAAGGAACTGATGCATCACCTCCCCTGTGCTACAGTAAGGGACCGAAGCATCACCTCCCCTGGCAGTAAGGAACCAATGTATCACCTCCCCTAGGAGTAAGGATCTGACGCATCGCTTTGCTTTTCCGGTACCTCATCTCCCCTGCGCCTGTTTTCGTCTTTGATTTGGACGCATCCTAGGTATTTTGTGAAAAAAATTGATGCATCCATAGTTTTCTATGGAATGAACTATTTAGAACTTTTTAAAAGTGATACATTTGCCTAAGTATGTTGGATTTTTGTTGTGTTGGTCTTGTTTTATTCATAAATATATTAGTTATTCCTCTAACCTGGTGTGGTGTCCTTTGGTGGTGTTTTCACTGTGTTACTGTGTGTGTATGTACAAATGCTTAACATATTCCCTTTGAGATAAGCCTGACTGCTTGTGCCTAACTACAAAGGGGAATAGCAGAGGCTATCTTGGGTGTGTAACTCCCTTGCCCTGACTAGAATAAGGGGCCCTACTTGGACGGGGTGCAAGCTACTGCCAACTAGAGACACCCATTTCTAACAATGTCTAACTGTTGGACTTACCCTGTCAATAGCAAACAGTTTAGCCACCAAGGAAGGTGTTCTTACTGAAGCCTACATAATAAGACGCACTTTATATACGTACCAGTCCAGGAATGCCTAGCTTGCTTCTTTTTACACCAACGCAGGCTGCAGTTGGACATGAGCACCAGCAGCATCTATCAACTCTTAGCAGCAGCCTCTGCCAGAGACTGGCACCCAGTAGCCATTTTTTTACCGACCCTTCTCCTGTGACCTAGCACAGGAGAGAACACAATGTATTTATAATACTGAATAACCTTTCAAATAAAGACCTCAAACCGTGGAGTCTGACCACGTCTCATGATAGGGCCTGCTCTTAAGAAATATTATCGACAGGAACACTGTTTCTCTTAGAACACGTTCATATTTTAACCTCATCAGGCTTTGTCGCTGGATCTCTTATTTATTTTAAATATTAGAAATGTAAACACCAATTCTGAGACTAAAAGTCTCACCCTATTCAGTAATTCTATCATAAGTATTAAAATGTGTTCATTTAGAAAATGATGATGTTAGCATTAGGGGGTACAATGTTTAAACTATGCCCATGAAGTGATTGTGGTTCAGAAACTTTACACTACAGGAAGACCAGTAAAGTTTGACGGAGATAGTTTTTTTCTTGATCAGTGGTGAGTGAGGTTTTCGTTGAAGACTTGTCTTCTGTGGGGATATGAGGGCTGGTGGAGCTGACAACTACCTCTGGAGTAGATATGATCTGTCCAAGTCCTCCTTCATCAGAACATTTATGGAGTTGAGGGAGGACTGTTGTGATGCATTATTAAACATCTGTACATGGCATGATGTTGAGAGGGCTGGAGGGTTGACAGGGAAACCCCAGGAAGTAAATAGCAGCAGTATCTCTCCATGGCCATGAGAATGCCTGGAGAAATTGAATTGGGTGGGCATTTGAACATTCACATTATGATTGTAAATGGGTTGTGAGAACTAGGGTAACCCTTCCCAGATCTTGAAAGAGGCTTTGGAATAAGTTGAAAGAGGATGTTGAGTATAAATATCCCTCTCTATATCTTGGGAAAGGCCAGGTAAAGAGCTCAGAACCATCTGTCGTTGTGTAGTGAAAGTGGTGTTCTATGTGAAAGGAGGGAACACACCTCCATGACATATTGGCATGGTCAGGGAGACTTCTTTTACGTATTACATTCTGGCCCTTTGGCAAGGCCAGTTTATATCTTTAAACTTCCTGAGCTAGCCCCGGTGAAGCAAGGGGATGCTTGGTAGTGAGGGCTTTTGCCTTTTGTTTTGTCTCTCCCAGACCTATATAACAGACTGAGTAGAGTTCTGCACCACCCACTTATTCTTACAATAACAGTGCAGAAAGTTTCATGATGTGGTGTTTGTTTCTTTTTTTCTCCCAATCTCCCAATATCGATTAACACAGAGATAATTTTTTTTTTACAAATGAGGCATTCTTAGAGTTTCAGGTTTTCAACTAAAACTGGTTATCACAGTTAAAACTCACCAGACAAGAATATTTGTAGAAACAGGAAAAATACTGGCTTTTGCTGCACTTTTGCTGCTTTGGTGGCCTATGTTGTGAAAGCACTACAAGTACAGGAATATCGCTAACGCACTTTTCTGTGATGCATGTCTCACTATGACCAATTCTGGCCATGGCAAGATGCTTACTGTGACATTTTGATTATCCACAAGGTCCTTGGGCCCCAAGGTCATACATGCACTCCCATTTTGTAAGCATGGCTCATCCTAAATTGTTTTGTCTTACCATTTCTGTGTAGTTGCCAGCAGGTTTGCAGATTAACTCCCAGTAGAGTCTCAGTCCATGGTAAGCAGTACTACTATGATGTAATTCTTCTTCACTGAGAGTAGAATGGGGCTTTGCTCTCTGAAAGCTCAAGTATCACAGCTGTGGCAACAAGATAACTGTGCATAAAGATGCCTCCTGAATCAGTATCCCTTCATGTGGTGCTGCACCCAAAATTGTTCTCAGTTTTTCATCACTATCGTTTGGGGGACACGCACTTACCTGCCGCCACCGCCGAGAGTCATTCCAGCCCACGAACAGACCTTGACAGAGCCGACGCCTAAGCCGCCACCGCCGAGAGTCATCACAGGCCATTGGACACCGCGTCGCCGCTCCGGGAGGACCACAACTCCCGGCAGGCATCGCGGCGGCGCGTGAAAGTGACGAGGAACGCGCCGGCAGAGCGCAGAGAGCCGCATAAAGGGAGGAGGTGACCGGCAGAGCGGGGGGACACGCACTTACCTGCCGCCACCGCCGAGAGTCATTCCAGCCCACGAACAGACCTTGACAGAGCCGACGCCTAAGCCGCCACCGCCGAGAGTCATCACAGGCCATTGGACACCGCGTCACCGCTCCGGGAGGACCACAACTCCCGGCAGGCATCGCGGCGGCGCGTGAAAGTGACGAGGAACGCGCCGGCAGAGCGCAGAGAGCCGCATAAAGGGAGGAGGTGACCCGCGTCGCGGGACGCGAGCGGGACGCCCGGGGCTAAGCCCGGGCAAAGGGCGGGCCGTCTGAGGCCGTCCGAGGTCGGACAAGGTCGGGTTGGGCCAGGGATTCTGCCTTTTCTACTACACACTCTCCCTTGGATAAAGCATACCAGGCCCACTGAACTCCAGGTAAACATAAATCTCATTTCTCCTGCGTTTATTAACTTTTTGTTTCAAGTGCACTTTTGCTGAGCAATGCCTGTTAAAAAGCTAACCTCTGTCTCAAACACAATGGAGAACTATCTTGTTCAAGTTGTGACAAAAATTAACACTGATAGAAGGACTTCTTTGGGATTAGAATCCCCTAAACAATCACCACTGGTAGATATCGAGAACGAGGATTCATTCGCTTTGCTAAATAATAGCCTCCTGGGTGGGGCACAGGACTCCCTCCAGGACATAAATAGCATTGAGCCCAGTGGCACAGTAGCCAACACTGAAGAAAATAGTGACATTGATGCTTTGACTGTGCTTTCTACAAATAGCGACTCTATCGTCTCCATCGCTCCCCCCATCCCCGCTCCAAGGGTTTCAGGGGGTAAAAAAAAAGCCATTCAAAAGCGTGGAGGCTTAAGATCATCCAAAAATAAAGCTGCTACGCCACCAAGGAAATCTACCGATGATGACGAGGAAGACTTGACTGGGGAAACCTACGTGACTCTTTCCGATGATCTATTACAGAAACTTTGTTGCCTGATGGACACAAAAATTAAAGGGATGGTAAAACCCCTGATTAGTAAAATTGATAAATTAACTGCTGAGGTAAGCAAACTGGAAGGTCTATTAGGAAAAACTCTGGGGGAAGTGAGAAAACTTCCAGAAGTCATTACAACAAGTGTCCAGCCATTGATGAGTGAAATACAATCTGTCAAATTTAACGGACCGACTCCTGTTGTTGCACCAAACCCCCCATTGACTTCATTGACAAACTTATCTGATAGGCCATCCAGTGACGTACCATATGCTTTACTTCACGGGGAACCTAACTCCCTGAAAGGATCATCGGAGCTTGTTGTGGAAGCTTCACCATTATTCCTTGTTCTTGCAAATGTACCCCCACTAGCCCCAGGTGATGTTGAATCAACTTCATCATTGTTAAACAAATCTTTATCATGGCTAACCAACAACATGGCCATAACTTCCTGGGGCAAAGAGCAATTAGCTGAAGAACTGGTGAATGCAAGAAGGGTTGAGTGGATTGGGAATAGGGTAAAAAAATTCAAGGGGGACTGTGTTGTGCTTAACTTCTCTGACCCTGAGGTTTTGCCAAACATCCTGCCCAATCTCCACCCACCTCAGAAAAGATTTACCCCAATTGTCCCATTGACCCTAGATTTCTTCTATCCTAGGAAAGGCAGAGGCCCTAATTGCAGCACACTAAGAACAAAATGGAACGTTGTAACTAAGAGGGGCAGCAAGAACCCTGATCCTGGTGAGTGGGGTCTAGGTTTGGTAAACAGATTTTCCGCTCTTTCCAACCTAGACGCATGCGATTGACTACCATCTATCCCCTCCACCTTGCTGCAAATTCCTACGGCTGCATGTTCTATAGAGGTGTCTAGTTGTTCAACACTTTTACAAAATGTGACAGTTATTAATGTACCTAGAGCTGGATTAACTGCAGTAAATATAAATGAAATTGGTATTGTCGATTCAACGCCAACAGGGCCAGCTCACAGTAATTATCCAATAATGGTAAATGCTACCGGGAATTTATTATCTTGGAATATTGCTGGGCTTTGTTCCAAAATGGATTGTGGAGAATGGTTTGGTTTTGTCAGCCTGTATGATGTTTGTGTTTATCAAGAGACCTGGGCCTGTGACCCTGTATTTGCATTGGGCTATTTGAACTTTTATCTTCCGGCCACCAAGGGCCCAAAGGGGCGACCGATGGGCGGACTCACTATATGGGTGCGCCAGTCTCTTAGGCTTGATGTGAGAAACATTGAGCTTTATCAAAAAGACATCCAGCTCATACGACTAAAAGGTAACCCATCTACCTCCATAGATATTTATAATGTATATGCTAGAGGGGGTAGTGTAGGAAAATCTGAGGTCCTTTTGTCTTTGTATAAATTGTTAGAAACTCACTCATCTGGGAAAAATACACTAATAGCTGGCGACCTAAATCGCACTTTCGAACCTTTGGGAATTGGTGATGCACATTTGGGCTCGGAGGAAGATATGTTATGGGATATTCCCGCTCTTAATACAACCCGAATAACACGCTGGACTGAGGATATTCTTGGCCTAAACGCCATGTGCCTTGAACATGGGTTAAGGGCCTTGAACGGTCAGAAAAGTCTGACAGAGTACCAGCCATGACATTCAATAATGGGAGAAATAAGAGCCGTATTGACTACGTTATATGTAGTATGCCCCTATGGCCAACAGTCACTGATATGGTTGTTCTGGAAAGGCTCGAGAGTGACCATAATCCTTTATGTGTTTTCCATAAATGGTGGCTGTCTGATGTTGTTTCAAGTACTTGTGTTGAATCTCTTCCACCGTTGACTGTACCCACCAATGATATGCGCAGGCTGAGGTGGACTAGTGTTAGAACTGACCCGCTGGTCTTAGAAAAAATAAGTATGGCAGCTGATAAGGCTATACTGACCCTTGAAGGAGAGGCTGGGCATTCTCCTACCCAAAATAATGTCACCAAGGTCCATAATGATCTTTTCAAAGAAATAAAATGCCATTTCTTAAAACCGGCAAATAAAAAGAAGCCCGGGGTCTATAGGCCTGCTAAATGGTACAATCAGGACTGTTAGGGGGCCAGGGCCCGCTTGGGTGATGCAATCAAGAACAAAAATAAGGAGGCCACTAGGATAGCTAGGAATCAATATAAACGTTCCATAGCAAAAGCGAAAAAAGACTGGGATGAAGCCCATTGGAATTTGCTACAGAGTGCTTGTGACCAAAATCATTCCAGGTTATTCTGGCATATAGTCAAATGGGGTCATGACAGGCTTGAAGATGCCACTACAAATAATGTCCCCCAGGATGCCTGGGTAAAATTCTTTCGCGAACAATACGCTTCTAGTGACCAGTCCATAGATAGTGTACGCCCACTCTCTTCTTTGATAGAAGATGACATTTTTATGCAGTGTGAAATACTGATTGCACTCAAAACTGTTCACAGTGGTCGTGCCCCCGGCATTGACGGAGTACCTGCAGACGTTTATTTAAACGACACTGCTAGATGGTGTAAATATATTCATCTGTTAATAAACCATATTGCCAGAGGTGTAGATATTCCAGAAACATGGCGGGGTGCTGTTATCATCCCGATATATAAGAAAGGAGACCGCGCACAGCCTAGTAATTACCGCCCAATTAGTTTGATCGACACTATCCAAAAAATAGTGGGGCGAGTAATCGTTAACAGGTTGCTTGATTGGGCTGAGGATAACAACATCTTATCCCCCTATCAGGCTGGTTTTCGCAGGGCAACCAGTACCGTGGACCAAGTCTTCCGTCTCCAACTGATTCAGTGGAGGACCGTGGTGCTAGGCGGAGGCAGCCTGTATGCAGCATTTGTTGATTTGCGGGCTGCCTTCGACCTGGTACCGAGGGCAAAATTGTGGGAAGTTCTTGCGACTCTTGGGGTCCCTGAGGAACTGTTGTCCTTAATTATGCGTTTACATGAGGGCAATTACGCCAAAATTCGCTGGGGTGGGTACGGTAATGACACTGCCGAATTCCCAGTTGAGCGTGGGGTTCGGCAGGGTTGTTCAATGGCCCCTACTCTGTTCACCCTTTTTATTAATGGTGTGGTTTCTTGTATTCAATCTCAGGCAGTGGATGCTCCCTCTCTTGCAGGTGAAAAAGTTCCAATTTTAATGTTCGCCGATGATACCTTAATTTTATCTAAAACACCAGCTGGGTTGCAAAAATCATTGGCAATATTTGATGATTTCTGTGTAGTTCATGGACTGGAGGTAAATGGGTCCAAGACAAAACTCATGGCCTTCAATCCCCACAGAAATTTTAAACCTAAAATTTCCCTGAGTGGTCGTACCCTGGAGGTTGTAAAATCCTTCACTTATCTAGGGATCCATATCTCTAATGACAACAGGTGGCAGCTACATCTTAATATTGCTACTTTAAGGCATAAGAAATTAGCTGGCACAATTATTAAGGAGCAAAGGAAATCGCTCACTAAGCCCATTAAACCACCACTGATAATCTATGAGGCAAAAGCAATAGGGTCTGCCTTGTATGGTGCGGAGTTATGGGGCATGAAAACCTTCAGGAACTCCAAACCTCAGAAAACAAATTTTACAGGACACTGATAGGTGCCCCTCAGAGCAGCCCGCTATTGCCCCTAAGATACGAATTAGGTAAAAGAGCGATCTCTGATAAAGCCAAACTGCGCCCGATTTTATACTGGCGCAGGCTTTGGACCACGCCAGAGCTCTCTCACTACGCGAATGGGTTTAAAGATGTTGTCAAGGCCGACTGCTATAACAAAATAAAATGGTTTAAATCATTAAAGATTGCTTTGTTTGAATTAGGACTTAATGCTCTATGGATTGATCCAGCTGGGGCTTTATTTCCTTCCAAGTCCACCCTAAAAAACATTTACTGGGAACATGTTGTTAATAAGAGTATGCTTAGCACAAACAGTGGGTCTATGACCACTAGTTACTTAGAGATCAAATTGTACCCAATTTATGAAATGTATTGGGATTACATATTAAACCCCATGGACAGGAAATTGCTCTTCCAATTGAGGGTAGGTTCCCTCCCCCTCTGTAACTTAACATCTAAATGGAAAGCAGGGGGTGTACCAATCTGTCCAGTCTGTGGGGTCGGTAACGAGACTCTTGGTCATTTTTTGTTCTCTTGTCCAATGTACTCTGCACCAAGGCGAGCATGGTTGGCTCCCATGTGCAGGAACCTAGGTACAAAAAATAGTATGGTAGCATTGCGGATTGTAAGATCTACTTCTGTTAATTGGATTATAATTGCTACTGCAAAGTACCTGGGGTGGGCCTGGATTATAAGACAGAGATTGCTGGCAGGATAACTATTTATCGCTTAGCTGACAGTAATTGTTAGATACATGTCTATTCTCTGTAACAATTCAATGTAAATTCAGAGACTGCTAGACTATTGTTTATTCTCTGTAGATGTTGATTAGTTGGCCAGAGACTGCTAGACTTGTGTCTATTTTACTTTCTTAATGTAACATACTAATTTAATGTATCATCGGTATGAAATTTTATGATATGAATTTTTTTACAAATTGCCTTTTGTGATTATCAATTAGGCACTTTTTTATAATGAACTTGCACCTGACATTTTATATGTGTATCGTTTTTTAAACATCATCTATGTGCTTATGTCTAATTGACTTGTAAATTTAATTGTTTTTTATTACATGTATGTATGTCTGCTTTTATGAGTAATACTCGAATAAAGCACTTTTTGAACCGTTTGTAAAGTATGCCTAAAGAACCCGCATGCCCTCTTACAAAAAGAGTAGGTACCCGCCCATACCCCAGCCCACAAGGGGCACATGTGCTGGTTTTGGTGAAAGTGTGCTTTCTACATCACATCATTAACTCAGAAAATCCAAGAGTTAGTGTATGAGCTACAGAAACATAAATATGCAACCACCATGCTACAGACAGCACAACTTCAGCAAAACATATGCATGGACCGACTCGGTGTGAGCCTGTTCACTAATATATAATGAGCTTGCGATTCAGCTTCAGCATCACCAAATTCAACATCCATTTGTACTACCTCCATGTCAAAATTAAACTTGGAACAGCAGATTGCAAAAGCAAGGCCTGACACATATGAAACATCACCCGTACAAACCTGGCTGCATTTAATGGAAACATTTCTAGCTGTGCTCATTCTTTCCCCCAGGACAGAAAACACACTAGAACAGTACACACTGGCCTCAACAAAAAGATAAAATGTCTTGTGCAACTTCCATACATGCCTGGCAAATGCACAGTCCTCACACTGCTTTCAAATAAATAAATAAAACATGTTTGGTGCAAATCAATACTTAGCAGCTCCTGCACTGACTTTCAAATAAACACAAAGTCCAATAGGGTCAGCCCAAGAATGCGAAACAACATTCACGAGAAAGCAAATGATCCAAGCTTTGCTGCAAGTCACTACCTCAGCTGCTGCTTCATACAGCATCACAGTTTGCTGTCACCAAAGGATCTATATTTAATAGCATTAATTCCTTAGCAGGCTTCTCCCTTATGACCATGTAGAGCAGGTATAGGCCCAGATCAGACAGAAATATTGTAATATTAGCACATGCCCTTTTTGGTAGTTTGAGATAAACATCAGGGCAGTGTTACACTGGTTTAGAGTAAGAGCGCTGAGAACCACATAATATATATATCTCATCTCCTAAGCTGGAAATTTTCATAAAGGTTATCTTTGCCATTTTTCTAAAAATTTGATTAGCAGCAATTTGTTTTAAATGGCCACTACTAACCGTTCATCTGCTGCATTTAAATCTTAGTAAGGTGCGCACATCTCTCCATGTTTTGAAATGGTATGTTACGTGTATTTGTACGGCGCTCATATCTACTGGGAGGGTATTCTAGTGCCTTGAGAAAGAGGGTGCTGCCCTCACTGGGGCCTATTGGAATAGCCAGTTTTTCAGTTTTCATATTTTTTACGGAATTCTAGGACAAAGCTGCCAGCCCTAATGTGCAGGGGCAGGTTATTTCAGGCTTTAGGAGTCAGGTATTAAATAGCACGAGCGTCAGCGCTGGCTCTTTGGAAGTGGGGTATGTGGGCAAGCATGAGGCCGTCAGCGCAGAGGTGCCTGGTTAGTGTGTGGAAGCTGATGCATCTATTCAGGTATGCAGGACCTTGATTCCGCAGCGAGGAGCTTGAAGAAGGCGCATTTGTGAATGAGGAGCCAGTGGAGGTCATTGGGGTGTGTGGACATGTGAGAACGCAGTGGACGTTGGAGATTCAGTTTTATGAATGGCCCAGAGTATCTTGATGAGTTGTGCTTTGATGCCAATGTAGAGTGTGTTTCCATAGTCCAGCTTGCCGACGATAAGGCATTGAGCGATGGTTCCTTGGGTGCTGAGCAGTAGCCATCTGAAGATTTTCCTGAGTAACGTGAGAGTGTGGAAGCAGGAGGGGAGGCAACCGTGTTAACCTGGCTAGTCCTCGAGATTTGATTGTCGTTTACTGACTTGCTTCAGCTGGTTGGGTGTCAGTCCTTGTACTGTGTGCACCAGCCAGACGACCAGAGAGCAGTGTTTTTCCAAAGAATACTACCTCTTTCTTGTCAAAGTTCAGCTTCAAACAGTTTGTCTGCATCCGGTTTGCGACTGTCTCCCTTGTAAAAGATTAGATGGATGTTGTCAGTGGTGGAGATGAGGGAAGTGTCGGAACTGTGGTTTTGCTGGAATCCAGTTTGGGAAAGATCCAGGTGGTGGTTCTTGGCAAGGTGGTCAGCCAGTTGTTTATTGTTGAGTTTTTCCAGGACTTTTGCAGAGTAGGGTAGCAAGATGGTTCGGTGGTTTGACGGTGTCTAGGGATCAACTGAAGATTTCTTCAGTAGAGGTAAGAAAGTGGATCGTCTCCAGGTGTCCGGGAATGTGGCAGTGGTGACAGAATCGTTGAGTGCTAAAGTGAGGGCAGTATAGAAGAGTTTGAATTATTTGGTGATGATGAAGTGTGGCCATGGGTTCGATGGGTCTTCCAAGTAAATAGAGCACATGGTGTTAGCGGTATCCAGAAGGGTGAGGAACCGCAGGACAGTTCCTGTAGTGTTCTTGTCATCAGGTTGGAGGTTGGTGAGCGTGGAGAGGTCTGAAAGGGATGTTGAGTTTTTGGTTGCTAAAATAGTGCAAGAGGGTCATGGAGCTGCCTGAGGAGGAGGTGAATTCCTTCACTACTGAGAAGATTTCTTTAGAGTTACTGGAGCTGTTTTCAATCTCTTCAGACTGAGCAGAGTGTCTGGTGTCCCTGAGTTTCTTGTGGTAGAACCGATGGACTGGTCTATAGGTGTTTTGTTGTGGGTATGTTGCCATCTGTACAATTTTTTAAAGTGCAGTCGTAAAGCCACTACTCGTACATTACCATATTATTTGTATTCTTACACAAAAGTGTACGTTTACCTTTCTGAATCAGACTCTACATCTTAAATTATAAATCTAACCTGGTTAAACCACTTCTTCCCCCATTCATCACATGTTGGGAGGCAAATCAGCTTATCCAGTTCACAAACTTGTCTTACTCTGCCTAGTTAAGAGCAGGTGACTCTTTTTTCCACTTGGTACATTTTGTTCTACAATTTGCAGAAATGTATGAGTTGAGCAAACTGGATCACATGTCATAAAATATTTTTAAAAAAAATAGGACTCTAGGTGCCAGATGTAGGTAGCCAAATACCGGTCGGTAACGGCCGAAAATACCGAATTTCGGCCGTTACCGACCGGTATTTGGCTTTTGAGATGTAGGAGGCCAAAAAAGACCGAATCGGCATTTTCCGAATCGGTAAATAAGAATTGGCAAAACATGAGTATTGAGATGTAGGAAACATCTTAAATACCTAATTTCATGAAATTCGGTATTTAAGAGTCAGTAATTACCATGGATTGAAAGCAGGTGGTAACCAGGTGCAGGCTATAAAAAAGGCCCCAAAATGCAACAGTGTGACCAGAATGGCAGTATTCTACGTGATAGCAAGGCGGCTACGGCTACAGGCAGCAGGAGAGAGGGTCTGGCTAAGGGAGGACCAAGTCTACAGACAGCAGACAACACTCTTCCAACTCACTGAGGCAGAGATCTTGCAAAGGTACAGGCTACACCCCCAAACCATCCTGGACTTGATCAGGGACCTGCACCCACTTTTGGAGCACGCAACCCCAAGGGCGCACGCCATCCCACCCCATGTGCAGGAGCTCTGTAGCCTGCACCTGCTTGCATCTGGGAGTCACCAGGGGGTGATTGCTGCGGTAGGTGGGGTGTCCCAGAGCTGCCTGTCCCGTTTCTTCCGGAAGTTCCTAGAGGCCATGATGCAGAGAATGCATCACTACATCTGCTTCCCTAACACACACGCGTAACTGCTAAAGACCAAGACTGACTTCTATAAACTGGCACACTTCCCACACGTCATCGGCTGCATTGATGGCACCCACATCCCAATCTGCCCACCTGCTGTCACAGAGTACATTTACAGAAACAGAAAGTCCACCCACTCAATAAATGTGCAGGTGATCTGCGACGCTGGCAACATAATTACGGACATTGTGGCCAAATTTGCAGGGAGCACCCACGACTCCTACATATTCTAGAACAGTGGGATCTGCACACGCCTGTCTGCAGGAGAATTTGGGGAAGGATACCTGTTAGGTAAATCACTGTAACACACCCTGATAATAACTGCAGCTGAATGTTTGAAATGGTATGTAACTAATGCCACTCTCGTTCCCACCTAGGCGATAGCGCTTATGCTCTGCGGTCCTTTGTTATCACTCCCTACATGAACCCATCAACCCGGAGTCAGAGAAGGTACAATGTGGCACACAGAGCAACACGCAACGTTGTGGAGCGCACATTTGGACTCTTAAAAAGCAGGTTCCGCTGCCTCCACAAGAGCAGAGGTGCACCTCTGTACACACCAATCATCTGCTGTAAAATCATTGCAACCTGTGCCATGCTGCACAACCTTGCCACCAAGAAAGGCACAGAAGTTGATATGACTTATCATGAGGACATTGATGATGGAACTGAACAGCCAGGGCCCTATGCGGCAGGAGTAGCGCCAGCAACAGATGGGAGACTGAGATGGGCAGAGATCACACGCAGCTATTTTTAAGTAAGTTAGGAGACACAGCCAGGCGTTGAATGTAAATAACGTAGTTTGATAGGCACTACGGCAAATGACAAATGGCACACCATGGTAGTCCAGGTTTCTTACTCTTGTACCGAAATCATGTAGTAAAATGTTAACATCCTCTTACAACCTTCAGATAAAGAATTAAAATAAATGAACAATATAAATCATTCAAACTCTGAACTTGGGGAGGAAAAAAGATGGCTGCTGTGTGAGCAGTCGGTGAGGTTGTTCTCCTTACCTCGCCCTTTGCGGATTCAGCTGTTGCTGTGCTGCAGGTGGTCTCGGCAGCCGCGGTTCCATTCATGCGGCAGCCGTAAGCGAGAAGGCTGTTGGATATGGACCCATCTGTTGTGTATCGGGAGTCAAGGGACTGCTGCAGAGGCTGCAGAGGTGTAGCAATGCAAGCTTTGATCATTCGCACTCTGTTGGTGCTGGCCATCCACAACGCGGCTTGCTCGGGTAAGAAGAAGCGGAGCTTGATTTGGGTCTCCTTCTCTCCAGGACATACTAGGGGGTAGCCTGTATGGCACCTAAGGTTATACGGGGGTCAAAGTGTGGGTTGGAGCTAATACAACCGATACGTCAATGGAACCCCGGTGGCTCTGGAGGGTAAAAAAAAAAAAAAAAAAAAAAAAAAAAAAAAAAAAAAAAAAAAAGATGGCAGGAGCAGTATTGGATTTTTTTTTTTAAAAGAACACAGTAGAGATCCCAGTCTGACATAAGGATTTGAGAAGCAACACATCTCCCCAAATGAGACAGGCGCATAGGGAGGAGGTGAACTAGGAGAGCTTGAAAGCTTGAAAGCTCAAACATTAAATAGTAAGATACAAGCAGCTATACGGAGGGTGGCAAAAACTAGTTCGAAATGTATGGAGCGAATGGCGGAGATGGAAAACAGGGTGATGACCCTGGAGACTGAAGCAGCCGGCAGTAAAAAAGCAATGGAGTCCTTGGAATCCCAGATGACGGACAGTCAGTGGAAACTCCAAAATCTAGAAAACGGTCTGAGAAGAAAGAGTGCTGGATGTCCCTGACAGGGCAGAAGGGACTGATTCACGGAAATATATAATCAACGTATTTAAGGGGGTAAAGTTAGGACTCCTTACTTTAGAACTCCTAAATGCCTGCTGTGAATACCGAAAGTCTTAAAATTAGGATTTGTCTCAATTTAGTAGTAGTAAAGTTAGGACTCCTAACTTTCAGACTCCTAAATGCCTTCTGTGAATACCGAAAGTCTTAAAATTAGGATTTTTCTCAACTTTACTACTACTAAACTGAGAAAATTCCTAATTTTAAGACTTTCGGTATTCACGGAAGGCATTTAGGAGTCCTAAAGTTAGGAGTCTTAACTTTACTACTCCTAAACTGAGAAAAATCCTAACTTTAGGACTTTCGGTATTCACAGATGGCATTTAGGAGTCCTAAAGTTAGGACTCCTAACTTCTGTGAATACCGAAATGAGTAAGTGCCTTCTGTGAATACGAAAATGGTAGTAAGTTTAGGATTTTGTCTTAAGTTAGTTCTGTGAATCGGGCCCTACTATTTTTCATCAAAAATTAGAATTAGTGAATTACTTGAGACTCTCAAATGACTAGGAATAATAGGGGGCCTTTGACTAAAGCAATAGGTCAGGGAGATGGTTGATGCAGTTAATCTGGCTTGGTGCTCTACCCCTATTGGGTTATATGATCAATACAGGATTACAAACATGACAGATGAATATTCTCATGTTGGGTTTGCTTTGTTGTATGATTTTGATGTTGTGTTTTTTTTTGTTTATTAATTGGTGTTGGGTTAGGATTGGGGGGCAGTGCCGTTCATCTTTAATGGACCAAGTCGGTCTGTCTGCCTCGATTGGGTGGTGGGGTGGAGGAATGGGGGGAGGGTAGAGGGGGAGTAGCTGGGTTGGGAAGGGGGAGAAGGAAGGAGCACCAACTGGGATGCAAATTGGTTAAAGACTTTTCACACTGGTGTGTTGGTCAATTGTTTTGAAGATGCCCTTCTTCAGGGCTTAGTTAAGACAGTGATTACGGTGGAACAATTGAGATTAATATGGCAAATACAGATTACAAATACAGGGTTGGTAGAGGGTGCAGAGCAGAAGGTTTTTTTTTTACAAATCTCCAGGTGAAATTTTTAAGTGTATGAATTTACTAGGGAGATATGGAGGATAGTAGGATACCTCTAGCTACACTTAATATCTGTGGTTTAAATGACAGAGCCAAGAGATGTAGGGTAGCTTCAGTTCTTAAAATGTGGAAATTTGATATAATTTGTCTCAAAGAGACCCATATCCCCTGGTGTAAACAGAGTGTTTTTTCTGGCATTAGATTGGACCTGTTGGGTTGCACACAACAAGTGTTAACATCTAGAGGGGTGGTTATTTTAGACAATAAATTCTGTTTTCAGTATGCCGGAAACTATCGGATAAGATGGGTAGGTGGGTTATTTTAGACTGCAGGGTTTGGGGAGGGCATTTTACGTTGTGTTCAATCTATGGAGCAAACACAGATGAGGTTGATACATTGGATTTTCATAATGTTGAATTGCCAAACTGGCCGACCCCACTGATAATCTGTGGAGATTTTAATATTCATCTAGGGGTCGACAATAGGCTGGAGGTGTGTAAAACATATGAAGGGAGGAAGCTCCTCTTTTTTAAGTCTCTCGCCTTTCTGGTGAATAATCATGATTGGAATGATATTTAGGGGAAATGTATGGCTCCAGACCCAGTTTATAACTTTTTTTCATGCCAGCACAACAAATTGGTTAGTTTAGATTGTTTATTTTACTTCCAGGGCACTTTGTAATCAAATTACAATCGAGAGATATCCTAGGATCCTATTGGATCATAGCCCTTTGGCTACAGAGGTCCCAATTGAAGAGGTTTATAAACCGAGAGCTAATTGGGCATTTGATAAAAAGCTCTTATTTAACAAGGAGTATGTAGATCATATGTGGAAATGGATTATCCAATTTTTGCAGATCAATAGGGGATCAGCCAAAGGGGCAGTGGTATGGGATTCATTAAAGGCTGGGATCAGGATAGAAACTTTAAACTATACATTATACCAAGAAAATAAGAAACGTAGAGAGATTCAGATTTTATTTAATTATCTCTCAGCTTTAGAGGGATTCCAGGTCCAGGAGATTTCTCAAAGATTGAGTAGTAATGCGGCCCAGAAGAAAATAGCATCTGTAAGATCAAAATTACGCAGTATTTTAGTAAGGAGGTTGCCTCCAAGTTCCATACACGCAAAATGGAGTTTTATGAAAACATAGAGAATGTGGGTCATCTCCTGGCACTTCGGACCCAGCAAAGGGAGGTGGCAATAGGGATAGAGGCATTGGAAAATGAGCAGGGATCTAAACATGTTTTACCCAGCAAATTGTTAACATTTTTAAACATTTTTTGGGTAAACTGTATACGCAGGAAGGTGGGCTTTTGTGGGGAGGCTGTTACGAGATCTTCCAATTAATTGACAAGGCCCAACTTAGCCCCGAGGATCAGACCATTTTAGAGTAAACAATTTTGTGAGATAAAATCATAGCAGCACTTAGCTCATTAGCTGCTGGGAAGGCAACGGGCCCGATACTATTCCCCTGGAACTGTGTAAGGCATTGCAAAAAGAACTTGAAGAACATATGTTGTTGATTTGTAGAAAAGCGCAGGCAGGAGAGACACCCGCTTCATGGGGGGCTTATAGTCGTATTTAAGAGAAAAAAAATCTCCATTGAATCCAGGGTCCTTTAATCAATCAATCAATCAATCAGACAGATTTGTATAGCGCGCTGCTCACCCGTTAGGGTATCAAGGCGCTGGGACAGGGGGGGGGGGCGCTACTGCTCGAGCCAGGTCTTGAGCTGTTTCCTGAAGGAGAGGTGGTCCTGGGTGAGACATAGGTGGGCAGGGAGGGAGTTCCATGTCTTGGCCGCCAGGTATGAGAAGGATCTTCCTCCGGCGGTGGATCTGCGAATGCGTGAGACGGTGGCGAGTGTGAGGTTGGCGGACCGGATTTGGCGGGTGGGTGTGTAGAATGTGAGGCGGTTGTTGAGGTATTTGGGGCCCATGTCGTGGAGAGACTTGTGTGCGTGGGTGAGGAGTCTGAACGTGATCCTCTTGCTGACGGGGAGCGTTCTGCATGTGCTGGAGTCTTTTCTGGAGCTTGGCTGTGGTTCCACCGTAGAGGGTGTTCCTGTAGTCCAGCCGGCTGGTGACGAGGGCCTGGGTGACCATCTTCTTGGTGTCGGTGGGGATCCACTGGAAGATCTTACGGAGCATGCGCAGGGTGTTGAAACAGGATGACGAGACGGCGTTGACTTGCTTGCCATCGTGAGGGAGGAGTCCAGGATGAAGCCCAGGTTGCGTGCATGATCCGTCGGTTTGGGGCGGTGCCCAGGGCAGGGGGCCACCAGGAGTCGTCCCAGGCAGAGGAGGATGTTCCCAGGATGAGGACTTCCGTCTTGTCTGAGTTCAGTTTCAGACGGCTGAGCTTCATCCATTCCGCGACGTCTTTCATTCCTTCCTGGAGGCTGGCTCTCGCGGTGGTGGGGTCATTGGTGAGGGAAAGGATCAGCTGGGTGTCGTCTGCATAGGAGATGATGTTTAGGTTGTGTTGGCGCGCGATGGCTGCGAGGGGGTTCATGTAGACGTTGAAGAGGGTGGGGCTGAGAGAGGATCCTTTCGGGACGCCGCAGATGACTTCGGTGGCCGCGGACCGGAAAGGGGGGAGGCAGACTCTCTGGGTTCTACCGGCGAGGAACGAAATGATCCACTCCAAGGCCTTTCCTTGGATTCCGGTGTTGCTGAGGCGCTGTATCAGGGTGCGGTGGCATACGGTGTCGAACGCTGCTGAGAGGTCAAGGAGGATGAGGGCAACTGTTTCCCCGTTGTCGAGCAGGGACCTGATGTCATCGGTAGCTGCGATGAGGGCGGTCTCGGTGCTGTGGTTTGCTCGGAAGCTGGACTGGGAGGGGTCGAGGGATCCGTTTGTCTCGAGGAAGGCGGCGAGTTGTTTGTTGACGGTCTTCTCGATGACTTTGGGCGGAAAAGGGAGGAGCGAGATGGGGCGGAAGTTCTTGAGGTCTGTGGGGTCCGCGGTGGGTTTCTTCAGGAGGGCACTGAGCTCGGCGTGTTTCCAGCTCTCCGGGAAGGTGGCGGATGTGAAGGAGCTGTTAATGATGTCACGGAGTTGGGGTGCGATGATGGAGTCGGCTTTGTTGAAGATGTGGTGTGGGCACGGGTCGGTTGGGGAGCCAGAGTGGATGGTGTTCATCGTGCTGGTGGTGTCTTCGGCGCTGACCGAGGTCCAGGTGCAGAGGGTGGTGGTAGGGGTCACTGGTTCTGTGGTTGGGTGCGTGGTCTGTGCGCTGAAGCTGTTGTGTATGTCGGCGATCTTGCGGTGAAAGAACGAGGCGAGTGAGTCGCAGAGGTCTTGCGAGGGTATGATGTCATTGGTGCCGGCGCTGGTGTTGGAGAGCTCTTTAACCATGTTGAAGAGTTCCTTGCTGTTGTGGGAGTTGTAGTCAAGTCGTTCTTTGAATGTGGTCCTTTTGGTGGTGCGGATCAGCTGGTGGTGTTTGCGGGTGGTGTTCTTGAGGGCTGTCATGTTCTCTGTTGTCTGGTCGTGGCGCCAGGCTTTCACGAGGGTGCGGCAGGTTTTCTTGGAGTTCTTGAGGTCGTTGGTGAACCAGGAGGCTTTCTTGCTGCCGGGTTTGCTGGGAGGGTTCTTCAGTGGTGCGAGGTCATCGGCGCAGTTGGTGAGCCACTGTGTAAGGTTGTGGGCTGCTTCGTTGGGGTCCGTCGTGTTGGTGGGAGGGTTCTGGCTGAGGGAGGTGATGAGCTGGTCGGCGATGATCTTGCTCCAGCTTCTGTAGGGAACCTGTTGTGTGATGTGGTGAGTCGCGGTTCTCCTGAAGTTGAAGTGGACGCAGCTGTGATCTGTCCAGTGTAGTCCGGTGGAGTGGCTGAAGGAGATGTGCTTGCTGGAGGAGAAGATGGGGTCAAGCGTGTGTCCGGCGTGGTAGGTGGGGGTGGTCACAAGTTGCTTGAGTCCGAGGTTGGCGAGGTTGTCCAGCAGGGCAGCGGTGTTGCGGTCATTGTTGTTCTCCAGGTGGAAGTTGAGGTCTCCTAGGAGGATGTAGTCTGAGGAGGTTAGGGCGTGCGGGATGACGAAGTCTGCGACGGCTTCGCTGAATTGTGTGTGGGGTCCCGGGGGTCTGTAGATGAGGGTGCCTCTGAGGGTGGTCTTGCGGTCGGTGTGTATCTGGAAGTGAAGGTGCTCGGCGGTGGTGAGGGTGTCGTCGGAGTTGGTCGTGATGCGGATGGTGTTTCTGTGGACGATGGCGATGCCTCCTCCGGTTTTGTTGGCGCGGTCCTTGCGGGTGATCTTGTAGCCATTCCGGGATGGCTATGGTGATGTCGGGGGCTGAGGAGGCGTTCATCCAAGTTTCTGTGAGGAAGGCGACGTCTGGTGATGATGTGTCGAGGAGGTTCCAGAGTTTGACAGCGTGTCTGTGGACGGAGCGGGTGTTGAGCAGGATACACTTGAGGTGGTTGTTGCTGGGGCCTGGCATGCCGGGTGCGGTGCAGGTTCGGAGGCAGGTGAATTTGCAGGCTTGGCAGGTGAAGGGTCTGTGGGCGCGTTTCAGGGTGGCTCGGTAGCAGGTTGGGTTCCGGCTGGCGTTGAGTGTGTAGAGGGTGGTGGCGTCGTAAGTCCGTCGGGTGGGCTGGCATCGTCGAGGGCCAGGGGTCCTGGCGCTGGGTCCAGGCGTGGACGGGAGCAGACGGGCTTGTCTTTGGCGCGCCTTCGGCGCACAATCGGCGCGCCCGCTGCGTGCGTCCGCTGCGCGGTCACGCAGTGGTCGCCATAAGAGGGCAGGAGGGGAGGAGGGGTCAGCTGGGAGGCGGGAGGATAGGGAGCCACTGGGTGCAGGGGGGCGGGGCCGCATGGGAGGCAGCGGCAGGAAAAACGGGGCTGAGGAGCCCGAAGGGAGATGGCAGGCACTCACTCACTCGGGGTACAAAAAGAAGGGGGGCGGGACGGCACACTTGGGGGCACTCACTCACTCGGGGTACAAAAAAGAAGGGGGGCGGGCAGGCACACGTGGGGGCACTCACTCACTCTGGGTACAAAAAGAAGGGGGGTGGGCGGGCACACGTGGGCACAGGAACAAGAGGCACAGGCAAGTCTCCAGGCGTTGGGTCGCCGATCTGGAGGGAGAAGCAGGCAGGAGCAGCGTCAGGTCAGGCGGAGCTGCAGCGGTGGGGGAGCGACCTACCCAAGGGTCAAGGGTCGCTTTAGACTAATTACATTAATTAACTGTGACTCCAAAATATATTTAAACCAATTGATGAATTGGCTGGGCAGTGTTATCACTACGCTAGCATCCCCTAGCCAACAGAGGTTTATCCTGGGCCACAGGACACTCGATCATATTAAAAAAGTAACCAATCTATTTGACATTGCCAAAACCACTGGGGAAAATATGGGTCTGATTTTAATAGACACAGATGGCATGGTCTTTTTGTGGGCAATATTAGGGATATATGGATTTGGCCCAGGATTTATTGGAGCTATTAAATCATTATATGCTGCCCCCTGCACCAAACTCCAGGTGGACAAGACAAGGCTTCTTTTCGCTCTGTATATCGACCCGTTTATCACAACGTTGGAAAGGAATCAGCAGATTAAGCCGATATCTGTAGGGCAAGTAGAACATAAGGTATTAGCATATGCAGATGACGTAGCAATTTTTCCAACAGATCCTCAGCAAGCTTTGGGAGGAATAAAGGAAACAGTAATTCAATTGAACAGGAACTCGGGACATTGAATCATCCCATCTGTCACTGGTGGGAAGGGGGAATGTTTTGAAAATTATTATTTTACCCAAATTATTATACCTATTCAGGGCAATCCCATTGGAATTCAATTGCAAGTGGCTGGGGAAAATCGATAGTGTGTGCTATGGCTTTCTGTGGGGGAGTCAAAAAAATAGAAAGGCCTCTAAAAATATGACTCTTCCCAAGGATCTTGGAGGATGGGGTGTACCGAATATAGCTCTGTATTATTGGGCATGTATGCTGCAAAATATGGGAATATTAATCACCAGAAGTACATACATGCTTAGACGAGACGAGTCCCTGTCAATATATGAGTTGGTAATCAGAGAAGTGGCTAAAGACTATCTGCTTCAAAATATTAGCCCCATCAATCACAATAACACAAAATTCAAAGGTTTGCAAGGTGGTTGTCGATTGTGGCAGCATCTTAAAAAGAAAGTTTCAATTCCCAAACATAACTATTATACATCTCTTTGGGGGACACAGTCATTACCATTGATATTTCAAGATCTGACGGTTAAGAATTGGAGACGGAGAGGTATTTTAACATTAAGGAATTTGTTCGATGCAGAACAACTGTGCACATTCGGGGATCTTCAGGAGAAATTTGGGCTTATTAAGCAACATTTTTTTAAATATCTCCAGATCAAAGATTACATTACTAAATTCTATAGGATCTCAGGGTCGAGACAATCGATAACAGGGTTAAGATTGGTGCCCTCTATGACTTATTGGTATATGAATTGCAGGATGATTTGGAGTTTCAAAATGCCAAATGAGAGAAGAGACTGGGAGTGGACGGGCTGCTATTGGAAGAATCACTGGATATAGGTAGTAAAGTACTCTTAACACCCGAATTAAAGAGACAACACTTTAAAGCGATTTTTGATCTGTATTATACCCCAGAGAAATTATTAAGTGGGGTAGGAGAGATAACCATTGTTGTCATCGATGTGGCTCTAGACCTCCGAAATAGTACATAGATTTCATTCTTGCCTGTGAATAAGATCTCTTTATAAAGAGATTGATACATTTTTAGGACAGGTTTCCGGGGGCCAGATCAAAACCAATCCTACATTGGTGGTATTAGGGGTGGTAGAGGACTCGACGGAGAATCGGCTAGCCAAAAAAGAGGGGTATATGGTTTTAATTGGTATGGCAGTTGCACAAATGTGTGTTGCTGCAAGATGGTTAAATCCTGATACCCCCACATTTTTTGAATGAAGATCCTGATTTCTGGCTATTTACAATTTGGAGATTACGCTGTATGAGTGTAAAGGACAAAAATCGCAGAAATGGTTGGCTTGGATTAGCCGTTCTGTTACACAATGGATTGAGGGTATGGCTGAAGACCATACGGTTGGGTCCTATCCACAGACAATGTGATTGTGGTGGGGCACATTTATTATGATTCCATGTTGTGCTATCCTTATTAACTTGCTAGATATGCTAGGGATGTTGTGGTTCATGCCTGATGTTGATGTTAAAACGACCCCTTGGAGGTTTTCCATGATTAATTTCTGTAAGTACTGTCTGCTTCACCCCCACTTTTCTCTCTTTTTGGAATTTCCAATGCACTGTATTTATGCATATGTTACTGTATATCATTTATCGTCTAGATGTACCATACTTTATAATCGTTATGGCTAAATTACAGCAGCTAATCATCTGTTTTATTTCTGAAGAGGGCAACTGATCAATTGTTATTTGTGGTTTATAATGTATTTAGAGAAATGTTTCACTTGGTGTTAAACCAAATAGAGCTCCTGTGGTGGTTTTAAATGCAAATTAAAAAAAACTCGAAACTCCACCAAATATGGTAAACAATGTAACCATTACTTTCCTCTTAAACATTGCTAGTGAAATCATTCATTATGTTATAAATTACACAATCAGGGATATCACTGATGATGTCAAATGTTTCATAACCCTTAAAATCATTAATCACTGAAGCTGTGACATCAAAGACCTGTAGGCCAATGCATAGCCAAAGTACTGGCCCTATGGGCTTGTGGGAGAAGGGACCTGCTATTCCATTCACACCTTCCTTATTGTATTGGTGTAGGCAGGTACCACCTCGCAGTACATTTACTATGTATGATGTGTGATCAGATGCTTAATGTCTCCAAGTACTATTCTTTCTTATCTAGCTGGCAGCGTGAATGAACACTTGTTAAGGAGTGCAGTACTGGTCTATGACAGTGCATATATAATTCCAGGTAGGACTAACTGGCAGACTAATTCTAGGATATGATTCCAATAGTAACCCACAGCGAAATAGTCATGCAGTCCCTAATGCAAGGGCTTCCAGTTGAATTTCTTGATATGTTTAACCTGTCATATGTTTGCTGCCATATCTAATCATCAACTGTGTCTCTGTGATAGTGCCCTTATTGACATTGTGAAGTTCCTGTCTCGATGTGATTTATACAAGAAGGTGGAACCGATAAGCCTCATCTACTTCTTCCTTTAACTAAGGACCACTGTGAAATTAAGTTCCAATAGATCAAGTACACACTTCCCTTCAATACATTGGCAGGCTGATTTGCAGTGTTACTCACTCAGCATGTGGATGTGAATGAACCGTGGTTGGCAATCAATACATTTAGTAGGACTTGAGCTGAACTCATATATACACAGTTATAATGGCTGGAAGTGTTGGCCATGTTGTAGTGTGGTGGGAATATGGCCATGGTAATGTTCATGATGTCACAGCTCTAGCTGCCCTTGTACTTGTATGCACGTCATGTCCACATTGGATGCCTCAACTAGGTGTAGCAGCTGGAATACCTGAATTGCTCTTTGATAGCCCCTGTTTTTGTTTTTGTTTTCTGTTCGAGATGCTGTGCTAAGATCAATGTTCACTTTCTGAATGTTTTACCCTTTTTCTTTCCATTAGCCCCTAAGGAATAATACCTCCGATCAAATAGGGTGGTCAAAGGACGGGTGATGTCAGCAACTCTTCCCTTGGTATCTTTGCTAACCAAAGTCCATGGTTATTTTCGTACGGCAATATCACTTTCTATTTGTCCAACATCCAGTTTAATCGGTCATTGATAGGATCCAATTGTTCGGATGTCAATTCCTCCACACATTCCCCATTCCAGTGGGCCAAAACTCAGAATAGTGCTGTTAAACGTCATTGCACAATTACCTTACAGTATTGGTACCTATGTGTGATGTATTACCACAAAGGTTTTCCCACTGTACTTGTAATAAGGGCCCTTATTTTGATCATTGCACTAATGCTGCAATTCCCATGCTGGCACCGCATCAGCGACTATAATCGCAACTACTTTAAAATTATATTGTAGATCTCTGCCCCGAACCCATTGTGAGTCTACTGTAAGCAAGGTTCTCGCAGGAGGTGTCACAGGTGCAATAGTGGCTTTTGGCAAGTCCGCGCAAGAGCAGGCTCAACAGAATCCAGCATAATGGTAAGTACAGCGAGTGGCTAGAAATGTAAGAACTAAATAGTTGGAAGTTTTTTTAGAAGTAGGTCTGACTGTTACACCACTTCACAAGACAGGAACGTACACAATGGCTGCTGATGAGAAATATGCAAAAGAAATTACATTGTAAAAAGGTCATCTTTTTTAGTTTAGTATATTTATTATAATAAGAGTAAAATAGATAAGAAAAACAAGTATGCTAGTCCATCGAAATAGTTATTGAACAGTAAGGCCAAATAAAGATAAACAATACTTAAAAGTATGTTTAGAATACAAAATAATATTCACTCCTGGACATACAGCCAAAGGAAGAGCATATAAACAAAGGATTGAAGTTGAAAAGAACAAGGATTGGCAAATGCATTAGGTTTCACCTATGTGATTAACAATAAGCAGTTCTTTGTTGTAAGTTGTAGCTTGCTCAGTTGTTGTACAATGTAAGTTACAGTAAGTCTGTTAAACTTTTATGACTTGCGTATATACAAAAAGGCAACATACTATGCTGTTACTAGTGTTATAGTGCAGGTAAGTATTAGCATCATTTTGAGAAACTAAATGAAAGAGGGAAATAATAGAAGTCATTGATATAATAGCAATATTACGTTTTTAGAGGCGTTCTGGCAACTTTTTGGTCTGGTGCCAGTGCACCTGATGCACCATTAAAACCATGGCCCTATTGACTGTAAGTAAAGTGCACTTGTGACTTCCTGTTTAGTAGTAGAGTAGTGCAATATTTAGTATTTAGGGGGGTCCCTAAAGCTTTGGGTCTCAGCGTCACTGCACCTGCTAGACCATTGATACTGGTGCCCGTAAGGTAATTACACTTGTGATTGCTTATTTAGTAGTTACATATAGCAATATTTGGTGTTTAAAGGGGTTCTGACAACTTTTGGCCCCGGTGCCACTGCACCTGTAGCACCATTGAAATCATGACTCTAGTGCCACCTAGGGAACTGTGCTTGTGACTGCCTATTTAGTAGTAAAATATAGCAATATTTGGTGTTTAGTGGGGTGCCTAAAGCTTTTAGTCCTGGAGCTGCTGCACCATTCAAATTATGCCCCTGTTGCCTGCTAGATAAATGCACATGTGACTGTTTTGTTTAGTAGTACAATTTAGCAATAATCTGGTATTAGTGGGGTTCCTAGAGCTTTTGGCCCCAGTACCACTGCACCTGCTGCACCATTCAAATCAAGTCCCTTTTAACTGCAATTCTGACTGCCTGTTTAGTAGTCAAATATAGCAATATTCGGTGACTGGTGGAGTTATGACAACTTTTGACCCCAGTGCCACTGCACCTGCTGCACCATTTAAACGAAGCCAGCCCCTTTCAACTACAAGGTAACTGCAATTGTGACTGCCTGTATAGCATTAAAATGTAGTAATATTAGATGTTTAGAGGAGTTCTGACAACTGTTTGACCCGGTGCCACTGCACCTGCTGCACCATTCAAATCCTGTCCCTAGTGCCTCAAAGATAACTGCATTTGTGACTGCCTGTTTCATTGTAAAATATTGCAATAATCGGTGTTGCCTGGGGTGCCTGGAGCTTTTGGTTTCAGTGCCACTGCACCAGCTGCACTACTGAAATCATGAGTCTAGCGCTTGCTAGATAACTGCACTTGTGACAGCCTGTTTAGTTGTGAAATATAGCAATATTAGTTATTTAGAGGAGTTCTGACAACTTTTAGGCCCGGGGCTACTGCACCTACTGCACTATTCAAATCATGACCCTGTTGTCTTCAAGATAACTGCACTTGTGGCTCCTTGATTGGTAGTAAAATATAGCATAGATCTTGTATATTAACTTTCTTTTTAACGTTCAATGTTTATTACAACATTTAGAATTTGATCATTGTGACCAAATACAGATTAAGTTGAAAAAATCAATCCGATAATGTCTACAACGTTCAAAGATAGGCACTGAGGCATGAATAGGAAATTCCACATACGTTCTAAGGCTAAAGCATCTGCTTTACACAACCATGTAATAAAATGCAAGCATTCCAGCATACTTTTAGAAGCTGTTTGCGTTTTCCAGTGGAAGAGATCTTATCTTACAGAAGAGATCTTATCCTGACTGAGAATGGGGCTTGAACACTTGGAACAGTTTTAGTAGAACTATTGTAAATGCGTGCAGCCAGGGAAAGGTAACAAAAAAAAGTTCCACACACAAGTGAAGGAACACAGTAATTCAGGAATGGGAACTAATAAGAGCCCCCTTTTAAGATATGATAAATATAAGAGATTTCACAAGCGCTGCATAAGCGAAACCTAAAATGGACAAGGAGTGAAGGGAATGAAGAGAAGGAAATAGCATCAAATTAGAACATTCACATAAAAATAGCTACATCATGGCCAATTGTGCATGAAGTCATAAACAAAGAAAATGAACAAAGAGAATAAATGGAAAATGTAATAATTTTAAGGAAAAAAGGCACATGTAATAATTATAATTTTAAGTTAAAACTAAAGAACTATTAGGTGGAAGTCAAGGAAGGACTCTAACAGCTGTGATGATCACAATGTGTCTCATTTAAAAAACAGGTGAAAAGAAAGTAAAAGAATGCAAATTGTATTTTTCCAGTCTATGATTATTGCATGTTAAGTTCCACCAATGTTGAATGATAACATTGGCTGTAGGTTCCCAGTTGCATGTAACCTCCTGTAAACCAATTGATATTGGGAGGTCCACTAATTTACCAAGCATTCTATAAGGAGACCATAAACAGTGTATCCCACCAATGAATAACTTACCCAATGTAAATGGTGTAGAAATACCAGCAATAGCCACAATTATTGTCCAGACCTAAATCCAGAAATATGAACTATTTGGGTATAGAAAGAACATATGAACATAAGAACCAGAGTGAGTGCTACAATGCCAACACGTATCTTGCTTAAGGAACTTAAGTTTAAATAAGTGTAGTGGAGTGTAAAATAGTCTATTATAGAAAAAATATAAATGTTGTGTTAGCTGGCTGAGTGAGGTGTAGAATTAATCTTTGTCCCGAGTGTATCCCATAGGGAGAGAGGCCAATTATTGTGTAATTCAGATTTCAATAAAACCTCCTGTTTAGATTTAGATCTGTCACTATCGGGCATACAAAGGGTTTTGTATTTCAGTGTAGCTTTAAAAAGTGTGATAGTGGCGATTGGATTGATCTGCCAATCATCACCTTGGCCAAGAGAAGTCCTGAAGGACTTGGACTTCAGTGTTGCTCCAAGAACAGTTTCTCATTCCTTATATTGCTTATGCAGCACAGAGGGAAGATTACATCAACAAGAAAGTGACTCAAAAGACATAATTGAATCATTATGTAGTAATTTAGAAATTGTAAATAATAGTGAAATAGTATTCAATTCCATTCAAAGATAACTCATAAAAGCACGATTTATCACATAGTATTACAATCAGAAAGACACAAAAGTTAAAATGGTTATAAATGATATAAAAAAGGTCACATGTTAAAAACCATATTCAGTTGCACATTGTTTTCCTAGACTTAATCACACATTTTAGGTACGTAAGTACCGAACTAGTAAACATTTCATATTGTAAAAGGTGTAACGTCAAGAAAGCTGGGCGACATTGTCTCACACCAAGGGTCTTTAAGATGGCAACAATCCATATTCTTCTGGGAACAGAAGAGAATTTGCTAAATAAAAGACTGTGCATAGTGGACTGCTGTGACAAATCGTCACATGGGCATAAGGTTAGGATTTTAGACCAGTCGTTCATGTTAGGAAAACTTATGAGTCTATGAAAGATACCCTGGCGAAAGCAGGTCAGGAACATCCTGTCATAGCCTCCAGTTACATTTACAAAATATGGCTGCATTCCATAACATGACATTAGCATCTGGTTTTCCAGGACCGTGGCCATAACAATCTCTTTAGAAAGTCTGATTGTTTCAAGTTGCATTAAGCGATCAGCTTTCAGGGTTTTTCTTGAAAGTGATATAATACTGTCCGGATATGCCGAAGTAGTCAGGATGGCCGATATCTGACATGAATTTTTTTATGTAATTTAGTCAGGGGATACAAGTTGCCCTATGGACCTTTAAGCAATTGTTGATAATATCCCTATTGAAGGTAGTGTGTGTTGTTACCCAGATTTTATGCCATTATAGGATTGGCGGTATCTTAATTAGGTCAGGTATGTATGGGATCCCGAGCTGAGCGTGACAAATGTAAGTAGCAGTGCTGCTAGGGACCGCCAATAAATATCTGATAGAGGCGTTCTCAATTGATTGCAATGGTTGAGGGTCAGCATCGCCCCAAATGCCCGCACCGTACATGGCAATTGAAATACACTTGGCTTTATACATTTACAATAGTTCGGCAACTGGCCTTCTGCCCAGTTTTCTGGCAAAATTGGCTAGGGCGGCGGTGACTTCGGAAAATAGCATTTTCCTAGCTGAAACTGCATGTCACCAAGTCCCTCTTTGATCAAAGTGGATGCCGAAATATGGGAATCTGTTAATGCACTCCACAGTGGTATTATTAATAAAAAATATTGCAACATTTAGCACTATTCGCAGCCGCATTTCATTATAAATGTTTTTGAAATGTTCACTTGATGTCCCAAATTTTGCATAAAGGTCGCAAAACTAGTCACTATTCTCTGTAGCCCAAGTTGGGTGCGTGACATTAAAACGGCGTCATCTGCATATAATAATGCAGGAATGGGACATGTATCAATAAGTGGCAGATCCTGGCATTGATGGATCCCTCAAGTGTGTTCCAAGAAATCCTGCCCTGGTGGAACAGGCCCAACAGAGTTATTTTAAGGCTAGGAAGCACAGGTTAAAGATATTGAAAGAAGAGGCCTGGGATACATTACTAAAAGATGCAGTTACAAATAATATGAGGGACTTTTGGTCAATGGTTATTAAAACATAGCTCCGTTCCTAATCTGGACACACATGTGGATGAGGATTCATGGGTGGGGCATTTTAGCAAAATGTTTAACGGTTTGAGAATGGATCCAGAACCGATGGTAGATGAGCTCAACCAACTATACAATATCCCCCTTACATTTAATAGTACAGAGATAGGGGCAGCCCTAGCACAATGTTCTAGTAATAAGGCTCCGGGCATAGACAGCACGCCAATAGATTTTTTTACAGATTGCCCAGACCTTTGGAGCCCTTTACTTACTAATACAGTAAATGCCATAGCAAAAGAGGGAATCCCGGACTCTTGGCATAAAGCAGTTTTAATCCCAATTTATAAAAAAGGGGATAAATTAGACTCCAGAAACTATAGGCCGATCTCTCTCCTTGACAGTGCGGCCAAACTTATGAGAAGAGTATTACTAAATAGACTGGAGGCATGGGCTTTGGCAAATAACATCCCAATCCCTGCACAATATGGATTTAGAAAAGGTAGAGGGACCCCAGATCGGTGTCAGAATTTGAGCTTGCTTATAGCGAAGTACACCCAAGCTAAGCAAGGCAACCTCTACCTGGCCTTCGTGGACCTTAGCGCAGCATTCAACTGTGTATCTCACTCACATTTATGGAAGATAATGAGGGTAATGGGGATAGATAATGGAATAATTAACTTCGTAAGACAACTGCATGTGAGAAGTGAAGCTTGCGTAAGATATGGCTCCCAGGGTGAATGCACCACATGGTTCCAAGTCACGAGAGGCGTTCGCCAAGGGTGCGTTCTTGCCCCCTTTCTGTTTTCACTTTATACTAATGCTGTGGAGTCCCGACTGCTTGAATCAATTTTAGATGTACTAAGAATAAATAAGAAGCGCATTCCAATTTTAATGTATGCAGACGATGCAGTTTTAATGGCAAGTACGGGAAGATCGCTCCAGAAATTGTTGAATAATTATGTAGAATTCATGAAAAAAAAGGATCTTCATCCAAATGAATCTAAGTCATTCGTATTAATCGCAGGGAAGAAGCAGAAAAATCCACACACTTTGTTTAATCTCGAACCGTAAAGTGGCACAGACAGATCGATTTTCCTATTTAGGTGTTACCTTTGACTACCGAGCAGCTTGGCGAATCAAGTGATGTTGCTGGAAAAAAGTACTAAAGCCATACGCTCTTTAAAAAAAAGATGGAAACAAGAAACCCAGCTACTGTAAGGAAAGTTTATGGGGCTAAATCTAGTGCAGTAGCATCCTATGGTGCTGGAGTATGGGGCCATGTCAAAGTAAATGATCTACAAGTAATAGAGGACAGTTTCTGGAAATCTATGGTGGGTCTGTCCAGTGTCGGTCCCAATTTTAAACTACATCAAGAGCTAAATATCCCCTATATAACTGATCAGATCAAGGTACCCCTATCCTTCTATGGCACTCAGTATGGTCCAGAGATACAGTGCCTCTCTCCCAACAAATGAGAACTGACTGCCTAGCCATGGAACATGTTGAGAATATCCCATGGTTAAAATAGGTGGAAAACTCCCTATAGACCCTAGACTCTGGGAGTTTGTTTAAATCACCGGGAAATGTTGTATAGGTTTCAAAAATGTTTTTTAAAACTAGTTTTTTAGCCTTTTCCAATGATGCAAGAAGGAATGCACTTTATAATAAACCTACTATAAGGGAATATTTGGAGGGCCCATTCCAGGTCGAAGGGATACCCTCCTATCTGGAGTTTGTTGCAATTCCTCGGCACAGATTTATTCTGTTACGATTCCGCCTAAATTATATTGCGTGTATGCTGGGCTACCCGGGTGGCATTTACTCCAGTAATGATCTTCCATGCTGCCCTTGCGATGATCTCTCGTTACAAACTGATTTGCACATCTTCTTTTTTTGTAAATTTTATTGTAATCACCGTAAAAGGTTTTTAATTCCTCTTTTACGTAAATTAGATTTTAGACAAGGTCGTCCTGCGTTACATTTTTTACGAATGCTATCTGATCCTTTAATCTGTTGTAGCGTTGCCTCATCTTTATGTGCATCTTTGAGAAAAAGGAAACTGACCAATGTTGAAATGAATTGTCTGGATTCTTAGAAATTTTTATCTGTGATGTATTTCTGTAACTTTTATGGTTAATATCTTATAAATCGAATAAAGACATTTTGATTGATTGATTGACTAAAACTTGGCAGAGGTAGTTAATATATAAAGTAAAAAGGAAACAGGCGAGAACACATCATTGGCGCACCCCTTTATTGATTGGAAATTTAATAGAGAACTCACCCAGAGTTCCATCGCGGACTCCTGCACATGCATCACAATATAGCTGCCTCATGAAGTTTAAGAAGTGGAATGGAATGCGATGCTGGAGGGGTTTATAGCTACGGAAATTCCAATACACTAGGATTGGTAAAGCACCACACTGAATAACGCATCTAGATGTGCAGACAAGAAGCGGCCCGGCTTCAGCGTCACTGTATTATATTGAGTAGGTCTGTCAAAGGAGTTAATGCACCACACAGAATAGGCATGCTGACTAGAAATACTATGTAATAAGAAAGAATGAGTCTGGAGGGTGGGGGTGGGACACTGTTTGGTTACTAGTTGTGGGCCGGGGTGAGGTTGCCTTTCATTACACAAACTGTATCACATTGAATATGGAGACATACCCATTGATACTGTGGACAATGTACTGTAATTAATATACGTATGCCACTATTTATATACTGTACCAACATCAGAAAACATTTAAATGTCTCGCATAATGTTAAGGTGTATGCCATTGATAATGGCCCTTGTTATAATAAATATGTAAAAAAAAACAAATTACGTTTAAGAGTGGTAACTCTACTTACATTCCCTCGAAAATAATCTAGAGTTTTTCATGTTTAACACAATCAAATGCTGAGCTAGGATCAACGAAAGCCAGAAAAAGCTTCCCCTGTTTAGCTCGCGTATACCAAACACTAAGCTTAAGTTTAGCCCCTGTTCGATTATGCGCAAAAGCCGTATTGCAAATTAGAGATAATGCCGTTTTCATCAGCCCATAACTGCAGTCTATTTAAGAGAATACGGTCTGTCACTTTGAGGAAGGAGTCCAAAACAGAAATTGGTCGATAGCATGTTGGGGTATTACGATTGCCCATTTTAAAAATTGGGACTAAGATCGATTCAGACCAAGATGGAATAAAGCTGTGATGGCAGCATGCTGTCAAAAACAAGGTTAGTAACGGGCCCCAAAGTGAAAGATTCGATTTAAACAGGTCAACAGGGACACCATCTGGGCCAAGAGCTTTACCTCCTACACTGGCGTTTATGGCACCGACCACATAATCTAATGAAAAATTAACGTCTATCGGAAAAAACTTTGGGTGGTTCTGACTCCAGAGTGAGTCTGAGTGCAGCCAGTGATTCTGCCTCCTCCTCATCGTTATATAGTGTAGTAAAGTGGTCCACCCATTGGGGCTCACTGATTGTTAATGCTATTGATGGTAGGTCTCTGGGGGCTAGGAAAGGCACATTGAAATGCCTTCCAGAAATTTGCGTTGTCTCTAAGTAGAGAAGCTTAATGCACGGCCCACCAGGATTCAGCTTTCAGGGCCTCCTTACTTTAATGCTCGTATATACACCTTTCTAGGCGTTTTAATTTCCAGCGGATTTCTATAGGGTTTGTGTAGGGCTTTTTTCAAGTCAATGTGGGCTTTTGTACATTTGGAGTTGAACCACCACTGCTTCTTAGTGTGACACTGTGGGAGCGCAGGCTTGATAAACAGGCAAGGAGGCTGGAGAAATTTGCCAAACGATGGTTTTTTTATTCTTAGATGTAACAAAGGGTTGAGAATCCCAAATAATGTTCCTATGGTTCTCCTTCTGATGGGGTCTTGGATGAGCCGGCAGGAGATGTAGAGGGCAATGTCCCTTGCTCCTCATCTTCTGAATCACGGGTGTTCCCCGGAGGCTCATAACAGAGGAAAAGAAGAGCCGTCAGAATACCAGAGTCTGGATTAAAAATAGTAGTTTGACCAATCACCACACCTTAAAGTGCAAATAAAAAAAAATATCCTGCTCAGGGTAGATGGTGAGTGAGGAGGTATGGTAAAGGGATTTTTGACTGGTGAAAGGAGGGGGAGGGACACCAATAAGATATGTCACAGGTGAGCTGATGCTCAGAGATATTTGGCAAAAAAAACAAGCAAGAAGACTGCATGTGTCGGCTAGAAGACTCACCCGGCAACTCCAAAGGTAACTACGGGTTCGTTCTGGGGTACTTATGTCAAAATGAAATAACAGCCTGCTATGGGCTCGAGGTCACGCTCAGGGGTTTAGCATCAATGTTCCTAGGTAACAAAAACAATAATAATACGGGTCATGCCCCTTTTAACAAAGAAAGAAAATACACACGATGCTTAAGAAACCCTAAGTCTCCACCGCCTCCCTCGTTCCACCCTTTTCCTCCTGTGAAACGCCTTCACTCACCGGCTCTGCCGCAACTCTCCAGAGTTGCAGCCGCTCTACAGCATCCTCCGGAGGTTTCCAAAACTCCTCACACCAGCGCTTGTCCGGTTCAGCGTCTCCCTCGTCTCCTCTCCTCGGGTCTCCTTCGGTGACTCCTCTACAGGGACCGTCCTCTTTGTTCCGTTTCTCCGACGTTTCTTCTCCTGTTTCCGCGTTACCGATTTGACCCCCTTCTCCCCCGATGTCTTCTCCTTTCATTGGTTTGAGCCAAACCCTTCCGGAGTTACACCCGCCCACTTGCGGGTTTCTGCCGACGGCTCTCTGTGGAGAGACAGGATAGCGGCATGGATTTTGTCTTTCCGCCGGATTCTGTGTGTCCCGATTGGAGCGGAACACCTGAGTCTGACGGGGAAACTCTGCCCATGGCGATATATTGGTGAGTCCCTCCTCACAGACACTTTTTATTTTCCACAAATAAACTCTTCTTGATCTCCCTGGAAATTGATTCATAGGATTTCAAAACGTGTGCATGAGGTGCAGACTCATTAAGACAGACTACAAAATCTGATTTACATTTGATTAAGAGTGACTTGGTAAACTCGATTCGTTCCTGTTGGACTTGCCCCTTTTTGGCTAAAGTTCCTTAAACTTTTTGCTATCCCCCTAGACCTTTTTTCTGATATCGTGTTGCCAACTAAGATGCTTTGGGCACTTTGACACTGCTGTTCTGTGTCAAAGTGCAAGGGCTCCCTGTGTAAAGTGTAATGGTAATTGGTTGTCCATGATTGATATGTTTGCCTTTTTAGTAAAGTCCCTAATAAACTACATTATGTGTGCCTAGGCGGGTGATGCAAATGCTACTAGTGGGCCTGCAGCACTAATTGTGCCACCCACACAAGTAGCCGTAAAGAGAGAACTCAGGCCTGCCACTGCAGTGTCTGCGCGCAGTTTGTTAAACTGCCATGTTGTCTTGACAAGTGCACCCACTTGCCAGGCCTTACCCAACCCTTTCTATGCAAATCAGACAACCCTATGGTAGGTCCAAGGTACCCTCCGGGCAGGATGCAGTGTATGTGAAAGGTAGGACATGTACTGAGGTGTGTAACATGCCCTAACAGTGAAATACTCTTCATTTCATTTTTCACTGTTGAAAGGCCATCTTGCCCGTAGGACAGAATGGGGAGGCTGTGTAGTATGTTTTCCAGCCTATCTTCCCAAAGGCTTAAGATGGGGAGGTGACGTGTAGTGTGCCTGAAATCTCAATCCAATAGCACATGTTTTTGTGAAGGTGGTTTTTGCATTGTGTTTTTAGAAACCACTCTCGTAGAAGTGGCTGGGTTTTTGTGCTCTAATATTTCTGTGCGTCTCTGACTGGTTGTTGATTGACTGTCTGTATCTGAAAGTGATAGGATATGGGTAATGTCTTGACCCAGGGAAGGAGTTGAGGCAGCAACAGGCTGACCTGCATCTGGAGTGTAGGGGGGAGGAGTAGCCCTTGGAGGTGAAGAGGCCTGGGTTGCTGCCATAAAACAATGGCTCCATCTCCTGCTGATTGATTAAGGATCCAGACCCCCACTATCAAAGGAAGAAGGTGTCACTGGCAGGGAGACACCCAGAACTGGTTTTGCCAGGGGTCAGTGCCCCCCTGAACACAAAGACTTCAAAGACATTTAGGGGTATAACTATGAGAGCTGAAACCCCTGAACGTTGGAAAAATGGATTGATCAAGACTGAAAAGGATTGAAATGTATTTCTGGTGAAGAGGAACCTCCGCCAAAAAGAAATAGCTGAAGAGACTGAAGGAAAGGAATGACCCTTGCTGTGTGTTCTGGGGCTGACCTGCAGTTTGCTGATTTAACCAAGGCAAGGCTAAGGGACTTTGCTGTGTGCTGTGTCCCCCTGCTTGAAAGGACTTTGCTGTGTGCTATGTCCTGAAGTAACTTGTCCTCAAGGGCCCGAGGAGAGCTGGCTCCCTGTTGTGGAAACTCGGGAACACAAAAGTTTCCAGGTGTATCTCAGCAACGCTGTGTGCCTGAGCTTTTTGCAGCCTGAGACCCGTAAGAATTGCCCTGTGATTGTGGGCATCTGGTGTCCAATTGAGCCTCAGCGACGCTGTGTGCGTGTGCTTTGTGCAGCCTGAGCCTTTCGTGAGGATTGTCCTGTGATCGTGTGCACCCGGAATCCAGTGAAACTCAGCGACGCTGTGTGTGTGTGCTTTGTGCAGCCTGAGACCTTCGTGAGGATTGCCCTGTTATTGTGCACACCTGGAGTCCAAGTGAGTCTCAACGACGCTGTGAGCATGTGCTTCTTGCAGCCAGAGACCTTCATGCGGATTGCCCTGTGATTGTGTGCACCCTGAACTCAAGTAAGTCTCAGCAATGATGTGCGTGTGTTCTTCGTGCAGCCTGAGGCCTTCGTGAGGATTGCCCTGTGATCTTGCACACCAAAAGTTCAAGTGAATCTCAGTGACGCTGTGTGCGTATGCTCTGTTGCAACCTGAGATCTTTGTTATCGCCAGCGGCCCGGACTGGTATCCCCAGAGGAGCTGTGCCGCCGGCCCGAGCCCACCGTTGCCAGAGCAGGATATCGAGGCCCGAGTCCCACTACCCTTAATCCACAAAGTCACATCGGAGGTCCAAGTCGCGGGAAGAGGTGAGGAGAGTGAGGTTGCGCCCCCCAGGTAACGTGTGTCGCCACCTGGGGCGGAGTGCAGCTCGGAGAGAGACGCTCTTGGCCTCTCCCATTCTTGCGGCGTGAGCCTCTGCTTCTCGTATCGTGGCCCGTACTTGCCAAGAAGTGGCAGTACCAGGGTTGAGTGCGGAGCTGCACTTTGGTTTACACAATACCCGCGTTGAGGGCATCTGTTGACGGAAGCTGACCGCGAGTCTGTACGAGTGGCAGAAAGACCGTCTAAAGCACCATGATCGGTGCTGGAGTGCATTACGCATTGCATATTTTCTGCATTATGAACTGCCTGATTGTTGCATTATGTCAGCAGAGAAGAGTACGAAGTTCCCCGGAGTTAGTGTGTTAGGGGATCACGAGCATGAAAAGGTAATGTGGTCATGGGCAGGCTGTTATGGTGTGTAGTAAGGAGAGGGAGTTCTCCTTGTTGGAACTATGGCTCTCACACACCTAGCAAGCTAGGTGTCATGCTTCATCATTTGAGCCTGCGACTCGCCAGGTCGGCGCTGCAATACTGGCGGGCACCCGGAACCGGGGCTCTTTGTCGGGATCTTTTGTTCCAGCCGATGGGTGCAGTGGGGGTGAGGGGCCTAGTTTGTGTAGATGTAAGGGAAATACATGAATTAAAATAGGTCAGTTAGTCCTTACCAAACTTTTATTCCAGAGGTAAACTGCCTAATTAAAAGGTGGAGAGGGGCACAGAACTAGTATTTAAGTGTCTAATGGTATGTACCCTGCTCTCGGATGATCAACATATTTCATGTCTCAATTGTCAATTCGATCAGGACACTTTTTCAGGATGAGTGATAAACTATCTACACCAAGGTAAGTGAAGACAACATACCCTGTATGTTCATAGTAAACCTAGAAGATGGATAAAAATAGGTAGGGGGACATATTAAAACCACATCAACAGTTGTGTGAATAGATCGTTATTAGCTAGGGGACCAGTCACTGCCCAAGCATGCTCAATCACAACTAGAGTCGTAGTGTGCCATGCAGATATAGTGTCCACAACATACACAACATGCTGAACCAGCGTAAACCACTATCTAGACAGATCATATAATGTAAGGTCTCCACTGGAGTGCTCGTGTGCATATCACATTGTTGTGCATGGTATAAAAAAAGAGATCAGACTGTATTTGATCCATTGTGATCACATAAAAGGTTAGACTTGATAAAATTAAGGAAACGAATAACTGGACATCGTAGGACTCACCTAAACTGCCTGCTAAATTTGCTTGCTGCAGTAGTCGGCGGTATTGGACACCAATTGGGTCCTAGTGGGGAAGGGGGAAGAAAGGTGGAGTCAGAATCGAGCTCCATGTTAGCCTATAGTGTTAACAAATGTCAACAGAGATGTAATAAGGAGTTCAAATTAATGATGACGTCCAAAGTTAAGGATAATCCATAAGGTGGCTAAATCCCTTTGAGGAACTGGCCCTGTGCGGCCGACCATGCAACGGGCGGGCAGCCAAGCGACTGAGCCACCAACTGGCGCGCTTTCAGCAAGCTGGAGCACGTCCTATCAGTAGCCCGGACCCGGCGCGGTACCGCGTCCACATATCAGCCACAGGGGCATGTGAGCATGTGGATGCATTGTTTGGTGTTACAGTTAGTGTGTCTCTTTTGCGTTCATTTAAAATTAGGTTGTAGTGTCAGCTCTTTAGTGGCGGTAGTCAATGGGCAAGCAACGCATGAACCGCAGGGGTAGTGCCCAGTCACTGCTGGCATATCCCATAGGGTTCTCTGGGTGTCGATGTTAGGTTTGATGGGTCTGGCACCAATGAGTTTTTAAGATTGAGACTCCTTTTGTACACAAACCTGGGTTTCTGAAGATTTAAATCCCCTGTGTTCAAGATCTGCCAGTGTTTGAGAATTATTTTCTTGATTCAAACAACCAGCAGGATGGACTCCAGGAACAAGACACAAGGCAGGAAGACCTAGTCGTTAACCTCTCTCATCGCACCTTGTCTGAACCTGAGAAAGCTATACTACAGAAAGGTCTAGGCTTTGTCCCTACTCCTAAGACAGACAAGTTTAGAACACATTGTGAAATGCCACTGGAGCACGAGAACTTTGTCAGAGAACAAGGAGTACAGAATTCCCTTTATATTCCTACATGCGAACATCATTAGGTACATTAAATGGACTTGGGCACCAGATAGTAGTGAGCCCCCCCATGCACAACTTATGTTGCAATGGGCAATGGAAGACACTGAACCCGATGGCTGTACAGGGGAATTAGCTCCCATGCGGCAATTCCACTGGAGACGGTCAGTGAAAAGTGGAACACTAATATTAGAAGAGAAATAACAGAAAAGGAATGGGAATCTATATTGGAACATCCCAAAATAGTGTCTGGCAACGCCAAATTTTAGCTTATTCAATACATGGTATTGCATTGGGCTTATCTTACACCGCACCAAAGAAATATGATGTACCCGGAACCAATGTCCCCGATGCTTCACACAGACTGCCGATTTACTACACATGCTATGGGCCTGTCCACGACTGGTTCCCTTCTGGACAAACATGGTAAAGATCCTAAGCATTATTATGAACATAGTAGGGGGAGACACAGCAGAATACTGTATACTAGGGCTGCGGTGTAAACGCAAGAAGCAAGTAGTACAATCCCGATTTACTAACTTAGCTTTGATACTGGCAAAACCTTCAATCACGATGCAGTGGAAATCTGCACTGCCTCCTGCTGTGCTCACCTGGCTTGAGGACGTAGTCAGATGGGGAAGGGCTGAAAGCATGGCAAGAAGGAGGCAGGAAACTAGGGGCTTATGGAAGACCCCAATTTCACTAGACTGGGATACAATGCTAGATCTTTTTATATCCTCTGAACCTTCATTACATTGAGATGACGTAATATAGATACTCACTTACCAACACAGACATACAAACCAATAGCAGATCCCTCCAGGCACTAACAAAGCAGATATATGTACAAATGTAAGCCATGCATTTAGGAATACACATGCGAACAAAGTCAACACCATCGATTTAGTGGCCTCTATGAAGACAGGAGTAAACATGGGGAAGGGATGGGGTGGGATAGTTCTGAATGATTAGTTACTGGGAGGTGGGACTGTAATGCTATTCTGAAGTAGAACTTATTAATGCACTTTAGATGCATATTATGTTACTGCATATTATAATCCTGCCACCACAGCTCCTATTATGTATACACCTTGCTGAAGGATATACACAAGTTATAATGATCACCCTTTGATTACAGTATGATGCACCTATATGAACCCTGTAAAGCATGATTCAATGTCACGTTGGATTGTTAAGAAGCAAAACAACACAATCGCCAATACTGGAAACTACTCTATGCTTTTTAGTATGACCAGAATGAACAAAAACATCCTGGTCCGTTTTTTTAATTACGTCTCTAGTTTATTTATTCATTTATTTCACTAGTCAGACTTTTTTTCTTTTTGAATAATGTCAAATTTTTGTGCATATACGAAAAAATACAAAAACATATAACACATTATAATAACCTACAATTTCTGTACAAATTTACAACTTTATGACACATTCATTCCATACTTTTGGCCAAGACATCCATCACACACTCAATACAAACAAAACATACCACATACACAAATACCGCCTCTTGTCAATGCTAATCAGTTGTGCTAGTAGATAAACAAAAACTTTCACATTTATAGATGCTGTTTAGCAGACAGTAAAAAATTAGGAGCCAATTTTTAATTCCTAACACAGTCCTTCTAGTTATTTTAATTGACAAGACGCCAGGTCAGGTCGACGCGTTCGAACCCCCGATTGCGGGGTTCTCATCAGGACAAACAATTTCTACAAGACAAAACAAACGTACCAATTTAGAACCGCTCAGAAATCAAACTGTTTTTTTTTTTGTGCAGCCACCTCACGGCTTCAAACAACATACCTTTTCAAACAGCCGAAGCTAAATCCCTTGGGGTAAGATGGATGGTGTAGACTCAAGTTCCTAAACAGAGGAAAAGGGGAGACATACGCAGTGTTATTTAACTCGAGCTAACTCTGACTCAGCACTTGGAAGAATGTGTTTGGCACGGTACTCACCTCACGGGTTGTTTTGAGGGTCGTGGGTACCTGATGATTGTAAGTTGGAGGAGCCCATTACTACCAATGGGAAATGTCAGTGTGCTACTGAAAGAGGATACACACAAGGTTCACTTACCCTGAATTTGTATCACTCTGCTCAATACGGATAGATTGGGTTAGATCAGCTGGGGCCTTTTCGTGGAGCCCTGTGTGAAAAAAACCGGGCACTCGTTAGTACATGAGCGCGGAGCGACTCGCTGATGCCAAAAGGATTCGGGGTGAGGGAAATTCTATGTTACCTTCATCCTCGCTTGAGTGTTCGCATCTGTCGATGACCGTGAACGGAATGCAGTCCTCCTTCTATTTTGGTGTATCTATACCTGGGACGTGACACGTGATCGTCACTTACTCGGACCATGATGTGTAAAGATTCAATAATAGGGCTTCAAAAATGAAACACCACAACGTGACCAAAATCACGATAATCGGACGGAACTTAAACGTGCAAAAGAAGGAGATGAATTGCATATTTTGAAGCTTGTACTATACGAATGCCACACTCGTGCATTCTGGTATATGTAGTGTGTAAAATCCGAAACTTTATTGATTCACTACGGAGCTCAGGCGTCATTTTAAAAGTGAATCTAAAGTGAAAGCTTGTCCCGCGAAGGACAAAAATCACAAAAATCGGACAGAACTTAAACGTGCACAATAAGGGGGTTAAATTACGTATTTTGAAGCTTCTACCCTACGAATGCCACACTCGTGCATTCTGGTAGATGTAGTATGTAAACCCCGAATCTTTATTAATCCACTACGGAGCTCAGGCGTCATTTTAAAAGTGAACATGAAGTGAAAACTTATCCCGCATTGGTTTTGGAAGCGTGAATACCGGTGGGTCAGGGATTTTGGACTAAACCACTTTAATTGGCCAGCTGGACGTTAACGAAATAGTTGGCTTGGACTACTGCCTGGCCCTATGGTATCCTATTCCCAAGGTAGTGTGGTGAACCCTAAATTGGGTGGTCTAAACAACTGACCAAAGCCCTTGATGGGGGGAACGAGAGGAATGTGTTGTTCCAATACCTGAGGTGATAATTGCTGATTCATTCAGAGACCTGAATCTCAGGCGCTGCCTTTAAAAATTTCAGAGATTTCATTCAGACCATTGACCGCCGTATTGTATTTCATTATCAATAGAGCCTCTCTTTGGCCAAGTTTCACCTCTAAGTCACCTCCCCGTGGGCCTTTTTCAATTTTAGAAATGATAGTCCACCTCAAGTCCTATTCTTTATCTTTATTTCATATCCAATGTTGTACCAATGGTGCGTTTAATACTTCTCTCCTTACTCTAGATTTATGCTGCGTGGTCCGCTGTCGTGCTTCCTGAGTAGTTTTCCCTATGTATAATTTGGGGCAAGAACATGTAATCCCATGGATAACATTCCTTGTCTGGCAGTTTGTGAAAGTTTCATGTTTCCAATGAATTCCGCTAAATGAAAAAACCGAACCTTCATTAGTTTGGTCACAGCATGTACAATTTCCACATTTATGGTGACCAACCACCGGGGGAAGGCCAATCATCCCTCTTAATGTTAGTTTTGGTTCCAGGGGCACTGCTGCCCTGACAATATGGTTTGCCACGCTTTTTTCTTTCTTAAAGGCAAAGAGAGGTGGTTCCATGAAGTCGCTATGCAGATCTTTAATCAGATGCCAATTTTGCATAACCATCTTTCGTAGTTGATGGGCATTTGGGCAAAAAGTTGTTACACAGACAATTCGTTTTTGATCTGCTCGTGTTTTCTTTTGCAAAAGAGTTTCCCTTGGGACCCACCATGCTCTTTTTAAAAAATGCTTAAGGAGCTTTTTTGGGTACCCTCTTTCTAATAGTCGTTCGGCCAATCCATTCGCATGGGTGAAATAATCCTCTTTGTTGGAGCAATTTCTCCGTATCCTGAGAAATTGTCCGAAAGGTAGATTTTGCTTGCGACTTCTTGGATGATTACTGGTGTAATGGAGCGCCTTGTTTCTATCTGTGCTTTTGCGAAACAATGTTGTCCCTAGGGCTCCGTCCATTCCAAATACTTTAACACCCAGAAAAGTGATACTTTTGTTTGATGCATTAAAGCTGAATTTAATGTCTTCCGTCCTTGAGTTAAGCCATGACACAAATTCATTTAATTTTTCTTGTGGCCCTGACCAAATAAAAAAGACATCATCTATGTATCTCATGTACTTCGTGATGTATTCAGCATATGGGTTGTTGTTACCCAAACCCCTGTGCCTCATGCTCACTGAGACATGGTGGGGAGAGTCGTCGAACCCGGATGTGGCCATGGCTGTCCCGCCTGATTACAATGTCTTCAGGAAGGACAGAGCGGTGGGAAGGGGTGGCGGAGTGGCACTGGTGGTGAGGAAAGATCTGGCTTGTACTATTCTGCCAGTGGAGGATATTCGTGGCTCGGAGGTCCTTGCTTTTTCCATCTCTCTGGCCCCGCAGCAATCAGTAAAGGGGCTATTGGTCTATAGACCTCCTGGCCCGCACGGAATGTTTTTTGAAGATCTTGATTCCGTTTTACTGAGTTTGGCGTTGAAAGCAGAACACTGTGTTCTGGCCGGGGATTTTAACTTCCGGATGGACGATTCGCTTGATGCGGCCACTATTAAAATCATAGAGGCCACGGCACCTTTGGGATTGCATCCCTATCTACATGGGCCGACGCATAACAAGGGGCACACCTTAGACCAGGTTTTCTCGACCTCCCCTCTTGAGGGGTTAGAGATTATCCCGGTTCTATGGTCAGACCATCTGCTGGTTAAATTTTCCATCTGCGGCACAGTTAATTTGACTGCAGCCGCCCCACGGCAGCATGGTCAAACCCATAGGGCATATCATCGAGTGACCCCTGAGATGCTGGCTCAGGCTGCTCTGGATCATCCTTGCCCTCTTGTGGGTGACCTGTCGCTGGATTTGGAGTCCCTGCAGGTATGGCTGACTGACAGGCTTAACGATCTTGCCCCGGAACTGGCCCCTCGTCGCACTCCGAAACGAGTGTCCGCCCCCTGGTTTACCGTTGCACTGTCGGCTAAGCGGCAGCAGTGTAAGGTGGCCGAAAGAGCTTGGCGGGTTAAATATGATGAGGTGGCCAAGGTGACTTTTAAGAACATGGTTAAGGAGTATCACCGGGAGATTCGCCTAGGTAAGAAAGCCTACCTGGCAGGGAGGATAGAAGCTGCCTCCAACTCCTGCAAGGAGATTTTCTCTATAGTCAAGGAATTTACTTCTCCACGGTTAAACACCGCTGAGGAGAGGCCCTCCGACTCCTGGGCGGCGGATCTTGCCGGCTTTTTTACGAGCAAGATCCAACTTATACAGGCCTCTTTCCCATCGGCTACACCCATGGAGCGAACTGCCACTGAGGATATTCGATCGCCTCTGGCCTTGCCAGGCCCGATACTGGGGGCTTTTCCACCTATACTGGAATCCGTCTCCTTAGCACTCTTGGCCAACTTGAAATCTGGCTCGCCCCTGGATCCCTGTCCTGCTAGGACACTGGCGAAGCTGGCTGATGTGATCAATCCTTTGGTCAGTCCGCTGCTAAATCTTTCATTGAGCCAGGGAGTGGTCCCGCAGGCTTGGAAGCAGGCGATGGTCATCCCGCTGCTTAAGAAGCCTGGTCTGGACACTAAGGCCCTTGTTAACTACCGGCCTATCTCTCTGCTGCCGGCTCTTTCGAAAATTGTTGAAAAGCACGTACAATCGGTGCTTTCCAATTTTCTAGAGGCGAATGAGATTTTGCATGCCTCCCAGTCAGGTTTTCGCCCTAATCTTAGCACCGAGACCGCGCTCCTCGAGGTCTCTGAAACAATCAAGGAGATTCTGGATCCAGGGGGTAAAGCCATGCTGGTGATGTTGGATTTGTCGGCGGCTTTCGACACCGTTCCCCACGAGGGTCTTCTCACAAGACTCTATGAGATTGGTCTTCGGGGAACGGTGCTCAGTTGGTTTTCTTCCTTTCTTGCCGGCCGCCGGCAGACGGTCTGGGCCTCACCAGATTCCGCCGTGATGCCTCCACTGGGAGTCGGGGTCCCTCAGGGCTCTATTTTGAGCCCGACCCTCTTTAATATCTTCATGACCCCTTTGGCGGCATTGGCGGAGTCGTTCGGGGCCCGGATCGTATCTTATGCCGACGATACCCAGCTCCTCTTCTCGTGTAAGAGAGGAGGAGATTTCGAGGGGGAGAGTATCCGGGATTGCCTGGGGGCTGTGTTCCAATGGTTCCAACTGCACAGCCTCAAGTGCAATTCCGACAAGTCTGAGATACTCTTCTTTGGGTGCGACTCGGAGCCAGACTGGCAGGCCTGGTGGCCTAGCGGCATGTTCCCCCCTATGCGTTCTTCCCAAATAGCGAAAAACTTGGGTGTTAAGTTGGACACGGGGCTTACAATGAAAGCCCAGATCCTAGGGGTGTCGGGCATGTGCTTTGGCCTCCTCAGGATGCTGCGGAGGTTTCTTCCCCTGTTATCGGAGGAGCACCGGAAGCTGACTGTACAGGCCCTGATTGGCTCCAGGTTGGATTATTCAAACATTCTATACCTGGGCCTGCCGGAGTACCTGTTACAGCGGCTTCAGGTTGTACAGAATGCTGCGGCAAGGGCAGTCTATGGAGTGAACAGGCGTACCAGCGCTACGGGTTTGCTCCAGACCCTGCACTGGCTCCCAATCCGCAAGCGGATTGCCTTTAAGGCTCTGACATTGGCATTTAAGGCCCTGCATGCGTCGGGAGCGAAGTATCTCCAGAGGAGACTGACTTTCTACCAACCAGCTCGCTCTCTGAGATCAGAATCTTTATTTCTGGCTACTGTACCACGGGTGAAAAGAGCGCGTCTGGGCGGTCGCTCCTTTGGGTTACTGGCGCCCCAATTATGGAATTCCCTGCCCCTCTCCCTTCGGGGATCCACTGGCTTATTAGCCTTTAGAAAGGACCTTAAGACCTGGTTGTTTGTCCAGTAGGCCTTCCTTGTGTGCTGTTTTTTTTTTTCCCACTGTGTTGTCTTTTATTCTTTTAAATGTGTTATGTTAGTTCACTGCAGCCTGCCTCAATTAAAAGCGCCGGGACACTCTTTTTGAGTAGCCGTTGCGCTCTACAAAAAACCATTTAACATAACATAACATAACATAACATATATGAATTTATTTTCATACAAACCCATGAAAAGTACTGCTAAATCCGGTGCAAAGGGGTAGCCCATGGCCACCCCCTTTATTTGGTAAAAAAATTCCATGTCAAATTGAAAATAGTTCTTTTGTAAGGCAAATTTGGCTAATTGAACTATAAAACTGGTAGGTACTCTAGTTGGTTGTTCCCTTTGTTCCAGAAAAAATGATAAAGTTTCCAGTGCCTGTTCCTGGGGTATCTGCGTATATAATGAGACTATGTCCATGGTGACCATCAACTGCCTAGTCTCGTCGAACTGAACCGACATTATCTGATTAGGAAATGCTGTAGTGTCTTTAAGATGCGCCGGAATGTGATCAATAAATGGTTTGAAAAAAAAGTCAACGTACTTCGCTACTGGTTCTGTCAATGATTCATACCCTGAAACTATAGGGCGGCCTGGGGGGCAAATTCTTTCTTATGCATTTTCGGGAGGACATAGAACACCGGTATCCTTGGGTTCTTATTCTGAAGAAAGTTGAATTCTTTCGGTCCCAGCACTCCGAGTCATGTCCATCCTGGAGAATTTTGAAAAGCTCATTCTGCAATTCTCTTGTGGGATTTTAACTGATCTTTTTGTAACAACTTGGGTCGTCCAGTTGACGTCTGGCTTCCTTTTTGTATCTGTTAATATCCCAGAGGACTATCGCGCCTCCCTTGTCCGCTTGTTTTATCACCAGTGATTTGTCGTTTTTCAATGAAAAAATCGCCTCCTTCTCCTCTTTGGAGAGATTGTAATTCACATATTGTTTTTTATTTAACAGAGCAGTTATCCCGGAAAGGATTGTTCTTTCAAACGTGATTACCTCTTTGGGTGTCTTAAAACCTGGTGGGCAAAACAGTGATTTTTTTCCGAAGGCCAGTGACCTCTACACTAGTTGGCTCTGGTGCATCTTTAAAAAATGTTTTCAGACATATTTTCCGACAAAATTCTATTGTTTCTAATTTCATTTTCACAAAGTCCGTTGGTCTCACAGGAACAAAAGCAAGTCCTTTCGCTAGTACAGCTATTTCCGAATTAGACAGAACCCGATCTGGCAAATTAAACAGCGGTGACTGTTTTAGTTCTTGTAGAACTGGCGCCTGGTACTCATTTCCCATGGTTGGGAATTGAAGCGCGACCGCCACCTTGTCCTTTGTTGACCTCTGGCTAAAAAAGGCTGAGGATTTTGTTGTTGGTTATGTTGATTGCCTCTATGGCTCGAATTATTTCTAGTCTCACTTGAGTCCGTCTCTCCTCCCGAAGATAAAGAAGTGTCGGAAAATGTCAAGAATTTGTTCCTAGAACGTCCTTGATTGTCCTGAAAGAATCGTCGTTGAGCTGGATTGTTAAGCACGAAAATCAATAAAATATGTTGGGAAAAAAATAAAATCACATCATCACACTATTACAATTCTGTCATTATTCTTGATTTTAGCTGATCATATTCCTGTAATGCTCTCACATTTTCATAGATGGCAGCCTTCTGTTCATCAAGAGCAATCTCTACCTTTGTATCATTGTTTTCCTCCTCTTGTTCCTGCAATTCAAGCTGAAACCCTTACCTAGAACTGACTGACAAAACATGAACATTAGAAAAGCACTCATCACTATAACTATTATTACTATTGAGATCGACAATCTTTATTAGTATATTTTTGCCTAGTCTACTAATCCATCAACCTTTATTTTCCCAGAATCTAGTATCCCTTAATGGGTGAATACCAATCACAATGTTAGTAGGTTTATCAATATATTTGTTTATACTCTCAATATTATCTGGGATATACATGCAACACTGAGTTTTCACAACATAACAGAAACCTCTCTCTTTAGCCAGAAGCATGCCTAAAGTCATTCTATTCTGAATCGTCATCAATCTAATTGCATGCATTTCTTCATTAATCTAAAGCTAAACAACGCAAACCGTCCCAACCTTCTGGAAGAGTAAAGCAAGCATTTTTGTTTCAAATGTGATAAAGGCTTTTAAACATAATATCAACACCACCTATCAAATAAAACATATCTATAATTATAAGCACATACACTATTCCCTATCAAAAGAGGTTTCAACTTCCACTATAGGATTATGCCTCGCATTCACATCATACTTAGTCCTTGGCTTCTCGTTCCTAAATCTATGACTAGGATGTATTTGTGAATTTTTAGTCATAGTCTCCTCCCTCAATTCAAATTGAATCTCTTTCAAACTTATCAACTTATCACAATATCTCTATTTTTTATATTCTTTAACCCTCTACATCAGTCAATTTACACACATTCGCTATGTTAATACTTCCAATTTTACTAGAATGTTATAGAACCGTTATACATTTCATTTGCCTCTAGATGTGAAATAACAACATAGGTTACTGGGAGATGATAATCTAAGTTACTGAGCATGTTTGGCAATGGGTCACTGTATTTAAGCCATACCTTAGGTAATAGAAGTGGGTTAGTGTGAACAAACATACCAATCAGATTCATTCATTATAGCTCCATCACTCTGTAGCAAATATACAGGAGTTTTCTTTGAATCCTTCATATTAACCATTTCTACATTGTAAATTATATTGTTTGGAAGTCTTCAAAAATGTTGAGGTATTAAGTAGTGTTTGGGAACTGCCCACCATTAGGATATGCTTACATTAACACACCAATAAACATAGCCAAAATAGGAATTATTAAAATGCTTTGGAAAGCCATGCAAATCCTCTCCTTTCTCAAAGACATTTTCTCTCACTGTAGACCATGATGTAATTCTATTCTTGCAGAAGGTGTAGTAAGTAGCACCTGTTGATAGCTGAAGCATACTATATCAGCTAGGCCCCTGCAGTAATCCAAGATCAAGTCATCACTAATTTTCACAATAGCTGCAGGCAGTATTGAGGATTTCTCATGGCTTTCACAGTATCACTTTGTGAGAAATTGAACCTATATGGCTCATGTCACCCCCATTTTCTGACTGATACTGGTGTTAACTGGCTCTGACTGTGCCCTGGGCTCTGCTAACCAGGCCCAGGGCCAGTGGTTTGATGAAAAAGGTATATGGTAAGTAGGTATAATTCCAATTGGCAATAACAGACCCTGTAAGTCTCTAGTAGGGGGTTCAAATTAACTATAAATCAATAGTATATAATAGGGCTGGGGAGTTTAGAGGCCCAGTAGATTTCCTACAGTGAAGTGCGCACTGCTACGTGCCTGCTGTCATTTCTAAAGGCAGCCATTCTTTGCAGACTGGCTTTAAAAGTAAATTACATGCAAACTCGACTTTGGTGGTAAAGGTACTACCAAAGTGGTAATCTACTTTTTTTAAATGTCACCCCTAAGGTCTGGGTGCCATGTAAAGATAAGGAGGGACATCATAAAAGCTCTGGTGAGGGAAAAACTTCCAATTTAGTTTTTCCCCATTGTAGATTCTTAACCCCATAGGCTAGCATTGGAATATGCTATTCAATTAAAACCATTGCTAGGAAGGGGCTCCAAATGTCATTCAAAGACTTAAAAGATTTGCAATTATAAATTCAACAACTCCAGCCTTCAAACAGCCTTTCCTGAATGGTTATCGTTAACAGGCTTAGCCAAGCTGCTTTGATGAGGTGTTAAGTGCCAAATAGAGCAGAGGTTATCTGATGAGGTGAGCTTTGTAGCTGCACAGAACAGGCCATGTCGGGGCTGGGTAAATTGCACTGGGCTTCAAAGAGAGCAGGACAGTAAGGAATGCCAGCCAACCCTAACCCCTCTTCCTGTAAACCAAGCAAGATGGCAGGCCCGAGAGAAAGTGCAGGGGTTGGAGGGGGAGTGTTAATGAAAATGAGCCACACTGATAGATTAGTTTAGCCAGCTCTTACTCCAAAGGAGAGAAAACAAATCTCCATTTTGACTTTTAAGGTGCATTGCTTTGTGAGACAAGAATATGGCACTAGTTGGAGGAAACGGTCATGCTTTTGGGTGACACCCTGCACCTCATTGCACAGGGGCGCCCCCCTGCTTGTCACTCCATATCATTAAATAAATATGTGAGAGCTGCATAGTAACTTGAATTTGCTGCCTGAAACACAAGAAGAAGGATTGACCTGCTACAACCTTTGTCTGCATCACACTGGAGTGCTCCCTGAAGGACTGCTCCTATTGCAGACTTGGAACTACAGCCCTAAGACCTTTGCCTTGCTTCAAAAAGGATTAAAGAGTGGCCTCCCTGAACTCAAAAGTTTAACAGAGCTTCCCTGCACCATCTCACTCAAGAAGTCCCCAGACTGGAGTGCATCCAATAGACATTTAAGGATTTGTCCAGGTCCATTGTGGGATCTGTAGTTCGGACTTCCAAGTACCATCTCAGAGCTTCCAGACCCTTGGATTTGGGTTTGTGACATGTTGAACCCTCAAGAGAAATCTCAGAAAGAAGTACCAGAAGTTTGGAGAAATTTGGAGGAACGTTTGGAAAAAGCTCCATAAGTGGACCGGTCTGACGTCTAGAGTCAAGCTTACTACCTTAAACTGTGACCCGGCCTGGATTTCAGGTTAGCACAGCTGAAAGCTCCGGAGCTCTAGACTTCCAGGATTTGACTGGGGGCTCATGGAAAAGCAATACGAAGATGTCGCATCAAACTCAGCCTGCTTCAAGGGACCGCACGACGTCTTGAGAAAATCCTCCAGAAAAGTTGTTTTTTTAAGTCTGAAGGTAACATTTTGACCGGGGGCCCCCGCTTAGTGTATCTGACCGGGGCTCCATCGGGGTCAGACTTTATACCATCAAGTGCGACCAGATGTCCCAGGCTGGCGCTATATGTTTTTAAGCACTATAAAGTGGTTAATCTTTAAAAATGCATATCCCTGGTTCCCTATATTGGATGTTTGTCGTTTTGTTGTCATTTTAAATATAAAAATATTTCCTAGTTTTATAAATTGGTTGTTTCTTACTTATTTAATGAATTATTGTTTTTAAATGGTTTACATACCCATCTCCTGAGTTAAGCCGTCTCCTCGCAGCCTGCTACCAAGGGCTTAGTCAAGGACTAATGTAATGAAAACTTGTCTGGACTTTATATTGCTTGGGCGGCTTTATTGCTAGTGGTAGGTGCATACTTACCCTACCAATAATCCACCCTCCAACATAATTGCCGATCAGTGGGGTGAATATGGGCTTGTGTTTAAATTAAGCCATTGAGTAAAGTAAGTTAAGATCTTTAAAAATCTGCTAAATTGACTTTGAACAAAACTGTTGATTTTTTAATATTTTTAATTTGGACTAAGACGGATTTTTAATCCATCTTTTTGATTTTTCTGAAAAACCTTCTATTGCTGATTTGTGAAGTATGCGTAACCCAAAACTAAGGATACCATGGAGCTGCAGCTGGCTACACTGAACAAACTCACAGTGCCTAATATTAGGGTTCAGTATAGGTCCTGGGACTCCCCAATTATAATAAGATAAGAAAGGCAGAGTTGATTCGGTACCCTAAGGCCTGGGCACAGGCAGCTCGCGAGAAAGAAGGGGAGAGTGACCCCTCCAACCACCCCCAGGAGCAGGACGATGATGACATTTCCATTTCTCCTAGGACCAGGTTCATTTTCCAGCTAATGGGGGCAGGATAGGTTTACCTGTACAAGGCCCTCTGATGTCCATCAGAGAGAGGGAGTTTGAGGCTCAGTTAGCTTCTATAGCTTTGGAAGTGCGGAAGTTGGCCCTAGAGGAGAAGAAGTGGTAGGAGGCACAAGCAAAATGAAATGGTGGCAGCTACAATTAAGAAATTGCTGAGATGGCAGGTGATGAGTTTAATTCCTGGCTTCCCCAGGGGATAGTTCCCATGTACACAGAGGGAGATGATATTGACAAATGGCTGACTCAATTTGAGAGAGCCCTTGAGATAAGAGAGGTCTGTTTTAAGTATCAGGGTTCACCCCTTTGGGAACTGATCCCAGTGGCTGGGAGGGATATGCTCCTGACCCTACCTGGGGTGAAGCAAAATCTGACTCCCACATGAGGCAATGCTTAGTCAAGAAATTTGGTTTGAACCCGGAGCAGTACCGGATGGGGTTCAGGGACACCCAGAAAGTTAACACACAGTCCTGGGTGGGCTTTGTGGACATCTCAGTGAACGAAGTAGAGGGCTGGATTAGTGGTAACCAAGTGAGCACCTATGGGGGCTGTACAATGTAGTGTTGAAAGAGCACATCTTGACTCATTGTTCATCAGAGATGTTACACCAGTACCTAGTGGAATCTAAGCTGCCTAGCCCTGGAGAGTTTGGGAGCTAGCTGATACATGTTTGAGAACCTGAGTTTCCATCAGCATCCGGGGGTGAGTAGAAGAAGGGAAGACAGGTTCCCCCCAGGGGAAAGCCCAGGTGAAATAAGGTAACAAAACAGAAAGAGTCCTCACAAGATCTACAAAATCCTGTCCGGGGGGAAGGACCCTGAACCAAACCACTTTCAAGAAGAAGGGGTATTTGGGGAAGTCTTTTGACCCTACAGAGGCAGGAAAGTTTCAGGGCCTGATAAAGGCAGGTAGTTTTTTTGACTCTTTGCAGCAAGGACATAAGTGAGAGAATGCTGTCTGCACAAAGAAGCCCCCCACAGGTAAGCAGTCCCGGGGAATTGCCAGCATAGGTTTGGGGGTGGAGATAGTCCCAGAGATAGTGAATGGGTTGACAGGGGAAACCTTAGTGTACTTGGGTGGAGTGGAAATTGCAACCCTGGCCGTCTTGCCTCCCAGACTGGAGAGGTATAGCAAAGGCCTAACATTAATGGAACTCACATTAATGGAACTCAGTTGGAGGCTCTGAGGCACACAGGAGCCAGTTTGACTATGGTGACAGAGGAACTGGTTTCCACAGGGCAGATCATGCCTTTTGTGCAGACAGCAGAGCCAAACTCCATCCCATGACGAGTTTGGAATGGGGAGGTGTGACAGGCCCTAAATAGGTAGTTTTGTCTCTTGCACTCCCAGTATACTGTCTACTGGGAAAAGACCTTAAAATGTCTGACTGGTCATAGGTGGAGAGAATGGTCCATGCAGGGATGCTGAATCTCCCTGAATGGGTATGTGCTGTGTCCAGGTCACAGACTGTGCAAAAGGGAAATGCTGGACACTTGGACTGCGATTAGCCCTAGATTTCTTCTGGTATCGGGTCGCCACTACCCCCATGACTCTGCAGCAGCAAAGAGGCACCGCTCCCAGAACTCCAAGCTACACAGCCCTTGGTTCAAGCCCCTGTCTTGCTATTCTCGATGCCTCCCTTCCTGTCTACGTCGCTTTACCTTCTGCTTCTGTCCTCCTTTGCACCTTCTTTGGTTCTCTCTCCTTTCCCTTGCTCTTCTTAGCCCTTTTTATTTTGTATTCCTCTCTCTGTTTTGCTTTCTCACTCTGCTCAGTTTTTTTGCATTTTCTCCCCTACATTAATATTTTCTCCCTTTAGTTGTACCCTTTATGCCTTTTGTTTCTTTTTCCATCTCTTTCTCACTTTCCTTAGTGTTGCCCCTCAGCACCTGCCTTTTCAGGTCGGTTTCACTCTTTTCCTTTTCTCCCTTCGCCCCTCCGTGCCCCTTGACTCCTCCTCCTGGCTCTCTCTGTCACATTCTGGTCCCTACCAGCTCACTGCCCCAGCCCTCCTTCCTCCCGGACTGCCCATAGAGCTATGTGATATGATATGATATAGACATTTAAAATAGCACACAAATCACTCCTGAAGGAGTATCTTGGCACTGCACTGCTGAGAAAGGAGAAACTTCCCAAAACAGCCAGGCTTTCAAACCCTTCTTGAAGGAGATAATGTCTGAGCAGAAGCAGAGACTAGAGGGGAGTTTGTTCCAATGATAGGGGGCATTGTAGGAAAAAGATCTACCCACCGAATTTGAGGTCCGAATGCGAGGGATAGTCAAAAGACCCTTATTCGAAGACTTAGGGCATCTCACAGGTCGATATGATTTTAAGCGCATGGACAAGTAGGCATGAGGGATTTGTGAAGTGCCTTATGTGTCAGACAGCAGAATTAAAAAATATGAGCTTTCTGATAGGCAGCCAATGGAGATTCAGAAGAATAGGGGAAGAGGGGGAGCAAGAAGGAAGATTGCAACAAATGTTCTGTACCACCTGCAACCTGGTCAGCAAGGAGTCGTAGTCGTAGTCTAGGTGACTGATTATCAAGCCAAGGTCAATGTGCTTGATTATGTGCTAGGCCTGATATCAAGAATGGCAGAGTACATGTACAAGGTAAGCAGAAAACTGGAGGTCAGCCAGGAGCTCATGAAGCACTAGTATGACTAAAAGACTACCATGCCAGATGACACTCCAGGACAATCGGTGTGGGGGTTTGAGCCTATGGCTACTAGTGCCCTCCAGGACAAGAAGACTGGGCCCTATTTAATCCTAGAAAGAAAGGGTGAGGCTACCTAATTGGTAGAATGTGATACCCCCAGGAACCCCACTGGGTCCTATATGTAAATAGGTCAAAACACCACAACAGAGCCAACATGTCAATGTTGATAGTAACAGACGAGGGAGGGGAGGAGAAGACTGAGACACTGCCCGACCTCCTTTCCAACAATGTGCAAGAAGGGTCAGTGGAGGGAGTGGTGCTCTTGCCCAAATTGACAGAGCAACAGCACAGAGACTGCAGGCAGGTGCTGAAGCAGTTTGCTGGTGTGTTCTCTCTGACCCCAGGTATCATCAGCTGCTGTATACACAACATTGACACTGGTGACAGCCTACCTATGAAGAACAAGTTGTACAGGTTGTCTAATCAGTTCAGAGCCAGCATCAAGGCGGAGGTAACTCATATGCTGGAATTGGGGGTAATTGAGCCCTCTGCCAGTCCATGAGCCAGTCTGGTGGTGCTGGCACCCAAACCTAACCACCAGGGAGGAAAGATGGAGTTATGTTTCTGTGTGGACTACAGAGGACTGTTTGCAGCCACGAAGACTGATGCTCACCCTAAACCTAGAGTCGATGAGCTCATTGACAGATTAGGGGCTGTTAAGTATCTAGGTATGTTTGATTCAAACTCAGGCTACTGGCAGATTGCTCTCAGTAAAGGAGCAAAGGAGAGGTCAGCATTCTCTATACCAGAGGGACATTACCAGTTTAGAACAATGCTCTTTAGCTTAAAGAATTCCCCTGTAACCTTCCAAAGGTTGGTGAACAGGGTCCTGTCTGGACTGGAGCAGTTCAGTGCATCTTTTCTGTACATAATAGCTGTATACAGTTCTACCTGGGGGGATCACTTAAGTCACCTGAATGAAGTGCTTTAGGCTCTGCCGCAAGCAGGCCCAACTAGTAAAATCAGTAAGTGCCAACTAGGGCAGAGTTCAGTTTTACAACTGGGCTACCTTGTAGTTGGGGGCCATGTACTTCCGCTCCAGGCCAAAATCCAAACCATTTTGGATTACACGGCTCCTGCTACCCAGACACAGGTCAGGGCATTCTCTGATCTGACTGGGTATTATAGAAGATTTGTTCAGAACTATGGGATCGTTGTTACTCCCCTGACAGAACTCACATCTTAAAAGTGGCCAAAGGAAGTCATGTGGAGCCAGAGTGTCAGTAAGCCTTTGACTCTCTGAAAAATGCTATGTGTGCAGCACCAGTGTTGCTGTCCCCTGACTACACAAAGGAATTTGTGGTTCAGAAAGATGCTTCAGAACAAAGAATTGGCGGAGTGTTGCCACAAGTAAATGAGGAGGGCATTTATCAGCCTGTTGCTTTCATTAGCAGGCGACTTCTCCCTAGAGAGCAAAGGTGGAGTGCCATTGAGAATGGAGACTTTGCTGTGATTTGGTCCCTGAAAAAGCTGAGACCATACTTACTTCCATATTCAAACTGACCACAGACCTCTCAGATGGCTCATGCAGATGAGGGGTGGGGGAGTATCCAAAGCTTTTGAGGTGGTCAATTTCTCTCTACGTTTATGGACTCCGGACTGGTGGCCTCAAGATCTTGGCCCCGTCCCTGAGCCCAAAACGGTGGTAAAAGATCTGGGAGTGAAACTGGATCATGAGCTCACCCTAACACAACAAACTAATCAAGTGGTGGGTTCATGTTTTCATGTCATTGGTCTTCTCAGGAGAGTATTCCCTCTGCTACCGGATTTCACCAGGAGAACGTTGGTCCAGTCACTAGTGTTAAGTAGGCTGGACTACTGCAATGGTTTGTTGCTGGCTGCCAATGAGGGTATCCTGGCAAGATTGCAGGTTGTGCAAAACACTGCTGCACGACTAGTTTTAAACGTCCCGCCTCGTACTCCCTCAAAACCATTGTTGGCCAAACTGCACTGGCTCCCAGTAAGGCAGAGGGTGATGTTTAAGATCTGCTGTGTCATCCATAAATGCCTTATTGGAAAGGGTCCTGGTTACCTTACTGAAAAATTCATCCCTTATGTTCCATCCAGATCCTTGAGATCAGGAGATCAGGAATTGCTATATGTTCCCAGGGCCATGAAGGCTAGAAAGGGGGGTAGGGCCCTATCTGTAGCTGGCCCTAAATTGTGGAACCAACTCCCGAAGGAAATCAGAGTATGCAGGGAACATCTCCCTTTTAGGAAGAAACTCAAAACGTACCTTTTTAATTATTAGCTGGCCTAGGGCTTTGAACTATATTATGACGAGTTGCTGTTCTTTAGTTGCTGCCAAAGGCGCGGAGATACTCCTCCGGGAGTCGATTCACAGCGCCATACAAACATGCAAATAAATAAATAAATAAATACAGGGAATGGACTTTAAAGTGAAACAAAGACCAGGGACTGCCCATGCGGATGAATTTTCCAGGTTTTTCCACTTAGCTGATGAGGACTACCAGGATGATGTAGGAAGCTGGCTATGTATTTACTTTATCAAAGTACGGTATAATGTGTACAGAGACCAGCGAGTCCCAGAGGTATAGCAGAGGCTAAATTAGATAAGGGCTAACAGCCCCCTTTGTGGTAGCCTGGTCGAGCAGTTAGGCTTAGCAGGAGGGTGTGTTTATTGCATTCACTCAAACAAGACTGATGGCACACACTAAAGACAAATTCGAGACCAATTAGGTAAGTATAACAAGGTATACCTAGGTTTTATTTTGTAGATCCAAGCAGGACTTGGCACAGGCAAATAAGAAATACTCCCAAACGACAAGGCTGTACACAGTAAGGCAATTGTGGACCGTGTTGGAATCGTTTACAGGATTGTATTACTTTTAAAAATGTAAAAAAAACAGTGATATTACTTTTGATTACTCTTGGATTACTTTTCATTACTTTGAGTACTTAATGTGATATGCAGAGATATCATGCACTAGGGTTAGTCACCTACAGGTAAGTACGACAATTCTTGAGCTATAGCAAAGTTATTTTCATATATACAAAACAGTAAGTCAACACAAAACATTTTTTAGGAACAAAACTCGTAACATTGGTTGCTGTGGGAAAAAGAGGATTAACGGTTCACATTCCGGCCCGGAGGTGGAGCTTGCGGCCCGGAGGCGGAGCTTCCAGCTCCAAGGTGGGGATTTAGCCATGGCAGAAATCTCCACCTCTGGGCCGGAAGCTCCGCCTCTGGGCCGGATGCTCCGCCTCCAAGCCAGAAGCTTCACCTCCGGGCCGGAAGCCCCGCCTCTGGGCTGGAAGCCCTGCCTCCGGGCCGGAATTTCCTGCCCGAGTGCGGACGTAAAGTTAGTAGTCGTAAATCCATTCTGTGAATACCAAAAGTAGTAAGTGCATTCTGTGAATACCAAAAGTAGTAAGTTTAGGATTTTGTCTTAAGTTAGTTCTGTGAATCGGGCCCCAGGACTGGTAGTATTTTAGGGAGCATCTCTAAGATGCCCTCTGGGTGTATTTTAAATTATATCCCACACTGGCATCAGTGTGGGTTTAATGTGCTGAGAAGTTTGCTACCAAATAGGTACAGAGTACATTGCCTCTTTTGGGGTGTCAAAAGCCTCTTGACAACTAACTGTCCAGTTTACTTTCTTGGGCATCTTGGCAAAGGTGAGTTCTGTGAGGGGTGTCATACTCCTTCACAAACCTCCTGTAGTACCCAGTAAAGCCAAGGAATGCCTTGACTTGGGTCTGGGTGGTTGGATGGTCTGGATTTTGTGTTGGAGTGGTTGAACTTGGCCTCCACCTATAAGGTGGCTCAAGTATACAACAGTTCCCTGCCCTATCTGGCATTTGTATGCCTTGCTAGTTAGATCGTCATCTGCAAGGCTTGCAAAACCTTCCCCAGGTGGGCCAGGTGATCCTGTCAGGAAGAGCTAAACACAACAATATCATCAAGATAAGATGCACTAAATACTGGTAACCCAGCAAGGACTTGATTCACACCGTTGGAAGGTGGCAGGGGCATTCTTTAGACCAAAGCGCATCACAGCAAACTGAAAGTGTCTATAAGGCATGGTGAACACTGTCTTTTTGTTTACTCCAGGGGCCATGGCAATTGGCCAATACTCTGCAGTCAAGTCAAAGTTACTGAGAAATGTGGCAATCCCTAATGTATCTATCAGTTTATCAGCTCTGGGGATGCTGTGTGCATCTGTTTTGGTGACAGTATTAAGCTCTCTGTTGTCCACACAAAACCTAAGTTCCCTCTTTCCACCCTGTGGATTAGGTTTGGGGACGAGGACCACTGGGCTGGCCGAGGGACACTCAGAAGGCTCAATGGCCTCCAGCTCCAGCATCTTGCTGATCTCAGCCTTGATGCTTTCCTTAACCCTTTCGATGCGCCCGTCGGCCAACAGCTGTTGCAAGAACTACCTCCGTAGTGCTGCGCACGTCCGTTGGCCGATGTGGCCCGCCCACTCAATTAAGCCGCCGCGGTTAAGCGGTTAACTTGGTCAGACTGGTGATATATTTTTATTTTGATAGGCAAGCTGTCTCCAGTGTCCACATCATGGGTACACCAGGGTGTCTGACCAGGGGTTAAGGAGAAGAGCTGATACTGCTATAGGACCTGCCTGCAATCAGCCTGCTGTTTGGCAGAGAGGGTGTCTGGATAGACAACCCCATCTACTGACCCATCTTGGGGGCTGTAAGAGGGGAAGTCAGGGAGAGTTTAACACTCTGTCTCCTGATCCTCATCGGTAACCATCAGCATGGTGACATCAACCATGTCACAGTAGATTTTTATGCGGTTCGCATGTATCACCCTTTTGGGGGACCTACTAGTGCCCAGGTCTACCAAGTAAGTGACCTCACTTTTTTTCTCTAGGATAAGATAAGGGTCACTACAATTGTCCTGGAGGGCCCTTGGTGTCACAGGCTCCAAAACCCACACCTGCTTTCCTGGGTGGAACTTCACCACATCAGCTTATGGTCATATTAGAGCTTCTAAAGCTCCTGGCTTGCCTCAAGGTGTTTGGATGATTTTTGCATGCACTCTGCCATCCTGGAACAAAGGCCTAGTACATATGCCACTACATCTTGCTTTGGTACATGATGGGGTTTCTCCCATCCTTCCTTCAGTAGAGAAAGTGGTCCAAACAGAAGTTCTAAGGGAGAAAACCCTACTCCCTTCTGAGGCACCTCTCTGTAGGCAAAATACAGGCAGGGTAACGGTCGGAAAGTAGGGTCTGCTTTCATGGTTACCCCTACGTTTTTTTTTAAGCACATTTTTATTGATTTTAAAACATAAAAAAAGTCAGCCAATGCACGGAAATCACAGATATAAGTTCATTTACACCATCACTATACCCTCCCAATCACGATCCCCATAAAGTAACCTAGTTGAAACTCAAGTCCAGTTAATCCAGACCCTCCACAGCCCCCAGCCATTTCCCCCACACTCTACGATAGTTCTTAACACTGCCCTTAGCTTTATACATGGCTTTTTCTTGCGTGGCACACCAGTCCACCCCTCTTCGCCATCTCTCCAGGGTAGGATGATCAGGGCTTATCCAGGCCGCCGCAATGTCCCGCTTGGCCACTATCATGGCTATGTTGTAAAACTGCTTGTCATTCCTGGACCCATCCAGCCCATCAGTGATCCCAAGCAAAGAGTGACGTGGATCATGAGGAACTTCCCAGCCCAATACTTCCATTAGCTCCGCTTCAATGGAACCCCAGAACTGCTCCAAGCGGGAGCATGACCAAACCATGTGGAGGAAGTCAGCCGGGGCATGCTTACATCTGGTACACGCCGCGTCTGGGCATAAACCAGCTTGCTGTAATCGCAGGGAAGTGAGTTATGCAGCGTGTAAGTAGAATAACTGAATCAGCTTGAGTTTGGCGGAGACAGTGACTATTCTGGGGGCCATAAGGGCATCACGCCAGTCTACATCATCAAGGGGGCCCACCCAGTCCACCCATTGATCCCTCAACTTATACAGAGATGTGGGATTGTTATTAAGGAGGGTGCGGTAGATTCAGGCGACCCCACCACCCAAGTCTTCCAACAGAGTCTGAGCCTCGGTGGGGCTGTATTCAGGGAGTCTTGTGTCACCCGCAATGTGTTCGAGGAGGGCATGTCTTAACTGCAGATATTTATAGAGCTGGGATGAGTGTAGGGAGTATCGAGTTTGGAGCTCCTGGAAGGACAACATCTGACCCCTTGCCCACACGTCCCCTAGCTGGGAGATACCAATAAGGTCCCCAGGTTTAAATCCCTGCAACCCACTAACCTCCTGAAGCCAAGCACCCTGCAAAAGGGGAGTACACTGGGGTAGCTTCCCCAACCATCCCGTGTGTCGGAGCGAGGCCTGCCACGCCAGCAACACCGAGCGCGTTACAGCAGGTAGTCGGTTCGTGATGGGCTCCCCATATAACATTGCTTGGATGTCCGTAATCCCCAGTTCGCTCAATTCAAGCCTATAGGCTGGGTCCAACCAACCCCCACTGAACCAATTGTCGACCACTAATCGGCGTACCGCCAGAAAATACAAGTGAAGGTGCGTCCTACCCATGCCGCCGCCGTAAGACGGAATCTGACAAGCAGACAGAGCCACCGGGCCCGTCCTCCACTCCAGAGAAACTTATTAATTAGACTGTCCAGCTCCTTAAACCAGACCCTTGAAAACCAGAAAGGGGTGTTCTGTAGGACGTAAAGGAACCTGGGGAGGATCATTATTTTAAATAGGGCCACCCTCCCCAGGGGGTTCAGAGGCAGAGATTTCCAATTGAGGATATCCTCTTTAGCCTTCTTAACCAAGGGGGTCACGTTGAGAGACCAACCCAGTTCGGGAAAAAGGGCGATCCAGATCACCAGATATTTAAAGGATTGCCTCCAGAGTGGTATGGTGGGCTGCCAATCGAAGCACTCTCTAGAGAGATGAAGGGGGACCAACACGGACTTACCGGAGTTAAGCCGCAACTCTGAGGCCTGCTCGAAATCATGCGGAATCCGGAGGCACTGTGGCCCGGAGGAGGCGTGGTCGGACAGGAAGACAAGAACATCATTTGCGTATAACGCGATCTTACCCACTTCGGTGTTTGGCCATTCCCATTCGCGGAAGCGGTCATCTGCCCGCACCAAAGACGCCAGGGGTTCCATCGCCAGGGTGAACAGCAAGGGAGAAAGGGGACATCCCTGCCTAGTGCCCCTGGCGATGGGGAAGGCCTCCGACAGTACCCCATTAACCAGAACTCACGCTCTCGGATGGGCGCACAGGACCCGGACCAGAGAACAGAAGTGGGGCCCAAAGCCCATCTCGACCAGCGCGCCCTGTAGATAAGCCCAGTCCACTGAATCAAAAGCTTTTTCAAAGTCTATGGACAGGAGGGCCAAGTAAGGGGTAAGTAGGTGCTGATATGCCAGGGCCTGCTGCAGTCTTCGGAGGCAGTGGCAGGTCCCCCGCTGAGGCATGAACCCGCACTGATCCGGATGCACCAATAAAGCCAAATAGGGTTTCAGCCACTGGGCCAGAATGGTGGCATAGAGTTTAATTTCGGTGTTAAGGAGGGATATGGGGCGATACTCTGCACAGAATCGGGAGGGAGGCTGGGATTTCGGGAGAACCACAATGGAGGCAATATCAGTTTCTGGCGGAAACAAACCTCTGTCCACTGTCTCCTTAAATTAGTTTGCTAGGTGGGTCACTAGAGTGCCTCGGTAGGCCGCATAGTATTCCTGGGGCAGGCCATCTGGACCCGGGATCCTACCCGGGGAGACCAAGGTGATCGCCTCCTCAATTTCTTTCAGGGAGATGTGGTGCTCTAGATCCCTCTGGGCCCGCGGCTCCAGTGTCGGGAGGCGCACCCCGCCCGAGTCAAGGAGAGTCAGCTCAGGGGCGTGTGCGGTATACAGCTTCCGATAGTACGCGGCAAAGGTGTTTGCCATTGCCATGGGAGCACGGTGTACCACTCCGGCTGTGTCAATCACCTCCGGGACGATACGGTTCGCCCTGGGATATGTGGCCAGCCTGTGTAAGATCGTACCGTTCTTGTCGCGCCAGCCATAAACTCTTGCCACCGAAGACCTCCAGAGGAGCTAGGCTGCATCCAGGGACAATTGCTTAATACCATCCCGAATCTAAGCGGCATCCTCTGACGTGGATAGGAGCTGTTCCAAGCGAAGTGCCTGCACTTCCTTGGCAGAGATCTCCTGCAGCTATGCTTGCCCCTAAATTTTACGCTGCCGCTTTGCGAAACCTCTGATGGTTGCCTTCCCAGCCTCCCACAGAGTACCCGGGGATGCCACCAAACCCTCATTGGAATCAAAGTATCCCGTAAGCTCTTTCCCTATCTCTTTCTTGAAATCTTTATCTTGGAGAAACCAGACATTCACCCCCCATGTTGGACGAGCCGCAGGAGGGGTTCCCCCGAACTAAGGAGTATCGGGGAGTGGTCCGAAATGCCACAAAAAAAAGATACAAAAATATACAAATATTTATCAAATGCAAATATAAATCATCAATAAACTTTAATATCCAACTAGCTATTGTTTGATGTTTTTCAAAACAGTTGGACTGCACGTATTAATGCACTGATCATATTCAAATATCATAATATGTGATTGAATATGTTGCTTGGCTATAGACCTTTTCCAAATCTAGGGAGGATATGGACATCGGCAATCAGTGAACAATCGGGCGCGGGGACGAAGATCACATCTATGCGCGCTTGGGTGTGGTGGGCCGCAGATGTGTGCATGAATTAGATGGTGTGCGGTGCCAAACGCGCCACGCATCACAGAGCCCCAGAGACTCAGACCACTTCCGCAGTTGTTTCGCGCTCGCCGCCCGAGCAGCTGAAGGGGTTCCCGATGTGTCAAGGGCAGGGGCTAAGGCTGCATTGAAGTCTCCCTCAATGACCAAGGTGCTCGCGGGCATGTCGTGGAGCAAAGTAGCTGTGTGTGCCAAGGTGGGCGCAAGCAAGGTGGGAGGAGCATATATCGACATGAGAGTGAGGGGTGTACCAGCCAGCGACCTACAAACTGTCACAAATGAACCTTGGGGGTCATGCACAACTTGGGAGAGGACAAAGGGCAATGTACGCCTTAGGAGGATTGCAACCCCTCATGAGCCCCTGGAAAAGCCTGAGTGCCATACCCTGTTGTAGCCATTATGAGCCAAGAAGGGGCAGCAGTTACCAAGAAGGTGTGTTTCTTGAAGCAAGAGGATGTCTATGTGGAGGCAATGCGTGTGCCTTAAAACCGCTGTACATTTGTGATGGTCCAGCAGACCGTTTACATTCCATGACAACACGTGGAGAGATCCCATAGAGGTGGTGTTATCTGTCATGGTAGACTGCCCTAAGTCTAATCGGAGCGCGTGGCTTGGAGTTTACAGTTGCGCTTGGGAGCCTAAGGTGATGCACGTGATTGTGAACTGCGGGGGCACACCCTCCCTTCCCACCGGTACGTTGTGGCATTCCGTGATAGCTGAAACAGAAACCAAAGCTAAACAGAACAACATACAGGGAAAAACAATCACAAACCCACCCCTCACCTCCACCCCCCACCCTACACTTCAGGAACAGAAGCATCTGCTGACCCCCGAGCAAACAGCACCCAGTATACAGGGCAAACAACCAACACTTGGGAATGGGGAAGCATGGAGGACCCCTCCTCGTGAGCGGATGCATGATTACAAAGACCATTGGGAAACTAGGAACAAATGAGAAACACTGTGCCGTCTCCGGCCGTGGAGCAAGGCCCGGCGGGCCGAGACCAGTTCAAGCGGGGTCCCTCAACAGCATCGGGCTACAGGAGAGGTCTGTGTCTGGTAGGTCAATCGGGGAAGGCCGGGACACACCTCCACCGTCCTCCAGTCGGCCCGACGAACTTGAACGCCTCCCCCCCAATGCTCCTTCCTCGGCCTGGGGAGGCTGTTGTGTGTGATCCGGTGGGGAGTCCGAGCGGGCCCGCCTCTGATCACGGCGCCTACGGGAGCGATTACGGGGAGGCTGAGGAGCGGAGGGAGCGGAGTGGCCAGGCCTGCCCTCGCTACCTTCCCCCCCATGGCGCGACCATCAGCCCGTAGAGGACTCTCCTCTGTTGCCCAGGTCCAGGCCTCCGTCGGGCTGTCGAAGAACAATGTCTTATTTTCCAATACCATTCTCAGTCGAGCCGGGAAGAGGAGCCGGTACTGAATGTTAAGTGCCCTCAACTTTTGTTTGACCTCTCCGAATGAGTGCCGTTGGCCCTGGACTTCACGGGTGTAATCTGGAAAAATCGTAATAGCTGTTCTCATGGAGGAGCCGAGGCCGTTTGCGGGCCTCGGACAGGATAGTGTCACGGTCTTTGAAATTAAGAACCCGCATGAAAATAGGGCGGGGGAAGCACCCGGCGGTGGCCTGGGGGCCAGGGACCGATGAGCCCGCTCGATTGCGAACCAAGGGGACACGGGACCCACGATTTCAGCCTCCTCTCCGGGAATTCCACCATACGGCCCTGCTCCACCCCTTCCGGAAAGCGCACCAGGCGGAGGTTATTGCGTCTGGACCTGTTTTCAGCATCTTCCGCCCGGCGATGCAACTCTTCAGTGTGGGACTGAAGACGGGCCACCTGCCCCTGAAGTTGCTGCACGCAATCCTCCACAGTTGAGATCCTGGACTCAGTCTCTTTAATCCGGGCATTGCGTTCCGAAGATCTTGTCTAATGAGAGTCATGTCTACCCTTACTTCTGCAATTTTGCCCTCCACCGAAGTCTGGGATGTGTGGATAGCCTGGAGGATGGCAGCTAGTTCTGCGGACGGAGGAGCCTCCTGCTGCCCCCCCCCCCAAGTATCCACCTCCTCCGGGGCGGTGAAGCGATCCATTTTGGGTGGTTGCCAAGGACTTTCGTGGATCTGTCCGATCTGCCCATGTTCTACCCTCAGTGGGGACCGGACGCTCAAGTACCCCCTAGGCAGACTCCGTTCCCGAACACAACCTCTGTCCACAAGTACAATCCCAGATCCAAGACTGAAGGGACAGACGATCCCAGAGGCGCAGAACCAGGCAGGGCCATGCATGGGAGGGAGAGTCCACCCCTCCCGCAGGGCACAGGAGAAGCGCTGGCAGTGGGGGAGAGGGTGAGGAGACAGGGTGAAAGGAGGGAAGCCGCACTGACCAGGGCCCCCACGCACCCGCCTGCCACCCGACAGACGGCCGAATCCTCCGCCCCGCCCTGATGCCGCAGCACCCCCACTCCTTACCACCACTCCAAGGCGTTGAAGCTCGCGTGACCCCAGGCTACACGTCCAACATGAGCAGGCGACGAGCAACGGCCTCACCACATGTCCTCCTTGGATCCTTCTCCTCCAGAGATATCGTATAGGCCCAGGGGTCGACGCGATGCGGGCCCCCTGCCCAAATGGCCATCCAGGGCAGTGGTGGTGACTCTTCGTGGCTGTCCTCACCCCCAGCAGAGCTCAGAGCCGGCAGGACCCACGGCGCAGGAAGCAATCTACCTAGGCCCGGGCAAGCACCAGCCCACCACAGCCGCCTCCGAGAGCCAGCAGGGAGCCTGCGGCACCAGGGGCCTCCGGCCTAGGCCCCAGAGGGTCACCTAAAGCACACCACAAGTCTCCAGACTTCTTTTCAGTGGGGCCCCTCAGCACCACAGACCAGAACAGCAGGGCCCACCACCGCCACCCGCAGAACCTCAAGCAAGGCCTGCAGTGCCAGGTGCCTCCGCTGGGCACACAGGGCAGCGCCGAAGATCCTCCCTCGCAGCAGGGCAAGCCTACGAGGTCAATGATCCCGGGAGTAAGCACACGCAGACCCCTGCGCCCATCCAGGGGGTCGGAGAAGCAACAGTCCCCAATCCGCAGCAGGGCCAGGCCTCATCAGCATCCCCGCGTTGAAACCAGCGGCGGAGTCAGGCTCGCAGCAGGGCATTAGTAACCCCCCACGAGGCAGCTGTAGTGGTAAGTGTCTAAATGATCTTTATTACTCCTACTTTAATCCTCCCTGATTTCCTGGTTAGTCATCAATTAACAGCAGCGCTGCAGTCACTCAGTGGGGGAGCACTACTGGTGTTGTCTCTATGACGCGGGGCGTGCTCGCCTCCAGGCCATGTACCCTCTGAAGTGTGTAATAGGCACTCGGGAACGCAGCCTCTAATCAGTCAGGGCTCCCGCTGGTGGCAACTCAGGTCCAGCAGTGCAGCGTGGGAGGCGGGCTCAAAGGAGGAATGCACCTGCCCTCACCACCACCGCCGCCCGACAATCAGGGCCGCCGCCTCGCCAGTCCTCCAGACGGGATCCAAGCTGCAGCCTCAGCAGTCCCCAGAGCCCACCACCAGGCAGGGCAGCGTGGATGCGGTGGGGGGAAAAAGACCCGCCTCTTCCGTCCGCTGACTGCGGGCCCCCGTCACCAGGCCTCAGTCGCGGCAGACACCGCAGCACGAGATACGCCCCAGGAGATGCCGCAAGCAGGATCCCGCGCCTCTCTTCGTGTGCTTTGCCCAGCCGGACACACACCACCGGAGGAGGGATGAAAAACAGCACCGCCGGTGCGGGCCAAGACAGCGCCACCAGTCCCCCGAAATCGCCGCACTACAGAAACCTCAGGAGGAGATCCAAGCCAGAGGACCGGGTGATGAGCCAGGAAGCGAAGCCACCATCTTGGAGATGCAGTGAGGCCAAGGTCTCTGCAGGGGTCTCAGCGGGGCCCGGGCACCACACGGACCATCACTGAGGAAGGCACAGGACTCAGGACAGACAGGTAAGTGGCCTGGGATGGTAGGCGCTCCTCGATGGCAATGGGTTCAAGAGCGGATGACGGAGGGGTCCAGGGCTCTACGAAAGTGCAACTGACATCTTAACGCTCTTGGCCACGCCCCCCACTTTTTGCTGATTTTATGCTGTTTTCCAACTGTTCTGACTGGGTTCCTGCTAATAAGGACCCCAGTCACTGAGCCCTTTCCCTCAATTTGACAATTGTAAGTACTTTGATACCTCCACAATTGGCTACTGGTGTACCCTTGTAAGTCCCTAGTATATGCTACTAAGGTACTCAGGGCATAGGTACACCAGGTGTAAGTGTGATTAGCCATTTAATAAATATAACTGAAATCAAGTAAATTACGAGATGTCTAACTATATATTGGCTGTAGTAAAACCGGTGTTTGGCATCAAATATGTTGGAATTCTACCTCAACACGATTCCAGTGCTGGATGTAAGAGCACATGTACTGGGGGGCTACCCTAGCGTGTCCCACTGTATTCCTGGTACCAGCCTTTGAGGGTCTAACAGCAAGCTAGTTTTGCTGCCGACCACAGACACGGATCTGGCCTCCTGCTGGTGGCAATTCAGGTCCAGCAGTACAGCATGGGAGGCGGGCTCAAAGGAGGAATGCACCTGCCCTCACCACCACCGCCGCCGACAATTAGGGCCGCCGCCTTTCCAGGCCTCCAGACAGGATCCAAGCCGCATCCTCAGCAGCCCCCAGAAGCCACCACCAGGCAGGGCAGCGTGGATGCCGCGGGGGGAACAAGACCCGCCTCTCCCGTCCACTGACTGTGGGCCCCGCTCACCAGGCCACAGTCGCGGCAGACACCGCAGAGTGAGATCCGCCCCAGGAGATGCCGCAGGCAGGATCCCGCGCCTCTCTTCGCGTGCTTTGCACAGCCAGACACACACCACCGGAGGTCAACGCCATCTCATCATCATGCTTCAACACCCTGCGCATGCTCCGATCCCCCACCGAAACCAGAAGGACAGTCACCCAGGCCCTCGTCACCAGCCGACTGGACTACGGGAACGCCCTGTATGCAGGAACCACAGCCAAACTACAGAAACAACTCCAGCGCATACAGAACACCTCCGCACGACTCATCCTCGACATCCCTCGCCGCAGCCACATAACACCCCACCTGAGAAACCTGCACTGGCTCCCCGTCAGCCAGAGGATCACGTTCAGGGTCCTCACCCACGCACACAATGTGCTCCACAACATGGGCCCCGAATACCTCAACAACCGCCTCTCGTTCTACACCCCCACCCGCCAGCTCGACTCCGCCAGCCTCGCCCTCACCATTGCCCCGTGAATCCGCAGAACCACAACCGGAGGAAGATCGTTCTCCTACCTGGCCGCCATGACATGGAACTCCCTTCCCGCACACCTACGACTGACCCAGGCCCACCTCACCTTCAGGAAGCACCTCAAGACCTGGCTATTCGAGCAGTAATAGCATCTCCCTCCCTTCAGGGCCTGGAGACCCTCACAGGTGAGTAGCGCGCTCTATAAATGCATTGATTGATTGATTGATTGACTGCTGTTGAGCTAAGATAGAAAAAAAAACACCACTAGAATTGCCAATACTGTTCACAATTTGTTGTCTTGCTTGACGCTTGGCTCACATCCCTAATTTAATGTGAAACCAGAAAAAGTCGCTTCATATCTTTTCTTTATTTTTCAATTTCTGATTATATTTTCTTTGTATCAAAAGTTATTTTTTGTCATACACATATCATATACAACCCACACCCACCGTTTACATTTTTTTACAACATACAAATAAAAAACATTTTGAGACATTACCTAGGGACAATACAAAGACAAAAAATCAAAACAATTTCTAAAGTACAAACAATGAAAACACATACATAGAAAAATTACTTGTTTTCAATTCACTATACAATCTTGGAACCAACAGTTCCTGTTTTTAAACAACCCTCTGTACGTTCTAATTACTCTCTTAGCTTGAATTGTTTGTCAAACACTGACATGAAATGTGGGGAATTTTTCTTTTCGCTGCACTTGTTGTGAAAAATTACGTGGTCAACGCGTTTCAAACCCAAGTGTTATTAAACCGGGTTCTCATCAGGACCAATAGCTGAAAGAGTAATAATAATGACACTACATTACAATATTGCCAACTAACCAGTACCGTTCATAAAATTACCACTGTGTCCAACTCAGTTACCTTTCTATGAAGAGATCAGCCGATCTCCCTTTTCTCCAAATACTTAGTGTCTCTAAATACTCAGTGTCTCTGAAACTATTTTCCACGAAAGATGATTTCACCACAAAGGAGGGAAAAGAGAGGAAAGGGACCATCAGAGTCTTTTTTTCGGAAGAAATGTGTACACCTCTTGTAGCCCAAATAGATTATTATGCACTTACTTGTATGTTTTTAGGGGGGCAACGGCAGCCATCCTTGCCGTAATTGCAGCTTCTGTTGAACAAAAAAGACAACAAAAAAATGTTTTCTTTTCTCGTTCGGACACAGGATAAAACAGCCATCCACCGCGGAAGATACGAAGAATCCAAGTAAGTTCTAGAATGCCAGGATTGGCCACTGCACGGTTACAGTCTGCAAATGAGCGCAATATCAGCCGCGATACTCACATTTGTCCAGCGGTCAGTAAATTCACAAGCGCTACCTTTCTGCAATAATTTCCGGTCCAACCAGGAATTTCCAAAAGACCATAGTGGCATAGTGTTGAAGAACTAGAATTAGTATCAACGCATTTGATGTGGCATTTCAGGTAAACAAGGGTCTAGAAGATAATTCCCATTTTTTTTAAAACAACATCTTTATTAATTGGAAGTCGCCGCACACTACAAAGTAGCGACGCGGTAGGATCACAAGCAGCTTAGAACGAATAGTGCTTATTTTGAATTTGGTCTCACAAAGACTTCCGGTTTGATTCCGTTTGAGGTCAATAAATACGGCGTCCGGTTGCAAAAAGCTGAAAGCAAAAAATAAAGGTTTGCAATATACACGATCAACTCCTGACGGCAGCAGCTAGGGTCTAACCATAGCCAAGAAAGGCAGCAAGTAGGTGTGTGTACGTGTAGATGATGTGTTGATTGAGTGGAAGATGAATAATATAAAAAATAAGAAAGGTTGCAAGTGTGCAAATTACAAACTGCCATTCGAGAGTAGTAGTTACCAAGGAGGCTCAATAAAGGGCCTGCACTTTGAATTAGAATAACAAACAGAAGAATTGATAACCATAGCCCATACTGGCTCTTTTTTATTATTGGTAGACTTTTGTTAAGCTTTTTATTGTACATGAACCGCAGGAAGTGCGCACATTACCCACTGCCATTCACGAGTAATAGTTACCAAGAAGGCTCAATAAAGGGTCTGCACTCGGAATTTGTATTACAAGAAGAATAATTGATAACCCCAGCCAAGAAAAGCAGCAAGTGCGCAAATTTCCCACTGCCTTCGGCCAGGGTAGTAGCTACAACAAAAAGGCTCGATAAAGGGCCTTGACTTTGAATCAAAATATGAAATTCAAGAATAATTGATAACCCCAGCCAAGAAAGGCAGCAAGTGTTCAAATTTTTTACTGCCTTCGGTCGGGGTAGTTGTTACAACAAAAAGGCTCGATAAAGGGCATGCACTTTGAATACGAATATGAACTAGAATAGTTGATAACCATATCCAAGAAAGGCAGCAAGTAGGTGTGTGTACATGTAGATGATGTGTTGATTGAGTGGAAGATGAATAATGTAAAAAATAAGAAAGGCTGCTATTGTGCAAATTACCCACTGCCTTTAGCCGGGGAAGTAGTTACAAGAAAAAGGCTCTATTAAGGGCCTTGACTTTGAATCAGAATATCAAATTGAACAATAATTGATAACCCCAGCCAAGAAAGGCAGCAAGTGTGGAAATTTCCCACTGCCTTTGGCCGGGGTAGTTGTTTCAACAAAAAAGCTCGATAAATGTCTAATGACTAATGTTGAGGACAGCAATGCTCCTGTTTCCTTTTTTTTATGAGGTTGATAGACTGTTTCACGTAACACAAAAGTTCATCTCAATAAATGCATAGAAATTTAAGTTTACCAAAATCAAGATCAATATGAGAGTATGGACTGCTTGCCGAAGATGCTGTTGCAGCAGTTGATGTGCTCGGTGCAGCAGTAAGTGGGTTTTTCTGCAATCTTTGTGTTACAGCTCAAGCAAAGTTGTTGGGGTGCAAGCTGTTTATGTGTCGCATTATTTTCGCTGTGCCAAAGGAGTATTTTTGGGGATTGATCACCCCTTGAAAGAGTTGTTTGGCAAATTTTACAGGTTACTAATGGTTGGTGTGTTTCAGTGAGTGTGCGTCTGGACTTCGCTGGAATCTTCAAGGGACACATTAGGGCTTGCATAATACAGAAACACTTTGTACTTAGTGACATCCAATTCTATTTTATGTGGAACGGTTGAATTCTACATCCGCCTCTAGGACTAGTGGGAGGGTAGCATTTCAAAGTGTTTGACAGGTTACACTGCATGTTTCCATGCAGTCAAAGAAAACTTAGCCTACTTATGCATGGGGACCCTCTCACACAAAACCCAGTACTCATCATTCAGGATTGTAAAGGCTTGCCATAGGAGTGACTGATGAGTTTATATATGTCAGTGACAAAAGAAAAGAAAAACAAGTACGCTTGTTTTACATTACAGATATACAGACCTGAAAGACTATACATCTAAATCCATGAAAAGTTTTTTGAAGGTACGGAAGAAAGCAGTGAAAGGGTGTTTAGAAGCAATACTGTCCAGCATAAAATGTGTATAATTGTTCTTTTTGTTGATTCTAAACACACCTTTTGGATTATGACCATGGAATAGTGGTGTAACAATATCGTAGATTCTATTGTCAGATGTCTACCTTAGTGATAGTGGAATTAACACTACTTTTTAGACTACCATTGAACAATAATGTGTGGAGTAGCGGTATTGCTTATTGACCTTCAAAGAGGAGGAAGATTTAAATTTATATTGCAATACCTTAGCAAAATAGTTGCTCGATTTCAAAAAGAAAACTAAGTAGGAATGTTAGAGGAAGTCTGGCCAACTCTAAAAGGATTGTGCAAATCGTGATAGCTGAAAGAAGTGTGTCTCAACATTACTTCTTACGATAATCCGAACACAACACTAGATGGCAGGAGTATGCAACACATCTAATTAGACAGCTTGCATGCAATCACATCTTTACTTTAAGACATACATTTTGTAAATTTGTAACTAGTAATAAGGTAACCAGGATGTTACATTTCTTTCGATACATTGTAGGTGGACCCATCTGCGGCATTCCAAATATTGGACCTGTTGGGAAGATAGTGAAAAGTAACTTGTTATTAAGATTGCATTGTTTAAAGGTCAATAGCTTTTTAAAATGAAAACTTTATATGTATTTACATAGTAAACATAGTGACCTCTCAACACTCAGTGGAAAAGTAGTTATGAGTCCATAACTAGGAAGGGTGCATAGCCAGCTAACCAACATGGTGGACGTAACGCTGAAAAGACCCTTGCAAATGCCTCAGTTATCTGAGTCATACTAACATACATCCTGCATCAGACAAATGTGAACTGGAGACTTAATGCGTTCTAAACACCCCAAGGACTTATATCACTTAATTTTGATCTTCAACATCTACAGTCATTGAGGGTATTTATCATTAAGTTTTGTATATTAATTGATGAAGTATCTTGAATGCAGACACCACAATACTTTTCTACAGACTAAAGATGTACATTAGCACATCATAACAGCAATGCTAACAATTCAAAACGTATTTTGCAATATATCATGCATGAGTCTAGGTGTTTTCAGATCCAGGAATAGAGACAGTCACAACTGTTGCAAACATATTCAAATGGCTTCACTACAAACATTATTGAAAATTCACAACTATAATGACAATATCTTACTATACTATGTTAAAAATTATTGATATGCCTTTATCTATAAAAGACCTTCTATGAAAAAACAAAAAAATCCAATGTTCAGGACAACACTAGAGTGTGACACCTTATTTATCATTGAAATGTTAAAGTCAAACCTGATGACTCCATTAGGTCCGTTGCAATTTTCAGTCGATAATTCGCCAGAAATATTACATTAGTAAAAATCTGGGCAACTGGATGCTGAGTTAGGTAGCATTCTGCAAACTGAAAACATAATAACAAATGTATAGTTGAGCAAAAGTCGAACCTGAATGTTAATGTACATAAAAACAATTAATCACAAAAGGTTTCAGGTTGAAAAGCAATCATAGGTTTCAGAGCAGAGAATTTCAGTACACACATTGATGGGAAATTATTACTTAAAGATAGGTAACTGTATTAGGAATGAAAATATACATACATTTGGTCTTGAGAAACATATTTTTGAGAGGAAGGCATCGATGAGCTGTAAAACTATATGAAAGCACGTGAGCTTCTAAAGAGGAACCAACATGTACATCATACGCTATTAGCCATAGTATACACAATTTACATGTAGCAGAAACTAACTTTATCAACTATCCATTGGTTCATTTTAAGTGACCAAAAAGAACTGTCGTATATTTTAAAGCTCCACACTATTGCTTCCAAATGTTTTTTTACTGGTTTCTTTTACACATTCAAAACGTTTTTAAGGAATATAGATTGACTAGATGCTGCGGATGGATAACGTGGTGTAGCTGATACAGGTGCTGAAGATGGAACAGGTGATGAAGATGGAACAGGTGCTGGAGAATTATCACCCGTCATGCTTCCTGCAAATTAATGTTGAAAAGTTTTGAAAAAGTTAAGAAGAAATTAGTTTAACAACCTACCGCAAACTTTTCTCAAACATAAAAATCTCATCAGAAATACCTTTCTTACATTAATGTAGTTTGTAAAATATGTTGTGTGCAGAAAGACATACTCACGTACTGTTCTTCAACCTATTAACTTTTCACCTATATAGGAGAGAATTACACCAGCCAATAAAACAACATTACTCTAGACATTCAAATTATGTGCCAATACTGAAAAAATTATACTACCGTCAACAGAGAGTTCTTTAGATAGTCTACGCAATCCATACTTCTGGAATTTACTGAAACCATCATGATACACATTACGGCTCATATAACCCAGAACCTCTTGGTACTTAGTGGTACAAAAGTAAAGCAAAACAGCTGGGAGGGGCACATGACGCAGTAAAAAAATAATAATAATATGAACACACATATTCTAACAATACAGGCTAAAGCACGTGATAGTTCAAAAATAACGACACAGAAATTCATGCACGCACAATTTATTTAAAAAAGGCCTAGAAGGGCCTGTGACGCAGAAAGAAATATTACGATGAACCATATACGTTCAATAAGAATAGAGCCCTGGGAAGGCCACGCGAGGTAGCAATAAATATTAAAAGTCACGGGAGCAATAGGAGGGAGCAAATACAATGAAGCACAGAGCACGTGGCGCACAAAAGTAAAGCAAAACAGCTGGGAGGGGCATGTGACGCAGTAAAAAAATAATACTAATATGAACGCACAAATTGTAAAAATACAGGCTAAAGCACGTAACACATTTTAAAAATATGACACAGAAATTCATGCACGCACAATTTATTTAAAAAAGGCCTAGGAGGGCCCCATGATGCAGAAGGAAATATTACGATGAACCATATACGATCAATAAGAATAGAGAACTGAGAAGGCCACGTGAGGTAGCAATAAATATTCAAAGTCACGGGAGGATTAGGAGTGAGCAAATACGATGAAGCACAAAGCACGTGGTGCACAAGAATAAAGTAAAGCAGAGCTGGGAGGGCAAAGTGACGTAATAAAAAAATACTTATATGAACTCACAAATTGTAACAATACAGGCTAAAGCACATGACGCAGTTCAAAAATACGTCACAGAAATTCATGCACGCACAATTTATTTAAAAAAGGCCTAGGAGGGCCTCATGACGTAGCAATAAATATTAAAAGTCACGGTAGGATTAGAAGGGAGCAAATACGAAAAAGCACAAATAAACCAAAACAGAGCTGTGAGGGCCACGTCATGCAGTAAAAAAATCCTATCATGCAGGTATAATTTACAGCGGAGGCTGATGTTGTGACGGCTTCTCCTACCTTTGCTTCTGTCGTCTCTTGTCTTGTCTTCAAATGCTGCGGCTTTGGCTGGGCCTGGGGTGGGCTGGGCGCGGGCGCCGCCGCCACCGTGCCTATGGTGGCCTGGCTGGGCGGCAGCAGCAGTGACACCACGTCGAGAGTCACGAGTCCTCCTCCGCTCCAGCAAGCAGTTCGTAGTATAATCGACGACGACGAGAGTCTGTCTGTCACCGCAGCACAGGCAGGCAAAAGAGAGCATGCTCACGTCAGTGCCCGCATTATATGGGAACCGCGGGAGCTGACCAAACCAAGCCCAGGGCCGTCATTGGTAGCGTTTTCGTGCTCTACAAGAATGGCGGCCCTGGGGGACCTCCTATTGGCTAATGTATTAGCTTCCAGGCTTAGTAATAGCAGGAAAGCTAGATGGTGACATCTGGGGAGTGTGGGCGGGTGTGCACCGCGCATGTGAATACATAAATATATGTTTTCCTCACGCTGTTTTCGCTCGTTGCAGCGGCTGTTTCTTCATGCTGACGATGCGGAGCACAGTTTGATGCTGCCTGCGAGGTCTATTATACCAGTAACCTCCGTTTTGGATTTCCCTGCAGCTCCTCACATCGAGACGCGGTCGGCCGCCATTTTAGGTCGCCGCGACCGCGTCTCCTCAGCGCAACGTTTTTGCTGCTGCCATTTACCTCATGTTAGGTAAACCTAGCGGTTGCTTTGCCTTAATCTCCACAGTCTCCTGAAGATGTCTTCTCTCTTGTTGATTTTGAGCAACTTTTTTCACCTGAATTCTCTGAATTAATAACAAGCCTGTTACCTTTTTTTTTTATTAAACGGTTTGAGGGCTCAGTACTGCCATTTCCTTTCTTGTATTGCCGTTGGAGGATGTGCATCACTTGCCTGTATTGTCAACGGGCTACTCTCTGCATTATTGGATAAGCAACGCCTTCTCTTCACCTCCATACATTGGGACACGGGTGGCCACCATTTTAAGCGCTGTTACCGCGTCTCCTCCACATGGTGATAGTTCTGTGAAACAAAGCGAGGGCTTCTCACTGCATGTGGACCTTCTACACCCTCTGCAACGAGTTATGAGTTAATGACACAACTTTCAATTTGACCTTTTCCTTATATGGTTTGAGGTCTTATTATTGCAATTTGTCTTTCTGTTTATTTTGCAGCAAACTACTCTGTTGTGTCTTGTTGGGGTTGTGTGCGGCCGCTATTTCATAGCCGTTGAGCACATTTTCCTCGAAGCCTTCATCATACCTTAAGTGAGTGTTCACGTCACGATAAGCTAATTTTAAGCTATAACTTTGCTGCATCAATTTACTGTCCTTGTACCAGTGTCTTACAACTGTCATTATGGATACTGACGCACACTCTTCCAGATCTTCTGTCACAGGAACGAAATCTAAACGACAAAAATATTATCCGCCCTCTCCTATCCACTCATCTCAGAACCCTGTTCTGGACTCCATTCTGGAAGAAGTGAGGGGCCTTCAACCGTTTATGCTGACAACAAATGAAAAATTAAATCAAAAAGAGGAGCGATGGCTTGTTATGGAAACCAAGGTACGAGACTTAGAACATCGTGTTGGCACCCTTCAAGACATCTCCACAAAGATTCCAATCTTAGAGCAGGAGATTCATAAATTAAAACTTCAATTTATTGTTTCTGAAAATAAGATAGAATCCTTAGTCTCAGTTGCTTGGATCAGTCTGTCCCATGCAGTCTCCCGGATTTCTATTTTTCTCAAATTTAAGGCTTGTTTATAACATTTCTGAATGCTTCCTTTAATTCCTTATTTAATCTTGAGCACTGCTGATTAAACCATCTGGGGCAATGGTCCCTACTTTTCTTATTTCTAATCTTCAAATCTTTGGAGATTTCAACAGCAATATTTTGAAATGCACTTACAGTGTTGACGTTAATAGAGGATTTATCCAAACATGTATTTACATGTTAGTGATTTTTTGGACTATATGTTCCATGAAAACTGTTGGGTTAACGCCTGACCACTTAATGGAAATCCCATTCTCACCTTGTGTTTTGATATCAACTGCAGAGACACACACCTTCTCTTGTTGATACAAGCTAGAACTCAATGTTAAAAACAGCGGATGGTGGTTGCTAAGCAAGCTAGCCTGTATACAACATTTCCCAGCAAGAGTCCTACAGTTTCTTGCTGTCAGAACATGGTCAATGCACAATGAAGACTTAGCCCCTTCATATGTTTGGGTAACATTTCCTCCCTCGTGTTTGTCAGGCTCCATAATTTCTAAATTATATTTGTGCATAACATGTTTTATGGCTTCACCATAAGAATTATGTGGAAAATGAAAGATACGGTCACCATAGTCATCTCTATAGCCACATTGTTCCCCTATTGGGATTTTGCATAGTTCACAATTAAAATCACCAGCCCAAATTAGTATATACTCACCTCCCAACCCTTTTATGAAAACAACCAACTCCTCTTCCATTGATGTAATGACCCCATGTCTCGTATTATCAAAGACATGTGTTATAAAAATTTATCACTACGCTATATTGTTTCCCTTTGACACAAAAGAGTAAAAACTGAAAAAACTGTGATTTTGTATGTTTTCTTTAGTGTCAATGAAGAAGACACTGAGGATAAAGCTGCTAAGCCTCATCTTGCTCTACCAGACTTTGACAGGAATGCTTCAGTAAAAATCGTTCTAAAAACATTAATACAAAATGTTTCTGTGAGCCAAGTTTCTTGTATTAGAATTAACGTGCAATTCTGTATACATTGAGCCATGAAATGTAGCTTATTTTTAACCCCTGCAACATTCCATGACATTATTATTAGTGATTCCTGTAATGGGTAACTAATTGATTTAATGTCCACAGGGCTAGTTGGGGGGATAGTATAATTACAATCCTTCAGTTGTGCTACATCCTCACCCAGTTGATCAATCTCACTACAGCTTCTTAGAGGGGCCAACTTATGAGGCGTGGTCGGTAATATGTGTGACCGTACTATGGTAGTCTCTACCAGTTGTATAAAGGGGCTCATTTCTTGGTCTATAGTGGAACAGCAGGGATTATACCGTAAGGGCGATTAAATGGCCAAGTATATTTTGCTGATATTTTGCTTAACAGGGAAGCCACCACTTCCGGACTACGGAAGTTCACAACAATACAATCCCCTTCGCATGATTTTTCCATTCTACCCATCCCGCTCACTCTTCTTAACAGAATTATTTCCTGGGAGAGTGTACTCGTACTGCAACAAGAATTTGAAGTGAACCAATGTACAACCTGATTCTTTAACGACCCCCAAGATTCTATGGAGTTGTCAGGCAATATTGGAACGTTTTTCATAACAACATAGGGTGTAGCCTGCATGGGTAGATTGAGAGAGACCTCGCCATGCCTCTTTGGTCGCTAAAGTCCTTCTTTTTCTGAATAGTATTTATTTTGTAAGTTATTTTGTAAGTTATTGTCCCTTGATTTTGCAACAGGGTGTGCTCTGGGTGCTTCCTCCATCTGGCTCACCAATGTTGGGTGAATTTTTTCAGTTTCTGTTTCAATTATAGGAATATGTCCAACTTGTACTCTCTTGCCCGAATTACTACAAGGCATTACCTTATGACACGTTTTTGATGGCAATAAATTTGTGACCAGTTCAGTTAGATGAGTAATGTCTTTTTGCACTAATTTGATTTCTGACATGACTTGTCTTTCAATACTGTTAATGTTTCCATGTAATTTTTTAAACAAAGTGTCAATGCATTTCATGTAATTTGTTGATTCTCCGGGCCCCATTCCTTTTACATCTGGTTTAACTTTTTCCCTTTTTGTGTTTAGTTTTCTGATTTGGATTTTGGAAATTTAGTTTCATGTTTACTGTATACCGTTTGCTCTTTTTCGCTGGTGGAGAAATCTGTTCAGAGATATCCGATAGGGTGGATATATCAAGCGGGAGTATTGATACACAGGGGCACAATTTTGTGGGGCAGTCTAAATTGATAATATTTACCTCTTACTTTTACTTTTACTTATGTACTGAACTCCAGATTCAGAAGCATGATCTTCCAAAACTGACTTTGCCTCCTTTTGGGCCGCATTTAGCACCGTCTTTGTAGCTGTCAACTGCTCCTCCACTTGTACTATCTCATTATAAATATGGCTCATGGGACTTTTCAGAAAAATTAGTTATTGGCACATTTTTGCCAACATAGTTCCCTTTTCTTGATATCAATGTTCTCTTGCCCAATGTTTCACATATGCTCCAATGATTATTTTTATGATGAAATCACAGGTCCCTTACTGGTTATCAGGTCTCCAAATCGCAGGACCAAGGGATATGCCCAGCCCGGCCTCCTCCAGCCACAGACGGGTGCACACGGGCCCACCCTAGGCCCGGTGCGGCTTGGGCACACCCGTGCGTGTCCCGTGCTGCAGGAGCCCTAGCCGAAGTTAAAGCGCCTACTTGCATGAAAACGTGGCTCGGTGGTCCCAGGGGTTGTACTTCCTCTCCGGCACGGAATAAGGCAGCAGCAGGCAGGGCAAACAACAAGAGTTAACAGGCTCCCGCGCTGCGGCAGCCCTGGCCGAAGTTAAAGCACCTCCTGGCGCGAAAACGTGACGTTTGGGGCCTGCGCGCCACCGGGGGGTGCCGGGGGTTGTAGTTCCTCTCCCCTCTCAGGCACACAATAAGGCGGCAGCAGGCAGGGAAAACAACAAAAGTTAACGGGATCAACTATTTATTAATTAATTAAACATAAATTACTTCCCACCCGTTAACCCTATAAACCCCACAACCCACACCTAAAATTTGTTACACAATTTCCATATTTTATTTCAATGAATTAAATAATATTAATTAAAAACGAATTATTAATTATTAATTAATAAAACATAAAGTACTTCCCACCCTTTACCCCTATAAAATCCGCCAGCTACACCTAAAATTAATTACACAATTTTCATGTTTAATTTTCGAAAAATTAATTAATATAAATTAAGAACTAATTATTAATTAATCAAACATTACTTTACCCCTATAAACCCCACAACCCACACCTAAAAAAATTACACAATTACTATAATTAATTACCAAATAATTAATTAACATTAATTAACACCTAATTAATAATTAATTACAAATAAATTACTTCCCACTTTTTGCCCCGATAAAGCCCACTGCCCGCACCTGAAAAGAATTACACAATTACTATAATTATTTACCAATGAATTCATTATTATTAACAACTAACTATTAACTATTACAAATAAATTACTTCCCTCAATCAACACTATAAAAACTCAATTAAATATATTTTAATAAATAATAAAAATAATTAATTTATTATCGTTAAATTACTTCCCACCCTATTGCCTTATAAACCCACAACCCGCTTTGGAACTAACAAACGCAAAATTTACTTAAAATAAGATTGATAACTACTAAAAATGTAACACATATATTAAAAAACAAACAATTCTTATACAAAAGAACATACACCATACATTTAAAATAAAAACTAAAATACATAACACAAACAAAAAAAATCTGTATTTTAGACAACTATGGGGCCTATTATGATCCCCCCTCCATCACAACTACATTTAGCCTCCGCCACATTACCATGGCGGGGGTACCGCGCCGATGGAAAGTCCGTCCGCCGTTTTTCCGCTGGTCGGCAATTGTCACGATTGCCGGATCGGCAGAAAAAGCCCACAATATGGTGGTGGTGCCTTACAGGCACCGCATCCATATTATGATGGCTGCGGTAGGTATGCCTGTCCATGGTGGAGACTCCGCCATGGAAAGGCATTCGGGAAATGGCTATGTGGGCCCGTTGCGGGCCCCTGAGGAGGTGGGGCGTTGGGGTGCTGCACTTGGGGGGTACCTATGGTACACCCTTCATTGCCATGCACAAGGTGGCAGGCACTACGCTGTGCCTGTCACGTTGTGCATGGCAATGCACAACATGCCTCTTTGGCAGTGCGGCGGGTGCTGCTTACAACGGGATGTGACCGCCAGGGTGCTAGTTGCATCCTAAATGGAGGTGCAGGACCGCCGCACCCCTGGCAGCCAGTCCCAGCACCGTTAGGGTGGTGGGCGGACTAAAGTCTGCCCGCCATCCTAATAGGGCCCTATATTTTTGTAAACTATATTAATGACTTCTATGTTTTTGAAAAGGATATTTCTCACTGTAAATTCGATATGCTTGACCACAATATTCTTGTGGTTGATATTTCGGTGTCACGATATTTCCAACTCAATATTTGTGTAAGTCGACATTTACAACTCGATATTCGGTCTGAATACCCGGGGAGCTGAAGTGTACTTAATGAACCCTGCTTGTTTGGAAATTATATTCCAAAAAAGAACAAGTCTTCACCTTAGAGATACATGCTAAAGAGTACATGGATAAATTGAATTAGTCTAGGTTATGATTCGGTCTGAGCAGTATGAGTAGTATGAAACTAAAGGGAAATTTCAAATCAGGTGTTAAAATGGGCTAAAACTCAACTCATGGCGGGGGGACCTGGGCACCGGTCGCATCACTGAGACCTTTGGTCTGTTTGTCTCACAGAGTAGGTGGGGGAGGTGAGAGTGGGGAACCAAGGGTGGAGAGGAGGGGGCCGGGCTTTGGAGAGGGGACGGGTCACTCAGGGGGGTTAAAAAATTGGCACAAATACTGTTACATGAGGAAATCAATGAGGCAGGGGGAGAAAGGGAGAACTTGGTTGAACAGCTTGAAACATGATAACTAGGAAGCAAATTGTGACAGTAAACATATGCTGGATGAATGATCTTGTGAAGCAACGGAAAGTCAAAGAAGATTTGAAAATGCTGCAGGCTGACATAGTGTGCCTGCAGGAGACGCACATTGAGGAAGCAGGAAACATGTATTAGAGCAGCTTGGATACCAGCTTCTTGCATATACCACTCAAGGTACTAGAACCAGGGGGTGGCTATACTGGCACGGAAGGGCGATAATATTTAAAAAGTATATAACTGGTAGATATGGACATTGGGCAGTTGTGGAATGTCATTACTGTAGTGTAGTTCCTATTTCCCTTATAGGCTCTGTGCATTGGAATAATATACACTATAGTTTTCGCATAGGACTGAGGTCTATATGCTCCTATCAAGTACATTAAAGTTAATAACTTTGTGTTCCAGCTAACTCAGAGGTCACTAGAAACTTCTCAAATGAACAAGAAGGGATTAGTTTCTGACAACCGCATAAACATGACATCTTTCTTTCCATTTAGAATCGGACCGGTTCTCAGAATCGTGGAAACAATAGATAACAGTTTCACTCAGTCAATCGTGCATGCTTAGTTTCTTCAGAGTTACACAGAAATAGATGGACTGGAGTTTCAATAAAAGGATTTATTGAACAGTCTTATTTCTCGGGCAAGAGATATGAGCTGTTGCAATCGCAAGACGGTATGCAAAATATATTAAGTACAGCGTGAGCAGTAAGAAGATATAATACTGCAATAGCATGGTCTTTTAGCTATGACATATATTCATATATACATAAATAAATAGCACAGGCTAAAATTTGAATACTCATCTGATGCGTCTAAATAGTTCTACCACAGTGTACCTAACCTAAGTGTAGTACTAGGTAAGAAGTAGGTGCTGTTTTCTATAGTATAGTTTAGCTATAGTTTGTATTTGACAGAAGTCCCTCTAGGTTCTAGTCTGCTCCATACCTTAGAATGAGAGAGGTTGGATTCTCTTTCCGGGTCTTAACCTCTAACACCCCGCGAAGGGAGTCAGAAACACTGGAAGCTGGTTTCTCTGCAAGCAGGAGGTCAGCGTCTGGTCAGTGCGTCAGGCGGGGACTCGAATTCCTTCTGAACTTGCCGTGGCGAGCCGTATCGAGCTGTGTAGCCGAGCAGTGGTTTGCCAGAGTAAGTGAAGTTTATACCTGGAAGGTGCTTAGGAATGCTAGCATTGGTGTAAAAGTCGGGCAGAGGAACGTCATGAATGAATCCCTAAGGAATAGTTGTTCATGCATAATAAATGAGTTCTTGGAGAAATCAATATTCCAAGCAGGGAATGTCCCATGGCTTAAGGGTCTGGTTTCTAAGAAATCGTTGTGACGTGGGATGGACAGATGTAGATGACCATGCCTATATTTGGTTTGCATGGGCAATGCCTAAATAAGGACTGGGATTTTATGCCTATATAAGGGCAATGTGAGTTGTGTCTATATAAGGGCATGATTCGGGAACCTATGTACGGGTATCTAAATCGAAACACAACACTACTTTGGATTTAAATTTACAATCTGCTCAGTTTAGGGCACTACGGGAGATGATCCTGATATATTTGAATTTCTTAATACGGAGCTCACTGGTTGGCCTGTACTGATTATACTCTGCAGTGATTTAAATATCAATTAGCTTGGGTGGGCTATGGAATGCGAGAACCAGCAATTATGTTGGTCGGAAAGGCAAGGTTTACCGACCCCTTACACACTTGATACAAGATAACAGTCTTACAGATGTCTGGCCATCCTTAAAGCCTTATTATGGGGGCAGTGCATATTTTTCAGGCCAGCATAAAGTATTAGCACACCTTGATTATTTATCTACCGGTATGCACCATTGAGAAGTTCCCCAGGGTCATGTCAGCTCACAACCCTTCGGTTTTAGAAAATACTTGCACAGGAGTGGAAACACCAGAACAAACTCGGACATTTGATAGGGGCTTGCTGCAGGACTCTGATTAGAATAATCATATGAATAAATGGATTGGAGAATTTCTTGAGTTTAATTGGGGAAGTGCTGGAAATGGAATGGTATGGGATGCATTCAAGGCCATGGTTAGGGAGGATAATCTTAGTTACTAAATTGGAATAAGAAGCAAACGCAACGCCTAAGTGAAATATACAAAGCATTGGCGGTTATTGAGGAGGAACTCATTAGGGCTGCCATTAGGATATGTATAGAAGAAATCTTATATACACTAGCCCTGGCAAAGGCAGCCACTGGTGAAATCTCTGCAGCAAGAGCAGTGGAGAATTCCATGACCTGGCGGCAAAACTGTTATGAATACAGTGAACGCTGCTGGCCATACGGACAAGACAAAAGACTGTTAGTGGGGAGATCTTAGAGATTAAAAATCATAAGGGCAAACTAGTGTCTGGCCCTAGGGTCATATGGGACGAGATCTACAGATTTTATGGGAAGCTATATGGAAACGAGGGGTGCCCTGAGGACAGATATATATCTAGACTCTCTTCAGTTTGAACAGTTCTCTCAGATAGATGTGGAGTCTCTTGATGCCCCGTTCATAGGGGAAGAAATACAAAGAGATCTAAAAGATCTTCCGTCTGGAAAAGCTGTGGGTCCCGATCAAATCCCGCTAGGGTTTTATAAAACCTTCTTTTCAACCTTGGGGGCGGACCTATTCTTATTAATGTGTCAGGTTCAGAAAAGGGCACCCCCCCCAGAGTCTTGGGCCTGGGCTAACATTGTCATATTAGTGAAGAAGCGGAAACCCCCGCATGAGATGGGGACTTATAGATCCATAACCCTCATGAATAGTGACAGTAAGATCTTTTCAAAGAAGTTGGCCAGTCGCTTGATTTGTATTTTAGGGAAGGTGATATCCCCCAGACAACACAGCTTTATCCTGGGCAGGGTTACGGCTGACCATATTAGTAGAGTGGTTGCATTATTTGTCGCTGCTGCAATCTCCGGAGACCCTATGGCGTTTATACTGATAGATACAGAGAAGGCGTTTCATAGGGTCTTCTGCGAGTATCTACGAGCCTCGCTCAAGCATATAGGGATCGGAAAAGGGTTTATTAAAGCCATAAGGGTACTCTATAGAGCACCAAAGGCCCAGATTTGGTTAATGGTAGGTCAAACAGAGCCTATCTGTATCACACAGGGAACTAGACAGGGATATCCTTGCTCTCCCCTTTTATTTGCACTCTACATTGATCCCATAATTTGGAAGAGAGATGTCAATCCGAAAATCCAACCTATTCGGTTTCAAGGCATTGATACCAAAATCTTATATGCGGATGATCTCACGGTAGTGATGCCTAACCCTCATACAGCTCTAATTGAGATTAAGAAAGAGTAAAAAGATTTCGGGAGGGTATCAGGCTACTCACTTAATCAGGAGAAAACCCAAATTGTAATACATATTAGGGTTCGCCTACCTGACTTTCGGGTATCGAAATCAGCAGTCTACCTGAGGGTCACTATAACATCCGAATTGGAAAAAACTGTGGAGTTAAATTTGACCCCGGCAATTCAGAAAAGGAAAAAAACACCTTGATAGATTGAATAATCTACATCTCTTTATCGTGGGTCAGTATAACATCGTTAAAATGATGCTCCTCCCAAGATCTTATATTTTTTTTAGAACAATACTCCTGTATATTGAAAGTCATTGGTTTAAGGAGATCAAAAAGATGGTTATTTCATATCGGCACTCAGGAAAACCAGGAGGGCTGTTAGATTTATGACCCTTCCCAGGGAGAGAGGGGGTTGGGGTGTCCAAATTTAAGAATGTATTATTGGGCAACAGCACTCCAGTTTGTGCAGGGTCTGCTTAGAGAAGATTGTCGATCAGTGGAGAAGTGATGGCTCCCCTGACATATTTGAATTGTTATTAGGAAAAGAGGCTCATAATTAACTTTTGAAGTACAATGAACCTCGTTACTATAAAAAGATTACATTTAAGACCCTTGGTGCTGCGCTCTCTGTATGGGCGGCCGTTAGGAAAAAACTAGGGTTAGGGAGGATGAATTTCTATACCCCGCTCTTTTGAAATCCATCATTTCCAGAAATATTCCATAATGGCGTGCTGGGATGATCTTGGTGTGGAGAGGATCGTGGATCTCCTTGATGCAAATGGAATAGTCGCAGTCGAGAAAGTCCTGTAGGTAGGTTTATCATATTGAGCAGAAAGACTTTTTAAAATATCTGCAGGGTCGGATCTACAGATCCAAAAAGAAAGGAGAGGAAAGAGCTTTTAGCGAAGACCCTATAATGGAGGAGAAGAGAGATATAGAAACTTTTTTTTACTCATTTTTTGGGTTTCAAATAACACTCACAACTGAGTTAATGTTGCTGGGGGTCACGCAGGAAAGAGCACCAGAGACAAAAGAATAGTTTGTTTTTCTGGCTATGGCAGTAGTAAGAATATGCATTATTTCAGCATGGCTGGACCCTCCTTACAACAATGGCTCACAAGGCTTTTATCTATCTATAATATTGAAAATGGGATATTTAAAAAAAATAACTGGGGGCCAAAAAAGTAGGGAAACATATTTGGGCACTGATCCATAAATAGAAAAATGATAGTGAGGCTGGCTAAGTAACCGCTTGAATGATCTGGAACCCCTTGAAGTTTGAATGGTGGCAATTAATTTTACTTTACTGTATGATATGCAATGTTGAAAAATGCCTTTATTCTCCCTTTTATATCCTATTTATCTTCAGTAGTATTTCCTCATGTATCTATGTATTTGTTTATCTACTTGTATTCAATTGATGGTGTTCAATAAAAACAAATAGAACCTATCACCTGCTTCTATGCACAACACTGAGAGAGCTTGGAAGGCAGAGTAATTTGCAATCCAGAGTTTCTTAGGGAGAACATATGCATTGCATACTTTATTGTCAGCAAAAGTCATCTTTATCAGCAAAGGGCAAATACACGCTGCAGTAGCGGTCTTCCTGTGGGGCTCGGTTTTATCAGCTTTAGGCAAGATGTAGCATCTGTGAAGTGAGAAGTGTGCTGGCAGTAGTTGAGACTGTCTCTGGCAGAATCTCGCGCAATACCGTGGGCAAATACCTCTCCTGACATGTGGTCAAGTGGCAGTCCTTATATACTAAATCTTAACAGAAATTGGAATTTCTTACATAAGTTTGGGACTGTCTGACATAGATTATATGCATGAAGGTGTATGTCCCAGGCATTTCATTATGAACATGGAAGGTAAAAGGACGTCAATTTTGACTACACTATTTCGGCTATATGTTTGTATTTCTTCTTATTTGACCTTAACATAGTGGAAAGCAGTCTCTTGTCCCAGACTAATGTTGGATTAGGTGTTAAATCTATGTCATTAGTCAAATCACTTGACACTTTCACAGTTCTTAGAAATATACGGTCAGATGGCATCTGCGTCAGATGGCAGACATGACAATGATTCTGCATAAATCAGGAAAGATGGCAACTTCCATCATCTAAGATGGAGTCAGGGCCTACATAAAATGGAGTATATATATTATGCATAGCAAATCATGAATACTTGTAAGTCTTGTATTGTTTCAGGTAATTGATGTTTATATTTATCATAATCCTTCTAGATTGGTGTATGCATGTTGGCGATTAAGCATATGAGTGAGGAAATGCAAGGGGCAGATTAAAAATATACAGCATAAAAAAAAGCAAAATTTAATACGTGACTACATTTTTTTTATTTTTCTACAGTTCATAGTCCATAAGGGCTTTTGTGGTATATTTGGTAAATATGTGTCATTGGTCAACTTACATGTTGAGTTCATTCCTCATCAGAGACAGGTCGACATCGTCAGTTGCAGATGTAGCATACCTGTGATCCTTAAGAAAACCATGCAGAGCATGTTCATTGTTAGTAATCTGCATATTTGATGGACCAACAATTGGCTGCTTGTCTGAGACACTCAATGGTAATTGTGACTCCTCTCCCTGGGGCTCAAAGGATAACAAGGATTCAAGCCACTTTGCAAGAGCTGTGTCAAAATGTGCCACTGGCGACCTTGCTCTGTCAAAGGTAGCATCCTCTAGAAGGGACAGATACATACTTGGCATACTTTCTGGTGCCCATGGAGAGGTTGAACAATCCTTTGCATTGCAAGATAAGCCACTGAGGGCTGTTCCAGCTGTAAGTCCAAGATGATTTCAGTTGGGCAGTTAATGCTGCGGGACACAGGTTTTACTTGAGTAGTATCAATTTTGCAAAGGGGAGCATCCAGTGCTTGCTGAGTTCAGATAGCCAATAATGTCCCAAAAAGAGTGTTAGAGTCTCTCTGCATCCTTGTTCAGCTGGATATGTGTACTCCATGTTGTTGATTTCCTTGTCAGATCAGGAGAAAGATGATAATATCACAGTGAATTGGCAGTAAGATGAATGGAAACCCTCCAAAAATGCTGGAGAATAAAGAGTGAAAAAATAACGCAATCAGACAAAATGCTGCTTTAAACCCAGTCAACAGACCAGATCCAAATTTCTTGAAAAGATGCACAATACAAGTCATCAAAGACAAATTAAATATTGTTTGTACAATATTAGCAAAATGTGTTTGGTATTGTGTGTAACAGCCTTTGAATTTCTGAAGCAGTTCTGGATGTCTGTATAAGTTTCAACTGCTGAAGTCAACAGGGCTTTTTTTGCAATGGAACAGGCAATAGTTTGTTTACATCATTAAAATGCATAGACTTCATGTTTATACTAGGCCAAGGCTAATGATATTTCGAGGTGGCTGATACAAGGTCCTTCCGCAACACTGTATTGTTTTTAAAACAGTAAACAGGTATGGCTGGTCGAGTTCCAACCCACAGCAAGTAACATTTGTTAGAAATAATCAGAACCATTATTCAGGAAATTGTGATGTGTGGGAAGGGATGCAATGGAGAAACCGATAAAACACAATTAACCCTGGCATCAAAACGCTACACATTACATGTAATGATATGATGTTACACTGGCTGTTTCATTGAGAAGTTGCCAAGGCATGAAACCTGATCTGAGTGTTCGGAATGCAACATTCATAATTGCTCTTATATGAGTCTGCCCATATTGTAATACATTTATATCTCCTTTTTTGAGGTCTAAAGCTAAGGACAGAATGTGGTTTAATGAGTTCACTATATTAGAAAGTGTGTGCATTCCATTGTTGATAACTTTAAAAATTGTTTGCCCGTTTTCTTGATCTATCTGCCTAATTCTTTCGGCAGTTTCCTTCTCTTAATATATGTTTATTTAACTATAATTGGCATATATTCCCATGGCAAAGACTCTTTTATTTCTTTGACACAGTCCCTAGTCTGATTATATAAACCAGGCCACCATTAGAATTGCTGCAAAATTGTTATATTTGCGTTTATTCCTGCATGCGCAGATGCCAACCCCTCTTGGGCTTCTTGATTAAATCACATCTAGGCAGGCTATTATTATTCTGTCTCCCACTCCTGGTATCGTGACTTCATGATCATTCTCTAAATTAAGGGTGTAGGAGTATCTGGGAGGAAAACCTATAGGAGGTTTCCCACCTTGCATGGTTGCATTCATCTATATTGATATTCGTTTGAGATCTTGCTCAGACTACTACTCAAACATTCTGAATTGCAGCCTTTGCCACTAGTCAGCTGCACAGTTCCTTTTGCGTGCATGCCATCATGTTGATGACCCTAAGTTTCTCTCACATTGACCAATGGAAGCTTATCTTGTAAGGCAGCTACCTATCCTTAAAGCTATTTATTCCTGATAGGTTTCCCCTTAGCATCCTTGAATGCATTCAACTGACAATGCTGCAAGTCGCCATGGTCAGCCTTTTGTAATGCAAGTAAAAAGACATGTAATTCTGCATGTTGTGCAGTACTGTCGCCTAGGACTTTAGTACAGGTGCGCTGTGGGATGAGTTCACCATGCTTCACCACATCTTGTAATATCACAGTCTGCAGACAATTTATATTTTGTTCAGGATAGTCAGAGCCACCCGTATAGAAGATGCTCTGGTAAGACTCAATGAGTAAAGTGGCTGGAGTCAGAGCAACATCCTGTTCATATTGGGGAAAAGCTTGTGTGCAAAGAGAGGAATCAAACAGAAACTTCGCATCCAATACACTTAAAGAAGAGGCCCGCTGTACGCATCTTGGATGTAGTCGGAGAGCATTAGGAATGCTTGCTTTGTTCACCACTTCTAGTGCTAGTACGAGAGAAACAACAATATGTTCTCCCTGTGCCAAAGGGCACTCATTTGAAACAGCTGCTTGCATGGATGTTAGGTTTTTGGATGAATGCAAAACATACTTCCCCTAAGGAATACAAGTGAGACTTGTAGGCAATAGGGGCGGTCTGTTCTTCATTGTAGCTCACATAGGGACTGGCTATGTGTCTGATAACCAGATTGGTATTATCATCCCTAGTTTGTAACTATTTAGTCTAAATCATGTACGCGTGTAGAGCGCGCAAGATATCATTGTGCACGCTCAGCCATTGTTTACATGAAAACGCTTCAGAAATCAGGTCACACAAGGATTTCACTCTCTCACCATAGTGAGGCATAAAATTACATCAGCTAGAACTGCCAATAAAGGCATGCCATGAGTCCTAGTGTAAATGGTACGCATGGTAAAAATGCTTCCCCAGGTGTTACACTCCTCTACCTGGGGCACAGGAGAGAGACACATAGTCGGTATCATATGTTTGTCTTGGGGGTAGTGTATGGATACACTCCTTCCAACTGATTGGTCTTACGAGCAATCCAGAAAGCCATTTCATCATGCTTTGAGAGTGCTTTTCTCATGATAGCATTAATAGTCTTGGACTAATAGTTTGTTATTTTGCTGGTGTACAAGGCTCCCCTGCAAAAGCAGGTCAGGAGCTCAAAGTACAATGTACGAACTGTATGAGTCTCCTGTTCAAGGCAACTGAGTAATTTAACACCCCTACCACCCGCTGCAAGAGTTACGTGGTCAGGACGAGGAACGGGAGTGTAGGCAGCCAAAACTGAAATTGTAACATTTTGTCATTCACAGTAGCTTTGTGCTGCATGTTAAGGCATATGGAAGTATGTATACCAGATTTTACAAGCATCTCGTGAGCATGAACAGGCAGGGATGTTTCCGCTTTCTTTTAGCTCTTTTAGAGTTTTTTTTAGATTGACCACAGTTCGTACCCACTGTAATTCAAACAAACTTCTCACTAAACCGCACAATCAAACATCAATGTAATTACAAAACAATATCCACAATAGTTTGGGAAAACAAATATAATAAACAAGAAGACCTAAATCGTTGTACCGGGAAATGGGACGGAAATCAAACTCACCATAAGAGGAAATTAGCGGTTCAATGCACTACTCAAGCACATACACACTTAGCTAGGCTTTGATCAGCAATGACCTAACTTGGAATAGGTATTGCTAACCATTTGGCACAGAATAAACACCACTATTCCACTCTTGATTAGTGCTCACTCACAACTATTAAAGTATTCATAAACTCATAAAACCTTGGTGCCACACTTTAATACGTCCAGAGATACTATACCTACATCGAGTCCTCATAAAATCCAATACCTTCACATAAAATATACATACAAATAAATCATCAACAATATTTAATAATGCACCTTCATCAACAGATTAAAATATGTCACATACCACGTATATCACAATATCAATCAATCAATCAATCAATCAATCATGCCATTTGTATAGCGCACTACTCACCCGGGAGGGTCTCAAGGCGATTGGGGGGAGGGGTATGCTACTGCTCGAACAGCCAGGTCTTGAGTTGTTTCCTGAAGGCGAGATGGTCCTGGGTCAGCCGAAGGTGGATGGGGAGGGAGTTCCAAGTCTTGGCAGCCAGGTAAGAGAAGGATCTTCCTCCGGCGGTGGCTCTTCGGATGCGTGGTACGGCTGCGAGGGCGAGGCTGGTGGACCGTAGCTGGCGGGTGGGCGTGTAGAAGGTCAGGCGGTCGTTGAGGTACTTGGGGCCCAGGTCGTGGAGAGACTTGTGTGCGTGGGTGAGGAGCCGGAACGTGATCCTCTTGTCGACGGCGAGCCAGTGCAGGTTCCTCAGGTGGCTGGAGATGTGGCTGCGTCGGGGGACATCCAGGATGAGTCGGGCGGAGGTGTTCTGGATGCGCTGGAGTCTTTTCTGTAGCTTGGCTGTGGTTCCGGCGTAGAGGGTGTTTCCGTAGTCCAGTCGGCTGGTGACGAGTGCCTGGGTGACAGTCTTCCTGGTCTCGGTCGGGATCCAGCGGAAGATCTTGCGAAGCATACGCAGGGTGTTGAAGCACGATGAGGAGACGGCGTTGACTTGTCTGGTCATCGAGAGGGAGGGGTCCAGGATGAAGCCCAGGTTGCGTGCATGGTCGGTTGGCTTGGGTGCGGTGCCCAGGGCTGGGGGCCACCAGGAGTCGTCCCAGGCGGAGGGCGAAGATCCCAGGATGAGGACTTCCGTCTTGTCCGAGTTCAGTTTCAGGCGGCTGTCCTTCATCCACTCGGCGACGTCTTTCATCCCTTCGTGTAGGCAGGTTCTGGCGGTGTCGGGGTCTCTGGTAAAGGGAGAGGATCAGCTGGGTGTCGTCGGCGTAAGAGATGATGTTGAGGTTGTGCTGGCGTGCGATGGCTGCGAGAGGTTTCATGTAGATGTTGAAGAGGGTGGGGCTGAGAGAAGATCCTTGCGGGATGCCGCAGATGACTTCGGTGGCCTCGGAGCGAAACAGGGGGAGGCGGACTCTTTGTGTTCTTCCGGCGAGGAACGAGATGATCCACTCCAGTGCCTTCTCTTGGATACCGATGTTGCTGAGGCGCTGGACTAGGGTGCGGTGGCAGACCGTGTCGAACGCAGCGGAGAGGTCCAGGAGGATGAGGGCCACTGTCTCCCCCTTATCGAGCAGGGTCCGGATGTCGTCGGTGGCTGCGATGAGGGCGGTCTCGGTGCTGTGGTTGGCTCTGAAGCCGGACTGCGAGGGGTCGAGGGATCCGTTAGTCTCAAGGAAGGCGGTCAGCTGTCTGTTGACGATCTTCTCGATGACTTTAGCAGGAAAAGGGAGGAGCGAGATGGGGCGGAAGTTTTTGAGATCGGTGGGGTCCGCTGTAGGTTTCTTCAGGAGGGCGCTGATCTCGGCGTGCTTCCAGCTCTCCGGGAAGGTGGCGGTGTTGAAGGAGGCGTTGATGATGTTCCGGAGTTGGGGTGCGATGGTGGAGTCGGCCTTGTTGAAGACGTGGTGTGGGCAGGGGTCGGTCGGTGATCCGGAGTGGATGTTGTTCATCGTGCGGGCTGTGTCTTCGGTGGTCACCGTGGTCCAGGTGCGAAGGGTGGCGGTGGGGGGCGTTGGTTCGGTGCGTGGGTGGGGCGCCGAAGCTGTTGTGGATGTCGGCGATCTTGCGATGGAAGAACGAGGCGAGGGAGTCGCAGAGGTCTTGTGACGGAGTGATGTCGATGGTGCTGGGGTTGGAGAACTCCTTGACGATAGTGAAGAGCTCTTTGCTGTCGTGGGCGTTGTTGTCCAGTCGTTCCTTCAGGGATTTCTTCTTGGTGGTGCGGATGAGCTGGTGGTGCTTGCGGGTAGCGTGTTTGAGGGCGGTCATGTTGTCGATGGTCCGGTCGAGGAGCCAGGCTTTCTCGAGGGTGCGGCAGGTCTTCTTGGAGTCCTTGAGGTCGTCGGTGAACAAGGATGCCTTCTTGCTTCTGGGTCTGCTGGGAGGGTTCTTTAGTGGCGCGAGGTCGTCGGCGCAGGCGGTCAGCCACTGTGTGAAGTTGCGGGCTGCTACGTTGGGGTCCGTTGTGTTGGCGGGTGGGCTCTGGCTGAGGGAGGTGGTGAGCTGGTCTGCGGTGATCTTGCTCCAATTCCTGTGAGGTACCTGTTGCGGGTGGTGGTGGGTCGTGGATCTTTTGAAGCTGAAGTGGACGCAGCTGTGGTCGGTCCAGTGGAGTCCGGTGGCGTGGCTGAAGGTGATGTACTTGCTGGAAGAAAAGACGGGATCAAGCGTGTGGCCGGCGTAGTGGGTGGGGGTGTTGACCAGTTGCTTGAGTCCGAGGTTGGCGAGGTTTTCCAGCAGGGCGGTGGTGTTGCGGTCCTTGTTGTTCTCAAGGTGGAAGTTGAGGTCCCCGAGGAGGATGTAGTCGGTGGAGGGGAGGGTGTGCGGGCTGATGAAGTCTGTGATGTCTTTGCTGAATTGTGTGCGTGGTCCCGGGGGTCTGTAGACGAGGGTGCCTCTGAGGGTCGTCTTAGGGTCGGTGTGAATCTGGAAGTGGAGATGTTCGGCTGTGGCGAAGGAGTCGTTGGCGTCGGTCCCGGGGGTCTGTAGACGAGGGTGCCTCTGAGGGTCGTCTTAGGGTCGGTGTGAATCTGGAAGTGGAGATGTTCGGCTGCGGCGAAGGAGTCGTTGGCGTCGGTCGTGATGCGGATGGTGTTCCTGTGGACGATGGCGATGCCACCTCCGGTCTGGTTGATGCGGTCCCTCCTGATGATCTTGTACCCGTCCGGGATGGCGATGGCGATGTCGGGTGCAGAGGAGGCGTTCATCCAGGTTTCCGTGAGGAAGGCGACGTCCGGTGATGTAGCGTCGAGGAGCTCCCAGAGTTCCACGGCGTGTCTGTGGACGGAGCGGGTGTTGATCAGGATGCACTTGAGGTGGTTGCTGCTGGTGTTTGTCTTGGCGGGTACGGGGCAGGTTCGGAGGCAGGAGAACTTGCAGGTGCAGCAGGTGAAGGGTCCGTGGGTGCGTCTCGGGGTGGCTCGGCAGCAGGCGTGGGTCCGGCCGGTATTGAGTGCGTTGAGAGTGGCGGCGTCGTAGGTCAGTTGGGTCGTCTTGCCTCGGCGGGGAGGGCCAGGGGTCCTGGCGCTGGGCGCGGGCCAGGCGCGGACGGGTGCAGACGGGCTTACCTTTGGCGCACCTTCGGCGCTCAATCGGCGCTCCCGCTGCGCGCGTCCGCTGCGCGGTCGCTCTGGGGGCGTCATAAGTAAGGAGCCGGGAGGGAGGAGCAGCTGGGTGGCGGGAGCGGGGCGGCGAATTGAATCACAGGGGGGCGGGGCCGCAGGGAGGCAGCGGCGGGAAATTCCAGGAAGCAGCGGGCAGCGGGAAATTCCCAGGAGCAGCGGGAAATTCCCAGGAGCAGCGGGAAATTCCCAGGAGCAGCGAGCAGCGAGCGAAGGAATCTGCAGGCAGGAGGCAGCAAAGGCAGGCAGGAGCGGCAGCAGTGAGTGGGGCGACCAAGCCCTGTGGAGGGCTGAGCGGTCACACTCTGTGGTCCCCTACGGTCCCCTTAAGTAAGGAGCCGGGAGGGAGGAGCAGCTGGGTGGCGAGAGCGGGGCGGCGAATGGAATCACAGGGGGGCGGGGCCGCAGGGAGGCAGCGGCAGGAAATTCCAAGAAGCAGCGGGCAGCAGGAAATTCCCAGGAGCAGCGGGAAATTCCCAGGAGCAGCGGGCAGCGAGCGAAGGAATCTGCAGGCAGGAGGCGGCAAAGGCAGGCAGGAGCGGCAGCAGTGAGTGGGGCGACCAAGCCCTGTGGAGGGCTGAGCGGTCACGCGGTACCAGAAACGCAAACACTCATTCAGCTAAACACAAGCCACAATTCACACATTGCAATATTCACCGGTCCAACATTGTGAGCTAAACCACCAGACTGCCTTCATCACACTCCCGATTTATGAACCGTAGATTCATTGCATACAGGATTCTTCAAAATGCGGCATAATTATTGACAAACTGTATGTTTTATTAAATCAAAAACTTGAGGAAACAAAGAACTGCTTCTGCACATTTATATACAGTGAGGTTAGGATCATAGCTTTTAATGTTGCAACACAACTACAAGAATGAATGAAAGAATTAATGCAGAATTTATAGAGCGCTCTACCACATATAGGAGCGCATCATGGTGCTTTCGTGGATGCTGACTTAGAAACTGTACATGGTGCAATGAGAGAGGGTCTAGGGGCTCCACAAGATTAAGGAGTGGCAACGGGTGTCAGGTGCAAGAAAGTAAAAAAGTAAGACATTTTAGAAATCTCTATTCATTTATGCCAGACATCGAATTGCCCCTAACAGAATCGATTGATGTTTTACACGATGATGAGCCTTCTTTCCCGGTAGAGTTCTCTCTGGAAGAGGCTGCTCTTGAGATTGGATCATACAAACAAGGAAAGGCCCTGGAACAAGACAAAATCCCAGATGACCTTTACAACATTGGTCAATAACATCTGGGTTCTCTACATTAATACCATCACTAATGCTATTGCTGCAGGGGCTCTGATACTACCCACATGGAGGGATACAAAGATTGTCCCAGTTTTTAAAAAGTGGAGTCACAGTGTTCTGTTGATCTACTGCCCAATCAGCTTACTGGATAACCTCCAGAAGGTCTTGTGCAAATACATTCTGATGCAGTTGTTGGGGTGGATTAATGATAACCACGTTTTGTCCAATACCCTTTTATTAGCAAAAACTAAGGGGGTCCTCAAAACCTTGGTGATAACTTCTGTTTATTCTGTGCCGACCACGGCCTCGTAATTAATGTCACCAAGACTAAATTGATTATCTACACTAGCCAAAAGATTTTGAGTGTCACAGTAAAATTGGGAAGCGAAGTATTGGAAAGTGTTAGAGAAGTTGATTATACCAGGATTCAATTGGCCGACTCTGGCTTTTTTGTTTGGCACCTCAGATCGCAAAAAGCTCACACATGGTACCCATAGGGAATAGATGGCCAATAATGCTTCTTGGTTTCCAATTCTGCCTGCTATAGAAATCTATAAGTTGCAGGCTAGAGGGGCAGCACTATATGGGGGCGAATTATGGGGTCACTGCAGTATGGGCACTTTGGGTATCAAACAAAATAATTTTACTACAGCCCTTACGGGGCTAGGAAAAGGAACCCCATTGGTCCCATTATCATTTGTTCTTGGCATTGATTCTGTCATTGATTTGGAGACTGTGAATGAGACCACTGCTATATTGGGTGCACATTTGGTCCACCACAGATCTACAAGACTATAGAGTAGGTCGTACTAATATCATCACAGTTCAATCTTCCAACAAGGTCAAGTGGAGAAGTGTGGCTCAGTGGTTAGAGGTGGCAGACCCGGAAACTGAGATCGGCCGTGGACCAGGGTTCGATTCCCGCCTCGGCGGGTCTCGGGCTCTAAAATTCCACAGACTCGATAATTCTCGCTCCGGTGCCTGCTCGACTCACGGGGTCACATTCTGTGATCAATAGCTTGCTTAATCTCCACTATGCGGCGGGATGCCTGGCTTTCACCTTGTGGATACCCTGCCGGGGTATCTCACAGGGGAATACCAGGACGGGTTCCCTAAGCAAGCGCTTAGATACCGTGTCGGTGATTGGCGCTATATAAATACATGTACATTTACAAGTGGCTGAATTATGTAAAAAGAACACGTATGAAGTTGGGTTTAGCTAGTTTTTGGAAAGACCTTTCGTCCATCCTAGCTAATACGGTACAAATGGTCAAATAAAGATACTGGGAGAAGATTGCTGCCCAAAAAGAACAGTCTAGCCATAGGGAGAGATTTAACAGGTGCTTTCGGATGCAAAATCGGTTTCAAAGCAGAGAAAGTCCTTGATTACATTTGCTCAGTGTGTGTACATACTTTAGTTTTTCCAGTCTAGATATAGGACTTTGCCAATTGCGGCATACACTGCAGTATGGGATTCCTCTAAGCCTAGGCAGAAAAAATTGCAGCTTTTGCACTTCCATTGAGGGAACAGACAAACACCTGGAGGCAGATGTATCAAGATACCCATTCTCAAATAGCGATTTTTTGGGAAGAGCTATTTGAGAATTGCAAAATGGTATGTATCTAGAAATTCGCTAATTTTTAGCGATTTCTTAAAATTCCTTATTGCGATTAGCAAATTTCTAATCCCAATTAAGGAATAATTTCCTGTTCATTTCTATGGGCCAGGAGGCCCATGGGAAGGATTGGGAAATTATTCTCAATTTGCGATTTGCAATTTGCTAATCGCAAATTGAGAATAATTTCAAGGGTGCAAGGGTGTCTTAAGGACACCCTGCTGCAACCCTGAAATTAACATGTGTGCGCATATGGCGTACATACATGCCCTAAGGGCATATATGAGCGCCGCAAGGCACCTTTACAAATACCAAAAAGTGCATTTGTAAAAGAATTCGCAAATTACCACCAACTACAAGTTGGTGGTAATTTGCAATTTCTTAATGTGGATTCGAAAAAAAAAAAAGCTTGATGCATAGCATTTAAGAAATTGCAAAATTGTGATTCCTTAAATGCTTGAGAATAATAAGGAATCGCAATTTTTGCAATTCCTTATTTTGCGATTTTGCTCATACATCCCAAAACACAGTTTAAGATTTGCAAAGGCCGGAATCCTGCGAATTCCGGCGTTTGCGAATCGCAAACGGCTTCATACATCTGGCCCCTGGTGTTTATGCCCTAAATATGCTATCCCAGATGTAGATGGATTGTTCCACTCTGTAGGCGCCTATCCCTGACAAATCGCATAAATGCCTTTAGAATCTGAAAGAGTGAATCGTCACCAGTGGATGTGGTACCAGTTTCTAAATTTCTTTATGTGGCATGGTTTGTTAGACAACAATTTACGTCAAAACTGCAGTAAACTGAGGTATAAAGAAACGTTTTGCTGGCTTTATCTATAATCTTACGTTGTTAATCAACTATGTAATGTTTTTGTATTCATCCTTAATTATTATCAACAGCTGTTTTTATGATATATTTATGTACCTGTTTTGCATATTTTTGATGATGAAAAATTGAATTTTTAATCTATCAATACACTTTGGACTATATAAAAGATGGTATATCTGTCTGTGGGAGACACAATATCTTGTTTCATACCATGTTGAAAAAACAGTGTGCCAGTCAGATGGGTTCTTAAAATAACAAAATTAGGTTACTTCTTGGAGTTCAAAAAATTCCATCAGCAATGTTGTGGATCACCCCATGCATCTGCTGCAAATGAAAAGGGAGGCAATGTGGAAAAGAATAACCCTCTTTCTGGACAAGTGAACAATAAGGAAAGTTCCTAGGCAGAAAGAGTCCAAAGTCCGTATTCTATTCTTTTAGTAACTTAAAAGTCAAATGGAAATTTCAGCAGATCAGAGCTGAATGGAAGGACTTTGAAACTTTAAATAAGTACCTGTTTCATCGTCCATTGAAAATGACAATGTTGCGGTCTATAATACCTTTAATACATCCAGGACACTTTTTAATTTCTCTTGATCGGATCTATGAAAGCCATCAGAAGTTCCAGATACTTGTGATCAATATTACCAGTGTAAGATACTTTTTGGGGGGTTAGCACATGCTCTTTGTTTATTTACAAAGGTTTTAGCTTCTCTAGTTTCCTTATTGGATTTGAAAGGAAATAATGTGTTCCCCTGTTCAGATGAGTGGCTGATGGACACTTCTACTTGTTCAAAGGCTCGTGAAGACGTGGAGCCAGTGTGCTGAGCTCTTCAGGTACATGGCTTTTTACTAAATATGAATACGTCTAAGCATCAGCCTTCCCAGGATTAGTTCTTTATAGGGGCATATTTTCAAATTTTGCCAGACTACTTCTCTTCCACTGGAGAGGATGGCCAGATTGCAGTCAACTTTGAAACACTTCTTGAAGAAAATTATGGTTCTAGTAGGGAGACTAGTTGGTGTCTATGGATCTAATAGTGTTCACAGTATGTGTAGTGCCTTAAGCACAATGCTATTTTAAACTTTTAGTGACTTTCTTTGTGAACCACTGAGCAACAACATCAATGGACTGCAGAATGGACTTCCAGAAATTGAAATTTCAATCTTAAAGTAGGTTCTTAGGAAAATGCTAATGGAGACATATCAGATGGTCTTAATAGTCCCAATTTGACCCAGAAGGATATGGCTCTGATTCTTCTTTTCCTGAAAGGAGACCCTTTTTGGGAGATTTGAATAGCTCCATCTCTTCTGCAGTTTCCTAAACTGTTGTTAGAAACCCTTGAGATCCTTTAGCTTGGGATTTGGAGACAGAGTGGAGAGGATTGCAGCCTATAAATTGTTTGAAAGAGAGTTCAATTGGAATGAAACAAGAAACCATCAACTTTGAAGTCCAATTAAAGGCTTTGGATGTTTTGCACCCATTGAAACAAGTTTGGTGCACTTATTATCTTTTAACTTAATTTTTTGGGTAGTAATAACTTATGGACTTTGAGTTGGGGAGTTGGGTGCTTAAATGGATCCTGAGCCCTATTTACAATTTTTTAAGAACTAGGTAGTGTTATAACTACTTATATACTAGCCATGTCTTCTGTCTAAAGGTATTTTCATGTTGAACAGAAGTTAATCCTCTAGTTTTTTCTCAAAATCCAGAAGAAGATTGCAATTTGCATTGCCCAAGATTAACCAAGATTTAAAGAAGTAAACTAAGTACTAATAGCAACTCCTACCAAGGGACACTGAATTTAAGCAACTGCAGTCTTTTCGCATCATTATGGATTTATTATACTGGCCACAAAATTCATCACCATCTACATAGTTTGCAGATTTTCAGTAACACAATAGTTGCTCTCTCAAATGGATCAGAAGTTATGTTAAAAAGCACCATAGATAATAATCGCAGACCCTTTGAAAAGTTTAACTGTTCATCTTTTATTTTTTTTTTTGCTGTATCATAGATATTAAACTGGAACTAGTATGAAACGTATGCCCAGACTGCATAAATGTCTGTTTAAATAAAACATACGTCAAACTCTTGCCAAGGTCAGATCTATAGCTTGTGCTAATGCTTGTTAACTATGAAATCATTACCACATAAACACACATTCTGTTCACTTCTTCGTTTGGCAGAGACAAGTTCCTCAAAACAGAGAAAAAGAGATAACATTGTCCCAAAGACAAATTTAAAACATTATTCCCTCTTAATGTACAAAAATAGGTAGCTCACTGGGGTTTCCTGAGCCCCTCACAACTCTGACACTCAAAATAAAGCTGTCTGTCTCCCTTTACTAGGGGCATCTCTGTCCCAGGCCTTGCCTCTCCAGCCACACTCCTTTTCAATGAAATGTTAGAGTAACTCTACTGTTTAATCTGTGACCACTGATAGAAGAGGTGTTTGCAGAGTATGTACACAGGGTGAGACTTTGCAAGGAGAGGGGGTCCGTAACATGCTTTTAGGCAGTGTGTGTGACTGGAACATGGGTACCCATCATCCATCTGCACAAGACGTTGCATCACTGAACTTCCCATCATCCGTCTCAACAGGAAGTGACATCACTAGTTTTCCTACCAAAGCTGTTTTCAAAACCAAAAGCCAAGCAGGAGGACTCCTTCCAATCATCCATCTCCACAGAAAGAGACATCACTGGATTTCTCATCAACCATAAACACGGGATGTGCAATCATTGGGTTTACCATTATCCATCAGTCTAAAACATCTAGCTTTGGCACTTGGTGGCCTGCTGAACTCAGCCCCACAGCTCTGCCAGCAATCCAAGCAAAGAAACTCAGAATAGTAATCAACAACCAGCTCACCATTAACAGTCAAGTGAACACAGTCTCCGTCTCCTGCTTCCACACGCTCAAGATACTCAAGAAGACTCAAGAAGATCTTCAAGTGCCTCCACACCAACATATGAAGAACTGTGAGCCAAGCCCTCATCACCAGCAAGCTAGACTACAGCAACGCATTCTATGCTGGAATTAACACTCAACTGAGCAGAAGACTCCAGACTATACAAAAATCACTGCCAGACTCACCCTCAACATCACGCCCTGCAATCACTTCATCCTACACCTGACTCCCAATTCATAAATGAGCACTCTATAAACTCATCAGTCACACATAAAAACGTTACACAACATTGCCCCCACATACCTCAACAACTGCATATATTTTCACAAATCTACCAAACACCTCTTCTTAGCCAGACTCCTCACCCCCCCCCCCCCCACATATGCACAACCAGATCCAGAGGTCTTGCCTCCTCCTACTGTTTGACTTCTTTATCATATGTTGGACTGTGGTTTTACAGCCCAATTTGTTATACAGGTTTTTGCGGTCCAATATATCGATCTTTGGAACCGGGTCAAATACAGGCAAAGACAAGGAACTGTGGAGAGTTTAGCCAATCAATTTGTTAGCCATATTTTAAGTAGGCTTGCATTCCAACACGTTGTTTTGTGATAATATTTACGAGATGAGCCACATGATGATCTTGTGACTTGTTTTTTTTATTGCTGGATTTCATCCTCTTGCTTTGGGACTGAGGGGTGCTTACGTACAACTGAAGTTGGTTAATTCAGTAAGAAAGGTAGATGCTTAACCGTTACAATGCATGTTGAGTATGCCTGTTTCAGTTTAATTTCAGGTACATCTCAGTAGTGTTATGGGAATGCATATGGTACTTGGCACGAGTGATTTTGCTAGCATCGGATTTACCTATGGTTCTGTGGCAGCCTATAATCAACACAGTCAAAGTTAATTTTCTTTAAGAGGGCATGCATGGATGTATGCTGTGTCTCTGGAGCTTCTTGGAGCTCATGTGTTTTCACACATGTCCCTTCTTTTCACCATACATTGAAATGATTTGTCTCTATCACCACCCTGGTTGCCTCCAGGAGTGTTATAATTCACATAGCACATGCAGAGAATTAAGAAAAGGTATTTCTTTTCTTCTATTGTTTCCATTAATTCTAATTCTGCTATCTCTAAAGTTTCTTCCTTTTGTTTAAATGCGAAATTGTCTTTAAAGAACACAATTCAAGTCAAGTCAAGTCAAATGATCTTTATTCGGATTGTAAAACATCCATAAAAGTACACATCAAATCCAGCAGAAATAAAAAACACAAATTACGTCCCATTTGATTACAAATTCATAGCGATGCAACTTTTTCCATGTACAAAAATGCAATCGTTAGTGCAAAATATACAATGTGCAATGAGCAAAGTGCAAAATATGCATAGTGCCAGTATTTCAGTCAATTAACAGAGAAGCACGGGACCGTACAGCTGCTTTAAGAAAGCACCTCACTCTAAAAGTGGCCTCATCCGTTTTTAACAATAACAAATCTTTAAAAGCTAATTTAAAATCCATCAGAGCGTTTTGTCTACAGTACGGCATTAGAAAGTGCAAAGTGTGCATTCTGTAAAATCCACAAAAGAAAATAAAATGGAGCAAACTTTGTTTGCCGCCTATATTGCAGGGACAGCTTAGATTTTCCAAATTTTTGTTAAATCCTAACAGGAATCTGAGTAGATTTATAATGCTTCCGTCCCTGAACCGAAATAGCAAACTCCTGTTCCACCTGCCAAGCTTTAAGCGGAGGTAGCCCTGGGGCAGAGCAAATGGTTTATCACTTGGCTCAATGAGGGAAGTATATCTAACTGTGGTCGGCTTAGCCGAGTCACGCCTTAGCCTCTCCTTACGGTAGGAATCGTAAAGGGCTTTTTTTATTAGGTTCTTGTGCGTGTGGTTAATAAGTTGCGGGGATGTAAAAAGATGACCTAGCCCCGCACTTGATAAACTATTTTCCACAGCCTTAAACCAAGGTATAAAGTTAGCCCTCTCACAATTTAAGCAGTCCGTAATAATATCACTTGACAGGGAGGCAGCAGGATTACACCAGATTTTTATCCAGAACAATGGAGGTCGGGATCTTATGAAGTCCTCTATATAATGGAGGTTTAATTCCCTGTGACAAATATGAGTTGGTGCGCTAATGACCCCCCCAAAATCTTCTGACAAAATCTATTTTCTTCAGTCTGTAGTTGAGTACAGTTAGAATAACCCCACACTTCAGCACCATAGGTACCTACAGGAAGACATTGTGTTCTATAGATTTGTAACAATGACATAATCACGTCTGCCTGGTTGGGTTGGCGAAGGGAGGTTAGAGAATTTATAGCCTTACTCATTTTATTCCTTCCCTGAGCAACATGTGGTTGCCAGGAGCCAGTGTTTGAAAATAACAAACCAAGATAAGGGAAAGTGCAGGTGCTTTTTAAATTGTTGTCCCCTGATTGAATATGGCTTATTTTATAGCTTTTAGGGCCGCAAGACATTATAAGAGATTATTTAAAATTGGTGCAGAGGCCCAAATCTGCCATATATTTGACAAAACCCAGGATTAAAATTCGCAAAGCATTGGGTGTGCGGCGAATCCGCATAGAGAAGTGCAGGGACAGGTTTGCCATTAACTTGCGGAACATCATTAGTTATTTTAGCCAAAGAAACACTCAAATCATTTATATACAGAATAAAAAGCAGGGGGGCCAAGACACAACCCTGTCTGACCCCCCTGCTGATTAAAATATCGTTAGAAACTTCACCATCATTGTTAATACGGGCAGTTGCTTTCAGGTCGCTATGAAGATGTGCCAGAAAATAAACTAAATATTCATCTAGACCATAATTCAGCAGGACAGACCATAAGCGGGAACGGTTAACAAAATCGAAAGCAGAACTTAAATCCATAAAACCAAAATATAAGGGTGATTTTTTGGCAATCGTATATTTGGCCATGAGTAGGTTTAGGTTCCAACACTGCTCCACCGTGCCAACTTTACTTCTAAAGCCTAGCTGGCAGGGGTGTAAGATGGTGTTTTCTTCTGCCCAAGTACTAATTCTGTTAAAAAGGACCCTGCCTAGGACTTTTAGTGTATTGTCAATTAATGATATGGGGCGATAGCAACCAGGATCAAGTATATCGCCTTTTTTAAATATTGGGACAATAGTGCTGCAAGATCATGTTTCCGGGACAGTGGTGAGGGATAAATTATTGTAACGTTGCATAGCAGGGGAGCCCAGAAATCTGGTTCAGATTTAATTTGGTCAATAGATAGGCCATCTGGACCAGGGGCTTTGTTCCCAGCGCTTTCAGTAATAGCATCCTCCACCTCTGACAACAAAATGTTTAAAGACTTGATTGCTGGGGTGATTTCAATTGGGTTACCAGACGCAGAGGCATCATATATCTTAGAAAAATGGTCAATCCACACATCCCCTGTTATATTACAGTTGATAGGGGAGATATTAGAGCCCAATGATCTAAGATTCTCAACGGCCCTCCAAAACCCTGCAGCATCTCGTAAGGCGGCTGTGCGGACAAGCGAGTCCCAATGATCTTTTAATAGCTCTTCAGATCTAATTTTTAAGCATTGTTTATATCTGGATCTCAGAGTCCTTACCAGGGACGGATCTCGCGGAGCAGCAGTAAGGGCAGCCCTAAGTTCCCGGTTAGCTTTAGAACATGAGTTGTCAAACCACCTGGGATTGATATTAATAAGGGCTGGGACAGGTTTGGAAATTTCAGTTTTTATTGCCTTACAGAGCTCACAAAATGAGTTGACAATATCGAGCCCCGGGCTGGAGGTTGATAGCCAAACCGAGACTAGAGTAGGATGTTTTTGGATGACTCTAGTCAGGACATCCTGTTTGTCTATCCCCTTCCAAGCCAACCTTAACCTGTCCTTCGATGCAATTAGGTTTTAAGCCCCAATTTCTGTTTTCTTCCTCAGGGTTTTGATTGATTTAAGGCGAATTAGAATGGGATAGTGGTCACTATACGAGGACCTAATAACCTTAGATTTCATTAAGAAATATTCGAGGAGAGATGAGATAAATACGTAGTCTATGGTGGTAGAGCTCCCACGCCCAATATAGGCAGGGACAGGTACATTGATCGCATCAGTATCTAATTTCTCCATTACGTCAACTAAATCGCGTGATGCCGACAGGTCAAGTAATTCTTCTCCTCTCCTACATGGTGGAGTTCTGGGATGGATTTGAGTGTTAAAATCGCCTCCCAGGCAAATGCCATCAAATCTGCCGTGTTTTTGACCATCCACGACTTCATCAATGAAGTTAAACACTTTCAGAAAGTTAGTGTTAGGGTGGGTTATAAAGTCATTGTTATAGAAATTAATAAGACATAACTTTAACCGGCCTATATATTTCAACGCCATGAAGTTATTGTTATTAGTTGGCAGTAATTCGATTTTAACTCCAGCTGTAATTTTGACCCAAGTTGATAAACCCCCACTGGGGCGACCAATGGGGGGGGGAGGGGACAATCAGATTATGGCAACTATAACCCTCAAGGAGTAGAGATCTTGTGCACCAGGTTTGCTGCAGCATAAAAACATCAAAACTGGTAACCCAATCAGTCCAGGACTTTATGTTCATTTTGGCATTGAGGCCGGCAATATTCCAACTCAAGATTGATAATTCATCGGAAACTGTAGTAGAAACATGACCCTGAGCACCGTTGGTGGGGTCAGATGACAACCTACGCCTGCCTGGAGAATTCGGCGGTATTACAGTGGGACAGATAGACGAATCACCTGCGAGGACTTCCTTATTGGTATGGTCGCTAGCTGAAATGTGAGATGAAATGTCTAATGGTAGTCCAAACTACATGTATCTGCTAGTGCAGTGTATCTATTAAAAAGTGGGAAAGACGGTGGCGCTGGAAAGAGTGGAAAGGACGGTGGAGCTGAGAAGAGTTGCCTGGGTGGTGGCCTATAAAAGTAGCCCAAGGGCAAGGGAGTAACAACAGTAGATGGTCCAGGGTAAATACTGTTGTGATTAAGTATGTGTTTAGCAGTGCCAGGGTACCTGAAGTTTAGAACGATGCAGTCCCCATTAAAATCTTTATGTAAGGGGCCAACCCAACTTACACGACGGGCAGACAGAATTTCATTTGAGATGTCATGGCCTACCCCCTTGTGCTTGGTCAGCCAGTCAATACACTTATTATTTAGCTGGACCCAGGACTCACCTTGTCCCTCCTTAAGGGGTGGGACGCCTGCCAATACTAAGATGTATGGGCAGGCCTTTTGGTGGTAAATGGACGGCAGGTTCTTGAGATTTTCTGGGTCTCCTGGCTGCTGGTTGTTCCTTCCTAGCGTTATTACAGCTTTGGACCGCAGGTTTCACAGGGATTGTGTTAAGGCCCTCCTGTTGTGTGCCATTGGATGTAATGGTGGTGTTAGAGGAGGCGGCAACTGCGAGAGGAGTGGGCTTGGCTTTAGTGGCAGGTTTAGTTTGCCCTGTGTTGGTGTGACTAGGTATATTATTAGCTGTTGGGGTACTGCTGGCAGGATTAGGAGCGCCCTTCGTGCTACTGCTAGTACTAGGCGCACCACACAAGAAAACCTTGCCAGCAGACTCCAGGTCTTTCAAAAGGCTCCTCAGCTGGTCAAGACTAATCGCCCCTTTCCTTTTTACCTCTTCCTTTTTAACTAAGTTTTCTAATTTATCTAACCTTTTAAAAACAATATTAAATTGCTTGATCATTTGACATTCCAATTGTTTAAAAATAGAGTCTACAATTGTCTCAATAAAATTCCCATTGGGCTTGGGTTGAATGATGGTCTCAGTCGAAAACTCAGTCTGTGTGCCGAAGGAATTGTAGTCATCAATAGAAAGGGTTATGGGAGTAACCGAATCAGCATTTTGCGGCATTTCGGTGTTAACAGTGTTACCCTCAGATTGTTGCTGTTTCCCTCTGGTCCACATGCTCTGCGGAGTTGGTTGGTTTTTATTGCGGACAGGTTGCTTCCTTTTGTTTACAGTGGATTTCAGGGGTCCCCTTTTCCTTTTGCCCTCGCCAGTTTTATTGCTTGTTGACGGAGATGAAATTACGGACTGTACAACACAGTCAGGCTGAGAGGCAATGGTTATGACCGGACTGCTGTCCCCAGGCAGCATTTCCAACGATGTTACCATGGTAGATGGTTTCAGGATGGTAATTGCTGGAGATAGCGGACGTGTATTAAAAGGGCTAACTTGGGGTGACTGTAGGTCAATGGTGCTGCAACCCAGTGACATCCTCCTTTCCGTGTTAGCAATTTCCTCCTGAACCATTGTTAGGGCGTTTTCCAGTAAGCATTCAAAAGAGGGAGGTGGAATAGGGGGACTGACAGGGGCAGGCGTTGTAGACGTGTTATTACGCTTCCCCATGATGATTTAACCCCGGCTCACCTCTTGTTGCAGATGTCAGAGCTGTGGCCCAGCCCAGCCTCCTCTGGTCTCTGAGGGCCTAAGAGGGCCCGCCTTTGCCCGGGCTTAGCCCGGCACACGCCCGCACGTGTCCCGCGACGCGGAGGGAGCGTCCTGTTGAAGTAGCGCCTCCTGGGGCGCTGTGGCCGGAAGCAGGAAGTGGCCGCAAGGCTCCCTGGGAGCTGTAGTCTCTAGCCGCAAGGTGGAATGCAGTGGCGGCGAGACTTACAGCGTTTGGGCCCCAGGAGCTAGCGAGCGAGTGTCTGTCCGGCAGGTAGGTTCTCCCTTCACTGGTCGCTCCAGTTTGCCCCCGCTCCACCGAGGGAGCGTCCTGTTGAAGTAGCGCCTCCGGGCGCGCTGTGGCCGGAAGCAGGAAGTGGCCGCAAGGCTCCCTGGGAGCTGTAGTCTCTAGCCGCAAGGTGGAATGCAGTGGCGGCGAGACTTACAGCGTTTGGGCCCCAGGAGCGAGCGAGCGAGCGTCTGTCCGGCAGGTAGGTTCTCCCTTCACTGGTCGCTCCAGTTTGCCCCCCAGAACACAATTGTGAGACAGAACTGTTTTACTCATGTACCTATAGTTACCCCTGACAAAGGGTGTCATCACCCACAATGCATTGGGTACCTATGGTCAAGCTGTAGATACAGCATTGATTCATGTTTTGAAAAACATTAATTGAAAATGCAACGAATGTGAAGCAACGTTTGTGTGACAGTCCAAACAAAGGACTGATGTACAATCATTTCTAATGATGCTATTAAACACTGAAGTGTGTTGGTATGTTGACTTTCTTGTTTAAATTAATTTGAACTTGTAGTAAGAGGGCGGGGTGCATTTTATCAAAAAAGCAGAACATGTGTGTTTAAGTCTTATATGGCTTGACAGGGAAAATCTCCTTAAGTTGGTTTGAGAGGCCTAGCTCTCCCATATACTAACACTGTGTTACCTTATTACATTTAAGTGCAAACCAGTGTGGGAGGTAGGTAAAGGAATTCCCCTACACAAAAGCTTGCACCAGCTATAAAAATGGGACTTTCAGACCCACTCATCAGAACACTCATTGACCTGATTCAGAAGAAGGACTGTCCTGCTGCTAGAAAGGAAGGACTGTCTTGCTGTCTGAAGAAGGAAGTCTGGACCTGAGTCCCTTAATCCCAGGCTACCAAGAGTGACTGTAAGTGTCAGTTGTCTGACCTTCTGTGTGAGCTACATATACACAATTAACTTCCATAGGCCTCTCTGTAATTGCCCAGCTGAAAAACACCAACTGTGCCTACTTGAGCCCTGCAGATGACCTCTGCTGGAGTAAGCCTTGATCCCCAAGAGGTTCTCTCCAGGTCATTGACAGTTAGCTGGCTTCAGAGAGAGCTACTCCTGAAGTAAAATGTGATAATCCTGAAATTTGGGCTACTCGTGACTGCGAATGGGCCAGTTCGTGCCTAGACTCTGTCGCCCGCAACGACCGCTAACGAGCAGCTCTGGTAGGGTGACCACCAGTTACACAGGACCAGAACTTCACACCGACAGCAACCAGTCTACGACCTTCAAACAATGCAAAGCTCCAGTGACGACCAGCTCTTTGCACTCCAGCAACAACCATTCATATTGTCCAACTGGCTCTTTGAGCCGAAAGCCTCCTCCTCAGGGCCTCTCCAATCTGAATGGAACTCTTTTCCCCATCCTTGAGAATATAACTCTCCAGCGGGACTAACCTTGTCCCTGTATCTGACTCACGCCCAATTGGTGCTGGTGCTGAACTTGTGGCTTTCCCCTGGTTAAACAGAGAACTGTGAATTGCACTTTCTACTTCTGTGCTCCATTTACACAAAAAAATTATGACATTCAATAGCTCTGGTTCTATGGATTGGATTTCTGTTGTTCTGGTATAATTTTATTTATTAAAATGTACTCTGCTTTTCTAAATCAGTGTGTGATTTTTCTTGTGTTATGTTTTCACTTTATTACTGTTACTGTACTTCATAAATGCTGTACACATTGCCTCTGAGTTACACCTGACTGTTTTTGTGGCAAGCTACCAGAGGGTTAATTGCAGGTTAAATTAGTGACTTTTGTGGTTCCACTGGCAAGGATTATGGTTGTTGTCTGGTGGGGACACCTCTCAGCCAATTACCCAATTCTGTACAACAATATAACAATAAATGACTTGATTTTCAAATATCGCACCTCTGCTATTTAGCAGTGATGTGCATAACTGGTGTTACCATTATCCAATGTAATGGTACTTAATTTACAAACCTCAAATAGAGGTTGGTAAGGTTGTCTTGCTCGGAGTTGCACTGGTATCTGCAAATCACAGCAAGTGTCAGCTGCAAGTGAGTCGACTATTCAGTGGCTTTGACAGCAGGAATCACCACGATAAGCCACATACATGCAAAACCAAATACATTATGCATTACATTTCCTAAACATATAAAAGAGCATTGTTACACCAAGGTGTGAGTGATTACACCACCCACAACTTCTTTAGCTCTCAGGATATGCCTAACAGAAACTCAACAAAAAGTGTTGTCTTCCCTTAGTAGATCAGATTACATTACAAAGCACATCGTAAACATGTAAGTCCAACATAACAGAGATAGATTTTATATGAAACACTGCTCCCTGCTAACTACTCACACACAAGCACAACACTTCAGACAAACATATCAACACAATTTGTACATGCCACATAGCCAGCAAAGCCATGAACAACCATGCACAATCAACCTCGTCTGCAGGTCAAGAAGGGTTAGCAGTGCAAGGGGGGGGGGTGCAAAATGTGTGTAATTTGCTTTTGTGCAATTACATGACATTTTGAAAAAGTACAAGCACTTACGAATAATTACATGAAATGCAAAACTGGTATTTGGTAATATATCCACTTTGGATGCGAGGATGCATTTTGTGCTGACAAAATAGTATATAAAAACAAAGCACCAAGAACAACAGCTGCTCACATTCCGTCATTTGCTTTGATCCTGTGTGTTTTCTGCCAACTGCAAAGTCCAGGTACATTTTTACAACAAATGGTGCGTAATTACACAGTGTGGTGTAATAGCATAATTTCAGGAATTTCACATAACAAAAGTAATGCAAAATTATATTACTTTCCCAGGTATAACACAAATGTTGCCCTTGCCTAATTTGCAGCATCCATCAACTCATAAGCATATGGTCAAGTCCTTCAGTCATGCATGATTCACAAATGTAATCTGCGACTAAATCCTAACTTTCCGACTTTCGGTATTCACAGAAGGCATTTAGGAGTAATAAAGTTAGGATTCCTAACTTTACTACTCCTAAACTGAGAAAAATCCTAACTTTATGACCTTCGGTATTCACAGAAGGCATTTAGGAGTACTAAAGTTAGGAATCCTAACTTTAGTACTCCTAAACTGAGAGAAATCCTAACTTTACGACTTTCGGTATTCACAAACTGCATTTAGGAGTAGTAAAGTTTGGAATCCTAACTTTAGTACTCCTAAATGCCTTCTGTGAATACCAAAAGTCGTAAAGTTAGAATTTTGTCTCAGATTACTTTTGTGAATCGGGCTCTAAAATCCTGCAGTCTAGCTCAGTGAATAACACACTGCTACCCAACTAACATGATCACTCCTTGCTCCCTGCATAAAAGTAACCCAATGTTTATTATTCACACTACACAATGCACATATTACAGCAGTAGGAATGGACCACAACACAACACAACACACAAAAAACCTCATTATACATTGATTGGGATTCCTGCCTGCAGGAAAACCGCAGAAGCATGTATTCTATGTCCTACAGCACTATGTGAACAAACTAATGGCAGAGGTGTGCTATACAATTGTTATTTACGTAGCTGTACACTTGTTATTAATAAAACATATCATTATTAGCTCTGGGAAAAATACCCTATGAGTTCAGTATAACACTTAGGAATCTTGCGAAGCTTATTTAAAGAAGTACATGTATTATTACAAGAAATTAAAAATAAATATTTGTAGGTTCCTTATGGACTCTGCTAGTAGGCAGTTCTGTTATAGCCTCGCGCATTCAGGTGCTTTGCAGTTTCAACATTTTTCTCAGGAAAATTAGATTAGATGGAGTTGCTTAGAACTTGATTTAAAACAACATTGTCTTTGCAAACCGTGGTCTCAATTTAGCTGTATCGAGTTACTTGGAAAATGTTTGCTACTCAGCTGTCCTGAAACAACATGGACAATAATTCGATTTGAAATGTGAGATTAATCAAGATGTCATTTTTTGGTACAGCATGAGTACTTTTTTACTGAGCCCTAAAACTGCAAAATTTAATTTTCACTAAACACATTGTTTAATTTCTGGGCTGGATGGCTCACACAATATTTTGATATATATAACTATGTGAGCAAATCCCCTCCAATCTCCAGACGCGGCAAAGTGAGAGGACACGGACCACGAAATGAAGGCAGGATATTAATTCTTTTTAATCACGATATATTGCATATTACATACTGGCGGTCTCCAGTAGCTATAGTTAGGACCTATTTTCCATAGGAAATCCGCAACATTCTATTTGCAATAACTTTGGCGCCGGTTGACAAATCTTCGCGAAATTTTAAAAATTACTGCCAGCTCCTACTGCCAGCTCCAGTCCGCTCCTATCCTGAAAGTTTGGGGGTGATTCGTCAAGCGGGGACCGAGAAAAATGGGTGGCCCAAAACCGCGTTTTCCCCATGTTATTTCCCATATGAAATTTTAGACACGGCTACAGCCCGAACTGCTAAACTGGATTACACCAAATTTTGCAAAAAGGTAGCCCTTGGTCCAGAAAGCGCCCCTTTTTTTAAATGGTGTAAATCCGTTCAGTAGTTCCTGAGAAATTCAAAATATAGTGGTGAAAAAATCATTTTCCCATAGGAAACTTTAGACACTGTTATAGCAAATACTGCTAAACGGAATTACTCCAAATTTGGCAAAAAGGTACTGCTTGGTTGAGAAAGCGATCTTTTTAAAAATGGCTTAAATCCGTTCAGTAGTTTTTGAGAAATTGAGGAATAAAGATCGTGATATCGATGGCCGCGGTGGATCCACGCACCCTGTGCGCACCCTGTGCGCACCCTGCGTGCACCCTCCCGATCATGAGCTGTATGCTAATTGGCTGTCAACACTCCAAGCCAGGAAGTTTTGGCAGCCATCTTGTGCCTCGGTAGAACTGAGGCACAAGCAAACAGAAAAAAATACACGCAAAGGGGGCAAGGTAGAAAAACCCTGACCCCCTAGGCCTGCTCAGGGGGTCCCACAAAGACCCCCAAGGGCAAAAAACCCTTTTTTCTTTTTTTAATCAGCAAAATCAGCGCAGGGGGCGTGCATCCTGCAGAAAAAAAAAAAGGTGCGGGCTTCCGCGCTTCGTTAATATTCAGCCCCCGGGTGGGCCAAATCCAGAGGGCCAGATTGGTATTAGGTTGGGGGCCCAAAGGGGCCCCCCAGTCCCGGGGACTGCCACCCCTGGGGCTTATCTCATATATTTGCAGGGGGGCTCACAGTCCTCCAGCCCCGGGGACAACCACTCCCCGGGGCTTCAAAAAAAAATGGGAGGGGGGGCTCAAAGGCCCCCCAAGCCCCGGGGAACGCCACCCCCAGGGGCTTTCTGAAATTAATTGCAGGGGGGCTCACAGCCCTGGGAACCGCCACCCCCGGGGCTTCAACTATACATGGGGGGCTCAAAGGCCCCCCCAAACCCCGGGGACCGCCACCCCGGGGCTTTAAGAATATATTTGTGAGGGCTCATGGCCCCCCCGCAACCCTGGGGACCACCACGCCCCAACTTCTGCTGCTTTTAAAATACAAAAACAACTGTGGGTGGGGTTCGAGACCCCCCACAGATCTGCGTTGCAGAGAGTTGTAAAAAGGGGCATGGCCTCTGAACACATCTCTGCAACGCAGCTCTCTGGCGCATACTGGAGGTACCTGGTGGGCTAGTTGGCCCCCAGGGAGCCTCAGGATTGAGGAGGAATTAATTCTCCAACTTAAAACGCCTATGGACCCTTAGGATTCAAGGGGACTTAATCTCTCAATTTAGAACGGCCACAGGGCGCGTTTACACAATGGTGAAGGGAGGGGACGGGGCCTGAGGTGACGTGTGCAAACACGCCCGGTGGCACGTTTTAAGTTGGGGAAATAATTCCCCTTCTATCCTGAGGGAACCTGGGGGCCAACTAGCCCACCAGGGGTGCTTCCAGTAAGCGCCACTGCGTTGCGTTGCAGAGAGGTAGTGCAGGCCGTGCCCCTTTTTACACCTTTCTGCAATGGCGCTTACTAGAGGTACCTAGTGGGTTAATTTGCCCCTAGAGAACCTCAAGATACAAGGGAACTTAACCGCATCGCTGCGGCGGATGTATGACGGTACTACACGTACCGTCACAACGCATCCCTTTACCACGCATCCCTTACAACGCAAGTCGTTACCACGACTTGCGTTGGGGGGCGCGGATTTCGAACAGTATAATTTACTATTCTAACACCAGTCCCCGTGGACCCTAGGGAAGGTGTTTGGATATTAAATTTACTATTTTTAATCCTTTAGCGCCCTCCAGCGCAAGTCGTGGTAACGACTTCGTTGTAAGGGATGCGTGCTAAAGGTACCGCGTTGTAAAAACTTCGTGGTAAACGGTGTTTACCCGCTGCGGCGGCTATTCCGCCGCAGCGCTAAGGGGGCGGGGCGGCTGCGCTGCGGCCGCATGCTGGTGACGGAACCGCTCCGTCATCAGCCGCGGTTGGGCTGTGCTCATGACAGAGCGATTCCGTCATGGCCCCGCCCGCTCAATAGAACGCCCAGCGCAGGCGCGGAATCCGCGCCGCGCAGGCGCGGCGGCCGGGCCATGACAGAACCGCTCCGTCATCAGCACAGCGCTACCGCAGCTGATGACGGAGCGGTTCCGTCATCAGCATGGAAAGGGTTAACCCGGTTGTTGCTTCGAACGTTCAGCGCCAGTGCTGAATGTTCGAAGAAACGGGTGCGGCCGTGTCAGCCGCTGGACGTGCGCAGCACCAGGGAGATAGCTCGCGCGACGTCCAACGGCCAACAGCAGCAGCGAAGGGGTTAATCTCCCAAATTAAAATGGCCACAAGGCGTGTTGACACAGTGGGGAAGGGGGGACGGGGCCTGAGGTGACATGTGCAAACACGCCCTATGGCACATTTTAAGTTGGGAAAATATTTCCCCTTCAATCCTGAGGGCCCCTGGGGGCTAACTAGCCCTCCAGGTGCTTCCAGTGACCGCCACTGCGCTGCGTTGCAAAGAGGTGGTCTAGGCTGTGCCCCTTTTTACACCTCTGTGCAATGCAGCTCTGTGGCGCTTCCTGGAGGTACCTAGTGGGCTAGTTGGACCTCAGGGACCCTCAGGATTCAAGGGGACTTAATCCCCCAAGTTAAAACGTGCCACAGGGCGTGTTTGCACACATGCCACCTCAAGCCCCCCTCCTTTCATCAGTGTGCAAACGCGCCCCATGGCGCGTTTTAAGAGGCAGTTTTAATCCCACTGCCCTATTATATATTGGGGCTTACAGAGGAGGTCATGCTAATTACAGGGGTACCTCAACGCATAGTGTTCCCTAGTATATGTAGGTGTTTTAACTGTATTCTAAGTGTCTTTTAGCATAGCACTGGCGCTAGGACTGATTAGTCAGAGTCAATTACCACCAGTACCCATCTGAAAAAGTTGAGGGTACAGGATGATTTTGCACGTCTTCCCTCTTCCTGTACTTTTCTTCATCTTTGAGGACTTCTGTTGCTTCTTTCTGTATTTCTTTTGCTTCTTCGTGTGTGTTTTTACTTCTTTCTTCACATGTCGTACCTCTGTAGGCATTGGTAGAAACTAGCATTTAAAAAACCTTAGAAATTCACTGAAAAAAACATAGGTTTCAGGCACGTTACAGTTACAAATTAGCATTTAAAAAACCTTTGAGGAGCTTTATCTCACTCTTTCCCCACTTGCCATGGTACGCGACAGGTATGCCCCCTCTCTGCGATCCTCTTCACTCTGGCTATGGAGCCCCTTGCCTGCCTTATTCGTGGTGACCACTCCCTCGCGGGCTGGCAGTGACCCGGCTTTGAGGAGGACAAAATCGCACTTGATAAGGATGACGTTCTGCTGTTTTTGGCTGACTCAGTCCAGTCGGGACCCCGATGTCTCCGGGCGTTTAGCCTCTTTGAATGTATTTATGGCCTACGGCTCAACCCGTCTAAGTCCGTGTTGGCCCTCCGGCACGTATCGCGGGAGTGCTTTGATTGGCAGTCGACGATCCCCCTCTGACAACAGTCCTTCAAGAACTTGGGGTACTGGGTGGCCCTTCTCCCCAAACTGGCATGGTCGCTCAATGTCACCCCGCTGGTGAAGCTGGTCCGTGCGGATCTATCGAAATGGCGTACTCTACCCCTAAACCCTTTGGGAAGGATAGCCCTTTTCAAAATGATGATTTTACCCCGTTTTCTGCTGCAAAACACACACCTCTTGTTCGCCAGGTCTTGGTTCCGGGAGCTGGATGGTCTGCTTGCGAAGTTTATATGGGTGGGGGGAAGAGACCCAGGCTGGCCCTGGCCCAGTGCCACATTCCACCTTTGACGGAGGTCTTGGTCTGATGAGCCTCTATCTGTATTATTTAGCGACCCGACTACTCACGCTTAATGACTGGTTTAACGGCGGATGGTCCGATCCGGCGTATCGCCTAGAACTGCACACTCTGGGCTTCGCCTCCCTCCAGGGGATGCTCTATGGTGCGGCTGTCCCTCGGGCTCTCCCTGAGGTTACTTGCGGAGTGTTCCTGGCTTGGCGGGCCTCATTGCGCCATACCCACTGGTCGGGCAGGCTAACACAATATACCCCCCTGTGGTGTGGTACTCGGCTCGGGGAGGTGGCATCCCTGGCAGGGTTCCGGCAGTGGTACCTCATTGGAATATCACTGCTGGGCGATGTCTGGAGTGGTACCCACTTGCGCTTCTTTCAAGACCTGCAGGCCAGGTATTCTCTCCACCCCTCCCAACTTTTCCGCTACCTGCAGCTGCACCATGCCCTTCGCTCATACATCCCAGATGGTACTTCCTTGCCGGAGTACAGTCCACCGGCGGCGCAGATTATGACTGGTGATTTGGGGAAAGGGATTTGGGGATTTCCAGAATATACCAATCACTCACTAATAATAACCCCAACTCCCTCTCTCACCTCCGTGATAAATGGGAGGGCTGGGGCGCTAGAGGATGCCAACTGGAGAGATGCCTTGATGGGCCCCAAAACAATCACGGTCTTGGCGCGGCTTCGGTTGGTCCAAATTTACTTCCTGCATGCTACCTATCATACACCGCTGCACCTTCACAGTGCAGGGCTCCGGTCAGATGCCCTTTGCCCCCGCTGCTCCCATCCCAGCGCAGACTTCTATCACATGGTGTGGCTTTGTCCCTCGATACAGAGGTACTGGGAGTCCTTAACAGGAGAATTTACGGAGGTCGTGGGCTGGGAGGTCCCTTTGGCTCCTACACATATTCTATTGGGCATAACTGATGGTCTGGACGGTAGCAGAGCCGAAAAGCTTTTTCTTAACACGGCCTTGGTGGTAGCAAAGAAGGATACCGTGCCCATTGGTTGACGGCTATCGCACCAACATTGGCGCGTTGGCACAGGGGGGTGGACTGGTGTGCCGCCAAGAAACGACCTCTTTATGTGGCCAGGGGATGCCCCGGGAAATTTCGCTGAATGTGGGGGAAGTGGGTGGGGGTGATAGAGTTTTAAGGTGGGTCGGCTGGATCTAGAGATTTGGGCCTTTGATTTGCATGTATGTCACCTTTTATGTCAATGTGAGTTGTGCTTACCCTGGACTATTCCCATGCGATGTAATCCTGAATGGTGCTGTTTGTTTGGTTACATTGGGAACTCAATAAAATTGATTATCAGAAAAAAAAAAAACTTTGAAAGTCACTGAAACAACATAGGTTTCAGGCACGTTATAGTTAGGAATTAGCATTTAAAAAAACGTAGAAATTTACTGAAAAAACCATAGCTTTCAGGAGCCTTATAGTTAGTTGGACATTTCACTCATACAAAACCATTGAAATTCCCCCGTTATAGTTAGTTCAGCTAACTATAACTCACGCGCCCGTTTTGTAAATGTTAGTTTGTATTTTTGAGTGTGTGTATCAAAGGTTATAATAGGGTGAGAGGAGGCCTGCCACTCTATCACAAGGATATGTCATCAGTGATGTCATTTGAGATAAAATCAGTGATGTCACTGTGACCATGTCATGAGTGATGTAATATGTGCCGTCATCTGCAGTGCATTGAGGGCGAGCGAGTTATAGTTAGCTGAACTAACTGTAACGGGGGAATTTCAATGGTTTTGTACGAGTGAAATGTCCAACTAACTATAACGCTCCTGAAACCTATGGTTTTTTCAGTGAATATATATATATATAATGTGACCAAGCTCCGCCTGCGGAGCGAAACGCGTCGAGGAGAGCACTCGCTCTGTGATTGCTGACAATAAAATCACCACTGCTGACACGACTGATGGTGTGATGGCGCTTTATTAAAAAGCTTGAATTCACTAAAAAATGGAGAAGAGGTCTGCGCCTGTTTCAACCCGCGCTGACAGCGGCCAGGATTGTTTCGATATATATATATATACATATGTATGTATATATATTACCTACTGGCGGTCGCCAGTAGGTATATATAGTTAGGATTTTTTCTCTATGGGTTTTTTGAAAATTCTATGTCTAATAACTTTGACGTTTGTGGACGGAATTGGCTGAAATTTTCAGGAAAATGGCACATTTTGTTTCTGAGCAGCCCTTGAAAATTTGGGGGGGGTTCGTCCAGTGGGGGCCGAGAAAAAAGGGGGGTCCCAAAACGTGTATTTAACATTGAGTTTTCCATAGGGCGGTTGGCCTCACTTTTAGCCCGAACGGCTGAATGGATTTGCACGAAACTTGGCAAAATTGTAGGGACTGGTAGCCCGATGTGCCTTTTGTAGGTCTCAATATATGTGCTCCAGTGGATTTTGAGAAATTAACGTTTAAAAAAAGATATATATCTGTAACAGCGGACCGGGCAGCGCTCTGGTTCGCGGACTTTTCGCGCAACGGAGCTTTGTGAAGCGAAGCTGATTGGTTCTCCGGCGTCTGTCAACATTCCAAACAGTCCGTAGCGGCCGCCATCTTGTCTCTCGGTAGGATCGAGAGACAAGAGGAGGCCGAAGCGAAGGGGCAAATGACCATAAGGGGGCATAGTACATTGTCGCTCACCCCCTAGGTTTGATGTGGAGGTTTTAAAAGGGCCCCGCGGGGCAAAAAAAAATAAAAATAATAATAATCGAACAGCTGAATGGATTTGCACGAAACTTGGCAAAATTGTAGGGACTGGTAGCCCGATGTGCCTTTGCTAGATCTCAATATATGTGCTCCAGTGGATTTTGAGAAATTAACGTTCAAAAAAAGGTATATATCTGTAACAGCGCACCGCTTCGCGTACTTTTCGCGTTACGGAGCTTTGCGAAGCGAAGCTGATTGGCTCTCCGGTGTCTGTAAACATTCCAAACAGTCCGTAGCGGCCGCCATCTTGTCTCTCGGTAGGATCGAACAGCTGAATGGATTTGCACGAAACTTGGCAAAATTGTAGGGACTGGTAGCCCGATGTGCCTTTGCTAGGTCTCAATATATGTGCTTCAGTGCATTTTGAGAAATTAACGTTCAGAAACAAGATATATATCTGTAACAGCGCTCCGCTTCGCGGAGATAAAATTATATGTGTATTACCTAGCTGTTGCTAACACCAGTTAGCGACGGCTAGTAGAAGATAGCGACCATCTTGGGCCCCACTTTGCATGTGAGTGATATTTATCACTAATGACATGCAAAGTGGGCATGCCAAGATGTTAGCGACTGGAAACAGTCGCTAACATCGCTATCTCCTATTATCAACTTTTGGAAATATTCGAGATAAGGGCGAATATCTCTAAAAGCTACCACCTGCCCTGAGCAGTTCTTAGCCATGTTATCCAATGGGAGGTGGATAACATGGCTAAGAGCATTAGCTCGGTAATGCATGAATATCGCTGAGTTTTCAGCGATATTAATGCATTGCGGTCGTTTTTTATCGTATTTCCGATAAACCTTGATAATAGCAAGGTTTATCTGCGATAATTTCTGACGGTAAAAAAATCGTTGCTAAGCATCGTTAGGGATAAATATCGCTTAACTTTGGTAATATGCCCCAACGTCTGTTAACGTTCGATTCGAAGGAAATCAGGAAGTGTTGAAAAACATTGTCTGCGCCATCTTGTCTTTTTTCAAATGCCACACTTTTGTCGTGCACGGCAGCCATTTTAGATGCCTTGACCAGACCCACTCTGTGCACGCTGTCGATCCTTAGCATGGCTCCCCACCCTCGCAAACATCTCCCCCAGGCAGTGGTCACCCCCGCTCTCTGTCTTATGCATGGGTAATAAACCTCCCCCATCTGCGCTGCTGTTCCCTGAGAATCACACCCTGTGCCCGCCCGACACCTCCCTTTCGCCCTATTCACTACCGCACCCTCTGACACTCCTTTTCCTCTGTGTCCGATTGTCCAGGCTGGTCCTAGGGTATCAGCTAGCCCTGCAGATGTAGTTTATGGCCACAGCTGTAAAGAATCACCCCTCTTCAAAGGAGTTATAGTAGATCAAGGCCCACACTCGATGAGATTCGTCACAGCAGAAGCGTTGCTATTATCTGAAAACCATCCTGTATTGTGATTGGGGAGGGGACCGAGCCTGAAGCGGAAGATTCCAGGGATGACTGTTTGTACATCAAAGTTTTTACAATTATGTGTCACATTAAAAATATATAGCACTCCGACAAAGTAGTAAGATTATAAAACTTTAATAATTTATAAATATATACAAGAAAACAAAAATAGTAATAACATATAAACATTTTTAGGGAAAAACAACGAAGTAGCGGTCGGCTGTGTTGTGTAAATAGTCCCAACGCAGCACAACGTCCAGATTTCCGGCGTGGGGCGTCGCGGGGGGTGGGTCATCAGTAGCAAACTGTTGTGCGAATAGTTCCAAGGCAGCAGAACGCGTTGAAATCTAGATGACACGAAAGTGATGTCTAGTAAGTTGCCACCCAGCAAATAACGGCATGGGGCGTCGCGGGGGGTGGGTCATCAGTAGCAAACTGTTGCGCGAATAGTTCCAAGGCAGCAGAACGATGGCACCAAGGTGATGTTGATCCAGCGGGCTATAGAAAATATATCATAAACTACGCTACCCAATTTCATAACCTATAAACAAAATTCTAAACTAAACATGGACCCATTTATGAACCTGATATATTTTGGGCCTACTGAATCAGGTGGTCAGAATAAATCTATATACACATTATCTACACACTATATACATATTTATACATTTGCAGAAAGAATATTGTCATTAGAATAAAACCCAACCATTTAAACGACCACCATAGGCGACGTGATCTAGCTAAAGGTAACCTATACTTCTAAATAACCAAGACCAGCTTGTTTGTCAAAAGTAAGATTTTATTTTCTAAATTATGGTATATAAGTTGTAAGTTTTATAAATGAATTTTATTAGCAATAAAGCAAGCATGATAGTAAGAAATATGGAAAAATACAATTTAAGCAATTTAATCAATTTAAAGAAATTATATAAAGTTTAGCATTTCTAAAACCTATTTCCCTAACTGAGCTAAATAGACAGAAATTAAAGTAAAGTTCTTTGAGGATTCTTACGTGCTCCACGCAAAGTCCAGCAGCACATCACCCTCATCGGAAAGTCAGAAAGCAGCAGCCAGCCCAACCCTAAGGGCATGACTTTTTATACCTTTCTACGCTAACTAAACTAGCGAAGGAAAATTTTCAGAAATACTCGACGTCCCATTGGCTGAGAGTGACAAGTGACATGTCACCCGATTCTTAAAAAGTTCCACAAAATCATGTCTTACAAAGACCATTGTCTCTTCCACGTGAAGCCAGAGGCTTCCTGCGATTGCAATTTTGTTTCAAGTCATCCTCGCAGCTTCCATAGTTTTACAGCACAACTTCCGCGGATGCCAAGTTAAGGACTGACAAAAAGTTCACTTTCGACCTTGGCCATGTCCGACAGAATGATGTCAGCTCATCAGTTTTTGCTTTGTGAATGCAGCTTCAATAAACGTTTTAATTCAGAATGGGCGTCTCGTGACTTTCTGCAGAAATATGAATTAGCTCTTTTTGTGCGGCTCAAATAGTTAGGCCTCAAAAGCAGGCAACTTATGATTTCTAGTATAAAACAAACACAAGAAAAGTATTAATGTAAGAAATAAAGTATATTCTGTATCCACCCCATGGTTTACTAAATAATTAACCCACCCGATTAATCAAAATGTTACCTAGCCATTGCAAACAAATAAAGCAGCGTTTATATTTACCAGTCTCCGTTTTCAATGAGACTCATATGCACCTAGAATAGTAGAAATGACATTACACAGACAAGAAAAAGCAAAACAAGCACATGCTTATTTAAGTTTGCAGCAGTTAGTAATGACAAAAACGAAAACAATAAATTATTTTATTATTTTGCACGAACAAAAAGATGCAACATTTATGCACGTTTATGAGCACACATGTTAGTCCCCCCACGTGTAAAGTTTAATCTAGGTTGTATTAGCACGACATATCACAAATCATTAATAATTTTATTCATGTTATGGAAATGTGACTTTGCGAGTTTAAACAAAATTTTGTTTTCTATCTCGCTCCATCAACTCCCTCATCTGGTGATTAACAAATTACCACACCAGCACTCAAAATTTTGGTAAAATTAAATTTATAAGAAATCGATTCAAATTCATTGTATTAGTAAACCTAAAAGTCTGTTTCAGCATAATCCTTGCAATTAACATGACGCTCTCTATGTAACTCCTGCAACTCAATCTCCCTTTCCTCTTCTTTTCTGAGTTTATAAATTCTCTTCTTTTCTCTTAAATGCTTCTTTCTTTTATGCAACAGACAACCTACTTTAGTCAAAATAAAAATGAATACTATAATAATCAAAGGTGCCAGAATCTTGCCAAGAATTGAACTTCCGATATTATGAAACCAGTTTTTAATTGCTTGAAACCTATTTGAAAGTTTCCCAGTAAAATCTTCTTCTTCTAAAGGAATTATTTCAGAATGCATTTGTGTAATATTCTTAATATACATTTCAATATTTTTACTTTCATCCGGTATATATGTACAGCAATGTTGGACATGTAAAATGCCACAGACTCCTCCCTCTTTTGCAAGGAGTATGTCTAAAGCAAGACGATCTTGAATTACCATGGATCTAATAGCAATAACTTCAACATTCACTAATTGAAACCCATCAGCAGTATCAGTTGATAATCTATCAACTATAGTGGACAATTTTCTGATTCTCCCTGCATTTAGGGTTATACCAACAAAAGGTATTACAGCTTGGAAAATATCTCCCAGAACTTCAGTAAAAGTTTCTCTTTTAGCTCTATTTACATAATTATGAATTTTAAATAATCCTTCTGAATCTCTGTCAACATGAAACACTTTAGGAAACACAATTCCCACATAACAAGTTCCATACCAATGGTCTGGAAGGTTGTAGTAGGCTTTGTCACCACAAACAAAATAAATTCCAGGAAAGATAGGATCTTTTCCACCTTTAAATCCCCAACCTCCCAAAATCTGATAAGTATCTTCACAGTTGCTTGCACCTACAAAATAATTATCAAAAAGTGTGTTATCTCTTCTAATGCAAAGCTTTCCACTAACAGGTTTGTCTATGTGAATTGCAATATTTTCAAGCATTTTGCCATTTAGTTTCTCATCCTCTTTTTGCCAGAATGATGACTTAGTCTGCTTGACTAATTCATTTCTCTTATAAATTGCTCTTCTCTCCTCAACCATATTCAGAAATTTCTTCCCTTCCGCACTTAATTTACATGTTAGATTATTCTTATAAGCATACTCATAAGTCAGTTCGTTAGTAACAAGGAAATATTCTCTTAATTGTTTAGCTTTCTTATGCTTATTTAAAGCATTATCAATTTTAACATTAGCAAAAATCTCATCATAATTTGAATAGTAATATTCTAAACGACCAGTTTGATAAAATAAACTAGTTAATACACTACATGTAACAGCATAAGTGAGAGGAAGCATATTATATGTTACTCCCTCAGAAACAGAAGCGGGTAACTTAACGCATACATAACAATCCTTTGCATCCATTACCTTTACATATTCGCTCAAAAGCTTTGTGAAAGTATTACTTGAAAAATCACCTATTGATTTATCTTGATGAATGTTAGGCTGATGATCAATTACTTTTGCAGATGCACTATGTTTAGTTTTGCTAACCAGAGCTTTGCTTGTTATGTTAACTTTGTGTAATTCTCTATTCATTTCTAAAGGTATAATCACAGCTAGTACCAACCAGAGCAGAACTAAAATGAGCAGACACACCAGAGTCATCTTACAGCATCTTTTAAAAACAGAGCATTTTGAAGTGCTCTCCTTAATGTAAGGCATTTTTAGGTTAGTTTTAGCCTCAAAAATAAAAATAAATTTTAAAATTTATATACACCCCCCTTTTAAAATATTTTTCTTTTTATAACCCTAAACAAGATTTCTTCGACCTTATGTCATACATAAGTTTTCTTCTATTAGACAGTTTTCTTCGACCTTGTGTCAACTAACAGGATTTCTTCAGCCTTATGCCAATTTAATAAATTTGTACTTCAATCATTGTCACTAATTTCTTGGATTTCGTTTTCTTCTTCACTACTATCATATATGTCTATAACAGGTGGAATTACTAAGTAAGTCCACTCAGGAGACTTGTATTTCTGGTTTGGTCTAATTATTCTCTTCCCTTTTCTTGATATCACTTCTATTTTCCTTCCAACTCCAATTTCTTTTCCAGGACTCTTTTGACTACTGATTTCTTCAACTTGTTCTATTGGCTTTTTAATCAATCTGACTCTCAATCTTCCACCAGGCCAGTAGTCTGCTTTTCTCACGTACTTTTTCTTTGGTTCAGAATTATTTGATTCAGATTTCCAAGTCCTTTTCTTTCTGCTTTCACTTCCACCTTCCACGTCACTTTCCTCAGTTTCGTAGTCTGAAATTTCAATTGACTCAGGAACTTCTCTATTCGGCAATTTTACTCCTTCAGGAACTTCACTTTGTCTTCCATCACTGGTACTCGGTAATTCGTTCTCCTCCTCTTCCTCAATTACCTCTAGCTTCCCAGATTTCGGATTTTTGTTCCTTACTTCAGAGCTTGTTCTCTGCCTTTCGATACTCTCCTGGTCTGAAACTTCCTTTGGTTCAGCTTCTCTGTCTTCAATATAGACAACCGAATCCTCAGTTATCCTTCCTTTTAACAGATTCTCTTCACCTTCAGAATCTATTTCAATTATTTCTAAGTCTTTTCTTGTCAGTTTTCCATTCACTGGCACAGTTTCCAGATGTCGACTTTCTTGTCGATCTTCAGAATCTGGAATTACTTCACCTTCTGTTCTGTCTTCTGCTTCAGAATCAGAGTCATCTGTGGTATCACTTTCAACATCAGAATTCTCAGGAGTTGGTATTGGAATAGTATGACTTGGATGAATCCAACGCTTCAATCCTCTGCACTTTACAGCATTAGTAGTGATCAAGATTACCTGCCTAGGTTTCTGCCATCTAGGAGATAGACAATTCCTCCTCCGATGTACTTTCGTTCTGACCCAGTCTCCAGGTCTCAGATCATGTGTCAAAACTTTGTCATTTGATTGTGCTTCAGTTCCCACCTGATTAGACACAGAAGTTACCATATCAGATAACCTTTTACAGTAATCCAAAATTGCACTGTCATTTATGCTCAACAGTTTACCTATAGGTACAAAAGCTTGTCTCATAACTCTTCCCATTAAAATTTCATGAGGACTCAAACCTGTCTTTTTATCTGGTGTACTTCTTATTGACATCAAAACAAGTGGAAGAGCATCAGTCCACTTAACTCCTGTCTCTAGACACATTTTTCCAATTCTGTTTTTGATAGTTCCATTTATTTGTTCAACTACACCTGATGCCTCTGGTCTGTATGCACAGTGTATTTTCTGCTCAATACTCATAGCTTCGCAAATTAACTTCAACAGTTTGTTATCAAAATGACTTCCTCCATCACTCTCAATAGTGACTGGAAAACCGTACCTTGGGATGATTTCTCTGAGCATTAGTTTTGCTACTGTAATTGAATCACAATGTCGTGTAGGAAAAGCCTCTACCCACCTTGAGAACAAGCATACAATTACAAGTACATATTTCAAACAGTTGTGTAAGGGCATTTCAATGAAATCTATTTGTAACCTGGTGAAGGGACCACCCTCTCGACCAATTATTCCTGTCCCCACCACTGATTTTCTGTTTGGATTCATTTGTTGGCATGATAAACACCTTTGACAAAAAGATTCTGCAATGGTTCTAAATTTGGTATTGAACCATGTTTCTTTAAACAGTCTGACCATAGAATCTCTTCCTAAATGTGCAGGACCATGATATAATCTGGCCATGTCAGAAATCATGCAATTTGGTAAAACTACTCTGCCATCTTTGTAAACCCACACTCCATCTTCATCACGTTGTCTACAATCTGATCTTAACCACTGGTCTTTTTCTTCATCATCTGCTTCGTTTTGTAAATCTCTAATCTCATTCCATGTTTCTACAATAGTTGTTAGCATTAATGAATTTGAATCAGTTTCTGTACTTCTATTCCGATTGTAAGAATAATTTTTCCTTGCGCAGTACTTTGCTGTTTCATCTGCGAAGGCATTTCCTTTGGAAATATAATCAGTCCCTCTAGTGTGTGCTGCACACTTGACTATGGCAATTTCTTTTGGCAATTGTATTGCTTCAATTAATCTTCTAATGAAAACTGCATTTTTAATTGGTGATCCTGTTGATGTCATGTATCCTCTCTGTGACCAGAGTTGTCCATAATCATGCACAACTCCGTACCCATACTGACTATCAGTAATGATGGTAACTCTTATATCCTTTGATATTTCACATGCACGAATTAAAGCAATTAATTCAGCCACTTGAGCTGAACGAACTCCTTCAAGACATGATGCTTCTTTAATGTTTTCGACTGTACAAACTGAGTATGAAGCTTTCAAGACACCACCTTCGGATCTTAAGCATGAGCCATCTACAAAGTAGACAAAATCCGATTCAGGCAAAGGTCTGTCTTTGATGTCTTTTCTTGGTTTTGTGCAGAATTCCATGACATCTAAACATTCATGTTCTGTCTCAATGTCATTAACGATTTCTGAATCAGGCAGTAATGTAGAAGGATTTAGATTCAAACATCTTGAAATCGAAACATTATCTGCTCCCAGTATGATTTTCTCATACTTTGTCAATCTGCTACTTGTTAAATGTTGAGTCTTACCTCTTGTCAGTAATATTTCAACTGAATGAGGCACAAAAACTTTCACAGGAAATCCCATAATGATTCCTTCACTTTGTTCAAGACTGATACTTGTAGCTGCAACTGCTTTTAAACAACCTGGTAATGCTTTTGCAATTGGATCAAGAACTGCAGAGAAATATGCAATAGGTTTCTTTAGGTTCCCATGTCTCTGAATTAACACAGATAATGCACATCCTTCTCTCTCACTGCAATACAGTTCAAAATCTTTCTCATAATTTGGCATACCCAAAGCAGGAGCTTGGCATAAGCTCTTTTTCAAGTTTTCAAAAGATTCCATCTCAACATCACTGAGAATAATTGGATCTTTTACATCTGATTTGGTCAGTCTTTGTAGTGGTTTCGCAATTACTGAAAATCCACTTATCCATTGTCGACAGTAACCTACCATTCCCAGGAACATTCTGACCTGTCTTTGTGTTCTTGGCGGTAACATTGCTTGAATCATTTTTATTCTCTCTATTGTTACTTGTCTTTTTCCTTTTGCAATTCTGTGACCAAGATATTTTACTTCTTGTTTGCAAAACTGTAATTTTGCTGGGGACACTTTATGTCCTTCTTCTGCAAGGCGATTTAACAGAATTATTGTGTCTGTTACACAATTTTCTCTTGTCTTTGCAGCAATTAACAAATCATCAATATACTGCACCAACGTAGACCTACCTGGTAAGTCTAAATCTTCTAATGATCTTTTTAACAGTTCGTTAAAGATTGAAGGACTTTCTGTATAGCCCTGAGGGATTCTTGTCCATCCAAGGGTCTTACCTTGGAATCTGAAAGCAAAGATTTCATAACTGTCTGGGTGTAGAGGAACAGTAAAGAATGCATTGCAAAGGTCAATGACTGTGTACCATTCAGCATCATATGGAATCTGAAATAGAATCACTGCTGGATTTGGAACCACAGGACAACATGGAATAACAATTTGATTAACCTTTCTCAGATCTTGTACGATCCTAAATGTTCCGTTAGCCTTTTTAACTCCCATAATTGGTGAATTACAAGAGCTACTCTTCATTTCTTCCAATACACCTTGCTTGATTAATTTTTCAATTACAGGTGTAATACCTTCAATTGTCTCTGTTTTCATTTTATATTGTGGAGTGTTTGGAAATTCTATTCCCTGCTTCAATGCAATTTTAACAGGATCTACGTTTTTCATCAGACCCATCTCATTCCCAGTAAAATCCCATATTTCAGATTTCACTGTTTCTTTTAGCTCTTCAGGTAAATCTTTTTCTTCAATTGCAGGAAACAATTTTGTTTCTTCTGCTTCCATCATCATCATTGTCATTCTGTACAAACCATCTTCCTCCATTGTTTGTAATTCAACTCCTTCAGGAGAACAATATATTCTGCAATTCATTTTACATAGGATGTCTCTACCTAATAGATTTACTGGACTACTATTACAAACCACAAATCTGTGTTTGTCTCTGTAATTTCCAATTTCGACTGGTACTGGATCAGTTAAATCTGTTTTAATTTGCTGATTACTTACTCCGACAACTTGGATGGTATCCCCAGAGAGAGGTAGGTTTTCAATTTCCACTGATCTAACAGTAGAACGGGTAGCACCAGTGTCCACTAGAAAAGTGATGTCTACATCATTAACTTTCCCGTTTACATAAGGACCGGACTGGTCAACCTCAAGAGTGGCTCCAACAACACACTCTTCCTCCTCTCTCGGGCACCGTCAGCAATAATCATCAGAATCACTGTCTTGGCTTTCTGTTAATAAAAACTGTTGTGAAGCATTTTGCATTTGAACCCTTTGCTGCTTTTGCTGTTTTTGTGGTTTTATTACCTGTTCACATCCCTGAAATCCCACGTTTGGATTATATTTTTGAACTCCCCCACAATTCGGAAAAGGTGGTTGTGGCAACTGGTCCTGACGATTATTCACCTGTTGTTGTTGCTGTTGTTGTAATTGTCGCTGAACATTAAATTCATTTAACCCCTGTTGCATCTGTAGCTGTTGCTGCACGTTAACACCATTCTGCATCTGTGGATTCAATAAGGGATTCTTTAAGTTTCTAGGAGGATGAGGACACTCGTCCCTCCAATGTCCAATTTCGCCACAATTAAAACAAGGTAATCTTTGTTTCAGCTCTTCTATCTTTGGGCTAAATTTCTTTTGGAAATTATTACCTTTAAACTTTCCTTGTATCTGGTTCGTATTTCCAGTTTGAACAAAATTAGTGTTCTTATTTCCCATGCTGGCAATTTGTTGCTCAGCCACTTTTACCTGTGCCCACATGGCTTTCTCCTTTAGCTTCTTCTGTTTTACTTCTAATTCATCGCTACAATATTTTGCTTTTCTCAGAATATCATCTATAGATAGTGCTTGCCATCCGACAATACTAGTTCTGATCATTTCTCCAATTTCAGGTTTTAGTCCATAAACAAATCTATATATAAAATGACTCATGTCTTTCTCATCTAATTTTTCATAACCACTGTATTGTTTAAAGATTAACAGTAGTCTTTCATAAAAAGAATGAACTGATTCTTTTGTTTCCTGCTCTGTTCTTTCTATTTTAACCCAATCAACTTCTTTGGGTGGAATTTTGTTTTTCATCCAAACAATTACTTTCTCATAAAAATCCATTACAAGTGGATTTGGGGCACCTGTTTCTTTGATTCGCTCAGGTTCTGTTTTTGGCCAACTAATAGATATTTTACATTCTGTCCAAAGATCAGATGGAACAACAATGTCAAAAAATCCATCCAAATCAATCCACAGAACTTTTGACACTTTGATAAATCTATCGACTTGCCTGTACCACTCAACAGGTTTCTCTCTTAATTTAGGAAAATCATTTGTGAATAACAGAATGTCTTGTCTCGACCATGGGACATGAACATATCCTCCACCTGCAACTTCTCTCATTGGAAATTGTTTTGACATTCTTTCTAATCTTTCATCTTCCTTCTTTTTAGTCCATTTCACTCTCCATTTGTTCAGTTCTCCTAGCTTTTTGATATAGACAATTAAATCTTTAATGTGAACTATTCTTCCCATTGAGTTCAAACTCTCAATGTCGCTTTCTGAAAAATCTAATCTGTAATGTTTTGCAAAATTCTTTTGTTTACTCACATCGATTTCAAGTTCTGCAGCTAGATCCTCTAATTGATCATATTTATTTTTCGTTTTCCACTGAATACTTTTGCAAATGAATAGTAGTTCATCATCCCGATAGTAATTTAAACTATCTGGGCCAATTGTTCCAATTATTAATTCTTCTATATTTGCTTTTAATTTGGCCACATCAAGCTTTGGTGTAGTTACCCTGACTTCAGGACTTCCTACATCTGACATAGCACCCATTGGTGTTTTTGGAGATAAATCCTCATTAAAGGTTAAATCAGGCATTCTCGATCTAGAAGTGTTTAATTCAGTCAAATCTGAATAAAATTTTTCAGCAGGCTTTTGAATTTCTGTATTTAAAGGAATAGTTAATCCAGTTTTGTTTGTATTTCTTTGATCAAATACAGGCTGAACAGGACCTATTGTTACTGGAACTGTGACAGCTTCCATGCCTTTTGTCATTCTTTTGATTAATTCTTCTTTAGACCTTAAGTATTCATTATAATCATCATCCTCAACATTTCTTGTTTCTCTTGCATAATCTTTTGGAGGTTCCCTTGCTCTTGGAGTCATTGAAAAATGTCTACCCTCATTTCGAGCATTCTCAAATTCTGGTCTTCTAGGAGTTTCAGTGATTTCACAATTATTTGGATAAAGTTTAGGAGCTTCGCTAATTGGAGGTGCACTCGGTGAAGTTTCAGTAGAAACCACCGGAGTAGACCATGATCTAGAAGGTCTCAAAGGCTGATTAGATTGTTTATTTTTAGCAGTTGTATATATTTCTTCCATAATTGCATCCTCAGATTCACTTTCCATAGATTTTCCTGTAGGAGAACCCATTACCATTTCATGAATTAAATACAATCCTTCACTCATGTTTCCCTGTCTCCACATTCGTAATCTATCTTCATGAGTTTCTCTTTTCCATGATGGATTTTTAGAAGGTCTTTTAATTCCACTAGCTTCTCTTTGTAACTGATACATTTCATCTTCCCACTCAACTAAAGCTTCAAATTGAGTTGGTCTCGGTTTTGGAACAAGAGCATTCATTTTCTCTCGTAAGTTTCTTAAAACTCTTACATTAAATGAACCATCATCAGGCCAAGCCAAAACACCATCGTTTTTAGTATAACGCTTCCAACTGTCGAACCATAAGACAGTATGATATCCATATTCACCTTCCATGTACGCTGCAGGTGTTTTATACTTATGAAGTAGTTTACCACCTCGCGTTTCGATTTTCTTGTCAGGTGAAAATAAATTCTTAAATTTCTGAAATAATGTTGTCTTTTTCTCAACATGTTTAAAATGATAACTCATTTTCAAAAGTAAAATTTAATTCACAAAATCGTTCGTAAAATATTTCCGGGATGTTCCGCTAAACAACCTATCCGTGCGCGAAACACACCAACAAGCCAATGGCAGTTGAGCTGCGTCACTTTTCAGCTCGACCAATAATTTTGGAGATTTTCCTAAGGACCAATCAGCTCACAGGCCGTCAGAGACTCAGGAGCCAATCAGAATACAGCTTGTGACGTAGGTCACCCAATCCCAGCGCGGCTCTGTGACGTACACAGCAGCTGCGGTTTCTCGCTTCTCACTCCTGGCGCTTACCCCTCCTTCACAAAATCTTTTCACAGCGCCATTTTAAGAACACTTTTCAGTGTAAATTAATTCTTAACAATGACTTATAAAGACAACATCTGTTCGTTTCACTAATTAGGATAGTTTACATACATTCAAGTATCCACACTTCGGAATAGACGGCGCTATTCACACTAAGGATAATATTCAATTGTCAGTAGAGTAACCTTACCCCACCCTTCAAGCAAGTATAATTATGAACTCGCTTTGCTCTGAACCCACCGCGAAGTGAAAGTTCTAAGAGTTCCACTTGAACATAAAATACAATTCAAACTCGCACTTTTACACGGAAAATTCCCTAAATTCAAACACACACGAAATCCGTACAGGACTCTCACCTGTTTATAGAAATCATGCACCGTTAGCAAAATAACGACGTTATCCGTACAGGGCTCTCACCTGTTTATAGATATGAAACATGTACCCGTACAGGACTCTAACCTGTTTATAGATAATCATGCACCGACGTTAAATTTTACCCTTCACTCAAGCTTGGATATAACTAATACTCTCATCACAGTGAGTTTTATGGAAGGCGCTTTGTCCCTATTCTCATGCTGCTTTGATTTCTTAGAAAATCCTCACTATACAAGATTCAGACCTAGCCCTAAAACTGTGCTGCTCGGCGACAACACTATGGTACACGGCGATACCTCTTGTGATACTCGGCGATATCACTACAAACGAACAGATGGCTTGCGTGACTAATTTCTCGCCACACAATCTATACCGGTATAGCTTACAGATAGGCACGAAAAACGAACTTAACGAGTGTTAAAACATCAATCCTATTTGCATACCATGACGCAATCCTTAGCAACCAACATGTTACCTTGGTTACCGCTTAGCAACCATCAATTTCTGCTACCAGATAATTGATCCAGCGGGCTATAGAAAATATATCATAAACTACGCTACCCAATTTCATAACCTATAAACAAAATTCTAAACTAAACATGGACCCATTTATGAACCTGATATATTTTGGGCCTACTGAATCAGGTGGTCAGAATAAATCTATATACACATTATCTACACACTATATACATATTTATACATTTGCAGAAAGAATATTGTCATTAGAATAAAACCCAACCATTTAAACGACCACCATAGGCGACGTGATCTAGCTAAAGGTAACCTATACTTCTAAATAACCAAGACCAGCTTGTTTGTCAAAAGTAAGATTTTATTTTCTAAATTATGGTATATAAGTTGTAAGTTTTATAAATGAATTTTATTAGCAATAAAGCAAGCATGATAGTAAGAAATATGGAAAAATACAATTTAAGCAATTTAATCAATTTAAAGAAATTATATAAAGTTTAGCATTTCTAAAACCTATTTCCCTAACTGAGCTAAATAGACAGAAATTAAAGTAAAGTTCTTTGAGGATTCTTACGTGCTCCACGCAAAGTCCAGCAGCACATCACCCTCATCGGAAAGTCAGAAAGCAGCAGCCAGCCCAACCCTAAGGGCATGACTTTTTATACCTTTCTACGCTAACTAAACTAGCGAAGGAAAATTTTCAGAAATACTCGACGTCCCATTGGCTGAGAGTGACAAGTGACATGTCACCCGATTCTTAAAAAGTTCCACAAAATCATGTCTTACAAAGACCATTGTCTCTTCCACGTGAAGCCAGAGGCTTCCTGCGATTGCAATTTTGTTTCAAGTCATCCTCGCAGCTTCCATAGTTTTACAGCACAACTTCCGCGGATGCCAAGTTAAGGACTGACAAAAAGTTCACTTTCGACCTTGGCCATGTCCGACAGAATGATGTCAGCTCATCAGTTTTTGCTTTGTGAATGCAGCTTCAATAAACGTTTTAATTCAGAATGGGCGTCTCGTGACTTTCTGCAGAAATATGAATTAGCTCTTTTTGTGCGGCTCAAATAGTTAGGCCTCAAAAGCAGGCAACTTATGATTTCTAGTATAAAACAAACACAAGAAAAGTATTAATGTAAGAAATAAAGTATATTCTGTATCCACCCCATGGTTTACTAAATAATTAACCCACCCGATTAATCAAAATGTTACCTAGCCATTGCAAACAAATAAAGCAGCGTTTATATTTACCAGTCTCCGTTTTCAATGAGACTCATATGCACCTAGAATAGTAGAAATGACATTACACAGACAAGAAAAAGCAAAACAAGCACATGCTTATTTAAGTTTGCAGCAGTTAGTAATGACAAAAACGAAAACAATAAATTATTTTATTATTTTGCACGAACAAAAAGATGCAACATTTATGCACGTTTATGAGCACACATGTTAGTCCCCCCACGTGTAAAGTTTAATCTAGGTTGTATTAGCACGACATATCACAAATCATTAATAATTTTATTCATGTTATGGAAATGTGACTTTGCGAGTTTAAACAAAATTTTGTTTTCTATCTCGCTCCATCAATGTCCAGTAAGTTGCCGCACTGGTTTTGGTATCCTACAATGCTGCTCCGAATAACGGCGTGGAGCGCCCCGGGGGAGGCGGCGTGAACGGGCCTCTCCAGGTGGAGTGTCATCTGTTGTAGTGGGGCGCCCCTTTACCGTTTCAGTTGCCATTCCGTCCGTTTTTGGTCCACTGTGTCAAAAGCCGCAATTCAGCTGAGTTGCGCCCACTCTTGCGGTGCAGCGATAGGCGGCTGTCACAGGACTCTCAAAATGGCGGCAGGCTGTTTCCTTTTTGGGCCTGGTCCACTGAAATGGCCCTGGGACACCTTGGAAATCGGACGCTTGTCTGCTAGGTCTTGGACCTCATTCTCGAAAGCGTCCCCTCCGCCTTGAGAATTCATCAAAAGTTTTGGGGGCTCCGACTCCTGCAGGCTTCTGGTGGGGAGCGGCTGCCATGATTGCTCGCGGAATGACCACGACTGAGCTACGAGATGGTGGTTCCTTCATGCTGACGCCAGCTTCAGTCTGAAACATCCAGAAACAAGGTGGGGCTTTCATCGTTTGGGGAAAAAAAAAAGTTTTCATCCTATGAAAAGTGTTGTTTTTAGGTCACATGATCAAGCCTTCCATCATTAGGAAACCAAAAGTAAAATGAACCAATGAAAAGTTTTATAAACAAGTCACATGACCTGTTATGCGGCATAGGGTGTAAAATTAGGAGAAAATACGTTGGCACGTGAGGCGGCGTCAGTAGCGGACCGATGTGCGAATAGGCCGAAGGCAACACAACGCGCCAAGATCTGGATGGCACCGAGGTGGTGTCCAGCAAGTTGCAGCACTGGTGTGGCCATCCTACAATGCTGAAAGTCGGCGTGGGGCGCCCCGTTGGCCTGTGAGTTTGCGTCAGTAGCGGACCGATGTGCGAATAGGCCGAAGGCAGCACAACGCGCCAAGATCCGGATGGCACCGAGGTGGTGTCTAGTAAGTTGTCGCACTGGTGTGGCCATCCAACAATGCTGAAAGTCGGCGTGGGGCGCCCCGTTGGCCTGTGAGTTTGCGTCAGTAGCGGACCGATGTGCGAATAGGCCGAAGGCAGCACAACGCGCCAAGATCCGGATGGCACCGAGGTGGTGTCTAGTAAGTTGCCGCACTGGTGTGGCCATCCTACAATGCTGAAAGTCGGCGTGGGGCGCCCCGTTGGCCTGTGAGTTTGCGTCAGTAGCGGACCGATGTGCGAATAGGTCGAAGGCAGCACAACGCGCCAAGATCCGGATGGCACCGAGGTGGTGTCTAGTAAGTTGTCGCACTTCTGTGGCCATCCTACAATGTTGAAAGTCGGCGTGGGGCGCCCCGTTGGCCTGTGAGATGGCGTCAGTAGCGGACCGATGTGCGAATGGGGCCAAAGGCAGCGCAACAATATTTTCTGATTTGAAGACACCACAAGGCGCTGAGATGCCAAGATCCGGATGGCACCGAGGTGGTGTCTAGCAAGTTGTGGCACTGGTGTGGCCATCGTACAATGGTAAAAGTCGGCGTGGGGCGCCCTGTTGGCCTGTGAGATGGTGTCAGTAGCGGACTGATGTGTGAATGGGGCCAAAGGCAGCGCAACAATATTTTCTACTATATTTTCGGAGTAGAAGACACCACAAGGCGCTGAGATGCCAAGATCCGGATGGCACCGAGGTGATGTGTAAGTTGCGGACGGATGTGCGAATGGGGCCAAAGGCAGCTCAACAATATTTTCTGAAGAGAATACACCACAAGGCGCTGAGATGCCAAGATCCGGATGGCACCGAGGTGATGTCTAAGTTGCGGACCGATGTGCGAATGGGGCCAAAGGTAGCGTAACAAGATTTTCTGTATGGAAGATACCACTAGGCGTTGAGATGCCAAGATTCGGATGGCACCGAGGTGATGTCTAGGAAGTTGTGCCACTGGTGTGGCCATCGTACAATGGTAAAAGTCGGCGTGGGGCGCCCTATTGGCCTGTGAGATGGTGTCAGTAGCGGACTGATGTGCGAATGGGGCCAAAGGCAGCGCAACAATATTTTCTGACTGACACCACAAGGCGCTGAGATGCCAAGATCCGGATGGCATCGAGGTGATGTCTAAGTTGCGGACTGATGTGCGAATGGGGCCAAAGGCAGCGTAACAATATTTTCTGTATGGAAGATACCACTAGGCGTTGAGATGCCAAGATTCGGATGGCACCGAGGTGATGTCTAGCAAGTTGGTGTGGTCATCCTACAATGCTGAAACTCGGCGTGGGTCACCCCATTAGCCTGTGAGATGGCGTCAGTAGCGGACCGATGTGCGAATAGGCCGAAGGCAGCACAACGCGCCAAGATCCGGATGTCACCGTGGTGGTTTCATAGTTGAGAGGCACTTCATCTGCAGTGGGGCGCCGAGATCCGGATGGCACCGAGGTGATGTCTAGCAAGTTGCTGTACTTGTGTGGTCATCCTACAATGCTGAAACTCGGCGTGGGTCGCCCCATTAGCCTGTGAGATAGCTGTTCTTTGGATTTGGGCCTGGTCCACTAAAATGGCCCTGGGACACCTAAGAACTCGAACGCTCGATTTTTTTTTTCCTTTCCTGTACATGCAAAAAAAGGTAAATGCCCGGTATGTTACACGCTTCATCTGCCACGATGAACTCTCCAGAGGAACCGAAAAAATATATAGTTGTGGTAACTATACCATGCATCGTCATATGGAGAGGTGGCACCAATTAATTATAGTGCTGCATAAAAGAGAGATTTGGAGGAGAACCCCTGACCTGCTAGTACATTCATCAAAGAAGTGGCACTGAGAGCTTCAGAGGCAAGGGAAACGGTCCCAAATATTTAGAAGAACTTTGGAAAGATTAAAATGACATGTTTAGATTGTGGTAAATTAATTTCATGTGGGCAGATGAGTGTTACTCTAATAAATACAGCATATGAACATCATCATAGTCGATGGTTGGTAGAGACATTTTGACTATATCCTGGACCTGCCCGTCCTCGCCCAAAATGGCGCCGGAATAAATGGGACTCGTAACTCCTTGTTGTGTACTGGTTGCAGAACCTTGAAATCACGAGATACGTATGCAGTTTTGAAGCACATGGCGGGCGGGGACGAGAATTGATTGAATATTTCGACATCCCTATTGATATTAAGTTCTGATGTGTTATTGATTACTGTACTGTTGAAAATTCGAATTAACGTCACCCATGGTACTTGCCCGCAAATGTATATCTAGATAATTTTATTGTAACTGGCCCTGTCGTATTTTAATTATAAAATGTACGTCCACCGATTCCGTAACTGTTAGACACCTTAGTTTTTGCAACTAATGGCCCGCCCGTTACGTTCCTCTACAGTGTAAATGTCTATTCATCATATACGATTACAGTTTGCTCCGTGGCAGGCCCACGTGGTTATAGGCTCGTATTTGTATAATGAAATTTTCACAATAAAGGTTTTTAAAAGAAAACATGGTAGTAGTATATACATTGGTAAAGTTTTTAATAATAGTCACTGTTTTAGAATCATTAAAAGGCAAGTGAAATAAAGCAGACCAATTACATGAAGGGTAAAAGGTATAATACGAAGGAACGCAGTAAAGATAAATGGTCAAGGGCTGTTGTGTTTTCTATTCCTGCAACATAAAGTGATCGATAAGAATCTCATATTCAGGCGTATCGGCGACTAAGACAGCAGGTCGACCCTCTTTTGCTCAACGGCTCCGTCATGGGACGAAGAAACGCTCTTTTTCTCGAAAAAAGAATATATTTTACTTGCAGGACAGTTGTAAAATTTCCGGGAAAGTACATTAGCCTGGAACATTATAACATATATTTAAGAGAAAATAATGTTCGGAAGTAATTAAAAGCGTAATTTTTAGGTGATATGACCAAGGCTTTCATCATTAGAATAAGAAAAGTAAAATGAACCAATGAAAAGTTTTATTAACAAGTCACATGACTTGTTATGCTTACGTTACGCGCTGCGCGCCCCGGATGACTTCCGGATGCGCTAACGCGGCGCGTCATATGACGCATTACGCGACAACGCAGGTCCAGAATATAGTCAAAATGTCTCCACCAACCAGCGGTCGAAACACAACCCCTTTCAGCAGGCTAAATAGTTCTGTTAAATGACAACAGAAAGGACAGGCAACAAGAACCATCAGTCAAAGAGGGGAGGGCTAGTTCTTCTCTACCGGGTTACATTGGGGCGCTACCGGAACTGATCGAATTGGTAGTCTACAGTGTTTCTGGATGTTTCAGACCGAAGCTGGGGTTAGCATGAGAGCAGCACCATTTCGTAGCTCCGTTGTGGCCATTCCGCAACCAATCATGGCAGCCGCTCTTTATCGTTATTTTGGGCGGGGTGGGTGGCGGAGCCGAGCTGTTTTGCAGCCATCATTGTGTGGAGTTCAGTTCATCTCACTAGTTTTGTATTTGTCATGAGGGGTTGTTCCTAATGTTTCTATTTTAGCGAGGTCAAAAAGAGATCCCATTAGTGGCCTACTGATTTTGCTCGATTCCTTTTCTTTTTTTTTTACACGATTTTACGTTATCTGCAAAGACTAAACAGAGTATTGCGACTCTGTGTTTGTTTGTAAATAGAGAATGAACCAAAGAGAACTAATTCTAAAACAGTAAATACTTGGATAACAATCAATCAAATGGAGAGAGAAGCAGGCACGACGGATTACAACGGGGGCAAAGGCCTGCGTTAACTACCTTTCACTATCTGCAAAGAGAGAGTACTCCTAATAGAAATATGGGGGGGGGGGCACCATTCAAAGCAGATCAGTGTGCATAAACACGAAAATGTTTTCACTTACCACGTACTTGACATTCGACAGCTTATGATATTTGCTATTAAAAAACCATTGAAATTCACTGAAAAAACCATAGGTTATAGACCATATATAGTTAGGAATTAGCATTTACAAAACCTTTAAAATTCACTGAAAAAACCATAGGTTATACACCATATATAGTTAGGAATTAGCATTTAAAAAACCTTATTTTACTCACACAAAACCATTGAAATTCCATATATAGTTAGTTCCACTAACTATATATCGCGCACCCGCAATCCACTGCTGATCATGTCACATATTACATCATTCATGACATGGTCAGTGACATCACTGATGACATCACTGATGACATCTCAAATGACATCACTGATGAGATCACTGATGACATCTCATTTGACATCAATGACCACATCACTGATGATATCATTCATGTGACAATACAATGCATCTCCTCACGTTTTAATATAACCTCTGTTTCACCCAGTGTTAAATACAGAGTATAATTTTTGAAACCATTGACACACCAATACTAGTTACTACATACGTACTCACTGATTCCTACGTCTACACACACATTCACTCATTCACCCATACAATCATTCATACATACAATCACTCATCTTTACAACACTATCATATGCACTCATACACCTATACAGACACTTACACTCTGCCACTCATCCATGGAGTTACTCACACACCTAGTCAGTCCTGTAAAGAATCAATCACACTTCCATTTTCTTGTCTATACAGTTAAACATAGAGCACCTTACATTTTCAAACATATACTAACACATACTTACTTTCTTATACAATCATTGATACAAGTACACATTGATCTGCACAGAGTCACACACCTCCCAGCCAGCCACACACACACTCAGTCTCCTATACAAATACTTGGACAATCAATCAATAACCCATATAGTTAATCATATAGCTACTGATCAACACATGCAGCAGTTTACAGAACAACAGACATAATGATGCACAAATTAAGACAGTTTACTCACTAACCCATGCACTCAGTGAGACACATTTAATCACTCACTCATACATTCAGTCATGCACCTACTAAATCCTTCGTCCAGACACTTATACATCTACTCATTCTTCAATATGTAAAACATATTTAAACTTTACAGAAACACACAGTCACTGGATGATGTCATCAGTGATCTCATCAGTGATGTCATTTGAGATGTCATCAGTGATGTCATCAGTGATGTCATTTGAGATGTCATCAGTGATGTCATTTGAGATGTCATCAGTGATGTCATCAGTGATGTCACTGACCATGTCATGAATGATGTAATATGTGACATGATCAGCAGTGGATTGCGGGTGCGCGATATATAGTTAGTGCAACTAACTATATATGGAATTTCAATGGTTTTGTGTGAGTAAAATAAGGTTTTTTAAATGCTAATTCCTAACTATATATGGTGTATAACCTATGGTTTTTTCAGTGAATTTTCAAGGTTTTGTAAATGCTAATTCCTAACTATATATGGTCTATAACCTATGGTTTTTTCAGTGAATATATATATATATATATATATATATTCCACACAAAGGAGATTATCGCGGCACACCTCTTTGTTATTCAAGATGTTTTATTTCAGATCGTGAATTCCTACCTGTTTAAAACCAGAGTTCCTCTTCACGGCAGTGTTTCACTGTTGTCCCTTTTCCCTTTCCTTTATTTATATCCCTCCACCCAAGTCACTATTATGGTGCATTATGGGCCATGTAGTATATACATTATTTTTCAATAAACTTTATTTAGCAGCACCGTATTGTTTTATCCTCGCAAGCCAGCTCATGACAAAAGCCGTTGTGCAGGGTTTTGCAATTGTTATCAACACACAGCACTTTTCTAAAGTTAAAAAAGTTTGCGCTTAAATAGATTCATACCCATGAATCCAATGATCAATGCCACATGTATTTAGCATTGGTCATGTGTGCGTTTTAGACTGAGTGTCAGTTAATGTATTGGGCCCTTGAACCCTGCCATGCATTTACCACGTACCGGCTTGTGGTTTAAAAAACACAATGCATTCGTGATCTTTATTACTCAACCGTGTGACCATAGTCAATATGTCCGTATTGTCAGTTTTGTTTCCACTACATTTTCCTCTTTTCTCCCTCTTATTTCTCTAGTGGTGCAATGTTTCTTGATTTCTCACAAGCTAGACATTAAATATTGAAAGAGTTGTATTGCCTCTGTCCATTACAAATATAGTTTCCTGGTGGCTTACAACAAATATTCATATTTCCTTCTGTTTGTCCTCTTGCTTACTAGCCTTTTTACAAATGGACGTACATCTCCTCGTCCCCGTTCAGTCCAGAAGGATGCTTCGTTTTAAACCTCATTATCATCTTGGACTCCAGTCTTCTCAGCTTTTGTACTCGATTTCAGCCACGTTCATGAGGCGGAAATATTGCTAGGCCAGAGTATTTGACATCTAGCCACGTCTTTCCTTTGTGGGCATTCATGTGTTTTGCGATGGCATATGTGTGGTCCCCATTTTGTATAGCACGAGTGTGTTCCAAAATGCGTTTTTTAAGAGGACACACAGTGCTTCCAATATACTGTTTTCCACAGAAGCATTGCAACATGTACACCACAAAGGTGGAGTCACAAGTGATGTTGTCTCTAATTTCAAAGTTCTTTCCTGTGGGATCTTGGAGATTTTTGATGTTTTTGCCTATCTTGCAGGCTTTGCACGTCATGCATTTTGTGAAGCCCTTAGATCTTGTATGGAGACAGGATTCAGGTTTTTTAGCTTCAAAATGACTTTGCACTAGATGATCAGATAGATTGGGTGCCCTTCTATAAGAGACTAGTGGACGGTCTCCTATGCTGTTTCCTATATCTGGGTCTTTTCTTAGTACATGCCAATACTTGGTTAGTGTCTTTTGTATATTGTAACTTTCTTTACTGAAATGATTATCATTCATAGCTGTTCATCTTTCAATGTTGTTCTCTCATTTGCATTCCTGCTGCCACAAGATTCTCTTTCCATTTTCTCTTTTTTCTTGTTTATTCATTAGCGTTTCTGCTCTGCTCTTTGCCCAGGCTTTCACTTCTCCTCTTTTAATTTCTGTATGTTTGTATCCACGTTGTAAAAAGCGTGTTTTTGTGTCTGAAAATGTATTTTACATTTCTTGATCTTCAGAGCAATTTCTTTTCACCGGTAGTAGCTCGCCATACGGTATTCTCTTTTTCAGACTCTGAGGATGGAAGCTTAATCTGTGTACTAGGTTGTTCGTCGCAGTCTTTTTTCTGTGGACAGTTGTTTGTATTCGATTCTCCTTGATGTAGACTTTTGTATCTAAAAATTCAATTTCCTTTGCACTGACTGTGCATGTGAATTTAAGTCCCACATCATTCTCATTAGACTTGCAAAGAAGGCGTAGAACTCCGTCTCAGTCCCCTTCCATAGCAGAAACAAATCATCAATGAAACACAGGCATAAGGATACGTTGGCCATATGATGGTCGTTTTCATCTCTCCAAGCTATGCTCCTCTCCCACCACCCCATCATGAGGTTCGCATAGCTTGGAGAGAAGGAAACTCCCATGGCCGTGCCGCAGCATTGTGTATAGATCTTTTTGTTGAAGAGAAATATGTTGTTGTATAGACATATAGTTATCATCTCAATTAGCTTTTTTGAATGTTCCAACTCATTTATTGGTCATTGCTTTAAAAATTACTGAATTGCCTGTACCCCTTTTTCATGGTTGATAGAAGTGTACAACGACACCACATCGATCGTCACTAGCAAGTATGAAGGCTGCCATTCGGTGTTCATTAATATTCGTAAAAAGTCACCAGTGTCCTTTATGTAAGAACTAAGTGTTGGGACTATTGGAGCTATAAAGTGGTCTACATAGGTTGATATATTTTTGAATAAGCTGCCACAACTGGAAATGATAGGCCGCTCCGGTGGTTTGTTTAGTGTCTTGTGGACCTTCGGAAGAAAGTAAATTGTCAGAGTAATGGGATTATCCACCATCAAGAATTTCTTTTCATCCTCTTTTAATAATCCCTTTGTTTGCCAGCGGTCCAATTTCTTATCTAACTCCAACATGAGGTCCGGTGTAGGATTTTTTTGTAGAATTTTATAGTTCTTTTCTACATTGAGTTGTCGCATTGCCTCTTCTACATAATGCTGTTTTTTCATCACTACGATTTTACCTCCTTTGTCGGCAGGTTTATTTTCAATCATATTGTTGTTCTTGAGAGTTTGTATCGCCATGCGTTCTTGTTTGGTTAGATTCTCACAATTGTTTTGAGATTGAACATTTTGCATTGTGTCTAAGTCTCCCATCACAAGTTCCTAGAATGTGCCAATCCTATTTCCTGGATGTAAGGCAGGACAAAATTTTGATTTCTTTTTTAATTTTGTCACTATACGTGTGTCTGTTTGTATTCCCATTTCTTCCAGGATTTGAGTGTTCGATATCTGCGTGGCATTTGTTTCATTGGCCAATTCCTATGCAACCTGGAGATTTGGCACTTCCGCAAATCTGTATATCTGTGGATCTTCTCCTCGCAAGGCTGGTTCCTGATTGGTTGTTTCTCTTAGCGATTGTTTCGCGAAAAATGTCTTCAGTTTCAAATTCCTTATATACTTGTATAAATCTATTTTGGTCTCAATGGGATCATGATGTATTTCTGGGCAGAATGAGAGTCCCTTATTGAGGAGATTTTTTTCAGATTCTGTTAGATTATATCGTGATAGATTTATTACTAAGTCGGTGTTCTTCTGATTGGTGATGTTTATTTTCTCATCACTGTGCGGTTTCTCAGATTGTATCTGCCACTTCTGCCATTTGCCTCTTCTTGTTTTTCTTCTTGGTCTCTTGAGGGAAAGAATCCCCTTCCCCTCGCTCTTGTTCGTCCCGAGCCTCGGCCTCTTGTCTTCCCCCTTGGTGTTTGCTGCTCCTGGTAGAGCAGCTTCATCTCCTCTAAAAAAGAGAATTTTCTCAACCCCATTGGTCTTTGTTCCACCTCACTCAGATCAGATTCTGATTCGCAGGTTATTTGCCCAGAACTGGGGTCAATATTTGCTTTTTTCGTTTCCCATTGTTGTTTGAAGATTTCGAATCTTTTCACGAATGTGAGAATTGTCCCGAATTCGTAGTCGTCTTCAGCCCTATGAAATTTCCGTTGTTTTCTTTCCTGCACCTCATCCTCATGTTTTCAAGATTACGTTCCATATCAGCTCGTAGTTTCGTGATGACTTCACTGTCCTCTTTGGTTGCCAATATTTGATTCATTAACTGACACTCAGTCTAAATCGCACACATGACCAATGCTAAATACATGTGGCATTGATCATTGGATTCATGGGTACGAATCTATTTAAGCGCAAATTTTTTTAACTTTAGAAAAGCGCTGTGTGTTGATAACAATTGCAAAACCCTGCACAACGGCTTTTGTCATGAGCTGGCTTGCGAGTATAAAACAAATACTGTGCTGCTAAATAAAGTTTATTGAAAAATAATGTATATACTACATGGCCCACAATGCACCATAATAGTGATTTGGGTGCAGGGATATAAATAAAGGAAAGGGAAAAGGGACAATAGTGAAACACTGCCGTGAACAGGAACTCTGGTTCGAAACGCGTAGGAATTCACGATCTGAAATAAAACATCTTGAATAACCAAGAGGTGTGACGCGATAATCTTCTTTGTGTGGAATAAATTGTGAGACACTGCCCTGGTCTCAACGCGAGCACCAACTGGATCGCGCTCCCTTTGTAATAGGACAACTCGAGCGAATATATATATATATATATATATATATACATATATATATATATATATATATATATATATATATATATATATATATATATATATCACTGAAAAAACCATAGGTTATAGACCATATATAGTTAGGAATTAGCATTTAGAAAACCTTATTTTACTCACACAAAACCATTGAAATTCCATATATAGTTAGTTGCACTAACTATATATCGCGCACCCGCAATCCACTGCTGATGATGTCACATATTACATCATTCATGACATGGTCAGTGACATCACTGATGACATCACTGATGACAACATCCAGTGATTATGTGTTTCTGTAAAGTTTAAATATGTTTTACATATTGAAGAATGAGTGGATGTATAAGTGTCTGAATGAAGGTTTTAGTAGGTGCGTGATTGACTGTATGAGTGAGTGATTAAATGCGTCTTACTGAATGCACGGGTTAGTGACTAAACTGTCTTAATTTGTGCATCATTATGTCTGTTGTGATGTAAACTGCTGCATGTGTTGATCATTAGCTATACGAGAGGCTATATGTGTTATTAATTGGTTGCCCAAGTATTTCTATGGGAGATTGAGTTTGTGTGGGGGTGGCTGGAAGGTGTGTGACTCTGTGCATAGATGTGTGAGCAGTTTATTCACTAGGTGTATGAGTTCAAGAGTGCATGTGGAAACAGCTACATGGGCAGTTGACTGTGTGCATGAGTGTATTGATGAGTGAATGGATATCTCAATGCTACATGTCATAGTAAGTACATATGTAAAACACAGTACATGTGAGAGTTGGCATATATAAATAACTGTGCATGAGAGCCACTGAGTGAGTGGTTGTATCGATCATTGTGAACTTGTATCAGGGATTGTATAAGAGAGTAAATATGTGTTAGTATATGTTTCAATAAGTAAGGTGTGTATAACTGTATAGTTGAAGAAATGGAGGTGAGATTGTTTCTTTGCATGACTGACTGGGTGTGTGAGTAACTCCATGGATGAGTGGCAGTGTGTGAGTGTCTGTATACACTGAGTGTATCTAAGGTTATATTAGAGTCTGAAGAAGTTTATCGTATTAGCACAAGAATGATGCCAAATGAGACGTCATCAGTGATGTCATCAGTGATGTCATTTGAGATGTCATCAGTGATGTCATCAGTGATGTCACTGACCATGTCATGAATGATGTAATATGTGACATCATCAGCAGTGGATTGCGGGTGCGCGATATATAGTTAGTGCAACTAACTATATATGGAATTTCAATGGTTTTGTGTGAGTAAAATAAGGTTTTCTAAATGCTAATTCCTAACTATATATGGTCTATAACCTATGGTTTTTTCAGTGAATTTTCAAGGTTTTGTAAATGCTAATTCCTAACTATATATGGTCTATAACCTATGGTTTTTTCTGTGAATTTCATTGGTTTTTTAACAGCTAATATCTGTAGCTGTAAAATGTATTCTTCTTTAAATCCAAAAATATATTTTATATGTTTATGAATAATTTTTTTTTTAAATATTTTTTTTTCTTCGTTCCCGCTTCGCGAATCGGGAAGCTTCCCGTTAGCTGACCTTGATGCCGCGAAATAGACCGCGAGCCGGTAAACGTTTCTTTACCGCAAGTGCCGCGTTAGAAAACAACATCGTGACGCCTCCCGTCCGCATGACGTTTCACGTTGTCGCGTGATACGTCATATGACGTGCTACGTTAGCGAACTGGTACGCGAAGCGAGTCGCAAAGCGCAGGTTTCTGGAAGCAAACCGGGAGGCCCTGCAAAGCGCTTAACGTAAACACAGCAAGTCATGTGACTTGGTAATAACACTTTTCATTGGTTCATTTCACTTTTGGTTTCCTAATGATGTAAGACTAGGTCATATAATCTAAAATGAACACTTTTGATTGGTTGAGAACTCTTGTTTTTCCCAAATGATGAAAATCCCTCCTTCTTTCCTCACTCTGACTTTCATCATTGTGAGAGAAAGACCCTTTGTGATCACTGAGCAATGGCTTCTTTAGTAGCTTCAGCTGGTGCTTCCCCACCACCTCCACCACATCCAAGGAAGAGTGGACCACCTGCTCAAGTTCAAATTCAACAAGAAGAAGAAGAAGAGGAACAGGAGGACGAGCACGAAGAGAGGCAGTTTTTGCCTGAGCAGCCCAGGACGTCTCACCGGAAAGAAAACTTCATTTGGCAATTTTTTAAAATTCCCAAAGGTCAGAAAAAAGTAAATGCAAGATACGTAACTTGCCTTATATGTCAAGATAGACTGTCCAGAGGGACCGACAAAAAATACAGTTTCGGAAACTACACAATGCATCGCCATATGACTAGGTGGCATCCTAACAACTACAGTGCTGCACAGTTTCGGAACGACCTAGATAATCTCCCTATTATGGCCAGAAGATCTGTTGTACCGGAAGTAACGGGACCAGAGGGCAGGGAGATGGTGCCAAATATACAAATGAGATTTGGTGATGTAAAACACATCTGCGCATTTTGCGATGGATTCATTTCCTACGGAGAAAAAAGCATCACTCTGATCAACAGAGCTATTGACTATCATATGCAAGTTTGTCCGAAACGCCCAAAATAATAAATACTTCTTTTTTTTGTTTTGTTGCTCCTGTTGAGCCCTTTACAATGAATCGTTTTCATTGCCCCCTCCAAGAAAAACCCCAAAAAATATAAAACTGTTCCGAAAAATTCAAAAACAGTAAAAAAAGTTCAGAAAAATAAAAAAAAAAGTTCTTTTCAGAACTACCTCCCCGTTATTAAAAAATTGGTACAATATTTGGAATTGTGCCAACCTCTATTTCTCTTAGTTCGCTTCCTAGTTCGCTCGCTGGTACGCGAACCGGAAGCGAACCAAAAACAGTAAGTATAAGGGAAGGAAACAGACACTTATGTTAAAAGAAACACAGCTATAAGGGAGTAAACTAGAGATACCATTACCCGTAATCCACTGCTGATGATGTCACATATTACATCATTCATGACATGCTCAGTGACATCATCAGCAGAGGATTGCGGGTTTTTTGGCAACATGCCTTATCCGTGGTTTAATAACGCTGCCTTTTGCTTTATATACGTTTTCAAATTGTATGAAATATATACCAATAGGTCGTTATGAACCTTTAGGTAGTGCTTTTCTTCATGAGGTCTGGTCGCTTCCATACACATACAGATGTTTCAAAGATGATCAAGAAGTTTATCTGAATGGAGAGGAATGCACTGAGACGCCGGATCATTCACTAATGTGTAGGCACATACAGTTACACAGTTCATGCAACAAACACCGACCAAATATGGCTTGCGTGTTGCAAGGCACGCCAGTTCCTGCTATCATCCCCACGTTCAAGTTGTTGGAAAATGGTAGTTATTTGATGCTCAATAATGAAGATTGTTCTGAGTTAATTAAAAGTATTCCTTTTATCGTAACAGTAAGTGAACGGGTTATTTGCTGCAGAAATGTTCTACTTCCTCCCACACATGAACATAGGGAGTTTTCAATCTGGCCACAAATACCAACCTTGGGACACGTTTCAACGGCATGGCAAGAATAAGAGCTCTTTTGTCTCAGAGAGAGGTGGCCTTGAGTTCGGCCCGTGAAACTTTCGTACTTCACATAGCGAACACCCATACAGAGGTGCACACCCTTTTCAATTAAGATTTGCCTTTCAATTTCAGCAACATGTTTCCGACTATCTTTAACGCATCCTCCACAAAGTCCCTGGCACACTTTTTTAAAGTTGTTACCAGTGGTCTCGTGACTTCATTTGAGAAAATCTTTGGAGTCATCCCTGCTTCCTTTCATTGTATTTTCTGCACTCTGGTTCGTAGATTGGCATTTTTACTTGCATTACCAGCGGACGCTCTTGTGCTTTTTTACATTTTTAAATATGGATGTCCCTCCTATGCAACCTCCGACCATGCAGCTGCTGACACTGTTCCGCAATCGCATGCTAGAATATTATGGCACAATGCCGTTGGCGATATTAAGCACGGCATATGGATTATCTTTTCGGTTCTCCTACTTCACCTGTGTCCAGCCTGTATTTCACTGCCTGACCTGTGATTTCGATTGGGCCATTGATTTGTGTCTCTGCGGACCGGTTTCTCCTGACGTCGACTTTAATCAGCTGATGACTCCTATCATTACTCACGAGTTGGTTTGTCCTGGCGAAAGGATTATGGCTGTGGCATTGATGCATGGACTACTTGGTCCCTGGAATTTACTGGCGGCAGCACAGTCTTTCTTGGAACAGAGCTTTCTTGAAAACCCACCGAGCTGTCCTCTGATGGTGATAGAGGATCCGGTGCTGGGAGAGCACGTATGTTCTTTTCCGCTTTTAAATTGGATGGCTGAACTGTTTTCGGATGAAGACGGTGACTTCCTATTGGAGGCTGTTGCAGCTTATTTTGCATACACAGTTATGTCATAGACCTTTTTCATGTTTGATATGCTGAGTACTAGCATTTCATTGACAATTCATTGACTTATTTGTCAAGTTTTTATTATTTACCTTGCCTATTGGCTTAAGACTCGATAAAGTACTTGGCTGTTTTATTTTTCTTTAGCATTAAATTTTCCTAGTTTTTAATGCTTTACCTTGCGGACCGTCCACATATAAACTTGCAATCTGCTCTCATGAGATGGCACTTCTATTATCTTATTCAGTTCGTTTCCGGATCATGAGGAGGTGTCATCTAGGTCCTGGATATCTTTACACCGTGTTAAGTTAGCATGGGCTCATTACCGGTTTAAACGCCATTTTTCCTTTTTTGCAACTTCTGCACACGACACTTAGTTGTTGCTTTAGCTTTCCACCTAGTAGTTCATCGTGGTTTACATGAGAATAATATGTTATTGGTCTACTATCTGCTTTACTTGTTAAACTATATCTGTACAGCGAGTGCTAAAGTTTCAAGAACAACACGATACAGAATTGTTATGAGGTCTGATCTCCACGACTTCATACTCATAACATAAGTGCAACTTCTGCCAATTCTGGGCATGAGGCGGGTTTTATATTGCTTTGCCGAACACACATACACAACAGTTGATGCGGTTCACATGAAGAGAGAGCTGGTGTATGCTGATGTGATTCCTTCAAATCTAAGACACTAAAGTATGGGCACGCCCTAAACCAACACAAAGAGACCTTCTTAGCAAATAATATAATATGTGTATTAGGGAGGGTGAGATATAAGCAGCTGCGGGCCGTGGAGGGAGTTACGATGGGGCAGGGAGGCGGGGAGGGGGAGAAGCAGGGTGGAGCCCTCTCTACCTTGCCCCTCCCCCTCCCCGCCTCCCTGCCCCACCGTAACTCCCTCCACGGCCCGCGGCTGCTTATAAGTGTTGCTAACTCTTATTCATTTACAGCATGTTAACATACTGTCACCATTCGCTTTTTATGTACTAGTAACTATGCTGGTAATTTTGCTACTGATAATATGTGTACTTGTATTCTCCACCCTGCTTCTCCCCCTCCCCGCCTCCCTGCCTCACCGTAACTCCCTCCACGGCCCGCGGCTGCTTATAAGTGTTGCTAACTCTTATTCATTTACAGCATGTTAACATACTATCACCATTCACTTTTTATGTACTAGTAACTATGCTGGTAATTTTGCTACTGATAATATGTGTACTTTTATTATCTAAGGTACTACGCCTGAGAAGACGGTATTAGTAAATAAACATTTCAAATACACATCTGTTCTTCTTAACTCCATGTTCTGGTTTCTAAGAAATCTATAACGACCGACTGTTCATGAGTTCCACGTATCCTGAGGTACTATAAGTTCATATTCTGGATTGTCTAAACATTGAGAGTTTGTTATATCCAATGTGACACTGTACCTAGCTTGCTAAGGAGTTTTTGATTACTAACGTGAGTTTTGGGACACCCTAATTCGCCGAGGTTCCAATCCTCTGTCCACAGTTCTGTGTGAGAACAGAAACCCTGCGACAGGGGCACCCCCGACCCTTGCTGGAGCTTCATCACACTTGCGATACAACTCCAGCAATGCATTCGCCGAGGTTCCAATCCTCTGTCCACAGTTCTGTGTGAGAACAGAAACCCTGCGACAGGGGCACCCCCGACCCTTGCTGGAGCTTCATCACACTTGCGATACAACTCCAGCAATGCGCCACCTTTACGGCACAGATACATCACGCATCTGTGCTGTTTTTGCCCCATGATGCGCCGCATTGTAAATGCAGCACACCATAGGTGACGGAACAGCGGCACAAAATGACTAACACATCCCTGGTGATGCGCCAGTCATCATAAATGTATCCCTATGCTTCTTATCTTGTTAGAGATGAACCGCCATATGTATCATCAAAGTTATTTGCATTTCCTAAATAGCGAACTTTAAGGAATAAATAGCGATTCTTTACCATTCCTAGTTTGCGATGAGCTATTTGCTAATTAGCCGAATGTAGCCCAATGAAGCCCAATGTAGCCCAATGTAGCCCAAAGATGGCCGCCAGACACACAAAAAAACAAATGTAGCCCAAATATCAGCCAGATGTAGCCCAACTATAGCCCAGTGACAGAATGACCAATCAGCTTCGCAAACCTCCGTTACGCGAAGCGGAGCGCTGTTACAGATATATATCTTTTTTTGAACCTTAATTTCTCAAAATCCACTGGAGCACATATATTGAGACCTAGCAAAGGCACATCGGGCTACCAGTCCCTAATATTTTGCCAAGTTTCGTGCAAATCCATTCAGCCGTTCAATTATTATTATTATTATTTTTTTTTGCCCCGCGGGGCCCTTTTAAAACCTCCACATCAAACCTAGGGGGTCAGCGAGGATCTACTATGCCCCCTTATAGTTATTTCCCCCTTTGTTTTGACCTCCTCTTGTCTCTCGATCCTACCGAGAGACAAGATGGCGGCCGCTACGGACTGTTTGGAATGTTGACAGACGCCGGAGAACCAATCAGCTTCGCTTCACAAAGCTCCGTTGCGCGAAAAGTCCGCGAACCAGTGCGCTGCCCGGTCCGCTGTTACAGATATATATCTTTTTTTAAACGTTAATTTCTCAAAATCCACTGGAGCACATATATTGAGACCTACAAAAGGCACATCGGGCTACCAGTCCCTACAATTTTGCCAAGTTTCGTGCAAATCCATTCAGCCGTTCGGGCTAAAAGTGAGGCCAACCGCCCTATGGAAAACTCAATGTTAAAAACACGTTTTGGGACCCCCCTTTTTTCTCGGCCCCCACTGGACGAACCCCCCCCAAATTTTCAAGGGCTGCTCAGAAACAAAATGTGCCATTTTCCTGAAAATTTCAGCCAATTCCGTCCACAAACGCCAAAGTTATTAGACATAGAATTTTCAAAAAACCCATAGAGAAAAAATCCTAACTATATATACCTACTGGCGACCGCCAGTAGGTAATATATATATATATATAAGTTTGTCACAGATAACCTGCTTCAGACCCCACTAAGCCAAAGGTTTTCAGTTTCAAAAGTTGGATTATAAGAAGTAAACTAAGTACAGCGTGATTAGGCATTCAAACCAATGAGAAAGATGTAGTTGAGGGAAAAGCGGAAGGGAGAAAAGGGATAATATAACAAGATAGTCATACATGGTCAATTTAATAACAATTTGAAGATAATATAAAATCTTATTATACAATAATTTATACTGTAAAGAAAAGAAGGGAAGATCAGGGAGGTTTTAGAGCTGTCTCAATTAGGGTGGCATTGAGAAGAGGATTGTTCCTGTTTATCCAAAACAATTTTAATTGGAGACCGCAAAACTGAATTTTAGAAACCAGCAAGCGGGCATTACAATATGATGTGTCAAGTCTATGGTTATGACAAACTGCATACCATCAAGCTTGAAAGGATATTTCAGAGAAATCTTTCCAATTCTTTGTGAATTGTTGGAATGGCACTGCCCGCAATAAATCTATAATTCTTGTGTGAGTGGAAACCATAGTCCAACAATCAGCAAGACTTCCCAAGAAAACATTAATGATGGAAAAGTGTGTCTTGGAGTTAAAACTTGAGTTAATTTGCTTTCAGATGAGTATCCAAAAATGATGTACTAATTGGCAAGTGAATATTAAATGTTTGATGTCTGCAGGATGTGAATGGCATGACCAAAAACTGTTAGATATATCTGGGTATATGTGGTGAAGCATGGCAGGAGAAAAGAAAAGTCTGTTGTAAATGTAAAATAGTGTTTACGTTTTGTTTGCAGCACGAGATGTTTTCTTTTGTGTCGTTATTTCTTTATTGAAACAAAACTACTCAACAACTAGATGTTTTCCATACTTTTATCCTAATACATCACCAAGTTGAAACAGGCCAAGTTACCTTTAAATCATGTTCCCAGGCTAACTCAGTGTCAGTTTTAAGTTTGTCAAGGAGACTTATAAGTACTGGTAAATAGTAGAGGCTTTTGGATTTATGAGCAGAATACTTAATGTGGAGGAGGGTGAAGTCGGTTGGTTGATACAGGTTTGGAAGTGAGTGAATTATTATGTTTTTTAAGAAATTGAACCATTATGAAACGAGGGTAGACAATTACAACAATTTTGAGCTTTTGGAGAAGTCAGAAAGGAGTTATTGATAAATAGTTGGTTGGCCCATATTAGTTGGGGTTTTCTCCAAGATTTCCAATATATAGAATTGTTATAATGTATAATGAAGTGTTATTTCAAATCATAGAATTGTGGAGGGAAGCAGTATCTTGGGGTTTGTCTGACAATGAAGGTTCTAGTAATTTGCAGATGTGTTTAAAAAGAGGCAAGGAGAGAGTCTGGGGTTTACTGGAATAAGCCAAGTATTCCTGAAAAGTGAAAGGAGGGAGAAAACACTTCTCCAAATCTGCCTATAAAGGAGAAAATCAGAAGATTCTGCAAGTCAAGGACTGGATTGTTTTGAAAAGAAAGGCTGAGTGGTATTTAAGAAAGTCAGGGAAATTAACACTGCGATATAATTTTATATGTTTTTGTTTCAGTAAAGATATACAGGATTTTTTCTCAGTCCATAAAAATGAAGAAAGTATGGAGTTGATTTTTTTTTAAAGGGATTACAAAATGGAGTGTGGGGATAAACATCATCTTCATAGTATTGATGCGACCCCCACCAGGAGAGGAGGTACAGGATGCAAGCGACTAACCAAGGAAGTTAGTTTCTGCAATCATCTAGGCTTAATTAGATAGATGTTTTAATAGAGGGAGAGACCCATAGCCCTAGGTATTTGATTTCTGTCTTGTTCCAGGAAAGTTTGCTGGATGAAAACCCTGATTTAAAAGTGAATTTGTTGAGCTGTAAGATTTCACACTTATCATTATTTGATTTAAAAGTGGAAACAAGAGAGTAGGAAGCTATTTTATGGAGAATGGTACAAACCATTCCTTCAATCAATCAATCAATCAATCAACCAGGGGTTTGTATAGCGTAACTACTCACCTATTAGGGACTCAAGGTGATGGGGGTGCGGCTCCATAGGGTGCTGTGGTCATCTGAAGAGGCAGGTCTTGAGGTGTTTCCTGAAATGGAGCTGTGTAGGGCTTTGCTGGAGGTGGATGGGGAGGTCGTTCCAGGGCTTGATTGCGAAGTAGGAGAAGGACTTTCCACCCATTCTGGTCTTGTAAATGCGTGGCATGGTGGCTGGAGAGAGGTCGGCTGATCAAGGGTTTCGCTTTTGTTGAATGTGGCATGGAGGGCGTTGCAGTAGTCCAATCTGGTAGTGTTGAGGGCGTGAGTGACCGCTTTTCCAGATTTGGAGGGGATCCATCTGAATGTTTTCTGGAGTATGTGGAGAGTGTTGAAGCAGGCCAAGGATACAATGTTGATCTGGCGGTGAATAGTGAGTGATGAGTCCAGTATGATGCTGAGGTTTCAATCATGGTCTGTCGAGGTGGGAGTAGTTCTCAGGGTGGGGGGCCACCAGGTTTTCATTTAATTCTGAGGGGGTGAAGCCAAGGATAAGGACTTCTGTTTTTTCAGAGTTGAGTTTCAGGCAGTTGTCCTTCATACAGGTGGCGATGGCTTTCACCCCTTCTCGGAGGTTGTGCCTGGTGATGTTGGGTTCCTTGGTGAGGAAGAGAATTAGCTGGATGCCGTCGGCACAGGAGATGATGTTAAGCCCATGGTTTTTGATGATGGGTGCGAGGGGGGCCACGTAGATGTTGAAGAGGGTGGGGCTGAGGGAGGATCTTTGGGGTACTCCACTTCTTCTCTTTGTTGGTTCTGAGTGGTAGGGTGGGACTTTGACTCATTGAGTTCTGCCTGTGAAAAATGAGCATGTCCAGTTGAGGGCCTTTCCTCGGATGCTGGAGTTGTGGAGTCTGGTGGCTAGTGAGCGGTGAGGGATAGTGTTGAAGGCAGCTGAGAGGTCCAGGAGGATGAAGGCTGCTGTTTGGCCCAGGTAGAGGAGGGCACGAATGTCATTGTTGGTGACAAGTAGGGCGGTCTTGGTGCTGTGGTTGCTGCGGAAACCGGATTGGGATATGTCCAGGACATTGTTGGCTTCGATAAAATTTGCTAGCTGGAAGTTGATGGCCTTTTTGCTGACTGTGGATGCAAATGGAAGCAGTGAGATGGGTCCTTCGGGTCTGTGGAGGATTTCTTCAGGAGGGGGTTGATTTTTCCGTGTTTCCAGTCATCGTGGAATGTGGCGGTCCTGAGTGAGCAGTTGAAATGGTCTCTTGTGGGGAGGAGATTCACAGGGGTCAAACGATTGTGAGGAGGCCCTGGGGGAGGTCGTCCCAACAAATAACATGAGGCGGGTAAGATGGGCTCAAGTTATGATCAAAAGGGAGGTGCTTGAGAGCATTAGCGAGGAACTAGATAAAACCACTAAGGCTGTGGATGCTAGGCTGGAGGTTGGAACAGAGATTGTTAACCATTTGAAAGAAATTACAAAGTTGCATGATACCTTCTTTGAAAACGTGAAGGGCCATTTCTACAGGGTAGTACCTAAACTAGTAGACAATAATAAGAGGCCTAAAAGAAAGGGTTGCTACAATGAGGCCTGCAGGTCCGCAAGATCACTCATATGTCTCGCCATTAAAAAGAAAGATCTGTTTGCTGTCAGGAAAGCAAGGCTGGAGTATAAGACCTGTATTTAGAGGGCTAAAAAGCAATGGGATGAGCAACACTGGCAAGAACTAAAAAGTGCCAGTGCTGCGAAGGATTCCAGACTTTTCTGGAATATAGTCAAGTGGGGGATAGAAGGTCACCCCGAACCACCAACTAATCATGTAACCCAGAGTAGTTGGATAGAATACTTTGGCCCCCAATATTCATGCCGACCTGAGGATAAGCCTGGAGATGCCCCAGCTATTATTTTCCATACAGCTCCTCCCTTTAATATGAGCGATGTAGAAGTGGCCCTCAACTCAACCTCACGGGGGAAGGCACCCGGACCCGACGGGGTCCCAGCTGATGTTTTCCTCCATGAGAAAGCCCGTTGGGTCAGCTATATAATGAAGTTGGCTAATGCAGTGGCGTTAGGGGCCCCGGTCCCGAAGTCTTGGAAAGGGGCTGTTATAATTCCCGTCTACAAGAAGAGTGATAAAGCGCTGCCCGGGAATTATAGGCCTGTCAGCCTAATAGACACAGTCCAAAAGGTGATAGGGAAATTGACCTTAGAGAAAATAATGGTCTGGGCAAATGAAGAAAAAATCCTGTCCCCTTTCCAGGCAGGCTTTCGCAGGTCAACCAGCACCATAGACCAGATATTCCGTTTCACTTTACTCCATTGGAAGACGGTCCTGCTTGGGAAAGGCAGCCTTTATGCTGCCTTTATAGATTTGCGAGCCGCAATTGACCTGGTACCTCGGGCAAAGCTGTGGGAAGTCTTAAGCCAGATGGGTATGCCGCTGGAAACTTTATCTCTCGTGATGAGATTGCACGAGGGAAACCATGCTAAAATCCAGTGGGGGGGACATGGGCAAGTGACCAACGACTTTCCTGTTGAGCAGGGTGTGCGCCAAGGGTGCGCTATGGCACCCACGCTCTTTTCTTTGTACATCAATGGGGTGGTGGAGCGCATGCTTACAGAAGAGGTAGATGCCCCGTCACTGGCAGGAGCGAAGATTCCGATCTTATTATTTGCGGACGATACGCTCATTGTCTCTAAAACCCCCAGTGGACTGCAGCGAGCCCTAAAACTCTTTGAGGGATTTTGCACTGACCGTGGGCTAGAAGTGAACGTTACCAAGACAAAGCTCATGGTTTTTAACCCGCACCACAGTTTTAAAGGAAACTTTTTTATGGACGGAGGAAAAGTGGAAAAGGTATCGGATTTTGTCTACTTGGGCATCCACATAGCAAAGGGAGCCACCTGGGGGAGCATATAGAAATGGCGGCTCACAAATTTCACCAAAATACTGGAGCGATAGCTGTGGAGCATAGAAAATCTTTGACAAAGCCGATCCAGCCAGCACTCCAAGTGTACGAGGCAAAAGCCATCAGTTCGGCTCTTTATGGTGCCGAATTATGGGGCTATGAAAATCTAGGGTCACTGGCACTTGTTGAAACTAAATTCTTGCGTAATCTTATTGGTGTCCCTAAGAGCACACCTATGAGACCGCTGTGCTATGAATTGGGCAGGAAATCAGTCTCGGACATGGCCAGATTGAGACCAATATTATACTGGCGTCGCATCTGGGCCACGCCGGAGCTCGCACATTATGTCCAGGGTTTCTTGGACGTAATTAAAACAGATACATTTCGCAAGATAAGCTGGCTAAAAGAGCTGTCCAAAGTCTTATTCAAAATGGGCATGAAGGGACTATGGGAGAACCCTGAGTTAGCCCAGTTCCATTCCAAAGAAGATCTAAAAGCTAGGTACTGGGAAATGGTTGCCTACCAGAAATGGAATGACGCTGCTCCTTCATCTATGGAGGGCAGATATTTGGAAGCGAAAGTCCTCCCCATGCTGAAGCCCTATTGGGATGAGATTACAAAGCCTGGGGATCGGAAACTTTACTTCCAGCTCAGAGTAGGGTCACTCCCAGTAAGATCATTAACGGGCAGATGGGCTGTAGCCAATTCCAGTGTTTGTACGGTTTGCAAAAAAGGTGTTGAAACCATTGCCCATCTTCTTTTTGTCTGTAGGGCTTATTCAACCCCCCGACGTGTTTGGCTAACAGCTATGTGTAAAATGCTAGGCACAAGGGATAGCAAGGTTGCATTAAGAATAATTTGCACCAGCACCCTGCCAGTTATCTCAGTAGCGGTCGCAAAATTCTTGGGGTGGGCTTGGGCAATCAGAAGTAAATTTGCACTTTGAACTGTGATTTTACCCAACTGTGATTTTATTAACTCTTTTGATGTTTTTAAATAGTTCGTCAAAATGCTTTGATTATTGAATTTTAGAAAATATCGTTGTTTGATTTTTTTAAATTTGTAATTGTTTTTATTATCAATGGAAGTTTTACAGGAGTTTGTCAACTTGTTCTAACATGGAACTAAAATGTCTTAAAATGTTTTATTGTGCTTTTATGAGTTTTTATCTCGAATAAAGCAAATTTGACTTGACTTGAAATGGTCATGGTGTCTCTGTGGAAGATATGGGGGGGACAGGGGTCTGTGGTTGCTCCGGAGTTGATGCTCTTCATGGTATTTAAGGTGTCTTCTCTTATGAGTGGAGTCCAGGTGAGTATGGTCTGTTGGTTGGCATCGCTGGGGGTGGGAGATGAAGAGATGCAGAGATCCTGGTTGTCGAAGTTGCAGTAGAGCCTCTTAATCTTGAAGTGGAAAAAGGTGCTGAGTCTGTTGCAGAGGTCTTGAGAAGGAGGGATGTCTGTAGTTCCTTGGGGGTGTGAGATAAATGTGAGAATGTTTTAATATGTTGATTTTCCCAAGAGAATCCTTGTATATCTGGACGATTTCTGATTCTGGAAATGAAAACTCTGAAGCTAGGTAAAGAGAACGGGAAAGGGAGGAAAACCTTAATGAACACCTCTACCTAAAGTAAAATAGGGGGAAGTAAGTCCTTTGGCAATAATAGCCCCCTGAAAAGCGGTATATAACAGGGAGATGACTTTATAGAATTTTAGCCCAAAACCGAATCGGTAAAGAGTATAGAATATAAAGGACCAATTTATACGATTAAGAGCCTTCTCAGCATCTAATGTAATTGCTGCTAAGATTCAGGCAAATCTAAGGATTTAGATAAAACATCAAACATTAGGCGAGTGTTGTCATATATAAACCTTCCTTTAACAAAACCTGATTGCTCCTTTCCAAGAAGCTTGGGTATAAAAAATTTACATTAACAAGAGAAATAGGTCTGTAATTTTTGCAAAGTTGAGGATCATTTCCATCTTTGGGAATAAGACATATAAGTGCCTCCAAAACAAATCTAGCTGAATTACCTTTGTTGGAAAAAGAAGCAAGTAGAAGGGATAATTCGGCAAGGAGCAATTTGGAAAAGTGTGTAAAATACTCAGTAGTAAAGCCATCAGGACCATGAGATTTTTCAGATTTAAGACCGGGCAAAGCATTCTGAAGTTCTGCTACAGTAATGTTCGTCTCTAAGTCCTAAAAGTTCTATTCAGTGTTAAAGTATTTTTGTGTTGATTAAAGGTAATCAAGATGTCTATGTCAGAAGGGGTGTGGTGAGGGGTGTACATAGTTTTTTTAAATTGGGAACATTCTTCTAAGATGTCTGTGTCTTTGTGCAATGAATTTTAGTGAATGTCCGTAATAGATTCAATTTTATTTATGTTCTTTTTAATGCTAAGTTGATTAGATAACATTTTGCCTGATGTGCTGTGGCCACCATAGTATTTGGCGATGGATTTTAGAATAACAATGATGCACTATTTGTGGAAAATGTGCTAAACTGAAGGTTGACTTTGACAAGTTCTTTAAGACAGTCCTTAGATTTGGAGGTGTAGTACGCATGTTCCAGTTTTCTGAATTTGTGCAAAAATGTCTTTATTTTAAAGGTAGAGGTTTTATTCTTGTTGGAGACAAACCTTATACCAAAATCACAAGCTATTGTTTTAAGGCATCCCATATAGTGTGAAAAGCAAGTTAATCAGTGTGATTTAGCTGAAAAAACTCATGGAAAAAAAGATGTAAAGGCAGATGTTAAGGAATTATCTAATACGAGTGAATTATTAAATCTCCACCTAGTAGGTTTAAAAGTGTTAGGCAAAATGTCTAATTGAATTATAAGAGGGGCATGGTCAGGTATTAAAATGGAACCTATGTCAACAGAATGTAGGGTTAGAGACAAAAATCTAGTCAATTTGTGATTGAGTATGATGGGCTGGGGAAAAATAAATATAGTCATGCAAAGTGGGGTTGGAAATTCTCCATGCATCAACTAGTGCACGTTGTTTGTTTGAGAGTGTGAACAAACAATTTTTGAGACTTATTAGGAACATAAGGTGAGGCAGAATTTCTATCAATAAAAGTCTCAACAATCTGATTACAATCCCCTGCAAGAATTAAATGATCCTCTGAACATTGGATTATTTTTTGGGAGACATCGGACCAAAATCAGTATTAGTTCAGACCACATAAGTTAAAAATAGAAATTAGCACATTATCCATCAAAAGATTTGTAAACAACCAACGTCCTTCATTGCCTGTTTCCTGAGAAATCAAATTAATTTTAAGAGACTTATGGCATAAAGTTACAACCGTTTTTTTACATTACCTGGTGAAAAGAAAATATTGCCAACCCACCCCCTTTCCAATTTCAAGGATTCTGATTCATTGAGGTGAGATTCTTGTAAGAGAGCAATGTTGGCATCAAGTTGTGAAAAATGAGTTAAATAACGTTGCCCCTTAATCAGTGAATCCAAACCCTTAACATTCCAATATATGATATTCATAGACCTAGGGAGGGAATATTAGGAAAAGTGTACAATGACATGAATAAACACAAAATGTAGACCAAGTATGGAGAAATGATTGAGGAGAAGAAGGAGAGAAAGGAAAAAATAGGAGACACAATGATAAGAGAATAGGAGATAAAAAGGGATATCAGAAAGTATTAGAAATAAAAATATAATGTAAAGAACAGGAGGGAGAATGAGGGATTATGAGGCCTCATGGAAGAGAAGATAGTGTCGGGCTCCACGGAGAGGACAACAGGGAGACTTAGGACTACACGGTTCAAACAGGAAAAGTATGACCTTGTGAGTTGAAGAATAGTGCTAGTATAAAAGTGTATATGATAACTTTTATAACCAAGAGTTTAAGAAAAACATTTAAAACAAAGCAAGCAAGCCACAGCATACAACAATATAAAAGAGAAAATTTAACAATGAACATTGGGTTGAAATAAGCGTATCAAGACTTGACAAGTCTAGAAATTTCCATATTTTCAACGCTGCAATCTTAAAGAAATGCCTTGAGTTGAGACAGATCACCATAGGTGGACGTCTTGTTTTTGTACGTAACTTTGAACCGGCATGGATGGAAAAGACTAAAACGAGCACGGAGGGATCAGAGAGATGGTCTCATAGATATAAATTATTTGCGCATGTCCACAGGACTTTTAGTGTAATCCAGTGAGAAGTAAATGTTATTACCAGACCAAGAAATCTTTTTTAATGCCTTGACTACTGAGAGAACTTTAAGCAGGTCAGTATATGAGAGGAAATAAGGATGACACATCTGGGCTTCTTGAAGTTAGAAGTAGTAGTAAGTAGGTGACCCAGTCTGTGAGCTTTCTGTGAATTTAGAGCAGATAATTCAGGTAAGTGAAGTAGTTTAGGAAGAAATTATTTGAAAAATGAAATGAAGTCAGATCCTCCAGAACCTTCTGGCAGTCCATAAATACCCAGGTTATTCCTTCTGTTCAAGTTTTCCAAATTCTCGACCTGCCTTTGAAGCAAGGAGACCTGAATTTAAAGTCGATTAACTGCAAGAGTTGCAGTGTTAAAGGATAAAATATGTTGTTTCACTGACAGAATTCGTTCTTCCATCCTGGACCTCCTGTTGCCAAGTTATTGGATTTTAGCATTAGTATTCTCCAGGTAAGGGCATAATACTCTAATTTCTTCCAATAAATGGTCCATTGAGACCAAAGAAGGTGGCTTAGTGGATGACGAAGGATCCTTTTTTAGTCTGTTAGTGGAGGATTTTCCAGCAGTGGATGATGGAATGACGGTGGCAGAGGAGAAATGCAAACTACGAACACAGAAGAGCAGGGCTTCTCCATTTCCAAATGCACTGAATGACGAGGAATGCCAGAAACAAACTTATGCGAAATTTAAAATGTGCTTTAGAATTTTCTTTCAGTCTGCCCATATAACAAAAGTAATTGCAAAAACCGTTATTGCCAGGTAATAAGTGCACACAAAGCTGAGTATTTAGACGTTTTGAGGAGTAGACTGAAGAAGAGATGATTTCCTCTTAATGAGTGACAGATATATGCTAAATAGGGTGAGCAGAAAAACTACTTTGTCCCCCTTGTAGCAGAAGTGTTGAGAAAATGATTTTGCCAAAACACTTACATGCTGGACAAGCTGAGATGTTCCAACATTAAAACTAAGGAAAATGGTGGCTACTCTGAGGAGGAAATGTGTGTCATATAAAAATAAATAGCGCAGGCTTTGCTCTGCCATAAAGTAGTGTAGAACAATGCTCTGATTGTTCACATCACCATCTGGGGGTGATATGGTGAGCGGCGAGGAGAGGAGCCACCGCCGTGAGAAGAAAAGCCTGGCCAACCTCCGGGGAGCTACACTGGAGCCACCATCTTCTTTGGGTGTCAGGCCACACACCTCTAGGCCAAAGGTCTTATCAGTCTCTCTGCAGTGCTTCTGCCCAGTTTTGCACAGATACGCATTGCAAATTCAGCACAAGAAACCAATGACACAATGAAAAGTAAACATTGCTGGGAAATCTAAGCACACCTTTTCTGGGTAAAGTAACCTCATAGTATTCGGGCAACTGTGGTGTCCTGGAATGGGACACAGTTAGCTGAATGCCTCAAGAGGAGCTCATGTGATTTGAAAGCTATGACCTCATTGGTTGAACACAATGTGGTTGTGATTGTAGAGCCAGAACAGGAGCCCTCTTACACAGCTACAGTGAAAATGTAGCCTTCCAGGTTAGATGTGAAAGTTTATATTAAATACTGTGGTTTGTAATCATTCTTCTCGAAACCTCTGATGACAACTTCCTCAGATGCTACCTGGCTCATGGGCCATGTGGAGACTGGACAACATCTGTGTTGGATTGTCAGTACAACAGACTGCTCTCTGGCATACATGTTGCTGGCACAGACTGCTAACTGGCATGGACAAGTAAAAAAGCAGCAGCCATTTGAAGTCCATGCCAGCTGCTTGTGTCCACATCTGCTCTCAATGATGACTCAGTTGCAGTGCATGTCTATAGCAACCTTGGAATGCAGAACATGCATGGGCAGGTTGCCATACTCAGACAATAAAGACATTGCATTAAGAATGCTTTCTTAGTAGGCATTTCTAGTTCAACTGCGTTGTTTCCTGCTTGCTGGTAAGGTATTTCAACACACATCTTTATTTCAGCTTTTTACTTTAACTACATTGGTCAGGTGGTAGACGTTGCCTTTGTATACATGAAACAAAGTACTTTCACCACATTGATTGGTAAAGCAGTCAATGGGGTATATTTATCGTACAAGCAAAAGAGCGGATTTGTGCTGCTAAATGTACAGCACTAAACAGGAAATTTAAAAATAAGTGTCCAAAAGCACAAGTGGTGCCAAACATAGTCCAGAATTTCTGATACAAATTTTTCATATCAGGAAGCTGTAGGGGAAAAAGTACGTTGTTTACAGTTGCTTTCTCTTGTGCACAGAAGTATTGAGCTAAACAGGGTCCCACTGTGGAGGGATGGGCAAAAATAATGCTTTGGCTACTTAAGTAGAATGGTTTTTGTATGTTTGATTTTATTTTATCCAAATAGAGACAGCAATTCCATAGGCGCCAATTCACCAAAATGTTACCGGAAGCAGATGTAAACCAAAAGGCACTTTTCTCGCACACCAAACTGTTGCACTGGGTTGTGGGAAATAATCCCTCCAATGTAACAATTCATCCAGGTGCTCCAATGTAAACACGTTATTCCAATTTATTTCAAATCATTATTCTGTTCATTTTACTTGCTCTTTTCACCACTACGGAGACAGCATAATTGAACTTGAATTACATCATATGATCTTAGACACAGAATTCTCTGAGGAAGGGATATAATTACACATTATCACTCATTCAAAGCCCAGAGATAAGATGTCTATTCAAACATATTATTTTTCATGTATTGACAATAATGAAAATCTGTAGCATCCAGTTTCAAAATGGCTATTTTTGTATTTCACTTTATAATTTTATCCTGTAAAATGTATAGGTTGCACTGTTTTTTAGAGACCTCAGAGTGTAATGGTCAGGTTGCAGCCAAAGCAACAGATAATAAACAGTGCACACTTGTCAGAATACCTTATGGCAATTTTTACAGGAGCAGAATAATAGTCTTCAATCCACTGCACCACTGACCTAAATTTACTATCAGTCACATACAATAGCAGAGGGGAATGGGGAAGTGAATAAAGAGAGAGAGAGAGACAGCCTCAGATTTCAGTTGATTCTTCACTACAGGTATCTCTTCCAAGAAGGGTTGACTCTTGTAGGTATCTACAATATATCACAAGACAATTACTAAGCACTAGCATTTGCTGTGCTGATATAACCATATTCTACACAGCAACGTAACTTGATACATTATTTCTAATGATTTACCCGTAGCTATCTGAGGGTAAGCTACTCTCCTTTGAACTAAATGTATTTACTGAATGTAGATAAATTAATTCTTGTCTTTTTATTAACAGTTATTTATAATTGCGTCTTTAGTAATCTTGAAATCAATCTTTATATTTTTTGATGGAATGGGTTTATATATATATACATACAGGACTTGATTGTGTGCTTTCCGCACTACACTTCCCAGAAGTCTTATTGGAGCCTCCCATTGGCGGGTGAGTTATATGAAATTGGAGAAGTGTAGCGGGTGCGCACACCGCTTCCGTTAAAGCCCCTGAAGAGAAGCAGATGGAGCTTCGAAACGCGTCGGGCAGATCCATTACGGAGCGGCGGATCCCCGTCCTCACCTACACATAAATAAAGCTGCTGCTCGCGTGCTACTCATAAGGTGGACAACCTGGAGCGTGAATATATATATATATATATATATATATATATATATATATATATATATATATTACCTACTGGCGGTCGCCAGTAGGTATATATAGTTAGGTTTTTTTCTCTATGGGATTTTTGAACATTCTATGTCAAATAACTTTGGCGTTTGATGACGGAATTGGCTGAAATTTTCAGGAAAATGGAACATTTTGTTTCTGAGCAGCCCCTGAAAATGTGGGGGGGTTTCGTCAAGGGGGGGCCGAGAAAAAAGGGGGGTCCCAAAACGCGTTTTTCCCATGCAATTTTCCATAGGGCGGTTGGACTCACTTTTAGCTCGAACGGCTGAATGGATTTCCACGAAACTTGGCAAAATTGTAGATATTGTTTGCCCGATGTGCCTTTGCTAGGTCTCAATATATGTGCTCCAGTGGATTTTGATAAATTAATGTTCAAAGTTCAAAATAAGCTTTATTCGATATTTTGCAAAGAAATATCATATAAGCGTACATTATTATACAATGTTTTAAAAACAAGATGATAAAAACCGAATCAAAGAAACACATAGTATTCCAACTTAAAATTCCTCAATAATTTAGGCAATGGTTGAAACACGCTGTTAAAAAAAACAATAAAAAAAAACAGCATTTTAAAAACAACATTTAAAAACCACAAATGTTATCACCGGTATCATTCTAGGGATTTCCTAAATTTGATCAATAATTTTAAAAACTGTTCCATGGTAGAGATCACCTCCCGGTCTTCAAGTTCTTGCAGACGCTCGAAGGCGATTTTGCAGGACCTAATACCCCATCTCTTTAACAGGGGTAACAAAAGGGCTTTCCGCAGAGACACATAATATTTACAAAAAAGAATAGTGTGGATATTAGTTTGGATTGACATTTCATCACAGGGACAGGGGCAAAGAATCTGAGTCCAATCGTTACATGTAGGAAAAGTTACAAGACGGTAAAAAGAACCCAGTCTGAATCTGGTAAGCAACATCCTCGAGTAGCATGAAAAATCTGAAGAGAGGTATAATTGTAGTCCCTTACGGGATGTCACCCTTTGATATGCCTGGATATTTTTAAGATGTTTTTGCTTATTCCATCTAGTTGTTTCCAGGTGGGCCATTAGGGTCTCTCTTAGGGTTTTTCTTGAGATGTCTTCCAGAAGCGAAGGATCTGTAAACCACTCTGGATGCCCAATCTCTGCAAAAAAAAATTTGACATAAATCAGCCATTTAGATTGGTTGACGGTTTTAGCCCCTTCCAATTTTTGAATGTCTAGTATCACTTCTCTGTTCAAGGCGGTCTCAGGGGTAGTCCAGATTTTATGCCAGAGAAGGAGCGGCTCAGATTTAATAATGTCTGATATATACGGCAAGTCCAATTCAATGTGCATCATGTACACGGAGGTTGCTTTTGTGGTGGCCAGAAGATATCTTACAAATTGATTTTCCACTATCTGTAACGATAAGATATGTTTATCTATTCCCCAAAGTCCAGCCCCATAGGTGGCAGTGGAGGCGCATTTTGCTTTGTATATGGTTATTAGTTGTTTCACAGGCCTCCCCCCTATTTTTCCTGCAAAATCTCGGAGTCCACCAATGGCTCTAACAAAAGCAAGTTTCCTCTTCTCTATTGCCGATTTCCATGTTAATTTTTTGTGTAAACAAATGCCCAGGTATGTGAATGCCTCCACTGTCTCGAGTCTTTCACCCTCAATGAACACGGGGCAGGGGATTTTTTTTTAATGCCTTTTGTTACATAGCATTGTGTGCGTTTTTCCTATGTTCACTTTCAGGCCCCTATCGTTCATGAACACTGTGAATGCAGAAACAGCTTTTTGTAGGCCCACTCTAGTCTGAGAGAGAATAGCCGCATCGTCTGCATATAGCAGAATTGGTATAGATTGACCGCCTATTTTTGGGAAATCACACTCTATGTTTTTGAGATGTTCGCCGATAGCGTTTATATAGAGGGAGAAAAGCAGGGGGGCTAAGATGCACCCCTGCCTAACCCCTCTATTGATGTTAAAGCGTGGCGAGCACTCTCCCTTGAGGCCAAATCTGACTCTGGCACCGGCATTTCTGTACAGGGCCTTAATAAAAAGGAGAATTGATGGATCTATCCCCAGTTGTTTTAAAATGTCCCATAATTGGTCATGAAGCACGCAGTCGAATGCTGAAGTCAAATCTATGTACGTTATGTACAGGCTTCGCTTTTTAGTATCGACGTATTTGGACATGATGAGATGTAAATTGAGGGTCTGTTCTATGGTTCCTCTGCCTGACCGAAAACCATATTGCAAGTTCGACAGTATGTTCTTGTCTTCTGTCCAATTAGTTATTCGTTTCAGGATGATGCGTCCGACAATTTTCATTAGGGTATCAAGCAGGGATATTGGTTTATAGCACGATGGCAAGTGCCTATCTCCTTTTTTAAAGATTGGTATTACTATTGCCTCAGCCCATGATGGTAAAAGATCAAAAGTATTTATGGAGTTTAAAACAGAAGTCAATAGGGGGGCCCAAAATTCTATTTCTGCCCTATACACATCTGCCGGAATGCCATCCGGTCCAGGTGCCTTCCCAGGGGGTGTTTCCCTAATGGCCAATTCAACCTCCTGATACGTGAATACAATTTTACAAGGACTTTCAGGAGACGAATTTAAGATTGGTGGTAAAATTGAATCTGATATAGAGGTATTTGAGCAAGTAGGTTTACTATATAGTTTTTGAAAATGGGCCGCCCACGCCTCGCCAGTTATTGCCATGTCCAAACACCTCTGAGGCAATACTACCCACGGCAGGGGAGTATTGATAAGTTTCCAAAAGGCTGACAGGTCCCCAATTTCAGATATTGTCACCAAATTCTGCCATGCTTCCATTTTCAGTGCCCTTTTTCTATTTTTAATAACTAGGCGATAATGTGTTCTGGCCTGTCGAATTTCTGGAAGTGGTTTGGGTGTGACACGCAACAAATTCTTTAGAGATTTTAAGGCCATGGAACATTTCTTATCAAACCACCCTTTGTGTACAATAGGTCCGGATTTGAACTGGCGCGTCAATAATACTTTTAATGTAGCCTGAATTTTGATAAAAGCTTTACAGATGTCATTGGGGTTATCGTTGTTAGAAAGACAGATGTGAATCTCCTCCCTCCTCTTGGTGACTAGGTTTTTGAGAAGATTAAATGGATTAATTTTATTCCATTTAACAGTGTAACCGTTTGTGGCTCCAATTTGAATTGGTTGATCATATCTTACCTCTAAGCTTTTTTGATCCGTCGATTGAGAGAGAAGCTCAACAGATATAGACAAAGGATAGTGGTCACTGTGAGGGTGGTTGAGGGTGTCCCAGCCTGATATTAATGAAGCATGATTTTTTGAGAAGAGTATAAAGTCTATGATGGAGTTCGTTCCTCTGCCATGAAAGGTTGTTTTAAGAGATCTTGGGATGTGAAGAAGCTCATTTGCAAAATGTAAATTGAGAGAGGTCACAAAATTATTAAGCAGATCCCCTGATTTTTTGTGTTGGAAATGATTGAAAATAGCATCGGAAGAGTCCAGTTCATATGACTCATAGATATCACAGGCATCTCTCATTGTGTTGGGGCAAATGTGACAATTAAAATCGCCCATGAAAAGTATTGCACACTCTCCTCCAGAGGTAGCTTTGATCGTTAAAACGGCTTGTTGTATGTTGTCCAGTGCTTTCTCTAACTGTTCCACGGTCAAGTTGTTGTAAAAGTTAACAATTATCAGAAAGAGAGACGGGGCAATATCCATGACAATTGCTTGGAATGAGTCCCTAAGTAACGTTTTTCTGATCCTGTGGGCAACTGCTACACTAATATACATACAAAGTCCCCCTTTGTGTCTGCCCTGTTTACTCATAGACGCTGGTGAATGAAATGTTTGAAAACCCTGTAGATGGATAGGAGAAATCACCCAAGTTTCCTGAAAGCACAGGATGGAGTACTGATTAACGCCCCTTATCCAGTCTGGTAATGTAATTTTTGAGGAAAGTCCCGCCAGGTTCCAAGAGAGGAAATGTAAATAGGAAGTTTTATTCCTATACCCCATGTCTGACGAGGAAATTTTGTTAGTGGGTTTTGGGCCTAAACATAGTGCACCTTTAACTTTACCCCTTTCAATGGATTTTTCTCTATTACTAGGTCTGTTTACAGATAGGTTTTTGTCAAGCCCATCAACCGAATCCTCCTTAGTGGCGTTGAGGTGGTCAGAAGATCTTACAGCATACATACTACCCTGGTTTTCTTCTCTGCCTTGAAAGAGTCACTCTACATCATCAAGACCATAGAGTGGCTCATAAAAGTTATGGCACGGAAAGTTCCAGGAGGAATTTATAAAAGGGGATGGTTGAGCATATCCCACAGGGTTATATCGTGGTGTGGGCAATTGCCTATAATCAGTGAAAGGGAAAGATGTCTGGTCCCTTGCTCGGTACTTGGTGGGATATTTATCATAAAATGGTCTTCTAGGCTGTGCCAATGAGGAATTATCATAAGAAATTTTTTATTGATGTGGCTTAGGCTGCATTAGTGATTCAGGGTAAAAGTAAGCCAGAGGTTTAGGCAATATTGGACCCCTGCTAAACCCAGAAAACCAATCCGTGATATGTGTAATGACCCTTGGGTCTTTAAATGTGACGATTACAACGTCTCCATCAATATCCTTAGGGCGGATTCCGACCCAATTTGTTCTTCTTACCATTATTATATCGCCATTTATGTGGGGAGGTAGGGGTCTGTTCTCACGGAGCCAGAAAATCACCTTGTTTTTTAGGCTATGGTGATTTTCATAACCTCCTTTAGCAGATAATGGTAATGGTAAGACCCCCGTTAATACTATAACGTTTTGTGATGCCGCGGGGGGTAGGTCAGCATACCTTTCACGTGGACGTTTTTCATATTGTATGGCGGATTTATTTTTTTCTAGTATGGGCTGGGAATTGCCCATTTTTGCCGAAGCCATAAGGGAGTTTATTTGAAGCGTTTGCTCCTGAGTATTAGGGGGTGCTTTTGGGAGGGGAACTGGATTTTGTTTTAATGCCACCTTATTAATTGGATTTGACGATTGGGTTTTTTGTTGATCAGAAGGGGTCATATCGTTTTTGGAATTTTGAACCACGGTCTTTTGTTCTTTATTAGTCGTTTTTCCTGCAGCTATCAGAGAAATGGGCTGTGTTATGGGCATGGAGGTTTTTAAAGTACTCTGAGTTTTATCACCATTTTTGAGGCTCGAGGGGGCTTCTTGGGCCCTTTTACCAGACTGATTTTGAGTCTGGGTTCCTAAAAAGGTGTCCAACTGAGTGCCTATTCTCTTCACTCTCTCAAGGATTGGTATTAATAGTGCCTTGATAAGGTGTTCCATTGCATCCACAAAGTCTTTAATTGTAGGGGGGACACTAGAAGTCAGTGTGTCCCGTGGTAAAATGGATGGTCCCTCTACTATCTGTAACAGTTCTTTAGTTAATTGATCCTCAGCCGAAATGTGGGGTTTAGGAAACCTTTTTACTGGGGCTCTTTTTCGTCGTTTTTTGGGAGGAGATCGGATGATAGCCTGTTTCTTTTTGGATGGATTTATGGCGGGTAAGGATTTGTCTGGCCTTAATACGACGGGTAATGGTTGAAACATAGTTAACTTTTGTGTGACCAGGGGGGACGGGACTACTATGATGTCCGATGAAACAAACTCTGCAATCTTTGGCAAGTTTTGAGTGACCAGGTCAATAAGATCAATAGTTGCAGTGGTTGTGTTATTAGCCAATTGTAAAGGAGATGGAGTAGATGTGCCATTTTTCGGCGAAAAATAAGATTGAAACAATAAAGGAACGTTATCTGTATTCATTAGGTCCCCGTCAACGTTTTCCAGGGACGAATTTAAAGGGAGAGGCTCAGGGGTAGGTGTCAGACAAGGATCTAGAATGGTGTTTTTAAGTTGCTCTATGGATTGTCGCCGCGCGATGCGGCGCTCAGCCAGAGCCAGATCTCTATCTTGTTCGCTAATTGCTTTAGAAAAGAATTTATCCAATGGTCCCAAGATTGAGCTCCCTTCAACAGTTTTGTGGCCTTCAATTCCCGATTTGGACATCGTCACTAACCGGAAAGGTATATTACCGTGCAGGACACCTAATGGAGTAGGCCCAGCCCGGCCTTGTCAGGCCATTGAGGGCCGTAGAGGGCCCGCCCTTTGCCCGGGCTTCGCTCTGTGCGCCGACCCGCGCGTGTCCCGCGTCGCGGTAGGGTGGATGATGTTAATATACGTATCGCCGGTCAGCGTGTCCGTGGGCGTGTCGCCTGGGGGAAGAGGAACCAGCTGGTCAGTGTAGGGATTGCTGGTCCTCGCAGTCCCCCAGGTTAAGCGGGTAGTTCTTTCCTTGCCTCTGACCCTGTGGACTCCAGCTGGGAGCGCTAGACAGAGCGTGCCGACCGCAGCTCTCGCTCACACCAGCGAGTCCTCGGGGAGGCAGCACCTGGCAGCAAACAGAGAAAGTCGATCCGTCCTCTCAGAACAGCGGTGATTCAGCGGAAGCAAACAGCCAAGGAGAGTGAGTGGCCAATACTCAAACAATAAAGAACAGGAACCTCTAAACAGACGTACCCTTGATAACTTTTCCCTTGAAACCAAAAAGAACACTCTCCAGTAACCCCGATGCTGTAGATCAGTGAAGAACTGAAACCTCTGCAGTTTGTTTGCATACAAAGGTTCTGGGAAGAAACACAGTCATTGCCAAATGCCATCCAAGGTATGAACAAAAAATAACCACTAGTTTCCAGCTGGGCCCAACTACACGGAACACTAGCAAAAAGAGTGAAAGGATAAAAACAGTACAAGTCCCATCCTCTTCTGAGGCTTACCGGCAGAGAATGTCAAATCATGAAGTCTTGCGCAAGCCTTTCCACTGTGCAGCTTCTCCCAAATGTTTTATGCTTGTAGGAAGCCCCCACAAACTCCTTCCCCGCCGCAGCCGCTAGCGGGAAGGAAATGAAGCAAGCAGCAGCTCACGGACTCCAAACTCAATGCCGGGGACAAACAGCTCCGTCTCGGCCGAGACCTCAGGAAACGCCCCAAACCTTCCCCGCTGCAGCCGCTAGCGAGAAGGTAATCCGGTAGTCGCACAGGATGACTACGAAATCCTCCGTCTTCCTCCAAACTGTAACAGAACGCGTCTCAGCCGAGAACGCGAAAGTCCTTCCCCGCTGCAGCCGCAAGCGGGAAGGACGGAAACGTAGATCAGCTTCTCCCGCGTTCGAAGAAGCAACACTCAGGAACTCCACTCGCCTCGCATTGGCTACAGGTACCCGCTCCGAGGACCCTACTGTAGTAAGCAATTAAATTAATGTTCAAAAAAATATATATCTGTAACAGCGCTCCGGTTAGCGCCCCGGTTCGCGTACCTGATGCGTAACGGAACTTCGCGAAGCGAAGCTGATTGGCTCTCCGGTGTCTGTCAACATTCTAAACAGTCTGGAGTGGCCGCCATCTTGTCTCTCGGTAGGATCGAGAGACAAGAGGTGAAGAAAAACGAAGGGGGAAATTAATGAAAGGGGGCAAGGTAGACCCCTCCTGACCCCCTAGGATTGATGAGGGGGCTATTGAAGGGTCCCGCGGGGCAAAAAATCAAAAAATAAAAAATTCTGTTTTTTCGCGGTAGAGGCGCTACCCGGTACGCGAACCGGGTAGCTAACCGATAGCGTAACGGGAGTCCGCCATCTTGTGTTTCGGTCCAATTTAATCACAAGATGGAGGAAAAACAATGTGGGAAATGGGTATAAGGGGGCACGGGAGACGTATCCTGACCCCCTAGGTTTTCTAAGGGTGGCCGAGGAGGCTCATATATGTTGAAAAAAAAAAATAATTGAATTTTTCGCGAGGTTAGCTGCCGATACGCGAACCGGCTAGCGAACCGGGAAGCGAACAAAAGTGAAAATTAGTGAAAAAAGGTACATTTGAAATTTTTAAAGAGTAATCATAGTTAAGGTAGCTCTGAAAAGAGCTTTTGGGTTCTGTGTAAGTTCTAGGTACTTATAAGTAGGTACCAATACATAGTCTTAAATTCAGGATGAAAATTCTGTTCCCCTCATCTGAGAAGTGAACTCCATCTCCTCTGTAGATATCTTGCATGTAGTAACGCAAGTTATTGTTGTAGATGGAGCCCATTCCATGGTCTCTCATGTAAGCTGAAACAGACTTATTTACATGCTTCCTCGATTTCTCAATTTGTGGACAAAATTGGTTGGACCACCTCCATTTCTGTCTTTGGCATATATTTGAATATACCAAGGCAGTTTGAGGAAAAAGTGCCATCAATTGCTCAAAGGTGTCCTTTAAAAGCATTTCCAGACCTACCCCAGTCAAAGTGCCCAAGTCATTTCCTCCACAGTGCACAATTAACAGGTCAGGTTTTGGCAAATGCAAAAAGGTTTTCACCAATGGTATCAATTGGTGACATCTTAATCCTCTGTGACCAATCCAGTTGATTTCCACATTTTGTAAATTGAGGTTGTGTAAATTTCTGTTATCAGCATACCTTTGAGCCCAGTGGATGTAACTATGTCCAACAATCCAGACAGAAAACTTGGTGAGAGGAGGTTCCGCTGCAGTCAAATGAAGTGTGGGAATGAAATGGCAGTTGAAACAGTAGGAGTTTGTAATGAAAAAAACTGTGGAGTTTCTGTGCTAATGATTCAGTAGCAGTGATTGGTGGATTTTGATTGCTGAAAACAGAAAGTTAGGGTGCATGGATGAGTTCTTTGAAAGATGTAATTTGAATGGCCAAGAAAAAATCATTTTATGAAAGATTGCACTGGATACGCAGGTGTACTGAGAGTTCAGAGTTCAATTGAAACATTGTTGTGTGAACTTGTAAACATGACAGGTCTTTCAGGAGGTGGTTGCTATGGAAAAAAGGCAGAAAGGGCAGAGGGGGGAAGGGTGTTGATTTGAAAAAAGTGAGGGAAGAGTTTTGATTGGGTGACATGAGAGATTTGTGTGATGAATTACAGCATTTCTGTGCCTTTGTTGGTTGCAGCCTCTGGAGTGCATACCGTTTGCTCTGCTAAAGAAAAATTGGTGTGTGTCTGAGACTGTTTTGAAACTCAAAAAGTATTTGCTAAGGTGAGAAAAGATTCATTTAATTTAGATAGAGAATAGTATGCTTTAGGGAGAAAATTATGAAGAAAGTTGTGTATTTAAAATGTTGCTTTGTGTCAAGTGTTTTACAAATTGATTTAGTTTCTTTGAGTTTCATAGCCATGTTAAAAGTGACGCAAAAGTGGTGCAAGGGCCTTAAAAAAACGCTTTCATGTGTGTTAGGGCATTTTAAGTCACTTCCCCATGAATCTGGGTGAATAATTTGCTTACTTGATGTGTTTAAAAACGTTTCTAGAAGTCAATTAGGTTTCTTGATATGTGCTGCTAGAGTTTCATAGCCAGCATGGGTCATATTTAGAAGGACTTTGAGCCACTTTCAACTTATTTTCCCTATGTTAAAGGTGACGCTAAAGTGATGAAAGGGCCTTGTAAATACACTCTCATGTTTGAGCCACTTTCATGTTATTTTCCCTATGTTAAAAGTGACGCAAAAGTGGTGCAAGGGCCTTGTAAAATATGCCCTCATGTGTGTTAGGGCATTTTAAGTCACTTCACCATGAATCTGGGTGAATAATTTGCTTACTTGATGTGTTTAAGAACGTTTCTTGAAATCATTTAGGTTACTTGATATGTACTGATAGAGTTTCATAGTCAGCATGGACCATATTTACAAGGCCTTGTTCACGTTATTTTCCCCATGTTAAAAGTGACTTTAAAGGTGGTGCAAGGTCCTTGTAAATACGCCCTCATGAGTGCTTTGCAAATTTAAGTCATTTCCCCGTGGTGCAAGGTCCTTGTAAATACGCCCCCATGTGTGCTTGGCAAATTTAAGTACTGACAGGGTGTGCTTGTACATAGGAGCTGTGTTGTGTTTTCAAATTATGACCAGAAAATCGTTTTTTTTTTTAAATAAATGCTTTTTACATTTATGAGAAGGTCAAAATGGTGTCTGCTTCTTTAAATAAATATTTCACTTTCCACCATGAATATGGGAGAATAATTTCCTTGTTTGCCGGTTTAAAAACACGTTTCTTGAAGTCATTAAGGTTTCACAATATGTTCTGCAAGAGTTTCATAGTCAACATGGGGGCAAATTTACAAAGCTTATGAGCCACATTCACGTCATTTTCCCCACGTTAAAAGTGACTTTAAAGGTGGTGCAAGGTCCTTGTAAATAAGCCCTCATGAGTGCTTGGTAAATTTAAGTCATTTCTCCGTGGTGCAAGGCTCTTGTAAATACGCCCGCATGTGTGCTTGGCAAATTTAAGTACTGACAGGGTGTACTTGTACATAGGAGTTGTGCTGTGTTTTCAAATTATGACATGAAAATGGTTCTTAAAGAAAAGGAATGGTTTTTACATTTATGACAATGACAAAAAGGTGTCTGCTTCTTTAAATAAATATATCACTTCTCACCATCAATCTGGGAGAATAATTTACTTGTTTGTCGGTTAAAAAATTGTTACTTTAAGACATTTAGGTTTCACAATATGTACTGCTAGAGTTTCATAGTCACTATGATGATAATGATATACATTTAGAACTGTGTAGGAGGCATGGAGAAACTGAGGCTTCTGTAAGTGTCAAGGGAGGTGAGTAATGTACATTGCTCTGTTGCATACAGTCCTCATCTTCTGCGTACTCTTGGATATGCTAGACTACATCTGCACAATGAGATACCTACGCTGAGGAAACACAGGTGATGTGATTGTGAAATGAGCAAAAATATTTGCACGTTTTTCAATTACATCACCTGTGTTTCCTAACATTACGAATCACATTGTGCAGATGAGGTTTAGGCCTGTCCAGGGAGACAGAGGAGGTCTGGCCTTTGTTCAAGAGTGCAGTGGACATGACTCACTTCGTTGGTAGGCCTGCATATGTATTATCTCCTCTGTACTCTTCAACAAGCCTAAATTTCATCTGCAACCCTGAGTAGGCCTCACCTCAAACAAACCTCTGAATAAGCCATACCTTATCGGCATTCTGAACCAATCATTTAAAATGTTAGGGGCAGATTTATGATGGCCGTGCTCCTCTTTTGCGCCGCCGTTGCGTCACTTTTGTGATGCAGTGGCGGTGCAAAAGATGCACCATGTTGCAAGATAGGCCTCACTTCATCTGCAACAAGATACCGTCAGCTTAAAATGTATATATTCAGGACTGTGTAGGGGGCATGGAGAAGCTGAGGTTTCTGTAAGTGTCAAAGTTGTTGCATACAGTGCTCATCTTCTGCGTACTCTTTGATATGCTAGACTACATCTGCACAATGAGATACCTAAGCAAAGGAAACAGAGGTGATGTGATTGTGAAATGAGCAAAAAAAATTGCACGTTTTTCAATTACATCACCTGTGTTTCCTAACATTATGAATCACATTGTGCAGATGAGGTTTAGGCCTGTCCAGGGAGACAGAGGAGGTCTGGCCTTTGTTCAAGAGTGCAGTGGACATGACTCACTTCATTGGTAGGCCTGCACATGTATTATGTCCTCTGTACTCTTCAACAAGCCTAAATTTCATCTGCAACCCTGAGTAGGCCTCACCTCAAACAAACCTGTGGATAGGCCACACCTTATCAGCATCCTGAACCAATCATTTAAAATGTTAGGGGCAGATTTATGATGGCCGTGCGCCTCTTTTGCGCCGCCGTTGCGTCACTTTTGTGACGCAGCAGTGGCGCAAAAGATGCGCTATGTTACGACATATTTACAACTTGATGCATCTAGGCAGATGCGTCACGCTGTAAAGTCCTGCGCCACATGAAACCTGCGTCAGGTTTCATGTGGGCGTTTTGTTGCAGGGTGGGTGTTCACTTGCATGAAAGCCCTGTAAAACTAACACAGTGAAATTTACAAGATTTCACTGAGTCAGCTTTATGGCATTGCTGAATCAAATCCTTACACCTGTTTGAAACAGGCATAAGGAGTGATGCACCATGCAATGTGTGGCTTGCCACTGTGCATTGCAGTAGTCATGTCGCGCTTGCGACGTGATTTCTGCAATGCGCCGCTTTTGCGGTACAGATGCGTGACGCATCTGTGCTGTTTTTGCCCCATGGTGCTCCGCATTTTAAATGCGGCACACCATGGGTGGCAGAGCAGCGGCGCACGTTAACTGGTGCATCCCTGGGGATGCGCCAGTTAACATAAATCTGCCCCTTTACATTTAAGTATGAGCAGGGGACACAGAGTCGGTGAGGCTTATCCAAGGTTAAGAAGAGATGAGTCCTGTTCACTGAAAACTTGGACATAGGCCTCACCTCCTCAGCATCGCTGGACATGGCTAAATAATATCTGCAAAATGTTACTCTTGTTAAACAATTTTACTATTATAGTCTCTGAAATTTGTCTCTTACTCTGCAACATCTCATTGTTGTTCTCTTTCTTTAAAGATAACGACAACATCAACCATGAGTGATAATGAGCAATCTGTTGATCTTGATCTTATCATTGAACTTGTCATTGAAACTTCAGTGGAAGTAGATCCCTTGGATGATTTATATCCTGTGGATGATGAAGAATGTGATGAGGATGCCGATTTGTCAGAATTGTATGACATAGGGTGGGAAGCTGACCTGCTCGAGCCTATGGAACTATAAAGACTTATTTTTAAAAGTTACTGGAAATGAAAAGTAACCATGTTAACCGTTTTATTTAAAATTAAATACAACTTCAAAAACAGCTTGTGTGAAGTGTCTTTAATAAAATAGTGAAATATGCTAATAAAATTAGTTCAGATTCACATATAAAAGAGCACAGGTCAAATGTAGAAGCATTCCATTTCTTTGCTACTATTTGTGAGTTTTAAATTTGTCAATGCACTAAAAATTATTGTATGTAGAATTGACAACTAGTGTGTTAATTTTTTGACGACTGTTATTGATTTACTGTTTGGTAATAGTGGTTAATACCTTTTTTTAAAAATATTTACCACAGATTCAACTGAAGATCTTTTGAAAAATTCAAAAATGCCCTCAAGGCAAAGAAAAAGAAAAGAAGCAAAGCAACTTACACCCCACCTTGGTAAACCTTTGCAGCAGTCCTCTACAATAAAAACTTGTCAAGTCACCAGAAAAACTCCGGGTAAGACAACAAAATCTTTTTTAAGAAACATTTGCAGACGAAAAAGTATCACTACAGAACATGTTTTAGTCCAGAAGAAGAGAGCCAATTTAAATGGGAAGGAAAGGCCACTCAAAAATGTTACTGCTAGAGCAGGAGATAACTCTGTGCATGGTAGTAGAAGGAAAAATCTGTTTAGGGACATTCGTAGACGAATGTTCCGCAACAGGATAATTGGCAATTTGTTAAAAAATATTAAGAAAGGTCAACAGAAAGTGGCTCTTTATAAGAGAAAGAAATATGTAGAGAAAATTATTGATCAGGCTTTCGAAATTAAGCGAAAGTTATTTATTTTGATAATCAATAGAATTAGGAAACTAAGCAAGGCAATTTATGATTTCAAATCAAATAGTAGATGGAAGAGAACAGTTAATCGTAGTAATTTTTGTGAAGTTTTTTCTGGAGAATGGATGCATAGTTCAAGTTGAGAGGCATTTTTTAATGAGGAGAGTTATTTTCAGGATAATGATTTGGTGCATGCAGTTGACACCAGTGGTCGAGCATATGAGGTGAAAGATGGTTGTCCGGTTGAAAAAGAAAAACTTGTGTCAACAGAGGCAGAAGAGGTGTTAGGTGATGAAGTTTTAGGGAGACGTGCTAAGGGTCCAGTGTACACCTGGAAGTGTAGTAGTATTTGCAGTGTGCGACAGGATTCCATCAATTTGCTTTGTGATTTGTACGGACATTTAATAAGAAAAGTTTAAAACAGAAAATGAAGTTGTTGCAGGAATTAGATCCATGCAGAGTGAGAGAAGTGACAGGTTTGCATGGTCATTCACTGGCTTGTCTTTCCAGGAGAGTATGCCAGAGTGTTTTTCATCATTTCAGGATGCTAGCAGTCCATCATAATAAAGTGAGGAAATTAGTGAGAATGTTGTATTTTGCTAAGAGTCCAGCAATTAAGCTTAAACAATTAAGCAGTGCTCTTTTGCATGGTTCTGATGTAGATGTGAAGAATATTTGTGAAGAAATTGAGTTTTGTTACTTTGCAAGTAAAGAGGAGAATGTTGAAATTGACCCAGAAGAAGAAGGTAATGTGGAAGAGAGTGTACAGGTTTCCAGTACAGATAATTTTCAGAAGGAAATTGCCACGTTTCAGGTGAAATCAAGTGAGAGGCCTAATTTCACTTGTGTGTGTCGACGCACTTACTATAAGAATCAGACTAAGTTAGTGGATTTATATGCAAAAAGTGAAAGGGAAAATAATAGTGAATGGAAGGATTTCGCAACATACTTGATGGTAGAAAATTGTTTTGATTTGGGATCGGATCAACGTGTGTGTACTTATTGTTGTAACAAATTAAATCAAAACCGGATGCCTGCTAGAGCGGTTCATAATAATCTGGAATTGGTTGACATTCCTTCTGAATTGAAGGATTTAAATACTTATGAATCTATTTTGATTCAAAGTGTCCATCCCTTTCAGGATATTGTACGAATGGAGCCAAAGACAGGGAAATTGCCTCCATCAGATTTACAGAGAGGATTAAAGGGAAGAGTTGTTTATTTGCCTCTAGATTTGAAGAAAAACAATAATACAATTGGAGTAGAGAAAGTGGAAGAGGAGCCTCTGGTTATCTTAGTTAATGGGGTTCCGACAAAGAGTAAGAAAATCTGGCAAGATTTAGTGGATGTTAGGAAAGTCAAAAAGGCCACATTGTATTTGATGAAAAACAATGAGTACTACAAGAATGTATGTGTTGCAGAAGAGGAAGTAAGTGAAGAAGAGGACAGCGATTTGTGTGCTGGACAAATTGAGAAAGTAGAAGCCTCTAAAAATGAAGAAATATATGAACATTATAGTGTTCATCCTTTGCATTCCAAGGAAGTCATGGGGAATGCTATTGAGTTGTTTCAAATGAAACAAGCCAAAGGGAGTCCCATTAGTGTTTGGGAGGAAAGTTTGGAAGCTCGGTGTTTCCCACAGCTATTTCCAACAGGTCAAGGAGGAAGATATGATGAGCGACCTGATCAAATTCCTGCTTCTGAATACCGGACTTTACGATTGTATGCAGAAGATCCTAGGTTTCGTCAATGCATTCCCTATTTGTTTCATCTACTGTTTGAAAGTGATCTGTCTGGAGTGTCATATGCAGTGAACCACATCTTGAAAAGTGGTGTACAGATGCAAAATATCTCGGCAAGGGACTTTATGGATAAAGTCAATGTGCAAGACAGTATTTTGGATTCTCACCTGATTAATCTCATGGCATGTCAGCGTGGTACTAATGAGTACTGGTACCGTCGTCATGGTGATTTAAAATGTATGCTGAGGAACTTAGGAACTCCCACATGGTTCCTCACTCTCAGCTGTGCCGAGTATGGCTGGGAAGACTTACTTGAATTTCTACGAGAGGCAAATGGAAACATTGAAAATATCGAATTCAAGACACCCGGAGAACTGTGCTCTTTGGATCCAGTGAATGTATGCAGGTACTTCAATCATAGATTTGAAGCTATGATGTCTTTCATCATGAACAAGAAAAATCCACCTCTTGGAGAGGTGTTGGATTTCTTCTGGAGAAAGGAGTATCAAGCAAGAGGTGCTCCTCATATACATATGCTACTATGGATCAAAGATGCACCCAAATTTGGAACAGATCCGGATGACTTAGTGATGAGTTTCATAGAACAGTATTCTACATGTGCTGTTCCAAAGACAAAGGAAGACAAAAGCCTAAGAGAACAAGTTTTAGGCTTTCAAAGCCATCGTTGTGGAAAGTACTGTCGTTGTAAATTCGGAAACAAGGACAAGTTCTACACAAAATGTCGTTTCAGCTTTCCACGACCGGTGATTTCTAAAGGAAGAGTGAACAGTTTGATGTCTTCGCTGCGACATAATGTGACGAGGAAATCACCCAAAAATACATACAGTTTGAAAAGAAACGAAGAGTCCAAGTACATCAACGACTACAACCCAGTGATTTTGTCCATGTGGAATGCTAACATGGATATACAGTTTGTGGCTGATAACTGTATGGCTGTGGCTCGGTATGTGACATCTTACATCACAAAAAAAGAAAAGACAGAATTGAAGGATATGTGGGAGGACATTTCCCATGAAAAGAGCCTCAGTAAGAAGTTGTACAGTTTCAGTCTGAAGATGTTGTCGCATCGAGAAATCGTAGCTTACAAATGTTCTGACCGGTTATCTTCAGCAAGTCTCTATGCTAAATCAAGGAGTATCATTTGGGCGAGTCTTGGTCTTGCTGCAACGCGTAATCCAGTTCTGAAACCTGTACGGGAAATTGAGTATTTGGTGGAAAAGGAGCCAAACAGTACAGATATTTAGAAGACCAACATGTTGGATACATATTATCCAAATAGAAGCAGTCACCTCGAGAATGTTTGTCTGTATGTGGTTCTACAAAATTACATATTCAAGAGGAACATCAAAGAAGATATTGATAAAGGAGTGTATGCTGTAATTGGAAGTGAGGGATGTCTGGTCAAGCAAAGAAAATGCCAATTGGTAAATCATCGAAAATTGAGTGGCGAATCTCCTGAAAGAAAAGAGTTTTTCTATTTAGCTCTTTTGCAACTTTTCAAGCCTTGGCGTGCAGAAGAGGAACTGCTTGGAGATTTCCTCTGTTACGAAGACTCTTTCAATGCAGCCAAGGAGACCATAGAATGTCCTGTTTTTCCAAAATATCTAGAAATGTTGAATGCGGAAATCGAGCAGGAAGCAACAATTGCAGCCGAGATTGCTAGACAGTTCTCAGGACAGTCAGAGTTCTGTTTCATTGAGTCAGGATCCACTAGGAGGACCAGTTTTAGAAAATGAAGCTGCCACTGCCATGATTGAAGTGGAAAGAGCCATGGCACATGCTCAGGAGGATGCGGTTAACTTAGAAGATTTGGAAAGACAACTCAACGTTGAGCAGAGGAAAATATATGACGAAGTTACCAACCAAATTGATCATGGATTTAGTCATGAGAAGAAAGAGTGCTCATGTACGTCGTTGAAGCCTGTCCGACTGTACGTGAGTGGAGAAGCAGGAACTGGAAAAAGTTTCCTCATTAAAGCAATTTCATGTTATTTGCAGAAAAGGACTGAGTCATCGCTGTCTTGTGTTGTCACCGCTCCAACTGGACTGGCAGCACATAACATTAAAGGTATTACTTTGCATCGTCTACTGATGCTGCCAGTGGAGCATGATAACAAATTACAATACCACAAATTATCTGGAGATGCTTGTTGTGAAGTTCCAAGAGTCTTGAGGAAAATGAAACTTCTTATCATTGACGAAGTAAGCATGGTTTCCAATGTCATGCTTGCCTTTGTGCATTTGAGAATGCAAGAAGTTCTTAAAACAGAGTATGATGTGTTATTTGGTGGCAAACACATCATTGTTTTCGGTGATCTTCTGCAGCTGACACCAGTGAAAGGACAAACAGTGTTTAAAATACTTACACATGAAGATACCAGGAAGTGCCTAGGGAGCATTGGCAACGTTAATATATGGTTAAACTTCAATTATGCTGAACTGCGTGAAAATATGCGTCAAGCGAAGGATGAAGATTATAAGAATATTCTACAAGATGTTAGAATCAGAAAAGTGACCGAGCATGGGAAAGAAGCTTTACATGCACGATTACTGTCAAATTTGTATCCAGAAGAAGACGTTCTGCCAGAGAATATTTTTCGGAAAATTACTGAGAAGAAATCTGGAATATGTTTGATGCCAACTCTTGCAGAATGTGCCATCTTCAACAACAAAATGTTGAATTTAGACAACCAAGAGATTGTGAAACTGGAAGCTATTGACAGAATAGAGCATATGGGAGCAACAATTATTTTGTCTGAGAATTTGAAATCTAAATTGGATTCATTAGAGAAGACTATATCTAAAACTGCTGGTTTTGAAAAGACTCTAAATGTGTGCTTAAATTGCCGTATCATTTTGAGAAGGAATTTACATGTTGAAAGAGGTCTGGTAAATGGATCAATGGGTAATGTTGTTGATTTTGAGAAATACAGAAATAGAGATGGAATTGAATTTTTAAAAATTAAATTTGATGGCATTGAGGAAGTACAGCTAATTGGTCGTTGCTCTGCTAGGTTTTTGCTTGTATAAGACTTATATGTTCGCCGTAAGCAGTTTCCTGTTTGCTTGGCATCTGCGGTGACAATCCATAAATCGCAAGGTTTAAGTGTAGACAGTGCATTGGTGAAAATTGGCAGTTCTGTGTTCAAGGAAGGTATTGCATATGTGGCATTGTCACGAGTCAGAACTTTATCGGGATTGTACTTGATTGAGTGTGATGTCACAAACATTTGTGCGGATCTAGATTGTGTTAAGGAATACAATAGGTTAAGAAGAGAGTAATGCGCCACATTTGCCTCAATATCCTTTGTTTGAGAAACGTGTGGTAGGCCGGAAACGAAGAAATGTGACCAATAGTAGGGAGGTTGTAGCAAAAAGACGAAAAGTTGATGAACCCGAAATTATAAGCAGAAAGAAAATGGATTCTGTTGAAGATGTTGTTAGTTTTCAATTTGAAAATAGTTCTGGTGTCAACTGCTATGCTAATGTAGTGGTTAATGTTGTCTTTTCTCTAGAAACTTTAAAAGAACAGATTGTGATCAATTCGGATCAAAGTTGTTGCTGTTTATTGAATTCTGTGTTAGAGAAATGTAGCACTGATAGAACAAAAATAGAAAGTGTGTCTGAAATTCGAAATCTGTTAGACAAATGTTCAGGTCAAATGCAATTCTCTCAAAATATTCAGCAAGATTGTCAGGAGTTTTTAATGTATATGCTTGATGTATTCCAAGATGAAGGTGTAGATGTAGATCATCTGTTTGGCCTTTCTTATCAATGGCAGCATGACTGCGAGAACTGTAGGGTGTCAAGTACTACTAGTGTAGATTTATATATTTAACTTTGCCAGACAGTAAATCAGTGTCCTTTAATAAGCTAGTAAAAGCAGCCGATCAAAACATGGAGTGTAGCCAATGTAAGTCTGCAATGCTGTCCACATTATTTATACGAAGTTATGGCCAGTATGTCATTTTAATGTTCCAACGATGTAACCTGATGGAACGAAATTGACAACTTTAATTAAAAATTTTGTGGCTTCGCAGTTGTCAATATCAGGAAGGACTTTTGTAACTGCAGCAATTATATATCATGACGGTCCTTCAACAACATCAGGATATTACACAGCTTATTTGAAGTCTAGAAACGGCTGGTCATTCTGTAATGATTTTGTTTTAACTTTAAAAAAAAAATTGCCTTTTGACCTTAAAAATTCTTACCAGGTGTTTTTACAACCAAAATTTTAGGGAAAGAATCTCGGGATTTGCTCTGAGGAATTTCAAGAGGTTCTAATGGCTCCTACACTATTTGGCCTTGAGGATAAGTGTAGTACAGAGTGAAAAGTTATTTTTGAGTTTTAAGTAGTTCCTGAAAAAAAAGAAGGTTTTCTTACAGAAAGTGGTGGGCACGGATTAGTTAAAGGACAACAGAGTATTTTCCAAAGCAAACGGTGTTCTTACCATAACACTTGACGTCATGGAAAAATAACTGCACTTTGAATGAGTTCTGAAAAACTGTTTCTTTTAATAAGCTAATTCAAGCAGCCAATCAAAACATGGAGTAGAGGTAATGTAAGTCTGCAATTCTGTCCACATTATTTGTACAAACTTTTGGTTATAATGTCATTTTAAAATTCCAACTATATAAACCTGATGAAAGTAAGTTTTCAACTTTAATTACAAATGTTGTGGCTACACAGTCGTTGATTTTAGGAAGAACATTTGTAACTTCAGCTATTATATGACATGATGGTCCTTTGACAACATTCGCTTATTACACTGATTATTTAAAATGTAAAAAAAGCTGGTGTTTCGGAAATGATTCCCATTTGACTATGAAACAATGTTGCCTTTTGACTTAAAATATTCTTACTTTGTGTTTTCAGAAGAGAGAATTTAGGGTAGGTAACTGGCCTATAATGATTCTAGGAGTTGATATAATTTTATGTACTGTTTTAAATTGCTTTGTGATTAACAGTGATCAAGAGAATTAAATATTGTAGTAGTCATAGAGGTAGTGTAAGTGTGCCTCATAGTAAGCAGTATCAGTGTCATAGGAAATGTGGAACATGAGTGAGCAAGAAGGGTGAGATATTACTAGTACAGGATTGTGAAAGTGATCTTGAACGTTTTCTTTCTGAAAGTTGTGGAAAAAGAAAATGACGGGATTTGCTTAGAAGAATTCCAAGAGTTATAAATGGCTCTTACACTATTTGGCCTTGAGGAGAAGTGCGGTAGAGAGCGAGAAGTCATTTATTGTATGTAACATATTTGTCAAAACGATGGAGCTTTTCTTTCAGAAAGTGGCGGGCAGAAATTAATAACAGCACAACAGAGTATAAGCTGTTCATAGGACATCCTTCGACGTCATGGAAAGTAAGTTACTTTTGAGGAGTTCTGATTTCTGATTGGTTATGTTTTATGGGTTTTTTAAACACAATCATTTTGATTGTGTTTTTTTTTCCCTGCTGTTATATGATGAATACCTTCAACTCACTGTTTTTAGTGAAATTTGATATATTCTGAGAACAGCAAAAATAAACCATTTAACATGTATAATTAATTCTGTACTTTGTATAGTGAATTTTTATTTGTACTCATCTTGTCTCATGCTCACTCGTCTTTTACTACCTTCTATCAATCCTCTTTACATACTCACATTGCCTTTTGTTTTATTCTCTTTCACCCTTGTTCTCTAACTCAACTTACTTTCAACCTTTGTTTCCCTATTCCAACTCTGCTTTTTTCTTTTCTCCCTTGCACCATTTTCCAGCTTTTAGACCTTCTGCTTCGCTTGTCTTTTCCATCTTTCCTCCCTTCGTTTTCTAAATTAAATATTTTTGGGTTCTCCTTTTTTGGTGCAATCAGTTAGTATAACTCACCCTCACTCATTTATCTTTCTTTGTTGCCTCACTCAGTCTGTATCTGACACTCTTTCCTTCACTTCCTCTGTCTCCTCTCTCCCTCACTCTCTTTTCCTTATTCACCCTTTCCTTATATAGTTTACCTTACTCACTTTCTTTTAGTAGCTTACACAACTTCAATTTAGTTTTCTCTTCTATCCTTCTTTTCTGTCACTGAAAGTATCTTCCTTTTTTTTCTCTTAGTAATTTACTCAATTACAATTTCTTTTTGTCTCTGACTGTCTATCACCGTTTCTTTCTCTTTTTTTCTGCATGTTTATCTCTAACTTTATTTCTTTGTAAAATTGGATGATTTTCAATCTTTTCCCTTGTCTTTTCTAATTTTTAAATACATGTTTTAATATTTTTCACATTTTTGTTCTTTCTTTCACAGATTGAAAGTATAAAAATAACAGGTGACTAAGTTAACGACAATTATAAGGTAAGTGTTTTGTACTCTTTTTGTCACATTTAACTTCTATTAGTTCCACTGCTTCATTTCTTTAACCCTCAGTTTCCTGCCTTTGCTACTTCCCTCATTCCTTTTTGTATTACTTACTTACTCTACTCCTTCCACTCCTTTTCTCAGTCCCTCTGTTCTCATAGTTCCTCACTCCTGTTCACTCACTCCGTCTCTATTACTCTCACTGTCTCTGACTCATCACTCTTTCACTACTTGTTCATTATGCTTTCTCCCTGTAGTTGAAGCACACTATGTTATTTACATTTCTTTGCTGTTTCAATTATTCCTTTTCTGTCACTTCTTCTTTTCTGCTTTCTGTTTTTTCTCTCTGTTATTCCACATGTTTTAACCTTAGTCATTCGAAAATATCGAAGAGACACGCTTGACTACAAGCTTGATGAAGTGTACACATGGGCTGATGTATATGCCCAACGCCGACGCAATAGACCCTACAACACACAAACAGACACTTCATCCTCAGGCAGCGACACATCTTATCGTCCATCACAGAAGACCACCGACACCACCTCTTCAAATGCAGCAGCCACCAGTGATCAAACCTCTTCATCCACCACCAACCGAGATCAACCATCCAATGTTCATTTTTTAGAATTAGGCCCAGAAACAAACGAAGACTCCGGAGGAGCAAGAAGAAAAAAACAGGAAACAAGCCCTCCGCAAACACGAAGCACCGTGACAAAGAAGGATCCCAAACCCAAAAAACCAACTTAGTCATTAATATTTCTGACTGCAACATCTCCCAATATCAACTGGATCTCCTTGAAAAAGGCACATCGTTCGTTCCTGTAACTAACACCAACCTCTTGGAACTAGACGTGAACACATTCAAATTCACTAGGAAACTTAGACTACGACACTTTTTCGATAACGTTCTACCTCCCAGCGTCAACGTTAAAAGCGACCAACTCAAGGGTTTACGACCAGCCAGCACCTACCAGGCTCCCACAAGCCACAAATACATTGATTTGTTTGAAAACCTAGTACGTAACGACTTAACCAAACTCAATCTAAAAAACTCCAGCAAACATCGGAATATGACACAAAAAGACAGAGACACCCTGAAATCTCTGGCAAACAACCCAGACATTAGATGCATGAAAGCGGACAAAGGAGGGGCTCTTGTGATCCTCAATACCACCATGTACACCCAGCGTCTAACCGAACATATACAAGACTCTGACATTTACATGCAACTCGACAATAATCCCACCTCTGAATTTCAGAGTACCCTGCGAGACTTAGTCAACAAAGCACATGCAGCGGGCATCATCGAGGATCGCACTAAGAACTATCTACTTAAGGACAACCCCAAAAGTCCGAGAATTCTAATGAGCCCCAAGATACACAAAAATCTCCTCGATCCACCATTTCGTCCCATCGTGTCAACTAAAGGCTCTATACATGAACCCACGGGGAAATATATTGACAAATATCTCCAACCACTGGTGATTCAATCCAAGAGCTATATAAAAGACACCACAGAATTTCTAATTACACTGGCTAACATCTCCATCAACACCAACGAGACTCTGATATTATGCACAGCCGATGTCAACTCGCTGTATACCTCCATACCCCACCAGGGAGGCATCGAAGCAGTAGAACGTGCTCTTCTTGAAAGTAACATCGACCTATCTATGCAAACCTTTATCATGGAGCCAATGATATATACCCTATTCCACAGCTATTTCCAAGAGAACGACAAATGGTTCCTACAGCTATCGGGAATGGCCATGGGAAATTGTGCGGCTCCCACATATGCCAACATCTATATGGAGAAAAGCCACATATATTCCAACCACAATATATTTGGCAAAATGAAACTATACGTCAGGTACATAGACGATCTATTTATCATGTGGGTTGACACACAAGAGTCACTGCATAACGCTATGACAGAACTCAATTCCAAAGACGAACGTATCAGTTTCACATGGCAAATCAGTGACAAAGAGATTTCTTTCCTTGATGTTTTGATTAAAATCACACAAAACGGCATCTCTACTGACTTACACCGCAAAAGCACAGACCGCAACAACACTTTACACTTCAACAGCTTTCATCAAGGTTCCCTCAAAAAGCATTTGCCCTTCTCGCAAATGCTTCGTGTCAAAAGAATTGTGTCCGATGAACAAATCTACCATTCACGTATCCAGGAAATGCACCAACGTTTCCTGGACAGAGGCTATCCTGATAATATCCTCAATGAAGCTCAAGCACGTGTCGCCAACATCTCTCGACAACAAAGTCTCTCTAAGAGCATTAAACCCACACAAGAACGCATCGTTCTTGTATCCAAATTTTCCACCGCAAGTCACAAATACAAGAAAATCATTCTTACCCACTGGCCTATTCTACAACTCGAACCCGATTTTCGGGGGATCTTTGACACTCCTCCACTATTTGCCCACACCAGAGGGAAGAACATTAAAGAGATTCTCTCCACTCAACCATCCACCAACCAAATCTACAAAGGGACTAGACCGTGCCTTAATTGCAACAATTGCAATTGTATCATTAGAGGAAACCAAATTAAACATCCTATGAAAGGTCATGTGATTAAATTGCACGTGAATGCCACATGCGATTCGATGAATCTCATTTACGCCTTGAAGTGCCCATGCGGGAAATTGTATGTCGGCAAGACGGAAAGAAAAATTAAAGTTCGTATTAACGAACACAAATCGAACATTCGTACCAAACAAGAAAAATCCAACGTTGCCATGCACTTTCTTGAATTTCGTCACACCATTGCACAATTGCAATTTACAGTACTGGAAACTATTGTTCGCACTGAAGGCATTGACAATCGCAAATTCCTTCTTAAAAAAGAACTGGAATGGATATACCGCTTGCAGACTCTTAAGCCACACGGATTGAATGATCGCGTAGAATATAGTTGCTATCTATAATCAGTTATATGTAACAGCATTGCTCTCTTTGTTCACTGTATGTTTACCTCCCTTAACTGTATGTTTACCATTATACCTTTCGTTTTGTTTAATTTTCCTTCATTCAGTTATTGTTTCATTTTTACCTTTGTCTCATCTTTCATTTTTCATTTTTTATTCTGAAGTATTTTTTTTACTTTTTTTGTATTTTATGAACGGTTTTATTTTTTTTTGAGGGGGAAAGGAAAATCACTCATTATAAAGGGCTCAACAGGAACAACAAAAAAAAAGATAATTTACTTTCTGGGGCATTTTGGACATTTATGATTTTCGATCGCTCTGTTGATTAAAGTTATGCTACTCTCCCTATAGCAAATTAATTTGCCGCAAAAAATGCAGACTTGCTTCACGGCCCCGAACTTCAACTGAATGTTTGGGACCGTCTCCCTCACCTCTGGTCCCATCACTGCCTGTTCAGTTGATGTACTGGCCACAGGAGGGGGGTTTTCCTGCAGGTCACGTACCTGCGCAGCACTATAATTTATAGGGTGCCACCTCTCCATGTGCCGATGCATGGTGTAATTGCCAAAGCTGTACTTTTTGTCAGTCCCTCTGGACAGAGTTTTGCCACAGATGAGACATGTGACATAGCGGGCATTTACTTTTTTTTGGCCCCGGGGAAATGTATAGAATTGCCAGATGTAGCTATCCTTCACATGGGACCTCCTTGGCTCTTCAGGCAAAAACTGTCTTGTCCCTTGCTCCTCTTCCTCTTCTTCCTCTTCTTCCTCCTCTTGATTAAGGATGACCTGAGGAGGTGGTCCTTTCTTCCTAGGAGATGGTGGTGGTGGTGGGGGTGCACCAGCTGCAGCTACTAATGAAGCCATTTCTTATCAATCAAAATAGGTCTTCCTCTCACAAAGTTGAAAGTCAGAGTGAGAAAAAAGGTGGGGGCTTTCATCATTTGGGAAAATAAATGTTCTAAACCAATGAAAAGTGTTATTTTTAGGTCACATGACCTAGCCTTACATCATTAGGAAACCAAAAGTGAAATGAACCAATGAAAAGTTTTATTAACAAGTCACATGATCTGTTACGCTTACGATACGCGCTCCGCGTCGCGCCCCAGATCGCTTCCGGGGTGCTGCGCTTCGCGCCTCGGTTCGCGCTCTGGAGCACTTCCGGGTGCACTAACGCAGCGCGTCATAAGACGCATTACGCGACAACGCGATACGTCGCGCTTACGCGACGCGTCACGATGTTGTTTTCTAACGCGGCAGTTGCGCAAACGGAACGTTTACCGGTTCGCGGACCGGGTTGCGGCACCAAATTGAGCTAACGGGAAGCTACCCGGTGCGCGGACCGGTAGCGAAACAAAAATTTGTTTTAAAAAAACTATATACATTAAAAAATTGTATTAAAAACATACGAAATATATTTTTCGATTTAAAGAAGAATACATTTTAAAGCTTTTGATATTTGCTATTAAAAAACCATTGAAATTCACTGAAAAAACCATAGGTTATAGACCATATATAGTTAGGAATTAGCATTTACAAAACCTTGTTTTACTCACACAAAACCATTGAAATTCGCATATATAGTTAGTTGCACTAACTATATATCGCGCACCCGCAATCCACTGCTGATCATGTCACATATTACATCATTCGTGACATGGTCAGTGACATCACTGATGACATCACTGATGACATCTCAAATGACATCACTGATGACATCACTGATGACATCTCAAATGACATCACTGATGACATCACTGATGACATCTCATTTGACATTACTGATCACATCACTGATGACATCATTCATGTGATAATACGATGAACCTCTTCAGACTCTAATATAACCTTAGATACACTCAGTGTAAACAGACACTCACAGACTGTCACTCATCCATGGGGTTACACACACACCTAGTCAGTCATGCAAAGAATCAATCACACCTCCATTTTCTCAACTATATGGTTATACACACCTTACTTATTCAAACATATACTAACACATATTTACTCTCTTATACAATCCCGGATACAAGTTCACAATGATCCATACAGCCACTCACACATTCACTGGCTCTTATGCACAGTTATTTATATATGTCAACTCTCAAATGTACTGTGTTTTACATATGTACTTACTTTGACATGTAGCACTGACATATCCATTCACTCACCAATACACTCATGCACACAGTCAACCGCCCATACAGCTGTTTCCACATGCACTTTTGAACCCATACATCTAGTGAATCAACTGCTCACACATCTATGCACAGAGTCATACACCTCCCAGCCACCCACACACACACTCAGGCTCCCATACAAATACTTGGGCAACCAATCAATAACCCATATAGTTACTCATATAGATACTGATCAACACATGCAGCAGTTTACATAACAACAGATATAATGATGCACAAATTAAGACAGTTTAGTCACTAACCCATGCACTCAGTGAGACACATTTAATCACTCACTCATACAGTCAGTCATGCACCTACTAAATCCTTCATCCAGACACTTATAAATCCACTCATTCTTCAATATGTAAGACATATTTTAACTTTACAGAAACATACAGTCACTGGATGTTGTCATCAGTGATGTCATCAGTGATGTCATTTGAGATGTCATCAGTGATGTCATCAGTGATGTCACTGACCATGTCATGAATGATGTAATATGTGACATGATCAGCAGTGGATTGCGGGTGCGCGATATATAGTTAGTGCAACTAACTATATATGCGAATTTCAATGGTTTTGTGTGAGTAAAATAAGGTTTTGTAAATGCTAATTCCTAACTATATATGGTGTATAACCTATGGTTTTTTCAGTGAATATATATATATATATATTTGATTTACCTGGAACACTGTATAAGTATTTAGTATAGAACAATGATTGTCTGATGAATTTAATCATGCATTTTTAATGTTTATTGCATATTTGCACATTACTGTACTAATGGTAGTGTAGTAGGTTCCCGCAATTCTCTAGCACTTTATTTCATCTTTATCACTTATGCACTTTTCAATCTTTGCACTTTATAAACTTTCGCTGCTATATAGAAGAATTTGCATATTTGCACAGTATTGGTATACATGTCATTGACAACAGAAATTATTATTTTTTAATACTTTTTATTCATAAACTGTATTATTTGATATAATCAACAGAAATCCTGGATTTAACCAGTAATAATTCTTTTGTGCTCATATCAGCAAATGGAACAGTATATTGGCGATAGTGTGTTTTCACTGTTTATTATATGTCACATGATTATGGTGGACGCCACCTGGGGGCGGTGTCAACATCACTGCATCAACCTATAAAAAAGCATAGTGATTTAAAACATGTTGCAGCGTGACCAAGGGCTTTTTGCTCGAAACGCGTCGCTGGTTCTGTTCTTAAATAAATAATACCATCTTGCTGACTCTGTTGGTCCGGTCCTCATTCTTTTGCTGGCGTGGAGGCGGTGTCTGCGAGCGCAGAGCGAGCTGAGGAGGAGCTTCGTCTTCATATATATATATATATATATATATATATATATATATATATATATTACCTACTGGCGGTCGCCAGTAGGTATATATAGTTAGGATTTTTTCCCTATGGGATTTTTGAAAATTCTATGTCTAATAACTTTGGCGTTTGTAGACGGAATTGGCTGAAATTTTTAGGAAAATGGAACATTTTGTTTCTGAGCAGCCCTTGAAAATTTGGGGGGGGTTCGTCAAGGGGGGGCCGAGAAAAAAGGGGGGTCCCAAAACGTGTTTTTAACATTGAGTTTTCCATAGGGCGGTTGGCCTCACTTTTAGCCCGAACGGCTGAATGGATTTGCATGAAACTTGGCAAAATTGTAGGGACTGGTAGCCCGATGTGCCTTTTGTAGGTCTCAATATATGTGCTAAAGATTTGCTATTAAAAAACCTATGAAATTCACTGAAAAAACCATAGGTTATAGACCATATATAGTTAGGAATTAGCATTTACAAAACCTTGAAAATTCACTGAAAAAACCATAGGTTATAGACCATATATAGTTAGGAATTAGCATTTAAAAAACCTTATTTTATTCACACAAAACCATTGAAATTCCATATATAGTTAGTTGTACTAACTATATATCGCGCACCCGCAATCCACTGCTGATGATGTCACATATTACATCATTCATGACATGGTCAGTGACATCACTGATGACATCACTGATGACATCTCAAATGACATCACTGATGACATCACTGATGACAACATCCAGTGACTGTATGTTTCTGTAAAGTTAAAATATGTCTTATATATTGAAGAATGAGTGGATGTATAAGTGTCTGGATGATGAATTTAGTAGGTGCATGACTGACTGTATGAGTGAGTGGTTAAATGTGTCTCACTGAGCGCATGGGTTAGTGACTAAACTGTCTTAATTTGTGCATCATTATGTCTGTTGTTCTGTAAACTGCTGCATGTGTTGATCATTAGCTATATGAGTAACTATATGGGTTATTGATTGGTTGCCCAAGCATTTGTATTGGAGACTGAGAGTGTGTGTGGGTGGCTGGGAGGGGTATGACTCTGTGCATAGATGTATGGGTTCAAAAGTGCATGTGGAAACAGCTGTATGGGCGGTTTACTGTGTGCATGAGTGTATTGGTGAGTGAATGGATATCTCAGTGCTACATGTCAAAGTAAGTACATATGTAAAACACAGTACATGTGGTAGTTGACATATATAAATAACTGTGCATAAGAGCCAGTGAATGTGTGAGTGGCTGTATGGATTATTGTGAACTTGTATCAGGGATTGTATAACAGAGTAAATATGTGTTATTATATGTTTCAATAAGTAAGGTGTGTTTAACGATATAGTTGAGCAAATGGAGGTGTGATTGATTCTTTGCAAGACTGATTAGGTGTGTGAGTAACTCCATGGATGAGTGACAGTCTGTGAGTGTCTGTTTACACTGAGTGTATCTACGGTTATATTAGAGTCTGAAGAGGTTCATCGTATCATCACATGAATGATGTCATGAGTAATGTCAAATGAGATGTCATCAGTGATGTCATCAGTGATGTCATTTGAGATGTCATCAGTGATGTCATCAGTGATGTCACTGACCATGTCATGAATGATGTAATATGTGACATCATCAGCAGTGGATTGCGGGTGCGCGATATATAGTTAGTACAACTAACTATATATGGAATTTCAATGGTTTTGTGTGAGTAAAATAAGGTTTTTTAAATGCTAATTCCTAACTATATATGGTCTATAACCTATGGTTTTTTCAGTGAATATATATATACACACCCATATATATATATATATATAGCTGCCAAAAGTAAAGACCTTAACTGCCAAATTGATCTGTGGACTCGCCTAATTTCTGGTTCTCCGGATTTTCCTCATTGCAATATATATATATATATATATTACCTACTGGCGGTCGCATATAGTTAGGATTTTTTCTCTATGGGATTTTTGAAAATTCTATGTCAAATAACTTTGGCGTTTGTGGACGGAATTGGCTGAAATTTTCAGGAAAATGGCACATTTTGTTTCTGAGCAGCCCCTAAAAATTGGGGGGGGTTCGTCCAGGGGGGGTCGAGAAAAAAGGGGGGTCCCAAAACGTGTTTTTAACATTGAGTTTTCCATAGGGCGGTTGGCCTCACTTTTAGCCCGAACGGCTGAATGGATTTGCACGAAACTTGGCAAAATTGTAGGGACTGGTAGCCCGATGTGCCTTTTGTAGGTCTCAATATATGTGCTACAGTGGATTTTGAGAAATTAACGTTTAAAAAAAGATATATATCTGTAACAGCGGACCGGGCAGCGCTCCAGTACGCGTACTTTTCGCGCAACGGAGCTTTGTGAAGCGAAGCTGATTGGTTCTCCGGCGTCTGTAAACATTCCAAACAGTCCGTAGCGGCCGCCATCTTGTCTCTCGGTAGGATCGAGAGACAAGAGGAGGCCAAAGCGAAGGGGCAAATGACCATAAGGGGGCATAGTAGATCCTCGCTGACCCCCTAGGTTTGATGTGGAGGTTTTAAAAGGGCCCCGCGGGGCAAAAAAAAAAATAATAATAATAATCGAACGGCTGAATGGATTTGCACGAAACTTGGTAAAATATTAGGGACTGGTAGCCCGATGTGCCTTTGCTAGGTCTCAATATGTGTGCTCCAGTGGATTTTGAGAAATTAACGTTCAAAAAAAGATATATATCTGTAACAGCGCTCCGCTTCGCGTAACGGAGGTTTGCGAAGCTGATTGGTCATTCTGTCACTGGGCTATAGTTGGGCTACATCTGGCTGATATTTGGGCTACATTTGTTTTTTTTGTCTCTGGCGGCCATCTTTGGGCTACATTGGGCTACATTGGGCTTCATTGGGCTTCATTGGGCTACATTGGGCTACATTTGGGCTCCAACATATATATAGGCCAATGTAGCCCAATATATATTTTTCAAAGTTAATTTTCGTAAAAACCACTGGAGCATATATCTTGAGACATAGCAAAGGCACATCGGGCTACCAGTCCCTACAATTTTGCCAAGTTTCGTGGAAATCCATTCAGCCGTTCGAGCTAAAAGTGAGTCCAACCGCCCTATGGAAATGAAGGAAATGAATGGGTAATTTGTAATTAGCAAATAGCTCATCGCAAACTAGGAATGGTAAAGAATCGCTATTTATTCCTTAAAGTTCGCTATTTAGGAAATGCAAAAAACTTTGATGATACATATGGCGGTTCATCTCTAACAAGATAAGAAGCATAGGGATAGATTTATGATGACTGGCGCATCACCAGGGATGTGTTAGTCATTCTGTGCCGCTGTTCCGTCACCTATGGTGTGCTGCATTTACAATGCGGCGCATCATGGGGCAAAAACAGCACAGATGCGTGACGTATCTGTGCCGTAAAGGTGGCGCATTGCTGGAGTTGTATCGCAAGTGTGATGAAGCTCCAGCAAGGGTCGGGGGTGCCCCTGTCGCAGGGTTTCTGTTCTCACACAGAACTGTGGACAGAGGATTGGAACCTCGGCGAATTAGGGTGCCCCAAAACTCACCTTAGTAATCAAAAACCCCTTAGCAAGCTAGGTACAGTGTCACATTGGATATAACAAACTCTCAATGTTTAGACAATCCAGAATATGAACTTATAGTACCTCAGGATACGTGGAACTCATGAACAGTCGGTCGTTATATATTTCTTAGAAACCAGAACATGGAGTTAAGAAGAACACATGTGTATTTGAAATGTTTATTTACTAATGCCGTCTTCTCAGGCGTAGTATCTTAGATAATACAAGTACACATATTATCAGTAGCAAAATTACCAGCATAGTTACTAGTACATAAAAAGCGAATGGTGACAGTATGTTAACATGCTGTAAATGAATAAGAGTTAGCAACACTTATAAGCAGCCACGGGCCGTGGAGGGAGTTACGGTGGGGCAGGGAGGCGGGGAGGGGGAGGGGCAGGGTGGAGAGGGCTCCACTCTGCCCCTCCCCCTCCCCACCTCCCTGCCCCACCGTAACTCCCTCCACGGCCCGCGGCTGCTTATATCTCACCCTCCCTAATACACATATTATATTATTTGCTAAGAAGGTCTCTTTGTGTTGGTTTAGGGCGTGCCCATACTTTAGTGTCTTAGATTTGAAGGAATCACATCAGCATACACCAGCTCTCTCTTCATGTGAACCGCATCAACTGTTGTGTATGTGTGTTCGGCAAAGCAATATAAAACCCGCCTCATGCCCAGAATTGGCAGAAGCTGCACTTATGTTATGAGTATGAAGTCGTGGAGATCAGACCTCATAACAATTCTGTATCGTGTTGTTCTTGAAACTTCAGCACTCGCTGTACAGATATAGTTTAACAAGCAAAGCAGATAGTAGAGCAATAACATATTATTCTCATGTAAACCACGATGAACTACTAGGTTGAAAGCTAAAGCAACAACTAAGTGTCGTGTGCAGAAGTTGCAAAAAAGGAAAAATGGCGTTTAAACCGGTAATGAGCCCATGCTAACTTAACACGGTGTAAAGATATCCAGGACCTAGATGACACCTCCCCATGATCCGGAAACGAACTGAATAAGATAATAGAAGTGCCATCTCATGAGAGCAGATTGCAACTTTATATGTGGACGGTCCGCAAGGTAAAACATTAAAAACTAGGAAAATGTAATGCTAAAGAAAAATAAAACAGCCAAGTACTGTATCGAGTCTTAAGCCAATAGGCAAGCTAAATATTAAAAACTTGACAAATAAGTCAATGAATTGTCAATGAAATGCTAGTACTCAGCATATCAAACATGAAAAAGGTCTATGACATAACTGTGTATGCAAAATAAGCTGCAACAGCCTCCAATAGGAAGTCACCGTCTTCATCCGAAAAGAGTTCAGCCATCCAATTTAAAAGCGGAAAAGAACATACGTGCTCTCCCAGCACCGGATCCTCTATCACCATCAGAGGACAGCTCGGTGGGTTTTCAAGAAAGCTCTGTTCCAAGAAAGACTGTGTTGCCGCCAGTAAATTCCAGGGACCAATTAGTCCATGCATCAATGCCACAGCCATAATCCTTTCGCCAGGACAAACCAACTCGTGAGTAATGATAGGAGTCATCAGCTGATTAAAGTCGACGTCAGGAGAAACCGGTCCGCAGAGACACAAATCAATGGCCCAATCGAAATCACAGGTCAGGCAGTGAAATACAGGCTGGACACAGGTGAAGTAGGAGAATCGAAAAGATAATCCATATGCCGTGCTTAATATCGCCAACGGCATTGTGCCATAATATTCTAGCATGCGATTGCGGAACAGTGTCAGCAGCTGCAGGGCGGGAGCTTGCACAGGAGGGACATCCATATTTAAAAATGTAAAAAAGCACAAGAGCGTCCGCTGGTAATGCAAGTAAAAATGGGAATCCACGAAGCACAGTGGAAAAAAATAGAATGAAAGAAAGCAGGGATGACTCCAAAGATTTTCTCAAATGAAGTCACGAGACCACTGGTAACAACTTTAAAAAAGTGCGCCAGGGCCTTTGTGGAGGACGCGTTAAAGATAGTCCGAACCATCTTGCTGAAATTGAAAGGCGAATCAGTATTGAAAAGGGTCTGCACCTCTGTACGGGTGTTCGCTATGTGAAGCACGAAAGTTTCACGGGCCGAACTCAAGGCCACCTCTCTCTGAGACAAAAGAGCTCTTATTCTTGCCATGCCGTTGAAATCTGCTCCCAAGGTTGGTATTTGTGGCCAGATTGAAAACTCCCTATGTTCATGTGTGGGAGGAAATAGAACATTTCTGCAGCAAATAACCCGTTCACTTACTGTTACGATAAAAGGAATACTTTTAATTAACCCAGAACAATCTTCATTATTGAGCATCAAATAACTACCATTTTCCAACAACTTGAACGTGGGGATGATAGCAGGAACTGGCGTGCCTTGCAACACGCAAGCCATATTTGGTCGGTGTTTGTTGCATGAACCGTGTAACTGTATGTGCCTACACATTAGTGAATGATCTGGCGTCTCAGTGCATTCCTCTCCATTCAGATAAACTTCTTGATCATCTTTGAAACATCTGTATGTGTATGGAAGCGACCAGACCTCATGAAGAAAAGCACTACCTAAAGGTTCATAACGACCTATTGGTATATATTTCATACAATTTGAAAACTTATATAAAGCAAAAGGCAGCGTTATTAAACCGTGGATAAGGCACGTTGCCAAAAAACCCGCAATCCTCTGCTGATGATGTCAATGAGCATGTCATGAATGATGTAATATGTGACATCATCAGCAGTGGATTACGGGTAATAGTATCTCTAGTTTACTCCCCTATAGCTGTCTTTCTTTTAACATAAGTGTCTGTTTCCTTCCCTTATACTTACTGTTCTTTTTTTTAACTTCCGGTTCGCGTACCGGCGAGCGAACTGGGAAGCGAACTATGAGAAATAGAGGTTGGCACAGTTCCAAATATTGTACCAATTTTTTAATAACGGGGAGGTAGTTCTGAAAAGAACTTTTTTTTTATTGTTTTTGTTGTTTTATATTTTTTTTATTATTTTTCTGAACATTTTTTTACTTTTTTTGAATTTTTCTGAACAGTTTTATATTTTTGGGGGTTTTTCTTGCAGGGGGCAATGAAAACGATTCATTGTAAAGGGCTCAACAGGAGCAACAAAACAAAAAAAAAGTATTTATTATTTGGGGCGTTTCGTACAAACTTGCATATGATAGTCAATAGCTCTGTTGATCAGAGTGATGCTTCTTTCTCCGTAGCAAATGAATCCATTGCAATGTACGCAGACGTGTTTTACTTCATGAAATCTCGTTTGAATATTTGGCACCATCTCCCTGCCCTCTGGTCCCGTTACTTCCGGTACAACAGATCTTCTGGCCATAATAGGGAGATTATCTAGGTCGTTACGAAACTGTGCAGCACTGTAGTTGTTAGGATGCCACCTAGTCATATGGCAATGCATTGTGTAGTTTCCGAAACTGTATTTTTTGTCGGTCCCTCTGGACAGTCTATCTTGACATATAAGGCAAGTTACGTATCTTGCATTTACTTTTTTCTGACCTTTGGGAATTTTAAAAAATTGCCAAATGAAGTTTTCTTTCCGGTGAGACGTCCTGGGCTCCTCAGGCAAAAAGTGCCTCTCTTCGTGCTCGTCGTCCTGTTCCTCTTCTTCCTCTTCTTGCTGAATTATAACTTGAGCAGGTGGTCCACTCTTCCTTGGATGTGGTGGAGGTGGTGGGGAAGCACCAGCTGAAGCTACTAAAGAAGCCATTGCTCACTGGTAACAAAGGGTCTTTCTTTCACAATGATGAAAGTCAGAGTGAGGAAAGAAGGAGGGATTTTCATCATTTGGGAAAAACAATAGTTCTCAACCAATGAAAAGTGTTCATTTTAGATTACATGACCTAGTCTTACATCATTAGGAAACCAAAAGTGAAATGAACCAATGAAAAGTGTTATTACCAAGTCACATGACCTGCTGTGTTTACGTTAAGCGCTTTGCAGGGCCTCCCGGTTTGCTTCCAGAAACCTGTGCTTTGCGACTCGGTAAGCGTACCAGTTCGCTAACGTAGCACGTCATATGACGTATCACGCGACAACGCGAAACGTCATGCGGACGGGAGGCGTCACGAAGTTGTTTTCTAACGCGGCAGTTGCGGTAAAGAAACGTTTACCGGCTCGCGGTCTATTTTGCGGCATCAAGGTCAGCTAACGGGAAGCTTCCCGATTCGCGAAGCGGGAACGAAGAAAAAAAAATATTAAAAAAAAAAATTATTAATAAACATATAAAATATATTTTTGGATTTAAAGAAGAATACATTTTACAGCTACAGATATTAGCTGTTAAAAAACCAATGAAATTCACTGAAAAAACCATAGGTTATAGACCATATATAGTTAGGAATTAGCATTTACAAAACCTTGAAAATTCACTGAAAAAACCATAGGTTATAGACCATATATAGTTAGGAATTAGCATTTAGAAAACCTTATTTTACTCACACAAAACCATTGAAATTCCATATATAGTTAGTTGCACTAACTATATATCGCGCACCCGCAATCCACTGCTGATGATGTCACATATTACATCATTCATGACATGGTCAGTGACATCACTGATGACATCACTGATGACATCTCAAATGACACCACTGATGACATCACTGATGACATCTCAAATGACATCACTGATGACATCATGACACACCAATACCAGTTACTACATACGCACATACGCACTCACTGATTCCTACGTCTACACACACATTCACTCATTCACCCATACAATCACTCATACATACAGTCACTCATTATTACAACACTATCATATGCACTCATACACCTATGCAGACAGTCACACACTGCCACTCATCCATGGAGTTACTCACACACCAAGTCAGTCCTGTAAAGAATCAATCACACTTCCATTTCTTCATCTATACAGTTAAACACAGAACACCATACTTCAGTGACATCACTGATGACATCACTAATGACATCTGAAATGACATCTCAAATGACATCACTGATGACATCATGACACACCAATACCAGTTACTACATACGCACTCACTGATTCGTACGTCTACACACACATTCACTCATTCACCCATACAATTACTCATACATACAGTCAGTTATTATTAGAACACTATCATATGCACTCATACACCTAGTCAGTCCTGTGAAGAATCAATCACACTTCGATTTCCTCATCTATAGTTAAACACAGAACACCATACTTTTCACACATATACTAACACATACTTACTCTCTTATACAATCACTGATACAAGTACACATTGATATGCACAGCGTCACACACCTCCCAGCCAGCCACACACACACTCAGTCTTCCATCCATCCAGTCATTCTTCAATATGTAAAACGTATTTAAACTTTACAAAAACACACAGACACTAGATGATGTCATCAGTGATGTCATCAGTGATGTCACTGACCATGTCATGAATGATGTAATATGTGACATCATCAGCAGTGGATTGCGGGTGCGCGATATATAGTTAGTGCAACTAACTATATATGGAATTTCAATGGTTTTGTGTGAGTAAAATAAGGTTTTCTAAATGCTAATTCCTAACTATATATGGTCTATAACCTATGGTTTTTTCAGTGAATATATATATATATATATATATATATATATATATATATATATATATATATATATATGTATATTTATATATATATATATTGATATATATATTGATATATATATATATATTTATATACACACACATATTCGCAGCACAATCCTCTCACAAGGAAGACGACGCCATGTGCGATTGCCAATGTTCTTTATTATCAAGCCGCCATTGAACGCGTTTCGGCTGATCCCAGCCTTGTTCACCAATGGCGGGGCAGCATTTACAGCAGTCTTTTAACTGTGTTAATTTTGTTACGTCAAACTACTATATATATATATTTTTTTTTTTTTTAGAGAATGTGAAGATTTCCTCTTTCCTCACTTGAGATATCCAAGAAATGTTGTGATAGAAATAGAGAATGTTTCTTGTACTATCTTTATATTTTTTGATGGAATGGGTGTATATATATATATATATATATATATATTACCAACTGGCGGTCGCCAGTAGGTAGTTATAGTTAGGACCTAGTTTCCATAGGAAATCCGCAACATTCTATTGAGAATAACTTTGGCGCCGGTGGACGAATCTTTGCGAATTTCTCAAAGAAGATGGCCTGCTCCGCTCCGCTCCTTCCCTGAAAGTTTGGGGGGGATTCGTCAAGTGGGGGCTGAGATAAAAGGGGTGTCCCAAAACGTGTTTTCCCCATGTTATTTTCCATAGGCCGTTTAGACACGGCTACAGCTCGAACGGCTGAATGGATTTATAAGAAATTTGGTAGAAAGGTAGAGTCCGGCTCACAGATTACGCTTTTCTTTGAATGGTGTAAATCTGTTCAGTAGTTGCTGAGAAAATTAACTTTGAAAAAATATATATTGGGCTACATTGGGCTATATATATGTTAGAGCCCAAATGTAGCCAAATGTAGCCCAAAGATGGCCACCAGAGACCAAAAAAAACAAACGTAGCCCAAATATCAGCCAGATGTAGCCCAACTATAGCCCAATGACAGAATGTCCCAGAGTGTTCTAAAGAACAACTAGAGCGCTAACAGTCTTACTTATGGCAAAAGTATGGCACACCTGAAGTCATCTTGATTGGAATAAAGTGTTAACACTTAAAACATTTAATTTGCAAAGGAACAAAATGAGGGGGTTCATTTTGCCATAGAAATTATGATTAGTGCTGAAGAAAGAAAAATTAGGGCACATTTTGAGTGACTTCTCAAATCCTCTTATATTTCATTAAAAAAATTATGATATGCAGTCTCCCAAGATGGCCACCAGAGACAAAAGAGCCCAAATGTAGCCCAAATATCAGCCAGACGTAGCCCAACTATAGCCCAATGACAGTAGTTAGGACCTAGTTTCCATAGGAAATCCGCAACATTCTATTGAGAATAACTTTGGCGCCGGTGGACGAATCTTTGCGAATTTCTCAAAGAAGATGGCCTGCTCCGCTCCGCTCCTTCCCTGAAAGTTTGGGGGGGATTCGTCAAGTGGGGGCTGAGATAAAAGGGGTGTCCCAAAACGTGTTTTCCCCATGTTATTTTCCATAGGGCGTTTAGACACGGCTACAGCTCGAACGGCTGAATGGATTTATAAGAAATTTGGTAGAAAGGTAGAGTCCGGCGCGCAGATTACGCTTTTCTTTGAATGGTGTAAATCTGTTCAGTAGTTGCTGAGAAAATTAACTTTGAAAAAATATATATTGGGCTACATTGGGCTATATATATGTTAGAGCCCAAATGTAGCCCAATGTAGCCCAAAGATGGCCACCAGAGACAAAAAAAAACAAACGTAGCCCAAATATCAGCCAGATGTAGCCCAACTATAGCCCAATGACAGAATGTCCCAGAGTGTTCTAAAGAACAACTAGAGCGCTAACAGTCTTACTTATGACAAAAGTATGGCACACCTGAAGTCATTTTGATTGGAATTAAGTGTTAACACTTAAAACATTTAATTTGCAAAGGAACAAAATGAGGGGGTTCATTTTGCCATAGAAATTATGATTAGTGCTGAAGAAAGAAAAATTAGGGCACATTTTGAGTGACTTCTCAAATCCTCTTATATTTCATTAAAAAAATTCTGATATGCAGTCTCCCAAGATGGCCACCAGAGACAAAAGAGCCCAAATGTAGCCCAAATATCAGCCAGACCTAGCCCAACTATAGCCCAATGACAGTAGTTAGGACCTAGTTTCCATAGGAAATCCGCAACATTCTATTGAGAATAACTTTGGCGCCGGTGGACGAATCTTTGCGAATTTCTCAAAGAAGATGGCCTGCTCCGCTCCGCTCCTTCCCTGAAAGTTTGGGGGGGATTCGTCAAGTGGGGGCTGAGATAAAAGGGGTGTCCCAAAACGTGTTTTTCCCATGTTATTTTCAATGGGCGTTTAGACACGGCTACAGCTCGAACGGCTGAATGGATTTATAAGAAATTTGGTAGAAAGGTAGAGTCCGGCTCGCAGATTACGCTTTTCTTTGAATGGTGTAAATCTGTTCAGTAGTTGCTGAGAAAATTAACTTTGAAAAAATATATATTGGGCTACATTGGGCTATATATATGTTAGAGCCCAAATGTAGCCCAATGTAGCCCAAAGATGGCCACCAGAGACAAAAAAAAAAAACGTAGCCCAAATATCAGCCAGATGTAGCCCAACTATAGCCCAATGACAGAATGTCCCAGAGTGTTCTAAAGAACAACTAGAGCGCTAACAGTCTTACTTATGACAAAAGTATGGCACACCTGAAGTCATCTTGATTGGAATAAAGTGTTAACACTTAAAACATTTAATTTGCAAAGGAACAAAATGAGGGGGTTCATTTTGCCATAGAAATTATGATTAGTGCTGAAGAAAGAAAAATTAGGGCACATTTTGAGTGACTTCTCAAATCCTCTTATATTTCATTAAAAAAATTATGATATGCAGTCTCCCAAGATGGCCACCAGAGACAAAAGAGCCCAAATGTAGCCCAAATATCAGCCAGACGTAGCCCAACTATAGCCCAATGACAGTAGTTAGGACCTAGTTTCCATAGGAAATCCGCAACATTCTATTGAGAATAACTTTGGCGCCGGTGGACGAATCTTTGCGAATTTCTCAAAGAAGATGGCCTGCTCCGCTCCGCTCCTTCCCTGAAAGTTTGGGGGGGATTCATCAAGTGGGGGCTGAGATAAAAGGGGGTCCCAAAACGTGTTTTCCCCATGGTTTTTTCCATAGGACGTTTAGACACGGCTATAGCTTGAACGGCTGAATGGATTTATAAGAGATTTGGTAGAAAGGTAGAGTCCGGCTCGCAGATTACGCTTTTCTTTGAATGGTGTAAATCTGTTCAGTAGTTGCTGAGAAAATTTACTTTGAAAAAATATATATTGGGCTACATTGGGCTATATATATGTTAGAGCCCAAATGTAGCCCAATGTAGCCCAGTGTAGCCCAATGTAGCCCAAAGATGGCCACCAGAGACAAAAAAAACAAATGTAGCCCAAATATCAGCCAGATGTAGCCCAACTATAGCCCAATGACAGAATGTCCCAGAGTGTTCTAAAGAACAACTAGAGCGCTAACAGTCTTACTTATGACAAAAGTATGGCACACCTGAAGTCATCTTGATTGGAATAAAGTGTTAACACTTAAAACATTTAATTTGCAAAGGAACAAAATGAGGGGGTTCATTTTGCCATAGAAATTATGATTAATGCTGAAGAAAGAAAAATTAGGGCACATTTTGAGTGACTTCTCAAATCCTCTTATATTTCATTAAAAAAATTCTGATATGCAGTCTCCCAAGATGGCCACCAGAGACAAAAGAGCCCAAATGTAGCCCAAATATCAGCCAGATGTAGCCCAACTATAGCCCAATGACAGAATGTCCCAGAGTGTTCTAAAGAACAACTACAACGCTAACAGTCTTACTTATGACAAAAGTATGGCACACCTGAAGTCATCTTGATTGGAATAAAGTGGTAACACTTAATACATTTAATTTGAAAAGGAACAAAATGAGGGGTTTCATTTTGCCATAGAAATTTTATATATATATATGGACTATGGACTATACTGATTGCCCTGGACTACCTGAACCAGGATGCTTTGCGAGGGACCAGCCATGAGGGCGGGACGTTTAGCAGATATCCTCACCTGAAAAGGAACATTGTGCGCGCTGTTGTTTCCCCACCAAGACGCCATGCCATGATTAAGGGAACATTTCTCGAAACGCGTAGGCAGATGGCCTGATACTACGCTGTGGTTTCCTTCCCGAATCTGCTGCGGCTCCGTGAATAAATAAGGTTCAAGTAAAGGCTGTGTGGGTGTTCTCAATTGCAAGAACCAGGAGGCCATTGTTTGGGCAACGCCCACTGAGGCGGGGTACTTGGAACATATTAAGGTGCCGCCCAAATCGCTCTGCTGCTGTATTCGAACCCAAAGCCCCTGATGAAGAAGGAATGAAACGCGTCGGGCTGGGACTTTAATTTAGTGGACTACGATGTGGCAATGCTGTGTCTGCTTCCTTCAATAAACAAGAGTTGGCATACAGCATCCTGTGGTGATGGCGTCTTCTATACACAGGCATCTTTGTTTGGGATATATATATATATATATATATATATATATATATATATATATATATATATATATATATATATGTATTTCCTATTAATATTATAGTAATATGTAATTGCAGTCAGATTTTCCTAGTCACTGGTATAGTTGAAAGTAGTGTGTTATGAGAAAAAAAGGGTAAAACTATTGGTCATATACTTTTGAATTCTCATCTGGATCTGCGGTTCCATCGCTTACGAAGGTTTGCCATTTTTGGGTTTTGTTAAGGGCAGATATTGTGTGCATAAGAAAATCTGGTGTGTGATTCAGATACTTCATAATCTACAAATCAATTTGAAAGGTGAGTTATTAATTTGTGAGGTGTTGTATGTGGTGCCTTTGTTTTTCATCATAAAATATTCTTAACATTTGGAGTTAGTGATATCTTTTCTTATGAAGGAATGTTTTGTACAGTTTTTTGTAATGTGTTTACATTTTCTTTAAAATATAGTTTGCATATTATTATGTGTCTTTTGCAATAGGCATTGCTGGTTATGACTGATTGTTTTAATGTGTGGATATGTATATTGGTATTAATGTGCATAACTGTAGGTGTTGATTTGAAATTGGAAATGTATATGTTGAGTTAAGGTATTAGTGATCTGTCCACTTGTACAATCATTCTGACTGACGCATGTGGTTATTTAATCTCTTTGCAGACACATAACTGCTTAAAAACTTATCCTGCTGTCACCTATTTTTTTTATGTTAACATTTTATTGATTTTCAACACACACAAACAAATCAGCAAATCACGGAGAGTAGATATTCAGTTACATCATCAAAGTCCATATGACCCCAGTTCTGCAACCCGTGGGGTGTCCAACCACAGATAGAGTTAGAGTATCATTCACTTTCTTCGACAGCGCCCAGCCATTTACCCCACACCCTCCGGTATTTTTTGGGACATCCACGTGCAGCATTTAGAGCTTTCTCTTGTATAGCGCACCGGTCCACTCCCTTGCACCACTTTCCCAGAGCTGGTGGATTGGGACAAATCCATAGCGCCGCTATGTCGCGTTTGGCAATTATCATCGCTGTGTTAAAGAAGATCTTATTGTTCCGGGACCCGTCTAGCCCATCTGTTAACACCAGTAATGAATGTCGTGAATCGTGAGGAACTGTCCACCTCAGGACCTCTGTCAGTTCCTCTTCAATGGCTCCCCAAAAATTAGCCAGCCGAGGACATGTCCAGACCACGTGAAAAAAATCTGCTGGGGCCTGGCCGCACCTAGCGCAGGATGCATCAGAGCGTAGGCCCGCTCAGTGAAGGCGTACCGGAGTGAGGTACACGGTGTCCAAATAGTATAATTGGATTAGTTTAAGTTTGGCAGAGGCGGTAATTGTTTTGGGTGCCGTGAGCGCATCGCGCCAGTCCACCTCGTCCAGGGGCCCCACCCAATCCATCCTTTGGTCCTTCAGTTTGTCCAGGGAGGTGGGAATATTGTTGATTAAGGTGCGGTATAGACAGGAGATGCCCCTCTTGCACAAGTCCCCCAATAACGTTTGGGCCTCCATGGGGCTGTATTCCGGGAGCTGAGTGTCATCTACGATGTGCATGTGAAGGACGTGTCTTAACTGTAAATATTTGTTCAATTGGGATGGGTGCAGGGAATAACGGGTGCACATATCCTGGAAGGAACGCATGTTGTTCCCGACCCAGACGTCCCCAAGCTGTGTTATACCTATGAGGTCCCAGGTTCTGAACCCCCGCAGACCACTCACTTCCCGGAGCCAAGCCCCTTGCCAGAAGGAGGCACATTGGGTCAATTTGCCGGTCCAGCCGGTATGGCGCAGTGAAGCCTGCCAAGCCAGGAATACCGAACGTGTCATGTCTGGCAGCTGGATCGGGACGGGTCCCCCATACAACATGGCCTGTACTTTAGAAAATCCCAGTTCACACAACTCCAGCCGGTAGGCCGGGTCAGACCATCCCACGTTGAACCAATCATGGAACACCAGCAAACGTGTGGCTATAAAGTAGAGGTATAGATGCGTCATGCCCATGCCCCCGTCAAAGGAAGGCATCCTACATGTGGAGAGAGCCAGACACGACCTCCCACTGCCCCATAAAAATTTGGTTAGTAAGCCGTCCAACTCTTTAAACCAGGATCTGGGGAAACAGAACGGGGTGTTCTGGAGGATATAGAGGAACCTGGGGAGGATCAGCATTTTAAACAAGGCGACCCGGCCCAGAGGGTTCAAGGGCAGTGTCTTCCATTTCCGCAGGTCTTCTTTGGCCTTTTTGACCAGTGGGGTTACATTGCCTCTTGTCAACTATTAGCAGTATCAGAACCCAGTCACTGTTTATGCACTTGGAGAATGATTCAGGCATTCAGACAAGCAGTGCTATAGTGGAATGCGTAGAATGTATGCGGTCACCTAACCCCTTCCAGACTACTGAGTCTCTCCTGCTCAACTCCAGGGAATAGTCTTGCTTGTCTGGAATTACACTGTGAGACTGTGTCCACTTGAAGAACCATTCTGACAGAAGCATGTGCTTATTTAATCTCTTTGCTGACACATAACTGCTTAAAAACGTATCCTGATGTCAACTACTAGCAGTATCAGAACCCTGTCACTGTTTATGCATTTGCAGAATGATTCAGGCATTCAGACAAGCAGTGCTATAATGAAATGTGTAGAATGTATGCGATCACCTAACACCTTCCAGACTACTGATTCTCTCCTGCTTAAGTCCAGGGAATAGTCTTGCTTGTCTGGAATCACACTGTGAGTTTGTGTCCACTTGTACAACCATTCTGACAGAAGCATGTGCTTATTTAATCTGTCTGCTGACACATAACCGCCTACAAACTTATCCTGTTGTCAACTACTAGCAGTATCAGAACCCACTCACTGTCTATGCACTTGCAGAATGATTCATGCATTCAGACAAGCGGTGCTATAGTCAAATGTGTAGAATATATGCGGTTACCTAAGCCCTTCCAGACTACTGAGTCTCTCCTGCTAAAGTCCAGGAATAATCTTGCTTGTCTGGAATCTCACTGTGAGTCTGTATCCACTTGTACAACCATTCTGACAGAAGCATGTGCTTACTTAATCTCTTTGTTGACACATAACTGCTTAAAAACGTATCCTGATGTCAACTACTAGCAGTATCAGAACCCACTCACTGTCTATGCACTTGCAGAATGATTCAGGCATTCAGACAAGCAGTGCTATAGTGAAATATGTAGAATATATACGGTCACCTAACCCCTTCCAGACTACTGAGTCTCTCCTACTAAAGCCCAGGGAATAGTCGTACTTGTTTGGAATCACACTGTGAGCCTGTGTCCACTTGAAGAACCATTCTGACAGAGGCATGTGCTTGTTTAATTTCTTTACTGACACATAACTGCTTAAAAACGTATCCTCGTGTCAACAACTAGCAGTATCATATCCCAGTCACTGTTTATGCACTTGCAGAATGATTCAGGCATTCCGTCAAGCAGTGCTATAGTGAAATGTGTAGAATGTATACGGTCACCTAACCCCTTCCAGACTACGGAGACTCTCCTGCTCAACTCCAGGGAATAGTCTTACTTGTCTGGAATCACACTGTGAGTCTGTGTCCACTTGTACAATCATTCTCACAGAAGCATGTGCTTATTTAATCGCTTTGCTGACACATAACTGCTTAAAAACGTATCCTGATGTCAACTACTAGCAGTATCAGAACCCAGTTACTGTTTATGCACTTGCAGAATGATTGATGCATTCAGACAAGCGGTGCTATAGTGAAATGTGTAGAATGTATGCAGCTACTTAAGCCCTTCCAGACTACTGAGTCTCTCCTGCTAAAGTCCAGGAATAGTCCTCCTTGTCAGGAATCACACTGTGAGTCTGTATCCACTTGTCCAACCATTCTGACCGAAGTATGTGCTTACTTAATCTCTTTGTTGACACATAACTGCTTAAAAACGTATCCTGATGTCAACTACTAGCAGCATAAGAACCCACTCACTGTTTATGCACTTGCAGAATGATTCAGGCATTCAGACAAGCAGTGCTATAGTGAAATATGTAGAATGTATACGGTCACCTAACCCCTTCCAGATTACTGAGTCTCTCCTACTGAAGCCCAGGGAAAAGTCTTACTTGTCTGGAATCACACTGTTAGCCTGTGTCCACTTGAAGAACCATTCTGACAGAAGCATGTGCTTATTTAATTTCTTTACTGACGCATAACTGCTTAAAAACGTATCCATATGTCAACAACTAGCAGTATCATATCCCAGTCACTGTTTATGCACTTGCAGAATGATTCAGGCATTCAGTCAAGCAGTGCTATAGTGAAATGTGTAGAATGTATACGGTCACCTAACTCCTTCCAGACTACGGAGTCTCTCCTGCTCAACTCCAGGGAATAGTCTTGCTTGTCTGGAATTACACTGTGAGTCTGTGTCCACTTGAAGAACCATTCTGACAGAAGCATGTGCTTATTTAATCTCTTTGCTGACACATAACTGCTTAAAAACTGATCCTGATGTCAACTACTAGCAGTATCAGAACCCTGTCACTGTTTATGCATTTGCAGAATGATTTAGGCATTCAGACAAGCAGTGCTGTAGTGAAATGTGTAGAATGTATGCGGTCACCTAACCCCTTGCTGATTACTGAGTCTCTCCTGCTAAAGTCCAGGGAATAGTTTTTTTTTTTCCTCATACGCCATTAAATGTACGCAGAATCTACTGAGTTCTCTCTGCGGCCCCCCATTCAGATGATGGGCACCTGCAGAGTATAGATTCTGATCTGATCGTAATGGAAGCACTTTCCACAGATACCCTCACCATTAGTCAGTTCAGTTTTTCTCACTTGATGACCCTTGCAACTGATCCGAGGGATATATTCTTCTGCGAAAAGGCATAATCATTGGACAAATAGGTCTCTATTATCTCAACTTGTCTAGCCACCCTATACAGGGCAACCAAATATCTTTTTTCCTTTTCCAGTTAACCCTATCAAGCTTTGATGTATATTTAATCGCATTTACCCAGTCTAAAAATGTCGGTGAGGTGCTTTTAAGCCAACACTTACAAATTTCTCTGCGAGCAAGTAAAATTAAATAAAAAGACAATTTACTAACATCTCGAGGTAATGATTCATAATTCCAGAACATACCAAAAATAAAACAAAATAATGCTCACCTGAATTTCAAAACTGAAGATGGCTTTCATACCTTCAATAACCGCACCTCAAAATGTATATATCATTGGGCACCTTAGAAACATGTGAATATCTTCACCTTTTTCCTGCTGACACTTCGGGCAGCGGGGGATAGGGCCCCTCGAAAATTTTGACAACCTAAGTGGGGACCAATAAACTCTGTGGTGAGAAAAAAGATGATTCCTTTTTAAATTGGCAGCAGATACTGTAGAGTGTAGTAAGTCGTAAGATACTTGCCATATTTCGTATGGATTCTCATCTGGCAAGCATTCTCCCCAAAGCTCACTCAGTAGAGTGAAGTCTCCGTCGGCCATGTCCACCATCGTCCAGTACAAATTCGCTGTCTCCTTCTTGTTCCGCTTTCTCTCATGTAGTGCCCGCACCAGCTCATTTGAGATGCCCACAACTGAGCCAATTGCCTGACTCCAGCTTCTTATTTGTAGATATTTGAATTTTGATCATTGTCTTTCTGTGTTGTTGTTTAGCTCATCCCATGATATCAGGCAACCGTCCGGCATTAACTGGGCCCAGCATTCTATCCCTGCTGCTTTCAATGGGTTTACCAGTGCATCTTTGGTCCACTCTGGAGATCCTGGAGATTCCCAAATAGGGGCCAGAGCACTATAATAGCTAATTTTCTAAAGCCTTCTGATTTTATACCAGATGATCACTGTCTCTCTCAGCAGCTTTAAGCGGACCTTCTTGAAGAAGCGTGGATCCCCAATCTTGTGCATAAAGGCTTGGTTGCCTCCTTTATTGTCCCTTAACATTTCTTTAAACATTTTTCCTGTATCTGAGTCATCTGGCTGGGTCAGGAGCATCTTCCCTGCCTGTAGGAAAGATAGGAATAGAAAGGCATAGAGCTTCAAATCCAGTGCACATAGACCCCCTGTATTTTTCTTCCTTCGTAGTTTTTTCCATGAAATCCTTGTGCCCTTGGAGGCCCAGACGAAGGAGTTCATTCTAGCTTGTATTTTTCTTAAGGTCTCTGTAGTAAGCTGTGATGTCAGTCACTGATTCTCATGAGTAGTGTTGCTTTAAGATTATTCCAGCACTAGTTGCTTTAGAATGTGTAAAAGTCATTCTTGAGTTTATGTCTGTGGGAGCCAGCTGATTTTCTTACTGGCTCTTTATCCATGTAATCTTAAATAAATATCTCAAGACATCTGGCTGCTTACAGCGTGATTACTACATTTTATTGTGGACGAGGATGGGATAAGAAGATAAAAATATTAAAAGATCCTACCATGGGTTGAGGCGGAATTCGCTTGTGGGTAGTAAACGTGGTACGCTGATATCACTATATAGAAAGTAAATGAAGTAGATTCAATGTCGAGTCTTGAGAAGTTAATGGGAAACAATTAGTTTCTAAAGAATTTGAAGATTTTTTGTCCATCTCTGGGGTTAGACCCAGTAGAAGTTCTCTCTATCATCCCCAAGGGAATGGACTTGTTGAGAGAATGAATAGGGTGTTTGGTGATTGTGTAAAATGAGCAAAGGCTAGGAATTGTGATGTTACAAAATCACTTAACAGCATGATTTGGTTCTATATAACCACCCCTCATTCCTCCACGAAAGTATGTCCTTTTGAATTAATGAGGGGAAGAAAGCCTAATACTTCCTTTCGACCAGGCTGGATGTCCAAGAGGGTTAAAAATGAGTCTGATGTGGAGAAGTTAATGTCATTAGTTAAAGAAAGTACATCTATCACCCAAGAGAAACAAAAATTAAGCTTTGACACTACGAAAGGGTCAAAATTGAGCACTTTGAAGGTTGATGATTGGGTTAAAATAAGGAAATCTATTCATGTCAACAAAGGAGAAAGTAAATTTGGACCTCCTGTCAAAGTTCTGAAAATAGTAGGAAATGCAATTCAAATTGAAGTAAAGTTGCTAAAGTTAATTGTTCTTACCAGAAACAATCTTCTAAGAGCAATAATTAAGCATGGGCGTAAAATCCGTTCCGCTCGCGGATTTTTTTGATTTTCGGCAAATTCGCAATCCGCGAACTCTCGCGAATTTGTCGAAAATCCGTGAATTCGCTCGCGGCGGATTTTTTGCTTGTTGATACAATATTGCGGCGCGCGGCGTGGTGCACGGCGTTTGCCGAGTTGTTTTTCTCAATCATATTTTGCGAGTGCTGCGCCATTTTGGATCTTGCTGCGGGATCCCGCGGGAGTTTGGCGCCCGCGAATACGTAATCGCGGCTTGCCACCTTGCAGAGCACGCCTCGCGAGAGTTCGCAATTGCGAACACGTAGTTGCGGCGGACAGGAACAATCTCGCACTCGTGAAATAGAGATTTTGCAATTCAGCACAAGAAATCCACCAGCAAACAGGATAAACCTTCAGAAAATGATGATTTTTATCAGAATCACTCCTCAGGTTGACATTTGCATGGCCTTTTTTTTGCAAGGAGTCCATTTTTGGGGGGGGGGGAAGGAAGTGCCCCACAGTCTCCAACTTCCTGTTCCTGTCCAGCAGGCTCCTCCCAGTGCTTTCTTCATGTGCTGGTCACTTTCATTTGGACCTTGACCTGGAAGGATTACTTTTTGTGGGTGCTGCTGGATATTTGGATTTGAGGCCTTTTTGACTTTCTTTGGATCACTTTTGGATTAGAAATCAACTTTCACAAGTAAGTTTGTTTGGGGCATTACAGTTGCTGCAACTACAATTTTGGAACTTTTTGAGAACATTAAATAAAATATATTGTGGGTAGCCACAGTATCCAGTAGGACCAGAGTTGGTTATGGGTGCATGATACAACTGTTTTGTTGAATTTAAACACCATTGAGGCCATGGATGGGCTGGGATTGTGCTGATTTTTGTTGTTTTTGTCGTTTTTGTGGGGCTGCTGGTGGGGCCCTTTGCCCAGGGGTGGTGAGTGTTGCATGGGCCTAGTCTTTCTGTGGGGTGTCTTCTTGAATTTAAACATCATTGAGGCCATAGATGGGCTGGGATTGTGCTGATTTTTGTGTTTTTGGTCGTTTTTTTGGGGCTGCTGGTGTGGCCTTTTGCCATGGGGTAGTGGTACATGGACTGAGTGTGCCTGTGGTGTGGTCTCACTCTCTTCAATGTAAACATCCTGGATGGCATTGGATTGTGGTGAGTTTCGGGTGTTTTTCTCTTTTTTTGGGGTGTACTGTTGATGTGGACTGGCCATGTGGGTGGTGGTGGTGGTGGTGGTGGCCATCTTGAGTGCTGGCTGGTACAGGCAACATGTGCTTGGGGTGCAAGGGGCCATTTTGAAGAGAGGCAGTGTCTGAGGCCTGCACTTATTTTGACTACTTTTCATCCATTATGCCCAGGGGTAGTGAGTGTTGCATGGGCCTAGTCTTTCTGTGGGGTGTCTTCTTGAATTTAAACACCATTGAGGCCATGGATGGGCTGGGATTGTGCTGAATTTTGTGGTTTTTGTCGTTTTTTGGGGCTGCTGGTGGGGCCCTTTGCCCAGGGGTGGTGAGTGTTGCATGGGCCTAGTCTTTCTGTGGGATGTCTTCTTGAATTTAAACATCATTGAGGCCATGGATGGGCTGGGATTGTGCTGTTTTTTGTGTTTTTTGTCGTTTTTTGGGGCTGCTGGTGTGGCCTTTTGCCCAGGGGTAGTGGTGCATGGACTGAGTGTGCCTGTGGGGTCTCACTCTCTTTAATGTAAACATCCTGGATGGCATTGGATTGTGGTGAGTTTTGGGTGTTTTTCTCTTTTTTTGGGGTGTACTGTTGATGTGGACTGGCCATGTGGGTGGTGGTGGTGGTGGCCATCTTGAGTGCTGGCTGGTACAGGCAACATGTGCTTGGGGTGCAAGGGGCCATTTTGAAGAGAGGCAGTGTCTGAGGCCTGTACTTATTTTTCCTACTTTTCATCCATTATCCCCAGGGGTAGTGAGTGTTGCATGGGCCTAGTCTTTCTGTGGGGTGTCTTCTTGAATTTCAACACCATTGAGGCCATGGATGGGCTGGGATTGTGCTGAATTTTGTTGTTTTTGTCGTTTTTTGGGGCTGCTGGTGGGGCCCTTTGCCCAGGGGTGGTGAGTGTTGCATGGGCCTAGTCTTTCTGTGGGGTGTCCTCTTGAATTTAAACACCATTGAGGCCATGGATGGGCTGGGATTGTGCTGTTTTTTGTGTTTTTTGTCGTTTTTTTGGGGCTGCTGGTGTGGCCTTTTGCCCAGGGATAGTGGTGCATGGACTGAGTGTGCCTGTGGGGTCTCACTCTCTTTAATGTAAACATCCTGGATGGCATTGGATTGTGGTGATTTTTGGGTGTTTTTCTGTTTTTTTGGGGTGTACTGTTGATGTGGACTGGCCATGTGGGTGGTGGTGGTGGTGGCCATCTTGAGTGCTGGCTGGTACAGGCAACATGTGCTTGGGGTGCAAAGGGCCATTTTGAAGAGAGGCAGTGTCTGAGGCCTGTACTTATTTTTCCTACTTTTCATCCTATTATGCCCAGGGGTAGTGAGTGTTGCATGGGCCTAGTCTTTCTGTGGGGTGTCTTCTTGAATTTAAACACCATTGAGGCCATGGATGGGCTGGGATTGTGCTGAATTATGTGGTTTTTGTCGTTTTTTGGGGCTGCTGGTGGGGCCCTTTGCCCAGGGGTGGTGAGTGTTGCATGGGCCTAGTCTTTCTGTGGGGTGTCCTCTTGAATTTAAACACCATTGAGGCCATGGATGGGCTGGGATTGTGCTGTTTTTTTGTGTTTTTTGTCGTTTTTTTGGGGCTGCTGGTGTGGCTTTTTGCCCAGGGGTAGTGGTGCATGGACTGAGTGTGCCTGTGGTGTGGTCTCACTCTCTTTAATGTAAACATCCTGGATGGCATTGGATTGTGGTGATTTTTGGGTGTTTTTCTGGTTTTTTGGGGTGTACTACTGTTGATGTGGACAGGCCATGTGGGTGGTGGTGGTGGTGGCCATCTTGAGTGCTGGCTGGTACAGGCAACATGTGCTTGGGGTGCAAGGGGCCATTTTGAAGAGAGGCAGTGTCTGAGGCCTGCACTTATTTTTCCTACTTTTCATCCATTATGCCCAGGGGTAGTGAGTGTTGCATGGGCCTAGTCTTTCTGTGGGGTGTCTTGAATGTAAACATCATGGATGGCATGGGATTGTGCTGATTTTTCTGTGTTTTTCGATTTTTTGGGGTGTATAACTGAACTGATGTTCCTCTGTCTTCCATTGCTTTTAGGTGCACAAGACTCAAGAGAACAACCAGTGCCAGGAAGAAGTCCTGCAGCGGTGTGTGTGTGCAGCATAACGTTACGCGACGTCACGTCTGGACACAGACAACTCTGCAACTCGCGCAACTGCTGTCTGCTGTTCTGACCTGCTCTGAAGAAGATGGCCCCAGAAAAAGTTACCCGTAGCTCCTCTAGCAAGAAAGTTGCCAGTAAGGAGCAGAAGAAGCAAGTTACCAAGGAGACTGGTGTGCCGGCCGCCCCTTTTTTTGGGAGTAAAAAAAAAGTATGCCTGCAGCAGCAGCGGGATCTGCTGGGGACCAACTGGTAGCAGCACCCCAGCTCCATTGGACTCAGTGCCACCACCACCACCACGCCAACTTAAGTCCAAGCCCTTCACTGCTGCAGAGGCACTTAGTCTAGTTGTTCAATCACCATCGACCAGTGATGTTGGCTCATCGCAAGAAAGTAGCAGCAATGTCCCTCAATCAACACAGGTTGTTGTAACTCATCTGACGAGTGTTGAACAACCACAGCCGCAACAAAAACCACATGTGCAAGTACAAGCCCAAGTACATGTGGAAGGAGAGGCAGCGCAAGGAGATGCGCAAGCAGAGGTGCATGGTGGGTCACAAGTGCCCACAATAGTTGTTCCTCCCGAAGTAGGGGTGATGAAGCAAAGCTTCGCATATTTTGCGGCTTGCCGAAATCAAGAACCTCGTTTATGTGTAATAAGGTAACAAAGCGTATGTTTTACTAACATTTATTTTTGTTTAGGCAAAGTTCCCGAAGCTTGCCTATGTGTATTTCTAATTAATTTAATCCGTGTCCTTTAATATGGCCGCCGCTTGTATTTTAGTTACTGCGCATGCGTCAGCCACACTCACGTGTCCTGACGCGTCTGCAGAAGTGGAGGGAAAGTTATGCGCATGCGTAATTCATAGCTGTGCTTATCATGTGGTACTGCTCGTGCCACTGCTCTTGTGACTGTGTCAATGTAGCTAACATTTAATGCAATAGTTTTATTTCTTGATGATGAGTCAAAAGTACAAATCCTGTGATGTATTTCCATAATGACATTATTATGTATTAATTTGTTTTCGCTTACTTTTCATGTACCGCGGGGAATGGGGGTCCAAACTGATTGGGAGCCATATTGACGGTCTCTTCTGCGCATGACCAGGGAGCATTGAAAGGTGGCCACTTTGGACAGTGGAACTCAGCCAGCTGGCAGCCACAGTCAAGATGCGCCTGGGAAAGCCACCTCTGCGCTACGAGAACGGCGAATGTTGCTCCTCATGTGTTACAATGTTAATTTTCACTCGTATTTCTGCACAGTTCTCATGAGAACCCCAAACCTGCTAGGCGGTACCCAAGTATGCTAATGAAGGCTTAAAATCTTGTATTGTGATTGGTGTGTTACCCAAATCCTACCTTAGGACCAATCGAAATTGAGGGATTCTGACACTTTGCAACATTGGGGGGTGGTACACTGACCCCAAACTGTATATCTACCCTGGGTTCACCTAGTGAACCGTCCGACTTGTCTGGTTTAGCTGACCTGTCACTGACCCAACGCACTCAATAGGTGACTGAAGATACAGAGCGCTGCGAAGCACTCTGTCCGAATTTGACCATAGACTGAGGTTCTACTGAGCCTTAAAGTGCTGGCAAGCACTTAGCTGGGAGTTCGCTGACCCAATCGGGGTCTTGATCGATAGCTGCAGAGCGGGTGGAGCGCAGGCGTTGCTTCCGAACTGCGGGTCCCGGTCCTGTCCTGAAGAAGGTCCTGTCCTGAGGGTTTGCTGTCCTGTCCTGAGGGTCCTGTCCTGATTCCTATTCCGAGGGTATCCTGTCCTGTCCTGGGTGTCCATTCTGCACCTGCTGTCCTTTGAGGGGTATCCTTCCTTGAGGGTTTCCTGTCCTTAACTGACCCGTGGCCAGGGTTTGGTTTCCACACCTTTCTAGGTAAATATTGCTCTGAAAACTCTTTAAATCTTGCACCTTCTAAATTTCTGACTTTTGCTTTAATAAAGTTCATCATTGCATATGTTATATTTTCCATGCCTTTCCGCAACTATTGAAAGTTAATTACATATTTTTCCGTGAGGTTTTGTTCCTATGTCTTCTCACTGGTTAGAAATTATATTTTGCATTGCAGTCTGTAATTTTATGATATGGTCTAGAACTTCATTACCTAGATTGTTCAAAGGCCCATTCACCTTAAGTGAAGCGTGCTACTCTTTATAGGCCCTCCCATAGTTATTCATGCATAAAATGTCCATGCTTAAACATTTCTGAGATTTTATAATATTTCCCATCTGCATTTCATATTACATTTGAATGATTACCCTGTCATTATTTCTTTATGCCTATATGATTTACGTTATCTTGGTTATTGATTGCCTTATTTTACTGTACCTCATGCAAGAAAATATTGAATTTAGATAAACATTTTAAAACTTCCAGTTGTCCGTGGTCATTTAAACAGTATTTGAATGTTATTGGTTGGGTTTGTATTTTGCTGCCTTTCTTTTACAGCTAGCTCCCTGATTCATTGTGGTCATTAGGTACACGCATCGGTGGATGGTAAGTCGGGTGCACTGAAAATTTTTAGCAGGGAACACACACACACAACTTGGTAGAGCTCGTGAAGTCACCTGATCGATGTATATGGTGATTTGAAAAGTATATGGGCCCTGAAGCCGGAAACGGCGAAAACTATTGGTCGGGTGGCCTCGCGCGCTCTATCAGTTTTCTGGTAGCTAGAGGATGGTTAGGGACTAGTTGAGAGTAAGGCAGGGATTAGTTGGACTAGTTGAGTCGGAAGCTGCTATTATATTGATGCTGCTAGAAGAGCGGCTGTTCTAAGAGACCTGATCATTCTCTTGTGAATACGCTGCTGAAACTCATGAATTTTTGCATTGTTTTTATTCTTGTTCTTATATTGCTATATGTACTAATCCATGCATTTGTAAACCGTATCGTTTCGTGTTGTCCGAACTCCCCGGGGAATTGAAAGGGCAAGTGGTGAATAGAATCCATTGTCCTGAGGTCACAGGTTCGAGGAAAGTTAGGTGCAGGTTAGGATAACCGGGAAGCACTAACTAGGGTTTTCTGAATACATGTGTGAATAAATGACAGTAACGGGGTTCATTGGCAAAATTCCCATAGTGGCGTAACCTAGTAAGGGTCACATCGGAAGAGTAGCAGGTTCCTCGGAGCTAGCGTGAAAGCAGAGGGGTCCGCTGAGAAACCTTAAACTCGGAATATATCCCGGAAAGAAGTGGATGAGTTTAGGGGAATAACAGGTTCACCGATGCTAGAGTGAAGGGTAGGCGGAAGAGATCTGCCCGCAGCGAGTGAAAAGTAAATGGAAGTAGTTTACTTGCAGTAAAACAATTCTTTCTCTGTCTAGACACTTGAGCACTGTGGCGAATGTGTATTTGTTGTAAAATAACCAAGCACTGAGCACTTTAAAAGAAAGAAAGTTTCCGTTACCTTGTGAAGGGAGGGAGTCAGTCGCGAAGCGCCTCTGACGTCACTCTGTGCCGCGCTGGGATTGGTAGAAGCAGCGGGCGGGTAGCGGAGCTGGAATTGTAAAGGAGGGGTGAGCGCCGGAGCGTGGGAACTGTCTCACGAAGGGGCCGCGCACCCATTGGCGGAGCTTATTTGGTGTCGCACACCCATTGGTTGCACGAATTTCTGAAGCGCGTTCTGATTGGAGGTAGTTTGTAAACAAAGTTTAGCGCAGAAGTTGTATGTGGCACTCGCAGACTACAGGAACTCGACCTGATCCAAGGCACCTAGGGTTTGAAAGGGATCAGTGGAAGACTAATAGATACGATATTATGTACGGAACAAAGAGAAAAATGTCACTTATAAGTAAGGTGAAAAATTATTTTAAAACGGACAAACCGATTAAATCTAGGGAAGGTGTTCTTGTCCCACCACCTAATACTCCTGCCTCATTCATGATGTTTGACCGAGGATACAATACCTGTGTGTGGCTGGAGAATTGGGTGAAATACACGAAAGATGACGGAGTATTGGCTTTTCCGTTAGATGGTACTTTCAATGGTAGGATCCTATTTAATTTAAGGACTCGGATGAACGAATTGCATCCCAGACCAAGACTAACGCAGTATGAGGCATTAGAGGAATGGGAGATTGAGGCTTTTGAAAGAGAAAGACCCCGAATGGACAAGGGTTTGACCAAGTGGTACCCCAGGCAGAAACAGGAGTCCAGGGATAAAAGGATGAAACAGTGGAGGCAGAGCATGATTGTTGAGGGTCTGTTTCCCATGATGCCGGCATGTCATAACATTGGAGCGGGTGAGAAAAGTACTGAAAAATGTAAACATTGGGGGGCCCTGGGGGAATCAGATGATGAACTAATAGATGACATCTGTACCAGAAGTCCGCCACCTTACAATGAGGGAACCCGACCTTCCAGTGTAGGAGATGTTCCCCGACGCCACTTCCTAAAGGAAGAAGACAGGTCCCTGGGACTGGGAGGGGGTGGTCAAGTATTGCCCTATCCTGAAAAACCCGAACCGACGGAAACAAGGGATATATATCCCAAAGTGCCCGCGAGCCAGGAAGAAAAATACTCACGTACGAAAATCTTTTTTCCCAGACCCTTGTATGAAAGCGAAGAAAAACCATCAAATTCAGGACTGCCTTTTGTTCAACCTCCATATGGGGAAGAGCGCAGGTCCTTTAATACTGGAACTTTATTCCCGAAACCAAATTATGGGGGAGGACCCAGTGAAACGCATCCTACTGCCCCGAGTTTTACTCCTCCATTGACCCCACAGATATTGCATGACACAACTTTAAGAAGGGTACTAGTGGAAAAGGAGCAAGAGGCTCTAGCTAGACAAAGGACAGAAATAATTCAGAAAATTTCCCAGTTAAATACCAGTCCTGAGGCATTGACTATTCCAGTAACTATTGGACCGGTGGTCCCGTTATACGGAAATGGTCAGGGAAATCCGATTACTCCAGTTATGACCCCAGGCATGGCAACCCCGAGACAGGAACCGATCATCATAGATGATCAGTCCAGTGAGTGCGAGTCTGAAGTTGCGTTCTTGGAATTGCCAAACAAACAGACTGGAAAGGGAATACAGCAGAGGCATAACCCTTTTAATACAAAAGAAATTAAATTAGAGACAGCAACAGGTACTAGGAATGTCTCTCTGGTAACTCCGGATGAAATTGAGAGTTGGAGTCGTGAATTAGAGAAGCAGACTCCGCAAACAAAACCTTTAGACCTCTACAAACTGAGGGTCGAAATAGAAGAATTAATGGCAGGAAATGTGGGGTTGGATCGATTGAATACCTACTCTGAAGAAGAATTGTCGTTCATATGTAAAAGCTTTACAAGGAACACCAGAGTGCTCCACGAAAAACTGACCGAAACAGCAGTTAGTATGGGGGTAGATATCTCAAAATCCAAGCCCTTACAGAAACCGTATAGAGCAGACTTCTCAGACAAGGATATAGAACACCTGAATGTGGCAGGGAAGAAATTGCAGATTAAAGAATTAATGGGGGTACTGCAGAAATGGGGAGATGTGGAAAGATGGAGAAGCAGGTGGGCGAAAAAGAGAGAAGAGGTTCGCTCCCGACAAGTGACTCCTGAATTTGCTTTAAGGGAGGTAGAAAAACCTGAGCAGTTATGCCCCATGCGCGAAGTGCCAGGAGGGAAATATGTGCATGTCCCCTGGTCTAGGCAGGATATTGTGTCCTTCACGAACGATTTTCCAAAATTACGAGAGAAACCAGTTGACTGGTACAGGCAGGTGGAAAGGTTCGTGAAGGTACAGAAATGTCTGTGGAAAGACCTGGATGGGTTTTTCGACATTGTGGTTCCAGTAGATTTATGGACCCAGTGTAAAATAAACATAGACTGGCCGAGTGAGGAGTACCCAAGAAATAAAGAAACAGGGGAGCCATCAAAGGATGTCATGCGAAAATATGAGCAGGTAATTCAGCACTTGAAAGAAAAGGTGCCCGCAAAGGAAACTGATTGGACAAAAATAGATAGAACAACACAGGAAAGGGACGAGACAGTGCACTCCTTCTATGAGAGGTTATTGCAGGTATTTAAAACATACAGTGGTATTGATAACATCGACCTGAAGGATATGACGCACTTTATTTACAGGTTTGTAAATGGTTTAAGACCTGAAATTTGTCAGTGGATAAAAGACAATAAAATCTGTTGGCATACTAAGAAAATGGATGAGGTCCTGCGGTACGCTAAGTACTGCGAGGATGAGATGGCAGAAAAGAAAAAGGCCCTCAAGGAAAAGGTGATGTGGGCTCAGGTGAAGCTCGCAGAACAGCAGGAAAAACAATTGAGTAACATGGTTAAAAATGCTGAGAACAAAGGTCCTGGGGGAGGGGGTGGAGGAAAGCCCCGGCCCAAATTTAGCAGGGAAGAGGCTATGAAGAAATTTCCCTGCCATCAGTGCGGCGAAATTGGACACTGGCGGAATGAGTGTCCCCAATTAGTAGATATTAATGAAAAAACTCCTGATTTAACTCCACAGACGCAGAAAGAAAGACCAAGAAAGACTCAACCCCAGGTAAAAACAGTTCAGGTGCCTCGAGCACCCAAGCAGGTATACAGGGGAAGACAGGCAGAAGATGAAGAGATAGAGGTTTGGGAAAGCGGGGAGAACAGAAATACAGCAACTTCGCAGTATCTGCTAAATGATACCTTCCTTTGTAATGATCAGGACTGACGGGGCCTGAGAGGGGAGGACGAGGAGTGCGTACTTGGCGCTTCCTTGCCGGTAGACCAGTCTGGACCATATATTGAAGGAAAGGTTGACGGAAATGATGTCACCTTTCTGTTGGACACTGGCGCTACCCGTTCTACTGTAAGAACAGTGGACGTTCCAAACCTACCCCTCTCGGGAGAAAATATCCAAGTAGTGGGTGTATCTAATCAATTGATTAGTACTCCTGTTACCGAACCAATGGAGATTTCAATTGGAAATTTTAAACAGATGCATAGATTTGTCGTCTGTGACACCAGTCCAGTGAATCTACTGGGTCGTGATTTGCTGTGCAAAATGAACTGTACCATCTTTTGCACACCAAAAGGTGTTGAGATACAGACCCCAGATGAAGATGGCATTTATAAATTATTGTTACTTAGACCTGACTCAGAAATTAAAAGATTGACCCTGCAGGACTTGCCCCAAGAACTCCAGGAAGCCGTAAAGTCAGAGGTGTGGGATTTCACTGGAAAAGATGTGGGTTTGATGAAAGATGTGGACCCCATACAGATAGCCATCAAGGACAATGCAGTATATCCTAACACTAGGCCCTACCGAATGAATGCTGAAGTGAAAGCAGGTGTCACTCTAGAAATACAAAAATTATTAGAAGGAGACATCATACAGGAAGTGATGAGCAGCCCATGCAACTCACCGATTATGGGCATCAAAAAGCCTAGTGGCAAGTATAGGGTAGTGCAGGACCTGAGAAAGGTTAACAAAATTGTAGTTCCTTGCTGCCCTATTGTCCCAAACCCTGCAGTGATATTGTACCAGATTCCTTGGGATGCTGAATGGTTCACTGTGATTGATTTATGTCATGCATTCTTTTCGATACCCCTGCACCCCGACAGCAAATTTCTTTTCTCATTTGCCTTCGAAGGTCACGTGTATTGTTGGAACCGGGTCCCTCAAGGGTATACAGAGAGCCCCTCTATCTTTAATCAGATCTTGAAAAAATGTCTAGAGACTTTGACCTTACCTGGGAACTCTGTGTTAGTGCAGTACATAGACGACCTTCTACTGGCGTCTAAAAGTCACAGGGACTGTGTAGTTGACACCATTGCCCTCCTAAATCATCTGTGTGAGAAAGGGCATAAAGTGGCCCCTGACAAACTACAGTTCTGTGCGAAATCAGTGAAATATCTAGGACACCAGATAGAAAAGGGTGTCAGAAAAGTCACATCAGAAAGAGTGAGAATAATTCAAAAGATGCAGTTGCCCCGTACTCAAAAAGATGTCAGAATGTTCCTGGGTGTATTAGGGTACTGCAGGCAGTGGATTCTGGGATTTGCAGCCTTAGCCAGGCCCTTGATAAAAATGACCACGAGAGGAATGCCAGATGTTGTAGAGTGGGACGATGAAAGTCTAATGGCTTTCACAAGACTGAAAAACTGTCTATGTACAGCCCCTGCGTTGGGAATGCCAGATTATTCCAAAGAGTTTGCCCAATTCTGTGACACTCGCGATAATTGCGCATTGTCAGTCCTGACTCAAGAACATGGCACGACCAGAAGGCCTGTGGCCTATTTCTCTGCCACTTTGGACCCAGTAGCTGCTGGGTTACCAGGCTGTCTGAAAGCAGTAGCTGCTACCTGTGCAAGTTTGGAACAGAGTGAGTCCATTGTCATGGGACATCCTGTGACCGTGTATGTTTCACATGGAGTGGTAATTCTATTGACCAGAACTAAAACACAGTATCTCACCCCTAGTCGGCTGACTAAATACGAGAGGATTCTTGTGGGTGCAGCAAATGTAAGCATTGTTAGGTGCGGTATTCTGAACCCTGCCACCTTACTCCCCGACCCCTTGGAAATAGAAGGTGGGGATGATGATGAACATGATTGTATTGACCTGACAGAGTTCAGTACTAAACCACGCCCAGACATAAAAGAAACGCCATTGCCTGAACATGATAAAGAACTATTTGTGGATGGTTCCTGTCTAAGACATGAACTAGGAGGCTTGAGTGCTGCTTACGCAGTAGTCTCTTTTACGAAAATTGAAGAAGCAGGTTACTTATATAACATCAAGTCTGCACAAGTAGCCGAATTGATAGCTATGATAAAAGCTTGCAAAATTGGGAAGGACTTACGCATAACAGTGTATACTGACAGTCAGTACTGTTATGGATTTGTGCATGACTTTGGCCAATTATGGCTACAGAGGGAATTCATGACTTCCTCAGGTACTCCCATTCGGAATGCAAAGGTTGTTCATGACCTTTTAGAGGCCATCCAGTTGCCCAAAGAACTGGCAGTGGTAAACTGTGCTGCTCATAAAAAGAGCATGGACAAAGTATCACTGGGGAACGATTATGCTGATCGAGTGGCCCAATGGTGTGCCAAAGATCGGTATATTGTAAATCCAAAACGAGGGGGGCCAGGAACCAGCTGCCAGCTTCAGGTGTTTGAAGAAGTGCCTACGTGGGATGAAGTGAGAGAGTGGCAGGAATCGGCTCCTTGGCAAGAAAGAGAGAAATGGAAGGAGGATGGGTGTAGACCGAGACGTGTGGATGGTGTGATTTTGGGCCCAACTGGTATGCCTGTGTTACCCCGACACTTGCTTGGCACAATGGCAAGATTAATACATGAAGGATCACACATTGGTAGGGATGCCATGATTCTGGTATTTCAACAGACTTGGTACAGTAAGAAGTTCAGGAAGGTAGCAGAGTCCCTCTGCCAGAGGTGCCTGTCATGTCAACAGATGAACCCAGGCAAGAGGACAATGGTTGAACTGAGCAAAATTGGGAGATCAGGGGGTCCCTTTGTAAGGTTACAGATTGATTTCATCACCATGCCCCGTTGTGAAGGGAAGCGATATGTCCTTGTCATTGTTTGCGTATTTTCAAAATGGGTAGAAGCTTACCCTACTTCCCAAAGTGACGCACTGACAGTAGCGAAGTGTTTACTAAAAGAACTGATACCTAGATTCGGGGTGCCATTCATTATTGAATCAGATAAGGGTGGACATTTCCAGAATGACATACTGGCTGAACTCTGTAAGGCCTTTGGAATAAGGCAGAAACTTCATTGTGCATACCACCCAGAGGCTTCTGGAATAGTGGAACAAGTAAATGGAACTATCAAAAACAGACTAGCAAAGCTGACAGATGCTACTGGCATGACCTGGGTGAAGGCCCTGCCCCTGGTCCTGATGGGACTGAGAAGTGTTCCTGACCGCAAGACAGGCCTAAGTCCCCATGAAATCATTATGGGAAGAGTGATGAGACAAGCATGGGTGCCAGGAAGCAAACTGTTGAGTATTACTGATGATTTAGTGCTTGAATACTGCAGAAGATTGGGTGACCAAGTGCGTTCTATCTCTCGCCAGATTGGAGACGACGGCATCCTCAATCCAACGACTCCTCTCCACAGCTTGGTTCCAGGAGACTGGGTCAAAATAAAGAAGCACACTCGATCTAATTGTCTGGCACCAAGGTGGGGAAAGAAACGCCAAGTAATCCTGGTAACAACAACTGCAGTGAAGGTCGCAGGTGTTCCCCAGTGGATCCACGCTGGACACACTCAGAAGGTATTACCAGACAAAGAATTTGCAGAAGAAGGGCAACCAGCAGAGGACCCTGCAGGAGCTGGTCCAGAAGCAGCTGACAACGAGCAGCCCAGCACCAGTCAGGTTGCAGGAACAGCAGACGTTGGCCCAGGAGTAGTTGACTACGAACTGCCAAGAAACCAGCCTGCGGAAGAGGTCCAGGAAACTGAGCCAGGAGTAGCTGAAGACGAGCTGCCAAGCATATGGCCAGAAGAATGGATACCGATGATTGATCTGACCGAAGATCCTATCAGAACAAGAGAGCGACTTAGTGAAGGTAGAGAGTGGACTAGTCAGGAAAAGCAAGGCACAGGCGAAGAACCTCAGCCGCTTGAGATTCACATCAAAACTGAGGAAGGAGAAGGTCAGACAGGGACAGAGCAGGTATTCGATACACCACCGCTAACACCTGATGCAGATAAGGGAGAGACTAGAAATAGAGTGATAGTTCGAGCAGAAGAAAATCAAGAGATCGAAGTGCTTGAACAGGATCAGAGAGGGTTAAAAGAACGGGTTCAGGAAACAGAAACAGAAACAGAGACAATCGAAAGCCAAAAACAAAATATTCCTGAACAAGGCCAGATTAGCAACCAGGCAGAAGAATTTGATGCTAGCCCTGGAACTAGCCAGATAGGGGAAGTAGGAGAAGAAAGTGGAAAAGAATTACCACAAGATAAAGAGAACAAGAGAATAAGAAAAGAAAGTGAAGTCCAAGTACCGACTAAGAGACTAAAGAAAAGAAACAACCTTGAGCCTAGGTTTGTAAAAAGATTGAGACTAAGGATAAAGACAGTGGAAGAAAAACGTGCAGAAGCAAGAAGAAGTGCTCGGATAGCAGAGCAAGAAGAAGACTCTTCCAAAAGAAGGAGTGAACGAATAAAAAGACAAAACAAAAAGTACAAGTCTCCTGAATGGACACTGGTTTTGGAAGAACTTGAAGATCTTGATATAACTGACGTGAGCGACGGAGAACCCGTCCCAGAGTACTCAGCTGAAGAAGAAGACGAACCACCGTGAATTTGCACAAAGTAAGCTAATTGTGTAAAGCCAAAAAGAGGGGTTCGAGAGACTCCTTCTGAGCCAAAATGTCTGATTCAACAGTGAATGGTAGACCTAGTTGCAGCCGTTTTAAGACGTGTTGCAAGGTGTGTATATGTAGTGTAGTAGTACTGATAGTTATCTGGATAGGATTAACAATTTTCATTCCCTTTGCTGTAAGTAAAGATACTAACATTGTCCCTACTGAAGTTGTAAATACTGACAATGAGGAGCTAACAACACAGAGTGTAGAACGACATGAAAGAGCTTTGAGACAAACAAAACAGAACTTAGAAGCATCAGATGAGGGAGGACTACATTATCATGGAGTTAAGAACAAGACACACTTAAATGTTTTCGCAAACTTATTAATACACTATGTAGAGACTATGGAAATTGAAGATTGCTATGTCTGCATGAAGCTACCTACTTCTGTGGCTGAAGGCGTGACATACCATCACCTGCCATTGACATATGGAATCTCCTGTAGCATTTTAGCTAGTTTATTTTACAAAAGGGGACCGTTACAGTATTATTATTCTAACAATGACGTGATCTTTTCTGAACTTCCTATACGTGGGAACTTGAATCCTGTACATACCAAAACTGACACCATAAGATATATGGGAGACTACTTTCTGACTATAGGTAACATTGACATAGCAGACCCACACAGAGATAACTTGACTTGTTCTTTGCGTGAGCAGGAAAAGATGTTCCTGAACATGGCAGAGAAAAGGAGAATTAAAATTCAAAAGAAGGCTAATGACGAAAGTCAGAAAAAGCCAAAGTGGGCAGAGAACATGGAAGGCACCTCATCTGGTGGAGCGGGTCCTGCTCTGTTGCTGGATTTTGAAAAGAAAGGCAAGCTATGTCTTCACCGCGAGAAGACTAGCTATTATAATAATGTTTTCATTGGTTCCAGTGAATGCGAACATAATTACAAGGTAATTGGAGGTTGGGGTTTCAAAAATGGGTCAGAGCCTGTGTTTCCTGGAATTTATTATATTTGTGGGGACAAGGCTTATTTCAAATTGCCGGATCACTGGTATGGAAGCTGCTACTTTGGCATTGTCTTCCCGAAAATATACCATGTGAATGGGAAAGCTGGAAGCAATGAAGATACTAATGGCTTAGTGCGTAGTAAAAGAGAAAGTATAGGTGAAATTATGGGTAGTATTTTCAGTGCACTGATACCTGGAGTGGGAGTGGTTCTGAACACTCACAGAATTTGCAAATTGTCTACTATAGTAGATGTGCTGTCTACTGAAACAGCTCATGGATTTCTGCTGGTCAACACTGAAATGGTTGCGATCAGATCAATGGTTTTGCAGAATCGACTTGCTCTTGACACCTTATTAGCGAAAGAGGGCGGAGTCTGCCGGATGTTGAAGGCGCAACATTGTTGCACTTATATTCCGGATAAAAGTATACAGATCAAAAGATATGTGAAAAACATTACTAATTTGGCAAAGGAACTCAAACCACTCGAGGTTGATAGTGCCTGGAAGAGACTGGTAGATGGTCTCTCAAATGTAGGTCATTGGCTTGCTAGCATAGGTAAAAGCTTATTATTCAAAATTCTGATGCCAATTGGTATTATAGGTCTTATTATACTTTCCATTTTCTTATGCTGTAAATGCCGCAAGCGCACCAAAAAGCACGAGGTAAATGCAAGAGGAGTGAAACGAAGTGTGGATGAGATTGAATTAGAGGAAGTGAATGATCAGATATACAAAAAGGTGAAAACTTCTCACCCTGCTAAAACTGAGAGAGAAAAGTTAGAACGGTTGCTGGAAGAAATAGAACTTTATAAAGTGTGAAAGAAAGTTGGCATCGGGTTCCATTATAATTTGTGATGATAGTAAATATCATCAAAGAGGGGATTGATGAAGCAAAGCTTCGCATATTTTGCGGCTTGCCGAAATCAAGAACCTCGTTTATGTGTAATAAGGTAACAAAGCGTATGTTTTACTAACATTTATTTTTGTTTAGGCAAAGTTCCCGAAGCTTGCCTATGTGTATTTCTAATGAATTTAATCCGTGTCCTTTAATATGGCCGCCGCTTGTATTTTAGTTACTGCGCATGCGTCAGCCACACTCACGTGTCCTGACGCGTCTGCAGAAGTGGAGGGAAAGTTATGCGCATGCGTAATTCATAGCTGTGCTTATCATGTGGTACTGCTCGTGCCACTGCTCTTGTGACTGTGTCAATGTAGCTAACATTTAATGCAATAGTTTTATTTCTTGATGATGAGTCAAAAGTACAAATCCTGTGATGTATTTCCATAATGACATTATTATGTATTAATTTGTTTTCGCTTACTTTTCATGTACCGCGGGGAATGGGGGTCCAAACTGATTGGGAGCCATATTGACGGTCTCTTCTGCGCATGACCAGGGAGCATTGAAAGGTGGCCACTTTGGACAGTGGAACTCAGCCAGCTGGCAGCCACAGTCAAGATGCGCCTGGGAAAGCCACCTCTGCGCTACGAGAACGGCGAATGTTGCTCCTCATGTGTTACAATGTTAATTTTCACTCGTATTTCTGCACAGTTCTCATGAGAACCCCAAACCTGCTAGGCGGTACCCAAGTATGCTAATGAAGGCTTAAAATCTTGTATTGTGATTGGTGTGTTACCCAAATCCTACCTTAGGACCAATCGAAATTGAGGGATTCTGACACTTTGCAACATTGGGGGGTGGTACACTGACCCCAAACTGTATATCTACCCTGGGTTCACCTAGTGAACCGTCCGACTTGTCTGGTTTAGCTGACCTGTCACTGACCCAACGCACTCAATAGGTGACTGAAGATACAGAGCGCTGCGAAGCACTCTGTCCGAATTTGACCATAGACTGAGGTTCTACTGAGCCTTAAAGTGCTGGCAAGCACTTAGCTGGGAGTTCGCTGACCCAATCGGGGTCTTGATCGATAGCTGCAGAGCGGGTGGAGCGCAGGCGTTGCTTCCGAACTGCGGGTCCCGGTCCTGTCCTGAAGAAGGTCCTGTCCTGAGGGTTTGCTGTCCTGTCCTGAGGGTCCTGTCCTGATTCCTATTCCGAGGGTATCCTGTCCTGTCCTGGGTGTCCATTCTGCACCTGCTGTCCTTTGAGGGGTATCCTTCCTTGAGGGTTTCCTGTCCTTAACTGACCCGTGGCCAGGGTTTGGTTTCCACACCTTTCTAGGTAAATATTGCTCTGAAAACTCTTTAAATCTTGCACCTTCTAAATTTCTGACTTTTGCTTTAATAAAGTTCATCATTGCATATGTTATATTTTCCATGCCTTTCCGCAACTATTGAAAGTTAATTACATATTTTTCCGTGAGGTTTTGTTCCTATGTCTTCTCACTGGTTAGAAATTATATTTTGCATTGCAGTCTGTAATTTTATGATATGGTCTAGAACTTCATTACCTAGATTGTTCAAAGGCCCATTCACCTTAAGTGAAGCGTGCTACTCTTTATAGGCCCTCCCATAGTTATTCATGCATAAAATGTCCATGCTTAAACATTTCTGAGATTTTATAATATTTCCCATCTGCATTTCATATTACATTTGAATGATTACCCTGTCATTATTTCTTTATGCCTATATGATTTACGTTATCTTGGTTATTGATTGCCTTATTTTACTGTACCTCATGCAAGAAAATATTGAATTTAGATAAACATTTTAAAACTTCCAGTTGTCCGTGGTCATTTAAACAGTATTTGAATGTTATTGGTTGGGTTTGTATTTTGCTGCCTTTCTTTTACAGCTAGCTCCCTGATTCATTGTGGTCATTAGGTACCCGCATCGGTGGATGGTAAGTCGGGTGCACTGAAAATTTTTAGCAGGGAACACACACACACAACTTGGTAGAGCTCGTGAAGTCACCTGATCGATGTATATGGTGATTTGAAAAGTATATGGGCCCTGAAGCCGGAAACGGCGAAAAGTATTGGTCGGGTGGCCTCGCGCGCTCTATCAGGGGCACATCAGGAAATCGACAATCAAGGCGAGGTATCATTTGAGGAAGACACTCCTCCTGATGATCTTTCATTGTCTTCCACACCCCTAGCAAGGAAGAGATCAAGGGTGGTGTCTACATCTTCTTCAAGCACACCTCCTTCTGATGATACGGATCAAAATTGGGAACCAGCACCACTGCCGTCTGAGAGTGAAGCACATGATCTGACAAAGGTAGTTAAGCGTAAAAGGAAGCTCGTCCAAAGTCTCAGAGTTATGGAGTGTGATAATGAGGCTCAACAAGAAGTGGCGGATACTGCTGCTGATGAAGACTCTGACAACGATGACCCAGTCATCATAAAGGTCACTGCAGCCCCAGCGGGCATGCAGCAAACAGACATTTTGACCCTAGCCCGAAAAGCTGCTGAGCGTGATGATGATGATGTTGTCGACGAGGAGGCAGTGGAAACACCACAATCATTGGAGTTAAGTAGTACACCAACTCGTACCGCTTCCATATTTCTTTCTCACAAGAAGGGACCTCCATCCACCTCGACCTTAATTAGTGGCGGTGAAAGTGCACAACGTACAAACGTTGGGCAATCCAGATCCTCCACTTCATCTGGCATTAGCAGCATGACCACTACCACCAGTACCGCCGCCTCCTCCGGCCCCCACAGACACTTCAAGTCCCCAGTTTGGGACTTCTTTACTGTTTGCCCAAAAAGGGAAAAGTTCGCCATTTGTGCCATTTGTAAGGTTGCAGTTAGTCGTGGTAAGCTTGGTACCAACTATGGTAACGGAGGCCAGAGAGGTCATATTAGGAGACAGCACACTGTCCAATGGTTTGCGCACCTAAAGGCGATCAAGGAAGCCCGAATTGGAAGTCAACAAAACGTTGATGTTTCATCTGATGATGACGAGGAGGAAGAAGACGTGTCACACACTTCACTTACACCCAGTACCTCTGTCAGCAGCACACCCCATGTGAGGCACACTAAGAGTGTTGGAGCGAGTGAGACACCAACGCGAAAAAGTTCACCAGCGAGCATAATTGGGTCAAAGAAGTCATTATCATCCCGTAAATGCTTGGTCCAGGGCAACATTAGAACCATGTTTTGTTCAGACGCGCCATATGAACGCAACCACCCACTGACGCGTCTGTATAACACTAAGCTGGCTAAAATGCTAGCTGTGGACCTTCTCCCTTTTTCTTTTGTAGAAGCGGTAGGTTTTCTAGAATTAGTGGCAGCGCTCTGCCCTAAATTGAAAGGTTCCTAGCCGGTTCTATTTTGCCAGAGTTGCGGTTCCAGCACTACCTGAAGATGTGCTGGAGGTGATTGGGGCAGCTTTGCAGAAGAGTGCTGTTCACACTATACATCTGACAACAGACATGTGGACCAGTGGCGCAGGCGCTGATTACATGTGCATCACTGCACACTGGGTCTCTTTTTCAGGGGTTAAAGCAAAGCTAAACGCAGGTGTTGCCCCGGACCAAGTTTTTAAAGCTGCTCGGAAACATGCAACACTAGCCATGTTTGGCTTGGAGAAAAGTCACACAGCACGAAACATTTTGGACGAGTTTAACAAAAAGGTCTTTCACTGGCTGTCCCCAAAAAAACGCCAGATTGGTTATGTTTCCACGGATAATGGCGCCAATGTAGTTAAGGCCATGGCGCTGGGTGACTATTTCAGAGTGCCGTGTTTGGCGCACTGTATCAACCTGGTAGTTCAAAAATTCTTGAGTGATAAAGACAGTCCAGCGTGCGAGGTAATGGCCACCTGCCGAAAAATGTGTAACCATTTCAGCCATTCTTTTAAGGCCCGGAAGCATCTGAGGAGCCTGCTACATGAACGTCGAATGCCAGTGAAAGCACTCATCCAGGAGGTGGCAACACGTTGGAACTCAACCTTCTACATGCTTGAGCGTCTGTATGAGCAGTATACGGTACTCGATCACTATTTCTTAACACTGGGTACAGCTCACAAGGACCTGAGGATGGATGCGGCGCACTGGGAAATATTTAAAAGCCTGACAGAAATGCTTCGTCCTTTTGAGGTCTTCACGCGTGCAGTCAGCAAGGAGGACTGTAATTTGGGAAAAGCTATCCCATTGTTGTGCATGCTGGAGCAACAACTGGAGGCGGTGTCTTCTGAGTTAGAAAAAGATGAAAAAAACAAAGACCCTTTTGTTTTGTTGGAGAAATTATTAGAGCGCCTACGTGGTGATGAACGTCTTAAAATGATCAACTCAGAAAAGCATTACATTTGTGCTACTATTCTGGATCCACGCTACAAAAAGGCGCTGGCAGGCCAAGCATTCTTTCGTTTTGCTGATGAAGATGTTAAAAAGTACAAACGTTGGCTAGCCTGGTCAGCCAAGAGGTTTGAAAAAGAACGGCAGGATATTGAAGGAGAAGGCAGTACATAAGCATAAGCATCAGCAGGCCATCCCCAGTCAAAAGAATCCACTTCTGCACCTGTGGCTGTGGCACAAGTGACCTCTCAGCAGTTAAAGACACCGGCAACCGGATCGTCTGCACCACACACAAGAGTAACATTGGCTGCTGAAGAGGATTGGCTATCTTGGCTTGGGTATGGTTTTCGAAAAAAGGTCACAGGCACAGCAAAAAGTAAGCAAAGTGAAGGAACCGTTGAGGACCTTGAGTCGATGGTGCAGGACTATCTGAATGACTCAACAGAGGTCTTTCTTAATGATGAGCCATTGGAGTATTGGCATGGGAAAAAACAATTGTGGCCACAGCTCTCCAACCTGGCTATAAACTACTTGTCTTGCCCACTGGCAAGTGTGTCTTCTGAACGTGTTTTCAGTGCTGCTGGTGGCATTGTAACTCCCAAACGGAGCCGCCTCTCGCCCAAAAATGTGGAGAGGCTAACAATGATCAAGATGAATCAGCACCTCATACCACCAGATTACAAAGTACGAGAAAGCACGCCGCATGAAGACGAGGAGGACAGCAACGTAGATGAGGGAATTTGTTCTCTGTTCAGTGACGCTGACCTCATCCTGCCTGAATTAGCAGAGTATGATGACAAACTCTTATTCTTATTCCCTGACACCGAGCCCTGAAAATGAGACAATGAATCAATAACTTTCTTTTTCGTCCTTTTTCACTTTTATTCCTGTGTGTCTGTCTTTCTTTGTTTTGCACAGTTAATTTAATTCAAACTTTAATCACCTAATCACAAAAACAAGCCCATCAGCAGAACTGTCTTCACTTGTTTGCTTATTGATTTGAAGGTGCCGCAGTCTACATTCCTCAGGTTCACAAGTTCAGAAGAACATGCTCCTCTATCCTCCTCCTCCAGACTCCTATTTCCCTCAAAGCAGAGGGCTGGATTACGCCCAATGAAGAAAGACTCAGCACTTGTGGAGGTGTTCTACTTCTTTGCGGGTGAGTTGACGGCTCTGGGCCCATTGCTGTGAAGCTCTAATAACGGATAAAAGTGTTTTGGACCAAATATGAGGCGGAAATTTCTTGCCGTTTTTGCTGACTTGCTTGCCTTTGAGGTGCTCTTTGGCGGGGTTCTGGGTGTTTGTGGGTGACTTTTGGGGTCTGGGAGCACTGCTGCGACAGTCTAATCTTGATTGCATTTGCTTTTCAGGAAATCCGTGGTGGAAAACAGGAGTTATGATGATTGATGACCTAGCTGCACAGCGCGTTTGGACCGAAGGCCGAGAGATATTGTAAGTATGGGATTTTGCTTTTTGGCTGTTTGGGGGTGTTGTCACATGCTTTTTTGCGGGTGAGTTGGCGGGTCTTGGGGCATTCCTGGGAAGGTCGAATACCGGATAGAAGTGGTTTGGACTAAATCCATGCAGAATTTTTTTTTGCTATTTCTTCTGACATCTTGCTCAATGTAGCGTTTTCGGGGGCCTGTTTGGGGGGCTTCCTGGTGTTTGTGGGTGGGTTTTGGTGTCTCTGTCGGAGCACTGCTGCGACAGTCTAATCTTGATTGCATTTGCTTTTCAGGAAATCCGTGGTGGAAAACAGGAGTTATGATGATGACCTAGCTGCACAGCGCGTTTGGACCGAAGGCCGAGAGATATTGTAAGTATGAGATTTTGCTTTTTGGCTGTTTGGGGGTGTTGTTGCATGCTTTTTTGCGGGTGGGTTGGCGGGTCTGGGGCATTCCTGGGAAGGTCTAATACCGGATAGAAGTGGTTTGGACAAAATCCATGCAGAATTTTTTTTTGCTATTTCTTCTGACATCTTGCTCAATGTAGCGTTTTCGGGGGCCTGTTTGGGGGGCTTCCTGGTGTTTGTGGGTGGGTTTTGGTGTCTCTGTCGGAGCACTGCTGCGACAGTCTAATCTTGATTGCATTTGCTTTTCAGGAAATCCGTGGTGGAAAACAGGAGTTATGATGATGACCTAGCTGCACAGCGCGTTTGGACCGAAGGCCGAGAGATATTGTAAGTATGAGATTTTGCTTTTTGGCTGTTTGGGGGTGTTGTTGCGTGCTTTTTTGCGGGTGGGTTGGCGGGTCTGGGGCATTTCTGGGAAGGTCTAATACCGGATAGAAGTGGTTTGGACAAAATCCATAAGGAAAAGCCTTTTGGCACTTTTTGTAACTTATGGTTCGTTAGGGTTAGCCCTAGCAGCAGGATTGCATGTGTTTCGAGGTGTTCTAGATTTTTGCAACTGGCTATGGATACTTTTGCTTGCTTGCAAGTGGTTTGAATACAATCCACGGTGGGTAAGGGGGTATTTGGGCCTACTTTTACTTTCAAAGTACGTTTTGTCACCATTTTTCTGCTAGGCCTCGTTTTTTGAGATCTGATGGGGGGTCTTCTACATTTTTGCGACTGGCTTTAGTAAGGGTCTTGGTGGGAGCATTGCTGGGAAGGTCTAATTTTGTTCTAAAACACAGTTTACAGTACACCTAGCTTGAGGGGAAAGATCCGCTAAATTAATTTGGCCATACTTATTTATCCTTCAAAAGGTGACTCAGACAGAGTACGCAATTTCAAAAATATTGTACTGTCTGTTAGGAAAATCAAAGTATGACTTTTTGCACCACACAGCGTCCATACCTTATATTTATTTATCAGTGGTATTGTAATAGCACTTCCTGTTTTCCGTTCAATAATTACAGGCCGGGTTTCAGTCAACATCCGCCAGGCAGGCAGTGGACAGGGTGTCTTCTGTCAGTGGTCACCAACATTGATGGACGAAGCATCAGCTGGAATGGAGGAGTGCCGCTAATAAGAGGAATTGTTTGCTGCATGCAACTTACTTACCAAATTCAACAGGACAACTCCAACAACATACAGATGCAGTATCCATTGTTTTCTTCTATGAGTCTGACTGCATTTCTTGGATCTCTCTCTGCTTCTAAATTGATCCCTACAGCCATTTCTTTATCTTCAATTATTGTTTGTCCATGCTGTGCTTTTTTTTTCTTCTCTCAACAAAACATACCCAAAAAGAAACCCCCATTCCCATCCATTTTCCAAACCCTAACCCTCTTCCCCCGGGCTGTGTGGTTTTGCTTGATGTGTGACTAAATGACATCAATAATTCCACACACTTGCTGGGGAGGATAAGGTCATAGCAACAGGCTGGTGAAGGAATCCGAGGATATATTCTAGACTTACTCAGCTTCAGTACTATTTCTTGTAGTAGTAGGAGCCAATGTCAAATAAATTCAACGCAAGTACTAGTTATACTTGCAATACTTTACCATTTGTTAGGCTACATTGTGGCACTGTTCTAGTGTACTGTCACCTGCTATATTCTCTATCGTACCGTAACCGTTGTAATGCTACAGTAAGGACAAACCAGGTTTCGTTTTCTTTTTTTCCATAGGCATGCAACTGCCACTGTGTCACACCACTAGTACCACCGCAATGAGGACATTTAATCCGCCCAGGATTGCCAACCTTAATCCCCATTTCCCGTGGAGCCAGCCCCGGGCCTAGCCCTAATTTCAAACACAAATTACAGGTAATATAAGCGTTTGGTGGGAGGTAGTATAATGGAGTAATAGGACTAGACGAGAGATTGACGGTAGTACTACTAAAGTCCTAGGACTCTTCAGGAAAACAAACTTACTGTTAAACCCCCACCCACCAGACTCAAAAGCAGTAAAAAACAGATATGGTCAGATAAAGTTTAAAAAGTATATTTATGTAGCCCTAACAAAATAATCTCCCTCAAGACCCTTCCTAACCCCAACAATTGTCTTTCAAAAGTCCCAAAAAGAACCCAACTCCCAAATCCCACCCCCCAAAAGTCTCTAAAAAAAAGGGCAAGGGACACTACACTACTGGAGGGTGCTGGTGAATTTAGCGGCCAGGGCATCATACTCCTTGCGGAGGGTGGCATGGTCGAAGCGGAGGCTCTCCACCAAGTTCTTATAGTTATGGACCTCCTGCTCCAGGTAGGACACTCTGAGTCCTAGGCGGCGCTGGTGTGCCTTGCAGCTCCTGTGGGGGGCAGCTGGTGTCTTTGCTGCTTGGCGGTGGCGGTTGGCTTTGGTAGCCCGGCTCCGTACCGCTGGAGCACTCCGCTGGCTGGCAGCCCGTGGGGGCACGGAGGAGGATGCAGCTGTCCCAGTGGAGGATGTTGTGGTTCCACCGGTTGACTGCGTGTCCTCCTCCTCCAGGGCCACCAGCCGCCGATATTCGGTGACAGTGGCATCCAGCCTCCGTTGCCGGGCCATTCGAGCCTGCTCCCTCCGTGATGTCGATTTGGAAGGAGCAACTATATGAAGAAAGAAAGACATAGTCTGTAACCAATGCTCCTTAACATTAATAACACAAAGTGATTGAGCCGAAAGTTGTGTCACAGTACAAGTAGCAAATTGAAAGCACAGTACATAACTATTGAGGACAGTATCTATCTAACCTCCCACTTCTGCATCCTTGCTCTAACATTAGTGGGAGGGAGTTTAATGAACAAATTCTACGACCACTATGGACTTCCATTACAGTCGACTATGACAGTACACCAGTCTTATTCTTCTTCTTCTCTCTTGTTTAGGAAAATTGGTACGTTATCTTATGCAAGCCGGAAGAATGCCAGCGCAGTGAACTTGCACCCGAGAAAAACAGACGCACACCATGATGAGTGAGACAGACTTGCGTTACTGTACCGTTCCAGTACATGCAGGTGGTGAAGCTATTACTTTTCTATTACGGGTGGCACTGAGAATACTCTGTTACAAGGGCTACTGCTTAATTAATTTACCTTTCACACTACAGTGCAAATGAGTACTAGAAAAGGAAAATGAAGAAGCTAAATAATTTGATTATCTATCACTTCACATGGGATGTATTTGATGACATATGGGATGACTTTAGGTGCTTTGCTTATTATTGAGTGAACAGTGATACACCCACACATGAATGACGTACTACTACTAAACTAAAGTTATTAAGAGAGGTACGGAGTGTCCACCGTAATAACCGGATATATGCTGTGCTTGCAGTTGCAATACAAACTACTGCTACTATTCATGGTAGTATTGGACAAATTTACAATTTCTTTTCCTTGCCTTCCCTACACTGGAACGGACGTGCGGGTGCGGTGTTACATGCTCTTCAAGGTAACACTTAGTTCATCCAGTGACAATCTACTCTCTCTAGATACACATGTGCTATCTAAGAGTCAGATAATACCATGCTCCAGGCATCCATCCATTCAAAGTATATGCACACATACAGTTTCTGTTTCACCCACCCAGGCTGTTGTCCTTCCACCCATCCTTGCTTCATCATTGACCCAGCCATGCACCATACCATATTCTTTCCTTCCCAGCCACCTCGGGGCCAAGCAAACACATATCATTCTTCTTTGCCAGCCATCATAAAATTTCTCGTCCTTCCACACTTACTTACACCCTTCTTTCGCTTTTCGTTCATCCCATCCATCAAGTTCATCTAAGATCTTATTGGGATTCTTCTCACCAAAAACTTCACAGCTAAGTCGAAGTACATTTAGAGGAGGCTACTACCTGGTTGATTTATAATACACCCGTGCAGAAAGCACACTATGCAGTCTTCAATCTCAATAAGTAAGGAATATATAGCTTACCTCTTCCCGCCACCACCGTGCGAACCCTCACAGGAACGTCCGGCACTTGCACCGCCTCCTCCCCAGAGTCCTCCTCCAACACCACCACCTCCGCGCTGGCCCCGCCACCAGATGTTCCACCTACAAAGTACATTTAAGAATGTTAGAATACACCACTCACTACTATATAATATTTGGTCTAGGCGGAATAAACAAATGTTAAAAAAACGAAATACAATGTAATAATTTGTAACTGTCTACTCTAAAGTAAAAATGTCCCTTTTTCCACAAGAAATGTGTCCAATTAATCGTTAGCACTAAGCACTTTTCCATTTTCAGTTAAACGTTTACTTTTATGACAAATTTGATTTTAATAAATGTGTTTACTTTTAATAAAGCTTTTAAACTTAAATAGACTCTGTGGTTTTTGGTCCTCCAGACTAGAGTGGATGAGCTAAAGGTTTTGAAATTTTTGCAAGCATGAGTGCCTCTGGCACTTCTTGACTCTGACTCCGTACTCTTGTCCTGCGTTGGATAATCTAATGATCATTGGGGATCAATCATCGGTGACTTTGGGAGCTAAATGACTCTGCCACACTATCTAGTCAGTAAGGAGATTGGGGGTTCTTCAAAGTCTGATATCACTGAGGTATGTGGAAAGAAAGTCTACCTGCGCCTATTATAATTGATAAACAATGCACTATTTAGTGTTCATAGTTCGGTTTGTGCAGATTTGTCCCTGCAACAGTAGTAGAATGGATTGTCCTCCTATCCAAACCAAAAGTAAAGTAGTATCTTATTCTTTCTTGGTGGTCATTCACCTTTTTATTGTTGGCAATTGTCAAAGCATAAACATTTAGAAGACTTGAAAAGACATTATGGACAATCCCAGAGGACTGCACTCAGTGCATAGAGCTATTGCTGACTAGAATGGGAGTCCAATGGAATTGCCAAATGTGCAATCTTAGTTAGCTACACAGACAGACTAATAAGAATAATCTAGTAATACCACAGGGAGTCATAGTCGAGGCAGGATAAGAATTTAGATCCAGTCTACAAGAAGATCAAAGACGATTTAGAAAAAATCGAATGAGGAACGCTAGGAAAAAATAGGTACTCTATATTAAAATTAAAACTTACTGGGGCCAGCAAAGGAGCCCTCGCCTGCCCGATCCTGGCCTGCATCCTCCTGAACAGCACCCTCCTCCTCCTCCTCCTGTGTCCTCTTGCCTTTGGGGGGAGCTGATGTACAACATGAAAGAAAGAAAGACCAGAAAACATGGATGAGATTTGTCAACCAAATCAAACATTTCAAAAGAACAATAACAAAATATTTTGGAGAAATAGCAAATAGATAGACAACTATTCCACGGGATATATTGACCTATCTCATGTGGTATACTACGTTATTCGTATTGCCTGATTTGCGGACCGTTGACTTTGAAAGTTCCTATGTAACTCACTAAACAGACTACTAAAAAGGTTTGCCTAGGCCTGGCAGGCAGCAGTCCGCAGCACGCAAAGTGACAGACAAAGTCCATCCTGCTTGCAGATCAGTGAATACTCAAACTATCAATCCACCGACCACCACCACTATTTCTTCTTATAGCCATGTGTCTAAAGGAAGGACTGGACTTCAGTCTGTTGGGGCTGATTTAGAAGTCCCTTGCGGCTCATTTTCCTCCATTGTTGCGTGACTTTTGTGACGCTGCGGCAGAACAAAAGAGTCGCCATGGTGCGGCGTATATATATTGTGGGAGAGGTGTGGCGCCGCGGCCAGGGCGACTGACGCTGGAATCTGGGGATCAGGGTTCGATCCCCGGCTCCGGCGGCAGGTTAGCCCAGCACCATGCGACTCTGGGCAATAGCTTGCTTAATCTTCCCGACGGCCCCCCAGCGCCTAGAGACCCTAACGGGTGATTGTGCGCTATATAAATGTGGATTATTATTATTTATTATTATTATATTAAAAAAAACGCATATGGGAGATGCATCACGTTGTAAAGCCCTGCGCCATCAGGGGGCGTTCCGGCGCAAGGGAGGGCGTTCCTGCGCAGGAACGAATCCTAAAAGTGGCTGAGTGAAATCTACAAGATGTCAATCAGTCACTTTTAGGACAATGATGCGTGACTCAAACCCTGCGCCTGCTTGAAGCCGACGTACGGCTTGATGCAGCATTGGGGAGATAGGGCACCCCAGAGCATTGCTGGAGCTACGCCATCGTTGGCACGCAACTCCAGCAATGCGCCGCCTTTACGGCACAGATGCGTAAGGCTTCTGTGACGTTTTGGGCCAATGGGTGGTGGTGGCATGGCGCACAATTACTGCCGCATCCCTGCTACTTTGCAGGGATGCGCCGGTAATTGAAAATATGACCCTTAGTGTCTAGCATTACGCAGTTCTTTACACTACACTCATACATAATTTCTCAGGCCAATGAAATGAACACAAAATACAAAACAAATAAGCATAGTAGCAAGCAAGGCTACTGAGAAGGAGAGCAGTGCACCTGAAATGCATAGAAGATTTTGAAATATAATTTACCTACAATGTAATCGGCAGCATTATTGCTCTTGGTAAAGAACAAAGATTTGCAAATAACAGAGCCGGATAAAACAGATTAGTGATGAAATAGCTAGAAATAGCTACTACTACTCACCAAGCCCAGGGACCTCTACGCCGAGCGCGTCCAGCAAGTCCCGTTCCCGGTCCATGACATCCGTCCAGCGGTGGGTGGCCTGGTTATAGGTGCGCCGGACCCCAGAGAGCTTAAACATGGCCCGGCACACCTTCTCCCACCGCTTCCGGCGCTCCCGGATGACAAAGCCGGTTGCGATCTTGCCGCCTCCCAGGATGGTCTTGGGGAGGCGGCGCTGGACGTGGAAGATGAGTGCGGCCACATCCTCCGCGCTAAAGATCTCCCGTGGCATCACTAGCTCCCACCTCAAACGCCCGCACGGGAGCCGGGCACGGGGTGCAGGACCCTTCCCCTTCTCAGGGTGCTTCCCGGCTCCCTTTACCATGGTCTGGGCAGAAATGAGTTAATAATAAAGAAGAAATAGAATAGGGAAGAAGAAAAGAAAAGAGTTTAAAAAAGTAGTTTAAAATTAACAAAAAGTAGCAGAAAACACAAAAATATAGTGCTAGAAAAATAGAGGGATAGATAATAAGTAAAATAGATCAAATAAACTTCAAACAAGCAAAGGATGGCAGAGATTCAGAGAGGATACAGAAAGCATGCCCAGAACCATAGCAATGAATGAGAAACAAGATGGCCGCGCCCATTCATGACCGGGTGGGTAAGTTCGCGCGAGATTTTCCTCGCGATCACGCGCAAAATTGTACTAGCGAGCAGCACACTTTGCGAGATTACACATAGCGGCCGGAAACGGAATTATGTCACGCAAACAAGATGGCCGCGCCCGTGTACGACCGCTAGGGTAACTTCGCAAACGTATAGCTACAAGCGCCTTGCGAACACGCTAAAAATCACGCGAACATACACGCCGCAAAAAAAAGAATAGTGTATTCGGACACATTCGCGGCTTCCGAAATCGATCTCGCACGGATTCGCGCCCCGCAAATCGCGCAAAATTGCAGAAAAACGATTTTTGCTAAACTGAAAGCAATCAGCAGGTGCAAAAGTTCAAACTTAACATTAGTAACCATTCACTCTAGTGCTTCCTGAGGGGCCCCTCCAGAGTTCAGTTGCCTATTTGCAACTATTCCATGACCCTGCTATGACCCAAACAGCAGGCTCATAGAATAGCTACAAGAGGACCATAAAGGTCCTGTGAAAAAAAATTGCACTGCAACAGAAAGCAAATTACAGATAAGGAAGGAATCAGGTGCCAGCCAGACTGGAAGTTTCAAAATTACTGACACATTAATCACCCCCAAATTAATTCATGGCAGTTGAAGAAGGGCAGGTGTGCTTGCTTTCACTGCAACAGAAAGCAAATTACAGATAAGGAAGGAAGCAGGTGCCAGCCAGACTGGAATTTTCAAAATCACTGACACATTAATCAACCCCAAATTAATTCATGGCAGTTGAAGCAGGGCAGGTGTGCTTGCTTTTTTTCACCCCCATAATCTACAGTGATAAACAAACCTAATGGGTGGCAGTGAGGATGTACCAGAGGGTGGCATGGGTGTACCAGAGGGTGGCAGTGGTGAAACAGAGGGTGCTGTGAACCTGTGATGATAAACCAGACGTAGAAACAACATAGTCGCGGCCGTTGCAAGCCGAAAAGTAAGTTCGCAATTGCGAAATGGTCCACAAATCCTCGCGAACGCTCGCCAACACAAAAATCCGTAAATTCGCAAATTCGCGTACGCGAGATCCGCCCATACTTAGCAATAATGAGTTTTGTTTCTGATACTATCTCCAGGAAGAGCTCTCATTCAATTGTTAAACCAATAAGATATAGAGAATAATATAAGTTATAATTTGTATGCCTCTGATATTACCATTTAGAGTGATCAACTTATTTTATTTATCCATGTTGTTTAGAGTATAACTATGTTTTGTGGATTTTGTTCACAGGATATATTGTTTTGTTTTTTTGATTCATATTTTGGTTCTTTTGTTTTTTTCGTTTAAGAAGAGAAGGTAATGTAGTAAGCTGTGATGTCAATCACTAATTCTCATGAGTAGTGTTGCTTTAAGATTATTCCAGTGGTGCTTAGTTACTTTAGAATGTGTAAGAGTCATTCTTGAGTTTATGTCTGCTGGAGCCAGCTGATTTTCTTACTGGCTCTATATCCATGTAATCTTAAATAAATATCTCAATACATCTGGCTGCTTACAGCCTGATTACTACAGTCTCCTCCTTAAATGCTAATGAGATATTCTGAAATAGAAATATAAGTTTTGGTAATAGCATCATTTTCAATATGTTGACTCTGCCTTTCTCTGTCTATTCTGGATAAGTTTTTGTCGGTGATATGGTCAATATTTTGTGTGATTCTGATACCCAGATACCTGATCTCCCATGCACTCTGTCTTTGACTGATTGATCTCATACCCAAAAATCTGCCCGAACTGGGAAGCTATATTATATATTGTTGGAATTGCCCCTACTGGGTCAGATGTATATAACATCATGTCGTCCGACGTTATAAAGATACTTTTTTTTTTTCCAACTTCGAAACTTGAAGGGAGTTATGCTAGCCTGCTGCCCAAACTTATCTGCCAGAGACTCAATATAGAGGTTAAAAAGTAAAGGTGACAAATGGGCACCCCTGCCTTGTTCCTCATTTGATTGTTACAGCCGCCGAAAGATTGCCATTTACCAATATTTTGGCTGAGGGTTTTTGATAAATCGATGAAATAGTTCTGCAAAAATGTTCACCCAAATTACACCTGTCCAGTACCTGAGCTAAATATACCCAGTTCACTCGATCGAACACCTTTGTGGCGTCTAATGTGATAACGGCCAATGGCAGTTTATGCAGTGTTGCAATATCTATGGTGCGAACCAAGTTGTGTGTCAAGTCCTGAATACTCCGCCCTCTAACGAAGCCTTTTTGGTCATTATGCAGGAGCATTCCTATTACACCATTTAATCTCTCTGCTAAAATCTTAGCAAAGATCTTGTAGTCAAGATTAAGCAGAGGGATTGGCCTGTATGAATCGCATTCATTTGGTGGCTTTGATGGTTTTAAGATCAGGACCACCGTTGCCTCGTTCCATGAAGGGGGTGCCTTCCCTCTGTTCTCGAAAATATGAGCAAATAACTTTTGCAGCACAGGGGCAAGGGCTACCGCTAGAGCTCTATATAGCTCGGCTGGCAACCCATCAGGTCCCGGCGCTGTATTTTTCTTCCTTCGTAGTTTTTTCCATGAAATCCTTGTGCCCTTGGAGGCCCAGACGAAGGAGTTCATTCTAGCTTGTATTTTTCTTAAGGTCTCTGTAGTAAGCTGTGATGTCAGTCACTGATTCTCATGAGTAGTGTTGCTTTAAGATTATTCCAGCACTAGTTGCTTTAGAATGTGTAAAAGTCATTCTTGAGTTTATGTCTGTGGGAGCCAGCTCATTTTCTTACTGGCTCTTTATCCATGTAATCTTAAATAAATATCTCAAGACATCTGGCTGCTTACAGCGTGATTACTACATTTTATTGGAGACGAGGATGGGATAAGAAGATAAAAATATTAAAAGATCCTACCATGGGTTGAGGCGGAATTCGCTTGTGGGTAGTAAACGTGGTACGATGATATCACTATATAGAAAGTAAATGAAGTAGATTCAATGTCGAGTCTTGAAAAGTTAATGGGAAACAATTAGTTTCTAAAGAATTCGAAGATTTTTTTCCCATCTCTGGGGTCAGACCCAGTAGAAGTTCTCTCTATCATCCCCAAGGGAATGGACTTGTTGAGAGAATGAATAGGGTGGTTGGTGATTGTGTAAAATGAGCAAAGGCTAGGAATTGTGATGTTGCAAAATCACTTAACAGCATGATTTGGTTCTATAGAACCACCCCTCATTCCTCCACGAAAGTATCTCCTTTTGAATTAATGAGGGGAAGAAAGCCTAATACTTCCTTTCGACCAGGCTGGATGTCCAAGAGGGTTAAAAATGAGTCTGATGTGGAGAAGTTAATGTCATTAGTTAAAAAAAGTACATCTATCACCCAAGAGAAACAAAAATTAAGCTTTGACACTAAGAAAGGGTCAAAATTGAGCACTTTGAAGGTTGATGATTGGGTTAAAATAAGGAAATCTATTCATGTCAACAAAGGAGAAAGTAAATTTGGACCTCCTGTCAAAGTTCTGAAAATAGTAGGAAATGCAATTCAAATTGAAGTAAAGTTGCTAAAGTTAATTGTTCTTACCAGAAACAATCTTCTAAGAGCAATAATGAGTTTTGTTTCTGATACTATCTCCAGGAAGAGCTCTCATTCAATTGTTAAACCAATAAGATATAGAGAATAATATAAGTTATAATTTGTATGCTTCTGATATTACCATTTAGAGTGATCAACTTATTTTATTTATCCATGTTGTTTAGAGTATAACTATGTTTTGTGGATTTTGTTCACAGGATATATTGTTGTGTTTTTTTTATTCAAATTTTGGTTCTTTTGTTTTTTTCATTTAAGAAGAGAAGGTAATGTAGTAAGCTGTGATGTCAATCACTAATTCTCATGACTAGTGTTGCTTTAAGATTATTCCAGTGGTGCTTAGTTACTTTAGAATGTGTAAGAGTCATTCTTGAGTTTATGTCTGCTGGAGCCAGCTGATTTTCTTACTGGCTCTATATCCATGTAATCTTAAATAAATATCTCAAGACATCTGGCTGCTTACAGCCTGATTACTACAGTCTCCTCCTTAAATGCTAATGAGATATTCTGAAATAGAAATATAAGTTTTGGTAATAGCATCATTTTCAATATGTTGACTCTGCCTTTCTCTGTCTATTCTGGATATGTTTTTGTCGGTGATATGGTCAATATTTTGTGTGATTCTGATACCCAGATACCTGATCTCCCATGCACTCTGTCTTTGACTGATTGATCTCATACCCAAAAATCTGCCCGAACTGGGAAGCTATATTATATATTGTTGGAATTGCCCCTACTGGGTCAGATGTATATAACATCATGTCGTCCGATGTTATAAAGATACTTTTTTTTTTCCAACTTCGAAACTTGAAGGGAGTTATGCTAGCCTGCTGCCCAAACTTATCTGCCAGAGACTCAATATAGAGGTTAAAAAGTAAAGGTGACAAATGGGCACCCCTGCCTTGTTCCTCATTTGATTGTTACAGCCGCCGAAAGATTGCCATTTACCAATATTTTGGCTGAGGGTTTTTGATAAATCAATGAAATAGTTCTGCAAAAATGTTCACCCAAATTACACCTGTCCAGTACCTGAGCTAAATATACCCAGTTCACTCGATCGAACACCTTTGTGGCGTCTAATGTGATAATGGCCAATGGCAGTTTATACAGTGTTGCAATATCTATGGTGCGAACTAAGTTGTGTATCAAGTCCTGAATACTCCGCCCTCTAACGAAGCCTTTTTGGTCATTATGCAGGAGCAGTCCTATTACACCATTTAATCTCTCTGCTAAAATCTTAGCAAAGATCTTGTAGTCAAGATTAAGCAGAGGGATTGGCCTGTAAGAATCGCATTTATTTGGTGGCTTTGATGGTTTTAAGATCAGGACCACCGTTGCCTCGTTCCATGAAGGGGGTGCCTTCCCTCTGTTCTCGAAAATATGAGCAAATAACTTTTGCAGCACAGGGGCAAGGGCTACCGCTAGAGCTCTATATAGCTCGGCTGGCAACCCATCAGGTCCCGGCGCTTTGCCCTTTTTTCCAGCCTCGATTGCCTTGGTTATCTCACTTAAACTAATCGTTTTGTTTAGGTTGTTGAAGGTTTCCTCATCAATTTTATTCAGAGAGTATTGATCTAGCCACGAGTGGATCAAATTGTCTTGAGGAGTTAGGTATTCCTTATAAACCTGTTCAAAATGCTTATGAAAAGCTTCTTCAATATCTTCAGGATGCTGCAGCCTTTTTCCAGAAGTCTCCTATAAAACTTCTTTTATATTGTTTTTACATCGATCCTGTTTAATTTTCCAGGCCAGGAGCTTCCCACTCGATTCTCCATATTCAAAGTAGGCCAACTTACTGGCCTCCCACCTTTTCCTCAACCTGGTGTCTAGCACCCCCGCAAGTTGCAACCTATATGATGACAGTTTCTCCTGAATATCCCCCTGGAGTGTGAGCCTCTGGGCTGAGAGATTCTGCTCTAAATTACGAATTTTTGCCTCTAAACCTGCTATCTCAGCCATGTACTTTCTTTGTCTAGCAATTTGTATAGATGTTATCTGACCCCTCAGAAATGCCTTATGTGCATCCCATACTATTTCAATTGGAGATGATTCTAAATTAGTCGCAAAGAAGCTCTCTGTTTCTACTATCAACTTTTGTACAACTTCATTCTCTGACAAAATAGATTGGTCCAGGGTCCATCTTTTAGTACCCTGCATAGTAGGGAGTTTCAGTACTAGTGAGACCGCCGAATGATCTGATAAATGAGCTCCTACGTGATTAGAATCTATCACCCAGCCCAACAGCTCCATGCTGATCAATAAAAAAGCCAACCGAGATTTGTGGCCGTATTTTTTATTGTGGACTGTGTACCCCCTTTTAGTCCCCATTCTTTTTCTCCATACATCTACCCATCCCATTTGCTGCATTGCACTTGTTAAAAGAGATCTCATCTTGCAATTATGTGGTGATCTATTCATATAGGTCCTATCCAACAGGGGATCTAGCACCAGATTAAAATCTCAGGCAAGAATTAATGGATCCTGGAAGGCTAATAACTCTGCCAAGATCTCCCAGAGCGGAGTTGGGTCATCCAGGTAGGGACCGTAATAGCCTGCTACTGTAAATTTTTACATATGGTACCTAATCTTAGCTATGACCCATTTGCCCCTTTTATCTATTTTAGCCCCTTCCACTGCTAAAGCCGTATTAGATTTGATGAGAAAAGCCACTCCCTACGTGGTCAATTGCTGTGTGGTGCCTGGATCCATTTTTTATCTTTTCACATGTCTCTGAGCTCTTTTTCTGTGAGATGTGTCTCTTGAAGAATGAGAACTTGTTCAGGAGTGTCTTTTAGGTATTGTAGAATTCTCTACATTCTATATTTTACCCTCAGACCATTCAGGTTCCACGATAAAATCTTCAGGTATATTGCCTGATCAGTCCTAGATTTTGGCATTTATCTCGATATGGGTAACATATTTCTTAGACGACCTATTTTGGCGCATCAGACTTATTTTTTTGGGTTCTTTTCCCCAATGATCCCCACTCAGTGACCACCCCCCACCCCTCCTCTCTACCCCGCTAGTGCTCCCCTGGAGAACCCCCATTCTTCCTCTTGTGGCCCTACTCTCGCCTTGAGGCATCCCTCCCTGGTTTCTTGGGACAGTTATTAACTGAATGGCAGTCTATCTACAAAGCAAAACATTTGCATATTTTAGACAGCGGGGACATAGACTGATCTGAGAAGTCAGAAAAGTTAGCAGACTACTACCTCCCTACCCACTCCAGATATTGATTATAAGAAGGTTTCTGTTTCTTCCACCCTCTTAAACACCCGCATTTTGTTATTATACATTATTTTTAAGGTTGCAGGAAATTTTAGCTGCGCTGTAGCACCTAGGTGTCTAGAAGCAGTTAACGATGAGACGTCTGACCTTATCTGGCACGTTATCCCCTCTGTGGTTAAGGTGCTCTTTTTTAAGGCTCTGTTTAGTATTTCATCCTTCATACTGTAAGTTAGGAAATGAACCAAAATCTTCCTAGGTCTAGTTTTGTTTGGGTTTAATCTGAATGGGTCCCTGTGTACTCTTTGTATATCCTTGATAAGCTCTTGCTCCGTAGAGTCAGTTAGGGTCACTTGTTTGATCAATTTGACGACAAATTCTTTAATATTGCTCCCCTCCACTCCTTCCGGCACTCTGAGAAGGCTTAGATTGTTTCTTCTCTGGGAGTTTTCAATGGATTCTATTTTCTCCTGGAGCCCCAGCTTACGTTCCTTTCTTCTATCGATTTCTTTTGAATTTTCCGTAGTTTGAGCTGTCAATTCTGTGACTGTAGACTCAAGGGCTGTGGTCCTTGCAGCCAGAGAGTCAATCTTGTCTGCCAACTTCTCGCAAAAGGACTTAATTTCACCTTGATTCTTTTCTGAGACTCAAAGACCATTCTTCATCTCCTCACTTTAGATTGTAAAATTTGCAGAACAGGTTGATGTGTTATAAAATCCCCATTATTCTCGTTGGAAGGACATACACTTCCCACTTCCTTAACTGAATCCTGATCTGCCTTTGGTGCAATCACTCCTATAAGTACAGTATTAGCATTAATGCCAGTACTGAAGTCTTTAGCTTCTACTGCTGCACTTGCGTCCGTCATCCTAGAACCTTATTATTATTATTATTATTATTAGGTTTTTGTAAAGCGCGTAGTCACCCGTAAGTATCCCAGTGCTAAGATCCAAACCTTCCGCTTCAGCTGCTTCTAGCTGCCCCCCCAGTACTTGAAACTTGTTTGGACTTAAAACCCTTCTGGAAAGCTATAAGCCTCTTCTATATGACCGCCCGGGGTGTCCAGGGCACCACTCATGGGTTTCAGTAAAAGAGTACTGGGTACTGTCCTAAAATACTCTTTTAGTGAAGGTGTCGGTCTTGCCTTGAGTTGAGTCGGATGAGTTAAAGGATTAGGTGGAGTAAGCTTGAGATTTTTGTTATTTCTCCTTTTTCTTGGCTTTGTTATGCTTGCAGTTTTGGTAGGCACGGCCCGTTCAGGGCGTTATACCGGGGCAGTGACGTCAGGCGGGGGAGGGTCTGGGTGGGGTGTTGTAAAATGCGGAATATGGACCATTACAGGTAAGTACCAAAAAAAAAAAAAATCAATTTCGTTACCTGCGCTGCATCGCCAAATGTGACAAAATTCGGTTTTTTTTCTCTTTTTTTCCGGTACTTACCTGTCATGGTCCATATCCCGCATTTTTCAACCCCCCATCCTGACCCTCCCAGGCCTGACGTCAACGCCCGGTATAACGCCCTGCACGAGCCGTGCGTGAGTTTTGGTATGCCTAGCAGAGGTTTCTGCCTTTGTGCTCTTGGAAGGCTTATCAGGAGCATTAAATACATCATCAATATACCATGCTTCCTATTTGTACTTCTGAGCGTATATCTGAGTGCTGGGGTTTCTTCTGCAATGCCTCCTGTGCTCTTTGTCCTATACCTCCTTGCAGTGACACCCTCTATAGCTACTCTACTTTCCTCGAGGAGACTGCCGCTGTTTTGCCCGGAGGGAGAACCTAACAAGGATTTTCCTTTGCTTGTTTCTTCAGAGCCGTTCGTGAGGGGTTCTGGGAAAGTGAGTCCTAAGTTGCCTCGGCTTCCCCAGCCTCTGTCACTGTGGGAGAGTCTGGCAGCTTCTCTACGCCAACGTCTAACTTCTAGGGCAGCCCGCGCCCACTGTGAGACCCCTTCCTCTGTATCACTGTGTCCTCCCTCCCAGTCTCCTCTGGCCCTCTCACTCGCGGCTACTGCTGCACCCTGCACAGTCAACCCCGCCACCCCCAGTGCCTTTCCAGGGGCAAAAAACTTCAAAAAGCAGAGAGAGTCTTAATGGCCTGGGGGCCCTAAACAGAACTCAAAACTCACTGTTCACACACTGTGGAGCGTCGGAGCGAATGCTGCTACGGGATGGTTACACACCTTCCAATCCTCTCATGACTCAGCGCTTTCTCTGGCGTTTTTCTCTGGCTGCTGAACCTGCTCTGCTGCTCCACAGCGCGGCGTGGTGTGACAGTAACTTCAGGTACTAATTCATCAAATCCTTTTTGTATAGTTTTAGTCCGCTTTGGCTTCTCTACTTTATGCACCTTTGCTGCGCCGTCATCTGCCCACAAATATGTCCGTTATGCTACCACAACCGTCCCATACCGCTGGAGCCTCCGCGACCAGCTAACCGCTAGCCGCCATTTTCTCCCTTACTCCTCCTGCCACAAATACAGGCAGCCTACCGGGGAATAGTCTTGCTTGTCTGGAATCACACTGTGAGTTTGTGTCCACTTGTACAACCATTCTGACAGAAGCATGTGCTTATTTAATCTTTTTGCAGACACATAACTGCTTAAATACGTATCCTGATATCAACTACTAGCAGTATCAGAAGCCAGTCACTGTTTATGCATTTACAGAATGATTTAGGCATTCAGACAAATAGTGCTGTAGCGAAATGTGTAGAATGTATGCGGTCATCTAACCCCTTCCAGACTACTGAGTCTCTCCTGTTAAAGTGCAGGGAATAGTCTTGCGTGTCTAGAATCACACTGTGAGTCTGTGTCTACTTGTACAACCATTCTCACAGAAGCATGTGCTTATTTAATCTGTCTGCTGACACATAACCACTTAAAAACGTATCTTGATGTCAACTTCTAGCAGTATCAGAACCCAGTCACTGTTTATGCACTAGGACAATGAGTCAGGCATTCAGAGAAGCAGTGGTACAGTCAAAGGTCCACAATGTATGTGGTCCCCTAACTTCTTGCAGACTACTGAGTCAGTCTTATAAAAGTGCAGGCAATAGTCATGTTTGTCTTGAATCACACTGTGAGTCTGTGTGCACTTCTGCGATCATCTTGACAGAAGTATGTCATTATGAAATCACTCTGCTGAAACATAAGTACTTATAAAGTTACTTTGCTTTGAACTACTAGTACTCTAGGTACTCATTCATAGTCTATGCATTTGTATTGCACTTATTTATTTTAATAATTGTTTAATTAGTAGATGGGTACTTTATTATATCAATTGTGATTTGTAAAGGGACTGATTAAATGTTTTTTATGTAAAATGTGTTTGTTTAGAAATAGAATAGTATATTTTATATATTTTTTTAAATAATATCCTATTTCAGATATTGTTCATCATCATTAAAATAAACTTATTATGGGTAGAAAAACAGAAAACAGAAAACAACACAAAAAGGACTATTATTTGAAGAAAACTCAACTGCAAATATTGGATGAACAACAGCATGCTAGAAAAAAGTCTTGGGGTAAGAGAACAAAATAATTTATTAAAAACTTTCAAAGCCTAATAATAGTGTGCAGATTGTGGAAAGTATAAAGAATGCCTCAACAACAAAAAAGAATAACAAGAAAAAAATTGTAACAAATGGGAAATTACATTCAAAAGACACAATGTGTGGTAAAAGGCGGCAGTGTCAGTATAAAGAAATAAGAAAGAAGATGTTTTACAATAGAGTTGTCTTTAATTTGTTAAAAGATGTGAAGAAATAAAAAAGAAGAGCACCATTTTATAAAAAGAAAAAAGAAATTGAAATTATTGTTGAGAAGGCTTTTGAATTAAAAAGGAAATTATTCATTTAGTTTTAAACAGAATTCGATCACTAGATAAACCAATTCATTTTATGAAGGCCAAAAGTAAGCAGAAAAAAGTAATTAACAGAACTAACTTTTGTGATTTGTTTGGGGTGAATGGAAACACAGTACAAGTTCAGAACCTTTCTTTAATAAAGAGAGTTATTTACAGACCAATACTTTATTGCTTGCAGTTGATACCAGTGGTTGAGCTTATGAGGTTAGAAATGGTTGTCCTATTGAGAAAGAGAAGATGGTTTCTAGAAATGTAGAAGAACTAATAGCTGATGAAGTTTTAGGGAGAAGTCCTAAAGCCCCAGTGTATACTTGGGATTGCAGTAGTATTTGTAGTATACGACAGGAATCTAATGATATTTTATGCAATTTCTTACGACAGTATAGTAAAAAAAAGTGTTAAACAAAAGGTTAAGATGTTGCAAGGACTAGATCCTTGCAGAGTGAGAACAAATACTGGTTTGCAAGGTCATTCTCTGGCTTGTCTTTCTAGGAAAGTAGGCCAAAGTGTTTTTTCATCATTTAAGAATGTTAGCAGTATCATTCTCAAATGCGGAAGGTAGTCAGAAGATTGTATTACACAAAAAGTCCAGCACTAATTTTAAATGAGTTGAACACTGGTCTTTTGTGTGGGTCAGTATCCGATGTGAAGTAGGTGTGTGATGAAATTGAGTTTTGTTACTTTGGTCCTGAACAAGAGAGTGCAGAAACTGACACATTAATAGAAAAAGATGTTCAAGAGAATGTGGAACATATTACCATAAAACATTTTGAAGAACAAATTACAAAGTTTAAGGTCATTTCAGGTGAAAGGCCAAATTAGTTTTAGTCCGCTTTGGCTTCTCTACTTTATGCACCTTTGCTGCGCCGTCATCTGCCCACAAATATGTCCGTTATGCTACCACAACCGTCCCATACCGCTGGAGCCTCAGCGACCAGCTAACCGCTAGCTGCCATTTTCTCCCTTACTCCTCCTGCCACAAATACAGGCACCCTACCGGGGAATAGTCTTGCTTGTCTGGAATCACACTGTGAGTTTGTGTCCACTTGTACAACCATTCTGACAGAAGCATGTGCTTATTTAATCTTTTTGCAGACACATAACTGCTTAAAAACGTATCCTGATGTCAACTACTAGCAGTATCAGAAGCCAGTCACTGTTTATGCATTTACAGAATGATTTAGGAATTCAGACAAATAGTGCTGTAGCGAAATGTGTAGAATGTATGCGGTCATCTAACCCCTTCCAGACTACTGAGTCTCTCCTGTTAAAGTGCAGGGAATAGTCTTGCGTGTCTAGAATCACACTGTGAGTCTGTGTCTACTTGTACAACCATTCTCACAGAAGCATGTGCTTATTTAATCTGTCTGCTGACACATAACCACTTAAAAACTTATCCTGATGTCAACTACTAGCAGTATCAGAACCCAGTCACTGTTTATTCAACTAGGACAAGAGTCAGGCATTCAGAGAAGCAGTGGTACAGTCAAAGGTCCACAATGTATGTGGTCCCCTAACTTCTTGCAGACTACTGAGTCAGTCTTATAAAAGTGCAGGAAATAGTCACGTTTGTCTTGAATCACACTGTGAGTCTGTGTGCACTTCTGCGATCATCTTGACAGAAGTATGTCATTATGAAATCACTCTGCTGAAACATAAGTACTTATAAAGTTACTTTGCTTTGAACTACTAGTACTCTAGGTACTCATTCATAGTCTATGCATTTGTATTGCACTTATTTATTTTAATAATTGTTTAATTAGTAGATGTGTACTTTATTATATCAATTGTGATTTGTAAAGGGACTGATTAAATGTTTTTTATGTAAAATGTGTTTGTTTAGAAATAGAATAGTATATTTTATATATTTTTTTAAATAATATCCTATTTCAGATATTGTTCATCACCATTAAAATAAACTTATTATGGGTAGAAAAACAGAAAACAGAAAACAACACAAAAAGGACTATTATTTGAAGAAAACTCAACTGCAAATATTGGATGAACAACAGCATGTTAGAAAAAAGTCTTGGGGTAAGAGAACAAAATAATTTATTAAAAACTTTCAAAGCCTAATAATAGTGTGCAGATTGTGGAAAGTATAAAGAATGCCTCAACAACAAAAAAGAATAACAAGAAAAAAATTGTAACAAATGGGAAATTACATTCAAAAGACACAATGTGTGGTAAAAGGCGGCAGTGTCAGTATAAAGAAATAAGAAAGAAGATGTTTTACAATAGAGTTGTCTTTAATTTGTTAAAAGATGTGAAGAAATAAAAAAGAAGAGCACCATTTTATAAAAAGAAAAAAGAAATTGAAATTATTGTTGAGAAGGCTTTTGAATTAAAAAGGAAATTATTCATTTAGTTTTAAACAGAATTCGATCACTAGATAAACCAATTCATTTTATGAAGGCCAAAAGTAAGCAGAAAAAAGTAATTAACAGAACTAACTTTTGTGATTTGTTTGGGGTGAATGGAAACACAGTACAAGTTCAGAACCTTTCTTTAATAAAGAGAGTTATTTACAGACCAATACTTTATTGCTTGCAGTTGATACCAGTGGTTGAGCTTATGAGGTTAGAAATGGTTGTCCTATTGAGAAAGAGAAGATGGTTTCTAGAAATGTAGAAGAACTAATAGCTGATGAAGTTTTAGGGAGAAGTCCTAAAGCCCCAGTGTATACTTGGGATTGCAGTAGTATTTGTAGTATACGACAGGAATCTAATGATATTTTATGCAATTTCTTACGACAGTATAGTAAAAAAAAGTGTTAAACAAAAGGTTAAGATGTTGCAAGGACTAGATCCTTGCAGAGTGAGAACAAATACTGGTTTGCAAGGTCATTCTCTGGCTTGTCTTTCTAGGAAAGTAGGCCAAAGTGTTTTTTCATCATTTAAGAATGTTAGCAGTATCATTCTCAAATGCGGAAGGTAGTCAGAAGATTGTATTACACAAAAAGTCCAGCACTAATTTTAAATGAGTTGAACACTGGTCTTTTGTGTGGGTCAGTATCCGATGTGAAGTAGGTGTGTGATGAAATTGAGTTTTGTTACTTTGGTCCTGAACAAGAGAGTGCAGAAACTGACACATTAATAGAAAAAGATGTTCAAGAGAATGTGGAACATATTACTATAAAACATTTTGAAGAACAAATTACAAAGTTTAAGGTCATTTCAGGTGAAAGGCCAAATTAGTTTTAGTCCGCTTTGGCTTCTCTACTTTATGCACCTTTGCTGCGCCGTCATCTGCCCACAAATATGTCCGTTATGCTACCACAACCGTCCCATACCGCTGGAGCCTCAGCGACCAGCTAACCGCTAGCTGCCATTTTCTCCCTTACTCCTCCTGCCACAAATACAGGCACCCTACCGGGGAATAGTCTTGCTTGTCTGGAATCACACTGTGAGTTTGTGTCCACTTGTACAACCATTCTGACAGAAGCATGTGCTTATTTAATCTTTTTGCAGACACATAACTGCTTAAAAACGTATCCTGATGTCAACTACTAGCAGTATCAGAAGCCAGTCACTGTTTATGCATTTACAGAATGATTTAGGAATTCAGACAAATAGTGCTGTAGCGAAATGTGTAGAATGTATGCGGTCATCTAACCCCTTCCAGACTACTGAGTCTCTCCTGTTAAAGTGCAGGGAATAGTCTTGCGTGTCTAGAATCACACTGTGAGTCTGTGTCTACTTGTACAACCATTCTCACAGAAGCATGTGCTTATTTAATCTGTCTGCTGACACATAACCACTTAAAAACTTATCCTGATGTCAACTACTAGCAGTATCAGAACCCAGTCACTGTTTATTCAACTAGGACAAGAGTCAGGCATTCAGAGAAGCAGTGGTACAGTCAAAGGTCCACAATGTATGTGGTCCCCTAACTTCTTGCAGACTACTGAGTCAGTCTTATAAAAGTGCAGGAAATAGTCACGTTTGTCTTGAATCACACTGTGAGTCTGTGTGCACTTCTGCGATCATCTTGACAGAAGTATGTCATTATGAAATCACTCTGCTGAAACATAAGTACCTTTAAAGTTACTTTGCTTTGAACTACTAGTACTCTAGGTACTCATTCATAGTCTATGCATTTGTATTGCACTTATTTATTTTAATAATTGTTTAATTAGTAGATGTGTACTTTATTATATCAATTGTGATTTGTAAAGGGACTGATTAAATGTTTTTTATGTAAAATGTGTTTGTTTAGAAATCGAATAGTATATTTTATATATTTTTTTAAATAATATCCTATTTCAGATATTGTTCATCATCATTAAAATAAACTTATTATGGGTAGAAAAACAGAAAACAGAAAACAACACAAAAAGGACTATTATTTGAAGAAAACTCAACTGCAAATATTGGATGAACAACAGCATGTTAGAAAAAAGTCTTGCGGTAAGAGAACAAAAGAATTTATTAAAAACTTTCAAAGCCTAATAATAGTGTGCAGATTGTGGAAAGTATAAAGAATGCCTCAACAACAAAAAAGAATAACAAGAAAAAAATTGTAACAAATGGGAAATTACATTCAAAAGACACAATGTGTGGTAAAAGGCGGCAGTCTCAGTATAAAGAAATAAGAAAGAAGATGTTTTACAATAGAGTTGTCTTTAATTTGTTAAAAGATGTGAAGAAATAAAAAAGAAGAGCACCATTTTATAAAAAAGAAAAAAGAAATTGAAATTATTGTTGAGAAGGCTTTTGAATTAAAAAGGAAATTATTCATTTAGTTTTAAACAGAATTCGATCACTAGATAAACCAATTCATTTTATGAAGGCCAAAAGTAAGCAGAAAAAAGTAATTAACAGAACTAACTTTTGTGATTTGTTTGGGGTGAATGGAAACACAGTACAAGTGCAGAACCTTTCTTTAATGAAGAGAGTTATTTACAGACCAATACTTTATTGCTTGCAGTTGATACCAGTGGTTGAGCTTATGAGGTTAGAAATGGTTGTCCTATTGAGAAAGAGAAGATGGTTTCTAGAAATGTAGAAGAACTAATAGCTGATGAAGTTTTAGGGAGAAGCCCCAGTGTATACTTGGGATTGCAGTAGTATTTGTAGTATACGACAGGAATCTAATGATATTTTATGCAATTTCTTACGACAGTATAGTAAAGAAAAGTGTTAAACAAAAGGTTAAGATGTTGCAAGGACTAGATCCTTGCAGAGTGAGAACAAATACTGGTTTGCAAGGTCATTCTCTGGCTTGTCTTTCTAGGAAAGTAGGCCAAAGTGTTTTTTCATCATTTAAGAATGTTAGCAGTATCATTCTCAAATGCGGAAGGTAGTCAGAAGATTTTATTACACAAAAAGTCCAGCACTAATTTTAAATGAGTTGAACACTGGTCTTTTGTGTGGGTCAGTATCCGATGTGAAGTAGGTGCGTGATGAAATTGAGTTTTGTTACTTTGGTCCTGAACAAGAGAGTGCAGAAACTGACACATTAATAGAAAAAGATGTTCAAGAGAATGTGGAACATACTACTATAAAACATTTTGAAGAACAAATTACAAAGTTTAAGGTGATTTCAGGTGAAAGGCCAAAATATTATTGTATTTGTTGCCGACGAACTCACTATAAAAATCAGTCTAGGACTGTTGATCTATATTTAAAAAGGGAAACAGAAAATAATGATAAGTGGAAGGAATTTGCAACCTATTTGTTGGTAGAGAATTGCTTTGATGTGTGTTCTAATCACCGTAGTTGTAAATATTGTTATAACAAATTAGATGACAATAAAATGCCAGCTAGAGCTGTAGAGCATGAAAATAAATTGGAATATAACAAACTATCTGGAGAAGCTTGCTATGATGTTTCAAGAGTGCTAGGGAAAATTAAACTTCTGATTATTGATGAGGTAAGCATGGTTTTAAACTTAATGCTTGCTTTTGTGCATCTAAGAATGCAGCAAATTCTTAAAACGAAGTACGATGTCTTATTTGGAGGAAAACATGAGATAGTTTTTGGAGATCCACTGCAAGTTACTCCTGTTAAAGGACAACCAGTATTTAAAACACGTGTACATGAAGACTCCAAAAAGTCTTTGAGAAGTGTTGGAAACATTAACATTTGGTCTTATTTTGAATACAAAGAACTCATTTAAAATATGCGACAAGCAAATGACGTTGATTATGGAACTATTCTTAAAGATATAAGAATTGGAGTACTGACAGAACATGGCAAAAACGCTTTGCAATGTCGACTACTTACAAACTTGTTTCCAAACTAAAATAAAGTTCCTGAAAAAATATATTAAAAAAATTGCAGAAAATAAATCTGTAATCTGCTTAATGCCAACACAGCGCGAGTGTTCTATATTCAATGAAGAACTTTTGAAGCTAGAAAATGAAGAAATTATCAAAATGGAAGCCATTGATGAAATAGAGCATGAAGTAATCACTATTATTTTGACGGAAAAATTGAAAACAAAATTGGATTCTTTAGAAAAATCTATATCTAAAACTGCAGGTTTAGAAAAGAATTTATATGTATGTGTAAACTGTCAGGTAATTTTACGGTGTAATTTAGATGTGGAAAAAGGTTTAGTGAATGGAGCAATGGGTAAGGTTATTGATTTTGTTAATCATCAAAATAGAGATGGAATAGAATTTTTGAAAATCAAATTTGATCAGATTGAAGAAGTAAAATAAATTGGTCATTGTTCAGTTCGTTTTTTTGCTCATTAAAGATTTATATGTTCGTAGAAAACAGTTTCGTCTTTCTCTGGCATATGCAGTGACTATTCATAAATCTCAAGGTTTAAGTGTAGATAATGCTTTGGTAAATATTGAAAATACCTTTTTTAAAGAGGGTAAGGCATATGTTGCTTTGTCCCGAGTCAGAACTTTATGTGGATTATATTTGATTGATTTTGATGAGGGAAAGATTAGCGCAGATGCAAACTCTTTAAAAGAGTATAATCGGTTAAGAAGAGTGTATGCTCCCAATTGAGGTGAATATCCTGTATATGAAAAGCGTGTAGTAGGTCGAAAAAGAAGATATGAGAATATCTGCAGTGAATTTATAGAGAAGGAAAAAAATCAAGATAATGTTGAGATTGAAAAGAAAAAGAAAAAGGAAACTATTGAAGAGATTGCCGGGTATCACTTAGAAAATAGTTCAGGTATCAATTGCTATGCTAATGTAGTGGTCAATGTTGTTTTTTTTCTAGAAGGTATGCCACAGCAAATGATTGAGAATCGTGAAAAAAGATTTTGTTCCTTGTTGCATTGTATTTATGAAAAATTGAGAAGTTCATAAAGGAAAACACAAAGGGCCCCATTAGGATAGCGGGCAGATCATCCCAGCCGGGCTGGCGGTAGTCACCGCCGGCCCGGCGGGGGTGATCCGCCCGCCATCTGTGCAGAAATTACCCTCCGCCATATTACAATGGCTGGGGGTCCGCGGCGGACCGAAAGACCGTCTGCGGCTTTTCCGCCCGGTCGACATGTCGACCGGGCGGAAAAGGGTTCTATATGGTGGCGGTGGTGGAAAGACACCGCCAGCCATATTAGGATGTGGGGTTTGCAATGCCTTTCCATGGCGGCATTGCCGCCACGGAAAGGCATGCAGAGTCTGCTTGGGGGGCCTGTTGCGGTCCCCCAGGGATTCTGGGGGGTTGGGGGTGCACATGGGGGGTACCTATGGTACCCCCCTTCAGTTCCATGCACAACATGGCAGGCACCGCGCGGTTCCTGTCATGTTGTGCATGGAAGTGCACAACATTCCTTCCTGGCATTGTGGCGGGCGGTGCTGAGTGCACCACCTGCCACAATGTTAGGAATGCAGGATGCACGCGCCACTGTGGCGGGCGCATCCTAATTGCAGCCACGGGACCCCCGCTCTTATGGCGGGCTGTCCCTTTGTACGACGGGATGGCGGGCAGACATCCTAATGTGCCCCAAAGTGTTTCTGATATTAGTAATCTTTTGGATATATGTTATGGTTCTACACAATTTATGCAGAAGATCAAGGAATAGAAATTGAAAATCTTTTTGGCCTACATTATAAATGGTAACATGAATGTGAAAATTGTATGTTTACATCTAGCCCTAACATGGACAGATTTATATGTTTGACATTACCAGACTGTAAAACAGTGTCTTTCAACAAACTAGTTAAAGCAGAAAATCAAAACATGGAGTGTAGCCAATGCAAATAAGATATGTTATCCACATTATTTATACAGGGGGGCGTGGCTTCAGCGCTGAGGAAAATGGCTGCAGTACCGGTGAGCTCCGACAGACCGTGATGTGACGGGAGATGCTCCGGGTCTCTTAGGGAGTGTCCGGTTCTCGTTCCCAAGGATTTAGGTGGCGGAACATCGGCGGCTTCGGTAAATTCTTCTCTGGAGCCACGGGGTGATCCACGCACGTTGTGCTGTTTCTTTCTTCATTTTGGCGGATCGCGACTGAGGCGAGACCGCCATTTTGGAATCTCTGAAACCTGTTTTGAATTTTTGGCATTTTATTTATGCGCTTTTCATCTTTCTTCGACCTGCTTTTCAAATTTGGGCGCATTTCAACATAGGACACTTAACTTGCCTGGCTAACCTGGTGATAGAGATTTTGTGGTGCTGTTGTTACAGAACACATGTATTAAATTCCTGAGGTAAATGCCTTTTTTGAATCTCCTCAGCCATGTACCATCGCGTCGCCCTTCCTCATTTTCAACCTTGCTTCCCTCTGACAGCTACTATATGAGTATAGAAACAATGGGATGGAAGCGCACTCCCTACTCAGACTAATCAGAAAAATCAAACTAATTGTAAACTGTTCTTGTAAAGGTGCTGCAGCGTTGCACTTGCTGCCATACAAGTGCTAATGAACTTAAAGAAAAATGTACCACCAAGGTTGGCAGGGCACTGCGCGCACTGTGCTTGTATGGTCCTTCCAGACTCTTTAGTGAAATGCTCAAGGTCAAATCATAAACTTTACAGGTACAATGAATCGAGCCAATAATGTCACATAAAATGCTAAATGTACTCTTTTATGTGCATCGTGTATCTTTAAAGCAAATGCTTAGATTTGTTAAAAAATTACCAAGTACATCTGGTTCAAATGAAAATTGTACATTCAGTGATAATAACATAACATTATGATGTAATCTCATCTAGTTATATCTACATAGAAATGCATAACATAATCAAAATTTTTGATAAAGTGCCCGATGCATTTCGGGACAGCGATGTCCCTTCCTCAGGGGCAATCTGTGAAGGCAAAAAAACGACTATTCAAGGTCACCGTTAACAACATGAATGTTGATTCAATAGTGAATGACACCATGTGCGGGTTTAGACATAAAAACAAGGTAACAGATGGTAAAGTTGCATATTCTGAGAACTCGGTGTTTAACATTTTGATGATTAATTAATGAGCGTATTGTTCTAGATAGAAAGTACTCCAAAGGGAAGGATGATTGATAAAAGAAAAGTAAACATGCACAACTCGTGTTTAACCATGGATTCGAAGGGCCCAGTGAGAAAAGAAAAAGAAAACCTACATGCTACTAGATAGACCACTCTCAAACAAAGAAAAAAAGAGATAAAAAAAGAAATAACATGATAGAGAAATCCAAACCCACTTGAAAATCTCACCAATACGTGAAAACAATAGTCAAGATATGAGTACCTGGCTGAACACTGCTAATCGCCAACTGCTATAAACTAACTGTTTGCTTAACTGTTAAGAGTGCTGCAAAAAGCCAACTTAGTGCCCTACCTGATAGTAAAGGGAAACCGATTTCCTGTATTGTGCTCAATAAATATCTCCTGGTCAAAAGAGAAATCTTCAGGGCCAATAAAATACGCTGCCAAAAAATGAGAGAAACCTCCATAAATATACTCGTAATGTTCCGAGTAAAGTGCTATCTCTAAACAGTAAGGTGACTCCACTGTGATACTCGAAACTGTAGTTAGGTACACTTACCGACACGCCAAGCGCCGAGATGTAAAACCCCAATATCTACCAAGGATGGTCTTCTCCTCAATTAAACCCGGTTCAGATGGCTCTGAAAAAAGGTGGCGAGAACGCTAGTAAAATATAGCGCCGTAAACCTCTAGAAATCACAAAGACAATACTCAGTGTTGTGAAGTGCCTCTAAAGATCACAAAAATGATACTAAGCATTGTAAAGTGCCTCACCAGTATTCTGTGTGCAAGGAATGCCTAACACGATGATCTCCGCTGCTTCCTGCAAGAAGCAAGGTTTCTCTGAGGGTCGCTAGTACCCGGCATCTAAATGAGCCGCGGGTATGGGCATAGAAATAGGACTGTGAAGTAAATAGAGTCCCAGTGAATCGCCATCTTGGAGCAGGATCGTGTCACTGCTGCGTGGAACTAAACCAAATGAAGGAGAAAAACGTTCAAAAAACGTGCTTAATGTTTAAAGCTACTCGGAATGTAATGGTGGGCAGTAATACACCCTTCCAAACGAAAAATACGTGAAATGCGAAAAAATACGAAAGAAACGAAAAAACTGGAAAAAAAATTTGGGGTTATCATGCCCAGTGGGGTGGCAACCAAGTAAACATCACTAAGTTGCCATAAACGGCAAAATAAATTGTCAGGTTACAGCTTATGCAATATAGCAAATCCTCCTCATGTTGACATGATATGTAATGAGAAAGATAGCTAAAACATATCTGAAAGGTACTCACTCCCAATGTTTATTGCTGAACACTACTTTTCGGGCAGACGGCAGTCCCTGAATATAGGTGCTGGGCGGGGAGTCGCGAGCGTAGAAAGGACGCCGCGTGAACATTTCCCACGCCGCTCTGACCCAGGAAGTCAAAGTTTTTCTTCGAACCTGTATCTTTGGCTACTGTACTCCACAGTGTGCCGGCACGGGTAATATCCGTGAGTAACTACCTTTTCACTATTCTATTTTTATATTTTTCACATTAAGTGCCTCACGGGAGGGTGTACCTTAGCGCGTACATACCACCGGAGTGCCATTTAGGTGTGGTCCTGACGAATGCTGTGCGATCCCGCTTTTTGACAGCAGAAACATGTTGACCAGATATTGTAATTAAGGACACTGGTCTCCTAATAGAGAACCCTTGGTTGCCAGACTTTCACGCTTTTAATCTTAATACGGGTTGGCCCGCATTAAATATTTTGTTTGGGCTCCAACCTTGTATTTTTTAACCTTGCACTCACATATTTTGCACATTCTTTTGAGTTGAATCACCATCACACTCACCATCAACCCGCTCCGATGTAACTCAGGCGTCGTAGCACGCTTGGGCGGCATTCGGCCACCCCAGCGGGGACCCGATGATGAAGCATGTCACCAACTAGTGGTGAGTGAGGGTCCTTCTAAATAGGAGGTGACTTGCTTTGCCCTGTTGGATTTAGTCTTTCTTGTTCACAGGGCTGTTGCCTCCTGACTGTGAGGACTGAACATGCTAAATCTTAGTTATGCCTGAACCAGGTAGGGGTCCAGGAACAACCTGTCACTTTGATTTTGTTTTTGCTTTTCACGTATGTGACGTTTCACATAAGCACTCCTTAGTTGTTTTTGATATACTTTATGGGGTACAGGAGTGTTTACTCGAGCCCTATCTCTCTCGTTGTTATATAGATATTGCTGAACACTCCATGGGCTCACTATAACCCCTAAGTCCCAACATAATGTGATAGTGTGATAGTTTAAAGCAACACAAAAGAGATTGAGAATGAAAGAATGAGTTAAAGCACAGAATGCCCAGTGAAAATAAAGGTTAAAGATCGAAAATGCTAGACTTAAGAATGCTCATTGTGTGATTAATCAAGATACCTGTCAGTGACAAAGTATGTCTCAGGTGAACATAGGAGTCATAACCCCGCTACTATTGAACATTAAACATTATACTCTTGTCAATATATGAAATCATCATCACAAAGCATGCGTACATGCAATCCAAAATATAACAGCTCCAAGTTCAGAAACAGAGGTTTATACCCATACATGAAATAGTAGCAGTTTTGTAATTATTTGGCGGCATTACCAGTATAAGTACTGCTGCTGATGTTCACGTAGTATTCCTAACTGCAGTGTACACAACACAATATAATTGAGATAAGCGTACTGTAATTTACAGAAAACAACTCATGTCAAAACGGTCATTAAGGCCAATCGGTTGCATGGTTCCCAATAGTTGGATCCAGTGTAATTCACGTTGTAACAGTAGCCTATCTATGTTAATGCCTGGTCTGCTATGGATCTGTTCTATGACTTGAACCCTCAGTTGAGAAATGGCATGTTTTGCCTCTTCCCAATGGACAGCTAAACTGGATGAAGACGTCCTAGTTCGAATCCTGCTCTTATGCTCGGTGATTCTCACTCTCAATTTCCTAGATGTTTTTCCAACATAAGCCTTGCCGCAAGGGCATTTTATGCAATAGATGATGTTCACAGAATTACAATCACTGGTGTGTTTGAGCTTTATTTTTTGTCCTGATAACGGATGTGCCAAAGTGTCGCCAATTGTAACATTATTGCAATGTATGCAATTGTTACATCGCTTAGTGCCTACAAATGCCTGTTGTGTCACAATCTGTGGTGAACTTGACAGTAATGTTCGCATATTTATCCCCTTTGTGTATGCAAAAAGAGGCTTTTCAATGAAAATCCCTTTAAAATCCTGTTCATGTTGTAATATATCCCATCATTTAGAAATGAGGCTTTTGACTGCTTGTGAGACAGTTGAATATTTGGATACAAACACTGCACGTTTTTTAGACTCCACTATTGTCTTCTGCAGCAATTGATCCCGTGTTTTAGCTAATGCCATTTGCTTACATTGCTCAATAATCTGAGGTGGATAACCTCTTTGTTGAAATTTCTGCACCTGTTGATCCAATTTGATGACACTATCATCAGGATCAGAACATATTCGGCGTATTCTTATGAACTGGGAGTACGGTAAATTGTGTAAAAGCCCTTTGGGATGGAAGATCGAGAACAATAAGGTACTGTTCCTATCAGTAGGTTTAGTGTAAACAGAAGTGCAGAAATGATTGTTTGGTGATTTCTTGATCTGTACATCTAGGTAATGAATGGTGTCCTGATCAATGTTATATGTTAAGCGTATATGTGGGTTAGAATTGTTCAATTGGTTAATCATTGCCTCTAATGACTGCTTGGATGCCTTCCAAATCAAGAATATGTCGTCTATGAAATGACAGTACATGAGAATGTTACTCCACCGTTCTTGTTTAGAGATGATAAGGTCTGATTCGTATTGTGCCATATAGATATTTGCATACGCCGGAGCCCCGGAAAAACCCATGGAGGTTCCAGTGAGCTGTGTGTAAAAATGTTGCTGCCATTCGAAGTAGCTGTTATGCAGACAAAATTTTAACAATTGCAAAAAAAAAACTTTTTCCATGGTGATGTCAGTTGTTTGAAGTAGTGCCCATTCTACTGCTTCAAGACCTGCTGCGTGGGGAATTGACGTGTAAAGTGCTGTGACGTCTATGGTGCACAGAAACACAGTGGTGTCTGCCTCAACTTTAATAGAAGATAATTTTTGTAAAAAAATGAGTTGTGTCCTTGAGGTATGTTCTCCAGTGTTGCACAAACTTTTGTAAGTAGAAATCCAAAATTTTTCCTACAGTGTCAGAAATCGACCCACATCCAGAGACAATCGGCCTGAACGGTGGGTCATTCGCATCCTTGTGCATTTTAGGTATCATATATAGTCTAGGCCGTTGTGGGTTCTGTGTTGTTAAATAGGCCTTGATTTGATCTGTGATCCATTCATGATTTAGTACTTCCATTAGTAGTTGGTGTAACATATCTTGTAGTTGTGTTGTAGGGTCATACGTTAATAACATGAAAGTACTGGTATCAATAATGTGTTCATTGACTTTCATTTCATAGTATAACTTGTCCATAACAACCAGGGCGCCGCCCTTGTCGGCCGGTTGCATCATTATATTATTTTTATGAATACCTTAGATAATCTCTTGCCCTAATATGTATCTTAAAGACATATATATATATATCATTTTAGACATAATTTTTTTTTGCAGAAGTCAAGCACCCACCGTGCCCTACACATATATGACGTCACGTAGAACCCGTAACTGTGCAAGCGTCACGTACAGTAATGCGCATGTGTCGCGAATGCGTGGGAGCTGGAGTTAGGGACCGGTAGCATAGCAATCACGCACATCACTGAAAATACGCACCCGTCGCTCACCGTAAGCAGATCCCTCACAACATTTCTAAAATGGCGGCTACAATCCACGCACCAATTGTGATGGGTACGCTTTGGGTGCGTGACTCTCAAAAAAATTTGGAAAAAAATATTAATAAAGAAAATAATATAAATATATTAAAATAATAAAATAAAACAACAAAATTTAACAATATTTCAGCATGAATTTTTTTTTCAATTTTTCTTTTCCATTTTTTTATATATAATATAAAACAAAATTAAAAAATAAACAGTTAAAAAACTGTAGAAAATCAGTACCAAAAATGCATATAACTATTATTAAATTTAAAAATTATCATTTAATGAACCTTACAAACTCACTGAAAAAACCATAGGTTTCAGGACTGGTATAGTAAGCTGGACATTTCACTCGTACAAAACCATTGAAATTTCTCCGTTATAGTTAGTTATGCTAACTATAACTCACGCGCCCGCAATGCACTGATGATGATGTCACATATTACATCATTCATGACATGATCAGTGATATCACTGATGACATCACTGATGACATCTCAAATGACAACCAGCTTCATGTGGGAAAATCACTATAAAAGCAACAACAAAAAAAACACCAAACCCAAAGCAAACTGCATAGCAACATGGATGCACCCGGGCCAACTGTTCGTCACCTCAACTGCGTCATTGGCAACACAAAGGGAAATATGGCAGTATATCATTAACAATGTTAATGCTCTCGAAGTGGCGAGGAGGGCAATGGAGGAGGTCAAGAGGCGCTGGCATGATGTGCAAAGCCAGACCATACAGAAACTCGCTGCCAACAGGAAGGCAGCAAAGGCAATTGGAGGTTCGGAGTCCTGCGCCACAGAAGGAGCTGGATGAACTGGAGGAAATGGTGGCTACAGTCATCAGTGTGGAGACGGTGCAAGGAGTTGGGGGGTCTGGACACAGCTCGATATGACCTGACCCAACAGCAACAGGGTGAGTAGTAACCAGGGACTGGGGGGACGGGGGAGATGGGCACAATGGCACACATGCACAATCAAGTGCAGCACACTGCACACGCACAATGATAGTGGAACATGTCCCTGATACCCTTGGCACACTGCAGCACACATAGAAACACCAATTAGGTCCCCGTCCACAATGTGCACAAATGGGCCCCCTCCATATCACCAATGCCACAACCTACCCATGCACATGTGCAGAATCATCCAGAAAAGCAGCGGCTCTGTGAGCCACACGGACAATGCAAGTTGCACTGCATGACCGATAGCATGGCTGCAGTCAAAATAATTGACATGGTGCACGATTCGACATTGAGGTGGCCCGGTGTGGATCTCATCTGTAAAGGAGCTGGTCACGCTCTGACACTTCCACAGGCACCTACAACCCATGACATCAATAACACATCAACAGACAAACAATGCATAAGACCACAAAATCTGTCCAAGAGCACAAATGACCCAAGTCACAAACATCCCAGCCCCCGAAAAGCAGACAAGTCAAAGGCACTCCGCCTCAAAGGGATAAGGGTCCACTAAATCAGAGCAGCAGGGACGACTCTACCAAAAGGCAGCACACACACATAGCAATCACTGCACATCAGCATTGAAGGCAATGTGGTACAAAGTGCAACACCTACACCACAGGACAGAGGACATAACTGGTACAGCTTGTGCATAGTAACTGGCCATTCATATCTGGCATTGCATGATACTGTGAGATGATATTGTACGAGTACGACCACACATCCGTCATGTAGTTAAAATGTCCACTGTCTGCCATCAAATAACCAGCTCCACCAAAATAGTCACAATGTACATTGTCATGCAGTCTGTATGTAAACATCTACAAAGTGTCAACATACATGGGACACTCTGTTAACCTGCCTCTCCCCTTTACATTGCAGAGGGACAATCAACACCTCCTGCATAGCAGACCACAAATATCATCAGTGATGATGAAGAGGACAACCTTCTCATATGCTCAGACACCCTGCAACGGCTGATGGACAGCCTCCGCACCACAGCCCCAGGAGGAGGGCATCCAAGCTGCCTCGAGGTGACCCCACCCCCTGCACTGACCACACAGCAGGAAGCCCACGCTGTCTCACAGGACCACCCCTACCAACACATGGAATTCCAACGCCGTTTGTTGGGTTGCCAGGAGGAGATGGCTGCGGGTGGGTTTCAAGCTCGTGGCAGCCAAACTCCATGCCGTACGTGGGTGTCTGAGTCCCATCAGGGATCACTTACAGTCCCTAACGAACACCCACTGTCCGTGCCATGCTCTCTGACAATCCTTGGCTGACAGGCACCAGCAATGACAGCACAGAGTGGGCACAGATGCGCAGAACAATGGAGACCATGGAGCCGATGCAGGCTGGAAGTATGGCTGCCACGGCTGAACACCAGCGAGATGTAGCTAGGAACTTCCATGCCTTGCAGTTCCTCATCTTACCATTGCTGCCACTGAGCCTGTCCCAGATAACTGCTGCAGGAACTTCGACACACATATCTCCGACCCCTGATGTGTCAGTAGCACATAGTGATGCAGCCCTATCACCTTTGCACCCTGATGGGTCAGTGGCACACAGTGAAGCAGCCATAACACCACCACACACACCTGACAAACCGGACACAGAAGACGGATCAGAGGAGTAAGATGTGGATGGTAATGACTGTGTGAGGAAGGAGGTAGTAGCATCCATCCCCGCCATATGGCCTGTCCCTGCCTGGTTCAGCCCTATACATCATGCCCTGGGACAACTCCTCCCACTGTCGCCCGGAACACTCTGCGACATTCACCTGGACCCCGACATGGACTGCCATATGTGCTGTGGCTACCAATGACACAGCAATCCGGCTGCGGACTGAACTCTCCCTCTTCCAATTCACTTTTCATTCCTCAAAGGACTCTGGTTGGCCCACCACTGGGCTACCATGTAATGTGGGCTTGGCATGGCCATGTACAGCTCCAGCTCTGGCATTCACCAGAATGTGAATAAAACATTCAAAATCACACAGATGTGTCATGCCTGTGTTCACTCAAGTATAAAAGTATGGATGGATGTACGGACATTGATTGCACAAGAAGGTACACCCTGGTAAATGACATCAATGCGCATGCTTGACCCTGAGCCTCATGGCCAATTAGATGACTGTGAAGGTGTAAACTAGCTGTGGCCTCATTGCACATCAACAACAATCTCGCACATGTCCATTTAAATAAATAGGGCTGTGTGTAGATATGACAAAATCGGTAGCAGATCAGATAGTGGTGTCCTCCTTCACATGTCACAACAGAACGTCTCTTCGCATACCTACTCACACACATCTGTGTGGACACAGTCTGTTTTGATGTATGACATTGCTCTACATGGCTAGAAGTTGGACACCATACTCACATTGCTGAAGACACGTAAGTGCACAGTTCTGGCCACAACTATCCCAAACACAATGTCTGGCTCACAGAGGTGGAGCTATCAAAAGGGGCCCACCCTCATTGTACAGGCATCAGTCAGTCCCTCCCTGTGTACGGACAATGCTCATTGAGGCACACAATGTGTCATTCTAATCAACACTCCTCACAATTGAACATTAGTGAAGTTGCGTAGACTTTATTGGCATGTGCATGTCAGTATGGGCAAGGCAAGGGCCACAACATGCAGGGAAATGCTTAAGACACTTACAAGCAGCATGGAGACATGTCGAGGTGCAAGAAATGGGGAGGCAAAAATGTGCACAAAATCATTACGGATGGCAACGCGCTCAGCCCACCTTGCCTTACTGGATGAGTCATGTGATGTTTGGCGTATGCTCCTTCCCCCGTGTCAGGGGACACGACTCACAGCCCATGGGATCAGCATTGTGCTGTACCAACGTACTGCGCCAACTGTCTGCTCTGCTGACAGTGAGCAGGTGAAAGGGTCCAACAAGGTCATATGTCGTACTACATTCCCATGTGTGTACTCTCCCCCCAGCAGTATGTCCGAATCGGGAAGGTTGCCCATAGGACTGCGTCACCTTGGACAGCTGTGTGTGTACACACAGGTAGTTCCACGCACATGCATTCTGAGTCCAGGCAAAGGCAGACATGTTCACTGTTGTGGTGGGATATGTGAGCATACCCCAAGATGCAACAAGGTGTGGGGACCTGTGCTGTGGGTGACAATCAGATGTGGCTACATGAACATAGTTACTCGTCCATGAATGCGAGCGCAGCTTCATGGGCAATCTGTTCCAGAGTACATTGTTGTCAAGTTCAAGGAACACCAGGGATAGCCAATCCATTAACTGGTCCGGACAGATGTGCTCTGTCCACGCCGTTTCACCAATCCGCAACACAGACCAATAGGAGAGCGCCTCGATGTGGTCACTACACATGAGGAGTTGTGCAATCTCCCAAGTACAGCTGCCAGCACATATGCCAAAGATCAAGGCATCCCATGCATGGGTATCCCTGTTCGTTGGCCAACAGGGGGCGCACTGTCAAATCATAATCCAATTCAGCTACCATTGTGTTGGATAGGCAGACATCCATGGGCCACTCGAATGTGCATGACCGACAGTGGAACCAGGGATGGATGCAGGTGGCGTAGGCAATACGGAAACTCAGACAGTAACTGATTAGCAACACTACTATTGGCAGTGATCCCAACAGATGCAGCATTCGTGCATGGTACAGTTCCACATGACAGGGGTTGTGCATGTGCCCGGGATTGCCTGCCATTGCATTTGTTGGTCTCATAGCACCGGCAATCCTCAGACCACCGGCTATTCGGTGGACAGCTCTGGGCAATGAGACTTATGTGTGTGCACCGTTTGGACGTATGGGTTGTTTATTACCAATGTGTCAAGGGCAGGTGTAGCTTGAGCAGGGACAAGTGTGTGTGGGGTGTGGACAGGTTGGTCTTTCATTTGCACAGTTCGTGGTGTGGGAGTCGTTGGAGTCTGGTATGGTATCTCATGCACGGTGTGCCAGCCGCATTCAGGACCAAGTTCGGAGGTTCGGTTGTCCTTGCGCTTTGTGTATTGAGACAGGAGCTTTCATACCTAATTTTAGTGTGACTACTGCTTGCATTTCTTAAATGTGATGTTGCCTTCGTTCTGACTTTGATGCCAGGACTTGGATTTGGGGTGCACCAATTGCCTAAACACAGGCAGCAGTTGGCATGTATGAATAAGACAAGGGCCTGATTGGCCTCGTGCTCCTTGTTCAATCTCTCTCTTTCACTCTCTTTCTCTCTCTCTCTCTCTCTCTCTCTCTCTCTCTCTCTCTCTCTCTCTCTCTCTGTCCTTTGATGAGTGCCTGACACACCTTCTTATCTTGGATATTGTTTTGCAGGCTGTGACTCACAGAATGTCTAGAGATTCCCCGCCATGACTCTTCCAAATAGTTGTTTGGAGACAAATTTGATTGTGATTTTTTGTTTGGACTTTCAATGGTGAATGAATGAATCAAATGTTCTGTACCCACATGTATGTTGATTGTTGTAAAGATGCGACCTCAGGCGAATGCTTTTGTTTTATGATTTCATGACATTGATATGCAATATCTTAGTCCGGGGGAGGTGGTGGGTGTCCGGGGTAGGGCCCGATGGTGTTGGGGGGTGTTCCTGGGGGTGGTGGTGGTGGGTGTGGGGGCACTCTTGGGTGTCCGCACTGCATGATCATTGGCTCCATGGCATCTGTTGTTCTTCAGGTGTGGCTCTGGGCTGGGCTCCCTTTTCTGGTGCCGGTTGTCATCCGACTTTACACCAGGTCAGAGCAGGTGTTAATTTCCTGCTGCTAACGCATCTTATCACATGTTTTGTGATCTTATCGCCGATCTGGCTGGTCATTGAGAATGCTGTGACGTGGTGTTGTCGCAGCTTTTTGCACAGGAACTTCTACTCTGCAGCTCAGTTGCCGGGGTCATCTGTGGCAATGTTTTTGCAGCTTTTATCGCAGGTAAACTGGTGATATGGGCTGTTAGCACCAGCTTGTGAATGGGGAGATAATTTTATCGTGACTTTGGCTGCGATAAAGTGCTGATAACTCAGCAATAGTTCCTTGAGAATATGCCTGTTTGTTTCCTTCATTTAGTATACTTGTAACTCGTCTGGTATTTCTTGTGTCTTAACATTCCCTTGGGCTTTAACAAACTGTAAATCTGAGTATTCTTGGCAGTACCTGCTCTAAAAAACAGACAACCATTTTAGGTTTCTTGGAGTGAATTTTGTGAAATATGTTTACTAATCTTGGAGCATGTACATTAGAATGTGTCTCCAAAGATCTTTCTTCAGCACTAAAACCTTTCCGGTCTATCAGATAATATAATTTTCCTATGCTTATCTTTGAGTCTAAGATCTTATTGATTTCAAATTCTTGTGCTAAGTCCCTCTGTATGGGGGCTGGGGGTGAGCTCATTCTCAAATCAGGAGGATTTTTCTTCACCCGCGAGACATGGAAAACTGGGTAAACTTTCAAAGATGAAGGTAAACAAATTTTGACGGCTACTGGATTCATCATCTGGTCTACCTGAAAAAGACCAACAAATCTTGGCTGAAATTTGTGATTTCCTTTTTAATGTAAATACCGGGTGACTAACTAAACGTTACCTCCCTTTTCAAAAATGGGACCTTCCTTTCTTTTTTTATCTGCCTGTCCTTTTTATGACTCTTTTGCCTTAACAATGTTTTTCTTAGCCTCTAAGAATGTGTTTTGGAACCCTTTGACTAATTCATCTACTACAGGACTGAATTGTCTTCTTTTCCTAGGAGTATACAGGGATGTCTTCCGTGGTTTAGGTAAAAAGGGGTGAAGCCTGTAGAAGAGTGAACTGCATTGTTGTTTGCAAATTCTGCACCCAAACCATTTCTGCCCAATCTTTCTCTTAGTCAAAAATATAGAGTTGTAAATATTGTTCTAGCTCCTGGTTGACTCTCTCCTTTTTCCCATCAGTTTCTGGTTGGTTACCAGTAGAATAGCGAGATTCTGTCCCTAATCTTTTAGTGAATTCTCTCTAGAAATGTGAAATAAATTGAGATATCTGATATGAAATAAGAATTTTGGGGATACCGTTAGATCTCATAATGGGCTGTGTAAATAACTAAGCTACATGTGGAGACGGAGGAAAGTTTTTTAACCCCTTGGCTGCTGGTAGCATTCCCCTGCCATGCTGGGGGGAGGAGGGGCACGAACAGTGCCCTGGTGCTCATGACGAGCTCAGCTCGTCATGAGCCACGGTTCTCGTGTGCTCATGACGAGCTGAGCTCGTCATGACCACACCCGTTTCATTAGAACGCTCGCACAGCAGGGGAATTTGCCCAGCGTGCGAGCGTTCTAATGGTCATGACGAGCTCAGCTCATCATGAGCACACGAGAACCGTGGCTCATGACGAGCTCAGCTCGTCATGAGCGTGGGAGGGGTTAATGGTATGAAGTGTGCCATCATAGAAAATGTATCAGTAAACACCAGAACTCTATTAAAACCTTGACTAACAGGAACATCTACAATGAGATCCATGGAAACTGTGGGCCATGAGTGTGCAGCGGTGGGTAAAGGCTGAAGTGAGCCTCGAAGGGCAGATCCACTGGGTTTTCTTTTCAAAAAAATTTCACAGGTTGAAACATATTTTCTTATCTGAGTCTCCATGTTTGGCCACCAAAAATGTTTTTTCAAACGTTCCAGAGTTTTCTGGATACCCTTGTGACCTGTCAATTGGTTTTTGTGACAAGCAAGAAGAGCATTCTTCTGTAAATCGATGGTAGATAAAAATAATTCCCCTTTGTAATATGGCAAGCCTTCCTTTATTTTTCTTTCAGAAGCTTCTGTTGCCCATTTCTACATCTTATCCTCTGGTAAAGCTTTTAATATTTCTGTCTTAAAATCCAAGAACTGAGTTTGCAACACAAATTTTGTCTCAGGAGTTATAGGTATTAGTAGATTTAGAGTTGATTCATGGCAATGTGTCAGCGTTACCATTAGCAACATCCTGGATGATATATGATGATGATATTAAAATCTGCAAAAAATAGGGACCAGTGCAATTGTCTTGCTGTCAAGGTTTGGGCTAACCTAAAAAAACGCACATTTCTATGCTATAATATACAGTGAATTTATGTTGTACACCCAGCAAATAGTGTATCCATTCAAGGAAAGCCTCATTGACCACCAACAGTTCTTTATCAGCAATTAAATAATTTACTTTGGGTGGACTCAACTTTCTAGAATGAAAGGCCACAGGATACAGCTGCCCAGTGCTTTTGTGGCACTGAAAAATAATACCTCCAGCTGTCGCATCTGAGGTATCTTCTTCTACATAAAAAGGTTCCTGTAGATTAGGGTGTAACAAAATGGGTGCTGTACACTGAATCGACTTCTAGAGTCCAGTCAAATGTTGCCCCTTGTTTCAACAGGCAGGTTATATGACTGACCATTTGTGATAAATTTGGGATGGATCTCCTGTAAAAATTTGCAATGTTGATGACACTGAATTTCTTTTACACTCTTTGGAGCTGGTCAATTTCGTACAGCTTTCACCATGGCAGGATCCATGCTGACTCCTCTTGAAGATAGGATAAATCCTAAAAAGTCCACTTTTTCTACATGGAAAGCACATTTCTCTAGTTTTACATAAAAGTGGTTTTCCTGTAGGGTTTTAAGAATACTTCTAACATGCACCACATGTTCTTTGAGGTTGTTTGAGCAGATCAATATATTGTAAATGAGAGACCATAGGGCATCACTTGATACTCAAATAATCCAAAGCATGTTCGAAAAGCTATCCTCCACTCATCTCCTTGGGCCACTTGAATCAGATGGTACGCTCCTCTTAAGTCTAATCTTGAGCAGATTTTCGCGTCTTTCACTTGATCCAAAGCTCAGATATTAATGGTAATGGATAACGATTCTTCATGGTGACTTGGTTTATTGCTCGATAATCAAGGTTCTAAGATCACCATTTTTCTTTAGGGTAAAGAATAAGGGCGAGGAAACAGGTATTGAGAAGGGTGTATAAAGCCTTTGGCTAAATACTGATCCAGATACTCTCTTAATTATTGATTCTTGGCCTCTGTTAATGCATACATTCTGCTGCATGGTAACACTGCTCCAGGCTTCAATTCTGTCTTAAAATCATAGGGCCAGTGTGAAGGTAGCCTCTCTGCTTCTTTTTTGTCAAACACAATGGCCATGTCTTTATATTCTCAAGGAGTTTCTTCTGATTTTAGAGTACAAACTGTTGCATGAAGCGAAGCCAAACTGATTGTATGGGAGGTTCTCAAGCTCTCCTCATGGTCATGGAAACAGTTCTCCTTACAGTAAGGGGAATCCACGATAACTGTTCTACGGCTCCAATTGATTGTTGAGTTATGCTCAGTGATTCAGGGTAATCCCTGAATCACTGAGCATAACCCAAACATTGAGGAACATCAGTCAAATTGAAAGTTATCTGCTCTTGGAGACCTTTTAGTCCTTTCAAACAAATAAGCTTGGTGTCATGGGTTATGGGGCAAGATGAGAGATTGGTACCATCAACCTATCTAACAGCTTCCAGAATAGATTTCTTTACAAATTGCATTTTCATGCTATGTGCATGTTTGATATCACACAAATTGCCTGTAGCTCCTGAGTCTATCATAACTGCTATCCCTTGAACTTCTGTGTTCTGAAATTTAGCTGTCAAAGGAACCACTAGATGGAGTGCTACTGACTTAAGTGTGTCAACAACTTGCTAAGTTGTGGGAATTGTCATGGGGCTGGCTTCCATAAGAGAAACTCCTCTTACTGATAGAGCTTGTCTTTTCCTTACTGACTCATCTTTGGGTTCTTTAGGCATTCTTTCACAAAGGTCCTGAAGAGTCCACAATAGAGACACAGATGATTATTCCTTCGTTTCTCCTTTTCCTCTTTCAAAAGAGGTCCACGGAGGGAACCTATTTGCATAGGTACCTCTAAAATTAAATTTTCTGTAAATTTTGGACTGTTATTCTTAACTCGATCAAGTCTGGGTGAAATTGGGAAAAAATATCTTTTCTTCTCCAACCTGCATTTATTGAGACAATGATCTATTTTTAACCCAAATCAATTAATTCATATATTTCTCTGGGTCTCTTAGGGATTTTGGCTAGAGCATCCTTCAGATAATTTTTGAACCCTCTGTAAAGAATGGCTGCTCTCTTGGATTCTGGCCAATTAGTTTCTACCACAAGCTTATTGAATTGCATCAGGTAGGCCACTAAATCTCTAATTCCTTGTTTAAGCTCCAACAATTCATTATCTATAGCTTGTATTGCTGAGCGTCGGTCAAATATTCTCAAAAAATCCACTTTAAACACTTCAAAATTATAAAGAATGAGAACGTTCCTTGAGACCATGGCCAAAGACCAGGCCACTGCGTCACCAGTTGGATAAGACAATATGAATGTCACCTCTGTTTGATCTTCAGAAAAAATAACAGGATGACACAAAAAATGTAACAAGCATTGTATTAGGAAAATCTGTACCTTATGCGGGTCCCCTTCAAAGCCTTCAGGGTGTGCAAATGGAATGGTTGTGAAAATCGCATGGATCACTTATGTAGAACTAAAGGCATCCCTGCAACTTTCTCCTACTCTTTCTGTCTAATTTGTAATGACTCTTGGCTCGATCTTCTTAACTCTTTTCTCAAACTCGTATTTTATTCTATGGTGTCATTCAACTCTTTATGTATATTTTCCAGGATAGAAGCAAGGGTCTTCACATCACTTCCCGCTGCCATTTTGCTCAGGTGTAAGGGGTAGATGTATCAAGATTCCATTTTGCTATTTCTAAATAGCGATTTTTAAGGAATCGCTATTTAGAAATCGCTAAATGGAATGTATGTAGAAAATCTGATTTTTTTGCGATTTCTTAGTCTTCCTTATTTGCGTATTCGCAATTTGCGAATTCGCAATTAAGGAATAATTTCCCATGCATTCCTATGGGCCAGGAGGAATGATTGTGAAATATTTCTTAATTTGTGATTCGCAATTTGCGAATTCGCAAATTGAGAATAATTTCTAGGGTGCAGGGGTGTCTCAAAGACACCCTGCTGAACCCCTGAAATTTACATGTGTGTGCATATGGCGCACATACATGCCCTATGGGCATGTATGTGTGCGTCACATGCCACCTTCACAAATGCCAAATAGGGCATTTCTAAATGAAATCGCAAATTACCACCAACTACAAGTTGGTGGAAATTTGCGATTTCTTAACCCAAATTCGCAATTTGTAAAACCCACATACATCGTTATTTAAGGAATCGCAAAATTTGCGATTCCTTAAATGCTTAAGCAAAATAAGGAATCGCAAATGTTTGCGATTCCTTATTTTGCGATTTTTAGATACATTTCAAAAAATGCAAAAAAGCCTTTTGAGAATCGCAAAAGGCTTGATACATCTACCCCTAAATCACCTAAAGGCACCTAAAATAAATCACAATACCATTACTAAGTACTAGCATTTGCAATGCTGACATAACCAAATTCTAGACAGCAACATAACTTGATATAGTTTTTCTAATTATTTACTTTTTAACTATCTGAAGGGAAGCTCCTCTCTTTTGAGCCAGATTATTTAATGTGTAAAAATTCCTTATTCTCTTTTTATTAACAGTTATTTATAATTGAGTCTTTATTAATCTTCATTTTAATCTTTATATTTTTTGATGGAATGGATTTATAAATATGTGAGCATGTGAAGATTTCCTATTTTTTTTCCTTCACTTGAGATATCCAAAAAATGTTGTAATAGCAATTAAGGAACTTTCTTGTACTATTCATGGAAAATCCTGGTAATCGAGCCTGTCCCAGCCTCTCTATCATATAATCTATTCTATATATGAGATACATGTCAAACTTAGACACTTTGGGCCAGATGTATGACCTGCTAAATAGCGCCTCGCAAATTGTGTTGCATTTGCGACTCGCAGTTCGCGAGGTGCTATTTGGCAAGTACAACAGTGTGTTTACACTATTTGCGATTCCCAATGGGGTCGCAAATTGCAAGGCTTGTGAATATTAATGAGCCTCTTGCAATTTGCGAGCCCATTGGGAATGACGGGGCCTCCCAGGGATGGTGACCTGCTGGGCTCAGCAGACCACCATGTCTGGGACTGCTTTGAAATAAAGCTGCTTTTTTATTTTATTGCATCACGTTTTCCTTAAACGAAAAAGGGATGCATTTTTTAAGGGCAGGCAGTGATCCCTGGGACCACTGCCTGCCCTTAAAAAATCATATTGCATGCATTTTCAAATGGGAAGGCGTTTTGCAAATGGGAAGGGGTCCCCTGAGGACCCCATCCCATTTGCGAATGGATTTCCACCTACTTGAAGTAGATGGTAATTTACGAGTGTTTTGTGACCACAATTGCGGTCGCCAAACATTGGTACATAGCTTTGCAGTCGCTAATAGGAAGGGACTGCCCCTTCCTAATAGCGAGTCGCAAAACAGTATTTTGCAGGGTCAAAAATTTATTTGCAACTCGCAAAACACTGTTAGTACATGGGCCCATGCTTTTTAGCGTGCGCAAACGGGTCTAAGATCCGTTTGCGCACGCTAAAAAGTGTTGCACATCTGGCCCCTAATTTACTTTGCTAAAGTCCTAGTGGTTCCAGCAGACTTTTGTACCAGAACTACTAGGGAATTCCACTTACTTGCAGAAGAATCAATTACCCCCAACTCCAACATGGTTATTAGTCCTTCCTCAATGGTTCTGTGTCTTGCTTAGAAATTTGATACAGTTTCAACCTTAACATTTTTCTGGGATCTGTATTTATGTGATGTTGTATAACATTAGTACGTCCTGTAATAGACCAAAAACAGTGAGGGAACATAAAGCATTATGCAATTCATGTTGTTTTGTGGAATATTCATTTTCAAGGATACATCCAAACTCTTGGACCTCCTCCTCATGGGTTTCCAACATTGAAATTGGTAGCGAGCCTTCGTTCTTTTTCAGGCGATTTACCTGGTATATTTGGGTCTTCTTACGCTTCTTATTATCTTCGATTCTATAAGTCACCGGTGATAGATGTAGGAGTTAAACAAATTATCCAGGATGAAATACCTGCAGCTTTTTTTTATCACATTGATCTTTTTGCATTTGTTGGTTCTTTTCAAAATTTTGTTCCAAAATTTCTCTAACATTTCCTAATCCGGTTTTCAACTGTCCCACATATCCTATAATGATTTTAGCTTCATTTGGTTCACTTTCCCACTTCTCTTTGGCCCTGTCCAAGAGGGTTCTCTATCTCCTACCAAATATCAACTCAAACGGAGAGTGGCCTGTACTTTTCTGTTCTTTACATCTGATGGCAAACAAGACCAAAGGAAGCCTTGGGTCTCATTGTTTGGCTTCTAGTTCCAATACCTTTTCAGAGTCAGCTTTAGGGTGGAATTATGTCTTACCACAAAACGGCCTGTTTGTGGATGATAGACAGCTGTACGTTTGTGTTTAATACCCAATTGGGTACACATTTAAGCCATTAATCTTGAAGTGAATGGACTTCCCAAATCTATTCATATTTAATTTAGAAAACCCACCCATGACAACATTTCAATCAGTTCCTTGGATATTTGAGTGTTTTTTGGCTATTTAAGTGGGACTGCCTCAGGATAAAGCATCACGCAGTCCACCATCACCTACACAAATCTATGCTCACATTTGTAAGTTATCAGTGGTCCTATCAGATTCATTCCCACTTAGAGGAAAGACTCTGCTATAATAGGCAAAGGCTGTAAAGGTTTTTTGGGTGGTTAAAACTTGCTACATTTTGTAAATCTTACATTCTCAACAATATTTTGTTATGTGGGTAAATATAACCAGGCAATACAATTTCTCTGGTATTTTTCCCAAAGTGCACCCCTTACAGATGGCTGTGGGTTAAATACATGACCTTATCATGGTAAGGTTAAAGAATCAGTCATTGAATAGGGCGTCCTTCCTTTCTGTATATTAACCAATGTTCTTTAAAGAATTGGGGACCTACCTCTTCTTCTTTTTCCTCAGCATTGGCCCCTGCTTCTTGAAGAAACAGGTCCTCTCAATGTGCCACTTGAAAATTTCTATCTGCCTCCCATAGTGCTATATCAGCTATGACATGAATTATCGGTACACCACAATGGTTATCTTTCCTTCTAGAACTTTGACTATTCTTTTCTTTTGGTGTAAGTCAGTCTTCCAGGCTGTCTGCCGCATAATGATCCTCTTCCCACTAGGAATATTCTTCCACAAAGGTTTCCCTGGACTAATAACCCCGACTTGGGATAATCTATACCCAAGATTCAGGTAGTTGAGGAAGGTATCCTACCGTCATAGGGGTCAGTTCTTCTTCTTCAACTTTTACTAAACGGTATTCCCTTTGTTCCTCATGTATGCACTGAATTTTTACTTTTCCTTGTAGTTGGGGAATTCCTTATCACCTGAGGCCTCATTACCGATTGTCTGTGCCCTGTATCCAAAATTAAATGGTGCTTTGCTCCCCTAAATACATACCTCCTTTGACAACCCCGAACTCCATGGGATCTGTCTCTTTCTTCCAAGTATATTAACAAGCTCTATGACCCCATGTTCCACACCCATAACACTGAGGTCCTGAAGGAGTAGGAAAAACACCTGGGGTTGCATCCTTCCTTATTTTATTTTACCACTATTGGTTTACCTGTTTTTCCAAGATGCTCCCTGTTCCCATAGCCCCAAGTCTTCTTTTTCCTACTTTACTCTCTTGGGCCCTATTGTTAGCTATCACAATTTGTTTCTGATGTTAAATTACTATGGGCCCGATGTAGGTAATCCCAGATTCCGATTCTTAAATACCGAATCATACAGATTCGGTATTTAAGAACAGGTAAATGGGATGTAGGTAATTTTACCGAAAAAATGACCAAATCGGTAAGTTTCGGTAATTACTAAGGGCATGAATGTCTGCCACATGGCACTGTTGGAAAAGCAAAAAAAATGCTTTTTCCAAGGTTTACATTATTTACCTCCAACTTGTAGTTGGTGGTAAATAACGAATCCTAAAAGGGGGAAAGCACTCATTTGAGTGCTCCCTACATAGCAAAATCGGTAATTTACCAATTCAGTATTTTAAGGAATCAGTAATTTACCGATTCCTTAAAATACTGATTCGGTAAATTACTGAATCAGTAAAATGCCCACCACCATCTCATTTTCCAAATACCGGTCGTTAACGGACGAAATTACCTAATTTCGGCTGTTACCGACCGGTATTTGCCTACCTACATCTGGCCCTAAGTTGTTTAACCTATTACTGTACAGGTTAATGTAGAGTATTCAAAATTGTTCCAAATAAACTGTCTGCAATATTTCCTCTTTAGTTGCTGTTTGTGCTTTTAGCCACCTATCTGTTAGATCTTTCCCACAATAGAACAAAGCTCGGGGTGTCTCTCCCACCGCCTCCCTTATGTCCCTCAGACAAATTCTACAGATTTCATCGTCCACCTCTAGTCTTTCCAATATACTTTTCCTTATTTCAGGGTGATTGGCATCTTGGTTTAGCAGCTTGATATGTGGTTTTTAACTTTCCTGTAAATCAGGATCCCAAATGTTGTCCCCATCTATCTGCAGGCCATGCTGCTGCCTGAGCAATCTGTTCAAAGTTATTAAAATAGAAGTCTAGATCTTCTCCAGGGGGTGTATTTATGTGATGGCAATGCAGTATATCCGCTCTGCTGTCCTAGAACATCGGTGAGTCGTCCAATGGCTGCCCTGGCTTTGGCAAATTTGTCTAGTTGCTGGGGTTGGGCTTGCATAGTTTTCTAGGATGTTTCTTGATCTTGAGAGACAGACATACATCTTTCTAAGGCTCACTCTAATTTCTGCTACCCAACTGTGAATTTTGTGATGAAAGCCTCCATTCCTTCCAATCCCACTTCTGAGGCCACTTTTTGAGGGATGGATGAAAATAATGCTTTGGAGGCTTAGCTAGAGTGGTTTTTCATATGTTGGCTTTTATTTTAAGAAACTAAATACAGCACTGTCTTCACTTCTTGCATATAAGATTGTTTTATATAACCTACACTCAATTATTCTTCCATGGGTGTAAATGTTGGAAATATGGTGGGTGATGTTACTGATCTTCTTTTCTTGTCGTAACTCTGTGGTCGAGCCACCCAAGTTCCCTCAGGAGCAGAGAAAAATTTACCCAAATGAGTATTAAGCTATTTCTGTCTGCTCCCTGTTCCTTTTCTATTTACTGCCAACAGGACCTTCTAATATAATAGTATAGGGATAGGTGTCACCAGGAAACCTCATCCAACTCCAGAAGAAGAGTGACAGTGAAAGAGGTAAAAAAGAGAAAAACAATCTTTCTTTAACTCACAGCTTTCCAAACTTTTAATGTTGGTGACACAGTTTTTTGACATACATCATTTAGTGGCACGGTAATGCAGTGTAGCGAGCAAGCATAGCGAGCAAGCATAGCAAGCGTGTCCGAACCACATACGGGGGGTTTGTGGGGGTTCTCCCCCCGAGAAAAGTTTGAAGAAAGAGTGGGCAAATGGTGCATTTTCAAGCAAATTTGAGAAAGCAGGAAGGTTAATAAAGCAATTGTGAATCTGTTCTAACAAAGAGTATTTGTTGGATTTTGATATGTGGAAGATGTATTTTGGCACTACCACTAAACCTTGCAGTGAATGATAGGCTAAAATCCTAACTTTACTTTTTTGCCGTTTCCTATTTGAAATCCATGCAGGTTCCATGACCATATGATGTACAACACATAAAAACTCTTTCCTTCTGTCAGGACTCACAGGGTTCCAGTGGTTACTATTACCCCTAAAAGACCTACTTGCAGGAGAATAAAATCAGTGGAAGGTTTCTGGTCTGAGCTAGTGCGGAACCGGCATTCAAGAATGACCGCCGGTAGCACGCTCGGGTTAGCGGTCTAGTTTATTAAACAAACGTCGCTGGAGTTCAGGTGAGGCGCGCTCTAGAAATGAGCTGCGCACTTCACCGTGGTTCGCTCCCGAAGAGGAAGCTCAGAGAACTCCGGAACAATTAGTTTGTCAGCAGTTTACAGAAAGTGTTAGGCGAGTGTTTTCGTCTTGCTAACACTGAGTACAGAAGAGATACTTACCACACGCGTCTTCCACAAAGTTCGTCTTCAGAGGAGGACGCCTCACGGAGGAGTCGGCGTTCGTATCTGTGAAGAGATTACGACGTCAATCGAGCTAAGTCAAGTTATTTCAAAAGATAATGTTAACGCACAGTTGACAAAGATATATTAGGCTACTTACCCCAAGAGAACCAATAGACCTTGCATTTAAAAACGTTGTGAAGAACTTGAATCAAAATATTGGAAGAACCCTAGAGATAAAAAAGAGAGAAAACAATTCGTTAGAGAAATAAAAGGAAGCAGAAATAAAGAACCAGATAAGGAGAGAGAGAGAAAGAAAATAAGAGAACAGTTGAGAAATAAGAAGATACAGTTCAGCCAGATAAACATATCAGTGAGTACAGGAGATAAAAGAGAGATATAAATGTTAGGAAAAGATTAATAAATGCAATAATTAATTTCACTTGTGCAGACAGATCAGGCAGAACCAGAAAGAAAGAGAGCAGTCAGGAAGAAGATTAAAATTCAGTCAAAGAAAAACAATAGTGAGTACAGAAGTGTATCAGAGAATAATAAGAGTTAGAGGGTTGAGGAGGAGCTTCGCGCGGTTCCAAGATGGACGCGTGAGCTAAGGGCTCCCTAGACCCTTTCCACCTCCCGCGACTATCCTGCGAATGATCCTGATTATGACGACGGGTACTTTTTATTGATGCCCTGCTGATGTCCTTGTCCTTTTCAAAAATCGATTTGGCCGCCGGATGTCGGACTTGCTGCACTCTGGAATTTGAGGCCTACTTCGTATGCCAGCCGGGGGCTTGAGTCCCCGAGGTACCCAGGTGGCAATTGAACAACAACGGCTGATGAGCCACGCCCTCTGCCCCTGGTGTACTTTCGGTTTCGTTTTTGGTCGCTGTTGTGAACGCCCAGTCGCCGATCGGCACTCCAGCTTTGTTCTCGCTGTTAACCTTCAGCCAGCGCTGTGTCCCTATCCTCTTGCCATTCCGAGCTCGCTGAGACGGAGATCGTTTTGGCTAAATCCTACGGATCCCGTTGGAGCTCATTGCCCGTCATGGCGGGCAGGGCGGTCATCGAGAGGCGCACCGCTAGAGGCCCGTCCCGAGGGGGGGTCGCCCAATCTCAGACCATCGATCGATTTACTCGACCTAGGGGCTCCCCGGGCGGGTCGAGTGGTACCCTAGAGGAAGCTGGTGATGGTACTCCTGAAAACGAGGAGCCAACTCTGAAGGACATTATGGGCGCTATTGCGAGTGTCCAATCCACCATGGGTCAGCAATATGAAATCTTGGCGGCCAAGATAGATATGGTGGCGATCAATGTCACCCTCATCAGAGCGGACCTGGGGAAAACCAACGAGCGTGTCAAGTCCCTTGATATCAAGACTGCTAGTTTGACCACGGATGTTTCGGATCTCCAGACCACAGTCCGCAATCCTCAGACTACTTGTGATCTGTTCGCCAATCGGCTGGAAGATTACGAGGGCCGGGCCAGACGCAATAACGTCCGCATCGTGGGTATCCCGGAGAACTCTGCTGATTTGCCTGTTGATATCCTGGTGGGGGACCTCGTGCTGAAACACTTGGCACCGAAAGGTCTAAGTAAATTCTTTGCAGTGGAGCGAGCTCATCGTGTCCCGGGTGGTAAGCCAAAGTTGGGAGCCGCTCAACGGCCCATAATTGCCAGGCTTTTCAATTTCCGTGACAGAGACGCTATCCTACAAGCTTCACGAACGAATGGTCCCACTAAATTTGAGAACGTATCGATCAGTTTTTACCCGGACTTCACCCAGGCAGTCCAGAAACAACATATGGGCTTCACGGGTGTGAAGAGGCGCCTCAGAGAACTGGGACTGACATATGCTATGCTTTTCCCGGCCCGCCTGAGGATTGAGCATGAAGAGCGTGCGTTCTTCTTCGACCGCCCTGAGGTGGTTAGTGACTGGTTGGACACTTTATCGACGCGCCATGGGGGCCCGGAGAACTCGAGAGGCGCTGAAGGAGGTTTGGAGGACCAGGAGCAGTGAGTCTACATCGGCGAGCCTGATCCTATGGCAGTGGCTCAGAGACTATGGGCCAGATGTAGGTAGGGTTTTACCGGTCGGTAACGGCCGAATTCGACCGTTACCGACCGGTATTTGGCATTTGATATGTAGGGGCAGGTAAACAGGGGAAATCGGTAATTTTACCGATTCGGTAAATATACCGGTCGGTAAATTTACCGACCGGTATATTTACCGAATCGGTAAAATTGATATGTAGGTGGGACTCTTCTGAGTCCCACAAGGCCTACACAATCGGTATTTTACCATCAAATTGTATTTGATGTTAAAATACCGATTCAGGTGTGCATGCACATGTGTGCATGCACACCTGTGCCATATGACAGGCAGACCTGCCCTTAGGGCAGGTATGCCTGCCATATGGCCCCCGAACCTTTTGTGGGGGTGCTAGAGGGTGTCAAAGTGACACCCCCTGCACCCTTGTCAAAATCGGTATTTACCGAATCGGTAAATACCGACCGGTAATGCCCCATTCATTCCTATGGGCTTCAAAGCCCATAGGAATGAATGGAGCATTACCGGTCGGTATTTACCGAATCGGTAAATACCGATTCTTAACGATTCGGTAAATGGAACATCTGGATGTTCCTACATACCCCCACTTCTTATTTACCGATTCTTAATTACCGAATCGGTAAAATTCGGTAATTAAGAATCGGTAAATAAGTTTTACCTACATCTGGCCCCTATGTTCTGTTATGGTGTATGTGCCCGGGGGTGGGGGGGGGGCTTGAGGGATCTTCCTCCTCTGGGGACTTTTCTCTCTTTTGTGTAGGTTAGTTTAATGGGGCGACAGGCACACTGCAAGTTGGGGCGGCTTTTAGGTCTACCGCAGGGGTGCAGGGAGGGGGGTTTGAGTTTGATGGGTTCACTGGGGGTGGTGGGGGGGTTCCTTTCTCTTTGTTTGTTTCTAGGCTGTGCTTTGTTTTACATTTGCTATCATGTGGCTGTTTCGAAGTGGGGGGAGCGGTCCGTTTTCTTCTGGGATGGGGGTGGGGGACTTAGGGTGTTGAGCTGGAATGTTAATGGTCTTGGGGACAGGATAAAACGTGGGATTGTACTACAATACTTGAAGAGATATTCCCCGGATGTGGTCCTGCTCCAGGAGACCCACTTGGTGGGCAATACATGTCACGCTATGAACAGACGTGGTTACCGTTTGGTGGCCCATTCCGGCTTCACCTCTGGATCGAGGGGGATTGGTATCTTGGTTAGGAATACAACAACAATATTGGTAACAGTTACACAAGAGCGCACTGCGGGTATAAGTATACAGGTATTAAGAAACAAAAGTCAAGTTGGTGCTCAAAGTGGAGAGAGTAGGTTACCACTACCCTAAGAAAAGCCAACAAGTGGCTTAAACAATTCAAGTTATCCACCAAGCACTCAAAATATAGAATGAAGTCCACAATAATAAGAACAATTTCCTTCCAAAAGTTTTTCTTTTTTCTTTTTTTCTTTATGCGTTACTTTATTCCATCCAACGTATTTTATCAAACAACAGCCAACACGTGTTTCGTCTTGTTAGTCTCTGACAAACAGACTTTTTCAGGGCTGCAAACAATACAATAACCATTGTTCAAATCAAAATTACATACTAAAAAGTATATACAATACAATCAAGATTCACCAAGTATTGTGTCAAGGAAAGAAACCAGAAACACCCAATTATGAACGAAAATAGCCAAGTAAGCAGTACCATAGTTAGAATCCCATAAGTACAACAAGTCAGTAATAACTGGAGTGACGTACCCCATAAATTAATAGTTCTTCTATGTAGCCTCAGTAAGCTATTCTTAAGTTATCCTAAAATAACAGAAACCCGGTCACAAACAATCCTTCAGAGACGAAGTAAGTATTAAAGTCCAACAAAATTCAAGTAACTCACCAACAATCAATAGCGTGAGTCATGTAGCACGTATATACAATCTCCTTGTCTTTTATTTCAACAAATCCATTACAGGTAACTATCAGTAAATATTCATTCCATTCTGTAAGTAAAAGTGCATATCGTTTATGATCAATAAGTAACGTCGAACATAGAATACCAAACATATTCAATGTTCGTAACAAACGCGATATTCTACCACTTATAATTCCCAGTTAAACTCTTACCTCTAAATCACGAAAAAGTGCATGAATCCATGTACACCAATCAGTCAGCTATCTTATCCGTGTACTGAAAAAAAGTAAAAATAATCGCCACTAAATATCCGACCGTATATAGGACATTAATTAACAATACTTATTTACGAGCTACACTCCACACTAAGGAGAAGCTTACCGCTTATTGGCGTGATCTGCAACCATAAAGTTTCGCGTGCCACACACGCGCCATCTTTCAATGTCTATTTGTCACGAAAAACCATGCGCGCCATCTTGTAGTGGTTAAATCTCCGATCCTTGAATCAGTAACGTAAATTCCACAATCAAAATAAGAAAAGTAATAAAAGTAATCGATGCCAAGCTATAATAAACAAAGACGGAGTATGCATTCGTTATGTAAAAAACCATTAAGGAATAACTGGTAACCGTCGCAGCGTGCGCCAGAAACTAGTAACAATACAAACCGTACGTCTCATCCTAGAATAACTGTTGTATGACCATCTCTTGCCATAACAATAGAAATGTTAACATAGTGCAAAACTATATAGTAATTAAGTAGCAACCCCCAATATTAATAATTAAATGAACTGGTATATAACCAGCAAACACTAAAGTAATAATAATAGTACCATAATAAAATAATTCGGCAATAGAATTCTGGACATCAACTCAAGAGATGAAAGGTGAGTACACCCTCCAAAAACCCCCAATACTATAGAGGTAAATAAGCGCGCAATATTCAACCAGTTAATAAGTGGTTATAATCAGCAATGAGTGAGTGCATCCTCATATTATCTATAATATCTCCAATCTACTGAGGCTGTTGTTTGATAAAATACGTTGGATGGAATAAAGTAACGCATAAAGAAAAAAAGAAAAAAGAAAAACTTTTGGAAGGAAATTGATCTTATTATTGTGGACTTCATTCTATATTTTGAGTGCTTGGTGGATAACTTGAATTATCTTGGTTAGGAACTCCCTCCCCCTGGAGATAGATGACACGGTGTTGGACGATAGAGGCCGTTACGCAGCTATTATGGGGAGATGGGAAGGGAAGTTGATTTCCATACTGTCTATTTATGTTCCGCCTGGCCTGCAGTCTACTACCTTCACTGACTTGGGTAAGGTAATTCTGGGCTTGCCCGATGGCTTGTTAGTGGTGGGTGGAGACTTTAATTCTGTGGTGAATGGGGAGAGTGACCGTAGCCCTCCCAGGCTTCTCCCTACATCGCAGCTATGGCTGGGGAAATTCTTAGACACCTTCGGGTTGGCAGATTGTTGGAGGCAACTGCACCCTGGCCGGCTTCAGTATACTTTCCACTCGGGAGCCCATGGAAGTCTCTCGAGACTTGATTATATTCTTGTGCCGGTGGTGCAGTTGGTCTCGGTGCGTGAAATCAAGCATTTGGCTAGAGGAATCTCGGATCACTCCCCGCTATGGCTCCACATCGATATACACTTGGGGGCCGGAGGCCGGATTGCCCCGATCAATCCATGGCATTTTCAGAACCCCAAAATCAGTTCTGAGGTGGTCAAATGTATGGACTTTTACTTTACTGAAAATGAGGGGTCGGTGTCTTCCCCGGTCTCCCTATGGGAGGCTTATAAAACTGTGATCCGTGGTCAGACCCTGTCTTTGGTTGCTGGTGAGAGGAGGTGCAAAAATGAGGAGGTGGTGAACTTGGAGTCTGAGATTGCTGTATTGTCGGAAACGGTTGGAAGCTGGGGTTACACCAGAGAAACTGCATGTCTTGGCTCTTAAGCAATCTGATTACAGGGCCTTGGTGACTGACTCGGCTGAGGCAACGCATCGTGTGCAGCAGGGGCGTCTGTATGATGTGGGTGATAAGGAGGGGAAGTTGATTGCTTGGCTGGATAAGCGAGACAGAATGAATCGTGTTGTGCCTGTAGTTGAGAAAGTTGATGGAACGCGAGTCGTGGACCCGGTTGAGATAGTTGAGGTGTTTGCCTAGTACTTTCGGGTTGTATACGCGCCGGTTTCGAGCATGCCGGAGGAGGACTCGCACTTGCTGCTTCGTGATCTAGAGTTGCCTAGTCTTTCAGAGTCGGATGGGGTGTTAATGGAGGCTGATTTTTCCATTGATGAGGTTACGCTCGCTATATGCTCCCTTCGCTCGGGGAAGGCCTCTGGTCCCAACGGTATACCGGTTGAGTTATACAAGCTATGCCCGGATAAAATGGCGCCGTATCTGCTTCGTATGTTTGCGGCATCACGAGACCTTGGGTTCCTTCCCAGGGACCAGAGGCTGGCCTCTATTGTGGTTATCCCTAAGGATGGCAAACCCCGCGAGCGCTGTTCATCGTATCGCCCGATCTCACTTTTGAATGCTGAACCCAAAATATTGGCGAAACTTTTGGCAAACCGGCTGGTCACGGTGATTAGTGAGTTGGTTCACCCTGATCAGTCTGGTTTTATCCCCCAACGTAATACTGCGCTCAATCTTCGTCGTCTTCACGGCGTCATCGCGAAGGCGGGGTCTCTTAGCGAGCCGGCCATCTTGGTTTCTCTTGATGCCTCGATGGCCTTTGATACGGTTGAGTGGCCATATTTGTGGGCTACTCTTGCTAAATTCGGTTTTGGTCCGAAGTTTATTGCATGGGTTGAACTATTGTATGAGCAGCCGTTGGCGCAGGTTGTGGTTAACGGTAGAGCCTCGGAGCCCTTTGTTCTCGGGCGAGGCACGAGGCAGGGGTGTCCATTGTCACCGCTATTATTTGCACTTGCGCTTGAGCCCCTGGCCGCCTGGCTCCGTTGGGAGCCTTCACTAAAGGGTATTCGGTGGTCCCCTGACTTCGAAGATCGTGTATCATTGTATGCCGATGATATTTTATTGTACCTGACGTCCCCCCATAGGTCGCTAGGAGTCCTCTTTGATGTTTTGAGTTCCTTTGGACGTAACTCCGGGTTGGTTATCAATTGGTCCAAGTCGTGTATCTTCCCGCTGACCGGTGATCCTCTTTCTCTGCCCCGAGTGTGCCCGATCCCGGTCTCTAGTGCTGGCTTTAAGTATTTAGGGATCTATATTTCACTTGACCCTGTGATACGCTATGAGCGTAACTTGTTGCCTCCACTCGCCCGGCTTCGGTCGGACGTCGCTGCATGGTGTGGTCTACCCTTGTCCCCCCTGGGACGGGCGGCCCTGTTTAAAATGATGTCTCTCCCCCGTTTTTTGTATGCCGTACAAAACACACTTGATCTAGTGCCGGCTAGCTACTTTCGTGAAATCGAGTGCCTCCAGAGAAAGCTGGTTTGGGCTGGCCGACCCGTATTGCGATGGCTAAGCTTACGTTGCCCTGGTACGATGGGGGCATAGCGTTACCGGATATAAGAAGATACTACTGGGCATCTCAACTGAGTGCTGTGAACCATGCCATGTACGGTCCAGTCCCGAATCCTGCATTCGGGATGGACCGGTGGTTGTTACCCGGGGGAGATTATTACAGGGCTCTCTACTCGCGGGGCGCTAGAAAGAATTTGACGGGACCCACTGAAGTGGCTGTGCGGGTGTGGGGCAGCGCGACCTTGGCTACTGGGTGGGTAGACAAGCTTTCCAGGGCGACCCCTCTGCTTGCCGCGGAGCGGCTTGGTGTATTGTGGACGTCCAAGGGTTTCGATAGGTGGGACTCCATCGGCATCAGCAAGGTAGGTGACCTCTGGGTTAAGAACAGAGTTAAGACCTTTGCTGAATTGAAACAGGAATACAGTTTGAATGACTCGGAATATTTTCGATACCTCCAGGTTCGTCATGCCATTGGGTCGGTTTTTCCGGCTTGTTCCGATATTCCGGAGAGCTACCCCCTGGAAGACAGGGTGCTGGACGGACATATTCCAGACAGCACTATCTCCCTTATTTATAAAAAACTTATCAATACTCGATCAGACTTGCTTGTTCAGCTTCGTGGTGCCTGGACTAAAGATGGGCTGGAACTGGATGATGAGGATTGGCAGGCTGCGATATCCTCTCCCAAAGAGGTCGCGATTCCGGCGCGTCTGGGACTTGTTCAGCTGAAGATTCTGCACCGAGTATATGTCACGGGTCCGCGACTGATGCATATGGGTTTTTCTGAGGATGGACTGTGTCGACGTGGCTGCGGTATGATTGCCACCTTCCTCCACATCGTATGGGAATGTCCGGACGTTGTGTCTTTCTGGACTGGAGTGCATGCGGTGATGAGTGAGGTGACGAATGTTGAGTTGCGACCTGAAGTCAGGCGCTGTCTATTGAACATATGGGAACCGAACGATTGCACTGTTGCTCAGACTCGGTGGGTTACACTGGGAAACATGGTTGCGAAAAGGGACATTGCGCAGTTGTGGGGATCTCAGAGGGCACCATCAGTCTGCAAATGGGAAGAAAATATGGACTGGTGCATGTTCAGAGAGAAGATTGTTTATATCTCCCGTGGCAGGCCCAAACAATGGGGTAGGATATGGGACCAATGGAACTCATACCGTGGGGAGATATGTGATCCCCCCTTCATTGATCCCCCTGACACTCCTTGTTCCCCTTGACTATGCGTTTCGGCTCCCCCCTGTGTCACATTATTGATATGTTTCTGGCTTTGGGTCCCCCCTTCCCCACGCCCTTCTTTATCTCCTGGGGGTTCTCCTGCTTTCCATATTGTCTTTGATTGCCCCTTCCCGTCCCGTATGGAACAGACACAACAATTTAGGGTACAGCCTCGTTTTCCTCTTTTCTTTGATGTTTTTGTTTGTTTGATTAAAAAATTAACCTTTCCATATCTTATCGTTATAGATTTGATCAATATCGTGCACCATTGCTGCCGGACCCTTGGTTGTTGGCTGATGAGCTGTGTACTGCTATACTGCTTTTCAGATGTGTCTCTGGCCAGCCCAGAGGGTTGTAGGCTTGTAATTGTATTCTTTTTCTTGCTGAATAAAGGTTTTTAAAAAAAAAAAAAAAAAAGAGTTAGAGGGTTGTGTTAAGTGTGTATTAATAAGTGTCATTAAATGTGCAGAATTCGAAAATAAAGAGAAGAGAGAAGAACTTTATACAGAAGGCGAGTTACATCACTGTCCCGCTGTGAAGAGACAACAGAGGCCGCAGTGATGAATACCTATCTAAAATGAACAAGAGAAGAGAGGCTAGTTCTTGGAAGTTATAGGTAGGTGTAGTGGAAAATTAGCAGAATTAGGCTTAAGTACTAATGGTAAAAGAGTAGAAACTCTCAGATAGTAATAACACGTTTCATTGCAGGTACTCAACCGAACAGTCTGCAGGACGGACTAGAATTGGAGGACCAACCAAGATTGTCTCTTCTCTTCTCTTCTCTGTTTGTTATTTTATCCAATATCCCCCTTCCACCCAAGGTTACAAGTTGGAGTCTTATTAACAAACCGAGCTTCGGGTTGTTGCCGGGGTGGATTTGGGAAAAGGCATCTCTGTTCCTGTGCGAGGAAATTTACAGCGATTTTCAGATTCTGACAGAGTGAAGTGCCCACTTTGCACTTAGCACCCGAGCAGAGATGGATGAAGGAATTGAAGTCCAGAGTTTAGGAGTGATCCTAGATACGATTCAAAAAGAGTTGAGTGCAGTCAGAGAAGAAAATCGAAGTCTTAAGGCTGAGATAGTTAGCTCCAGAAAAGAAACTGCAGAGTTGGCACAAAGATTTAGACAACCATTTAGTTTGGGTCAAGATGCTGCAGGCTCCTTATCTGAGAGTTCGAGTAGGGCAACCACTCAAGTAATCCACTCTTTATCACCAGTCATTCCTCTAGCAGCCCCAGAACGATTTAGCGGGGACCCACAAAAGGCACACATATTTATCACGCAGTGCTCATTGCATTTCCTATGCCGCCCTTCAATTGTCCCTGACGCACAGTCTAGAATTGCCTTTGTGTTGTCATATCTAAGTGGAGACGCAGCGTCGTGGTCACTACCCCTGATAACAAAGAATGATCCTATCTTGCGAAATTATGAAGAATTCAAACAGGAATTTCTCCGCATCTTCGATCGAAGAAGAATATCACAGGCGGTGGACAATGAATTACTTGACCTAAGACAAGGAAACCGAGATGTTGTATCCTATCTGGCACAGTTCAATAAACTAGTGGTGGAGACTAACTGGCCAGAGAGCAAGAGAGCAGCGGTCTTCTATCGAGGTTTGAAAGACGAGCTGAAGGATGTGTTGGCTGGAATATCAATAGACCAACTGAGATTTCAGCATTAGTGGACTTGGTGCTGGAAATAGATTTTCGACAAGGTGAGAGAAAAACGAAAAGTCTTTAGACCAACAGTTCCCAGATTCGATAGGGTCAGACCTGAGAACAATCGGAGTCATGATGGAGAATCAGGTCCCGAGCCAATGCAAATTGGAACCATACGTGGCCCTTTGACCAAGGAGGAGAAAGAGAAGAGAAGGTCAGGTAACCTATGCATGTATTGTGGATCTGGAGGCCATTTAGTTAGAAATTGTCCGAAGAAACCTAAAACAACATTCAGACCGAAGGAAAACTAATTGCACCACCTGTTGGAGGAGTTGGACAGGTGGGTGCGATTCAAGAACAAACTCCCAAAGAACACAGAGTCGCTAATACTCTGCAGTCCGCAGCACCCCATTTAATTTTGTCATTGGAGATTATATACGGAAATCAGACAATGACAGATGTTTCGGTAATGATTGATTCAGGAGCCACGGGGAACTTTTGTGATTTGAAGTTTGCCAAAAGGGCTGGAATACACCCAATCAAGAAACCCAAGAGTGAACCGGTCAGGGCAGTAGATGGAACCAACTTGTCTTCGGGTCCAATCGTAAGTCACACATAAATTATTCACTTAATTTCCAGTGATGGGCATACAGAGAGAATCCAATTTAACTTGATCGATGCTCCCCAATTTGAATTGATGCTTGGCCTTCCTTGGCTTACTGAGCATAATCCCCAGATCGATTGGTGTGCAAGAACAATACAAATGAATTCAAATTATTGTTTAGAAAATTGCTATGGGAATCACGAAAGAATTCGGGAATCAAATCCAGCCTATTCATTGTGTCAGAATGGAGAGACAATATGCGTCATCGATGCTCAAGAGGTCCCAGCGGAGTACAAGGAGTTTGAAGAAGTGTTTAACGAGGTGGAGGCAGAGCAACTTCCACCCCCTCGAGTTTATGACTGCAAGATAGAGATTGAACCAGGTTCTAATCTACCCTGCAGTAGAGTTTATGCTCTGACAGAGAAAGAACACCAGCACCTGAAGGAGTATTTGGACAGATATCTGGCTAATGGTTTTATTCGGCCATCGCAATCCCATGTGTCATCGCCCTTATTTTTCGTACCGAAGAAGGAGGGGGATTTGCGAACGTGCATTGATCCTACACATAGTAGATGATGCTCTACTAACCCTCGACCGGAATGAAACCTGCCTCCTGATCCTTCTGGACCTATCATCTGCATTTGACACAGTAAACCATCCCAAATTATTAGAACGCCTGGAAAATAGGGTTGGCTTATCGGGAACTGTACTGAAATGGTTCTACTCCTTCCTAGAAAACAGACTGCAAAGATTCTTGGTAGACAACAAGCTATCTCCGCCATCTCCGATTCAAATTGGGGTTCCACAGGGATCAACTCTATCCCCTTCACAATTTAACCATACGTCGAACCATTAAATGAGGTATTATACAAGGTTAACATTTCCTTTCACATGTACGCTGACGACACCCAGCTGTATATGAAGATAGCATCTCCGGAAGAGATCAAAACTATGAACCAAATTCTTTTTGATCTCCCTTCCTAAAAGTTCAACCAAAATTAAAGAATGGACCAAGTTGATCACAGCACTAAACGGTACCCCGACGATAATTGATTCAACCAAATCCCTTGGTATCACACTGGACAAAGATCTAAACATGCGAGCACACATCAACACAATGGCAAAAAATGCTCGTTTTCATCTGCATTACCTCACAAAACTGAAGCCACTCATCGATCCCATGGATCTGAAAATGGCAGCCAGGCAATGGTCATATCAAGAATTGAATATGTATGCGCAACTCTATCAGGACTTCCTAAGATCTCAAAAGCTTCCCTAAAAGCCTGTCTCAATGCAGCAACCAGACTTATAACAGGAACAAAAAAATATGACCACATCACTCCACATCTGAAAGGGCTCAACTGGCTATCATATGAGGCAAGAATAGAACTAAAAATTGCATGCATGACACACAAGGCAATACACTACAAAACACCACATTACCTAGCCCATAAAATTACGCTGTTCGGAGGCACTAGACCCTCGAGAGATTGGAGTATTTTCTACTGAAACCAGCATTATTCCGGAAGAAAAAAACATACAATAGAGCGTTCACTGGAGCTGCACCAAGGATTTGGAATTCGCTCCCACCGAATATCAGAGGAATCACTTATGCTCCACGATTCAAAAAGGAAACTAAGCCTTTCTGATGGGTAAATTTCTCCCATAATGAACAATGTTTTTTAACATAACAATACTTAAACCAGCTTGGATATAGAAGAATGAATTATATTATCTTAAATTTAAGTACGACACAACAATCTTGATCGCAATATATTGATCTCTTTTTCCGCATTATGTCTGTCTTGTGTATGGATAAATATATGCCAATGTTAGTGAATACATAGACGTGAAAAAAGTGGATATCTGCTGATATCGAAGGTGATTTGAGATTAAAAAAAGCGCTCTGACACCCAATCTCTGGGACTGGTTCGCTCTATACAAAACATTGAATAAATAAATAAATATATATAAATAGTTAGTTCAGGTTACTAAGACTGCTGAATTTCACAGGTTTTTTACGAGTAAAATCTCAGCCAAACTATAATGTCTTGTAAAATTTGATTTCTTTAGTGAATTTCTAAGGTTTTCTAAATTCTATTTCCTAACTATAACGTCCCTGTAACCTTTGGATTTTTATTTCCTAACTGTATCCTGTAACCTTTGAGAGTAGGTGTGCGACAGGCTGTATAGGTAGGTGAGTGGATGTGTTATTGGCTGCATGGGTCTCTGAGTGGATGTGTGAGTGGTTTTGTGGGTGTGTGAATGGCTGTATAGGTATGTACATGGCTGTGTGAGTGGGTTTCTCAGTAGCTCTGTGGAACTGTGAATGGATGATTGAGTGTCTTACTGGGTCTGTGGGTGGGTGCATGAGTGTCTGAGTGGGTCTGTGGGTCAGTGCATGAGTCTATGAGTGGATTTGTGAGTGGGCTTTTGTGTTTCTGATAACGTTTGTCAGTGGATGGATGAGTCTCTGAGTCGGTGAATGATTGGGTGAATGACTGTTTGAGTGGATCTGTGAGTGGTTGTGTGAGTCTCTGAGTGAGTCTGTGAATGGGAACATCAGTATCTGAGTGCGTCTAAGGGTGGGTGCATGAGTGCCAGAGTGGGTCTGTGAGACTGCATGGGTCTGTGAGTGGGTGCATGAGTGTCTGAGTAGATGTGTGGATGGTGCGTGAGTCTCTGAGTGGGTCTGTGAATGGATGCATGAGTGTCTGTGAGTGGGTGTGTGAGTCTCTGAGTGGGCCTGTAAGTATGTGTGTATCTCTCAGGGGGTCTGTGAGTGGGTACATGAATGCCTAAATGAATATGTGAGTGGGTGCATGAGTGTATGAGGTGGTCTGTCAGTGGGTGCATGAGGGGGTCTCTGAGTGATTGCATGAGGAGGTGTTGCAGGGATTCTGCTCATACACAGAACTGTTCACAGACACCCAGGAGATCAGTGAATTGTGGTGAACCAAAAAACTCACCTCAGTACCTAGAACCCCTAAGCGACTAGCATCAGTGCCTCATTAGCTCTTCGTCCTGTAGCAAAGGTACCAATGATTAGCCAACCCAGAACATGTGACTTAGGTTACTCTCAGGAATGGTGGGAATCAAGAAAACTCTTTCATTTGTTATTCTCATACCAGTCCACAACGTGAGTAAATAGAGACACGGAAAAGTTTAAAATGTTTATTTTAACGACGTGCTCTAAAATGCAGTATTTGTGCTAACATAAGGAGGCATATGATTGAAAATAATACGATCAGCATTGTTACAATTCCATAAAACACAAAGGGAGAAATCATATTACAATGATAGTGGAAATAGGACCTATAGTGCCTTATGTACCATCCTCCCTAGCAAGGAACTATGTTTTATATAATATAGAAGGTCTCTTAGGCTTGAATGGGGAACCCCATACCTCCAAGATCAGTCGAGGTGAATCACATCAGGATCTGTAAAAGCTCTTTCTCTGGAAACGGATTTTCTCCAAGTGCCTCAATCATGCATGCAGTGCAATATTAAAGGCACCAGAATTTCAGTTAGCTGCAGCTGCATGTATGTTGTGTCGAAGCATGGGCCGATCAGCACGAATAACAGCTAACATTGTAATGATAACCTTGGAGGCTTCAGCACTCACTGTGCAGACTAAGGTCGAGATGTAAGTCTAGGGACGGTGAAAACAAGCCATTCTCATGTGAAGTAATTCACACAGCCTAACTTACAACAACAGTTATATGCAGTGTCATGTGCAAAAGCAGCAGAAAGGTAAAATGGTGTTTAAACTTCTAATAAGCCTATATTAACATAGCAATGTGCACAAGTAGGGCCCTGCCTTCACTACACCCTCCCTTGATTGGAACACGCACAAATGGGAGACAAGGTAGGAACGCAGAGTTCAAGTTCGAATGAAACAGAACCAAGTTCGAAAATTGACAAACTGGATAATTGGGAGTACATTTCCGAATTAGCAACCACAAAAATCTGAAAACCTGGTAGGGACCGTATAGTGTCCAACATAAGGAATGAGAAAAAAATATGAAAGAAAAATCAAGAGTCCAGTACGTGTCTTGAAGGTGAAAAAGTGTCACTTCAATCCAACAGCGTAGAGGCACAGTACGTCGCAACAGCCTCCAATAGGAAGTCATTGCTTTCATCAAGAACATTTCAGCCATCCAATTAATTAATGGGAAGGAACATACATGTTCTTCAACAGCCGGAGCCTCTAGCACCATCAGAGGACAACTCGGTCATTCTTCAATATAACTGCGTGACAGGAAGTCATGTGCCTCTGCACAAATATTCCAATTCCCTAGGACTCCATGCATCACTGCAAAGGCCATAATCCCGATGCTAGAACATTGCAGTTCATGAGCAACTAAGGAGCTCATCAGTTGGTCATAATCCGGGTTGGGAGACACCGTGTTGCAGAGACACAAATCCAGAGCCCATTCAAACAGCAATCTAGGCAATGGAAGACAGGCTGCACGCATGTAAAGTAGGAGAATCAGAATGATAATCCATAAACTGCACTTAATGTCGCCAGAGTCAGCGTTCCATAGTTTCAAGCATCCGGTTGCAAAGCTGAAGCAGCCGGGTAGATTGTCTTGTGACACAGATTGTACAGCAAGCAAATCAACAGCAGCACAATGGCAGCCAGGGCAAGAAATAAGGGTCAACCGCCAAACAGGCTGGAAAAAATAGAATGAAAAAATGCCGGCATCACACCAAATATAGTTTGGAATGAGGTCACAAGGCCAGAACATACGATTTTAAAAATGTGGGCCAAGCCCGTGGTTGATGGGGCATTGAATATTGTGTGAATGAAGGCACCAAAATGCAGGGGGAGATCTGTATTCAAAAGGGCGTGCACTTCAGTGCAGGTGTTTGCAACGTAAAGGACGAATGTTTCACGTGAAGAAGTAAGGGCAACTTCTTTTTGTGACAATAGAGCCCTTATTCGACTCATCTTGTTCAAGGTCGGAATGGAAGGCCAGATGGATACATTGAGCTTCCCATGTGGAGGAGGAAACAGCACATTCTTACAGCAGACTACACGTTGGGAGACAGTCACCATGTACGGAATCCCTGCCAGCATACCACAGCAATCTTCATTATTTAAAAGCAAATAACTACCTTTTGCTAGCAACGTGAAAAGTCAGTGTTATAGCCAGGGCGGGTGTACCCTTTAAAATGCAGGCCAAATTTGGGGCGTCCGAATTACAAGAGCCGTGCAAATATATATTCCTACAAATCAATGAGTGATCGGGTGTTGAAGTGCACTCTTCACCTTTTAAGTAAACTGCTTTACCCTCCCTCAGGCACCTATAGGTAAATGGCAGAGACCAGACCTCATGGACATAGGCGCTACCCAAAGGTTCATATCTGCCTATGGCATAGTGTATAATATATGCTTCGAATTTAAATAGTGGAAAAGGCAATGTTATTAACCCATGCATAAGCCAAACAGCTGAATTTGTTTCGGCCACAGAAAATGGTAAAGGTTCTAACTTTTCAATATGCAAAAGCGAAATGCAGCATCTTTCATAGATATAAATTGTTGTTTTACAGTCAGATTAAATGGTAAAAATAGAGAAGAGGTGTTCATGTAATCCCAAAGCACCTTATCAGCCTTTAACGTCTGTAATGTCCATGCAAACTGCATAATGGAACGTAATTGATTCTGACCATGGTACAAAACAGACACCTCATCTTGCACATTATCAACAACAGATGAAACAATATTATCTAATGTGTAAATTCGGGAAAAGAGTGTATTAATGCTATTATCTACAACTGCAAGCACTTATTCTAAATTAGCCTGATCAATAGCCCTTAACCTAGAAGCAGCCTCAATTTGAGACAGTTTCCTAGCTTCATTGTAAATAGCATATATCCATCTTTTGGACCTGTCTGCTACAGGACCCTTCACAAAGTCATTAAAATCAACATCGTCAGTCAAATTAGATACATGGAGCTTAACTGCCGCTAAAGAGGAATATTTGAGCCAGTTCTGACATCGCTTGCCTACTGAATAGCTAGTAACAGAATGGTTACTTCAAAACGGGGATCCACCCTAACCTGTGTGTAAACCGAGCCAAACCTAGAAAACGATGTTGCCATGAATCTGAACTTTTTTGCCACAATAACCAACCTTAAGGATCCAAGCTGGAAACATTGAAAGAGGAATTTAATATCAGGGATGAGCTTATCCGTATGATTGTACCATGTAGGGCAGTGTTTCCCAAACTGTGGTCCGCGGACCCCCAGGGGTCCGTGACACATTCCCAGGGGGTCCGCAGGCAACAGTTTTGAAAGCACAGAAAAGTTTCTTGTATAATTAGCAGCTTTCCAGCAGCAATAAAAGTGTCAAGATAAAGCCAGTGATTAATGTACCTGCTGGAGCGAGAGGAGAGTTTTGTTCAGTGGCAGCTTTGACTTAACTAATGTAGCACAGAGGGTAAATGTGCCTACTGAAAAGAACGTGTAACATGCATTTTAAAAAGCAGCATTTTATGTGCATAGGTTTGTGGTTACTGCTTTTGTCACAGATCCTTTTGTGACTGTGCACTTCATAAGTGACAACCGCAATGTAGCAGAGGGACCTATAAACTGTCATCAAAGAGCTGCTTGCAAACTGCATGGTACCAGTTAGTAACTTTTGTTTTTTCCCAGTTATTCATTATCCTGATGCTGCTAAAAAGATTTATTTGGGTCGAAATACATTTTAATGTTAAAGTCAGTGCTAGCCACTGTGTTATGTTCTGAATCCTGAGTTAGTGCTTTTCAAGACCAAGCACTCTTTAAACATTTTATATAGACACTGATTTACATGTACGATTCAATGTCCCTATATGTGTGTGATGTAAAGTGCTCTGACATCCTACAATGGTATGAGAGATGCTATAAAACAAATGAAATGAATGTGACAGAGGGGCTATTACTTCAATATAAAATACTAAGGGCCAGACGTATGATCCGTTTTTCTATGAACAGGTTTGTGAACCCGCTTTCACATGCAAAAACGTATTGGGCCATGTACATTGCCTATTTCGCGAGTCGCAATTTGTTTGCGACTTGCTAAATAGGTTTTGCAACTTGCTATTTGGAAGGGGCATTCCCTTCCAAATAGCGATGTACAAATGTTTTGCGGTCGCAAAACACTCGCAATTACCACTTACTTCAAGTAGATGGTAATGCATTTGCAAATGGGAAGGGGTCCCCTGGGGATCCCTTCCCCTTTGCAAATGCATGCAAAATTATTTTTTAAGGGCAGGCAGTAGTCCCAGGGACTTCTGCCTGCCCTTAGAAAATGAAACGAAAACGTTTCATTTTCTTTTTTTTTAAAATGCATGGTAAATGGGCTGCATTTTTTTTAAACTGCTTTATTTAAAAGCAGTCCCAGACATGGTGGCCTGCAGAGCCCAGCAGGCTGCATACCTAGGAGGGCTGCCATTCCCAATAGGCTCGCAAATTGCTAGAGGCTCATTAATATTAATGAACTTCCCAATTTGCGACCCCATTGGGAATCCGAAACAGTGTTAAACACACTGTTGTACATTTCATTTAGCGACTCGCAATTTGCCACTCGCAATGTGTCGCCAATTGCGAGGCGCTAAATGAAATGGTCGTACATCTGGCCCGAAATCCCCAGGGGCAGATTTACAAGCCCCTTGCGCCTCTTTTACGCCACCGTTGCGTCACTTTCGTGATGCAGCGGTGACGCAAAAGATGCGCCAGGGTGCAGGGTATTTACAACGTGACGCATCTGGGAGATGCGCCACGTTGTAAAGCCCTGCGCCAGAAGGAGGCGTTCCGGCACAGGAACGCCTCCTAAAAGTGGCTGAGTGAAATCTACAAGATTTCGCTCAGTCACTTTGGGGCCATGCTGTGTCAAAACCTGCGCCTGCTTGAAGCAGGCGTAAGGATTGACGCAGCATTAACAAGATTCGGCCCCCCAGAGCATTGCTGGAGCTGTGTCGCGCTTGCGACGCAACTCCAGCAATGCGCCACCTTTACGGCACAGATGCGTCATGCATCTGTGCTTTTTTGCCCCATGAGGCGCAGCATTGTAAATGCGTCGCATCAATGGTGGCAGAGGCATGGCGCACAATAAGTGGCGCATCCCTGCTGATATGCATGGATGCGCCACTTATTGTAAATCTGCCCCTAAGTACTTTGAGTATTTGTTTTGTGTGCACACGTGTGTATTTTTTTCGAATTACTGTTTTAATATTTGAAATTTAACTCATACAAATTGCTTGGGGGTCCCCGGCTTCCAGTGGTGACTCAATGGGGGTCCTCAGGAGTCAAAAGTTTGGGAACCACTGATGTAGGGTATTCTCCTAAATTTTGTATGGAAGGAGCATTTAATTTTCTAGATGTGGCCAATCCAAAGCAAGTGGTTTGTGAAATAGTCGAATTCAAAAATAACATATGGTTCGGGATGAGACATGCATGATGCAAAGCCTCAGTGCCTTGCACATGCCAGTGTTTGTAACCCAAAACAGATTTAAGATCGATAGTATTTTTCCACAGCTCGTTGCCCCCTATAGCTAATTGATCGATAAAGGACTTCGAATACAATAATTTAGTGTGGGTGTGTCTAACTTTGGAAGAGGACTTAGCAGTCATCTTAAAATAAAATGTATCAGGATTAGATTGATTAAAATCAGTAAAATAAGTAAACTTTTGTAAAAGTGTTTTTGAGCTGCCTTCAACGGGAGCTGGACAATGTTCCCACTGTGTGTAATTAACCACATTTCTAAAAGTGTTTGCCTTATGCAGAAAATGATTGCCATAATGTTGGTAGCAAAATAAGTCTGCATAATTGGCTGAGTCTAAGTACAAATCTTGAGCATCAAAAGCAGCATAATATTTCAAATCAGAAAACAGAGCTTCTACAGCCTCTACATCACAATCTTCAGAGTGTATATTCTGTTTTACAACATCCCCCATAGAAACACAAAGTACTTTGGGGACATTTATAACCTCTGTAGGACTGTGAATCTGAAATTTAACAGCATCTCACACAATCCCATCCAATACAGGCCAAGCCGTGATATTCACACAAGTTTGATCTCTCTTCATGATGTGTGATGAGGAGTGGGGTGCCAAAGTTCCATCAATTAATCTAATTGAAGTTCTCTCATTAACATAATGTCCATTAACAAAATGGAAAAAATAAACCACAAACCCAATTGACATGAATAAAAAAATAGAAAATAGCACCAGACAAATGTAAGTTCATGGTGGCATCAAAAAATGCTTTTTAAACCAAACAGCATAAATCGAAACTTTTGAAGGGGACTTTGATGTGTTAGAGTCTGTGGGATAAGTATACTCAGTAAGGGGATCACAAGCCGGTGGATTCAATAAAGGATTAGTAACTGTATTCATCTCGATGGCAACGTCAGGCCTGGTGGTAGGTGCCGGAGCCAAAACAGAATTTCTCAGCATCGCTGGACTAGAGACCGCAGGTGTCATACTAAGAAGAATCAGCCACCTGCTGTAATTTGACATTGTCAATGAAGATGTACCTGTTTTCCCTGCATCCAGGAAGTGGAGGTAAAATGACTGTTCTTGTACGCTGCACGCCAAGCACAGGAACCGGTGCACAATATGGGCCGTACTCCTTCTTGTTCTCCACCTTCTCACGGACCAGGTCACCAACTCGGGGTAGCTAGCACACTACCGGAATCTGAAGTGCAGCATCATTTGCGGAAGGTAAGTGTTCCTTTGCAAGACTGTCTCTGGTCTTTTGTAGATTCTGTAACACAGCAGAATGGTCATCTACATCAAAGGGTGCCGCAGACGCCGCCATGTCTAGACCCTCAAGTTCCGGAACAAACATTTTGATGCCAAAGAGCATTTCGTATGGGGTCAGCCCACCCTGAGACCTTCTGGGGAGATTATTAAGTGCACATTGAACACTATAGAGATGAACCAGCCAGTTCCTACCAGTAACTAAGACCCTAGCTGTCAAGGATTGCTTAATGTCACTGTTCATTCGGTCCACAACACTATTAGCTTCAGATCTGTATGGAGAAGAAAATTTGAATTGGACCCCCAATGAATGCATGGCATCCTTGTACGCCTTCGAGGCGAACGCTGGACCCTGGTCCGAATGAAAGGTACAACATGCAAAAATTCCCACAAAGACACGCAAATCCCTTATGACAGTTCGGGCATCAGCACTCCGTTCCAGCCACACCCAAACAAAGCGTGTGCATGAATTCACTGCAACTAAGAGGTACTTATACGCAGTATCAGAGGGGAAAGGACCGCAGTGATCTAAATAAACGCACCCAAGTGGTTTATTAGATATGTACAACTGTGTCTGGGGTGGGCGTGCAGCAGTAGAAGGTTTTATCTGCTGGCAAATGTCACAATGAAGGACATAATCACGTGTTTGTTTGTACAATCCGCACCACCAGTAACGCTGCTGTAGAAGAGATACTGTCGCAGAAACGCCGGCATGAGCCGAGGACATACCCTCGCGAGCGGCAGTTATCAAGGAGGGTCTGCGGTCCGCGTAGGGAATCAATCTGTCACCAACGTCGTTAATTCTCACATCGGGAACTTTATCAGGACCCAAATGATAAGAGTATCTGGAAAGGAAACCTCTCAGGTAATTACCTCCCTTTTCTATTGCAGCAATGGCTGCCAAGATGTCATCATCAATCTTTCTTTTGGAATGTGTAACTGCTGTTACTACATATGTCGCTGCTTCATTAGCAAGACCGTTACCAACAGCGTGTACTCCTACGCACTGATGACCAAGAGTATGAATTTCAAACACGAGCGGCAGCCGTTCTTTAAGCTCAGCCACTCAAACCCATAGCATTTTGTGTTTGATTGTGCTACCTTTGGATTCACAAAATGTATTTTGAGTCTAAAAGAATAAATTGTCATTGTAAGACTGAACACAGTAGTAAGAGTCACTTACAATCAGAGTAGTCACACAAGGGTCAGCGTACTCCAGTGCAAGCACCAGAGCACATAGCTCTGTCAACTAGGCAGGACAGTCCCCTACTGTCTATGTATGCACGACATCGGACTTGAACTCTCTATTCAATATAGTACCAACCACTATTGCCTAGGCCGCTGAATACGCATGCTTTGAATCCGTCGCCAGTTGCGCCGATCCGTCAGTGTAAATGATACAATGGAAACCCTCCAGCGGGCGCAAGGTCTAAGGAACCGGATTAATGAATTCATACTGCAAGTACTCCTGAGTCTGCAAAGAGGAATCAAAAATGAAAGTGCCATCCGGAGACATCAAGGATGTGGCCCATTGTATCCACTGGGGATGCAAAGCTTTAGAATTTGGTACATTGGCTTTTGTCACTGCCTCCAAAGCAGGATACGGGGTAACAACCAACATGCATTTCCCCTGCGACAGCGTGCATGCCTTCAGAATTGCCATCTGCACTGCAGTCAAAACTTTCTCCATAGAGGAAAACCGCATTTCAGCCAAAGTGTACAAGTGTGACTTGTCAGCAATAGAGACTGTGTCACCCTCATTAAAAGTCAGGTACATGAAACTCACCGCCCCAGGCACAATTCTTACTACCATGTTGGTGTGGTTGTCACAAGTCTGCAAGAAACTAGATTCAAGAAGATCAACTTGCAAAGATTGCAACATAGATGAATGTTCAAGCTACCAGCAAGATTTGGTGAAAGTAGGTTGTATCAAGGCACAAATCAACTTGATACGCTGGGCATAATCGGGTATGTAAGTATGCCCGAAGTACAAAAAACCCAGCAGAGATTGTAGTTTTTCAGAGTTGTAAGAGCGCGCAGCTGTGCGCATTTCTCCAGGAAGTGAGGTGTTAACCCTCGATCTTCATTGTTGATCTCATAGCCCAGGAACAACACTGTGTACTCTGCAATGTGTGATTTTGCAAAGTTAAATTTGCATCCGAATTCCGCAAACATACAAATGATGCAGTCAACGCGAAACAGAATTGTCCATAATTCATCATCTGTGAGATAGATGTCATCTACATACGAGCACGCATCTGGGTCAAGTCCCTCCAAAAGAGAGACTATGCGGGCAGTAAAGACACCTGGACTGTTCTCATAGCTCATTGCTAATCTTTTGATCTGTTTTTGTTTACTGCCACAGGTAAAAGCTGTCCATTGCCTACTAATAGAGGACAGATTATGGCTAAAAAAAGCCATAGGATATGTCAAGTGGGTTCTTGAACCTTTTACACACAAGACTATCCACAAGGGCTGCACTGTGAGTATTCTGTACCACGCAGGTCCGACAATGAGAGTTCAAGTGCCACTGGTCACAGTAAAAAGAGGATTATTCATCGGTGACACACATGTATCAATTACACCTTGATATTCCAATTGTTCAAGGATTTCCGCAACGGGAGTCTTCACTTCATGTCGCATGGGATATTGGGGTTGAAGCTGTGGCATAGACCGCAATGGTATCTCATATCCAGGGGATAATTTGTCCCAACCACATTGGGTACGGTACAAAGTCGGTGCAAGCACCTTAGCACACTCCTCTGCAAAATTCAGTGCCTGCTCCTTTGGCACTGTGTGTGCAAAACTAGGGAGGATTACCTCCTCCCCTCTCGGAGCGGCCAGAACAAAGGTTGGGGCCAGTCGGCCTCTGCCAACAAAATGTCATAGGTAGTTGTTAGATCCTCCCAAAATACCCCTTTCATAGTACGTTGTATGTCACCTTCAATTAAAAGGACTATTTCATAAAGTCTTTCAGGGGGAGCCACTTTAGTGTTAGCTGTCTCAACAGCAATGAATGTGTCAGTTGCTGTCACCTTCAGAAATGGACGCAATGCTTCATGCACTACTGTAATTTCCGCTGGGCTGTCTAGCAGCGTCAGCGCCCATGTCAGGTTCCGAAGCTGTGTTCTCACTATCCGTGGAATACCTCGCTGGTAAAGCGGCAACTTTTTTCTTCTGAAAGTCATCTTGCTTGCCTTTACCTTCCGTCTTGTGGGGCTGCTCACAGCTTTGTTCGGCATCCCGACCTCTGCCGCTGTCTCCTCCACCGCTTGGTGAGACCAATGTATCCTGCAAAGGGCGAGGAGAACGTTGATCAGGAACTTGAACTCGATCAGCTGACTTAATATTAGCGTGGTCGCGCAAATCATATGGCGCTCAGCAGACGCAGGTATTGGGGAAGCAGGACGTGACCCCTGTTTCTGTTGCTGTTTATCCTGTTCGGAAACAACGTCAAACACTCCAACGAGTCTCATTCCCAATTCCACCGCCGCCTCCGGTCTGTGCTCATCTTGGACACGCTTAATGACGGAGGGCAGGACTTTATGGACGGAATGGCGAAGCACTTAGCGTAGTCTGCCACAAATATTCTACCCCAGGACTCACAATCAGGTACCTCCGATATTAAGTCTTTATGCAAAATAATGGTCAGAATCCTGTGTTTTTCAACAGGAGTCGTGTTAGGAAATATCTCTTCCAGTTGGTCAAATTTCTCAGCAAGCCAAAAAGGCATATCATCCTTATCTTGGGGGCTCTTGCCCATAAGCATATTCACTATGACAGGATTAATTTTCATTTCGGCCGGTCCAACTGGATGCGCCGCAGCACCAGGTGCCCCCACCTGGATGCTGCATGTTACATATTGCACTAAAGCCCGGTGCACTCCAACCAAAGACTCGTAGAGGGCACGTTTCTCAGCTATAGTGACTGTCTGATAACGTGGATGCGGTGTGTAACAGGCCAAAACCGGCCACGTGGCCCTGGGAATAGACAAAGGGCCCAACCGAACCACCGTTACCGATTGGGGAAGGGCGCCATGAAACCAAACTCGATGCTGCCAGGCAGTAATGGGAATCTCTAGTGTCCTATAAGGAGTGTAAACCACAGGCACGGCCGTGGGAGTGTAAACCTGAAACGTACCAGAACCCGCATTAACTGCAGGAAAGGTAACCCATGAGTAGAAAAGCTCAAACTGGTATGCCGCCTCAGCACTCACCACAAAAGCGACCGCCAAGCCATCCACGGTGACGCCATATGTCAGCAACTGATTGCAGACGGCCGCCCTACTATGTGGTGGGATCTCGACATCAGCCATAAGGACACAATAGAGAACAAGTACAATGCAAAAGAAATGTAGCACAAAATGGGTAGTAACTCAATGTAAGAACCTTTTTAAAATATCAAGCTTGAATAAACCTATGTAAAAATAGGTAGGTTAAACCGTCACCACTGTCAACCGGAAACAATAGTGAGGGTGTCATGGACTGTTTTAAGCACTACTCGAGAGTCTCAAAATAAGACCACATCGTTAGGTGCGCCATGTTGCAAGGATTCTGCTCATCGCACAGAACTGTGCACAGAGACCCAGGACCTCAGTGAATTGTGGTGGACCAAAAATCACACCTCAGTACATAGAACCCCTAACCGACTAGCATCAGTGCTTCATTAGCTCTTCGTCCTATAGCAAAGGTACCAATGATTAGACAACCAAGAACATGTAACTTAGGTTACTCTCAGCAATGGTGGGAATCAAGAGCACTCTTTCTTTTGTTATTCTCATACCTGTCCTCAACGTGAGTAAATAGAGACACGGAAAAGCTTAAAATGTTTATTTTAACGACGTGCTCTAAAATGCAGTATTTGTGCTTATATAAGCAGGCATATGATTGAAAATAATACGATCAGCATTGTTACAATTCCATAAAAGACAAAGGGAGAAATCATATTACAATGATTAGTGGAAATAGGACCTAAAGTGCCTTATGTACCGCCCTCCCTAGCAAGGAACTATGTTTTATATAATATAGAAGGTCTCGTAGGCTTGAATGAGGAACCCCATACCTCCAAGATCAGTAGAGGTGAATCACATCAGGATCTGCAATAGCTCTTTCTCTGGAAACTGATTTTCTCCAAGTGCCTCAATCATGCATGCAATGCAATATTAAAGGCGCCAGAATTTCAGTTAGCTGCAGCTGCATGTATGTTGTGTCTAAGCGTGGGTCGATCAGCCCGAATAACAGCTAACATTGTAATGATAACCTTGGAGGCTTCAGCACTCACTGTGCAGACTAAGGTCGAAATTTAAGTCTAGGGACGTTGAAAACAAGCCACTCTCATGTGAAGTAATTCATGCAGCCTAACTTACAACAACAGTTATATGCAGTGTCGTGTGCAAAAGCAGCAGAAAGGTAAAATGGTGTTTAAACTTCTAATAAGCCTATGCTAACATAGCAATGTGCACAAGTAGGGCCCTGCCTTCACTACAGAGGGGCACACACGGGTCCAGCCAGGCCCCATGGACCACCACCTCCCTGGGGCCTGAGACATATTTAAAATTAGAAGAGGGACTGGGCAACCTCTCTCCCGAGCCATATACTGCCCCAGGGACCACGACCACCCAGGGGCCACCCGTGCATTGTAAAGAAGTCAGGCCCATGGTCCCCCTTCTGGAGCCATTAATGGCCCTGAGGACTGCCACCCACCAGGGTGGGTGGTCCGTGTGGCCCCACTTTTAAAAAATGTAATTTTAGCCCCAGGAAGTGGTTGTCCTCAAGGCTTTAAACAGTCCCTGGGTATCTTGGGTTATTAAAGAATCTACAAACCCTATATATCCTTGTAACCAAAAGAGAACATAATGGAATATCGCTTTGGTAAATTGGCCATTGTGACAAAAAGTTACAGATGAAAATGTTGACACTACTCATGTTCAATAGTTCTTTATCTCAACAGTTATTTTTCTTGGCAAAATGTTGAGAGATTTACAAATGTGACCCCTTGCTGAATGTGGAATTTTGTCTCTACTTATCTGAAATATATAGCTTTCTTGGATCACCTATGGGTTCACACTGGTTTCCACCAGAATACAGAAGTAGATTGAAAGCACAAAAAATTGGAAAAATGGGCAACCTCTTTAAAAAATGCCAAAACTTTGGTACAAAATTACTTTTTGGGATTCAGCTTTGCATGGTCCTGAAAGCAGGAAAGATGGTGACTTTAGTACAGCAAACCTTTTGTTGATGCCATTTTTAGGGGAAAAAACAAAAACTTTTATCTGGAGCACTTTTTCCCTATTTTTATTTAATTTTGCTATATTTTGCATATTTTTTCGTTCCCCTCCAGGAGAATCCACAAACCCTGGATACCTTTAGAATCCCCAGGATATTGGAAAAAATAGGGCACAACTTTGGCGTGGATACGTTATGTGGAAAGAAAACCTCTAGTGGCTTGGAACAAAAGCAGGCAGGCTTAACTCAGAGGCAACGTGAAAAGTATTTGTGTATCACACAAACAGTACTAAGTAAAAATATAACACAAGAAAAATCTCAAATCAATTTAGAATAATACAGTACATTGTAGAAAATAAAACAAATTAAATCCAATCAGTAGAACCTGAGATATCCAATTCTATATAAGTAAATATAGCGCCTAAAAGCACAAAGTGACACTCGCGGTCATCTGGTTGTGCTAGACATGGGGAAAGTCACAAGTTCAGGCTGACTGTGATGAAGCACAGGCTGGTTGTGGAAAAATTACCTTCCCAAAGTCCATTGAGCAGAGTTCCATTCACAATAATGGAGGACGCGAGGAGCAGGGAGAGCATTGCAGATGGTAGTCGCTGTAGCTCAAATAGTTGGTCTGTTATCATGGACGGTTGTCACTGTAACGCCAAGATCCAATTGGGTGTTGCGGACTGTCATTTCTGGAGCTTTTGCGCTGGCGGTCACCGTGGGCTGTTGTTGCTTTAGCACAAAGTGCAGATCTCAAGTTGCTGCCCATCACTGGCGGTCCTTGTAGCATGAAGTGTCAGGTTCACTGGAGCTTTGGGTTGGCGGTCGGCAGAGTATTGGTGCAAAAGGGCCCGTTCATGGTCACGAAAAGCTAAAAACTTCAGAAATTCACTTTTCTTCAACTGATGCCAACCAAAAAGGCTCCAAGAATTCTGTGGTGACAGAAGACTGCTGTCAGGTACCTTTGTGTGTGCAGGAGGCAAGCCCCATTGAAGTGCAAGTGGGACAGTGAACAGCTCTGCCCCCAGCCATTCTGCCCACACCTTCTTACCTTTTGTATCACTGTCTGGAAAGAATACACAAACCCCCAACAATAGAGCCCTTCACATTCATGTGGACCGGGACACAGGCAGAAGGCACAAATGGTTAGGGCAAGAAAATACCAGGGGGCATATTTACGAGTTCTGACGCATCACTGCATATCAGCAGTGTTGCTCCAGATCAAATGTGGCACGCAAAACTACCCTTGCGTCATGGCAGATGTGCCGCAATTACAATGCAGCGCGGCGTGGCGCAAGGGTAGGCAGATGCGTAACGCATCTCGTGACGTAAGGGTGGCGCATCGCTGGAATCACGTCGCAAGCGCGACGCAACTCCAGCAATGCTCAGGGCCACCCAATACTTAACATGTTGCATCAGTCCTTACGCCTGCTTCAAGCAGGCGTAAGTAATTGACGTAGCAGCGTCGCGGAAGTGCCTGTGTGAAATCTTGTAGATTTCACGCAGGCACTTTTGCGAGGCGCACAGGCACCGGAACGCCCACCCTGCGTGGGAACGCCCCCATTGTGGCGCTGGGCTTTATAACGTGACGCATCTCCCTAGATGCATCACGTTGTAAATGCCTCGCAGGGATGCGCCACGTTTACGCCGCTGTTGCGTCACGCAAAGCGGCGTAAACATGGCGCAAGGGCCTTGTAAATCTGCCCCCAAGATTTTAAGAGAAGCAGTTTCAGAATTGTGACTTATCACTTTTTAAATGTAATAAGCTGACCCAGTGTTAGTCAATGAGAATGAAGTGAAAAAGTTTTATTGTTTCAGTTAATTAAAACCATAACAATACATTTTATAAAATCAACTACTCATAAAAAATTTCCTTTTGTTTGGATAAATTCTCTATTAATTCATTCTAAAACATTCTGAGTCTAGTGCAAAACTTTGTTTTTTAAGAACAATTAAGCAATCCATGTGGTTTATAGTTCCAAGAGTTCTGATATTTACATGTTATTAGGTTCAAAAGAGCCCTCTCACAAAACTACCGCAGTTTTGTTGTCCTTATGTGGGCAGGGTGCCTGGTTCTGTTTTAACGCGTGGGCATGAGCCACGAGGAACTTTAATAATAAACAGTTCAAACGGGTGTCTGTTGGGTTCAAAGTTGACATAATCGCCGATCTACACGTTCTTATGCCTCGTTCGTTCATTGTCTTTTTCAGGAAGACTGCTCGTGCTTGGGCTAAATTCGGGCAGATGCAAACTAGATGGATAAAGTCCTCCTTGCTGCTTCCACATAATCTACAGATTTTGGGTCCGTCGTGCACCCAAATTGGTTGGTCCATGGTAGATGGAAGATTTCCCAGACGGAGCCCCATTAATTTTTGTTTTCTGTAAGCTGGAAATGTAATTGTTATGTATGGGGCTGCAGTGAGAGTTTTGTAGTTTGATATGACCATCCAAGCGTGTTTTCTTGTGCTGAACGTGGCTTTGTCAAGTAGAAGAGAATGGAATTTTGTTGACTTGTTTATGGCTTGTTTGAACGCTGGGTAAGGCAGATTGAGTTCCCAGAGATTTCTTGTTCCTGTCTCGGTTATGGCCTTGTCAAGGTACTGGTTGTGTGGGGATTTAACATCGTCTTTTATTTCTTCCCACAGTGCTTGGTGCAGTTTTGAGGTTGCCATGTTCTGTTTCAAGCTGTACCAGTACTTTATATTTGCGTACTTTCTTCCCACTAATTCATTTATTATTCCAAATTATAATCTCGTCTGAGCTGGTGAAGCTCCCCGTTGAATTTGGAAGGTGGATTTAAAGATGGCTGTCTGCATTTTGTGTTAGTCAATGGGAAAGATAGGCCTTACATCAGGGAAAAACTAATTTCACAGTGTTTTACTGCTAGGACATATAAAACTTAAACACACTTGTCCACAATGCACCCTGTCCCATGAGCCTTTTGAGCCTACATTAGGGGTGACTTATAAGTACTTAAAATGAAGATTTAGGTCTGGCAAACTGCACTGTAAGCTGCAGGTGTAGACCTGAGACATGTTTTAAAGGATTACTTTAATGGGTGCCACAATGAGAGCTGAAGGCCCTTCCTAGGGACTTACAAGTAAATTAAATGTGTTAATTAGGTGTAGTCCAATTGTACCATGTTTAAAGCAGAGAGCACAGGCACTTTTCCACTGGTTGGCAGGGAAAAAGTGAACAGAGACCTAATGTCAATATAATCGAGTTCTGCAACAGGAGGCAAGCATCTGGGGAAAATCCTGCAAACAGGGCCCAGTCCAATACTCGTGTTTTAAGCTGGAGGTAAGAAAGACCATCCCGCCTGCTGTAATCTCCCAGATTGTTCTGATTGTATGTACTCCAGATTTCAGCTGTGCTGGGCATTGAGTCATCTGTGTCTACTTCCTTATGGTTCTACCAAAATGGATAACCTTTCCCCTTAGCATAGCCCACTCGTAGTGTTTCACAAAAATAGCAGCAAGTGCAAACATAATATTTGGGAAATATGTAGATACTTTGGTAAAAATAGTAAACCTATAAAAGATTTTCCAAAATGTTATATACCTTTGTGAGTGTTAAGGATGTTTTACCCTGTGTCTTTTCTGGTCTGAAATTTTAATAGAACTGGACCAGTCAAATGAGTGGAATATTTGGTCTGTAGTACATTACTTATTTGATGCGTAATATCTGGATTCCTGTGTGCTTGCCTTGCATGAGTGAGTTCCTAATGACAGAATATTCAGAATCCTGCTAAAGCACTTCAAGAAAAGAGATATGTGTACATAGCACCGAACTTAAAGGAGGAGCTCTGGACTTCTTCAGGTCATTTGCCAGTGCAAATATTTCAGAAAATGTGTTTAGGTAGTACTGATGTTGCTGCCCAATATAATAACATCATAAATAAGTACAATAAACATAGAGAAATTATTTTGTACAATTTCAGAGTGTAATCAGATAATTAGTATAACTCACCAGCATGGTTCAAGAAATATGTGATCTCACTGCTCTTAACAAGTCCTGAGCTGTATTTGGAGAAGACCTGAGTCTTCAAACATCTTCTAGCATGAGCTCCTGCAACAGTAATCCAGGCATGTGGATCCCTATTCATCTTCACACTATTGACAGCACCTACTGAACCATTAGAACTAAATGTTAGAAGGCTTTATATAACAACCTCAATACCAAGCATCATCCTCCACAATGTTACTTCTCTCATCTATAGATTTTTAGGTTCTTCATTGTGAACTTCAACCAAGAATATCTAGTGCAGTGGAAGGCTTGTCGTTCAGTACCTTACCTACATCCTAATATTTGCTTTGTGTGAGAAACTAATTCAAAGGTAAAATTATTGCCTAGTCCTAAACACACATGTAGATCGTGTAAGGATGAAGGTCTTTCCACTGCTAGAAAATGTGTGGCAGCTTTCCCTAGCCTGCCCTTTCAGACCACTAGAGGTGCTCCATGATTTTGTGGAAATTCACTAGCAAATTCAAATTTCAAAGCTTTATTCGACAGAATGTCATAAAAGCAAGAAACATACAACACAACACAAACATTATAATTAATACATATCAAATACAGTTATTGAAAAGTTATTAAATCTGCATTACTGTCGTTTACAGAATAAATTTTTTTTTATCATTTTAAATCAGTTAAAATAATACCTAAAATGGTGACCGTTCTTTTTTGGAAACATCTTAAAGTTCATTAGCTAACATCTAGTGGCTATGAAGTGCGAGTGCATATAATCCAGGCCCACCTTAAAAATGTAGCTACAGCAACCGCTATACAGGGTGAGCAATCTGACTCCAATATCCTTAGGGCCTCAATATACCTCCGGGTGCCCAAGTTAATACAGGTTGGTTTTAGCCACTTACGACGAGGGATGACATAAAGGGGACATACAAACAATATATGAGCTATGGTCTCAACCAAATCTTTACAATTGAGGCATTTGTCATCCCTAGTTCATTCCCATTTGTAAGTAAAAGCCTTTACAAGGAGGGTCCCAATTCTGAATTGAAAATACAATTTACGGTCTAGCAGACCCTCTATGATGTCCCAGTAAGCCTCACAAAATGGACGCAATTTAAGTTCAAGGAAACAGCCGGTTAGATTGGTATTTACACTATTTCTGTGAGAAGTTGTCCAGACCATTTCCCAATACTTTTCTTTTAGATGTTTTTTAGGTTGGAATCTTAATGTGTCTGGATCTTCCCATAAATGTTCGAGTTCCAACTTTTTTAGCAGTGCCCTTATCTCTTTGAGCCATGGGATGGTGTGGAAGCGATCTGCCTTGATTATGTCCTTTAATGCATGGGCATAGTGAACTAATTCAGGAGTAGTCCAGATTCGTCTCCAATACAGTAGTGGCCGTAACCGTGCTAGGTCCTCGATGTTTTTCCTACCAAGATCATATAAAAGCGGAACGGTGGGAGTACTTTGGGGAACACCAACTAGACAGCGTAGAAATGTGTTCTCCGCCTTAACTAGTTGGTTCAAATGAGCAAATCCCCAGAGTTCTGAACCATACAAAGTGGCACTTATGACCTTCATATTATAGACCTCCAAGGCAGGTGTAATTGGCTTGGTTAAGGATGTTTTATGTTTGGAGGATAGGGGACCTGCAAGCTGATAGAATTTTAAGACAGCCATGTCTGTGTGACCTTTCCAATCCATATTACTCTGGAGAGAAATTCCTAAGTACGTGAATGCCTCCACCTGCACTAATGGAGTTTCATTTAAATAGATTTTGCCTTTAAAGGTTTTCCGCTGGTTCAGGGACATGAACTTGGTTTTTGAGGTGTTTATCTCAAGTCCACGCAGTTGGCAAAATTTCTCAAAAGCATTCACAGCCTTCTGGAGCCCACTTGGAGTCCGGGAGACAATGAGTGTGTCGTCCGCGAACATGAGGACAGGTACGCGGGCCCCGGCTAAAACGGGGGCATCAGTTGGGGAACGGCTAAGATGGTCCACAGATTGATGTATAATGAGAACAGCGTGGGGGCCAAAACACACCCCTGCAGAACACCACGATCAACAGGAAATGAATCGGTCACCTCACCCTGTGCCCCCCATCTGATTCTAGCGTAATTGTTCTCATGTAGGCGGACGAGAAGGGTCAATAGTTCCGGGGAGATCCCTGCATCAGCGAGGACCCTCCAGAGTTTGGAACGGGGGACTAAATCGAAGGCCGATTTCAGGTTTACAAAGACCGCATAAAGTGACCCATTAGTTAAAGCAACATTCCTCCAATAAAGTGCTATGAAATAAAAGACCTGGTCAATTGAGCTGGTACATGGTCAAAAGCCGGCTTGATAAGGGGACAAAATATTATGTTCTTCTATCCATATTTGCAATTTATTTTGCATTAGTCGACCTATACGTTTTTGGGCTGAGTTTTTAAGACTGATAGGTCTATAATTACTAGGTAGGAATTTGTCCCCCTTTTTAAAAACCGGAATTATTTCAGCACCTTTCCATGAGAATGGGATTATGGCACCCCTGGCCACCGAGTTTGCTAGCATCACAAAGTACTGACACCAGACGATCTATCACTTAAAAAACACGTCAGCCAGGATACCGTCCATGCCTGGAGCTCTGCCCCCAGTCAAGCAGTCTAGCGCTATGCTAACATCTTTGACTGTAAAAAGCTGACTTTGGTAAAAAATAGTGGGGGGTAGCGGACACTCTTCCTCAGATGGGTTACAAGCATATTGTGGTCTGAAAAAATCTACCCATTGTTCTTTTGCAACATTATTTTGGGGGGGGGGTTCAGCTACACCTCCTCTATCCCACTTAATGATGTTCTAAAATTGTTTGTGATCCTTTGCTTCACAGGCCGATTTCAGATCACGCCACCGATCCTCATCCCACTCCTTTTTTGCAACTTCCTGTGCATGCCTATATGTCTTCCTTGCCTCTCTCACCTTAAGTGGATTCCTAGATCTTATTTCTGTACTCAAGTTTCGGCGGGCCAATTTACAAGCATTATTATACCACCTAACCATGGGTGGTTTTTTTGTTTCCCTTGGCCTATTTTATAGTCTTCTTAAAGAGGGATTGGAGTTTTGAGAAAAAATGGATATGTGCCTCAAGCATTATTTGGGGAAAGTCTGGGCTGCTGGTGTGTGAGTTAAGGTTAACCAGTTCATTAACAACCATATTTTTGAGGACCTCCAATTTCTCAGGGTTCTCAATGAATTTACCCCATTTGATGTTACGCATGTTATTAGAGGCAACGATATCTAAAGTATCTATTCCTCGCCTAGGGGTCAGTTCTCAGATCCCCTTATTAGCTTGAAATGTCGTACAAAGTGGGTTATGATCACTTTCCACCCTAGGTTTAACAATCATGTCTATCAGACAATGCCATACTCTTATGTCCACCAAAAAATAATCTGTACGGCTGGTATGCCTACCGTTATCAAAGGTGTTCTCTCCCTGCCGGTCAGTCTGAGTTCTCCCATTTGCTGCTCTAAGCCCTCTTGCTAGGCACAAAGCCTTGAGTTGTATGGCTACAGCTGACCATCCGCTTTCGACAGGTAATTCAAGTTGTGGAACTCCCCATTTACTGTCCTCATCCTCAGCAAGGGTCTGGTCCTCTTGACCAAGTGGTTCAAAGGTTGTATTAAGATCACCACCTACAATAATAAACAACTGTATTGGGAGGGCCTCAAGTTGGGAATCAAGAGCAGCAATTATCTCGGATGTTTATCCCCCTACCGTCCCCCTGGCATAGATATTAAAAATAGCCACCCCATGGCCGCTTGGCCAGGTAGTTTTGACTATCAGGATATCGTTTGATGGAGAACTGATTTGCTGCACCTTGCATCGTAAGGATTGGCGGACCCAGATTATCAAACCCCCTGTTGGTCGACCTTTGGATTTTTTAGTGGCGGGGACATGAAAGTTAAGGAACCCCACGCGGAAAACTAGAGCCATCGACCAAGATTCCTGAAAAAGTATAATGTCATGCTGGTCGATGAACTTACACCATTCTGGGGATATTATTTTATTACCAATTCCAGCGAGGTTCCATGAGAGATGGGACAGCCCTGCTTTGTGTTGGAAAGTAGAAGATATATCCTGTGAGCTCTCAACTCCTAGGGTCTCGCCCTCAATCACTAGTTGTTTTTCTATGCTAGTAGTCATATAATGGTCGGACGCTAGTGGAAACCCACCTATTTCAAGGCGATCACACTCCCTAATAGAGTTTGGAGAAGTTACTTGCAGAGAATCCCTGGTCTGTGGAGGCAGCCCTTTAGCATGGGATGTTTCCAATGGATTTGTCTGTGGTACAGGGTCATTGTTAGTTAGTACCTTGCCCTGATCCTTTGGATCGTACATTCTACTATTCTCTGCTGCTTCCATAGACACATTTCTTTCTACACCCTGTAGTCAATCACATTCGTCTATGTCAGTCAGGACCCCAAACCGATTCCTCAGGCTAATACCACCCTCCCTGATTTGGGGAGCCCTCCCAAATGTTCTTGATGCAAGAAACCGTTTCGGCTATGATCTACTAGAAAAATTCGAGCGTTAGTGGGATCATGGCAGAGACCCTTTTTTAAGGGGGGAATAGATTTGCTAATACATTAGGCAGTACCTGAGGACTTGAGAAATTATTAGCTATGCAGTCTCCCTTAAATTTTTTCTGGTGGTCCCCGAGCCAGGATACCCTTCTATCCATAATAATTTCCCCTGCTAGCTGCTGTTTGCCCCATGCAGATAACCTCATGTTTTTGGTCATCCAGTGCAGGGCTTTATCAATCAAAGAGATAGTTGTTTCCACCTGGCCAGGGGCCAAGGGGGGAGGGGGGGCATTTGCCAGGACTAAAACTAAAGGTGAAGCCTCCGCGATAAATTGAAATGAATCTCGCTTTTCGGGTAATTTCGAAGATGTTGCTAAAAGATTAATTGGATTAGTAGCTTCAGTAGAAGGCCCTTTCTCCTGGATTGTTGATCCACTCGTGTCTCTGGTGGCAGTGCTCACACGTCCCAAATCTCTAGGATTTGGCTCCTCTGCAATGGGTAAACCCTGGGCTGGGGGAGATTGATATACCTGTCCCTGTATAGAAGTAGACTGACCATTTGGCACCTGATGTGGTACAAGTCCTATTGTGGGAAAATTTGGTGTAGGTGATGGCCCACCGTTTTGTTCAAGAGCATTCATCCTATCTTCCACTAAGGATAATCTAGACATGATTGGGGCCAAAGCAAGATCTAATTTACCTTTAAGTATCATCCAGACATTATTGGATAACTCCTCTAATGATGGTTGACTAGCCGGGGGAGGGTGTTTAAACAATTTTGACTTTGCTTTTGGCGCAACCCACCAGCCTTTGTGCAGCGTCTCGCTATAGGTGCAGTAGAGGGGGGAGAAAAATGTGAGTCATCATCCGTGTGGTCTAGGGGGGGTGACGCTTTGGGACTGGACATGGCTACTCTTTGTAATGGAAGTAGGATCATCACAGTCTAACAAGTCACGAGGAAGACCTGGGGATTGGAACGATGTAGATGGAGTGTCATGTATCATTACAATGGTGCGAACAGGATCCAATGACAGCCGTCTTTCAGTTCTTTCAATTTCCTCATTTATCAGGCTAGAAACTTTAACCAAATATGAGTCCACAGTCCCTCCACCGCCTCCTGCTGGCTTGCTCACGTCAGTTCTCTTTTTCCCCATAGTACTTCGGTGAGGTGGTTACAGTACCTCTACTTAAGTGTAGATGTTAGAGGGGGGTCCCAGCCCGGCCTCCTCTGGCCCCGGACGGCCTCAGACGGCCCGCCCCCTGCCCTCGCCCGGCTAGTCCCACGCGCGTCCCGCGATGCGGGAGGTGCAACGTTGTTTTAAGCGCCTCCAGGCGCGCTCTGGGCGTGGGCGTGGTGGAGGCTCCTGGGATCAGTAGTCTTTGATTCCCCCACTCGGCGGCCGCGCCTGGTCACAGGAGGCAGCGGCAGCAGGGGGAGAGGGCAGCAGGAGCAACAAGAAGGTCAATCGCCCGGTAAAGTGATGGCAGTGTCAGCGCTAGTTCGGAGCAACCCGCTCCGCCGAAGGTGCGACGTTGATTTAAGCGCCTCCAGGCGCGTTCTGGGCGTGGGCGTGGTGGAGGCTCCTGGGATCAGTAGTCTTTGATTCCCCCACTCGCCGGCCGCGCCTGGTCACAGGAGGCAGCGGCAGCAGAGGGAGAGGGCAGCAGGAGCAACAAGAAGGTCAAACGCCCGGTAAAGTGATGGCAGTGTCAGCGCTAGTTCGGAGAAATTCACTAGCACAAAACTAGGTTCTACTGGCTTGACCTGGATACACTCAAAGTGTAGCCCCACCGACAGCTGAAGGTGTCCTCTGGCATTTCATAAGAGACTTTGGGACAAGTAGTAGTTGCAGGCAGCAGATTCTAGGTATGCTTTTGTTTCTCTACCCATGGCTGGACGGTGTCCTATGAGATCTCTTCTGGATAATCTGTTATGTCACAATGACTTGCGTTGTTACTTCACCTCAAGGTTTTTATCACAGGTAACTGTCTGAATAATGCCATGTGAAAGACATAGTGCCTATGGATTTCCTTCTGTTTACCAAGTTGCATACCTCCTTCCCCAGGGGCCTGATTGGCCTTTTATATAGATGATCTGCTAGGAACATATATATATATAGCTGGATTTTGCGAGCCTGTACATTTGTCCTTAAACAATATCTTGGGTTTCATCCCCAGTATTTAGTGTGCTACCTCCCACCAAAAGGCCTTTGCCACACAAGTATTATTTCAGTTTGGGTAACTAGCACTCCTAGCCTGACCTGTTGAAACCATCCTCACCTTTGCTCTTCCAGAAAGCCTGGGGAAATGCACCTAATTGGAAGACTGTTTACATTGTTAAGCAAGCTTGGAGTCTGAATAGCACTTACTTATGGCCAAGATACTTAAAGCAGGATACATCCTGGACAAATCCAGTCAGTTCATGTAGTCTGTTTGGACTAAAATAAATGCAGCCTTGTGTCCAAGGAGGCATTGACCAGGTGATAGGATATGTTTTGCCGCTGCTCCATAAAGGCTAGATACAAGCATAGGGAAGCAAGGAAGCAGTACTGTCTGCAATGGTGAGAAGCAGGTTCAGGAAGATCTTGAAGCAAGGTCGGTCATCACTGTATCTTACATTTATAGGTCTGAAAGCAGCTTTTGATCTCGTTGACATAGGGATGTTATGGAGATCCCTGGTAGATTTAGGAGTAGAGTTGACTCTGGTAATGGCTATAAAGGCTCTCTATACCAGTACCATGTCAGGTACAAGCCGGGTGGGGAATGGACTGAATCGTGCCTAGTCGAGACGGGCGCAAAGCAAGGGTGTGTGCTAACACCTCTACTTTTTAGTCTCTTTCTGAATGATGCAGCAAAATATTTGATGGAAGACTCTATATGTCCTGAAAATAGCTTAAAAAAGGGTACGGCTACTACTTTATGTGGACGGCCTGGTACTGATTGCACGAACGGAGAATCTCACTCATAGGCAACTAAAGCACTTTGAGGAGTACTGCGCTAAGAAGTCTTTGACTATTAATGGTAGCAAAACAAAGAGTATGGTGTTAAGGCCGTCTCCTAGTTTTAAGCAGAATCCCACGATCGAAGGAGCACCTTTAGAAATTTTCAGACAGTTTGACTGCCTAGTTACCTGATTTTCAAGATTTGAAGCAACCATGTGTATAAGGCAGCCCTAGTTCTGTGATAAATGGCAGATGCTGCACTGAAATGTAGACATAAAGCCTGTGCCAGAAGCATTAGTTTGATTCAGGAGATATACAAGCAAAGGGCAGTGGTGGCCGCTTTCGGTTGGGCGGAATTCTGTGGGGGTGGGCGAAAATGTGTGATCACTTCAAGTATCTGAGAACAACTTTCTAAGAGCTCTGCTGAGGTTGGGGCCGGGTACCTTCCTAGCAGCACTTTATGAGAAGTTCAATTTTACTCTACTATCTGAAACTCTAGCAATGAGGCTAGTTCTCTATTTGGTTAAGTTGATTAGAACCCCCAGGGCAGCAGTATATTTAAAAACCCTAGAAGAAGCTAGCTACCTACAACAGTGAGTGCAGGGGCAGCATATGGTTGTCTCATGTACAGAATATCTTAGGCGACTTTCAGCCGGCATCCTTGTAGGCAGCCCCTTGTAATGTTAGGCAGGAAACTGCAGTCAAAATCCAAAAATGGTACCATGTACATATGCAGGCGAAGAAAAGTCTGGAATTGAGGCTGGCGTTGATTGTATACAACTATTTCAGTAACACCCATGGCTCCACCTGCATTGAGTACTTAGATGTGTTAGATCCTGAATTAAAGAGAACATTGTACGTAAAGCTCAGGCTGGGAATCCTGCCGACAAGGGATTACCTGACCCCAATTTTCATGCTCGCCACAGGATCTAAGTGCTTTGATTGTAGTTTTGATGGGATAGATAACCCAACCCATTTAGTCTTGTTCTAGTGTAAATATGGTTCAGCCTGGCAACATTGGCCTCTCCCCCTCTTCGAAGCTCATGAAGCTAGATGCATTAAGTCTGCAATGACACTGTGCATTAGGTTGGATCATATGTATATGGTTAATTCAGTAACGTCACTCCTTTGGGTGGCGTGGCCTTGTCTGAGAGAACTATCCAGCATGCTAGGTATCAGTTCAGCCTGATACCTTAAGAGGCTCTGTGCATCATATTATGTGCTGCTAGCCCTGCGTCATACTGTGTAAATTATATAAATTGTATGAGTATTCAACGAGATGGCTGGGTGTTTTGTAATGGGATGGTAAATATCACCTAAGCGTTCTTTTTCTTCGCACTTTCACATTTTATGAACTTGATGACTTGTAGACTGGGAAGCAATGCTTTGTTTAATTGTGGGATGGTCTTTATCAGTTAAGTGTTCTATCCTCTGCACTTGTATCTTCATACATTTCATTAATTTGTTGTATTCCATGCAGAAATTGTGGCTCTGTTTTGCTAAAGATTGCAACTTTAACATGCTCTTAAGAAATCTCTACTGTATTCATTGGGTTTTACCTCCAGTTTTTAATATTGTATGGCAGACATCTGAATAAATGGATGTACGTTGTTACAACGCATGCTTTTACCACGAATTGCTGTAACAACGCAAGTTTTAAAACGCATTCCATTACAACGCACAACACTGGGGGGTGCTGGATAGTGAATAGTTTAATTGACTATTCCAACACCAGTCCCCGTGGACACTAGGGAAGGTGTTGGATAGTAAATTAAAACTATTCCCTATCCTAGAGCGCCCCCCAGTGTAATGCGTTGTAATGGTTTTCGTTTTAAAGTCTGCGTTGTAATAGCACTGCGTGCTAAAAGTAGCGTGGTAAAGTTTGTTCCCCGAATAAATACACTTTGGCTTTGACAGTCCATTGAAGTCTTCAGGAAGGTGGTCTCAGATAAGTGAGCCAGCTAGAAGCTACCGATCGCAGGCCTGAGTGATGGGTACCTAAAGCGACCAGAGTGGTAAGTACCTGAAAGTAGCATTTCATGCCCACCAGTGTTTTAAGCCTCTACAGAATGAATCAGATTTCACAGCACGAGAGCTTTAGGGCATCCATGCAGGATTGTGTTAGCACACTAAAACCATACAAGGAATAGATACACCTCTCCCACATGGCGGAAGATCTATGATGGATATATGAAATGCTTTTCATCATTGGGTATAGTTCCCTATTTCACCTTACGGCCAGTGGTACTGATAGAGAGGCTCCAATGTAAATATATCTGATTATGAAACCAGTGTAGCAGTCAGAAAACCCTGTCCGCTGGTTGTCACTCTGTGTTCTAGCCCACTATCACTTAAGATTTATTCTGCAGTCACTGGGACCATTAAAGCTGCCTTTTGGGGATCTAATAGGCTCTAAACAAAAATCCCCAAAAGATAAAATGAATGATTGCCCCGTGGTTTCAGGACACAGGACGTTGTCCAAATGTATGTCTGATGTTTTGTCCCCATTTCATACTCTTCCATAGTGTTTGCCAAATGTACAAGTGGCCAACCACCCTATGCTGACTTCTGTTTATGATTTGACTGAATCTTAGAATGTACACCCTGACTGACTTCTGTGTATGATCTGACTGAATCTTAGATTGTACACCCTGACTGCCTTCTGTGTATGATCTGACTGAATCTTAGAATGTACACCCTGACTGACTTCTGTGTATGATCCGACTGAATCTTAGAATGTACAACCTGGTAAGCTCTAGTTATGACTTGATACTCCTGAGTGGCGCTTTGGAGTAACTAAACAATTAGCTACAATCTTCTGTACCGATGCATAACTAAGCAACAGAAACTCTGTCATTATGTCATAAATAATGTCATTCTAGCTAGTGATTGCTGCAGGGATACAGATTGGGGGTCAACTTCTTGCAAGTCCATGGTGATACTTGTATGCATGGAGGGAGCTGTTCTGGGGTAAATGTAATCTGTCACGACGTGCATCATATAGGCCCGCATATTAATAGCAGCAGCTAAGAATGCAGGTTGGTATTAGCATACACACTGCCTGCACACCGGTGTGACTTGTTTATTCATAGATGATAAGATCAAGCGAAACCGCTTGCCCTCTGCGCACTGTTCCTAATCCAAACTGGATGTACACAAAATTATCATCAAATGTGTCATTTTATATAAAGAAACATAAACGTCTGGTCATTCAGTCAATGCATTTTTACTGAATTTTAGTCCATCAGTACATTATTTCTTATCATAATGTTCCTTGTTTCCTGATAATACAGTGATTTTTTCAAAAAATTCTTTTTTGTCTCACAAATTGCCCTTGCCCAATGCATTTCGGGCCACACGGCCCTTCGTCAGGGGCTGTACCTGAAAAACATAAGAATTGCGTTCTTTCACTACATTGAAAGACCTTCAACTTCACAGTTCAAAGTTAACAACAGCAATCAAATTCATTACTTTGAGAACCAAGAAAATGTTTACCATAATAACATAGTTGAATGAAAAAATAACATCCTTTTTAAAAAAAATGAAAATGAAAAACTTTTGATTTGCATGGTATTAAGCAACACATTATCCAAAGCACTAACTCACTTGTGTAATTTCAACATTATCCAAAGCACTAACTCACTTGTGTAATTTCAATCGGCAAGGAGAAAGAGTGTGATCTTAAAGAGTTCCGGCCGTCGACTTTTTAGCGTATCAGTATTCTACAATATAAACAGACCATGAGATGGCTAAAGTGTTCGGTAGCATAATGAGACAATACATGAAAACAACGCGTTAACTCACTTAAAAATGATGGTGTACAACGGCAAATAGGAGCGGGTGCGCGTTCATAATTCTTCCCCCCAGGGACGAGATGTGGTTTGAAAGAATTTTTCAAAAAAATCACTGTATTATCAGGAAACAAGGAACATTATGATAAGAAATAATGTACTGATGGACTAAAATTCAGCAAAAATGCATTGACTGAATGACCAGACGTTTATGTTTCTTTATATAAAATGACACATTTGATGATAATTTTGTGTACATCCAGTTTGGATTAGGAACAGTGCGCAGAGGGCAAGCGGTTTCGCTTGATCTTATCATTTATCAGTTACTGGCGCGGTATGGGCATTGCGTCTACCTCTACAGCACGCTTGTAAGATTACTCACATAACCTATTTACTGTGTATTGATAAATTTGAAGGTGTGCCTCTCCCACTAACAATTGTTGTTTTGTACCCTGTCCACAGGGAGGGAGCACCCATTTGAGACAATGTCTTTTGATGCAATAACAGGTCTCACAGATAACCGGGCTAGTACCTTAGCCTACACGAATGATCAAGCCACGGAAATATATTCCTTGATCCATGACATCAGATCCTTCAACGTACAAGGGAGCAGTTTGCCACAACAATTAAAGCAGCTTGAATTTCTGACAAAGAGGCAATTGAATCAGCGCCTTCATGCGTCCACTCTCGTGAAGTATCATCGGGCCAAGAGAATTCCGAGAGGTTTGAGGATGGCAATCAAACCTATGCTATTTCGTTTCCACATGAAGAAAGACTTTATGGACCGCTGGTATGCAGTGCTTAACAAATGCTCTTTGGATCTTATATTATTGTTAGTTGAAGAGTTAGCAGTAGTCATTAAAGAAATAACGGATGAAATAACACTCATAGAAACAGACTTACAGAATAGAATGGACTCAGAGGATTGGTCTAAGTTTCTAGAAGAGATGAACACCAGGATGGATAAACACACGAAGGAGATACAGGAAGGGAAACTTAGGAAATATAAACGTGATACATTGGATTATAAACTAAACGAAGTGTACACATGGGCAGAGGTGTATGCCCAAAGAAGAACCTTTGTTAAGCGAACCCCCAACACGTCATCACAAGAAAGTATAGCTTCTGAGGGGGATACCAATGTAACCAGAGCACCACCACGAGTAGTAGAAAAAACGACAGGTGCAAGTGACAAGGCGCAAGCCGAAAGTGCTTCTTCTTCTAAAACGTCTTTTTCCGCCCAGGACGCGGACACTACTCAACCACCTGGGAAAATAAAAGGAAAACAAGGAGAAGTAAAAGAAGTAGTAAAACCAAACTTGAGGAGCACGAAACTAACCTAGTGATCAACATTTCTACACGTGAACTGACTACTCAAGAAGTTAAGGTCCTTAACAAAGGAATGAATTTTGTACCAACTTACCACACCAACCTATTGGAAACAGAAATTGATTTCTTTAAATTTATGAGGACATTACGTTTGAAATATTTCTTTTTGAACCTTTCTGATCAAACCATGGATTTAACTCCTAGTGATTATCAAGAGTTCAAACCAAAATCAACATTTCAGGCACCTACTTCACACAAAATACTAGATGCATTTGAAAACTTGGTTCTGAATGATATAAAACAGATCAATACAAAGAAAAAATGTTACTGGAATTTTTCAAAACATGATAGACTGGTTCTCAAAGAATTGGCTGAAGATTGCAGGATACACATCCAAAAGGCAGACAAAGGCGGCGCCATTGTCGTCATGGACCGGTCATTCTATGAATCCAAAGTGAATGAGCACATATCTGACGCAAATACGTACCTAAAATTGGATCAAGATCCTATCAAAGAATTGAAGATAACTCTAGACAGCATATTGGAACACGCCAAAAAAATGAAGTGGATCACCACTAAAACTCGACAATTTCTGACCGTTGCATTTCCAAAACAGCCAGGAATAGACATGCTGCCTAAAGTCCATAAGGATCTTTCAAACCCTCCTTTCAGGCCCATTGTCACCGGGTGTGGCACCATCTTTGAGCCTCTGGGTCAATACATCGATCAATTTTTACAACCTTTTGTTCAATCATGGTACTCATACACCAAAGACACTACTCATTTTCTGCAGAAACTTATGAACATTGCAGTAGAACCAGGAATGATATTGTGCACTCTAGATGTTAAGGCCTTATATACCTCTATCCCTCATGTTGCCGGGATAGAGGCGGTGGAATGGGCACTTTTGAGACAAGATGATTTACCTGTAAACAAGATTTTTTTGTTGGAACTTTTACATTTTTGTCTACATCACAGTTACTTTAAATGGGATAATGATTTTTATTTACAGAACAAGGGTACCTCAATGGGTTTTTCTGGAGCCCCGGCATATGTCAACACCTATATGGCCAGGTACGAAGACATGTTCCTTCTGACAGATAAAGACTGGGTCGATAACATAACTTTATATTGTCGATACATTGACGATATTTTTTTAATATGGCAGACTCTAGAGCAATGCTGGAACAAAAAATATCCCAATTGAATATGTATGATGAGAATATTCAATTTACAAAAAACATTGAAACCAAAGCTATTCCATTTCTTGATGTGTTGGTGAGATTAGAGGATGATGTGATTCACACCGAAGTGTATCACAAGGCTACAGACAAGAATACTGCACTCATGTATAACAGCGTTCACTCTAGGAATCTCATCAATAATTTACCATATTCTCAAATGCTACGGGCGAAAAGAATCTGTTCAGAGGATGTAACATTGCAAACCAACCTGAATACCATTGTCACTAAATATGAATCCAAAAAGTATCCAAAAAAGCTTCTGGAAACAGCAAGAGACAAAACACAAACGCTAACAAGAGATTCTCTGTTAATAAAAAGAACAAAGAGTGCAGACCAACGGCAGGTATTTGTCTCTAAATATTCTACAAGTTCAAATGAAATCAAGAAGAGTATCAACCAACATTGGAATCTATTGAGTTATGAGGTAGATTTCAAAGAACTTTTTCTAAATAGACCCATTTTTGCCTATAGAAGATCCCAGAATATCAAGGAATTATTGAAACCCACCGCAAGTTCTAATGTAACAATGTACAAAGGAATGAAAAGATGCCAGAATTGTGTCCAATGCAACAACGTTATGGTGACTAACATGGTGAAGCATCCGCACACAGGCGAAACAATCATAACTAAGATTAATGCAGATTGCAATACCATGAATGTTATTTATGCGATAAAGTGCCCCTGCGGCTTATTGTACGTAGGGAAAACAGAACGTAAGATCAAGACTCGTATCTCTGAGCACAAGAGTACAATTCGCAATAAAAACACCAACAGCAGCCTGGCAGTACACTGGGATATCAATAGACATTCTATTGCTCAAGTTAAATTCCAGGTCCTTGAAGTTGTGACTCCCACACCCGGAAAAAGTTTGACAAAAATGTTGTTGCAAAGGGAGGTATTTTGGATAAAAAGACTAGACACCCAAGATCCGAAAGGGATCAATGATCGAGTAGATTTAGCATGCTTTCTGTGATTCTGACACGATACATGCACGCATGAGGACCTGATCAGTGCTTACGTTTATTACCAATGTCTTGTTTAAAGTGTTTACTTCTGCTTTTTTTAAACATTTGTGTTTGATTTCATGTAGTGAATAACATCACCAGTATATTTATATTTGTTACACTATTCCATCAAAGTGTGTTGTACATGGTTGCAGCTTAAGTACTTTCGGTTTTAGTCGTGCTATCATGGCGGCCGCGCCGACCAGGTTTTCTATCTTTCACCTATGGTGACAGTCCGTTTTCTATTTTTTTACACACCCATGCATTATGATATGGCCGACACATCTCTCCGGGGTTAGGATCGAGTGCACAAGCGTGTTGGGCTGATTGGATTCGTTTCGTTTAGGACTTTTGTCTGATAACAGGTATGAGACGTTCACCTTTTGTGCTTAAAGGAGAGGCGATATTATATTTTTTTACGTTACGTTGTTATTATCTTCACAGATAATACTGTTGGCTTACCGGTAAAGCTTCTTTGCATGAAGAGAACGTTTAAGGACAGGACACTGAATTGTTTGAAAAAAGAAAGGTTAGTTTGGGCGGAATGCGTTCAGTTGTACATTCGCGTTTTTCTAACTAAGTCCCTAACGGGCATTTTACTAAAGTATGTTCGTTTCTGGCATTGAAAGTCACGTTTATTATGAGGCATAATGGGTTCACCTCAACGTCTTGTTTTCGTTAAAGTCATACGTGGGTTAAACTCCGACGATGTTTTCACTCCTAATTGGATATTTAATCGGGCGGTAAATGATTCTTTGCTTGCTTTGTAGAAGAACGATCAAACCACATCGCGTCCCTGGGGGGAAGAATTATGAACGCGCACCCGCTCCTATTTGCCGTTGTACACCATCATTTTTAAGTGAGTTAACGCGTTGTTTTCATGTATTATCTCATTATGCTACCGAACACTTTAGCCATCTCATGGTCTGTTTATATTGTAGAATACTGATACGCTAAAAAGTCGACGGCCGGAACTCTTTAAGATCACACTCTTTCTCCTTGCCGATTGAAATTACACAAGTGAGTTAGTGCTTTGGATAATGTGTTGCTTAATACCATGCAAATCAAATGTTTTTCATTTTCATTTTTTTCAAAAAGGATGTTATTTTTTCATTCAACTATGTTATTATGGTACACATTTTCTTGGTTCTCAAAGTAATGAATTTGATTGCTGTGGTTAACTTTGAACTGTGAAGTTGAAGGTCTTTCAATGTAGTGAAAGAACGCAATTCTTATGTTTTTCAGGTACAGCCCCTGACGAAGGGCCGTGTGGCCCGAAATGCATTGGGCAAGGGCAATTTGTGAGACAAAAAAGAATTTTTTGAAAAAATCACTGTATTATCAGGAAACAAGGAACATTATGATAAGAAATAATGTACTGATGGACTAAAATTCAGTAAAAATGCATTGACTGAATGACCAGACGTTTATGTTTCTTTATATAAAATGACACATTTGATGATAATTTTGTGTACATCCAGTTTGGATTAGGAACAGTGCGCAGAGGGCAAGCGGTTTCGCTTGATCTTATCATTTATCAGTTACTGGCACGGTATGGGCATTGCGTCTACCTCTACAGCACGCTTGTAAGATTACTCACATAACCTATTTAGTGTGTATTGATAAATTTGAAGGTGTGCCTCTCCCACTAACAATTGTTGTTTATTCATAGACCTGCTTACATCAGGTTGGGAGCAAACCAAAATCAGATCAGCCAGAGGGGGGACAACAAGTCACTCCCGCTCAGACCGACACAACATTCCTCCAAAACTGTAGATAAAAACAAAACAAATAAGAATAACAAGACACGATACAAAACTTATTTTTTTCACTCTTCCATCTCTCATTTCAGTTCTCAGGGAAATGGCCTTAAGTTTCAGCGTGCCCTGCAGTGTTGCAATTGTCTGCACACAACCCTTGTAACATTGTGTGGGCCGGGGGTGAGGTCTGAGGGAATAGCGATGGGAATCATCCCATGACCTGGGGCCACAGATGGAGAGGGTGAGAGCTCACTAGGCCCACATTGGGTGGATGGCGTAACACCAATAGTATCTCCATCGGTACACCGCCACCCACAGCCCCACAATATTCCACAATAATGCACAGATACAATTATATTGGAAAGATGAAGCTGCAGGTTTAATTGATATACAATTAAAAGGTGGGTTATCTTACAGGCAATCCCGTCCGCCCCGCAACCCCTCGTTGCAGGGCACCTGAAGTTCAGCCAAGAGAAACACCAGCGGCCATAGCCCGGTGTTGTACCTGGGAGGAGATATACTCCTCCCACCGGTGAACCTGTCGTCCACCAACTCCGCCCTCTGAACAAGGGAGAGTGACTCACACCTTCTCCAGCTGGACGTAGCCTATAAGGCAAGCCCCCGGTTGTTCAGGTTTACAACTGCCCTAAGGACTAACGGGGCGCCGTCGTACTCCAAGTTCCCAAGAAGGACCCCTTGTTGCATGTATGACTTATGCACGGTGTGCTTAGCACTGGAGGCTTCAGGTCCTGTTCCTGTGCCTTTCCTGTATCGGGATCGCCCTGTAACTCCTCCACAGCCCTGGGTGTGGCCTCCGCTGCACCCAGAGCCCCCACCACTTAGCTCCCTGGATCTCTTCCTATTTGCAACCGGCTGTCTCTAGAGCTTCACCCAGGTCTAGCAAGGATATTGCCATGCCTGCCTTGGACCAGTGCACCCCGTCAGTTTCCCAGCATTCAACGGATTTCGCATGCAGCAGGCCGTGCCTTCTGAGTCCCTACCCCCGCATCTATGTGAATTTCGCATGGCTGCGTATACGCGCTTGCGGGCTACTTCCCACGCTTCCTGGGATCTAGCCCTGTGCCATATGGGTCTAGGTGTCATCCTGACCACCAGAGGCCGCACGATCCCACTGTTCAATGTCCTGAGGTGCCCCATAGGTCCCCCCCTCATTGCTTCCAGCAGTCGCCTCTTGCCCTCCGGGCCACTATGAATAGGCCTAGGTATGCTTTGACCCCATGTTCCCTTCAGAGTCTAGCACCCTGCCCGACTAAATGTCTGGCAGCCCGCTACTGCCGTGTCTTGGATAGGGACTGGAGTGTTTGTCTGTCCTGGATGGACCCAATTCTGGTGCCTGCAACCTGTCCTGGAGGTCTCGAGGATTCCACTCTCGCTAGTGCGAGCAGACTAGTCTGACTCCCTCAGCACCCCGTCCCTATACACCAGGAATACCACTTTTTTGTCCTGCCGGTGAGTGTCCCCCTAAAGCGAAAAGGCTTGTATGACCCGCATAGCCAGCAACCCTTCGACTACCCTGCCGTAACTTAACCTATTATGTCTCACACGTCGCCCCGTTGGGGCGCTTGTTGGATTGCCCTCACCAAGAGCCTATACCATGTTGGGCAGCTTGGGACACTACAAATTTTTCCCATGCGTCCTTCCCCACCTAACAATATTGTCTGAGCTCTCCTTCTCGAGACTAACCCCCACTAAATACTGCCTCAGGTCACGATTGTAGACCAGAAATTAAGATACATAATTCTATTTATTCTGAAAACCATACTTCTTCTGTACAGTTTCTAGCTGATGTTACAATTTCTGATAAGGAGGTGCGAGGTAGTATTATGGACTAGGATGTTAATACACTAGATACGCCCGGTGGAGACATGTTATGAAATACTTCAAAGAGTTGTCACAATACTTGAAAAGTTTAATGGATTTATTTTATACCACTTAAGTATGTTTAGCAGCATATAAGTTTCCCATGTGCATGTTTGTCTTGTTAACTAACTAAAAGGAGGGACATGCTGTACCAGATTTATTAATGTATTTATTAACTATGTGTCTTGCTTAGGGTTAGGTAACATGCACGGTGTTCTAAATCGGTTTTATAATGCATGAGTGTTATAATCGAGAGGGCTACCGATGATTGGGATGATTGCCAGCAGTAGAGACATCACTTGTCATCCTTGCTGTTACTCCTCCGAGTGGGCTTTGCACTCACTTATTTACACTGCCCTTATTGTACCTTGGTTGGTTTATTAAATTCTTTACTTGCAGCAAAATCCTGTTCACAAGTTCCTGCCAGATTTTGTGACAAGTAAATCAAACATCTGGCCCTTCCATGACAGTGAGGTTTAAGCAGGGACGCTTTATTGATCATGATCACAGGACCAGGCGTCCAAGGCATGAACTGAGAGGGTTTTTTGCACCAGAAGATATTACTTTAGAAGAAACATGTTCACTGTATGAGATCCCAAATTATCTCACTCAGTTAACCATGAAGGCGAAAATTAACAAGCACTATTCTCCAAGGCAGACAAAAGCTGTGAGCTAAAGACAAACTCTTACAAATTGCTATTCAAAATTATTATTATTTTTATTAATTGGCAAACCTAAAAGACGCTGCAGGTTGGCCCGCCTGGAAATTGGAAAACTTCCTCACCGGCCTTAGCAGCCAGTCACATTTTCTCTAAAAGCCACATAGAAGAGGCATTATTCGGGTGAGATGATAGCTCTATTGTGTGGCCCGAGGGCCATGGCAGTGTTATTTTTACCCACATGCCAGCGTGAACATTGCTTTACTTTATCTTATGCTCCTAATGTCCAAAATCAGGTTTGTGCTGACATAAATTGAACTTGAAATTGTACTGTCTTTCAATTTAACATGACATCGCGATACACCGCAGGATTGTTGTTGTTGCCTTTGCTCTAATAACTGTGAGCTTCCCACGAAAAGATTGAAGGTTTCCTAGTCTTTGTACTAAGATGTCCTTAACCAAGGACAACCTATCAATCCCAGACCGCTCAGTAACAGTGTTACAATTCACGTCACCTGGATACATCTGAGGACCTCTAAATCCAATGTATTGGTCTTATGAGAAAATCCTTGAATATATTGTAAAGTAAAATGTGTCTCGTCGCCTGTCGTTCTTGTCGCCTGTTGATCATTGTTGCATGGCCTGCGAACTATGAACTTGTGTGGTAATGTGTGAAACCCTTTGTCTGCAGTCCTATAAAAGGACAGTTTTTCCTCACTTTAACGGAACCCTCTTTCTCACTCTTAGAAAGCAGGTCTATGCTGGATTTACTATTGAACTTTACAGAGTTTTTTTTTTGTACTTATGATCAGGATGCATTGTGGCTAACTTTACTTAAGATATATTTTATGTATTTTGCCTGACTCATTCTTTAAATAAGCCTTTAAAACTATGGCATGTATCTATCCTTCTTACTGTTAATTTGGCAAAGATGTATATGTAATTTTTTATCTGTAACCCAAAATTGATCTATTCGAAAGCAATCTGTAACCCAAAATTGATCTATTCGAAAGCATTCTACACTCCTAGCCACGTTTTCGCTATGAAAGTGGCATGAATAAATCAGGTAACATTCTGTGTACCGAACGCCCGCTTTTAATCCTACAAAAAGGAAGGTCTGCCAGCTGGATTGCCGACTTTGGAGTGGGGACCAAGGACCGAGTCCCAGGGTCGCGTCCCCCTACTGTGATTCAGGTCAAATCACTCAATCTCCCCGTGCCTACCATAAGTATAATGTATCCTTGTGTAACGTAACTGGTGCTCATGTATGCGCTCCAATACTTTGCTATATGAATCTGCAAGCTAAATTATAAATAAAGTGTTATTTTAAATGTATATAGATGCCTGATATGGTTACCTGATGACGTCAAGGACAAGTGTTGAGTCTTAGACTTTCCTTTGGCAACCTGTTTTTAGGATTGTTGGTTAAATTGGGTCAACTGAAGTAAATCAAGACTACAACACCCATAATGCACGTTTGTTTTTTTGTTTTTGTTTTTTGTTTTTTCCCTTCCTTCCGCTTTCCTCCGGTCATTGCTCCGCAGAAGCGAGGTAAACACTTCCTGCAAGTACACACATGTCATGCTCATAACATACATTTTGAACGTTTTCTGCGATGTCTCCCCCTTGCATGTTATCCCTAAATGCCCCGAATATGGTGATGAGACCCTCATTGGCCTGGGCAAGAGGGGTTGTTCTATAGCTGTTTGCTTCAGTAACAACATGGAAGAGAAAATTGGTGGTGGGGGGGAATCCCTGCCTTCCTAATGTTAAATGGTATTCAGCCACCTTCTCTCCTTGCTCGCCAGCCCCCTTGTCCGTTTCAGACAAGTAGTAGAAAAACCCTGAGAGGTGTAACATGTGCTTGTTAGGTCTTTATTTGGGATGGAAAACTGGGTGGTCTCCAAAAGTGGTGTGGCCGCACATAAGCTGGAATTCTGAGCTTAGCAGCAGCAGACAGACTAGTCATTGAGCCATTACTAGCCTATCACCTCCCAAGAGTAGGCCATCATCCGCGACTGACAGTTCATGGCGAACTTGGTACATGGTTTGAATGCACCTGGAAGCCTCAGACAGTTATTGGGGTTGTTGTTTGATGAGGGGCCACCATTTGCTGTTCAATGGCCTCTTTAAAGGTGGCCAAAGTGTCAACAACCCAACAAAACAGCAATGGCATTCCCATTCCTTCTTAATCTCTAATCCATATCTGAGAGGGCCCTGCTGGCGTAGGCGACACATGCCCATGCATCCGGGTTCTACCTCTTCATGAACACAGCACGTACCCCTGTGGGGCTGGCATCCACCACTGTTTCTAGTTGCTTTCCGAGGTCATAATATTCTTTCTGATGTCTTCACATAGCGCTTCTTTGGTGTCCTCGAATGTTTCCTGTAGACATTCACCCCATACTCATGGACTTGCGACTTGAGCAACTCTCCTAGGGATTTTGTTAGTGCTGTGAAGTTATGTATGACCCTTCCACAATAGGTAACCATAACTCAGAAGCTCCTCACTTTGCAGTGGTTGGGAAGCAGGCTGTATGGAAGTTGTGGACAGTTTTTTGGTCAGAGAATCTTCACCCAAAGAATTTCATAGTATTCTTTAAAAAAAAACACATCTCCTTGTGGAGAGTGAATACACTGTTTCAGATTCTCGTTAGTATTGCCGTCAGCTGTTCTTTCTGTTGATCACTACCTTGAAATAATCCTTCAAACTCTTCAAGCATCATTTCAAAACTTTTTGTTGCATACTAAGTGCAAATGTGACTAGTATGAGTGATTCTGCAGCATTGTAACTGATTAGCATGGTCCATCCTGGCTTGGTCACAAATAATCGAACAGCAATGGACTCTGAGTGGTGCACTACTCTGGGTCTTACCACCCTGGCCAGATGTAGGGTTTTCACACTGCCATACGCATAAACCTTCATTGGAGTCTCCTGCAGTATTGGAGATGGTTGCAGTTTCAGAAAGTCTTTGTGAACCATAATACATACAGTGAATTCAGGGTGTATAAGGCAGATTATCCAGTGGCCATAAATTACCAGTTCGCATCTTGCTGGTGCCCTCTTCTTGATAAGTATTGTTGTGAATAGCAGATTTCAAGTAAAATTGTTCAGGATCGGAAACTGCTGTTTCAAGTGAGTCTTCCAGGAGAAGAGCTCTAGAGTTCCTTCTTTTGAGGTGTCAAACTTTAATCTTCGTTTTCTCTCTTGGCTTTTCAAGGATTACAGGTGAGTGCTTGGTAAATTGGTATAGTTTTACAAAATGATTGTTTTTTCCCAAGCTGAATACATCTTGCCCTTGTCAGGGCATTGTGGTGATGTGTGTTACAGGTTGCAGAATTATCCACATGACCTATCAATCTTTCCACCAAGAGACTTCATAGAGATTTTTGGAAAATGGCCGTCTCTATAGGGTCACCCCAAACATTTTTCATTTTGCCTGTCACTGTTGCTGATTATTTTTGTTGGCCTTTGCACTCTGAGCACTTTACCACTGCTAATAAGTGCTAAAGTGCATGTGCACTTCCCTAAACATGATGAAATTGGTGTATAACTGATTGGCATATGTGTTGTACAGGTAAATCCTTTGTAAAGTGGTATGCATATATCCAGGGCCTGCACTTCAAATGTTACTAGTGGACTGCAGCACTTATTGTGCCACCCGCAGAAGTAGCCTTTCAAACCTGTCTCAGGCCTGCCACTGCAGTGCCTATGTGTGCAGTTTACTGCCACTTAAACTTTTAAAACTACTTGTCAAGTAAACTCCCCTTTTACTACATAAAAGTCACCCCTAAGTTACGCCCTAAGTGACCCTCAGGACAGGGTGCTTACAAGTAAAAGGCAGGGCATGTGCTTTTAGGTTTTGCATGTACTGGTAGTGACAAACAGCCTATTTTGTGTTTTACTACTGTGAGGCCTACCCCTCTCTTAGGTCAACATTGGGAATTCCTTAATACACTTTTAAGCTGCAATTCCTGATCAGAGAGAAGAAGCTTTTTCATGTTTCATATGTTTATAATGGTAATTATGAATCCTCCTTACTGGTGAATTTGGATTTAACTTTACTGTTTTAGAAATGCCACTTTCAGAAAGTGGACATTTTTCTGCAGCTACTGCTAATGTGTGCCAGACAGCCTCTCTCCGATACACGTTTGGGGTGGGTGACAGCTAGGCTTTGTGCATTACCACAAGACAGCCACAACACAGGAAGGATAGGTGTGTCTGAGTACCCATCTACATACATCTGCATTCTGATGGCCTTGCCTGGGCAGGATGGAAGGGAGGGGCTTACACTTCACTTGAATAGGCAGTGCCCTGTCCCCACACAAATGATTGATTACCCCTCATAGATAGCCTGGCAAATGGGAAAGGGTTGAAAGGGATATTTGTACACTTCAGAGAACAGTCTTGACGTTACCCCCTATCAAAGGCACTTTTGGGTATAGGTTCTAGGTCTCTGATCCCCTACAATCAGACACTTCTGGATCTTGAGCTGAACTTCTGTCAGAAGGACTGCTGTGCTGCTTATAAGACTCAACTGGACTGCTTTTCTGAAAGGACTGCTTTTCTGCCTGTGGACCTGCTGCCAGATCCTCCCTGACTCTGCTAGAAGGACTCTGCCTTCCCTCCAAGTTGTCTCCAAGGGCTTGCCTCCTTTTTTCTGAGGTCTCAGGTACACAAAAGACATCCTACAATTCTGCTGGTGCTGCTGGGCTCTTCATTCTGTGAGTTCTACCCTTGCCTAAGGTGCCCCCTCCAATCTCTGGGCCTCAGAAGTGGGTTCTGCAGCTGTTTCAATCAAAACCCGACACACTGCATTAACTGCATGAGAATTTTGACCGCCTCACCCTTCAACAGAGGTTCCACAGCCTGAGCGGCTCAATGACGATGCCCTGCACGGCTCGATTACAATGCATTGCATTCACTTCAATGGGGCTCGACGCTGACGCGGGACCCCCTTTCCACATCTCGCCGACAACGCAGTAGACTCTCTGCATCATCAAAAGCTCAATCCAAGGTATTTCTTCATCTGAACCTGTCTCGGTTCTGTAGCCTGCCTGCCATTGATCATGGTTTCATCTTTAAAAAAATCCATATCTTGGCTTCTAATGATTGGATTTTTTAGTTTTGGTCTTATTTTGCTCAGATACATCTTCTCTATCTTTACTAAACCTGTGTGGAGATTTTTTGTGGTGTATTCATTGTGTTACTGTGCGTGTGTGTGTGTTGCTCAAATACTTTACACATTGCCTCCTTAGGTAAGCCCGACTGCTCTGTGCCAAGCTATCAGAGGGCGAGGTTTGCTTTTAGTGTGAATCTGCCTTACCCTGACTAGGATTGTGGTTCCTGCTTGTACAGGGTGCATACTCTGACAGTCAGAAACCCAATTTTTAAAAGAGATGGCATGAGCTTCCTATTTGCTTCAACTGGATGCCCTCGCAGGTGATTGTCTGCTCTATACAAATCGATTGATTGATTGATTGACTGGCGTGTAAATAATATTTTTTTATTTATGTAGGAATTTGTTCTTTGATTTAAACTTCGGAAAAATCATTTAAATTTAATTTACTATATTTCCATTGAGTCAGATTTTAATACAAAAATGTAATAGTGCTGTAGCATTTTTCATTTTGTTCTACAACTAAAGTAAATATAGAAAATTAATTTATATTAATATTGAACAGAAAATATTTGTAAATTTTTTTTAAACTACATACTTTTTCTTAAAATGTTACCTATACTTCACCACAGGGTGACATTGCAGTCAGGGCAGAGATCTCTGCCTGGTAAACATAGAGGAAAATGTTTAAAAAAAATTGACAATTAATTAACTATTACAAGGGGTGTGTAGAATGAATGAAAATTAATGAAATTATTTTTCTTATAAAGTGTATTGCTAGATTATTATTCAAATTCAAAAAAGTGTATTAAAATATTTTATAATTAAATAATACATATGTACGATTTTTATATTTCCTAACACTAATTCATGATTTTAAATTTTCTAGCTCTTTTAAAATTTGTATTTATTTGTATTTAATATTATTTCCAATTGGGATTTATGTCAAGTCCCTTTCTCTATTATTTTCTCTGGGAGCATGTTGCTATACCTGTGGTTGGCCATATGTAGCACTGGACAAAGTGCTATTTTTGAGGAGGGCAGGTGGTGGGGGAGGAGAGAGGGGGGTTGAGATGTAACTTACTTCCAGAGATTGTGAATGCCAAAAAGTAGTAAACACTCTCAAAAGTGTAAACATACTCAAAAGTGTAAGTTAATTTTGTGAATCAGGCCCATTATGTTTACATGCACACACCTATAAAATCGTGAATATATGCACAGGTATAATAGATACAAAATCCATCTGGTATCTTCCTTGCCTCATTAGAGACATAGAATACAATGATCCGAGCATAACAGATAAGCGAACAGGAGCAAAAACAGCATTGAGTCATTCACATGGCTTCCTCACTGGACATCAGACTTTATCGCACACTTCAACATTTGTCACACAGCAGTTATTGATCCTAGCTCACCTTGTAACAAGTGGGGAACGGGTTGGACTACAAGTGAGTTATGTGTAGCACGCACAAGCCATATCAACAATGATGCCTGGCTGAGTTAATATGGACATGTGTAGCACTGCTGAAGCTTCTTGTCTACCTGACTCTTGCTCGAAGTGAAAGCCGAGCTGCCATACACTGATTGTATTGCAATGGGAAATATATATTTTTATGGATGCATTGGGCAGAAAATGGGAGGAAAGCCATAACCCTAAAGCACAAGTCACCATTTATTAACTCCTGTGGATATAAAACAAAAAGACTGCAGTGATTAACATGAAAGCAAATCTTTGCAGTAAAGTAAAAATGGAGTTCCTTATTTATGGCGAATAAGTGTAGGGTAGCGCCGCAAGCCTTCCTGCTGCGCTGCACTATTGAACGTTTCCCGATTCCCTTTTTGTAGATCAATTTTACAATGGTCGTTTTGGGAGGGTCAAAAACGATTTAATTTTCTTCACTCACGACACCCCCTCCTGGTCCACCAGCTTATATAATTCCCTTAAAGTCACCTCCTCTATCCCTCAAAGGAAACAACTAAAAATTTGCCCCTCTGCGTGTTCCAACGGCTACCTCACTATCTTACTCTATAACAACTGTACTGTCATGATCTAAGGCAAAGACACCTGTCTCTCGCTCTTTGCCCACCTCTTCCCCTCCCTACTCCCCTCCTCTGCGACCGGGTTATCCCCTGACTCTTCTTCTAGCTCCATCCATTACTCCCTTTCTCCTCCCTTGACCCCCCCACACTCCAATAGGCTGCACCCTCAAGAAGCACAGGTCGGCCCTCTTTCCTCCCCCTCCCCTGTGCCCTTCTCTCCTATTCCTCCCCCTCACAGTATGCCCCCCGCATCACGTCAGCCTTACCTCTAGCTAATACGCTCCTCGTCCAATCTGCACCTTCCCGGTACTCCAATCTCTTCTCCTCCCCCATATTCCTACCCGCCACCCCCCTTTTTAGTCCACCTCTCCACCAACCTTCTCCCTCAGTTAACTTTCCCTACATTCCCCTTATTCCTCCCTCCCCCCTCTTCTCTACCCCTCCTCCCCTCGTTATTCACCTCGATTTCTCCACAAACCCACTGCATCTCTCTCCTCCCTCCCACTACTCCAACAATGCTGTGCTACTCTCTTTCCCCCCTTGGTAACCCTTTCCATTTACCTCCCTCTGGCCCAGTAGAACCACTTCCTTTCTTCAACTTCCCTTTCTCCTAACCCCCATCACTCTGCCAGATGCCCGTTCCCTCAAAGCCACCTCTCCTAGCTGACATGACCTCTCCAACCACCTCCCCTTTTTTCATCCCAAACCTCCTACATTCCCATGACTCCACACAGTCCTCCCGTCTCCTTCTACCCTATTGCCTTGATCCGCACCCATCTCCCCCTAAATATGTCCTTAATTCCTTTCCTTCTTGCAACACCAACAAAGACAACTCTCCCTTCACCTCCGATTCACCAAATACCGCTCCCAACCCCCACCTTTCCCCACGGTTGAACCTTATACCCCAACTCACCTCCTGTCCCCCACCTCTCCCTGCCTTCCTCCACCAATTCCACCCCCTCCTGTTTCCATCGAGCCACCCAACCTTCCGTGCTCTGCCTTACTCTCTCTGGAAAATAAGCTAGGCTCTCTTATCACCTCCATCTCCCAGCTTGTAGCTGCTATTTCACTTTTAAGCTCCAATATTTCCACCTTTCCATACACCTCTACTCCTTTGGAAAACCCTCAACTTTCCACGAGATGCACCTCGCCCCCTCACCCCAATACAGCCAAGCTCGACCTGTCGTCTGCAAACGTCGTTAACTCACACAAGCCCTTGAACGCCACCCTTCTTCAACCTGCATCTCCTAGTAACCCTACGATCTACACTATTCCGACCATCTCCTCTGTTAGAACCAAGCATCCGCCTAAACCCTCCCAAGCACCCCTGTATAAGTACAATATCCCGATCACTCTTCAGAGCCCAAGTGCCCCGTCACCAAAACAGTCTTGACAGAGCTGCGCTGTCTGCTCCACAACTGCAGATCTGCAGTAAAACACAGACTTGAAATCTCCGATACCATCACCTTTCACAATATTGACATGCTCTTCCTCACAGAGACCTGGTTCAACGATACCTTTCACTCTTTGTTTGATCTCCTATTACCCACATGCTATTCTATTTTTAGGAATGACAGAATTGACAACGTTGGGGGAGGTGTTGCAGTCATCTTTTGAAATTCCCTTCAACTTAAGGCTTCTCCTAGCAGCTCCTTCCACACCTTTGAATGCCTTTCTCTTGAGCTTCATTTGCACCACCGCTCACCCCTCAGATTCCATGTCATTTACCACCCGCCTTGTAGCAGCCCTTCGTTTATGGAGGAACTTACTGACTTCATCAGCGACCAATACTCGCAAAGTGACAATCAGACCTTCGTTGGTGACTTCAATCTCCACTGGGGCTTACCGCAAGACTCTTCTGTGAACTCGCTGGCCACCTTCCTCTCTTATCCAACACTGCACAGATTCAACACACTCTAAGGGCTCAATCCTGGACCTTGTTATTTCTAAAGCAGGCAGGCTTTCTATCGCTACCCCTATTCATGTAGACTGGTCTGACCACATCCTCATCCCATTCTCTCTTCACCAATCACACTCTATAACTCTTTGCCAACCTAAGATGGCTACCTCCTGGTTCTGTGATGCTAAAAATATTGATGTTGGTCCCCCCTGTGAATCAGCTTTGTTATCACTTCCAAGGCTAGACCCAAACCTAGATGTTGACGAACTCACCTTCCAATGCCTCTCAGTCCTTGCAGTCGAAATCAATAACGTCGCTCCACTCAAAAGCAAAAAGATAAGGCCCACTCCCTCAGCACCTTGGTTCAACAAATCCCTCTATGAAGAAACGAAGCAGCTAAGATTCTTGGAGAAACAATGGAGGCAAGTGCCCTCCACCGATAATTTGGCCACGCTTCGTTCAGCAAGATCCAAGTACCACAAGCACATCTTCCTTGGGAAAGCGTCACACTTCAAAACCCTCCTTGACTCAGCCAAAAATAGACCCAAAAAACTATTCGATCTCATCAAGATTCCTAACTGCTCTCCCCCAACCTCCAAGTTGGAGGATTCTACTAAGAGAGCAGCGGATTTTGCTATATTCTTCGACGAAAAAGTGACATCCCTTGTGGATCAGGACGCTCATCCTACCCCTCCAGAGGAATGCAAATCCTTAGCCATTTGGCAGAACTTTGACCCCCATCTCTGAAGATGCCCTTCTCAATTGCATCCTCGAAACAAAGCCCTCCAACCATTCTCTGGACCCCATCCCCAGTGCCATTGCCATTGACTTCTATACCCATTCCCTTTCCTATTGGACCACTCTGGTCAACCTCTCCCTCTGTTAAGGCTCCCTCCCTGTCTCCTTCAAAACTGGGCAGGTCACTCCTCTGCTTAAAAAACCCACTGCTGATGCGAATGACCTCAACAACTCCCACCCCGTCACTAACCTACCCTTTCTTGCGACTATCACAGAAAGATGTGTAGCGAAACAACTTTCTCGTCATATCAAGGACAATGCTCTTCTTGACAATTGTCAGTCCAGCTTCATCCAAAACTGCAGCACTGAAACAGCCCTACTGCAAGTGGTTGATGACGCACTGAGGATACTCGATTCAGGGGGGTCCTGTCTTCTAATTCTCCTTGACCTTCCTGCAGCCTTTGACACTGTCAATCACAACACTCTCCTCAACACTCTGCAACAGAGAATGGGCATGGAGGGCACTGTGCTTAAATGGTTTGCTTCCTTCCTCTCTGGTAGATCCCAAATGATCAAAATAGCGAACAGTCTTTTGTCTCCTTTGGCGGTAGGTCAAGGTGTTCCTCAAGGCTCTATACTTGCACCCACATTGTTCAATCTCTATTCAGAACCACTGGGAAATCTCCTAAGTAAATACGGGATCCACTATCATCTCTATGTAGATGACACTCAAATCTACCTCAAGGTTGCCTCCACTCACGATCTCGCCATCCTAAGCTCTACTCTCGACTCCCTTCAAAACTGGATGTCAACTCATCAACTGATTCTGAATCCCTCCAAAACTGAATTCCTCCTCCTCTTCTTCTCACTTTCTCCTCCTCCAGTTCAATCATGGATGGATCAGATGAATCTACTTAACAATAAACCCATCTTTGTCGACAGCGCAAAATCCCTTGGTGTCATACTCGACAAAAAACTCAATCTAATCTCCCATATCATTTCCATTGCAAAGTCTGCTCGATACCAACTGCGCCTTCTTTTGGGAATTCGTCGCTTTTTCCCGGAGCAAGACCTTAAAACCCTGGTGCAATCGCTGGTCCTCTCCAGACTGGACTACTGCAATTCTCTTTTTACTGGCCTTCCCAAATCCCACCTGTCCCCCCTTAAATCTGTTCTCCATTCAGCAGCTCGTTTCATTTATGGGGCCAAAAGAAGTGACCACATCACACCAATGTTATCCACCCTCCGCTGGCTTCCCATCGAGTCTAGAGCTATCTACAAGACTGCCTGTATCACCCACAAAGCCTTGCACTCCACCTCTCCTCGCTCTCGGGAGGCTCTAGACCATCTCGTAATGCGGAAAATGTACTACTTGAACCTCCCACTTTCAAGAAGGAAAGACCGATGGCCCAATCCTTTTCAGGCAACGCAGTGAGAATCTGGAACTCACTTCCGCCTCAGCTCCGGACCACCACCTCCTCCCAGGCCTTCAAAACGTTCTCCTCCTCCAAAGACACCTCCAAATTTAATTCACGCCCTCTCTATTTTCTGAAGGAAGACTCTCCATTACTGAAAATTCTATTCTCCATGACTATGGAAGTGCCTTCCCAGTGTGTTCTTGTGGTTGGAGTGTTTGACATTTATTGCAGTATTATCCTTGTACCTGTGTTTGGTACACTTTTGTAACTTCCACACGCCACTTTTCTCTTGTAACACACTGTTTGCTACCTCTCACATTTTGGTTGCTTTTGATACTTGCACAAGTGCCACCATTGCCTACGTAACGTTTGTTCTTGTGCTTGAGTGTCTGCTATATATTGCAGTATTATACCTCTAATTGAACTTTTTTTTCTCTTGTAACCTGCACACATGTCACTTTTTCCTCTTGTAATGTACCGTTTGCTAAATAAATGTATTTTGTTTGCTCACAAATGTCACTTTTGCCTCATGTAACTTAACGTTTGCTTTTGTAATTTGTTCACTTGTAATTTTCTCCTCATGTATCATTACTGTTCCTATTGTGAAGCGCTCTGACGCCTTTGGGTAAAGTCTGCGCTATATAAAAACGCATAAATAAATAAATACAGCAATGTCAAAGGGCAGGAGTGCACTGTATTCATGAAATACAGTGCATTCCTGTCCTTTCACCCAATGCTGGTGCACAATTTGCTGCCTAGCGCCAACGTAGGCACCCTTGCACCACGGTGCAAGTGTGTTTGCATTGCATGCAGGATTGTTTTTGTGCAGGTAAGGGAACCATTATGCACAAAAACAATAGCAAGAGGTGTTTTCCTCTTTCTCTGTTAGTTGTAGGATGCAGCACACATTAAAAGAGGGAAAAACAAGGAGAAATAAAAATATTTCTCTGCATACCACCTGTTCTGGGGAGATGTAAGGTTTTGGCACTGCCCCAGGTTTACGTGATTAAGTAAATCTAGGTCAATGTCAAAATCCATTGGTTTTGCATGAGAACACCCACCACAAAGCCCATGGAACACATCCATGTTGCAGAATAGGACAACGCAGCAACCTGTGCTGATGTGACTTACTCCATATCTATGAGGCCACGCAAAGCCACACAGACTGGCTTTGTGTGGCCTCATAGATATGACTGAGAGACCTGTGCTGCTGGATCGTCAAACAAGTGACCCCCGGCAGTGCAAGCCTCCCATAAATAAGCCCCTAAGCATTTATGTCAAGTATTATCCGCGTGGCCACAACAATGTGTTGCTAAAACAGTAGATACATCTAACCTCAAGTGACACATAGCTTTTTACGTGTCCCACAATCTTTGTATGCAAATGATGCTGATGTGCTTGTTAATAAAATGCACCATACCAAATTGCAACTTCATTAACAGTATTAACGGTAAAATGAGGTGAAGTAAGAGGCAGGTTCAGACTGCTTTCTTGTCATTCTTTCAATAGTAGGCTTCAAATTAGTCGAGAGGCTAGCAATAATTAAAAACAGTTCAAAAATGAAAAAACACAACTATGATCAAGGAAGGAATGTAAACACATCAGAATATTTCTCAGATGTTATTTCTGAAAAAAATGATTGTTTATTTTTAAGTAAAGTTGCTTTACCTCAAAAAAGTGCACAGAAAACAAAAAATAATATTCATAAATAACAACTGAAAAATATTATGTGTTTACATATTTGCATCTCACTTCAATGAAGCATTTATTTATTACTCAGAATGGCTTGCTTTTACGGAGGAAAACCGAATTTTCAAAGGGTTCTCTTTTCAGAAAATAGTCCATTCATCGGCCGCAACTCCAGAAAACAATACACCCCATGCATTGAAATGGGCAAACCAAAGGCGTCGGAATAATACACCTAAGACTCAATAGTTTATGCTGACAGAGACATAGCTCTCGACCTATAGTCTAGAAAAGTAACACTTGTTTTGGTGCCCTGTCAAGAAGAGGACCGCCCCAATCAAGTCAGTTCACTTTTGCATTTGTCTGTATGAGTTGAAAGTAAACACTATCTGACACTGCAAATATACGGCATTTAATGTTGTTCTCTTTCTTGTTGGCTGCTGACTTGTGTGCTGAACATAGCAGGAAGAAAAGCACATTTGCTGTTTCTTCTGTAAAAAAGAATACGTACTGTTAACAAATCAAAATAGTAACAAAAGTGTTACAAACTGTGGAAGAGTTTCAAATGTTATTTTGGTCTCTTATATGTAATACTATGTTATTTTTTCTTTCTTTTGAAAGATGGCCTTGACACCAGTGATGAGAAAGCGCTCCAAAGCCCTCTTTAAAAAAACAAGACAACAAAAGCAGAGTAAAAGGCATGGAGATACACCTCTGTAAATCATACACACGGAGCCTGTAATAATTGTCTTGTTAAAAATTCTTCTCTCATTTCTTCACCAAGCCTAAAGCGAAAAGAAATAAAACACGTATTTTGGTCTCTGTGAACAGTTGCCAGTTGCCCTCCCCTTCCTTATCTCTCCTCTTTGCTGCACCCATAAGGATTGTTTCATATGGAGGCCATAAACATGTCCTCAAGGATAACTTCCATCGAGGGTTTTAATTAACCTACAGATCATAAGCGAAAAGCCTAGCATGTAAACACAAGCACTTGCCATTACTTCTTGCTTTCATTAACATTGCATTAAAAGCACAATAGAACCCATTTGGAGAAGTAAGAGGTTGGTACAAGGTTGGTAAATTTTTTTGCTGCTACT